>NC_073698.1:41158048-42564298 GCF_023634085.1 Falco cherrug | reverse complement strand
TAGAAAAGTAAAAGCCTTAGGGCTGGATCCACAGAAATAGTTGCAAAAGAATGTATTTGCTTTAACATCTCTCATACAGGAGTATGGATTTTCCTGGCTGTGTCAGACAGAGCATAAGTATGTCTGTCAGGCAGTACCAGAATGTTCTATGGCTTCAGTGACATATTTAGCAGTAGTACAGTACTTGCTTGTTCATCAGCATCTATGCCAACACAATGTAATGGTAAATGCACATTTAAATAGCTCTGAATTCATGGAGCGCTTAAGACAGTAAAAGCTTCCAAATGAATAATTGCTTCACACAGACAGCTTTTGCATCCTAAATTGCTCAGTGGTTGGACTTTAAAATAGCCTGTGTTTCTATTAGTTAATCTTTAAGCACTATAGAAAAGGCAACAGACTGCGAAAGGATTCATATAAGAAATGAATGCAGCATGGTAATAGTGGGAAAAAAATAATCAGAACTGTTTCCTCCTGGGAACGCTTATAAAAGGGGCAACGAAACAAGTTTCTGGCCTGCAGATGGTTATGAACACAACATATTTTTTTCTCAAACTACATTTTTGCCATTTTGAATTTAAAATATTTTCAGTTTTCTATGACTTCCCTACAGAACAAAATCTTTGCAATATATTCTGATGAAGGAAATCAACATACTGTGCCTGGGGGTATCATTTTCTTACTTGCTGAGTAGACATGTTAATGTTAGTGTGGTCAGAACTTTTCTTCAATCTAACCAAGATCCTCAAAACCAATGTAGTACTTTTTAAAAATCCATGTTTAAAACATAAGGTGATATTCTTTTCTGCAACGCACTGCATATTTGATCTATACCATATCATAAGTGTAAAATTCTGTCTGGACACAACCATCTCATTGATAGTTTTTCATGTGGAGTAGGTTGAATACTAGATGAGAGTCTGGCTACAGTTTTCTGTATGGTTTATACTTTAGCATACAGAGCTTATGAGGTCCTTTTTTTTTTTTTTTTCTCCCAAAAAAGGAGAACTAGAAGCTTGTGAATCTATTCACATATTAAATATTAAAATACGTGACAGCAGTTGTCAGACTAATTTCCACAACTTTGGTGCACAATAAAACCACAGAGAAACTGTAATAAATGGATTGCATATATCTTTGTCTAAATTATCAATTGTAAGTTAGCACTTCCACTTCTACCTCACTGATGATGAGCAGTTAGGCAGCAACCCTGCTTACATGATTTATAAATCTGTAGAGACATGTCTGCATGGCACTTGTGGCACTCTTGGCAGTATATGCTATAATCGAAGAATGAAAATGTCCATTACCAGAAAGAAAATATCTTCCTTTCCATTCAGTTGGGCAAAGCACTAAGTAGAATGTGCATTTGGTAATAATATCAAAATTATCTGTGTTTGCTGACCATATGAAATTCATATGATTTTGGGAGATTTTTTTTTTTTTTCCTGTTTACTAATGTCAGATATAAAAAAACAAAAAACCAAAACAGACGATCCTTGGGTTTAGTTCTACAGTTCTGAGCTCTTGGTTTATTAAAATTTTTATTTGTGTGGACTTTCTTAGGTTATATTCAATTGGAGGTCGGGATGGAAGTTCGTGTTTGAGTTCAATGGAATATTACGATCCTCACACAAATAAATGGAATATGTGTGCTCCTATGTGTAAGAGAAGAGGAGGTGTAGGAGTGGCTACATGTGATGGATTTCTATATGCAGTTGGAGGCCATGATGCTCCTGCTTCTAACCACTGTTCCAGACTGCTGGACTATGTAGAAAGGTACCCAATTACACATGCATTGTTTGAATACATTATAATGTCCAGTAGCATAATTTTCTTAGGTACATGATGGTAAAGTTAAACTGATGTTTTTACACCAAGAAATGTCAAATAATTACTTACTAGAAAATTCCACAGAAGTTTATAGAATTCAATTTTTTTGAAGGTTATTTTCTTTCCCTTTTTTTTCCCCACAGTACTATTATGTAATATCATGGACACAAAAATCCACTCTTCACCTCTCATTTAAGAAATCCTGGGTTTTAAGGCACAATACTACACATTGAAGAGTAATAAAATAAACTTTGCAGAGACAAAAATTCAGCCTTGAAATAGTTTTGTAACACCAAATTGTTAGAAGCATTTTGTAACTAAAATGTAGCCGAGCAAAGAAGAAATATAGAACTGTTTAAGTGATAGATATTTACAGTACATAGTATTGCTTCCTTTAGCAACATCACCACTTTCTGATGTGTCGATACAAGCTGTATACATTCTATTTACAGTACACTGATTTTTGCAAGTGGGTATTCTGCAAATTCAAGAAGATCTAGTAGGGCAGTAAGGCACAATTGGAGTGATTATAGCATTCAATTTCGAGGTACTCTTCAAATGTTTCAATGGTTTGACTTTTCCTTTTCTGTATGCTTTAAAATAAAATAAGGAAAATACACTCTCAAAATATGTACGGGTTGCAAAGGTTAAAGTAAGTATGTTTGAGCAGCTGGTTTATCTTAACATAGAAGTAAAGATAGGTGCTGGGAGAGATTTATCTATTTATTTTCTGATGGGGTTAAACTTTAATTGAATGTCAGTTATTTCTTCTGCTGAATGTGGCTTGGCATTTAAGTTACCCAATATGTAATCCAAAGATTATAAGTTAAAATTTACTCCTTATGTTATCCATATGTTTTTGCTCAGTCTTAGACTCTTTTCCATCTCCACTGCATATAAGCAAAGGTCACAGACTGCCAAATACAATAATTCTTGCCTCCAACAGATGGGAGTTCATCAGAAAAATACCATGATGCCTGTGCTTACAGGGCCTATCTTCATGGACCTCTATTTATAAGGAACAATAACAAGAATTTTCAGTGAAATAAATTTATATTAAGACTATTACTGACAATATTAATACATATGAAATCTTTCCAACTACTTCTGCTTATTGTAAGGGAGCTTTACTTTCATTTTGCAGTCTCTGAAAGAAGACCTTTCTGGAGCTGAAGACAAACCACCTCCCATCGCATTTGTCTTTCTCAAGGGGATATTGTGACAACAAACTAAACCACATATACTTAAGCTATTTTATGTGCTTGTATCTGAATGACATTATACAGTGTTGCTTGTCTTAAGTATTTTTGCAATGATAGCAAAAAATGTGAATAGTATACTTTATGGGCAGTTAGCTTCCAGAGTCAAAGTTGTGACTAACAAATCAGAACTTGTGAGGCTATTAGCTTGCATAAAGTGGATGTGAATTATCCAGTGAACTCCAATAAAACGTGAAAAAACTGTCATGGCCCTCACAGTGATTGATAAGTTTATAAGGTAGCTAGGATGTGATTTAATGTGTCTATTTTTACATTAAAAAATAATGCATCATCTTCAAAAAATAAAACCTGCTCAATAATTTAGGAAACCAATGACTAGTAAGTGGTAAGGTCTATTATAGTAAATTATTTTATGTCTCTGAAAGTTTTACTTTCTGTAAATATCACTTTTTTAACTCCCTCCTCTTCAGTCCTTTTGTCATTCTGATACAGCCTAATAAGATGTGCTTTATTCAAATGCCAGTTTGCTCCTCTTGAACTGTTGAACCAGACATAATGTTTTTAAAACTATTTTTGAGATTACGTAGATCTAGTGAGAGCAGATATGTGTTTTTTAAATGCTACTGCTTAAATTCTGCTCAGTAGTTACTAGGAGTCCTAGTTTGATCTCTTTGAAGGTTGATGCAATTGTAAAGGTTTTCCTATGGATTCAAGCATTCTAAAAGAAAATAATAGTTATGCTTGTCAGCTCTTCACAAGCTGGGCAAATACAATGTTGTATTCTTATTTAAAGTTAAAATATCTAGTTCCTTTTTAGGAATTACAAAATTTTGGAGATATTTTGGCAGATTTTGTGAAGCAGCTTTATTTTCCAAATGTTAGTCAAAACTTTACAGCTATTAAAAACATAAGCAAGTGATCTATAGTTTTTCCCCTTCATCTCACCTTGATTTCAAATTGATTTCTTTCTACATTCAGGAACTTTTACCATAACCCTTCTCACCCTAGGGCTTACCTGGTTATTATAAAGATGAAATGTACAGTTGTTTTTAGCAGAAGAAAGGATATAAAAAATCTCAGACATTTTCCTGGCAATTACAAAAACCTAGTTCTTGTGCAGTTCTATTTTGTTGTCAGAATTGAGTTACAAGAATTCTGTTTAACTTTTATACCTGTTAATTAAAAAAAAAAAAAAGTAAAAAAAATATAAATTGTTTTTAGTTTCCCTGCTTTTACACCTCCTCACCTTGGTCCTTATAATTCAAGTGTAGTATATCAAAGAGTCTATTAAAGAGTCTTTAGGCAGGTGAAGATACAATGCACACTGGTGCATTTCACTGGCTGGGAAACTCAGCTAGAAACAGACAATGCTGTTGTTGAAAAAGTCACACAGTCTTTGAAAAAGTCACACAGTCTTTGAAAAAGTCACACAGTCTTTGAAAAAATCCATTCAAAACCTATTTTTTTCTTTTTTTGGCTTATTACACATACATTTCCCTTCCACATATTCAAGCATTGCTTTAAAGTATTTTCCTCTCAAGTTTTAAAATACATTTATCAATATTTAGATATTTAACTCAAAAATTCTTAAGGAAGGATAGAATAGAAAAATGAAAGAATGTGAATAAATAAAATAAATTGTAAAATAATAAAATAAAATGAACAACACAATCAATTTAATGGTATTTTAGATGTAAAAAATCAAACACAAAATTTTAACATCTTATTTCGTGAGGCGTTCCGATAAAGCCAGAAGGATTAGTAGTCAGTACATGAGCAGATTTTTTTTTTTCAAAATTTATTCGGCTGTCAAGAACAGTTTCATCAGGGTTAAAGACAATTCTTTTACTGTCTAATTTGAAGGCCATATTTATGAACAACAAGGCATTTATAAGCAAAGTAGTATAATGTTGTTGCAACATTTATATTAAAAAGTTAAACATTTCCCAGTATTCACGTGTAACATGGGACTTCAAACACTATTCCTACTAGTTCCTTACTGAAAATATGAATGACTGAAATAGCTACAAGAACCCTTACAATCAGCCTTTGTATTGAAAGCCTGAAATTTTCCTTTTTTGTAAAGTATATGTATATACAGCTTTCTGTAGGATTATCAACTTCTAGTTAATAAGGTTTAGAGTACAAGTAAATATGTTGAAAGAACTTTACTATCTCTAAAAAAATTAATCTAGAGCTAATACTGTCTCTTAAAGGTGTAGGAGATAGTGGTTTGTAGTCTCATAACAATATAGTAGCTAGGGGACTTGTAAATAAAAAAGATTTTTAGCCAATATAGAGTTCCTTTATAATTATTTTAGAGAAATTATCATGCCCAAAATGTGATCTACCTTACACTTAAGCAAATGTCTAAAGTCAGTCAAAGGATTTGTGTCTTTAAACTGTTTGTCAAGTGATTCTGCTACATAGTAGGGATGCTTAAGGACAAATAACATTAATTCTTTTATAATGTGAAACAGTATTCTATTTTAGTAATATCTGTCATCTAAAAATGAGGTATCTAGTTTAACCTACTACTCCAGACAGTCCTAGTAACAAAGTGAGAGGCACTATCAAGAGGTGATTAATTTCTGTTTTACAGATGTCTAAAATAGATATAATGGAAGTGCTTCTGAATTTAATTGATTTTTCTTGTTAATGAATATCTGAATTAATGGCTTAGGCTAAATGTTTAATTTTAAAGTGACTCTCATTATACAAAAGGAATTTTGGCCTCAGTTTTAACAATTCCGTGGTGGTTACTGCTTGTACTACTCTCCTCACTTGAGCAAATGTCACGAGAATCTAACTCTAATGCAGTTAAGCATATGCCCTGAATACTTAGGAAGGTTTTCTGGCTATGAACATTGTGTAGGATAATTGTAGAAATTAAAATATGGTGTAATAGAATTTTAGAAAAAAACATTTTTAATGTGCTACAAGAAATATCCAATTTAAAATATTTACATTAAAGTATACATACATCCAGATATTGCTTTTATATCCTTCTCAAACTGCTTTTTATGACACCTTATCCCACAAATACCCTGGTTTATTCCAAAAGGTTAGCTGAGCAAAAGTTCATAATCAACATTTAGAGGTTTGAATTGGGAACACAATAAATGTGTGCTAAATAGGATGCTAAAGGATTCCACCCACCCCACCCCACCCCCCACTGGAAAGTGAAGATCAGCATGAAACAACACTTATCTTCTCCCTGGACATTCAGTTTCCTTTCTCTTTCCTCAGGTATGACCCAAAAACTGATACATGGACAATGGTGGCTCCACTGAGTATGCCTCGAGATGCTGTTGGTGTCTGTCTCCTTGGTGACAAATTATATGCAGTAGGTGGCTACGATGGTCAAACATACCTGAACACTATGGAAGCTTATGACCCTCAAACTAATGAATGGACACAGGTAATCAGAAAGTGTTTGTTTGTTTGTAACATATTTTGATAGTTGTACATAAAAACATTACTTTTCTGAAGAAAAAAAGAAAAAAAAAAAGTAGTATCTGAGGTTGCCATAGCTCTAAAACTAGTCTTAGTAGTTTATCAAATATTATGTCAGGAGTTTCCTCTGAAGATAAAGAAGAGAGAATTAGATTCTAAGAAACTGGAAAAAGACAGAATAAGCAGTCATTAGTATTATCTTGTTACTTTTCAGACAAAATTCCTGTTCTGATCAATTTTTATATCATTTTTTTTTCTTCATGCAGAAGAAATGTCATAAAAAGTGTCAAAATGGATCTGAAATTTTAATTGGTAACCAGTATGTCCTGCGGATCCTCATATGAAAATTTGTTTAGTTTTTGTAGAGAGCCAAGTTTTCATTTCATTTTTCAATTCACTTTTTCTTGGTTTTGTTGGATATTTTGAAATGTGTGCATGCATGTTCCTAATTTTGAACCATATACAAATTAATAGGTATAATAGAAACAGTGGTATAATGCAAGAATCTGGGGATTAGTGATTTGGTTGTAGAAAGAATGTATTTTATCACATCACAGTAGTGCTTGGAAAAATTTGGATTCATAGCAGACTTAAAAAGAAACAAAAGATTATTTCAACACTTTCTGTTATTAACTCTCTTTTTAGACTTTCTGAAAAAGTAATTTGTTCCACCAGTGTAGATGTCTACATCTGAATTAATCCCCCTAAGTTCCCTTTAAAGTTAATAAAGAAAAATATATACTTCAAAAGCATGATCTTATCCTAAAATAAATGTTTAAAATAGGCCAGATGTATTGTAATAAAAAAATGCCTATTTCTTTTTACGATTGTGAAGGGGGGCTTCTGTTGTCAACTTTAAATATAGACATACATGGTGTAAAGTTAATGCAGAAACCCATCTTTTTTACCTACTATTAATTAAATTAGAAGAGAACATTTTTATGACATTCTGTACGAAATAAGGAATTTTTGGAAGGTTTCTTTTCCCAAATCCACCAGTCCATGTAAAAAATCCATGAATAACCACATTTGGACAGATAGTTAGGAAATGTGTAACAGCTACAGCCTACAGATTATTGAAAACCCTCGCATGTCAACAGTACACAAAATTGATGACAGCTCTAAAATCACTTCTTTTTTCTGTTCTCACACTTTTAAATGAAAGATGTCCTATGTAAGTAACTTAAAAACTACAGTACTGGGATATTGTGGGTTGTATTTATTTTTAGCAGTTTATACTCCCATTAGTTTTGACCATTTTAGAATAAAGTTGACACAGCACTTTTGCAATCTCTTGCATGGCTTTGTTCCTGTTTAGCTAATTTGTATCTTTTTTTCTGCAGATGGCTTCCCTAAATATTGGAAGAGCTGGTGCCTGTGTTGTAGTCATCAAACAACCATGACTGTCAGCACTGATTAGAATTTTACTGACTGTGAAATTATTATTTTTCTATCAGACAATAAGAATGATAACTTAATGAGAACAAGGATTTAAACAGTGAATATGGTGTTGATCACAAACTTGAAGAAGTTTGGAAGTGAGAAAGATTTAATTATTTATGCCCTATAAAATCATAAAACCTGTTCATGATCAGTGTTCATGATCATGAAAAAAAAAATCAAGCTGTTGTAGGCATAAATATGTGAACATGGAGTAGTAAGTTCAGGTACTGTTCTCATGAATTTGTTCTGGAGAACTGGATAATCAAGGGACAGCTCTGCAGAAGGAGCAGGAGGGAATACAAGAATGGTTTTAATGTCCACAAGACTTTTAACTGCAGAAACATTAAAGTACATTTAATCACTTTTAAACTGTGTTTTTTTAAAAGACAAAAGTAGATAGTAATATAAAATCATCTGTTTAGGTCTCGTCTTCAAATGGGTTATGGCCTTTTCATTTAAACAGACAGTTTGGTTCTTACTGAAGGGAAGAGGTTGCAAAGTCTGGATATTCAGGTTTCATTCATAATGACTGACCTGTTGCTCTACAGTAGGAAGAAAAAAAAGAATAAAAGTAAACCTCCAAGGTGACTCTTTTTTGGTAACTTCAGATTTTACCTCCATGCCTGTGTTAATATATCGTGTAAGGGAGCGTATTGAAAGGGAAGCCTGTGTGTTTAACCTAATTGTACACAAAGCAATCCTTTGGCTTCACTAGGGCTTTGTTACAAATATGGGAGGCAAAATAACAGTTTCCTAATTCTTAATCTTATATTGAAATTAAGCATGTGGGTTCTGATCTCGTTGTTTAATGCATCTTCTGCATGTTGGAAGCTCATGAAAAGCTGGAAAATTAATACTGTTCCTTCACTGCATCATGTAACCAATGAACCATGACCAGAACAGTTCATAGAGCCTCTTCTAACATTTCAGGAGGGGTAAAAACACTACATTTTATTTATTTCTAATGCTTGTACATACACAACTTTTCCTGATTAAAGCTGCCAATTTATGACTTTCCACTTATGACTGAGAATAACTGCAAGGAGGGAATTGAAAATAAATGCAAGTCGGATAAGGAAAATTAGACCATTTGATCTAATAAAGTTCATATGGTAAATATACTAGTGTCATCTGTGCTTCCCTTTAGGGTTGACCATTTCTGGCAGTAAGGATGCTTTGAGCTTTTGCCGTGGCAGTAGATTTGACACTGATGCTTTCTATCTGCTCAGCTAAATCAATTCAAATCCTAAGGCCACTAATGGAATATGAAATTCTGCTATTCAGAGAGGCATAGGCTCTGGGAGAAGAACTACTAAGTATACCTCTTCCTTAAAGCCTAGCTGATCTTTAAGGAAACATTTCATGGTCCAGAAGCAGAAACCTCACAATCCTCTGTCTAGCAATTTTGAGAAGCAATTCTGGTTGTAGTTAAAAGAGTTTTCTTAGCAAAACCCTTTGAAACCATTTGAGTTTAAAAAATACATACAGCCACCTACTTGGGACATTTGATTTGACAATCTGTCTTTCCTTCTAACAGCATCAGCATGGATGGAGATCTTTGTTCCCTGACACAAATTGAACTTCAGTTGTGAAGCCTAAGTGTATTGGTTTAAATCTTTTAAATGCTTCTCTGTTCTAATTAGAAATCAGCTGCAAAATCTTCAATATTAGTTTTCCCCAGTGAGTTGGTTTATGAATTGCAATTAGTCTTCCACAGAGAAGCATGTCCATTTTTACACAACTATAACAACTTATTGAATAAAAGATGTTACAGCTCTACAAATTTTGCTTCACAAAATCATAAGCTTCTGAGACTAAACCAAGAAGATTCTAGAATTATAATTACAATTAAATATAGAAATTAGCATTTAGTTCACCTACAGATACCTAATGAATTTAGGAATTTAATTTTAACTTTATTCCCTGAACTTCCTTTTGATTACATTATATTCATACACAATAGAAATATGATTACTCTACCTATATACTGACCTTCAAGAAAGGATTACTTCTATTAATTGCAGCCCATGGCAGATTTTGTTTGTGTACCTTGATCATTGTTATCTTCAATTTATCCTCAATTTATTTTTTTATTCTCAATTTCCTTTTACACATTTTCAAATTGCCTTTATTTATCCAAAAAGAAACATTATTCCCGTGATTTTTTTCATTTATTCCACCTCTCTTATGCTGAAAGAATAAAATTATTTATTTTTTTATTTAGATTATGTAAAATCTAGCCACAATAAAAACCAAATCTGACTTCCAGATTCCTTTTACACACCTACATCAATATATTCTGCAGTTTCTTCTAAACAGAATTTAGGGATAATTTTTTGATAAAATTTTAAGTTTTTCTTACTGTTTTGTTAACTCTGCTGTTATTAAAAAAATAATAGTTTCACCTTTTATTTCAAGGGATTGGATTAAAAAATATATATATAATCTTAGTCTTGGTTTCTGTGATCCATTGAGAACCCTTTTTTATGTCTAAGACTTAAAATTGCTTCTGATAGGCAGACTTGTACTAAACAATATTACATTATAGAAATTTATCTCATCATTGTTAATGTATCATGGTACCTTTTCTTTCATATGATACCTTTGATTTCACAGTATGAAAATCACCGTGGAATCAGATCTGCAACAAATATTAATTTCAGTGAAATCAATAATTAAAATCCTCAAAATTCTGCTTGTAAATGTTGTAGCTTATTATCCTGAATATTTCTGAAATATTAGCATTTTCTCTTCACTCTTCCATTCTTTTATTCATTTTAGCATGCTTTTTTTCCAGAATGTTAACTAGTTTTACTAGAAAGTCTGTTTCACACTAGCCTGTGCGTATACATAGGCCTTATACCTATTTTCTTCCTGTTGCCCAATCTTATATAAGAACACCTTTTGTATTAATCTAACATAAGTAAAACTAATAAAAATTAAGGTCCTCAGGGGTAACTCAAATTAAGGTCCTCTGGGACTACTGCAAAGCCTTGCATTTCTCTGTTCTATGGGTCAAAACCTCCTCTTTTTTATTTATTTATTAGAGATTTTATTTCTTTCATTCTTGCTGCTTCTGGTTTTGAAATAGGAGGAATGTGAAGGACATAATGCTAGAAAATTTATTTATAAATGGACAAGTCTATACAGATTTTTATGTGAAGACAGGGAAAACAATACTGGCAGGAAGTAGTCATTCTTGTGCCTGAAGACTTGTATTCAAAAACTGGCATAGACATAAGGAAATCAGAATCATAGAATGGTGTGGGTTGGAAGGAACCTTAGAGATCACCTAGGTCCAGCCCCTTCTACTAGACACCTTCCACTAGACCAGGCTGCTCCAAGCCCCATCCATCCTGGCCTTGAACACTGCCAGGGATGGGGCATCCACAGCTTCTCTGGGCAACCTGTTCCAGTGCCTCACCACCCTCACAGTAAAGAATTTCCTTCTAATACCTAATCTAAATCTACCATCTTTCAGCTTAAAGCCATTCCCCCTTTTCCTGTCACTACTTGCCCTTGTATAAAGTCCCTCTCTAGCTTCCTTGAGGTACTGGAAGGCTGCTATAAGGTCTCCCTGGAACCTTTTCTTCTCCAGGCTCAACAACCCCAACCTTCTCAGCCTGTCTTCACAGAAGAGGTGCTCCAGCCCTCTGATCATCTCCATCTCTCTCCTCTGGAATTACTCCAACAAATCCGTGCCCTTCTTATGTTGGCAGCCCCCAGAGATGAACAGAGTACTCCAGGTGGGGTCTCATGAGAGTGGAGTAGAGGGGGAGAATCACCTCCCTCAACCTGCTGCTCATGATTCTTTTGATGCAGCCCAGGATATGGTTCGATTTCTGGGATGCAAGCATACATTGGCAGGCTATATTGAACTTTTTGTCCACCAACACTACGTCATTCTCTCAAGGCTGCTCTCAATCCACTTATCATCCAGCCTGTATTGCTTGGGATTGCTCTGACCCACATTCAGGACCTTGCACTTGGCCTTGTGGAACTCCATGAGGTTCTCATGGGCCCATCTTTCAAGCCTGTCAAGGTCCCACTTGATGGCATCCTTTCCTTCCAGCATGTAGATCGCACCACACAGCTTGGTGTTGTTGGCAAACTTACTGAGGGTGCAGTAAATCCCAGTGTCCATATTGCCAATAAAGATGTTAAAAATGTCAGTCCCAATACCAGCCCCTGAGGAGTGCCACTTACCACTGGTCTCCACTTGGATATTGAACTGTTGACCACACATCTTTGAGTGCACCCATCCAGCTAATTCCTTATCCACTCAGTGGTCCATCAATCAAATCTGTGTCTCTTTACTTTATAGACAAGGATATCATGCAGGACAGTGTCAATTGTCATGGTGGATGACATCAGTCACTATTCCCTCATCCTTCAATGCTGTAACCCCATCGTAGAAGGCCACCAAATTTTTCAGGCCCAATGTGCTTTTAGGGAAGCCATGCTGACTGTCACCAACCTCCTCCTTAGTTTCCATGTGACTTAGCATAGTTTCCAGGAGGATCTGCTCCATGGTCAGAGGTGAGACTGACTGGCCTATAGTTTCCTGGGTCTTCCTTTTTTCCCTTTGTAAAAAAGGGACTTAATTTTCCGCTTTTGCAGTGAGGAGAAACTTCACTGCACTGCCATGACTTCTCAAATATGATGGATAGTGGCTTAACAACTTCATCCACCAGTTCCCTCAGGACAAACAGATGCATCTCATCAGGTCCCATGGTCTTGTGTACCTTCAGGTTCCTTAGACGGTCCTGAACCTGATCTTCTCCAGTTGTGGGTCGTTCTTCATTCTCCCAGTTCCTGCCTTTGCATTTTGTGACTTGGGCAATATGGCTGGAGTACGTGCTGGTAAAGACTGAGGGAAACAAGTCGTTGAGTACCTCAGCCTTCTTGATATCCCAGGTAACCAGGTCTCCTGTTTCCCTGTGGAGAGGGCCCACATTTTCCCTGCTCTTCCTTTTATCACTGATGTATCTGTAGAAGCTTTTCTTGTTGCCCTTGATGTCCCTGGCCAGATTTAATTCTATCAAGGTTTCAGATTTCTTAACCTGATCCCTAGCTGCTCAGACAATTTCTCTGTACTCTTCCCAGGCTGTGGTTGAAATCTCCTATGAGAACCAGGGTTTGTGAATGTAAGACTGCTCCTATCTGTCTATAGAGGACCTCATCTGCTTGGTCTTCCTGGTTGGGTGGCCTATAGCAGACCCCCACTATAATGTCAACTGTCCCTGCCCTTCCTTTCATCCTGACCCATAAACTCTTGGCCAGCTCCTCCTCTGTCCCCAGGAGCTCCATGCACTCTGGCTGATTGTTGACATACAGGGCAACACCCCCTTCCTCATCTCCACTGTCTGTTCTTCCTAAAGAGCCTGTATCCTTCCATTCCAATGTCTCTGTGATGACAGTAAGATCATAGGCCTGCAGGTGTGTGCACATCTCTTAACATCTCTAAATGTTGTTTCTAGACAACATTTGAGGCTTTATAAATATGGAATAATTCAAATTGAACTCAATAGAAAAACTGATCAAGCAAAATAGGTAAATATTTTTCTATTACTCTGAGGGTGCCATTTTCAAGTTGTTTTTACCAATACAGTAGTGTTAAAAAATCCATTTTGGAAAAGAAAGACTATCGTGTGATCCTCTGTTGTTTATGGAACTGTTGATTACCTTGTAGTTTTGAGCCTTTCCTTTTAGTTATTTTTTACATTTACATTTTTTATTATTGACAGTGAGGGATGCTAGAAATATAATCAGTATTAGTGAAGATCTATGTAGAAAAACGTAATTTAATAGTCATTATGTAGTAGAGCTCTTTATTATTGCCATTTTGTGGTCCAATGTTATTGATATTTTTTCATTGAAATCAAAGCCACAAACAAGGCAATAAAAACATTTGAAGGTAAGAATGTTGTTACTTTGTCCTTAAATATAATTATTCAATACATATTTGTACATGTGTTTTTGCAATGAAAATACTAATATTGTTTAAAAGTAAAAGTAAATGTTAAAAAATCATTTTGCATATAGAACAGACTTCTAATCATATGAAACTGGGCAAATTATGAAGGCAATTTAAGGATGCTTTCAGGAAGTTTCCTGTCTCATAACATTACTCTCTTAAGCTAACATTAATTGACTTAAGGGAACCATTTTGGCAAAGACAAAGAATTATTTCCTTGAATATCATTCTCTTCTACAATGAACTGCCATTAATTAACCATTATTTAAAAAGCACTCATGTTAAAATGTATCTAAAAGGCTCTCTATATTATTCAGATTGTTTTATATGTTTAGCAGGTCCAAATAAATTCCCATTAATATATTTGCCAGTGACTTAAACACTTTTCAATTACATCAATAAAAATAACTCACAAATGAATTTGAAGTTATGCAAGTTTTAATGGCTCAGTCCTTGATGTCTCTGAACAAACACCAGAAACGTGCATCATGATTATGAACAAAATACAAATTTTCTGTAACAGAATTCACACTCTAGAAGTCTTTCCTTATTACTGTGCTCACAGTGGACTGGATATAACAGAATGTACCCTGTTACATATGACTTTGAAGTAGTTATTTCACAAGGAATGAATAGAGAAGGCAATTCTGCAAAGGCTTAAAAAAAGTTCCTGTAACTGTTATCAAATAGCAATAATAAATTACAATAATTCTGTAATATTGTGGGAAACTTAGACAATGACTATGTGCATGTATGGAATCTGGTGACACAACACCAAGTATGAAACTGTTTACTTATATAAAGTCCACAGCCTGGAACAGGACCTAGTGCACTTTTTTGACATTAAATCTCCCATACATATACTTGTGTTTAGTTTTATGTCCTCACAATCCAGCTGCACATTGGCTCTTGTAAAACACTGCTTTGCTACCTTTCTCCCTTCCCCACTCCCAGTTTCTGTTTATATTGCAGAGGCTTTCTGCCATTAGACGTATTTTCTCACAGATTTCTGATGAAAGCAAGAAGTATAATAATACACTATACCAGTAACAAATTACTTACAACTCTATATGCAAAGTGGGTGTGCATGTCATAAAAATAAAAGGTTTATTTTTCTTTTCCAAAGTAAAATTTCTTTGATAGGTCTTCAGTCTTTTAAATATCTACACATTGAAAAAAAAATGTAAACTTTCTAAAAATGTAAATATTTTTAATATGGAGCTTCCAACTATTTACAAATTACTCCAACTTTACAAAACTGTGTGTTTAGTCATGCAATATTTATCATGATCCCAGTGCTGGCATCCAGATCTCTTGTAGATGTTCAGGTTTGTGAATGTGTGTCATTGTCTCCAGATTTTTTCTATTCCAAAGGACATCTCCAGTTGAGTGAATAAAGTATCAAATGCAATATTTGGAACTCACATGTGAATCTTCTGTGTGGTATGCACAAATCAGAAATCAGGATCCCAGCCTGCTCAGAGAGCATGTTTCCAACCTTGGTAGAAGTTTGATTCAAAGTTAGCTTTCCTACCAAATAGAACATCCAGTGTAATTAGTATAATATTTATCAAAATACCAGAATAGAAATATCGTGTGAAGGATAATACAGTAGAATAACTGTATCTCAGAAATGTAAAAGGAATATTAGGGAAACAGATGTGTTTCTTGCAAGAAGACATTCCCCAGGGGTACTGGATTTTATTGCCAACAGAAGTGGTTTGATTTTAGGGAAATAACTTTGCAACCAATCTACTGGCTCATAAATTGAAATACTATTTGAAAGCAGTCATATTGCTGCATGTAAAATAGGGGCTTGACTTTGTACATTCACCACAACAGAAAAAATGTTATTTATCCCAAAGTAATCCTTAAAACCTCAATATTGAAAAACAGTAGCTCAGGTATATCTTAGAAGTCAGTAACTAGCTACATACTTTAAATTCTGTGAATATCAGGTTCTTGGAGTCTTTTGCATCTACTGCACCAAGCAGATATACTAGGTATTACAGGCTCTCTACCACCTCAGAGGAGAATCTGAATATGTAAAAGTAACTTCAGAAATACTTCATGTTGAAAAACAGTTTTTCCGTGCAATGTATCTGTTCTAACTTAAATGAGAATGTATAAAATATTCAACAGAATAATGATTCTTCAGCCTTATTCTAAATCCAGTGTAAAGCTGGTCAGATTGGTATAACCTTACATTTCATTGCAAATTCCCTCGTAATACCTCTGCTTCATAGTACATGGGGATTAGGTACACTTTAGAGGCAGAGGCCCTGTGCAAAATCCTTCTATCAGCAAAACTTTGATTTCCACGTGTAAGACCACAGCTGCTGGAAATTAAACCATAAAGAAAATCACTAGCATAAGTAAGACATCCAGTGGTAGGGAACAATACAGCCCATAATTACTGGCTACCCACAGCTTCCCCTTGGGGATCTATGGAAATACTGTGGCGCGCAGTAGTACTAAGCAGTACTAGAGACTCAGCACTGGTGAGGCCGCACCTCAAATACTGTGTTCAGATTTGGGCCCCTCACTGCAAGAAAGACATTGAGATGCTGGAGTGTGTCCAGAGAAGGACAGCAAAGCTGGTGAAGGGTCTGGAGCACAAGTCTTATGAGGAATGGCTGAGGGAACTGGGGTTGTTTAGCCTGGAGAGGAGGAGGCTCAGGGGAGACATTGCTCTCTACAACTACCTGAAAGGAGGCTGTAGCAAGGTGGGTATTGGTCTCTTCTCCCAAGTAACAAGGAACAGGATAAGAGGAAATGGCCTCAGGTTGGGCCAGGGGAGGTTTAGATTGAATATTAGGAAAAAATTATTTACTGAAATGTTTATCAAGCATTGGAACAGGGGTGCCCAGAGAAGTGGTTGAGACACCATCCCTGGAGGTATTTAAAAGATGTGTAGACATGGGACTTAGGGACATGGTTCAGCGGTAGACTTGATAGTGCTAGAATAATGGTTGGAATCAAAGATCTTAAAGGTCTTTCCCAACATAAATTATTCCATGATTCAACGATTCTATGATTCTACGATTCTATGGAGCTGTCAAACATGTCACCCTCTAAGGGTTTGAAAAGCAGTCAATGCTGAGGTATAAACAACTTATAATTCTGTCACACCATATTTTCCCACATTTTCCATGATTACACGATGCTTAAAAAATACATTAAAATAATTAAAAAAATAAAAATGAAGGTGCAGAAGTCTAGGACTATGACTAATTCAGAATTAGGTCTGTGAACCAGGTTCGTATTCAGTCTTCACTTAGATGGGTAGGTTATATCTAAAGTCTGGTATCCTTAGTGAACTATTTTGAATTTAGAGGCTGTCCCCAGCAAAATTCACTGGAGAGGGCTACCTTTGAAGGCCTTCAGGAAGAAATAGTGTTTCAAAGGTGAGATATTATAATTAAGGAGATGAGCATTCAGTTTATTTGCCTCCACTTAAGTGTCTAATACCTTCTGAGATGCCCAGAATTATCTAAGATATCCACACTGGGCTAGTAGGTATGACACAGATGAAGTTTTGGAGTGGCAAAAGAAGTTCAGATGGGAAGCTCTAAAGTATCCCAGATGATATTAAAGTGCTTATGTATAGGCAAATAAAATCGATGATCCCTCTCACTCTTTCTATATATACATATATAAGCACCCAGTGCTATTAGATATTTGAAGGTGGCATTTTGCAACCCACCTAGGTGATAAGAAAGGCTGAATTTAAAAATGTTTTACTTCAGTTGCTTAAACCTGAAAACATTAACCTTGATTGTCCAATGAATGACACATGTAGTGTACATAGGTGTGAGAGCACACTCAGTACTCATTAATACTGGCATAATATGATTAAGTATGGGAAATTCTAAGTCAGAGAGATCCTGTTTATCATGAAAATTAGCTTTTGTGCATTACTTCAGTCAGAAATTCGTTCTGTAAGCAAATCATGAGTAAACCAGCCTTACTCAGCAGAGCTGTTAAAAAAAATCACCCATAGTAGTTGGTATTGCCTAATGTAAAGTTCTTGGTTTGGTTATTTTTTTGTTTCTATTTAATAGTAAAATTTGTCTGAGTGCGGTTCTGTAAAGATTCAGACAGCATATTTCAGTCACATAATGGAAAATCTCACATGTAGGCATAGTGTGGAAACAGAGTCTATCAGGGTTTAGGATTATTTTTTTTTTCTACATCTGTATATTTTCCAGCATATCAATTAATTGAAAATGGTAATTTGACCCATATGAACAGAAAAAGAGAAAGAAGACTTGCAATAGCAAGGTGAATAAATAAATATCCAGTTCTTTATTTCATTAATATCGTGTTCTCAAATATAGATAACCACTGTGTAAATGTCCACATTAGGATTATACATCCTAAGCTTTTTCTTATAGCTAAAGTAGCAAAATCAGTATTTCTAGGATATGATTAATCTCATTCTAAAGGTGAAATAAATCACACTTTAAAAGTGTGTTTCTGCTGGCTGCAAAAGGAGCCTAAAATGGCAAGTTCAAATGCAGACATTCACACTGTGCACACCTACATTTCTTAAGATAACTTTTAAGTCGGACAAGATGAATCTGTAAAATCTGATAAATGCCCAGAAGGAACTGGCCACACAAACATTTGTTTCAAATAATTATGACAGGAATTCCATTTAGAACATAACTGCAAGGCTCAACTACATACTGAACAAAAACAATTTCCCTGTTCTGAAATCAAGCACTATTATGATCTTCAGAGAGTGGATATTTTTGAGCTGCCAAATGACATGCAAAAGAAGTAAAAGATATGTCTTCATTAATAGAAGGAGAAAAAAGTATTCAGAAAATTGTAGCTGCAGCTCGTTACCTAAGCTGTAGGTATCCAACTAAATTTCAGGGATAAGGGATCAATTTAATACAGTAAGCTGCAAAACATGTCCATATAATTAAACAGTAAAAGCCTTCAGAACACAGAAATAAGACTATTTAAAAATTTTAGATTTATTAGATTGCTGTAATAAATGGTTATTAGTTATTCCAGGCCCTTGCGTAGGAAAACAAACTGGAGAAAAACAGACACCTCCCATCGGATGGTTCATCTCATATAAATACAGGCATACAGATAGATCACCTATTTGACATGCATGGTATTCCTCTGATTTATAAAGGTGCCAAAGTGACTAACTCAAATTTAGGCACCTAAATTTGTAGAAATCTCAACAATGAAGTGTAGAAAAATTCCAAGTAGTATGATCTGTCTAAAATCGTAAATCTGTTTGACTTTCTTATAGATTTATCCATGTTATCATTTACCTTGCAAATAGTTTACACCGTACTACATATCCTTTACCAGCTATATGTAGTCATAATTTAAGAATTATATTTTTTTTGTGATTAAAGACAAGTTTTGAAATAACTGATCCATTGTGCAACTATAGTACAAACTTTTTTTTTTTATGCAAATTCACAATCTTTCTTTGTGAGGTTCTGAAAAACTGGATTTATTGTTCATTTCATTGTAAATTGTGAATATTTAGCACTTCTTAAAAGCAAAGACAATTTTCTTTGCTCTTTAAATTTAGATGCTTATTTTTTATTCCATTTTTTGAAATTGTGGCTATATTTTATTTAAGATGTTTATGTAACATGTTTATGTGTGTGGAACCTTGCAGAAAAGTATATGGCAGGATTCTGCTGGAATTAGATTACACAACACATAATCTTTTCAAAACATGTTTTCTATGCCAGGAATCGAAGATAGTTTTGGTTATGTTTAGTTGAAATTAGGGAACTGAGAGTCATAAAAAAACAAAACAGAACAAAGATGAAACCAAGTTCTTCAATGAACTTAACTTGCTTGACTGCTATCTTTCCCTTCTTCCCTCCTAAAAAGTCATAAAAACCCCCAAAACCTTCAACCATTAAACAGATAACATCTATGTCCTTTTTAATTTTTGTGTATGTTCACTAATTTGTGTTGTCATAAATAATAAATAAGCATAAAGTTACAATTAGACAGAGGAAGAGCCTTAACTAAAATAGCACAGAAGTAACTGTTGTGCACAGGATGAATGACTTCATTAACTGGAAAAAAAAAAAAAAAAGACCTAAACAAAAACCAAAAGTAGTATTTTTTCTAGAATGGTGACATTAACATACAGTGTCTGTAGATTTATGCTGATGGATGACTTAATCTTTAACTACAAAGCTTCTGCCTTCACCTTGCATACCAGGAAGAGCTGGGATCAGATTATGGCTGCTTGCTCCGTGTAAGAGACTGGAAACCAAGAGCTGAGTCTTCTCTGCCAATGGGAGATAGTTGAAGTAAGGATGATGTGGTTAGCAGTATGTCGTAAATATGAACTTTCCAGTGCTGTCATATGAGTGTGTTTTCAGATGTATTATATGAATTCTATGTCAAACTGGTCCAGTCAGAAGTTTTGAAGTTTTAGTTGAAAACAAAACTGTCAACATCTTGGGATGTTGAGGTATGAGTATATTTAGTATGGTAAGGAACTACAGAGCAAAATAAGTGCACAATGGTTTGGAATGTGAGAGAATAAACACATTATGAAAATGTACAAATATAGTTGTAAATACATTCAATTAAGCTGTCCTGAGTTTTGCAATATTTGCAGAGCAGTTTACTGAATGTTATGCTTTTACCATGATTCCCTTATATCTTGGACATGTGTGTATAAAATGCAAGTGAAGACATAGAGCACAATGTTAAATTTGTAACCTGGCTTTATTTAATATGACTTGTTTTTAAGGAATTTGAATCCTGAAAATCTCACTGCACAAAAATAAATATGCCTGGTTTTATGTTGCACAGGTGATTCTTTTAAATGGATATCGTAACACAATTAGGGTTTTAGCTTGCATGTCTTAAACTTGTCCATATCCAGTTTCTCTTAAGTAAATTCAAAGGGCAAGCATTTTCAGACTATGATAAAATTTAAGTCATTTATCCTTTTCTTAAGTCAGACTATCAAGACCATAATGAAATGACACATAAAATCATCAACAATTGACACTTTCAACTTTTTTGATCTCCTTTTATTGGAAACATAATGAAAGAACTTCTCCCCCTCAAAAAGAAGAAAAAAAAAGTCTACATGCACAGCCACATGTTTCAGGATTTAATTACAGTAAGAGACATGAACTGCAAGTGAGTCTGGATGCTGTTTAATATGATGATCAAGAAGAAAATATATTATCAGTGTCAAAAAATGGACCTGTTCAGGCAAAAGAGATGTCTTGAATCACGCATAGTTGGAATGGTTTAGTGTCTATAATGTTAAAAAGTGATGTAAAAAACCCTGTGTTATAGGATCTAGGAGTACTTCATATTTCCTGGGCCCACCTGTACATTCCAGATTTATTCTGACTTCATCCTACAGCGAGATCCAGCTGCACTCTCCACAGTTTGGGTGGACAGTTCAGATTGACCAAGATTCCATCAAATTTCTTTCTTTAGTTTTCATTTATAACCTAGGACAATCATGTATTCCCTGTTCTTAAAATCCTCTCCCATCTCTGTGAAACATGGATCATACTATATACTTAACATACACAGGCTTTATAAAAAGATATAGTAATATACGTTGATGACGATATGAAAGGGATGCATGACAGATAGGTTAAAAGTTCTGCCAAAGTCAAATCTGAATAGAGACTCCTGAAGCATGAAGAATGCACATACTAGAATTTGCATTAAGTGATTAACTCCTTGGAGAGACAAATACTTTAGACATGACTGCATCAATAAGCAGGAATTTTGAATAACATTATCAGACTTTCTAAGATGGACAGTTTAAATGCAGAAACTTTGCTGAGAGCATACTTCTCTAACATTTATCTTAACCTATTTTGGATGAGGGCTACAGTGTCAAAATTCCTTTCTATAAAAGATGGTAGAAAATATTTAAGAAAGAAATTCTCATGTTCAGCTGAGTTTAACTTTTGATACAATAACTTTGCCATAGAAATCACTTTTCTTACTGTCTCAACATTTCCCTTGAGAAACATACAGTCAAACATTGGGCAATTGTTCCTGATTCAAATTAATGAAAAGGAAGCTGTCAAATGTGGCCATGAGCTACATTCTATATCCTGGTAATTCACGTAATTTTTAATCTGTCAATAAGCTACATGGTCAAACCCGTCTGGCATGCTAACCTAACTTTTCTAAAAGTAATATGATAGGTTTTGAGCCCTGATCACTGTATTGTGGATTATGAATAAGATCATACACCAAGGGTCTTAGAATAACAAATCATGATGTTATATGAGGAGAGATTTTATTTATCAGAGATATTAAATTATTTAATACTTTGTGGTTCAAGATTCAGTTTTGAATCCTTGCATGAAAATGTAAGACCTAGAAAGGAACTGTATTTATGCTTTCTTGCTACTTTTTTATGCATTTCCTCCTTTTCTTTATCCATGTTTCATCCTATTCTCACTTCTAGATTTCTGTCCCATTCATATCATCATTTCTTTTTTCTAATGTTACAGTGCTTTCTATTTCCCTCCTTTTTCCAATTTTCTTCTTATTGTTGCATTCTACTTAGCCCCCAGGAACTTAAACTTTCTTACTTCTTTTTGTGGTGCATCTCATTGTCTCCTTCATGCCTCATTTAATTGGAACTCGTAGTTTTCTTCTTCCTCTCAGTACTTTTCCTTCAACTTCCTCTTGTTTGTGTACATGTACTTCATCAAGAAGTCCTGCTTATGTTGTATTGGAAATGGATACATTACAGCTATCTATCCTTCCAGAGCCTTTGTAGTGACTTGACCTTTGCTGGATGCCAGGTGCCCATCAGAGCTGCTCTATGGCTCCCTTCCTCAGCTGGACAGGAGAGAAAAATGTAACAAAAAACTTGTGGGACAAGACAAGGACAGGGAGAGATCACTCACCAGTTACAGTCATGGGCAAACCAGACTCAGCTGGGGAAAATTAGTTTAGTGTATTACCAATCAGATCAGAGTAGGACAATGAGAAATAACCCCAAAACTTAAAAACATCTTCCCCCCACGCCTTCCTTCTTCAGCTTAACTTTACTCCCATTTTTCTCTACCTCCTCTCTGCAACGACAAAGGGTGTCAGGGAATGAGGGTTTCAGCCAGTTCATTGCATGTTGTCTCTACCGCTTCATTATCTTCAGGGGGAGGACTCCTCATGCACTTCCCCTGCTCCAACTTGGAGTTGCTCCCATGGGAGACAGCTCTCCAAGAATTTTTCCAATGTGAGTCCTTTCCATAGGCTACAGTTCTTCATGAACTGCTCCAGTGTGGGTCCCTTCCACCGGGTGCAGCCCTTCAGGGACAGACTGCTCCAGCGTGGGTCCCACACAATGTCACAAGTCCTGACAGCAAATCTTCTCAGTTGTGGGCTCCTCACTTCATGGGGCCACAGGTCCTGCCAGAACTGCTCCAATGCAAGCTTCCCACAGGGTCACAGCCTCCTTCAGGCATCCACCTGCTCCAGTGGGGGGTCCTCCACAGGCTGCAGGTGGGGATCTGCTCCACTATTCACCTCCATGGGCTGCAGGGCACAGCCTGCTTCACCATGGGCTTCACCACGGGCTGCAGGGGAATCTCTGCTCCGGCACCTGGAGCACCTCCTGCCCTTCCTTCTGCACTGGCCTGGGTGTCTGCAGGGCTGTGCCTCTCACATATTCTCACTCCTCACTCTGGCTGCAATCTGTTGCACAGGGTTTTTTCACCCTTATTAAATGTTATACCAGAGGTGATACCCCTTTTGCTGAAGGACTTGACCTTGGCCAGTGATGGGTGTCTTGCAGCCAGCTGTCCTTGGCTCTATTAGACATCGGGGAAGCTTATAGCAGCTTCTCACAGAAGCCACCCCTTTACCCTCACCCCACCCCCCAACCTTGCCACACAAACCCAATACAGCCTTTCCTTTTGCCCTATTATAAGTATTGGGAAATGATTTTACTTTTGATGAAGATGAGTTATTAGTTACCTTGACAGCCAAAAAATGAAAATAATTGCTAATTATAACATCATAAAGGCTTTTTCTCCTTCTATTGTCCAGAGCCATATTGCACAATATTTTCGTAATTTGCCCATCAGAAAGTTTTTGTATATATAAAGAACAAGCAGTTATTACTGTATCTGTTCATTTCCCTCTGATCATTCATGTTCAATGAAGTATTGTTTCATGCTGGATCAGTTACAAGGGGATGGACAGGAGGATCCAGAATCTACTGTACAAGGAGTTATTGTTGAGCACAGTGAAATTAAGGATGAAATAGACCATGATTACTGACTACAAAGGAAAAATAGGAAAAACTGATCACAAAGAGAAAGTAATTATTTACTGGATCATATTGGGCAGGTGCCATGATTTAACTCCAGCCAATAACTAAGCACCACATAGCCACTCACGCAGTCCATCCCCCACCTCCACAAAAGGATGGGGAAGGGAATTGGAAAGGAATGTAAAACTTAAGGGTTGAGATAAGGAAAATTAAATAATTAAAATAAAATTAAATTTAAAAAACCCTCAATAATAATAACAACAACAATTTTAAAGAAAAAGGGGGAGAAGGGGAGAGGAATAAAATCTAAATGGAAGGGAGAAAATGAAATAAGTGATGCACAATATAATTGCTTACCATCCACTGACTGATGCCCAGCTAGTCCCCAAGGGTTACTGAAACCCCAGCTGCTGTGAAAAGCACCTACTTTCAGGGGTCATTTCTGTAGCTGGTCACTAGAGGAGAGTGATCACATCAGTAAGGCTTTTCTGAGCAGCCATCAACAGGCCCCAGCCAACTCCCACCAGTTTATATACTCAGCATGACTCCCCATGGCATGGAACACCTCTTTGGCTAGTTGGGATCAGCTGTCCTGGCTGTGCCCTCTCCCAATTTCTTGTGCCCTTCCAGCCCTTTCACTGTGAAGGCCTGAGAAATGGAAGAGTCCTTGACTGAGTATAAACATGACCCAGCAACAACCAAACCCATCAGCGTGCTGTCACCATTGTTCTCACACCAAATCCAAAACACAGCACTTCACTACCTACTAAGAGAATTAACTCTATCCCATCTGAAACCAGAACAGCAGGGAAAAAAATTAGAGTGGTTAAGAATAAACTGTAGACAGAAACTAAAATAAGATGTTTAAGCAGGAGAAGACTAAAAATATGGAGCTACTTTCTTACAAGAATGCTTGGAAGCTAACTCAAAAATTGATTCATAAATGGCAAAGGATATAAAAACATACATTGTTCCTGTCTTAGATATCCTTATGCCTGATACCACTAAGCCCATTTCTTTACCACATTTTGGCCAGGCCCCCAGTCGTCCTGGGAGGACACTTATTGCCTTGCAACTTTGAAAAGTAAATGATGACAATGGAAGGTATCTAAAGCTGATACCATTCTTTACAAACTGTAAAATAATATCAAGGTTCTTAAACTAATACAGAGCAGCTTTTCTAGTAAAGTCCACAAAGTTCTCTGTTGCTCTCTTTTCACAGAAACATATTAATTTTGTTTACAAAAAAAAAAAAAAAAAAAAAAAAGCAGAAACAAATCACATTGATATTTTGATCCACAATTTCCTTTCATCCAAGGACTGAAAAAAGTGAATTTTTGTGAATTCATGATATTATACTCTCTCTGTAACATCGTGTTTAATTTTGTCATTTCCTATACCCATCTACCTTGCTGTTGGTGCCCAAACTACGATTAGGAGATTTCATAGAACACAATCTCCGCATTGCTGCAAACATGTCATTAGGTAGCACAGAATGAGAAGTTCATTGGGCCAGAGAAAGAAAGCATGAGCACCAGTGTGAGAAGGAGTACAACTCTCTAATTTGTTAATGTGGGTGTTCATCATAAAAAAAATTCTGGCTTTTGTCTCTGCATAAGATGTTTTATAGATTTTATAGATTTCAAAAGGAATCTGTAGATTTCAAAGGGAAAAATGATTTTTTCAGTAGCAGGCAAAGTGCATTTTGATTTCAAGGGACAGAACACTGTAATGGTCACAATGGTTTCATAAACCATTGGTTCAGAAAGCACAAAGTATTGCATTTTATGTAAACAGAAATTATTAAAAATATGCCAACAACGTAAGATAAATGTCTGAAGGCTTTTAAACCCTAATACAAGACAAATATTGTGGCATAGTTATGATAGCTTTTGCCATCAAAGTTAATCATGAATGTTGAAAAGGCTTCTGATGCATGAAATACAGACTAAATGGAATTTTCATCTCATTTCAGTCAGTTGACTTGAGCTAAGAAAAGAAAAATGTAACTTGAGTAAGACCAGCTTACTCCTTATCCTATACGTGAATATGGGCATATGATATGTTTGATCAGAATCTTTTCAATAACGTGCCTATATAAAAACTCATAGGACCATAAAGATGAGCTTGTATTTTCAGAACTTTAAGACCGGTTTCTTAAAATGAATAGTAAACTAACAGATAGGGATAAATCTATTACTACCACAGTGGAAGAAGAGTCAAATGGCTCATATTTTTGGCCTGAGATGTGTCTGATGATAAAACAGATGTCTTACCATTAGAACAATTACTACATACTTTTGTGGAAACTACAGCAGATCTCAGAAGAACAAAATTCTTTCTGCACAGCCTTTTTCTTAAGACTTTCTGAGTCTTCCTGAAACATTGTATTGAGTACAGAAAGTAGCGGAAGCATTATAATAGCTACAGTGGACTATGAGGAAATGTGTTTATTTTAAATAATCATATATTTGAAAAGTTAGATCTTTTTTTAGACCTATTATACATATTTGCCATGCAGTTCTGTGTTTTACAGACAAAAAACTATTAAGGAATTAATATAATAGATTGGTTTACAATTTAAATGAAAAGTTGCATAGCTATGTGTACTTGTCATTTTAAAAATTCTGTGGTAGAAGTCTTATTCAAGAAGAAAAAGAAAAATGACTATGCAAACAAATTAGCTTAAATTATTTTATCCAATGACTGACTTTCTTTCCACTCTTTACATGACCCTTAGCAGATCACACCTTTTCACAGTCCTTCTCAGTCTCATGTTCATGATCGCTGTCCTTTCCTCCCTTAGGGCTTCAGCTTTCCATTCCTTCGGTCCCTGTTTATCATTAAAGGTAAAGTTCCTGTATTCAAATACCTCTTGCATATATTCTCCTCAGACATTCCATATTCTACAATAACTCTTCCTTCTTTTCCTGTTCCTTTCTCTACTGTTTCACCTTAATGCTCTTCAGCCATATTTTAGTTTATGAATGTTAAGGCATGGAGGTAAACTATAGTCTTCAAAACACACTACTGGTTTAAGCTGAAAAGGAAAAAGCAATAAAAATATTTCATAGGATCTAGCCATGTCTGAAGGCTGTCTGGGAGTGATTTGTTGCATTAGGTGAATGAAATTAGATAATTAAGGAGAGGAATAATACTAGAATTCTTTCTTCCTTTTTACTTTTTATAAAGGAAGCATAATTAAATAGCTCAGATACACACAGTTGTGCTGTAGATGGCTAAAATTAAGTGAGATGAATACTGCATGAAATGTCAAGTTTTATCCTAAAGTTCAGATTAAAAAACTATATAGTGGCTATCTTTAATAATTAAATCCATTAAATTTGATAACAAATCTCTTGACTCAGAGCAGCTTCTGATTGCAGAGTCATTTACAGTAATGAAAATTGACAGTCATAAAATTAGTCTCTAGAAATGTTCATACGGTAAGATAATGACAACGGGAAATTTCTGTGCAATGATTTGTAAACTCATGTTCCTATGCATTGAACCCAGCATTGCTCTGTCCTTGATGTTACTTCCTCTTACAAGAAATGAATGGCTCAGCTGGTATGCTTGGAGGGCAAATGCTCATGATGAAAAACTTTGTCATACCAACAAAATTTGTTATATGGAAATGGAGTGCTTATAATAATAGACATATACCTTAAACATAAAATTAGAATGTAGCATTATTACATTTCTGTAACAAGGACATTGTGTTGTATCTTTCTATTAGAGAAGGGATCAAAACAGTCCTTTTTTCTTATTCTAAAAGAGGCAGAAGAAGTCAGACTTCTTTATGGAGGAGATCTGCATTGGTAGAGACAGTCACGCAAGGAACAGAAGTTAATCCGATTGGGAAGAATGAGGAAGGAAATTACAATGTCTAGGACTTGCAGATGAAAACATAGAAGATGCAGAGGTGTGAGACCCACACAGGTTCTGAAAAATAAGGATATAATTATTTTACTCCAGAAAGGAGACACTACGTGGAAAATAAAAGTTTTCAGTTTAAAAACTTTGGCCCTGTTTGGAGTTTCAGTTTAGGTTATGGTTACCACAGAATATGTTTTCATGTGAAGAACTAAGATGACAACCAGCAGGGGAGGATTTAAAGCATGGCTACTCATCCATAAAAGAGAGATTAGAAAGTTGTTATGTGAAGCTGCCTGTTTTAAAAAGCAGAATGTAACTTCTGTTCTGCTCCTGTAATAGCCTCCAGCATTCCCCCCACTGCTGTAGTACCATGGACCCTCACAAGACCAGGACCCCAAAAGTCTTGTGCAACATGATACAGGACCCTGTTCTCACCACGATGTCAGTAGGACCTTGGAGTATTGGTCAGAACACTCTCTGAAAAGGCTAAACATTCAGAACTGGTTTTAATTCAGACACTGATGGGGAATTATTTGGGGTTTCCTAACATCCCTGAAGCCCAGCTTAATAGTTAAACGTTAAAATAAAAATTAGAAGTAATTTGTTTGCAGAATTCAAACACAGATCATAGAAATATTTGTTTCTAAGATGAATGCAAGACTATATGAGAAAAAACATGCTTATATTTACCTATACTTTAGATTTAGTATTTCAGACTTCATAAATATTTTTTCCTAGTTAAATTTTGGTGAGATGAGTCCCACTTTTGTTGTATAGATTTGCACACTATTTAAATACAATTTTTATAGATGTATGTTTGTTTTGTCTACAACTACTCTTTATACATATATAAATAAGAACATGGATGTTAATCATTCCAAGTTACCGGCTGAAACTTCAATAGCTGCACATGTAGTTCCAAGGTGGTCTCACGTGACTCCTTGTTCAGCTTTGAGGGATGCCAAACATTAACATACATCACGTGATGAGTATGGCAATAAAACTGTCCTGATTAATTTGTCATGACTCCTAACCAACATCCTTATAAGCTCTAGCACAGAAAGTTGTAAGTATTTAAAGATGGCTGTACCATGACTATTTCTTACATAAATTCCATCAAATGACAGTCATCGTTTGTGTCATAAGAATTTTTTAAGGGAAATCTTCTATTTTGTTGTCTTCATTCCCAGAAACAACTGAACACAATTCTTTGGAAGATTTTCTGAGACCATCCTCAAACACCAACTCTTGCTTCTCTGGGAATACCATTGATTTTAATTATATGATATCAGGCTTCATCTAAAGATAGATTTTTTTTTCTTCTTAGCCTTTTGTTTGGTATATAAACTGACAGATTAACATCTTCTATGGAAATCCACATATTTACAGGTCTATATTAATTTGAAGTGTCTTGGAAGCCTTGTAACACCAATAGATAATATAAGTCTAAAGTATCTTTTTCAGCAGTACCTAATAACTAGCAGTATTTTTATAAAGCCACATTAAATCTTCTGGATTCACATGTAGATAACATAGTTTGATTAACTTGAAAACAGCTGTGCAAACTCAAAAGCATCCCAATTCACAATAAAGAAGGCAAATAAAACTTGTAAACATTTCTGGGGTTTTTATTGTTGTTGATTTTCTTCTCTAACTGCCTGAGATAAGATGTTATATCTATACCATATAATAACGGGAGATTAATGAACTCAGGAACAGCACACACAAAAAATGAAAAATCTGGCCACGTCAGATAGGAATGCTATAACTCTGTGTGCCTCAGAGCAAACTGAACTGTGATTGTTAATCTAAACAGTGCTTACATGTCATTCAAAGTTGTATTGAATCAAGTAAGGCAACTGTTAAAGTAATATACTTCTCAACATGTATGCTTGTTCTTCAGTTATGATGTTTTCATGGATTTCTCTCTTCCATCTGTATGCATTATGCTTAGCAAGTGCTCACAAAGAAATACATTCCATAGGAGAATAGCTCACAAATAAATAATATTTTCAAGGTAAAAAATAGTGAAACAAGTGCAACTATAATGGAAAACTTCCCTGCATCTCTGTCCTCACCTCCCTTCATTTGCTGCCACACAAATTTTCTTACTTTTACATTTTATTACCTTTGTGCTTCAGACCCTTTATCTCTGTAGAGAAGCACATTCTCCTTTAATAATGGGTAAAAACTGAATACAGTTCCTGTGAGTTCCTGATCATCCTGAGCATAGCCCTACATATAAATGTGGATTTAATACTGCTGCAGTTCACTGAACATCTGAAAAGAAAAGATAAATGTTCACTGCATAGACTACTGTAGTGACTTTGACATTGCTGGACATACATTTCCCCAGTAGTGACATTCACTGAGGAGACAAAAGAAGGATTAAACATTATAATTGTACTTTGACAAGAACATATGACTTCTGGGATGGATTAATACTCCTGCACAGGATTTTATTACTGCAACTGACAATACTTCCTCATGAACTTTTATTCTGGGTGCCTTTTTTCTTTAGCAGTCAAATGACATATGGAGTGCTCTGAACAAACATTTATCTCTCTTCCAAGAAAAATATACTGTAAGTTCATTAAAGGTTATCCAGACTTCTCCACTGCTCAGCAGAATTTGGTAATCTCAGTTGACCTTACAGCAGGTCATAGATTCTTACTTTTTACCCTGGGTGGCCTCTTCTTCTGACTATAGTGTCATATAACTGAACCTTAGCTTTTTTTTCCTGCTATGTAAATCTGATTTGCAGAAATCTATTATAGGGTCCGTTTAGGTGCTTGACCAGTCTACAGGTAAGCAAAATCTTTCTAGGCATAAAATTTACATTTCTTCTGAATCTTTCCAGGTGGCCAGATTCATATCTTCCAGAGTAATGACATTACCTTGAGTGATTTCAGTGGGACCCTTATTTAGCTGGAGCTTTGAAAAAGATCTGTAGATTTTTGCTTAAAGAAGTACTCCAAAATGACCAAAAAGGCTTTTAAAATAAAACCAGAAATGAACAAAACAAAACACATACACCAGTCCCCAAAAAGAAACCAACAACAGAACAGAAAGTCTAAAAAACATTTCCTTTTCACTATATCATAGGAAAGAATGCAAATCATAGAGTCATAGAATGGTTTGAGTCGGAAGGGACCTTAAAGATTATCTAATTCCAATCCCTTCTGCCATGAGCACTAGACCAGGTTGCTCAAAGCCCTGTCCAACCTGGCCTTGAACACTCCCAGGGATGGAGCATCCACAACTTCTCTGGGAAACCTGTGCCAGTGCATCACCACCTTCGGAGTAAAGAGTTTCTTTCTAATACCTAACCTACATCTACCCTCTTTCATCTTAAAGCCATGCCCTCTTGTCCTATCACTACATACCCTTGAAAAAAACCCTCTCCAGATTCCTTGCAGGCTCCCTTGAGGTACCAGAAGGCTGCTATAAGGTCTCCCTGGAGCCTTCTCTTCTCCAGGCTGAACAACCCCAGCTCTCTCAGTGTGTCTTCATAGTAGGTTTGTTTCCAGACTAGGTTTGAGCTTAAGGTTAGTCTCTCAGTGGCTTCCTCAATGGGAACTAAGTCTATAAAGTCCCACTTGGTTCCTTTGAAACTGTCTTCTGTTTGTGGGATGTCCTCCAAAGCACATTGGCCTGCTGTCTTTCTCCTTACAAGTGTCTCAATCAGTGCATGATGGGCAAACTCTTTGTTCTGTGCTAAAATCTCCCCATTTCTTCTTTCACTGCCCCAGGAAGGACCTTATCACCAAGCATGCTGAAATGGCTATAGAAGCACATCAGGTTCCCTTGGACACCCAGGAGATCCACTTGACCTCATTCTTTCCTTAAGGGTACATAATACCAGGGGAGTAAAAAAAAAAAAAAAAAGCCATTATATTCATACTTCTCTCTAAAATGTTGCACTAGGAAACCTCACTGATACCTTTTGAATTACATGGAGGCAGCTAATATATATTTTATCTCAGTAAAAAAATATTATCAGCAGTTTGTATATTTTCAGATATATTAAGTAGTACCTGCAGGTAATATGAATTGGAATCACAGTGCAGGTCTTGAAAGATGCATCCCTGTTTCCAATTAACTTCAGTTTGACCTCACCCACTTTGCATAAAGGAGGATTTTCTCATTTCTGTCTTGCTCTGAATTTCAACCAAATTTGTGGGAGGATTAAGTAAGGGGCCTAGTTGTATTATTTAAGTACTGAATTTAATTGGAATAAATTTGAGTCTTATTTTATCTATTCACCTCTGATTCCATGCATTTCTTGTGCAACCATACAATTATGTGTCATTGGAGAGGCCATACTGCAGCATTTCAAAAAGTTTGCTGTAGCTTCAATAGTGTGCCAGGATATATAAAAAATATGTAATTGTCCAATGAGTCTAGTACATTGGTAAAATTGCTAGAAATGAGCTCTTAACAAATAACAATTTTGCCAGTAAAGCACCTTACAGTATTTACTGATCAGCTTATTATACATTTTTTGCCTTCTGCATATGTATGCAGTATTACATTCAAAATGCTACTTCATAATTTCTGCTTTTAGCAATAGAAGGTTTTCAAACTATTGTAACCCAGGGTGACTTAAAACATCAACACTTACCTGATATTTCTTAATAAAAAACACTGACTTTGTATCAGCAGTTTTAAGTAATAAATCCTTGCAAAAAGCTTACCATCCATTCTAAAACACCACATAAAGAAATGGTCTTACTAAATGATGCACCAAATGGACCCAGTTAATATCAGAACCCAAGTATGTGCTTCCAGAAGCTTCCATAAATCTGAGTGTCCTGATTCACCCTCAGATCAATTATTTAATGTTAAAACATTCATTTTTATATTCTTTCAGTCCTATCCCTTAACCTCACCTCCTTTTTACAGCAAACATACTACTGATATATGGATATGTTGGGTTTCTTTTAAAATTCATGATTATCTAATTTTTCTAAGCCTTTTAAATACTGCTTTATGTGTATCTTTGTGTATTTATTCTTTTTACTGAAATTTATTCTGTGATACTTTCATTTCACTGCGAAGGAAAATATCTTCTTCAATAACTTTCTTGGGCAGTTGTTCATCTGGAAAAGGAGAGACATGTTTGGCCTGAGTAAAAATAGAGAAATCTGATCCAGCCTGGTTTGCTTCTGCATTTCTCTGAGAATGACATAACTCCTTCTTTTTCCACTCTCCCCCAGCCATTTGCTGAGAAGGAGAGTGAAAATTAACTGGGATATATTATGCAGTGGTATTAAGGTGTGCTAGGCCAGGCTAGTGTAAATTTTCTTCATAGCAGCTTATATGGTGCTGTATTTTAGATTTTGCTAGCTTTTGCTGAAGTGTTTGCACAGCATCAAGTCCTTCTCTGTTTCTCTCTCTGCCCCCTCAGGGAATATATTGGTGGGTGTGCAATAGACTGGCAGAGGAAGCAACTGGACAGATGACCCAAACTAACCAGAGCTATTCCATACCATATAATGACATGCTCACCAATAAAAGTGGAAAGGGACAATTTTAGAAGGATTAACCATCTTTTGCTCAGGAAGTGGCTGGACATTGGTATACCCATGGGAGTTGGTGAGTGATAGCCTTTGCATCATTGTTTTGTCTTCTGTTCTCTCTTCTACTTATCCTTCACATAATAAACATTTTTCTTTGTTTTATCTTGCTCCAGAAGTTTTCTTGCTTCTGTTTTTACTTTCCTCTTCCCTTGTCCCATCAGGACTTATGTGGGAAGTGAGCAAGTGTCTGTGTGGTGCCTAGCTACCCACTGGGGTTAGCCCACAACAGAAGGATATGATGGGTACTGAGCATTTCAGGTCTGATAAACAGGTAAGTGAGCACTTATTAGTCTTTTAGGGGCTCTTGTGGAGTCCTAATTTACACTGATGCCTCAGGTTTGTGTCAGATATGGCTTATGATTTGTTATATTTTCCACATTAATAGTGAGACCTGACTTAGATTAGTAAAGTTGGGATAGAAAATCTTAGCTTCTGCTAGTGAACAACACAAAACTAAAGTAGACAGTTGTGTCCTGGCAAGGGAGTGGACAGGATGATGGGCTGGCAATGAAATGATCCCCAGTTTCCTTGATTCATTGAAAGGGTAAAATTGACTAAATTTGTAATCTGTGGTTTGATTTCCACTGTTGGTGTTGACAACCTGCACAGTGTCAATACATCTGGTCCTTTCGTGGATCTCATTATTTTTTGTCATACTCTGTTGTTAAGGATAAAAATCGCTATCTATTGAAAGGTCTGTGTGATTTACTGCAGTGAATCCATAACAAAATCAGGTGAGTCTGATTTTATTTGGGTTTAACACCAGCTCCCTCATTGGTAGTGGAATAAGGCAAATTATTTTTGTCTAGATTTTTATGAAAGTTTTCATTCTAATACTATCATGGTGATTTACATGGATGTTAATCACACAGACCAGCGAGTGTAATAGTTAAACAGGAATTTGTTTCAAATTTCTTTAAAAGGAAAATGAACACATTAACAAAGCTGTAATTACAGAAATTTTAATTCACCTTTTTGGACAGTGAACCAGTAAAAACAGTATGACCAGCTGGTGTCTTATCTTAACTTTGCAAAGTGCCAAGACTCCAGTCCTGGACTATTAGGTTTGCTATGAGCTTGTTATGAGAATATGCTGCTGAGTCAGAGCTTGATATTAGGTATGTTTAGCTATTGTGTGGACTTGAATGGTAGAAAGGTAGCTGCATCATTCTCTGAGGGTACTTACTCCTTCCTTTGCTGATAAAAAAGACTAGATGACTAGTTTTGACTTGATTTATGCGTAGATGGCTAAAGTTTAGTGAGACTCCCACCTACAGTGTACATAGGTCAGATTATTCACTGAGCCACAGAAGATATTATGGTTTCCTGCTCTTGCTGAATATTGTACACATGACCTGAGATCTCGGAACACTGAAACCCAAATAAGTTCAGTAATACTCTTGCAAATTTTAAGATTTCTTTACACAAACCTCTAAAAATCATAACCTTTTAGATGGATATCAATATTAATATAGAAGCTGTTTCTCTAATTTATCAAAGACTCCTTATAATGGGAATCTGTCTTTCATGTTTTTCATGTGATTCCACATGAAATATGGATGCAGGACTTGAATGTACCATTACCAAGTTTGCTGATGATACCAAACTGAGAGGTGCTGTTGACTCTTTTGAGGAACAGGAGACCTAGCTAGGAGGGTCTAGCTAGATTGGAACACTGGGCTGTGATTAATGGGATGAAATTTAACAAATCCAAATGCCATATTCTGCACCTAGAATGGAGTAATGCCAGGCACAAGGATAAATTAGGAGAGTGGCTGGAGAGCAGCCCTGCAGAAAGGGATCTGGGGGTGCTGGTCGACAGCAGGCTCAGTGTGAGTCTGCAGTGTGCCCTGGCAGCCAGGAGGGCAAACCACATCCTGGGGTGCATCAAACGCAGCACAACCAGCCAGTCAGAGAGGTGATTATCCTGCTGTATTCAGCAGTGGTGTGGCCGCACCTTGAGTGCTGTGTGAAGTTCTGGTCCTCAAAATTGAAGAAGGATGTGAAGGTACTTGAATGTATCCGGAGGACAACAGCATAGCTGGTGAAAGCTGGAAGGAATGTTGAGAGGAGCAGCTAAGGACTTTGGGTTTTTCTAGACTGGAAAAAAAGGAAGCTGAAGGGAAACCTCATTGCTCTCTACAGCTTCCCGAGGAGGGGAAGGAGAGAGGGCGGTGCTGATCCCTTCTTTCTCATATCCAGTGATAGGACACATGGGAATGGTTCAAAGCTGCTCCAGGGGAGTTTTAGACTGCACATTAGGAAGCATTCCTTTACTGAGTGGGTGGTCAAACACCGGAACAGGTTTCTTAGAGAGCTGGCTGATGTCCTAAGCCTGTCAGTGTTTAAAAGGCATTTGGACAATGCCCTTATATTGTGCTTTAACCCAACAGGCAGCTAAACATCACACAGCTGTTTGCTCATTCCCCTGCAGTGATATGGGGAATGAATCAGAAAAAAAAAGTAAAATGCATGGGCTGAGATGAAGGCAGTTTAACAGGACAGAAAAGGGAAAATAACAATAATGATAAAAGAATATACAAAACAAGTGATGCACAATGCAGTTGCTTACAACCCTCTGACTGATGCTCAGCCAGTCCTCAAGCAGTAGGTCACCACCCCCCAGCCAACTCCCCCTAGTTTTATTGCTCAGCATGACATCATATGGTATGGAATATCCCTTTGGCTGGTTGGGGTCAGCTGTCCCAGCTGTATCCCCTCCCAGCTTCTTGTGCACTCCCAGTCTACTTACTGGCAAGGAAGTATGAGAAGCTACAAAGTCCCTGACCTAGTGTTAGCACTACTCGGCAACAACTGAAACACCAGTGTGTTATCAACATTATTCTTATCCTAAATCCAAAAGACAGCACTATAGCAGCTACTAGAAAGACAATTAACTCTGTCCCAGCCAAAACCAGGTAACCTTAATAGCATGCTTTAACTTGGTTAGCCCTGAATTTGTCAGGGAGTCGGATTAGGTGACTGTTATAGGTCCCTTCCAACTGAAATAATCTCTTCTCTTCTCTTCTCTTCTCTTCTCTTCTCTTCTCTTCTCTTCTCTTCTCTTCTCTTCTCTTCTCTTCTCTTCTCTTCTCTTCTCTTCTCTTCTCTTCTCTTCTCTTCTCTTCTCTCTATTCTAGTCTCTTCTATTCTATTCTAAATATGGCACTAGGTTTCTCAACTACTTTGCTTGAGTGGACTGGACTGGTGTTTGGATTTTTTACTTGAAGATTGTTCTTGCAGAGTAAAGGAGGTTATTGTCCATGGGCTCCTGATATTACTTTTTATCACACCTGTAATAATAGGATGAAGTTCAATGGTTTTAAACTAAAAGAGGGTAGGTTTAGATTGGCTATAAGAAAGAAACTCTTTATGATGAGGGTGGTGAGACACTGGAACAGGTCACCCAGAGTAGTTGTGGATGCCCCATCCCTGGCCCTGTTCAGGGTCAGGTTGGACAGGGCTTTGAACAATCTGATCTAGATGAAGAGGTCCCTGCTCATTGCAGGGGTTGGACTAGATGACCATTACAGATCCTTTCCAACTCAAACCATTCTATGATCATTGAAGCTTTTTTACAAACAGAATTGTAGACAAATGTTTGCATGTACTTTTCTCATTTTATGTTCCTGTAATTTTGAAGCTGGTATTTATTAAGGAAAAGATATTTTTCTGGATTTTCAGATGTCCTTGGTTTTTTTCCCTCTTCACAGTGTTTTAAAGAATCTTTAAAATTTTAACAAGGTTAATTTAGTAAAAATTTTCTTAATTAATTACATTTCTGAAATTATATTTTTTTTTTCATTATTAAAGTTATTCAAACTCCTACTGAACACACACAAAGAAAGAAGTTAACATTCCAGAGTGCAGTTTGATTAGTCTAAGGATTTCCCAACAGATGGTGCATCAAAGCTTTCAGACATAGCAACTCAAGAAATCTCAGATCACAGAAGAATACACCCACACTCATGTGTCAGGTCTGTTTGAAGGAGACATTTTGAGATTCATATACTAAAAGAAAAAGAATCCTTTCAGTTGCACGACTTCAAAGTTTCTCTAATATAAATCAGATCTTCACAAATACTGAAGTCCCAAAAGGCAGAAAACGTCCATTTAAAAGGGAAACTTTATCTCCACCTTGACAGTTGCAACTAAAACTAATAAATTTTTATTTGTCAAACAGCAATATTATGGTAGTGCCCCCTCCCCCCCAGACTGATACCATATTAAAAGTAAGTAATTTATTTAGAATAAAGAAGTATTCATGTCAGGTTTTTTGTTTTGCCCTTTTTTGTTGTTGTTGTGTCTGAAAATCTGATTAAATAGTACATGTATATGTGTAAACACTCACAATATACATCATTCAGACCACGATTAGCTCTTAGGAGCTAATTATGTCATTACATGATTATGTACACAGACGATACTCATTGTTATCTAGCAGTCCTACAAAGAAAATTATTTTTCTGAAGTACTGTTAAAATTCAAGACAATTTCTAGCATGTTCAAAGTCCACTTAAAACATTGAAAAAATGATGAATAGTTCAATATGTTATGGACCATTCATATGTAAACAACTTATTCTTCCATCCATGGGGACTGAAGGAAATGGGAAAGCCACTAAGATGCTAAACCTTTTTTAAAGTAAAGGTACATGAGGTTGAGAATGAGTGGCACTGACCGTACTGGGAAATTCTGTTGCCTAGTAAATGTGGGGAATGAAAGAATAATTAGTCATCCTCTGACAGCCTTGGAATATGCCTTGCCTGGATCTTAGTCCAAGTGGAATGGTATCATTGCTACTGGAACCCACTCAAACTTTGAGAATTCCAAGCTGGTTTGTGGCCAGGTTGGAAATTTACTTATGACTATGATTTGAAGAATCAGTCAGCAATATACAGGCGAGTGGAGGTTACCTTTATTTGGCAGCGCTGGGTGCATGGGGGATTGCTCCACCAAAGTCATGCACACCGAGGGGACTCTTCAGTCCCCCCTTTATACAAGCTACTCATACCTATTCATTAGTTTTTCCAGGAAATTGTTTACATATTCATTACAATTCTGATAATTCATTTACATATCTTGTGCCTGCGCAATGTCCTTGAGGAGTTGTCTCTACGCAGACTCTATTCCTTAGCGGCCATGTTTAAAGTCTTCATCTTCGCCACGTTGCATGTACAACAGAATCTAAGACAAAGTGTACCTTCTAAAGATAACCAACCCAAGGACTTAGCAGTCTGTACATCCATCATGTGGCAATAAGGGTACTTGGACATTTCCCAACTTTTAACTAAACATGGGTGCGTCATCCTTTAGATAAGTGGTACGGCATTCCCTATTCAACTACAGCTAATCACCTCATGACCCTGTAAACAGTGGTCCTAAGTGAGGCCTTTTGAGGTCTCCTGGACCTCAATGGGCTGTGACCAGCATTTCTGTCTGAGTGGGATACCTCTCAGAGCACATAAACTCTCAAGTTCGCAAAGTTGAGAGGACCATTGCCAAATCTTACAATCCAGCCTGGGCCACAACTCCTCAAGACTCAGCCCTTGCCCACTGAGAAATGCCCAGACACTGGAAGTGAGAATTTCACTGAATTCAAGGGGCACTTTTAACAGGTATGCCTATCTTTGTGTCTGTGTGCACGTGTACGTGAATTGGTTTAGATACCCTATAGCAAGTACATTATGAATGTTGCCATCTCGTATCTGTAATTAAGTCACTCTTATGATTGTAGTAAATTCTACTGATTCACTTTGTAATTGTTAAATTAGTCAGTAATTAAGTACTGCTAAAATCTTGTGATCCGCCATAAAACTGTGAACAAACCTTAGACTGCTGCTAGATCAAAAGCCTTATAAAAATTCCATCTCTGGTGAATTGATACTTTTACGATATCATGTTAAGATCTTTTGCTGATACCTTGGATAGTAATTCTTTAGGTGATCCTAACTGATTACACAACTAATCCTTTAGATACAAACTGTTGACCAAGTCTAAGAGTAAGATTGGACCTAGCTGCATGTAAGCTCTGATAAGATCTATCAGGAGTTTAGAAAGCAAAAGGGTGTACTCTGAACCTCATGACTCAATGAGAGGGTCTTCCTTACCCTTTTGTGTCTTTGATCTCTATGTAAATCAGTCTAGCTCTATTCTGACTCAATTTCCCTTTAAGAAGTTATAGAGCAAACATTGCCATCAACTTTGTTAAGTCACACTTCTACAAATTCATATTAAAACCAATTTGCTAATACTTCTGATGGTGATTCTTTAAGTGACCTGAACCACTCATTCATAACAAAGGGAGACATGGACATAAGGGAGCAGATCCAGCAAAGGGACACTAAAATTATTAGACTGGAGCATTTGACACATGAGGAGAGGCTGAGAGAGCTGGAACTGTTTATCTGGGAGAAAAGAAGGCTCATGGGAGTCTTATCAGTGTGTATGAATAGTTGATGGGAGGGACTAAGGAAGACAGAGCCAAACTGTTCTCAGTGATGCCCAATGATGGGACAAAATGCAAGGGACATAAACTGATAGATAAGAGATTCCACTTAATCATACACTGCAAAGATGGTCAAACATTGGAGCAGGTTGTCCAGAGAAGTTGTGTATGTCCACGAATTTTCATGGGTAATATTTTGCTGCTTTAGTAATTTGCATTCTCTCTTCCTTTGCCCACATATGAAGCAAACCACTCCAGACTTTCTTAATCAATTGTCCCTAGTATAGTGTTCTTTTTTTTTTCTGGAAGAGTCTTTCAGGTCTGAATCCTGACCATTTATCTGTGAAAGTAGTGGGTGAACAACCTTAACAAGATATATTGCAGTCCAAGACTCAGAAGACTAGGCTTTTATTTCTTATGTCACTTAAGCTTACTATTTCTATGCAAACATTCTGTAAATCGTCACTAAATATAATAATATACATTTCACAGTATTTTTTTAGATTACATTGATTTAAATACCATATTTCACAACGTATTATCTTGCAAGGCTACTATCTTTTCTTTTTAGCACTTTAGAACAGAATATAACATCCTATCCTATATTCAACAATATTATATTTAATTCATCAATTGAATCACATTGTTTCAGCATATACATGGTTTAGGTTACATGATGAAAGTGACCTATATGAGGCTGATAAACCACACACATCAGTAAGGCAAAAGGTGCTAAGGAAATCATTATTCCTCTTACAGTAATAATCAGAAATAGCTGCTATAAAAGGGATGGTGAAGATACCATGTCAAAAAATCTGCCATATGAAGATTTTTCTGATACATGTTAAATAAAGTTGTGGTATGAACAACATGGAGAGAAAGGATGATAAGCAAGCACAATGTGGGCAGTCAAGAAAAGCAGTACCTCCTAACAAGTAAGCTCACTGTAGCAGTTAAGGCAGATATGCAAAATATTGTCTCTCTTCTACAAAAGTAGTAAGAAGTCCCAACTGGGGAAAAATCTGAAGGCTGGACATACAATCTTCCAGCCTTTGTGGTATGAATTTGAACTTTCCAATCTTTGAACTGTCAAGAAGACTGCAGTTCCCATCTACTCAGGTAAAAACAATCACAAGTGACAAAAATTTTTTTTCGAAACATGCATCCTATATGTTTCACAGTCACTGCAGAGGATTTTGACATGATTTTATACCTTTTGTTTGCAAGCTTGATGGAGCATTAGACTTATGTTTCATAGTACTTTCGTTTCCAGTACAAATGTACCTCTTAGAGGATTATGCCGAGAGAAGATTTTGGGAAAGTCAGTCAGAAAGCCTTGCTTTTTGTACACCTTGAGAAATATTACATATAGTACATATTGCACAGTAATAGTACATACATACCTTCTCCTCATTACCTGGTGTCCTGTAAAAGAGACACTCAACCTCTTTTTATTGCTTTTTATTGTTTTTTAAACCCAGGCTAAAATTTTGCAAATTCTTCTTCCTTACTATGTTACTTCTGATTTTTACAATGAAGAATAAAGATAAAATTATATTGAATAATTTGGGAGCAAATAACGGTTTTCAGGATGTTACAAACTACTATGAGTTGGGTGCCAAAACTGTTGTCATAAGTGGAGATCTATCCCCTTTCATTGACAGAAGATTATGTGAAACAGTTGCAATTTCAAAACTAAGTAAATCATTGCTAAAAGAGAGACAGTGACATAGACATTTACAGAATAAAGGAACAGCATCTATTTTTACTCATCTATTTAACCCATTAATAGGGATAAACTCTACTATTACCTGATATACTTTAATGGTAAAGCCCTATCATTTAAAGAGATCTTCCATCATTCCTTTTAGTTCATGGCTTTAAAACCATGAGCTATTGTAACTTACATCTTCTTTTTGGTACATCCTTAACATATAAAGTACAATTTCAGCAGAACTATACTGATTATCCCCCTGGTGTTAGAATATAAAGCAGTAATATATAGTAAAATCATAAGGTCTAATGTGTGCTGCATGAATTCACCAAGTGATTTGTTAAATTAAAGCAAGGCAGGCAATTAAGTGAGCTTCTCTTACTTACTGAAAGGGTTTAAACCAACTGGATGACTATGACTATAACTATGCAGGAAAATAGTGGTTAATTCTCATTTGCTTTACTTATGCTTTCTGAATAATACTAAAAATTAGATGGAAAAAAGATTTCAATTTAAGTACCTATAGCACTGCATATACACACATATATATGTGTATGCATACATCTATAAATACAGCATTTCAATAATGCAAAGAAAAGCCTCACACAGGACATGCCTGAAGAGATTCTTTTTTTCCTCAAATATTTTTCCCTTTCTTTGTTCTTCTACAAAACTGAACACCCTCCCACAACTCTTCACCTTGCAAAAAATTCCCCTAAAACAAAACAAAAAAAACCCTGCTTGTGATCAATGTTTCAGGTCTTCAGCAGCATCAATCAATTAAAACTTCATTCCTAGCTCACCTTACATTGGAAATCAAGCTGAAAATATAGCCAGGTTAAGCTCTTTAAAAGATATCTTGCATTCTGTACAAGGGTAAGGATTTACTATACATTTTAAATACTTAGTATAAAGTTTGGTGCAAAGAAACTTAAGCTCTAGACAAATATGAACTGACAATCTTTTCTTCTATTCTGTACCAAAGAGAAAAATTTCAGACTGTATAATAATATGATAATTAATATTGAAGATTACAATTTTTTCCTGCTACTTATGTACAATTATTTGAGTCTAAATGTTAACAGACTGAATGCAAGATAAATTATTTCTATGTTTGAATTGACTCTTTTGCTTTGGAGCACACACTTATTGTCTAAGAACATGATTTTATGCAATCGCACCATATAATTTTGTTTAAAAAAATCAGTTCAGAGGGGATCAATACAGAAACTGACGGTTACACTAGAGAAAGGAACCTGGGCTTATTTTGAAGAGCTATCAAATCCAAACAGAAGACAAGATAAGCTGCAAAAAGAGCGGAGCTATGTTCATAAGCTTGCCTCAGGCAAACCAAATGTTCAGTTCACATTTACTCCTTATTTGCCACAGAAAGGAACTATAAAAGCTAGAAAAAGAATCTTTGATCATATTTAATTCCTATGGGACCTCACTGTATCTAAAGTGATATGCTATGTATTTGTGATGGGAAGAGTGATCTCTGGAAAGTATCAAGTCCATTCCAACCTCTTGAAGTGGAATTTTGGAATACAGTATTTTGAGGACACAGCACCTTTGGAAATAACAATTCCCTAGGGTATCAGGAAGATGTCGCTCTCACTGTTTTTTAGGTAGTTGGCTTTAATACGCTTCAGCTGCTACTGGAGAGGGGCAAAATCTCTTTATTAACAATGTATCTTCCAAAGTGCTCTCCCTGATTCTTGGGAGGAGTTAGAACCAGCTAACCCCTTAGCAGGGATCTGTTATGTTGACTGAAGTACAGAGCAGTTAGGGAAAAAAACAACCAACCAACAAAAAAAACCCTAATCCTTTACAAGCCCACTCAAAGGCAAATCACAAAATAACAAATCTGCATGATTTGAAATACCCAGTAAATGGTTATGGATAATTTGTACAGTCAAACTTACTGCATTTTATTTCCATCATGTTTGCAGTGCAGGCAGATGGAGAAGGAGCTCAAATGCACAGTGTGCATTTAATCTTCTCTGCTATCCATTCTGCCAGTAAGACAGATTATAACAGGTAACAAGTGAAATGGAAAGGTGAGGGAAGAGGATACAGCAGATGAACATAATATTGTTAGAGCTAGCATGACTGCATAGCTGATAAATGAAAGCATGCCCTGTAAGTGAGGGAAGATTTTGAAAGAACGAAGTGCAATAAAATTTCATATTGCCACATACAAGGACTCCCCCAGCCCTAGACCCTCTGGTGAACTTGTATGCAAGCCAGGCCATAACTGGCCAGTTCAGAGAGCATGCCTAAAGTTCACCACCTGGAGCAATGCTGGCAGAAGGGTACACGACAACCAAGTCTGAACAGCAAATAGGGCAGCCAAGCAGATTTCTTGTGAGATACTTGTGTCTACAGAGAGACCCCTCTAGCAGCTGACGGGCCTAGCTGATTTACAGAATGATGATAGCAGAGAATTAGTAGAATGAGGAGCCACTTGAGGAACTTTTCAGAGATCAAATTATTCTTCTTGTATTTGAGTTTGATGAATGAACAACTGTCTCCTTCCTTCACCAGAAGTATGAATTGATGCCACAGGTTTGCTGGCATAAATGTACAAGAGAGGACTAATCCTCATGAAGCTGTCTGAGTTATCACAGAGGCCATAGCTGCACTGTCCAGAGACCAGGGGTCTGAGAGCTGGAGACAGGATGTCCCAGCCAGATGCTGGCAGGACGCATGCTTGTGTATGTGCCTTAGGGGGTGGTGAGATCTGCCAGCAGTCTTTGACCAGGAGCAAGTAAGAGCAGGATCAGGCCGTTTTTGTTGTTTACACTTAGGTCAGTGGTGTTTGGGTGTAACATGATGTCAGTAAAGGCACTGCTATTTGCTCATCTATGGGCAGTTGTTTGTGTCTATAGAAGGCATATGTGTGAGCATTTATGTGCATGGTAGCACAACAGGAAGGACATCTCCCTCAGGTCCTGCAGTCCATTGGTTTCAGTCAGAGCTTAAGGGTTTACACAAACATTGCTGCATCTACATAATTAGGTCAATGAGACAGAAATGATGCAACAGCTAGTGCAATCCACAGAGACAAGGAGAGTATTTAGGTAGTACGACAGTACTTTGAATGCATTTTAATAGACCAAAAGAGCCATAAATTGAAGATAAAAATAGTAATGTATTTCCTGTAACAGATGCAGACTCATATTCCCAACTGTAGCAGTGCAAATGAAATCTTGTGACAAAACACTTTCCCTGGATTAATGCACTATGCAGTAAATATAAATGTTACTACTTCCATTAGGTATTCATTTTTCATTTACAGTAATCAAGTACAGAAGTACATTATGTATAACTATAATCTGGAAAACCAAATTTTCCTGTGAAAACAGTGTGTTCAATTGCTATTATAGCTTTTATATTTTCAATGTTTTAATAGGATCATATGTCAAAATTTTCTACAATTACTCGTCAGGTTTTCAAGTATAGAAATAATTTTACTCAAGGCTTACTAATGATAAATCTTGAGCCAAACATATTAAATCTTTTGCTTAGCAGTATTAGCCTTATTTACTAGATGAATTTGGAAATTAAATGGATTATATCAGTTGTTCCTGTCAGCCATGATTAATTCTCTCAAACAAATAATTAGTTATTTCCATTTCTGTAGAGATGTCATATGCAGAATGCACTCAGCTAATTTTAATTCAGTAATCTCTAAATAAAGTCTCTCAAATGAAGATAACAGAGTATCTTAGCAGACAAAACCCATCTGTGCTAAAATGTATTTGAGAGTAGTAAGTTCTAACATTGCTATACTCCTTCTAGAGTACAAAAGGGCTGTCACTACTGGTGGCACCTGGATTTTTATTTATTTACTGTAGTAATGATTATGAAGTAAAATGGCAGATCCAGATGAAGTACATATGGCCCAATGTTAAATGCATATGGGCAAATTTGTATTATTCATTGTAAAATATTTTTATGTCCAGAGAAAAGAATGCCATAAAAAACCATACTAATATTAAACAACAGAACAATAATAGGTATTGATACTATGCCAGAAAAATAAAATATATTTTCTTTAAAATCAGATGCTCAAAATCATAGCAGCTGAATCAGAATTTTCTTTAGTTACGAGGCAATGGTTACCAAACCTCTGAAAATACACTATTTTCATCACTAGCACCAGCTAGCTGGTAACTAGACCCTTTCACATAAGAGACATTTTGCTTGCTAGGCCAGTTGCTTACTTGCTTCTAGAAGCATACTTTAATAGCATACTTTAAGTTTTGGAGTGACAGTTGTCATCACATCAGGCTTGCTTAGTAAATAGAGGAAAATATTGCCTTTCAGTTTCATTCAAATTCACACCCTTTATACTTTCAGAGGAGAAATGACAACCTTGGAGCAACTGAGGATTTTGTATATATATCTTGTAATACCATAAACTTGTAAAATATTAAGTATTTTACTGCAATTCAGATGCCAGCTATTTAACAGCTCAGTTTTTAATGACATAAGGTTAGGTGTTAAACTTTCAAAGCAATCCAAAGGGATTTATTGGTATTATTACTGGATTTGAAGGCAAGTCAGAGACTTAATCCCCATGTACATCTCTGTTAAAAAAAAATAAATGAAAAAATCTAAAGAACTCTGAACAAAGAAGAGGATGTATATGTAACAAAATTTAACCTTGAAAGAAGGTAGAACAGTCCTATCATCTAGTGTTTGTGTTATTTTAACAGTGTATCTTGTTTCATCTGTTCACCAAAATTTGAGCTGAACAGAGCCGGCAGTTCTCTAAGGACATTATTCCTGGAGTGCAACTGCTCTTGATTCCCACATTTAAAACTGGGCAAGGAAGGCAGAAGACCAACATGGCTGAGTAAAAACATCTTATTCAAACTAAAATGTAAGAAGGAAATGCACAGGGACATGTATTCTGGGAAAAATATAGGGACACTACCTGGATTTGCAGGATAAGTCTAAGAAAGCTAAGGTATAGTTGGAGCTGAATTTGGCAAGGGCTGTGAAGAATAATAAGCGCCCCTACAGGTATGCTGGCCAGAAAAGGAAGATTACAGAAAATGTACTCCCCTTTAGTAAATAAGACAGGAAAAGTGACAATGAACATGGAGCAGGCTAAGGCACTCAACAATATTTTTGCCTCAGTTTTCAATGGTAATCTCTCTTCCCACATCTCTCAGGCTTCTGAACCTCAAGGCAAGGATTGCGGGAATGAAGTCTTTCCTATCAAAAGTGAAGATCAGGTCGAGACCACCTGAGGAACCTGAATATATATAAGTCCATGGGACCCAACAAGTTACAACACAGAGCCCTGAAGGAATTGGCAGATGCATTGCTAGATGACTCACCATTGCATTTGAAAAGTCATGGCAGTCAGACTATGTCCCCAGTGACTGGAAAAAAGGGAAATATCGCACCCATGTTAAAAAAAGGGGAAAAAAAAGGACCCTGAGAACTACTGACTGGTCGTCCTCACCTCTGCCCAGTAAGATCATGGAACAGATCCTCCTGGAAGACATGTCAAAATATATGGAGGACAGGGAAGTGACTAGAGATAGCCAACATGCTTCACAAAGGGCAAAAATGTTCCTGACTAATCCAGTGGCCATCTATGATGGAACTGAAACAGCAGACGGGAAGAACTATAGGTGTCATCTACCTGGACTCCTGTAAGGACTGTGATACAGTCTCCTGAAACATTCTTGCCATGAAGTTGGAAAGATATGGTTTTGATGGATGGACTGTTAGATGGGTAAGAAACTGGATGAGTGATCATGCCCAAAGGGTTATAGTCAATTGCTCAATGTCCAAGTGGAAACCAGTAAAGGCTGGTGTTCCTCAAGGGTCCATAATGGGTCCATGCAGCTTAATAACTTCATCAATGACATAGTGAGATTGAGTGCACTGTCAGCAAGTTTGCAGATTTGCTCTTACCACCAAGCTGAGTGGTGCAGTTGTTTTGCTAGAGCAGGGGTCCTCAAACTTTTTAAACAGGGGGCCGGTGTGCAGATGAAGCGGCAGGCAGTCATCTGTGGCTGCTTGGTTCCCCCCCCCCCAACTCCCAGCAGGGGGAGGTGTCTGTAAATACTGGGGGCCAGATTGAGGACCCTGGAGGGCCGTATCCAGCCTGCAGGCCGTAGTTTGAGGACCCTTGTGCTAGAGGGAAGGGATGCAATCAAAAAAGACCTTGACAGGCTTGAGGAGTGAGCCCATGTGAAGCTCATGAAATCAAGTATAAGGTGCTACACCTGAGTCAGGGCAATTCCCAGAATCAATACAGACTGGAGGATGAATTGATTGAGGTTAGCCATGGGGAGAAGGACTTGGGGATACTGGTGGATGAAAAATTTGACATTAGCCAGCAATGTGCACTTGCAGCCCAGGAAGCCAATTGTATCCTGGGCTGCACAAAAATAGGTGTGGCCAGCAGGTCAAGGGAGGTGCTGTCCCCGCTTTATCCTGCTCTTGTGAGACCCCATCTGAAGTACTACGTCCTGTTTTGGGGTCCCCAGCACAAGAAAGGCATGGGTCTGTTAGAGTGGACTCAGAGGAGGGCCACAATAATAGTGAGAGAGCTGGAACACCTCTCCTACAAAGAAAAGCTGAGAGAGTTGGGATTGTTCACACTGAAGAGGAGAAGACTCTAGGGGGACTGGATTGATGGAGAGAGGCTTTTTTATCAAGGCCTGTAGTGATAGGACTAGGGGCAATGCTTTTAGACTGAAAACAAGTAGGTCTAGATTGGACATAAGGAAGAAACTTTATACGACAGGGCTGGTGAAACATTGGAACAGGGTGCCCAGATAAGCTGCAAATGTCCTATCACTGGAAGTGTTCAAGGTCAGGTTATAGGGGTCTTTGAGGAACCTTATCAGGTGTTGCTGCCCATGGCAGGGGAGCTGGACTAGATGATCTTTAAGGGTACCTTCCAAAACAAACCATGCAATAATTCCATGGTGTAATAATGATAGTTAAAGACTCTAAATTTTAAGGGTGGTTAGATATTTTTTTTTCAGTTGTGGGGGGAAAAGCCTTGTAACAAATGTATGGGAAGTTATTTAGAAATGTAAGAACTTTTGTTTTACTCTTTCTTTTGGGAACATATTTTCAACCACTATAAGAAGGTGGATTCCCCTCTGTGCACAACCTTCCTGTGGGAACTGAGCATGCTCTATCTTTAAGTGCACCTCTGCCACTCCTAACACCTTACTGATGCATACACTGCTGAGAAAGGACTCCATGGGCTCATGTTTGCACAATCAAGGTGTGGTCCTTGCACTGTCACCCTGAGTATTGCACCCTGCAGTGCCACCCCACTCACCAAAGTGCAGCTGCCTCATACTGCCCCATGGCTGCTCTGTCCTGAAAGGGTTGGGGCACTGCAGGGTGACTTCCAGCAGTGTCAATCCAGGTTTGACTGCTGCTGCTTACATTGCAAGATCTCTGAGCTCTGATTTATTTTCAAGTTGCCTCTTTTGTTTCAAAAGTCTCTTGGTAATTCCCTGGTTACTGTTTAATCCAGCAGATTGGTCATATTCCTTTTTACATATAAAAGCTTGTCTTTGGGCAGACATCCTCCAGAGAGTTTTGAGTACTTCCTTCACACTCCATTTTTTACCCTCATTTTTCCCTGAACAGCTGGTTTTTGCCAGTTATGGGCTGTGTGAGCTGCCCTAGAGATGCTGGCCTACACTGTAGTAATTCCAATGAGATTGTATAAAAAAAAATTACTTTTCAGCGTTATTAAATGGTCATCTAACATTTTTGAAACTCTTTTTCCATAAGATCACTGGACCATGGATAGACTTGATTTGAAGTAATATTCTTACAAGCAATATTTCAGTAGTGCTTGTAAGAATTACTTTTGGGAAATGAATTAAATGTAGAACATAACAAAATTGTGGTTTCTATTCTCTTGTTTTCACTGTGGGTTGAGTATGTATAGAAAAGACACCTTTAGTAAAGAAAATAACACATCTAGGAGTTGTGCTTTATAAGGACATTTCTTGATATCTGCAATAAATAATAAATAAAAATCAATTTATCTCACTTTGTAAGTCTCAGATGATTCAGCAGTTTTTTATGCCTCCTAGAACTCTTCGCTGATCGTAAGTTTTTCTGGTATGAAGGAAATCTTAAAAATGTTTTTAGTAACTTCAAGAAGTGTTCACCAATTTATTTCTGAGTTACAGGACTAACTCTGAAATGTATATTCAAATCACTCAGCAACTAAAAACATGTGTTGGATAGTAATTCCTTCCAAGGTGGCTCTTAGTGCCGAAAAGGGATGTGAACATATTTTACTGCAGTCTTGTAGTCTTTGGTAACATAAAATCAGTATCTTCCTAAAATGTCTGAGTGGTCACTAAAATGAGAGTGGAAGTGTTGCCATTTCTTATGCTACAATCCTATTCCAGTAGAGGATAAGCACCCAGAAATACCCTGTATTCCAATACAATAAAATGCATTAAGTTTAATTATAGTTTAGAGCTATATGATTTTTCTCAGATATCATGTTTCCTCCTAAGGTAGTTCCCCTCTGATTTCCTCCTTCTCCAGCAAAAGCAATGGTGAAAAATCTGTAGGGCTTTGGTCAGCATTTCTAAATTACCTGCATTACCCTCACTCCAATGTATTTTCTGTCTCTCCTTTGAATATGCCCATGCAATAGAAATGAATAGTTTTAGCTCGAATTAATATCTCTTCTCATTTTCCACATCTGTCTTACTCTGTTTGCACAAGTGGTCAGTACTGAATGTGTTTTGCAAGTAAAAGCATCTCTAGTGATTAGGATGACTAATACAACATGACTGATGTATTTAAAAGTTGGTAGAAAATCTTTTCCCTTTCACACTGAGTCTAGAAGTTAGTGACTTTTACTAAGTGGCATTAGAGATTATAAGGTTCATACCATCTAATTTTAATCATCCAGTTGTAGTATTCTGACATCTCTGATGGTAATTTTCTTTCACTCTATGAGCTACATAGGGAATTAAGAAAACCTCAGTCTCATCTCAGTTACATATTTAAGGTAGCCCAAAGCACAGTGTGTATAGTCCATTTGGTTATCCATTTTTGCTGACACTCAAGATATGAGCTATTGTAGGCTGCCATTTCCCACTCTCCTCCACACATTAAAAACAACATTTGTGCTCAGAGGTGGGGTGGAATTACTAATGTTTTCTTTCAGTTGGTGTTTTCAGAACAGACTTCTGGAATTCTGCGATCCCCTGGGATCCATGGTTGTATTGGGTTTCAGTGGCAAGGTTTGGGTTGCCAGGGGGCTAGAGGGGTAGCTTCTTTCAGAAACCGTTAGAAGTTTCCCCTATGTCTGATAAAGCCAATGACAGCTGGCTCCAAGACAGCTGTTGGCTAAGGCTGAGCCCTTCAGCAACAGTGGTAGCACCTCTGGGATGATGTATATAATAAGGGGAAAAAAACCTGTGCAAGAGCAATTACAACCAGAGAGAGGAATGAGAACATGTGAAAGAACAGCTCTACAGACACTAAAATCGGTGCGGAAGGAAGGGCAGGAAGAAGTGTTCCAAGTGGCAGAGCAGAGATTCCCCTGCAGCCTGTGGTGAAGACTAGGGTGCGGCAGGCTGTCACTTTGCAGCCCATGGAGGTTAACGGTGGAAGACCCCATGCCAGAGCAGGTGGATGTGCCCAAAGGAGCTTGTGACCCTGTGGGAAGCTTGCATTGGAGCAGTTCTGGCAGGACCTGTGGCCCCATGAAGTGAGGAGCCCACAACTGAGAAGATTTGCTGTCAGGACTTGTGACACTGTGTGGGACCCACACTGGAGCAGTCCGTCCCTGAAGGGCTGCACCCGGTGGAAGGGACCCACACTGGAGCAGTTCATGAAGAACTGTAGCCTATGGAAAGGACTCACACTGGAAAAATTCTTGGAGAGCTGTCTCCCATGGGAGCAACTCCAAGTTGGAGCAGGGGAAGTGCATGAGGAGTCCTCCCCCTGAAGATAATGAAGCGGTAGAGACAACATGCAATGAACTGGCTGAAACCCTCGTTCCCTGACACCCTTTGTCGTTGCGGAGAGGAGGTAGAGAAAAATGGGAGTAAAGTTAAGCTGAAGAAGGAAGGTGTGGGGGGAAGATGTTTTTAAGTTTTGGGGTTATTTCTCATTGTCCTACTCTGATCTGATTGGTAATAAACTAAATTGTTTTTTTTTTCCACAAGTTGAGTTTTGTTTGCCCATGACTGTAACTGGTGAGTGATCTCTCCCTGTCCTTGTGTTGTCCCTCAAGTTTTTTGTTACATTTTTCTCTCCTGTCCAGCTGAGGAAGGGGAGGCATAGAGCGGCTTTGGTGAGACCCTGGTGTCCAGCCAAGATCAGCCCATCATGACAGTGATTTAATACTGGTGCTGGGGAGGAGATAATGTAATCAGATAACTAACAGAAATTAGTAATGGATTCTGCTTTTAAAGGACTAACACCAGACAGATGATAATCCTTTTATTTGAAGAAAAATCTCCTTTCTTCTATTTTGCCCTCCATGTGCATGCCACTGAACAAGCTTTCACAGATTGCCATACTTGCCATTTAATTAACTGGTCTCTAGTCATCGGAATCTCCCATGCAAGCAAACAAACTATAAAATACAGACCTATTCTTTCAGGCTTAGATCTGCTATGTTAGTGCATTAGCAGAGCAGAGAAACATTTCTGGGAAATGTAATTCAGTCACTTATATTTTGGGCAAAAATGGAACAAACTGTAGCATGGTTCTGGATTGGAACAACTAACATTCTCCCAGACAATTCCTGGGCAGAGCTCAGGAGCTGCTATGGGCCAAAATCACCTTCATTGCTAAGTAGTTTCTGAGGTGAAGACAGTTTATGGTATGAATATGGGCTGTTGGCATCAGTAAGAGACTGCGCCAGTGAGGCCCACCATTGCCACAGCAGATGTGTTGTCTCAACATTGCTAAACTCATGCCCTCACCACAGTGAATACATTGTTAAGGCAGGAAGATAACACCACTGCCACAGAAGAGATTTAAGGCAGGAAGATAACACGACTGCCACCACAGAGACTTATCTATACCTTGTTGAGAAGGAAACCGGCTGATGCCATGGAGTAACAGGGGAGGCTGATCCTGCAAAACTTAACCAAACCCCTGTGCATGTGCCCAGACTTGGGGTCAGGGCGGTCAAGGTGCCTGGAGGCCCCTGAGGAATGTTGGACACGTGCACCATTGTTGGGTGGGGGGTGTGGTTGAGCAGAACAGCTTGTAACAACTCTATAAAAAATGGAATCAACTAACATGGGACGGAACGTTCCCCCACCAGACTTGAGAATGAATTGGACTGTCAGAATGCCGCAGCTCCGGGGTGGTAGCTATCGCTCTGAACTCTTTCCTTTCTTTCCTTCCTTTCTCTCTCTTTCTTTCTCACTCTCTTTCCCTTTGCATTCACGGATTTATTGTTGGGCAAATAAAGTTCCTTGGCTCTTGACTCTGTTTTGAGTCTTAATTCTGTTCCCAAGAATACAAACAGAACTACACTCTGGTCTCAGACCAGCATGCAACAGCATCAGTGCCAGAAAACAGTTCTGGGCATGTTTAACTTAGTGACAGCTGAGGTACTATTTTAGGTGGATTAAATAACCCTCTGCAGGTCTTCAAAGTTATATATCTCTCTTGTAACCTTACTATAGATGTATGTTATGATACAGTTGAAGAATACTAATAAACCAAGTAGGGAGTTGCATAATAACGTGCAGATTGTAGGTGGAAAAGAGAGGGGAAACTTTGCTGGAAGATCAAAGATGCAGAAAACAGGAGTGGTAGAAGGGTTAGTATAGGTCATCTGTAATTGTACCACTTAGTTCAGGACTAGCCTATATCTATACAATAAACTTACTCATCAGAAATTGGTGATCTGTACTTAGAGAAGCAATTGGAGCTTGAAGGTTTGTATTATGCTCACCCAGGGGCACTCGAGAGTGAAGAATCATGAGGTAAGTAGCATTCTGAAACTCCTTATCATTAGTAAAATTAAGGAATATTTATGGAGAACTAGCTTAACAGAATGCTTAAAAGTAGAGATCTGTTAGTTTCTTTTATTTAGTTTTCACAAGATAGGTAAAAATACAAAGCATCATGTGAGATCTAGACCATGTCACAGAAGTCTCATCAGGTAGGAATCCTCTGTATTTTTCATTTTAGCCAGTGTGGGTTCCATATATAAGTCAAAGAGTCAGGGATCAAATGAAATTATTCTTAAAAGTGAGAATTGTATTACATCTTTATTATTCATTTTCTTACTGATATTTGCAACGTTACTGCTAAAATTGTGGGGTATTTGTTTTCAAATATTCCATTTTAAGCTGTGTTGAAATTACTGGACTTTGTTCATTAATTACAACAAGCTTTAGATGAACTTCCCGTTAAAAAGAGATCATCTTGAAGAAAAAATGTATAACTTTGATTAGCTTAGGCACTACTTAAATATGTTAATATTTCAATACATAAGTAAAATAATTTTTTAAGTCCCTGGTATGGAGAATTTACCATCAAAACCTCTAAAACAATACTTTTTTTTAAAAAAAAAATCTGTGTTCAATATCCATAACCTGCATTTTAACTAATTTATTCTTTTCAAACACAGATATAATAAAAATAAATTCAGACTTCTCTGAATGAATATTTGTAAATTTCCGCTACTAGCTATTTATAAAAAAAAAGCCTTTTTCAAAGTAATTCAGTTTCTTTAGCTTTATAGTTAGCTTAATTATAATTAGTATTTCTTGTTTTAATCAGGTGATAACAGCCTCTAATTTTTTATTTCAATATATTTTCTCTTTCTCATTTATACAGAAATTGTGTATTACTTTTATTTTCCATTCTAAAACAAAGCAGGTAATATAGTCCAATTTTAAAATAAATTCTTGGGTTAGTGCAATTTTTATGGGACATTAATTTTTTCATACCATTGCAGTCTCCCGACTTTCAGAATGTGTTTCCTTTTGCTCTTGCTTGGTACTATGTACACAGCAAACCTGATTGCTGTTCTTTCTCAGTTCTCACATTCCTCCTAGTTATTGTGTTTTTCTGTAATGAGCAACTTTTTTTCTGAGCCTTCGGGCAGCTCAAATGACACTCCAGTATTTAGACATAGAATTTTCTTTAAGGTATTTTCATATGAAAATATACCGCTGAGTTACAAAATATTTTTTGTCCATGTAATCTGCATATTTGAAGTTAATTATGCAGTTTAGCTCACCCTCTGGTTAAGACTGGGATATTCACTCCAAACTCAGACATGAAAGTGTATTTGTTGATGAAGTCTGAAATTAGCAGAGCTCCATTACAAATGACAGAGATATATTTGGTACAGTAAGAGGAATCTGGAATGCTATTCAATTCTCAGTACTGGTGCACATTTGGTCATCTGAGAGGCATGTATTGCCATTTTGTATCTCTTTTTAGAGCACACAACTTCTCTAGGATACGTCGTATCTCCAGTCCTATGTGACAATCTCCTATGACATCTTAGATGCACTAAATATCCACGTTTATGTAACTGAAATGAGGTTCAGACCACTACAGACTACAGACAATACGTCATAATTTTAGGCAACTTGAATTGTCAGTCTCAGTTTGAACTGATCCCTCTCTCAATAGTAATAAATACCATCAACAAGTGTATGTTTCTGTGGTGTTAATCAACGTGGGCATATTTACAAAATATCAGCTACACAAAATAATAAACATTGTTTCTTTTTTCTTCCTTCTGCAGAATGATTATTAAAAAGAAAACTGCCCATGGTTGCCCCAAGAGATTCAAACTTTCTCTGCAACCAAAAGCAAGAAGATGACAAAGCTCTTACGACATATATCCTTGAGATCCTTTGGTTAATTATTTCTTTTTCCTTAGCTAAAGGAAAAAATAAAGACAAAGTGTTCTGAACTGTTCTGGGCTGGAACTGTTATAACCAAAAAGGAGAGTGAAGAAGTATCAAACTTCTGAAGTTTAATTTTAGCTCTTATGAAATTCCATCTAACACATCTTTCCCCAGACAATAGCAGTTTTGCAGGAACAAGTTCAGACATTACTTTCTTGTTAGTGGAACAACATTCTTATGAGAATTGCTGTGCATATGTAATGTAATGTGAAGTGTAATCTCAGTTGGCATTGTTGAATGGAAAACCTAAAATTGTTTAAAGATGATCGTGAGCTGTATCTGCAAAAAGAGATGATCTGCCTAAGACAGCAGAAGCTTATTTGAAGAGCTTCTACGTAAACAACACTCAGAAAAGGTGGATGCCAGCTGTTTTGTAGGTTGTGTATTTGGTGGCTCAGAATTGTGATAGCCTTTAGATCAATCAGTTATAAGCAGACTTGAATGGAAAGTGGTTTTCCATATTGAGATTTTTTTTTTGTAATTTGGAAAAAAAGTATTATTGAAAATATTGGGATGTATTTTCGTGTAACAGGAATACACTCAATATTTAGACCCATGTTCAAGTCATGTCTCTGAGTGAGGCAAACTATGGATCTAAAGGTGGGTTTCCCGTATCATAAATAGCATAGCTGTGTGTTGTTGGTTATTCCAATTTCTCTCCATGATTAGTTTAAAACAGAAATATTGTCATAGATTTAGTAATACTTTTCCTGGAAAAGTTTAGCTGCAGCTGATATACTTATGAAAAGCATGAATTACTTAAAATTTAAAAACAAAACCAAACCAACCAACCAACCAAAAGGAAATCCTACCATCTTTTCCTTCCTTCTAGAACATCTTTGCAAAAAAGTACTTTGCTTCAGTAATAAATGTTAGACTTGACAAAAATTAACTACATTGTGGAGAAATCTACTGAAGGGTCATACTTGAACTGGTCTTGGTCAATGTGGCTTCATCTCATTCAAAGTTTAAATGAACTTTGTTTCCTTTAAAGGCTAAGTCATAGTTATGAATTAAAAGCTACATATTACAAATGTTTACTATGTACATGATCATACTGCTTTTGAATACAAATCAAATAAAGATCATATCAGTTCTGAAGTCAGTTTAAACTAACCTGGGTCTAAAAGAGGATACTCAGATAGTTGTCTGCAATTTAAACAATAGTTCCTTTCAGTTTTCAGCAGCTTATTTACAGTATGTGAGACAATGTTATTTCTAGCACTTCATCTGCTTGACCAAACTACATAAGGAAGCTTAAGGTTATTTAAGGTGGTTTGTTCTTACGTAACTTCTAAAAATAATTAAAAATGTGTCATACAAGGACCAGACAGCCTAGGAATTGTAATCATCTGAAAGGGGAAAGTATTTGAAACAAGATTTGTATACTGAGAGGGAAGGATACAACACAGAGAAAGTATTTCCAGAGGCAGAAAGAGAAGGCACCTGAATGTCAACAAGATGGATTAAAATTACTTCATTGTGTTGTAGCCATACAAACAGCTATGGACTTTGACGTGATATTTGGTCAGGTAGCTGAGCATGTGTGAGTAGGTATCAGTGCTTCCTTAAGTCACAAGAATGAGGCATCTTAGCTTACTGAGCTGGAAATACTGGAGTAAAAAGGCTGACATAGGCCCACAGTATGGCCTTCAATGTATTGCCATGTAGTTGTTAGAGATACAAATTCTGTCAAATAAAGCACAACCAGACAGGTGTTACAGGGGAAAAGACAGAAAAAAAAATATGGTAGATATTGAAGAACCAAAGTTTTATGAAGAACTAGCAACTTGCAGAAACCAATCAGTGAGCAACAATTCAGAGCAGTCCACCAACAAGCAAAGGCCAACCTATCCGGAAGATGCTATTCACCTCATAAAACTCGTCAGCCCCAGCCCAAAGGGCAGCATTACGACTCTACCTTTGGGGACACTTGACTGTGGAGGACCTCTGAGGGTTTCCAGGACCAAGTTCTCACTTCTGGAGCTGCTGCTGCTCTCATGTTCAGCTGCCTGCACCTCCTGGCCCCTGATATCCAGAACTTCTGTCAGCAAGGAAATAGGAAGTAGAGATAACCACTTTTCTGTAACTTTGAAGCATTCTTTGTATTGTTAATTGTTTTGGCACAGTGGCAATAAATATCCAAACTCCTTCACACAGATCCAGTTATTGCATAGCAGTTAATGTGTATTTAGTTTGTTCTCACCTAAACTACAACACAAAGGCAGAGCATATGTTATAAATTATTGCTGAAAGATTATTGTGTGATTAATATATGGCCATCACAATTTTGTATATATATCCTCCATATATTACTTTTGTTCTTAAATAACACATTACACATAACAAAAAGGTAGTAAATATTAAGTCTCCATTTAGTTATATTTATTCTCACACCTCGGGAAAGTTTCCTTGGGTAATTTTTTTATTTTGATACTGTAAAAATTGATGTAACATAATATCAAGATCATTGGTTATGACTATACTATCTAATACCTGAAATTCAACATTTGTACAAGCTTAAACTATTTTGCATACCAGTTATTTAAATTTACACTTTTAATCTGATTTATAAGATTTTGTGCTGAAGAATATGAAATTAGGCCAGTGCTACTTATTAAATGTGCAATCAAGTATGAATATTCCAATTGCATTTGTGAATAGATGAAAAGATTATTCACAATAAGATGGCAATTATAATCAAACACAGGTTTTTACCACATAAGGGAAAGGTCTTGGTAGTGTTACATTTCAATTCTAATAGAAATAATGCTATATCAACTATATTATACTTCATGGACACTTGATTCTTCACCTTCAGAAGACAACAGAAAATTCAAACATACCTGGAGAGTACTGAGGGTATATTAACTTTGATTTTTTTCAATATTCAAGAGGAAAAAATACTTAGTTAAACATGGGATTTCACTCATCTAAATGTATTTAGCCAAAAAATTAGTTTTGTTTTAAAACAGGAAAAAAGAACTAGTAAAGGTTCCTGTCCCTGCTTAAACAGACCCTGCATTTCCAGGTTTGAAGTACATACCTAATCTTTAAACTTAAAGTGTATAGACACATAAAGCATCTAGATGAATTCCCTTTCAAGGATATACACAAAAATTCCAAAGCTTTGGTAATATGCCAGAGCTTCTTTAAAGACAAACAGTTAGTAAAATGCAAGATTAAAACAACATTTTTTGGAGTGACACTATGTGACAGTCTTTCTTGGGAAGACATTGGTGGCCCAGGCGACCTCCTGAGGACCCTTCAGCCCTCTTGCACAACCCCTAGTGCTGAGAGCACTGGGGATATAGCTACTGTGAAAATGTACTTGGAATGATCCTGTGCAAACTAGTTTCCATATAAATGAGGTATTTAAAAACCACTTTCTGTATCTTCATCTGCATGTCCAGAAAAAAACCCTAGAATTCTAGTTTGTATCTCTCTCTTTCTGTTCATCTAGCTACAAGACAGATCCATAGGTGTAGGTATATACGTCTTTAATCCAGTTTAGGTAAATCCATCAGGTAAATTGTTCTTTATCAAATAACAACCTATTGATTTTCATGGACATTCAACATATTCCATAAAAAGAAAGTTTCTCTGCAGTTCAGTGAACATCTAGGGCCAAATGACCTTCACAGTTCTCATTAGTAAGGAAAAATATCAACAATTCTACAGTGCAGAACAACACTTTTTAGAAGGTACCTGACAGAAGCTGCAGTTGTGCCCTTTTAAAGCACAAAAGAAAAGAGAAGCGGAGTTTTTACTTTTTTCCTCCTTTCTTTTGTGTTTCATTGATTTGATATTCTAATTTGTCAACTTCTTTTTTAAGTGTAGCTATTTCTGCATATGTTTCTATGTGCATTTTCCCAAAAACTCCAAATGTGTTATGCCTCCAGACCTTTAAGAAGGTTACAGTACATACAGGCTGCAGCTTAAAATAACTTTAGATAGAGAATAATTTCATCAGTAGGATCTTATATTCCAAAATGTGTTTAAATTACTGTTGTCTTCATGGTTTGAATGAAAAAATCCCTGTAGTGCTTATTTCACTATAGGGTTTTTGATTACCTTTTTGTAAATAGCTTTGGCCTTCTTTTATAAAATGTGCAGGGGGGTTATCTTTTCCAGGTGATTTACCATGGTTAATTTTTTAAAGAATAAATTCAATACTTCTTTTAACTCATATCTTTGTATGATATTGTTATGTGTTTTTGAAGACTTTGGAAAAGTGGTGATAAACAGTGTCAAAAATGCAGACATATCTTTAGTAGCTTAAATCTATATAGAATTTCATTGAAAAAAAAAACCAAACAGAAAAATGTCTATTTCAACCTTGATGAACTATGAGTACAAAAAATAAATAAAAGAAAATATTGCATGCCCATACCAACCTGATTGTTTCTCCCTAGAGAAAACTAGCACTTTACTGTTTCCATTATAACATCTCACAAATGTTTGATTTGGAGCACTTAGTTAAAAGTTTGTAGTTCAATTAACTCAATTTCTGTTCTAAAAATACATTTCATTTGACCTAACTGTCTCTAAATCCTCTCTAAAAATAATACTTGTAAGTTATTAACTTTAATTTCCTCTATAGCAAACATTTTCCACACAAAATATGCTCAGTTTTCAAAGAACTACAGCTACTGTGTAACAGCATTGTGAAACACGCATCCCACATGCACTATAGATTTAATGAAAAAGTAGTTCCTTTCTATATTCTTCACTTTTCTTCTCTCTACTAACACAGAAGAGGAAGAAAGGTACATTTTTAAAGAACTATTTTAAAAACCTATTACCAAAAAAGCGCAAAAATCAATGGTTCCTTCCATAAAAGTCATGCGGGCAAACAGAAAAGCAGAATACTTTGTGAGTGACTGTACATCAGATGGCAGAAATCAATAGTTTCTGTAAAGAAGGTATCCTTAGGGATAGAAAGCATCAAGATATGAATAGAACAGTAGCTTCTGTGCCTGGCATCTGCAGAACTGATAATACAGTTTCTAATCCCTGCCCAAGAGTGGGTAAAAAAAATACACTGTTTCCAAAGTTTTAATGATCCAGGGTGAATACATTACACTATGTTTCCTGCTGAGCGGCTTGAGCCCTTCTTTACCTGAGGGATATGTTAAAAGACCAATAAAATAATTCAGAAAACCATGCAGTTTAACCAGCAGGATTGGAAAGATGTTTACCATTCCTTCTGAATCCTCTAATGACTGCTGAAATCCCAAATACTTACCTCAGATAGCAGCTTGATTTTTCAGTAGCAAAGATTATGTTGGTATGAAGGAAGAAAAAGATTTTATGTAGTTTTTGTAAATCAGTTTTGTGCATTAAGCCCACCCTGAAGTATAAAACCCCAAACATAGAGCTTCCTAGTGTCTAGGAGTGTTGTCACTCCCTGACAGTGTTGTGGCTCCACATCTTTATTACCAATTTATCTTTTTCCATGTTCCAGGTTTCATGTAAAGGAAAACTACATCTGCAGGGTAATAGTGTGCCCCAGATGATAACATCATACTCTGCTGGCCAGGAACCATTCTGCTCTGCCAAACCTTGAGGGAACGGTGGTGTGTCCCCTGCATTCACTTAATTTATCAGTATGTATGTATGTATGTATGTATTTATCAGTATGTAGCTATGCAGCTATGTAGCTATCGTGGATATTGCATAGGGATAATTCCTAATATCAAAAAATATTTTAAGATATTCTTTCAACAAATTAACTTAAAAATAGCTTCCCTTGGAGATTTATTGATAGCCACTTTTAAACCGTAAAAGTACTGAAGACAGAGATGACAGTCTTTGAGGGGAATAACTTATCAGTCCTTTAGATTTACTTACCCCAGCTTGGGGAGACAGAAAAAATTTGTCATCAAATTTTAAGCAAGCTGTAGTTATGCCAAGTCTATTAGGTATCTGTTCAACCTGACTTTTTTGTCATGCCAAAATGAGAAGCATTGAAGAAGTTTCTAACATGTCTAAGAGGCTCCCTGCTAATCTGGGAATGACAAAGAGCTGCAGGTGTCAAACAGCACAGCTAAGAGCTCCAGAGCATTTTGAGTTTCAACTCTTTTTTTTTTTTTTTCTTCCATCACTGCAAGTCATTTTGTACTATCTTTTCGCCATGGTATTTCAGAAAAAAAACCCCAACCAAACACATTTGGCACATTGCATGTAAACATATGCTTGAAACTGTAGTCTAACCGTATAATATGAAAACTCAGAAAGATCTCAGGGTTGCACCAAAAAGGCTGAATGAATCAGTCTTTTTCATGTATTTGAATCTTACCTTTTATATATAGTTTGTATAAACTTAGTGCTACAACTTTCATATGGTTTAGCATTCACAATAACTCCCAGTCCTTATCTGGAGTACTTGTCATGTCAAAAAATGTACGCAGAAGAACTAGATAAGCAAATATTGATGTACACCTTCCAATCATTCTGAGGGCTGTTTTGGGTGTTTCTTATGTGCTGTGCTACTTTTGCACGTTATCTGTAATAGGCAGGCTGATCTAAAATTGAAAGAAATGGCATTATAATTTTCACATTTGTCAGTCTGAGGTATTGGTTTTCAACTGGAGAGAAAATAAGACTATCTTCAAACACTGTTTTCTGCCATGTATTTCTGAGGTACCTATTTCTCTATTCTCAAAATACATTTGGTAATGTTGCTAGCACTGTAATTGATTAAGTGACTGCAAGGCATGCTGAATGTTTGTCATCTTTTTAGGGAAAACCTTCAGAAGTATCTCTGCTCTACACATCCTGCTGTGCTGAATGATAATTTGACTTTGCTAGATGAAGATGGTAATGATGAAACTTTTTGAAATTCCTTATGGCTGTTTATTTTAGCAAACGGAAGGGAAAAATACCCCTATGGTTATTTAAATTTTTAATATGGTGTTTTAAGAAGGAATAATGACATAATTAAAACGCTAAATAATGTCTAAACTTGCAATGTAAAAGTTTGCTAAAATTCACATAACATTTAAAAAACAAAATGGAATTTAATGATGTAAGATAACATTTCTTTTGCTGAGTTTTCTTAACACAATGCTGAAATTAGAATAACAGGTTTGCTTTCTGTGATGCTGAGTATTAATCTCAGAAATTTAAATATTTTCAGACATAAATTATGAAACCTTCCGATTAGTCTTAGGACACTTCGAACCCAGCCTTTGTACAATGAAACCAAAATAATGGAAAAGTGCAAGAAAATATAGCACAGCAAAAATAATAGTCTTCTAAAGCAACTGAAATTATATATTATTTCATACTGTTTAAAAGAAATAGCATTTCTATATTTCTTAGTACTTGAATATTTCAGAAAAAAGAATGAGGTAATCTGGGTGTGTCTATACAGTCAGATAATGTGAATCTACAGTCTGCTCTTGGGCCCTCATTTCCTGATCAGCTTATTTATTCCAAGGCTCTCCTTTGGAGTAAAGCAACACATTACCATTAAGACACAATATAATTGTGTTTCTCTGGAAAGTTCACTCCACAGGCACTCCTCATGCAAACAGTATGGATAATGTAGCCCCAGATTATTCCTCTTACCCTATAGATTAGAAAGCTGTACACCCTAGGTGCCACTACATTCTCTCAAATGTCACTTCAGGACATGCATATTTTTGGAACAAGAATATTACCCATGTGAGTTGTGATATAATCATATTTTTTCAGGTACTCTTAACTGAAAAAGTACTAAAGATGAAATGATTGTTGCTGCGGGTAGTGAAAGTCCCTGGGAAATTTCTTTGCAGCTAAATGTGGCCAGTCCACCCTGATGGACCTTAACTGATGAATGCAGGCACAAGAGATTCTGCAGTATCTGGCTACAGGACCAAGGGTTTATCTACCATGCCTTTAGTTATGAGGACATGGACTGTCTACTGAACTGTTCAGCTATACTTGAGAAAGGTTCAATTATTCAAAGTGCTCCTGAACAGCAGCTTTTAGTGAATGATTACTTTAGATACAGCTTCTTCTTTAATGATACCATTGCACAATCTTTAAAGCCACCAGAATTTAAAGTTGTATGGGGAATAGGTTCATTATAATGAATACCTAAACAGTACATTAAATGTTACTGTTGAATGATTCAATTGCTTTCACAGACTTTTCTTGGCTTTCTTAGAAATATATGAATGCTAGGTGATATTACTAGCTCTTTTAGTCTAGTAACTCTCCATCAATTTATGTTAGTGCCTGAGAAAGGATAAGCCTTTTTACACTGTCAGCATAGGCAATTTTACTTCAAAACAGCAGTAGTCTTGAATAACTAGAAACTGAGAAAAAAGAGACAAAAGGAAAGATAGAACTTGGATGATGTAAATTAAAGGATTATGTAGGTTAAGTTGAATTCATCATCTCAGTATGACTTTAGGTAGTTTTGAAAAAATATTAGTAAAATCTCAAATCAGGACTTGTAAATTAAAATCATGTGAAATTACTAGACAACATGCAGCTGTGCTTCAAAATAACCAAACAAAAGATCATGTGCTACTTTTGGTTTTATTTAATATAACCATTCAGAAGACTACAAGCTCTAAGTATTTCTTGGTTTGCATTTCAGTGTGTAACAAATTATCACAGTATTATTTCTTGTTGTGACAGCATGGTTTAGTAGAGCTCTGTTCTTCATGAGTTGTTTAAGACTGTAGTTTCAAAAAGGGGTGAAAAAGATATTAAATTGTAAAAAATAATGATAGGAAGAACACAGATATACAGACCTATCATAAATTAGCAGAATATTTTATAATGGTTCTCTCTATAAAATCAGCTTCCACATATTTTGTCTTATTCATACAAGTTAAAAATGAATTAAATCTATCAGGTTTTTTATGTAATTATTTAGGTAGCTTCTGAGATCTGCTTTGTACTACCATTTTTGTTAATGGTCGATTAAAGAAATCAAAATAAAAATGTCCCTAATAAAATAGTCAATTTGTTAGTAATCTAAACAAGAAACACAGACTTTTTAAATTTAAATCCTACTCCCTTTTCAATTGAGAAGAGTTTTGAGAAAATTATTGTGTGCTACCTTTTTTTTGTATTTTGTTTGAATAATGAGCTCTGTGTAAAAGACACATAAAAGCTTTGTGAACTCAATTCAAGCATTTTTGCAAGTAGAGCATAATGACTTATAAGTTCCAAAAGTACTTTCAGTAGCAAAAAAGACACCAGATTATTTTTATGTTTTCAGCATGAGAAGAGCTTTGGAGGACATTTTAATGGGTGAGACTTACGCTTCCCATGGTGTGTGGTCAGAAGGCAACTCTCTTGTGTCCCCCATAAATCTCCTGTGTGCACACTGAAATATCTATGTCAGTGGTGCATCTCAGCTGATAGAAATACAAATGAAATCTGTGTAAGATACAGCATACTTGAATTTGTATGAAAGAAAATTCTGAAATACTCTGTAATGAATTTAACCATTCTGTCTCGCTTGATTTGCCTAGCTGTGTAGCTGAGATTGCCACATAGAATCATAAAATCATTTAGGTTGGAAAAGACCTTTAAGATCATCAAGTCCAACCATAAACCCAGCACTGCAAAGCCAGTACTAAACCATGTCCCTAAGTTTCACATCTACATGTCTTTTAAATACCTCCAGGGATGGTAACCCAACCGCTTCCATGGGCAGACAGTTCTAATGCATGATAAATATTTCAGTGAAAATTTCTTTCCTAACATCCAATCTAAACCTCCCCTGGCACAACCTGAGGCCATTTCTTCTTGTCCTGTAGCTTGTTACTTGGGAGAAGAGACCAGCACCCACCTAACTACAACCTCCTGTCAGGAAGTTGTAGAGAGTGATAATCTCTCCCGCGAGCCTCCTCCTCTCCAGGCTAAACAACCCCAGTTCGCTTAGTTCTTCCTCATAATACTTGTGGTCCAGACCCTTCACCAGCTTCATTGCCCTTCTCTGGATATGCTCCAGCACTTCAATGTCTTTCTTGAAGTGAGGGACCCAAATCTGAACACAGTATTTGAGGTGTGGCCTCATGAGTGCTGAGTCCAGGGAGATAATCACTTCCCCATCCCTGCTGGCCACACTGTTTCTGATACATGCCAGGATGCTGTTGGCCTTCTTAGCCATTTGGGCACACTGCTGGCTCATGTTCAGTGGGCCATTAACCAACACCCCCAGGTCCTTTCCCACCAGGCAGCTTTCCAGCCACTCTTCCACAAGCCTGTAGCGTTGTGTGGGGCTGTTGTGACCCAAGTGCAGGACCTGGCACTTCTTGTTGATCCTCATACAACTGGCCTCAGCCCATCGATCCAGCCTTTCCAGTTGCCTCAGCAAAACCTTTCTACCCTCAAGCAGATCAAGACTAACCCCAACTTGGTGTCATCTGCAATCTGTACTGAGGGTACACTCAGTCCCCTTGTCCAGATCATTGATAAAGGTACTGAACAGAACTGGCCCCAGTAGTGAGTCCTGGGGAACACCACATGTGACCAGCTGCCAACTGCATTTATCTTCATTTACCACAATTCTTTGGGCCCAGCCAGCCAGCTAGTTTTTTACCCAGTGAACAGGACACCCATCCAAGCCATGAGCACCCAGTTTCTACAGGAGAATGCTGTGGTAGACTGCAACAAAGGCTTTACATCCACAGCCTTTTCCTCATCCGCACAAATCCACGCTGGCTGGGCCTGATCCCCCAGTTTTCCTGTACATGCTGTGTGATTACGCTCAAGATGATCTGCTCCACAGCCTTTCCTGGTAATGAGGTCAGACCGACAGGTCTGTAGTTCCCTGGTTCCTCCTTCTGGCCCTTCTTGTAGATGAGCATCATATTTGCAAACCTCCAGTCAACAGGGACCTCCCCGGTTACCTAGGACTGTTGTTAAATGATTGAAAATGGCTTGCTGAGCACTTCTGCCAGCTTCCTTAACACCTTTGGGTGGATCCCATCTGGCTCCATAGAATTATGTTTGTCTAAGTGGTGTAGCAGTTTGCTGACCATTTTATCCTGGATTATGGTGGCTTCATCCTGCTTCCCATCCCTGCCTTCCCACTCAGGGAGCTAGGCATGCAGAAAGCAATTGGTTTTACTATTAAAGACTGAGGCAAAAAGGCATTATGTACCTCAGCCTTTTCCTCATCCTTTGTGGCAATGTTCCCTGCCACATCCAATAAAAGATGCAGATTATCCTTGGCTGTCCTTTTGTTGCTAATGTATTAATAGAAACATTTTTTATTGTCTTTTATGGCATTAAGCAGATTAAGTTCTAGTTGGGCTTTGGCCCTTCTAATTTTCTCATTGCATAACCTCACAATATCCTTGCAGTCCTCCTGAGTTGCCTGCCCCTTCCTCCAGCTGTGATAAGCTCTCTTTTTTTCCAGAGTTCCTGCTAAATCTCTCTGTTCAGCCAGGCAGTCTTCTTCCCCAATGGCTCATCTTTCAGCACATGGGAAGCTAGACCATCTGACACGTAGTTAGCTCAAAGTGTTTACACAAGGTAACTCTTCAGCAAAGAAAATCCCTAAGCAGTAAAATTATCTTCAAAAGAACAGTCCAAGTGATTAGGAAGTAAACAGATTTAGAAGGAAAATTATATTTAGTGATACAGCAAGTCCACTTTCCTTTAGAAAATTTATATTTTAAATAAGCTTGCGAATGGATATTTATCATAAACTAATTAAAGGTTGCAATTTTTCAGCTGTCCAGGTAAACCACCTGATTTCAGCAATGTATCTCTTTCCAGCCTTCACATTTGGGCCTTTTCCCCACACAAATTAAGTTGTGCAGAAGAAAGTAGTTTTTAAGTCTCAATCTGCAATAATGTCAAAATGCAGCTGTTCCTAGGCACGGAAGCTCAGAAGTGTGCACAAGTTCACCAGATCAGAAGATATGTCAAGATTAAAGCTTTATTTCTCTTTTACTTTAAATTAGTTATATACATCTGTAAAATGTAATCTGAACTTCTGGCTTTGTCTGAAGTGAGTGAGAGCTTTGGGGTTCAGGCTCTCAAGTACAGGAGCTGACCAAAATATCCATTATATTTTGTACATTTTATGCTAAGACTGTGTGCTTTCCTTGCTGATTTCTTTCGTACTTAATGCCACTGGTGACTAAGCCTACTAACCCATGACACAGTCATATAAGGTTGTAATCTGAAACATATCTTATACAAAACAGAAATAAAAATATCTTTGGCTTCTTGCTTTAAGCAAGTTATTATTAAAGCCCCCTTTTTTAGGGCTGAATAGTCACTGAATTGACAAAGCAATCCTTTTTTCTTGTGATGTAAGAAAAGCAGAAATCTTTGAAGGTGACAGCACCATTCCTGCTTGAAAAAGGGATTGTATAAAATTAATTCTTAGCAGTTTGATGTAGTATATAAGTACGTCACTGTTACAGAGAGTGCAGCAGTATGCCAGACAATTAGGGTTTTTTCTTCTTAAGAAATCAACTTTAAAAAAACAGCAAAATATTTACTGTGACTGTGTTGTACTATATTACAAAAATAAATTCCAAACAAATATTTGGAAATACAGTATTTACAACAAAGGAATTTTGTTCCACTTAGTTAAAAGTAAAAGGATGAGGATATTGTTATTTTGTAGCACAAAAGTATGTATTCCAGTGATAATAAAACTTAATTTTTTTGGCAACATTTTATTTAGGCTTTTACAGATTACACATTTGTTGTCTCTGCCCAGGGTTGAGTTCTACTCTATTTAATTGTTGTTTTCACAGAAGCCATTTCAAATCATTTGTCATCTTTGGTAGTCTTTATACTTTTTTCTTAACTTCTGGATCCTATTTAAGATGGAAAATCAGAACTGCATACACTATAGCATGCAGCATCATAAACATACAGTTCACAGAGTAGCATGACAGTATTTATTCCACCATGGTTATTATTCTTATCCAAATATTCTATTATTTCCTTTGAGTTTATGTTTTGTCAACCTTGAGCATAGAGATTGCATATTAATGAAATTTTTTTATTTACCTCGAAAAAGGCATTTTTCAGTGACAAAGGTCTACTCAGAACACTGGGTATTTAGGAACATAGGATTGTATTTTTCAGTGTGAATTACTTTGGAATTATCTTTACAAAATTTTGTCTCTCAAAATATTCTTGTTTTCAAAATTTTGTTCTCAAAATATTTTTGGATGAATCCATAGTATAAGAACTTTCAGTAACTCTACTATTTGCCAAAATATGTGAATATTGTAATTTATGACCCTTTTCCAGGTTATAAATGGCAAAGTCCATATATTTTGCTGAATGTGTTTATATTTAACAAGGATGCACACAGACATCCTCATGTCTCCAGTCCTTTTACTAGCCATTTGAGAACAATTTTATGTTTCACCCTTCATACCATATTTTCTTCAAGACCTGCAGTAAGGGCTCTATCTAACATGCTCACTAACACCTTCAGAGAGATCTGGAATATAGAACTGCCTTCTATACTGTTAGTCATAGACACAAACAGTGACTCAGATTTTCTCAAGGTAAGATACAGAATAGATTGATACATTGCATGATATGGAAGTAAACTCATAAAGATTAATACTGTTCTGGTAGCAAGTTTCCTTCCACATCAGTCATAGCAGAACACTTTCTAGACTACCATAGCCCAAGCAATGCTGATCCATAAATCTCTGTTCAGTATATTCTACAATTTATTGGTTCTGTTGTCTACAGTAAACTTGAAAATATGTTGGCAAATCATTTTTTGCTAATCTTTCTATAAAAAAAAAGAGAAAAAAAAGTACTTATATCTGCTAGTAGAGCAATAACATCTCAGAAATATACTGGCCATTCTGCATTGTATAACTCTTTTCTTAAACCCACTCAGTTCTGCAATACATTTTGCATTTTACAAATATTTCTTGACTACTCCACAATATACAATATGTATAAAAGCATTCTTTAAAAATACAAAACTAAAAAGAAAACGCTTTCTGGGTTTTTTGATTAGATTTTGAGCAGTGTTGCTTGGGTCTACACTTGAATACATCACCTAATAGCAGTTCTACATGATTATCAAAGTCTTAAGATCCTGTCCAGTTTTCTGGTAACCAAATGTAAAGTGCTACGAAATCTGGGTCTTCACTGGACCTTCCAGGATCTTTCTTGGGCCTGAGACATGCTTCATGGAGAGTTATTTTTTCATAATGCATTCAAGACAAGAAAAGGTTTGTTTCCAGAAAAAAAGCATTTGTGTTTTCACTCACTGAAGATGTGCACTGCATGAAGAGAAATGTTCTGGGAGGACATATGAGTATATAACTGTTACTACAATTAAGAAGACAAATGGAGGAGTGCTTGAGACTTTTCCAGTTCTATACATAATAGCTATTGGATCAGTTCCTGATCTAGTCTTCACTTTCCTGGTTTCTTTTAAGAGGAAAGACCAAATATTTCTGCTACAGAGGTAATCTGACATTCCTGAAGGGCATTGTGAACAGATTCCTGACTGCTGTGTATATGAGGCTTGGAACAAGGACAAAAAATGTCAACGTAAACTGAAAGGGTCAGAAACTGATCAATTACTTGCTAGTACAAAATATACACACCATTTGAGCATAAAAAGCGGGGCTCAAGTGGTGACTATTTCTTGTGTTGACTTGCTGAGGTTCAGAGTTGCACCTTGAACAAAAACCTCCCTCTGGTACCCTATAAAATGACATTCTACAAGTATGCTGAGTTAGATTGTTTTCTGCCATAGCATGCTGCAGTATCAAGCTGATATGTTCACATACTGTAAAAATCAACATATAAATTTTTCTGTATAAGAGATAGTTCAGTACATTTTAGCTCTTTAGTATCTATAAAAATGTACTATCATTGAGTGATTTTAAAATGAGATGAAGATTTGAAATCTACAACTTTAAATAGTTTGGATTCCCTCTGAAGTTCAAGGAGCAATTCTAGTAACTGACCTAAAATTCAGTACTTTGTACGGTATATAATGGTCCTACTGCTAGAATTAATATTAAAGTGTGCCTTTAAATGTAGAGATTGGAGCCACCCTGCGCAATTTGCCCTCAAGCCTGGAGAACAGACCTTGGAATATGTTACTGAATAGTTATGGGCTTGGAAATTGAGGTATCCGGAGTGTAGGATTCTTAATATGCCATCATTTTGTAAAATCAAGGGCCTCTAATTGTTCACTTCCTCATGTTTCACCTTTTTTGCCCGATGATAATAATGATTTTCTTTTACTTATTGTATTATAGCAGCAATCTCATTTTTAACATAGACAGATATGTTTTAGCATATCCTGTTTGAAGTGCTTTTATTTGCCTGTAATACCACTAGTGCTATATATTTTAAAAAATATTACAACAAAAAAATCAGTTCTAATTGAATCTTATTTTACTTTAAAGCACTTATTTTCTGTCTTGTATTTTAATTGATATTATTTTTCAAAACAATGATGCTTCACACTTAAAAGTTTTTCACATGGAATGAGTGCAGTTTTCCAATTTATGTCTTCACAAAGAGCACTGCAGTTTATATTAGTACTATAAATGTGGTCCCTCCTGTTATTTACTTTCACATTTCCACATTTCCACTCACCACTGAAGTCAAGGTGGATTTGAAAATGAAAATAAAAGTAAGATTTAGCAAAAAATACCTGTACAATTGCATGCAATAACTGAGCATGCCATTAGAGATATGACACCTTTTTTTCAATTTAAGGTAATTATGGTTTTCCCCATCCAGTGGATCCAGGTAAGTCCCAGTTTGTTTCTTTGCCTGAGGGACAATTGAGAGGAAGAACTTTATCTCGAGATGAACATTTTATGGTGTCTTTTATCTTCAGTGGTAAGTCATGGTTAGAAGTGTTGAATGTTGATATGGAACATAAATGGCCCTGAGGAATTCTGTAGTTGAGATACATCTGCTTCAGCTTTGACATGTAAAAGTTAAGGGTCAGATGCAGCTTCAGATTTTAGAAACTTAATTATCCCTGTCTGCATACAGGATTCTACATTTTAGATTAAGCTAACTGCTCCCTGATTCCTTTAACTGTTGATTAGTGGCTCATTTCTGTTTCCACACTTAGTTATTTAGTGTTACTTGAGATATCTTGGGGTACCTTGGCCTTCAGCTGTCACCTGAGAAGTACAAAAGTCACTCCTTTTGTAAGTCCTGCATTACAGGTGGTTATGATTATCTCAGATACCCTAGGGCATCTTAAATGTCAATATACCCCTACATGAGGACAGCCATACTGATATCTAAAATTATCATTGACTGTACTCAAGGAGCCAGACAGATATACGGTCCTTTTCTATTCAGTTGAAAATAATAGAAACCTATGGAGGGCAGTTCCCTTCATTCTAAGGCACCACAGAGAAAACAGAGTTTTCTATACAGAGTTTCTATTTCTATGCCTTGGCTGTAATGATTACTAGATTAGATATAGATGTGAGGTATCTTAGACAGGGATATCTAAAGCCACATTAGGCAAATCTACCTTCTGCACAGAGGTGAAATTCCATCTGTATGAACTGTAGAGCAGGTATTTAACTTTTCCTGCTTATTCTTACTCTCTCTGCAGCCTCACTTTGTCATCTGGAAAAATCTTGGAGTGAATCCTCTTCAAACACTGTGACACGTTAAAAAAATTGACTGGGAACAATTTGTACGGATTTGCCAACCATAAGTCTTAAAGACTTGATTGCCTTATAAGACAAAATGACCCGATTTGCGGATGAGAGGAGAAGAGCAGGTGTAATTTCAAAAGCAAGTCTTTCAACAGAGACTCCCACAATACTTTTCTATCTAAGATTATAGTATGGATAGATAGACAAACAGTTGTGTAAAGACCTGGCTAGATGATTAGGCTTAGATGGTAATGGTTAATGGGTTGTACTCTCCCTGGAGGAGTGCTGCAGAGGCTTGTACTAGGACCTGTGCTGTTCAGCATCTTTATCAGTGACCTGAAGGAGATGATACAGTGCACTTTCACCAACTTTGCGGGTGACACCTATCTGGAACGAGCAGCCAATATGCTTGAGGACAGGGCTGCCTTTCAGGACAAACGGGAGGGATACCTTCATGAAATTAATCAAGAACAAAAGCCAAGCCCTGTCCCTGGGAAAGAAGACCTCATTACATCAGTACAGACTGGGGAAAGCCTGCCTGAGGAGCTGCTCTGTCGAAAAGACTTTTGGGACTGTTGTGATTTAACCCCAGCCAGTAACTAAGTACCATGCAGCGGCTTGTCCACTCCTGCCTCACCCAGAGGGATGGGGAGGAGAATCAGAAAGGAATGTAAAACTCGAGGATTCAGATAAGAACAATTCAATAATTAAAATAAAATAAGATAAAAGGAATAATAACAACAACAATAATAGTAGTAAAATAGCAACAATTATAATATAAAGGAGGGAAAAGGGGACAGGAATGAAATCCAAAGGAAAGGCAGAAAAGAAGTGATGCACAATATAATTGCTGACCACCTGCTGACTGATGCTCAGCCAGTCCCTGAGCAGTGATCAGCAGCTCTGGCCAACCCCCCCATTTTATATACTGAGCATGACATCCCATCGTATGGAAAACCTCCTTGCCTAGTTCAGGTCAGCTATCCTAGCTGCATCCCACCCCGATTCCTTGTGCCCCTCCAGCCCTTTCACGGGCAAGGCCTGAGAAACCGAAAAGTTCTTGACTTTGTATGAACGTGGCCTAGCAACAACTAAAAATATCAGTGTGCTGTCAACACTGTTCTCACACCAAATCCAAAATACAGCCCTGCACCAGCTACTGAGAATAAAATCAACTCTGTCACAGCCGAACCCAGGGCAGGGACCCATGGGGGACAGTGAACTGAATGTCAGACAACAGTGTGGCCTGGCACCTGAGAGGGCCCACAGCATCCAGGACTGTATTAACAGGACCACAAGCAGAAGACCAAAGGAGGGGATTATCCCCCTTACTCAGCACTCATTAGACCACATCTAGAACATTCTAACTAGCTTTGGGCCCCCCACTACAGGAAAGACATAGTTAAAGTAGAACAAGTTCAGCAAAGGGTAGCCAGGTTGGTCAGGGCAGGAGCACTTGCCCTGTGAGAACAGCCTGAAATGGGGGCTGGTTCAGCTCAGAGAACACACTGCTGGGGGTGGTGCTAAGAGCAAGCCCCCCATTACCTGCAGGGAGGTTACTGAGAATATGGAGCCAGGCTTTTCACAGCAGTGGATGGCAAGAAGGTAGTAACAAAGAGCATAAATTTAAACGAGAGAGTCACACTGGATATGAGGAAAATCTTTTTCTCCATGAGGACAGTCAGGCAGTGGAATAGGTTGCCCAGAGACATTATGCAGTATCCAGTCTTGGAGGATTCTTAGATCTGACTAGATAAAGCCCTGAGAAACCTGATTTGATTTCACAGCTGACCCATAGTTAGCGGGAGGCTGAACCAGGGACTTCCTGAGCTCCCTTTCAGCCCGTGATGCTAAGTTTAGGCTCCTGATAATTTTTCCAGATTTATGAAATAACATGACAAGAACATTGCTACATCTGGCCATTTATTTACTTTTTCTCACTATTTCAGCTGCTTTCAGTATGAACTTTTACACTTGAACCTACTACCTTGCTTGTTTTTTATAGTCAAGAGTTCTGAATAACAGTCTTCTGATCCTAAAGTAGATTAGATGGAACACATACCACAGTAACTGTAAAGGAAGTGTAGAGCCACTGAATTAAATGTAGAATATGCACTGAAAATATTTAAGGTCATGAAAGATCGATTCATATCCAGAAATATCTAATTTAGTCATCTGACTTCATGTTTTAGAAGTTTTGTGTGAAATGAAGGTCTTAAAAATTGAACTCAGTCTTCAGCTGGAATGAACACTGATACATTGTTCTCAATATATTGAAAGTTCAGTTTCTGAAGGACTTTTGTTGTTTTACTCAAGACTGAATCTTTCATGAAAATAATATTATCAGCGGTATGTTATAAAGACTTTGTAAGAACAAAACCAGATATCTGCTATGAAATTTTTGCTTGTATGACTTACAGTTTTCAGCAAATATATAAATAGCTAATGTCTGTTTCACAATTTAGTAAGTTATGAAAAGGACAAACAAAAAGAAAGGTGTATTCTATAATTCTCATTTAAATGGACTAACCTCTAATATTTTGCTTCCATTGTAGATATGATTGTCAAACAGTATATTTAACAGTGACTGCTACTGTATACATGGATCATGCAGCATCGTAAGTTCTTGTCTGGTGAGCCTTGCAGAATGAATAGATTGATAAAAAAACATTTGCAGTGAAGTCCAAACATATAAATGAAAGAATGTGACTTCATGAGAAAAGCTGCCATTTCTGACCAAAATGATTGGCATCTTCATTGTGAACAAAACACTCATTGTGAGGAAGATTTCTGCTTAAAAATGTGGAACAACATAATTTAGGTAACAGAGTCATATAATTTAACTAGGGGGAAAGACATATTATGTCATATGGCTTATCAGTCTGGTGATTTGAAATTGCTTCTTGTCATGTTTTCAACAGAGTTTTGCCTGATTTAGTTTTAAATGTTCAAGAGAAATAACTCTCTCCATTTCCCACAGGAGACTATATTGGCTGTGAGACCTTATTGGAAGGAAGTTTTTATTAAGTTCAGTCTAATACTTGTTGTTTCTATAAATAACTGAGATGATTTTTTGGATTATTATCTTAGTTTCCACTCTTTTCTCACTCGGTATGATAAATGCTGTTTCTCATTTAACCCAGATGTATACATATATAACTTTGAAATAATGCCCCTGTCAGTGATCTCTTCATTTGCTTACCTGTCTATATTTATGTGGTAATGAAATGATTTGAGTTCAAATATTTTTAGACCTGGCTCAAAAGAATTTCTCAAAGAAAGAATGGTACTTGCATAAACTAAAACTGTGTTCAGAAGTTTCTGATGTGATTCATTGCGAAGTGATTGCTATTTCTTTTAGTGTTGCATTTGTCATTATCTTCTGCTTGTTACACAGCACCAAAGAACTACTTTTACTGGTCTGAAATAGTAGAGGATTTGTTAAATAAAGATCTCTGAAGTGAAAACCATTTCTGATGCTTCAGTGAAGATGAATGAAAAAGAAGTGTTAGTAGACAAGTTATACAGCAGGTCAGTGTGTGAGGACTGGTAGTGTGGACATTGGTATTGGATTTCATAAGTGATCAAGGCACTGATAGGTCATTAGCCAAACACTTAATTAGCTCTATTTTGGTTTTAACATTCAGGGTTTTGAATATTCTTTTGCATTGATATTTTTTGCTTATTTTTCCTAGGTTACAGTGGTCCCAGAGCCCCAAGACCAGGTACACCTGTATATGTGTAATGTGCCTAATAAATAAATACACAAGAACTTAGAGCTCTGCATGTACATATATCCTTGTGAAATTACATTCTCTGCTGCATTTTTTTGGAATGAATGTTATTTTTATCCTGGTTTATACATTTATTTTTTTTTTTTAAATCTTTAAATAATTTATAGCTATGTCCAATCTGGTATTGATATTTCTATTATCAGTAACAGCACTTCATTTTCTTTCCCCCTTCTCCATGTACTATGAATGTTACTCAAATGCTTCAATTTAATTCTATCAACTCTGCAATTCTGCTGGGGGAAAAAGACAAAAAACAACAAAAAACCCCAAGTGAAACAGAACAATAGCTATAAAATCACTTCGATGAGAAACAGTAAATGAGGGCAATCTTGTGCCTGTTTCCATAGATCTAGAAAAGAAAATTCAACCAGTGAACTTTAAAATGTCTTTTTGACAGGCTGTTGCTAACATCAGTAAGAGTTACCTCACACTTTCCCTCCTCTGTTTAATGATTACAAGTTTTTGATTAATACTTTAAATTATATAGCCTGAAGCAAAGCAGAGCAAACAAATGAAACAACCCAAGGGTGCTTTAGGTGACACACTGGTGTTTAGGAATACCTTAACTTTGATTGCTATTACAGTCTGCCTGTCTGGAGTACCTGGAACCAAATATTTTGTTTTATGAGCAAATGGTCCAGTTGTTTCGCTGTTATACAGCTGGAATCCTAATCAGCATGATGTATTGTGAAACAATACCAGTTCTTCCCCCACACCATCCCAAGAGTAGGCACACCTTCAATCCCTTACATTACACAGTTCCATCTAATTAATTCTGCAGCATTTTTGGAGTATTTGAATTCCCAGCTTTCAACTGTCTGTTTTACAAACAGGCTTAAGGGAAACCCAAATTGAATTCTTGGCTAACCCTGAACTAAGATTTGAAAACTGATTATGCAAAACTTGTAAAAACAAAAAAAAAAAAAAAATTCCAGAAAGGGTCACAGACAGTGCCAGAAATCTGCCATGCTTTTGTCCTGCAGCAATGCTCAGTGTGTACTGCCAACATATGCCTTATCTACTTTCTGGTGGTATTTAAAACATAAGAAGCAACCAGGTCGAAACAATTTCTTCGCCCTCAAGAATATAAAAAGACTTAACTTTACCTGGAACTGAGTTTCATTTCTTTTATATTACAGAAAATACTTCTACATTACACAGAAGGTAGTCCTAATTCTGAATCACACAATACAGTTGGTGGTTCTTTTCTGTGAAAAAGTTATTAAATTTCTTCTATAAAAATGTGGACAAAAGGGAATTCTGAATGAAAGAAGAATTTTCTGCATGATACATATGATGAGCACTTCATTTAATCTTCCAATCTGCAGAAGGTAAATGTATAGCCCATATACAGCTTATGAAAAATTTTTGTAATACATTTATATTTTCCATACATAGCTGAACCCAAAATGTTAAGAACTGAACTCATTTTTATTGATTTTTTTCCATTTATTATTTTTATTCCTGGAAAATGTACTTTGTTGGTAGTCACACATAATAAGAATTCAAGACAATGGAAGATGAAGATGAGTCTGATCACAATAAAATAGTTCATTTGTGCTTGGCATTTTTAAAACTTGGGGGCATGTTTAACATGAAATATTAACACAAGGTAATAATGAATTTCCTTCATTGAGATACATAATTCACCGATCTTCTGTTATGCTTTTGATAAAGATTTGGTAGACAAGGGAGGAAAGCGACTAAAAGTGCATCATAATGTGTAGGCACAAGTTTCAAAGGTATTGATCACACAAATTTAATCAAAAAAAAATATTAATCTGTTAAGGCTATGACTGTGTTTGTGCTGTTACACCTACCAGATCCTTCAATGCTATTATAGTTTCTAATGTGGACCTAATGAGTTTGCTTGGGAATAAAACAGAAAGTGAAAAATAAGTAAAGGAGGAAATAAACCCCTAATATAATGCTAGATATCAGGAAATTGAGTAGGAAATGAGAAAGTGCTTTGAAATATAAGGAAGACTGAAAAGCTGTATTTCACTTCATTTAACCTAAGAAAATATTCCCTTCTTTTAGATAATTGCAAGATCAAATGGAAACGAGTTTGGAATTGTTTTATTACTGTTATACAAGGAAGCATCTCCTAGTATTGGTAGAAAACAAGATTAAATTGATAGAAGTGGAACATCATAGAAGGCTTGAGCCTGTCCGCTGGATTTGCCTATATATAGAAAGTTATGCTATGTATATTATGATGGACTCTGATCAATTTGTGTTGCCCAAAAAGTTTAGTTGAATGACGAGGTAAATAGATGTGTAAGAGTTTTGTCATTATTCAGTAAAGGACTTATTTTTGGCCTAAAGCTACACTATGACTCTTGTCACTGAAAATAAGACTGTTTTACATACCTATTTTTCCCTTCTGTAAAACAGGGACAATGGAATTGACCTGATTTGATAATTGCTTCGAGACATTTTGACAGAAATATGTACTTATGTTAGGCAGCACTTGCTCGGGGTGGGGGGAAGAGGAAATTTTTATATATTTTGGACATTCAAAATAAACATCATAAATATATTAAATATTTTCCCTTTATAAGCCTCAGTGCAGTACCTTGCTTAAGCATGCTTAGTGAAAGAAAACACTGATTACAAGTGACTGATATCAACTCACCCCTTAAAAATTATTAAGGCATTTCTGTGGACTTACTGTAGAAAAATCCTAGTGGATAGACGATTACTGCACAGTCAAGGAATTGAAACTATTAAAAAGTTCACCGATTCCAAGTCAGATTCTTAGTTGATCAAATCAAACAAGATGGAACTTTGATGCATTCTATAACATAGACTTTGGAGAGTGTGAAAACATCTATTACTTCCCATGAATTTCAAAATCCTATGTGTGTAAAACCTCCTATTTCAGTGTTACATTAAGAACACAAGGTTTAAAGATCAAGGAGATATCAGCAAAAAAGTAAGACAAGAGTCTTTAAACTGCAGCATTGGCTAGAAGGAATAAAAGAGCTTTTAGAAAAATATGTGTAAAAACTCTAGTAAAAGCAGAAAAGATCTAAGCATGACCATTAAATAAAAGATTTCTAATTGCTATGACTAGCTCAACGAAAACTTGGAATGAACTTCTGATTTTCTTCTTCACATAAAAAAAAAAGAAAAGATATTTTGTAATACAGAGGTAAATAAGCAGTTACCTAGAACTGGTGTTTATATCCAATTTTTTGTAGCTAAACTAAATATTTTTATAATTAAATATTTTTAAAGTCCTGAATATCCAGCATTAGTACTGCCCATCAGCCTGTAATAAAATATACAGGTGTCTTTTGCTGTTATTTTTACAGTAAAAATACTTACGAACCTTAGAGGGTTTTTTTTGCAAGGTATTCTCTGGAAGACAGGTGGAACCTTCCAAAACAGTGAAGCTTATGTTACATGAAACTGTGGAGATCAAAGCACTAGACCTGATTGTTGTGGTTTAACCCCAGCCGGCTCCCAAGCACCACGTGGCCGCTTGCTCACTCCCCCTCACCCAGAGAGATGTGGAGAAGAATCCAAAAGGAATATAAAACTCGAGAGTTGAGATAAAAACAATTTAATCATTGAAACAGAATAAAAATGAAAGAACAATAATAACAACAACAGTTATAATGAGAAGAGGAATGGAAAGGTTAAAATCCAGAGGGAAAGGAAGAAAGGAACACATCGTGCACAGTGCAACTGCCCACCCACCAACCCATGTCCAGCCAGTAATGATCTGCCCACCCTGGCTAACTCCCCAGGTGTATATACCAGGTGTGACATCCCATGCTATGGAATAACACTTTAGTTAGTTCAGGTCAGCTGATCTGGCTGTGTCCCCTCCCAGTTCCTTGTGGCCCTCCAGCTTTTTCACTAACAAGGCCTGAGGAACTAAAAAGTCTCACATCAAAGCCAAAACACAGCATCCCACTCACTCCTAATACGATAATTAACTCCATCCCAGCTGAAACCAGGACACTGATAAAGAGGAGTCAATAAGTAACATTACCAACTTCTCATTTTTCCCAGCTTTCTGGTGCATCTCGTACAGAGAAGTGGATTTTGTTAATATTTTTTCTCTTAGTGGAGAGTAACTTGCCCTACATGTCATCCTCTTAACTTCAAAATGAAACATGGAGACTGTCAACCTCAGAGAAAGCCCTTGTAAATTTCACAAGAGAAAATATTAGTCTTGACCTGTGCTGTATATATGCTGCTGCATAATTTGTGTAAATGTCTCCTTTCAATTTCATGTAAGCCGAACAGTCACTAAGCCTTCTGCATTGTAATCAGTATTCTAAGCAAAAACCTGAAGCATCAGTCTTCCTGCTTTCCTAACTTGCCTTTTGCTTTCTTTCATCAAAATTTTGTATTATTTAAGTCACCAGCTTCAGCAGTCAGAAAGCATTGGTATGCTTCATTTTTATATTTCATTTTTGCACTATTACAATAAATTGACACACAGAGCAATAAAAAAATGCCTCATAGTCTTACTTTGGAATACAAATACATTTTATTTTCCTTAAGTTGCAGAAAAGAAAACCAAGACTTAACAGTATGTTGCCCTGGAAGTCTCCAGGTTACAATTCAATATAGATGAGTAGGCTCAATTTTCTACTTCCCATAATGAATTAATCAAATGTTACTGTTTTGATTAGGCTGTCTATTGTTTTGGGTCTAATTCATTTCACATGAGTGCTAAGAAATACACATATTTATTTTTAATTACTGGTAAACACACATAGGTCGTACCTATGTGGTACAGGGTATCCCTGAAAACCGGGAAGTATTCCTGGGTCTTAAACTGTACTTCTTAGTTTAGATGTTTGCCTTTGTAAATGTTGTAAAATTCTTCAATACAGCTCCATTCTGGTAGAAACTAAATATATCGTAGTTATGATTATATTTATACAATAATAAAAAGGAAATAAAAGCCTCCTTATGTGGCAGAATGCTCTTGAAAACTGTAAATGCAAACTGGAATGAAGTGAAAGACAAGCAGATTTTGCAGAGGCATTTAACAATGTTTTTGTTCTATCTGGAGGGTAAAATAAGCAAGTAAGTAAACTATGAATTGTTTATGCAGATAAGCAGAGGTGGTGAAATGGCTGGAACACTAATCATATGAGTATTCAGTGATCCTACTGCTGAAAACAATGAAAACTGTGGAGTAGTTAAAAAAGTAAAAAACAAAACAAAACAAAAAAGCCAACCAAACAACAACAACAAAACAAACCCCAAACACACTTCCCCCAAAACCAAAAAACATGAACATCCAAGTCTGCTGCTTCTGACTGCTGAAAAATCAGCAGACTGGCTCTAGCTGGAATCCTGATCAGCAGAACATGACAAATGAGATAAAATGGTTGTCACCTCATACTGCACCAGTGGTGACACGTTCCTGTGGGGAAGTAGGCTCTGGTTTTGTCAGGACACTATCCTAATACCTCTAAGTTTTGCCTAAGGCTTGCAAACAAAAGCTCTTAGACTGAATCAATACATCCCTGGAGGACAACACATGGTTCTCAGCCAGTATTAAACATTTGGACTGTTACGCTGAGCAACTTTCAGCCTCTGTGGAGAAAATCAATAGTGGGCGATACTGCAGCTGTTCAGGGCCTCTGAGGGGATTGCTTTGTGCCTCCAGGGACCACCACCACCCATTCCAAGAATCAAACAAATTACATTATTATTTTAGAAATAATATACAAAATACAATTTCCATTTCTTTCTAAAAGAAAATAAAGTTTCTTGTACATTTCATGTAAGGGTTGTGCATCTTATAGATTTAATCTAATTTTAGGTCACATAAGGCACTGATAAATCTTATGGGTAAAATAACAGAATTCTTTTAAGAACAGCATTAAACAATAATTCAGGAAAATAAATAAAAGGTAAAGCAATAACCATAGGAATGTTGTTGCTAAACTTCTTGGGCATAGATCACTGTTTTCAAAGCCACATTAAATAATTCATATTGGTTTGTACTTGATGCAATATAAGAAATACTGAGGATAATAAGGGGATCCATCATTCACAAAATTTAGGTAATGATTGGAAATTAATTATATATTCCAAATTTAAATTTTTATCTCAAGTATTTTAAAGAGCAATTTGAAGGAAAAAAATAAAAAGAAAATAAGAAAAAAGAATTGGAATTAAATTATTCTGTAATGCATAATTTTTCAGAGCTAAATGTGTTTGATCACTGTTAAGTACTGATAGTCATTCTCATTAAAACCTTACTACATTTTTTAAACTGTTCTCATTACACTCAGTGAAAATATCTGTTTATTTAAGGTAGACTGTAACTTCAGACTTCTTTTTGTTTTTGTTTTAGGTGGGTTTTTTTTGTGATGTTTTAGTGTATATTCTTAAAACCTTCAAACAAGGCCAAACAGGTCCCGAAACACCTTCCTAACCAAAGTCATAGTTAAAAACCACTGGACTTATGTGATCTATTAAATACTATGTCAGGAAATAAAACAAAGTTGTCAGTTTTAAAATGAAACAAATACACATGATGAAATTTTAAAAGCTAAACTGTCACTGATAAGATTTTGCTTGATCCTGATTTTTGTATGTGGATACATTTCATACAAAGAAATACAGGAAATCACTGAGGCACGTCAGTGCAGGTGCCAACTGCCTGAAAGAAATATCTGACTGTGATAGGCAGGAGGCTTATTTTCTTATTTTCATAAAGTATCCTAAAAAAAAGTAATCTGCCAGCAGATCAGACCCTAATGGTATTTTATGTATCCTGCTTCTGAAAGGTTACTGAAATAAAACCAGATAATAATTTAGGCTGGAGAGGACCTCTGGAGGTCATCTGGTCCAAACCCTGCTAGAACAATTTTGAAGCTGGAACTAACTTCAAAGTTTGATCAGTTTGCTCATAATCTTGTTCAGCTGATTTTCTAATATCCCTGAAGACAAATTCCACAAGCTTTTGTATGACATTCCAGTGTCTCATTACTTTAATTTGTGGCCTGTAGGGTTTTCTTTTTCCTGATGTCAAAACAGAATTTTACTTATTGCAACTTGTGTCCATTGTCCTACATCCTATAGCTGTGCCTGTCTGAGAATTGCCTGGATCCTTCTACATTGTAACAACTTATTAGATATTTGAAAGCAGCAATAAAATTATTCCTTAGCCTTCTACTATTAACACTGAAGAAGTCTAGATCTCTCATTTTTTCCTCATCTATCATATTTAAGAATCTGAATGTCCAGTGTCTACAGTGCACTTCTCTGCCCTGTATTTTCTGTTTTCACAAATAAAAACCTCAGAGCAGTTGTAACCAGCTAGTAGCCAAGTAAGTGCTAGATACAGAACCATACAGAATAAAAATTCTGATTTTTTGCCTGTCATTTAAAACGTATAAAGATTTTCTTTACACTGTTTTGCACTTTCTGGCAGCACCATCACTGACATGCAACTCTACATTTCTGTATTATGTATCAGAAGGATCATATTTGTGCTAAGGCACCTCTGTGTCGCAACATAGACGATTCTGCAATTATGTACTGCCATCTGGTGGGCGATTAACCAAACACTCAGTGCTACTACATGCTAGTGTCTCGTTCATTCAAAGTATTTGCAGTGGTTTTCACAGCATTAAGTTACGAGTCCTCTTTCCAGCAATACCTATGCGAGGAAATAAAACCTGAGTAAAGATTTAGTTGAAAAGATTTCTGTTTCGGGCATGCCATTTGGGAACAACGTATTTGCAAAGGAAGTCGAATTATCTTCTGCTTTTCTTTGAAAACAAATGCACCTTTTGAAATATGTACAACACCAAGCTGGACCATTCGGACAGATACAAGCATTTTCCCATATGTCCATCTGGTAGTATATGACATAGCTTAACCCATCTCTAGTTCAAAAAAATCCATGTTACAGCATTTGCTGGCTGCTAGTCCATGACACTGTTTAGAAGTACCTGATCCCAGCCAGATGCTGTTCAAGAATAAATGAGGTTGCTGGTGGACAGCAGGCTCAGTGTGAGTCTGCAGTGTGCCCTGGCAGCCAAGGGGGAAAACTACGTCCTGGGGTGTGTCAAACGCAGCACAACCAGCTGGTCAAAAGTGGTGATTACCCTGCTGTATTCAGCGCTGGTGTGGCCTCACCTTGAGTGCTGTCTGCAGTTCTGGTCCTCACAATTGAAGAAGGATATGAAGGTACTTGAATGGGTCCACAAGAGGACAACAAAGCTGGTGAGAGAACTGAAAGGAATATCCTGATGAGCGGCTAAGGACTTTGGGCTTAGCTAGTTTGGAGAAAAGGAGGCTGAGGAGCAACCTCATTGCTCTGTACAGCTTCCTGAGGAAGAAGCGAGGGATGTGCTGATCTCTTCTTTCTCATATCCAGTGATAGGACACATGGTAATGGTTCAAAGCTGTGCCAGGAGAAGTTTAGACTGACATTAAGAAGCATTTATTTAATAAGAGGGTGGTCAAACACCAGAACAGGTTTCTTAGAGACGTGGCCGATGCCCCAAGCCTGACAGTGTTTAAAAGGCATTTGGGCAATGTTCTAAATAACATGCTTTAACTTTTGGTCAGCCTTGAATGGGTCAGGCAGTTGAACTAGATGATCACTGTAGGTCCCTTCCAACTGAAACAGTCAGTCTAGTCTAATCTGTTCTATAAATCTGCCTAGCTTGCAGCAGTTTAAAATGATAACCCCCAAAGCGAATTCTTGCAGCTATAATTTCATTTTGCATACTCTTGAATGTGTTGCTGTTTGTTTGTCTGTTTTTGTGTTTTTTCTTACTTTAAAATAAATTTTCTTTTTGATCTTCCATTTCTCACTGCTGAGTTTCTCTTTTCTACCCCCATTCCTCCTAAGCTCTGGATTTTTTTTTTTCCCCCCTCCCAATTTTATTGCTCTTATGCTCTGTTGTTCACTGGTAAAATTAGTGCCACATCCATCACTGATGAAGCATAGAAATTTTAGTTGCTTCCTATATATTTTAAAGACTATTACTATTTCTATATTAGAGGACAACAGATGCTATATATTACCACAGACTGTTCTGTGAACAGATAAGCTGTATAAGATGGCTGGGTGCTTCAAAAGTTACGTGTTATCAAGAACATGATGGCTAAGAAAAAAATGAGTATTTGGTAGGAAAATACCTACAATTACCTATGTAAGACAATGTGAGAGGAAGATGAGCTATGAAATTAGAAAATGATCATTTTTATTACAGTATGTATATCTGGACTGGCTTTGACTTCTGATGATGTTTTATCTTTCAAGATTATTAGTAAGAGTTCATGAAAGTGTTTTTTTCAGCTATGTAGCATGGAAGAAATACCTAATTACTTTTAGTAGCTTAACATACTATGATTTTTTTTCTCCTTTGTAGCAATAATAAACAGGGTTTAAAATATAGTTTGGTCTTATGAAGATTAAGAAATGGATAGGACTAATCCATTATTTAGCCCTGAAAAGATCTCCTGCTTAGGCCATGAGGTGACTTAAATAACAAAAAAAGTTTCCTGAGTTTTCATTCACAGAAGTTCAACAGACTTAGAAACCTTTCCTTTTTGCCACATTCTATAGCTTATTTCCATAATAGGCTGCTATTACAGTTTGATGACTTATGTTGCAACTATGCTGTTAGTTTAGACAGTTGACATTCCCAGTTTAAAGTCATAAGAATTAAAAGGGAAAGATATCTTTGCCTACCAAAGGTGTTATGTCTTTTGACTGTCTTAAATCAGGAATGTTAATTTTAAATTCTGTTCAATATTCAGGAGAATTTAAGGTTTTTCTGTTGTTTTGAGTTTTTTTAATTGTTCTATTTTGTTTGATAAAATTGAGGCTAACACATAGTTACATGGCTTTTAAAGCAGAAGATTTCAGTGAAACAATGCATATAATTGCAGTAGAGAAAATATGCTGATATATCAATGCAAATCTTTGATTTGCCATGTCTTCATTTTCTGTTTTATGACCACATTATGTGACTACCACTGAAAACAGAATTAAATTTGTGGTTTTTAAAGTATGGAATTAAAAAAAGCTGGTACTTTGAAGATAGAATACAGGTAAACTTCATTTTGCACCTGGAGAGAACAAACCCACACATGAATACCTACACCGGAAATGCCAACAATTTGTATGTTTCATTTATTACTACTTTTTTAAAAATTATTATTTTTTCATGCTTAGAAATTAAATGGAAGTACTTGGAAGATGTAGGTCTTCTGCTGAACAGGCAAAATAGTTGCAAATTACACAAAAAAGGGTGAGGTATTGTGTCCTCTATGCCACAGTTTTCATGGGTAAAGTCAGTCCCCAAGTACCCACCTGAACAAGAAATGACAAAGCAGATTAAAAAAAAAAATCTGAGTGAATAATTTTTTATTTGACAGAGTGTCCCACACGTCCCTTGTTGAACAATTTAGTAAAATAAGACTAAAAAGACGTACCATGATGTGAGTGGAGAGCTGGATGAACTACCAAGCTCAACCCAAGCTTAAATTGGGGCGGTTAGTGATTCAATGTTGAACTGACAGCTGGTCACAAGCAGAGTTCCTTTAGGGGTTAATAATGAGCCTCTATGCTTTTGAAATTATCTGGGAAACAAGACTGAATGAGTCCTCACCAAGTCTCTGTATAACAACTAAAAAATAAAAAAGATAGATCAGCAGAAGGGCCACCACACAGAGAGACCTCAACAGACTGGAAAATTGAATCAACAAGAATGGCATGGGGTCTGAAAAATATAAATGTAATGTTCTGCACCTAGGACAGAACAATCCCAGCAACATAGCCTAGAGTGTAGTTCTTCCAAAAAAAGACCTCGGGATCCTGGTGGACAGCAAGGAGAACATGCAAGGTGGACAGCAACAGCGCACCCTTGGGTGTCCTCAGCAGCATCAGTAAGCATATAGTCTATAAGGACTTAAGGCTGCCCCAATGAGTTATAGGCTTGAGATATGTCAACAGACACAGACCAACAGCTTCAGGGATAAACAATCTATTCCTAAATACTAGTACTGTAACAAATACATATCAGCAGTACAGTTATTCAGGTCAAAACAACAGTAATTCACCAATACTGGGCTAAATATAATCTCCAGACATGCACAGACCATGGCTACCAGGCAAGCAGGCAGGAAGTGGGGCATAACTTCTCCAGACAAGAAACTTGGACCAGCCAATGGGCTCAGGGAATTCTGAATTCCCTCATCGGACTGCCTTTTTCACCATTGAGCAGCAGAAGCACTATCTGGTCTTTTTAACCAAATACCACTCCTCCTCTGTGCCAGCTCTTTCCTTGGTGGGAACTGAGGACAGAAATACCATACAAATCAATTCTAGCCCCACATGCCCTTATGTGCATTTGCCTGGAAATATTGTGTATTAAATAGTACAAGCCTCACACCTCCTTTGCTGTGCATGGACCCTGGAAATACCACATAAGATGATAGTAGCCGTACATATATCCAACCAATCAAGTGATCTACTTCAGCCTTTGTTAGGCCATGCCTGGAATACTGTGTCTAGTTTTGGTTTTATACAGATCAAGGTACACATGAAAAAAATTGAGATGGCCCACCAGGTGGGTCACCATGGCAATTAGAGGTCTGAAAAAATTGACATTTGAAGAAAAGTTGAAAGATTTGGATTTCTTTGGCTTAGAAAAGGTAAAAGAAGAAGTGCCAGGGGGATCTAATCACAATCTTCCAATATTTAAAAGGTAGTTATAGAGAAATTGCGCTTTTCAAAAGGATGAAGAGTGACAGGACAAGAAGCAATGGACAAAAGTAGTTGAGGAAAACAAGGCCTGAACATAAGAAAAAAATTCTTCACCATGAAAACAATTAATGCTGGAATAAGTTCCCAAGAGACATGGTGGAACCCCCACTGCTAGAAATACTCTATATGTTGTTTTTTTGGGTTTTTTTAATAGATTTATCTATAGGCAACTGCTTTTTTTACAAAGATTTACCATATTACTCAGAAACATTTTAATATATTTAATATGTAGAATTGCACAAAGAAAAGTTGCAGATGAATGAAAAAAGCTGGGGTTATTAACTGATGGCAGCTATGTTTCATAGGTTTTAATTTTTTTATTTTTGATAAAATGGATTTATTTTTACATTAAAAAAAGAAAGGAGTGTAAATAAATAATTTAAACTAATGTGTAATGTACTTGGAACACATTGGAAGAAACTAATTACAGTTCCATTTAGACAATGCTGAAAACCTACTATAGAAGCGCAAGGTCAGATTTGAACACACACAAAAATTTATCTAATGTTGTTGAGGAACTAAATACTACATGCAAGTATGTTGAGAAAGAAACATTTATGTTCCTAGTTGTATGCTGAGAATTTTAATAATATTACAATCAACTGCAAAGCTGTGGATGTGTTGGGACATAAATTCAATAATCAAAGACCTTTTGATCAGTATTAAAAAATTATGGAAGTGATGTTTCCGTTTAGATTTAGTTTGGAAAATAACAAGAAAAATACAGAGTGGTTGATCGTATCAAATAGCTTTGAATTGGCGTTGATTTACTTTATACTATGAATATATAATTCCTGAAATTATTACTGCAGGTAGTCACTCAGTTTCAGTATCTGTGTGCACCAAGGAAGCTGAAGATGCTGTTTAGCTGCTCTTCAAGGCTGCCCATTAACTGGGCTTCTACAAGAACTTCCTACCTTCTCAGAGGACTTGGAAGACCATGCAAGATGGTCCACATGCTTCCAGTATGTTATGTAGACAGATTCAGCACTTCTTGAAATAGGCATTCCTGGCCAGGGAAACATAAATGTGGATGAAATTTCAACATTCAGGATATCTGAATTGATCTGATCTGGTGACTACCAACTTTCCTCACCATCATGGAAGAGTAATAATACCACTGAACATGAGTCATCTTATCCTAAAATAAACATTTGTGTTTGGACAGATTAATCACACTCTCAAAATGACTGTTTTTCACCCCAGAAACAAAAGAGGAGGCACAGGGTGTCTAACACTCATATCCGCAGTACAGATCTCAGCGGTCAGATGAAAATACTCCCACCGTACTGCTTCATTCACTGATCAAAGCAAGAAGCAGGATACAGCATCTTTGAATGGGCAGCACATTTATGAACATTTAGGCAGAACATTTGCCTAAAACATGAAAAATAGGCAGGACTACCACTCATTACCATTGACATGACTTAAAATCTCAGCATGCATTTCACATTACCGCACCTTCAGCACTATGAATGTATGTCAGCAGGCTGCACAGACTTGTTTGTTTAAATACATATGTCCAGTTTGTTTAAAGATTTACCAGCTTGATCCTTCTTGAGCAAAGGTAAGTCTTTCTTGCCTCCAGACTTGCCTACTGGTCTCAGCTGCCTGCAGTTCCTGAGGTCAAACCTTACCAGTAATGATGGAGGCAAAGAAGGCATTGAGTACCACCCTTATCACCAATCAGACAAATCAGTTCAAGTGGGAACCATTTTTAAAAGGTGTGCAATATATTCTAAAATGAAACTCCAGTGCAATTTCATAAACGCCACCAACAATTTATTATTGTGCTTTTACAGTATGACTGTACTGAAAATGGCAATCATGCCACCTCCCTTGCCGAGGCCTGGCACTCCTTTTCTCTGCTTCTTACTAAGGATGTATGTAAAGGCTTTACCACAGGAAATGCCCAGTTCTAGTTCTTATTCCTTGGTATATGGTCCAGTTCTAAACTGAATCAGAAGCACCTGTGGAAATGAAGGTTAGTAAAAGGCTGTCAGTTCCAGCAGAGGGCTTGGAGGAACTTTTTGCCAACCTGCAGAGATAGGGACATCACACAAACTATTTCCCCACACCAAGTACGTTCCACATATAGGTACAGTAGAGGAATAGTAGATCAGGACCAGAGGGTGGAGTCTGGGAGCATTGCCATGTAGTGCAGTAAATACAGTCATGCCACGGGCAGCATCGGCCATGGGCTTCAGGCTGAGTTTGTATAACCTTGGGACTGAGGCTTGTGAGTCTTACTTTTTTAATGTTTTAAAACCATAGACATATAGCCTCTGAAGTCTTTCAGACTACTTATTTAAATAAAACTATTGACAATTTGCTATTATTTGTTGTCAGATCACAATATATTGTGAGAATTGTGACATTCATTGTATTTACTTTGCATATAATTGTATCTATATTGGGAAACTCAACAGTAGTTGGGCTTAACTCCATTTATCTTTTTCTCTCCAGATTTGATAAAACATTTATTTTAAGCCAAGAATGTAATGACATGTATTTTCAAACTAGTTTGGTAATCCTTTAATGGTTAGAAAAAATAATTAAATCACACCATAAATTCCTTTAACACTTTGCAGACCTCAGCTTTCACATCTATTCCATGCACAATCATTTTGTAGACTGGATCTATGTTAGTAACTTAAACAAAGCCAGGCAGGCGATCTCCAAGGAATGAAATGTAACTTTCATTTTTAAGCTTTTAGATCCTTCTCTGGAACATTTTTGACCTAGGCCAACTAGCAAGTGAACTAATTAATAGGTATGTTTTAGGAAGTTGAATATCCCAGCTACTGTGTCTAAATGTCAGCCAGCAGTTTCCATGCAGCCACTTTCTGTGGCTAAAAGCATTTACTAACAGATATGGGTCATTCCATTTAACACTGTGCCCAGGAAAGTTTCTGAGTTCTGTTTCATTTATTACTATTGACATAGCTTTATCTTCTGAGATTGGAGATTTTCATTAACCAGTTCTTCTAGTGACATTGGAACTACAGATTGGTGTACTTTGAAAAAAAACAACCACCTGACTAATTTGGAAGAACAACTTTTTAGTTTCTATTGTCAATTGTTGCCCTTTTTAGGAAAATCTGTATTAGCTATATAGAAACTTAGGAGCACATTAAAATCATTAAAGTGTTTGCAGGTATTTTTAACTTAATTTCTTCAGATTCCTTACATGAGACAATAACCTGTTTTGATATAGCATCTTGCATCTGAGGATCTCAAAGTATTGCTAAAATGTTAATAAATGAGTCAGTGAAACCTTGTAACATATCAGTGAGCTAGGGAAGTCTAAGAGTGGATTTTTCATTTATTATTTGTGCAACTACATATCAGTACACAGCTCTGTGAAGCAGAAAAGCCCTGTCAAACAAAGAACCTGTAGCCTGCTGGAAGGTATTTCATCACTATTGATGAGAGCAGGTTAGCAAAGAGTAATTAACCTACTTGCCAAACACTGGTGAGCATAAGTTCCATTAGTACTAGGATCCAGACCACTATTTTCTCCCTATTAAAGTGCCTTAGTTCCCATTATTCATACGTCCAAGTTCTTAATTAAAGATGAGGTGTCTGAAACTTGATAGCAATCACAGTTCCTTTATGGCACCATTTCCCAAAGGTGTTCTTCTTTGTTGCCTCTCCTGATGAGCAGAAAATTGAAAATCCCTACGTTCCAACAGGAAAAAGGAGATAGTCCAGACACCCAGGCCAGTAAGGGATTCCCAGAAGATCTCTTCTATGGGACTGAGACAGTTGTCACCCCAGTGCAGGTAGAAGGTTTGGGTCAGACATGAATGTAGTCAGAAGACAGTGTGGACCAGGTCCTCAGCACAGTTCACTTTAATGAGTACCTGCTATGTGATGACCACTACCAAAAGCAACATAAGAGAAGCAACTGGACAAATTGGCTCAAAGCCCTTTCTGAGCATCTCTCACCTGCTACAAGAATATTCTTGTTACAGAGGATTGCAGTGGTTAAACAGATGTATGTGGTTGCCCAAAAGAAGCAGCAACTCATCTTCCTAATTTTTCTTCACCACTTTAAAAGAGTTCGCCAGCACTGTGTGACTAGAAACCAGCCCTCCTAGTCATATGTTACATTTATTTTGATTATCCTAGCCTTGGTTTTGCACCATGGTGTGATTATATTTGGTTCTTGCCATCTTTTCTACTTTGGATATTATTTTTAGACTTCCTGTTAGATTAAATGATAGGAAACTATATTTTCCTATGTTCAACAGTCTTTATGCCTTGAAAAATAAACAGATTTTTAGATGATTTATTCAGATTTATATATAGGTTATCATTATCTGCTGCATTACTGGACAGAGAGGTTATTGTTTTTCCTATTACCTTAAATTGCAGTATAAAGTTCTTTCAAAAAGATCCTCAAAATATGTGAACTAGTTACAATGCAGAAACAGTTATAGCCACAAGAGAGAGCTCTTGTAAAAACATAAGGCTTCTTGAGAAATTAGTACATTTTACACTTTAACAACGAAAAATAGTTTTAGTAATTAGTGTTTACTTTAATTATTGTATTTCAGGAAATTAAACAGTGATGTAAATTACCACGGTATTCCCAAATCCATTTATATTCACCTTTTTATTTGTTTTTAATTAAAGCCAAGAAATAGTAAATAACATGTATGTAGCTACGTTCCTTTTGAAATAACGACAGTTTTGTTATGCAATCATATTTTCTCTAACATTTCAACCCTCACTCTTCACTTACACAGTGCAATGACCCTTAGAGAGAAAATATATCAATTCAATCTGAAAATGCAGCTCCAGCCCCAATAATGTGTTTGCTTTATAGAAAGGAGTTAACATTAGATAAACTCTTCCTTATGCCCTCTGTGGGTTAAAGGATACCTTTTTAGGTGCTTAAACAGAAGCTTACACCTTTGAGACCTTAGAAGGACATACTTCTCCATAATGTCCTAGCACAGGATGCTTTCTAAATGCAGAATAGAGCATGATGTGTGTAATCGTGTAACCCAGTGGAATTCTGCAATTTAACAGTAATTATCCTGGTGACAGATACCCTGCCTTGTTCAAAAACAAACTGAACTTTGTAGAGAGAATGGAATCGCAGGGGAGCTAGATCTTCCTTCTTCATCTGAGCTACCTAGATTTGCTGAAGATCAAAGGACAATGTTGCCCTAGTTTATGTCAGTGACTGAATCAATACGAATAAAGATCTGTCTCTGTCACATCTTACCCTCATAAAACTCATTTAAATCCAAAGGAATGAAGCTACTTTTGCTAACTTTTTTCCCAGAGAGTTGTTTCCCTGACTGGAGTACTTGACAAGTGGTTATGTTTAGCCCCTTGAAGTCCAATTTGTGTTTATAAAGCAGAAAACCGCATCAATTAGAGAATATGGTCTTTTATGTTTACAACCTTTTCTCACCACTTTTGATGACATACTTTATTCTACTTTCATTAAAATCAATCGCAAAGCTTTGTTTATTTCAGTCACTGCAGGATCTGGCCATTAATACGTTAATTTCTAATCTTCCCTTTCAAATTCTACCATCTGCTTTTTTCTTTTTTCTTTCTTTTTTTTTTTTTAATAAAAAATGTGTTTTAAGAGACATATTTTCAGTTACTAATGTTACTACTTTCCTTATGCATGATTCTCTTAGCTGAACTTTCCAGATGGTATACAAGATCCAAGCATTTTTTCTTTAGATTCCTCAATTTAAAGTTGCTACTGCATGATAAATATTGAATTAGAATAACAACCTTTCTCAGGTACCAAAATAGCTCAACCTTCTGATCTCATTATTTCCTTCCATTCTTTCTCTAAATCTATTATCTTTCTGTCCTTGAATTGCAGTGCTTAAAATATCTATGACTCATTAATTGTAAAAAAATTGTCTTTTTATTCATTAGTAGTAGAGCTTTTCATTGAAAGTCCCAGCAGTGGCCCAAGACAATTTAGATAAAAACCATTATTTCTTCTGTCTAGACAGGAATTAATTTGTAGTTTTGCCCTTTTGAACAGGAATGATGGAGAGTTGTTGTCATTTGTTGTAATATAGAAAAGACTTTTTTTACCTTTAATCTGCAGATCAGATATTGTCAACATTCCTTTTATGACAAAGGTGGCCACCATTCAGCTAAATACTTGAACAGATGCTTTTCCTTAATGATGTAATTTCACAATAATTATGAATGTATTTAAAGTTACACTTGTGTTCAAGACATTGACTTCTGAGGTCTTTATTATTTGAGTGAAAAGACTTTACTTGTATTTTTCTTTCTTTTAAATAAAACTTCACTTTCCCTAGCAGAGATTTCACTCTAAATACAGATCACTAAATTCTAAGTCTAGAAATAAAACCCTTTACTCCATAACTAATCCTGAATAGCAGACAGAATCACAGCACCAGAAAATACTGCACGGCTTATGACATTCAGTAACTACAGACATCAATAAAGTAGCTATTTAATTAGAAGTGTTTCTAGAACATACTTTATATAAACCCCAAAGCACATGTACATTGCTGAATACATTATCAAACACAAAACCCAGACTGCATGATTTATTGACAACAAACTTTCAGTTTTGTTCGGATGCAGAAGGTATTGTCCATCTAAATTCATATCCAGACATCTTAAAAACTGCCCCTGTTTCAAAGATACTGAGAACCTGCTGTTGCCACTAAAACCAAAGGTTGCTAGATACCCAATGTACTTGTTATCACAATCCCATAACTATTTGCCACAGAATACTTTTACTGTTCATTAACTGTAGTTTACTTCTTAGATATTCTGGCCATATATAGACTGTTCTTATCCCCTGAAGCTGTATTGTAGATTTCCTTTCTCTTTCCAGAAATATTTATGATACTTTCCTATACACAACTAATATAAATAAATATGTTATTTTAATTTGAGATTCAGTTAAAGAAACAACCATCTTTCTTCAGAAATGCAATTGTACATTTGCTTAAAATCTGTTGGCAGGAGCCTAAGCCTTCTATAGATTCCATACTGAGTCTTAAAAATCTTTTGTTAGGCTAAACCATGGTAAATGCTAAAATTTATGCTGAAAATGATCAGTTACAGGATGTCTACTTTATTCTTCCAGTCACTTATTTTGTGCCTGGTTTCAAGGTACTTTTTCAGCTCTAGCAGCTTTTCAGAATACTGAGTATCAGTCAGGCAAGCTCCTGCCTACCCACAAAATATGTGCAAATATATTTGTAGTAACACTAAATAACATCAGTGCATTTTGTCTTCATTAATTCCTGGGTATGACCAGTCTCTGGTATTTCCATCCTCAATAGGTGCATCTGTGTTAGGTTGTTTTCAGGCTTTGCACATGTTATGATCACAGCAATGGTGCACTCAAGTGATTCCCCTCCTGGTGGAATCATGCTCAATCACTTCTGGGGCATGGGTAGGCCATACTACCAGCAATGTAGATGCAAGATCCTCCAGAGCTTAGCTTTTTTAGCTTTTTTGGGTGTATCAGTTTTTTTCTGGAGTGATATAACTGACACAGACTACATCCCTGGTAAACATGCCACGTGAATATATGGTCCTAGAACTATAATTGATGATGTCAAATCAAGTCCTGGTCCTTCACGCTTGGCAAGGTAACAGTTGGTTATGTAAGTGCAGTAAAAGAGAAGTCAGGTTATGCAGTGAGAGGTAAGGAGTATAAAACCTCTTAATCCTGTTTGATAACCAGAAGAATCTGCAAAGTATTAGATATTAAGTGCAACATAAATAACAAATAAGAGCATTTACAGGAATTATATCTAAGGAAATGTGAGTTAGAAGCAATGAGTTCTCTGCTTCTAACTATCATGGCTGAAGGGTAACTGAGTAATTTTAGTTGTTTTGTAGTGAGAAGTGTTTTTGTAATAATTGGTAGTAATTTGTTTATCAGTAATGTATGTCAACAGATTCTGTACCTACATAGATCTCCTTCCCCTATGGTGAATCATGTTTTTCAACACTTATTTTGTAGATTAAGCTAGCCATAGGTTTTGCTCTCATGTTTTAAAAGATTCCCTATTCGTCTATACCTCTTTAAACTTGTCATTCCTGACCATAGCTTGCCAGAACTGGGTGGAACTACACATAGACTAATAATGCCTTCTGCAAAGATATTACTAAGACTTCCATACTTTTTCAATTTTGGTTTTTTGTTTGTTTGTTTTCTACATGAAGTTCCAGAATTTCACTGCAAGAACTGCAGTACATGAGCAGCTTATTGGCATCACAGTTTCTCTTCTTCTGTTGTGGCCTCTAGAAAATAAACCCCTGGTTTACAGGGATCCTATGTGCTTTCAGATTACATCACAACTTCTGTTACATCATTTTTCAGCATAATTTTTTTCTTCCAGAGTCATGATCTGCTCTACACAGTATTGATAAAACTCTTCAGCCTTGTGTTTTACATAGATTTTATGACCTATGCCTGGAAACAGCCAATTATGAAAATACTAAATATTTATTGCAAGACTGAAGCTAAGGAATTCTGCAATCTCCCATACATTTCAATAATCTGTATTTAATACTGACCAAAAAGTCTATCCATTTTATAATTCCTTTATTAACCCATGGAAGATCTCCAACTTGAATAATGTTTTTTTTAGTGGTATCATACTGTTTAGTTATCAAGTCTTTTATATTAACCTTTTCTCAGAAATTATCTTATTAGGAAAGATATTTAATAACACTAGTGTGATCTGTCTTTTAAAAAAACATTTGTGTATTTTATCATTGTCTATTTCCTTCTGTCTCTGATAATACTGATATCTGATACAAACTGTTAAAAAAAATCATGATCCTTAGAATAAAGTAGCAGACCTGTACTCATCTCATTCTGCTTAACATTTTTTTTTTCTGAGTAAATTTTTTCTATTCTACTACTGTATTGCTGTGGTCCATTAATGTGTTGTTTAATATGATAGTCCTTTTAGTTGTCTGGATATAGATTTTTCAGACATCCAATATAATCATTATAAGCAGCTGACAGTTTACTCACAGCTCATGTATGATATTCTAATACCCTTCTCTCATTGTCTTTAGATTACTTTTCCATTGGTGCTACGTGCATCATCACCCTTATTGAAAACAGAAGTAAAACATGTCTTTAGTATGTTAGCAACACCTGCATCATTCCTGAGAAGTGTCTTTCCCTCCACAAACTCTGATCCATTCCTCTTTTCATCCTCTTTCCATATATGTTTGTGGAGAATCTTTTTACCATTCACTTTATTTACTTTAGTTTTTCCCTTAGATTTTATTTTTTGAACTTCTGAAATACAGCTGTCCTGATGATAGACATGAAATTAAAGAATCAGGGAATGGTTGAGGTTGGAAGAGACCTCCGGAGGTCATCTGGTTCAACTACCCTGCTCAAGCAGGAACACTCAGAGCTAAGGACTGTGCCCAGGTGGCTTTTAAATATGTCCAAGGATGGAGACTCCACAGCATTGCTGGGCAACTTGTTCTAGTACTCAGTCACCCTCATGGTAATATAATGTATCCTGATGATAAGAAGGAACCTCCTGTGTTTCAGTTTGTGCCCGTTGCCTCTTGTCCTCTCACGGGAGACTACTGGGAAGAGCCTGGCCTTGTCTTCATTACACCCTCCTTTCCAGCATTTATATACACTGGTAAGACCCTCCTAAGGTGAACCTCTTCTCTGGGATAGGCAGTCTCAGCATTTTTGAGGAGAGATGCTCCAGTTCCTTCATCATCTTCATGGCCCTTCGCTGGACTCTATCCAGTATGGCCAGTTCTGTGTTGTAGTGGGAACCCCAGAACCAAACAGAGTACTTCAGGTATTCTGGATAATCTCTGTCTTTGATATTTTCATTGCAGTTTATCTAATTCCCCCTTTTTTTTTCTTTCTTTTTTTTTTTTTAGTTGTTTATTCCTCCTAGTCATCTTGTAAACAGCAAATACTGTATAGATTTTATGATCTCTAGGAAGACTTTTACACACAATAATAAAATAAACTGAAGTTAAATGCATCTTGAAACCCTAAACAACATACTACAAGAAGATCCCAGGCACTATGGGAACAGAACTAATTTCTTAGCCTGAATGAACCCTGCAAAAGCTTGGATGCAGATTGAGTTGTAAACCAGGTGAGAGAAGCCCATAATTTCTAAATACATTTATGTTTTGTAAACTACTGAGCACTCATGACTCTTAATAACTTTTCCCTAATGGTTGGATATTAGCTTTTTGTTTCGTTTAACTTAATAATGAGTTGAAAAATGAACTAAACCCTAGAAACACCTCTTCCTGATGGATGGCTCATTCCTGTAGTTGTAAATTGACAATTATTTAGTATAGTATATATAAATACATGAGTGACTAAAAGGTTTTATTTGACTCAAACTTTGATATTTCCACAATTTTCATTAGGAGAAAAATTCTCTAGACATATTCTAATTTGGAATGTTTCCTGGATTTTTTAGTTTTGTTTCCCACTACTCAGCTTTATCATATTATTCTCAGTTTAATCTCATTGAACCAGTTTACTAAAAACTCTAGGATACACGTCATTAACCTGTATACAGATGCAATAATTCAGTGTTTGTCTGATGGCTCCTGATTATTCTCTTGATCAGCATGTTGGGGAATGAACTGGATGCGTTTAGAGATAAAAGCATGAATTTTCTTATCTCAGTAGTGAGGACAAAAAAGATTACAGACCATATACTCTGTGGATCAAATATTCAGGGAAAATCAATATGCACTGAATACTGGATTAAACTGCAGCTTACTGGAAGTGAAGTTACTTTGAAGTGAAAATTACTTTCAAGCAAGCAGTACAGAGACATGATCTAGAGGAAATCTCTAAACATGGTAATCTAGAATGATCTGTCACCTAAAATTTACTCCAGACTGATATGTTAGTCATATTTCACTCTGGAGCATTTTACTCCATTTTAGAATCTGTGTAAACATTGATACCCTCTGTGATTACCATAATTTTTGTTCCAATCCACCACTCTGAGGAATCTAATCATGCATGTTATTTGTTATCCTTTTCTTTCTCATTCCATCCTCAAACAGTTCATTATATATGTAGAGAGACTGATGTTCTGGGTCTATCAGATATCTTTCTTATCAATCTACCTCACATTCTGCAAGAGAACTCTACTTTTTTAAATTTTCTGCTCTCACATATGAGATCTAAGGAAAAGTGTTTCACCCTATAGGCAGCCTTAGACTAAAGTACTCTTTTTTTTCCCCAGCAATTTGAACTACTTGGGAATAAACTTTTTTTTTCCCCCTCCTTCTATTTTTTCCCATTTTTGTTTTTACTTTAACTTTCCTCACTCAGAGGTGTTGTTTAATATTATGCTTCAGGTGAAGTAACCAGCAAGTGGAAATCCAGTGGAAGTTATACCAGTCTATTTTCCATCTTCCTGAAATTCTCCCCAAGTTATAAAACCATGCCTTTAATTCATGCCTACGTCTACAAACTCTGGCTACATTGAGTTGAAGCATATCCAATGTCTGTAACTGTAGGGGAGAAACAGAAAATTATGTGCCTGGCTCAGAGCACTTTTGAAGCTGTACTACTGTGTTAACCAAGATATGTGCATTCCTTAGTACAAAGACTTTGTATATTAGATTTATACATCAATAGTCTTCATTTGATTGACTTTTAATACTTTGACCACTTTAATAAGCATCAAAAACTTACTGTAACAGCTAGCTCTGCCTCCTGGACCTCCTGTTGATTTTATATTTTAATTTATATTATATTTAATATTCCAAATCAATGCCATGAGGAGGTTTGAATAAGATACCTGCTTAGCTGAAAACATTCCCTGGAGCAACTAAAAATGTACTATTTTCAAAGGTTAGAAATATTTTTTCCACATAACACAAAACCATATTTTCATAGATTTGCCTTAAGCTCGCACAAACTTTCTTAAAAGATTTCTTTTTAGGAGCTAAATGTAGAGCTAAACACCCTTCTGGTATAGTAACTCCAGCTTTCCCTAGTATCTGACAAGAATAGAGGCTCTCTTCTGCACTGCAATGTTTTTGCATATAATTTCTATTCAAAGAATATGTTCCTGCTTACCTGCTGATATTTATTCCAGACTCCTTCAGCATTTTTTTTTTGGAAGATTCTTACTTTTATTAGATTCACTACTACATGGCAAACACCTTAGAGAGAGCTAAGTCCATCAATAGTGGGTACAATGCTAAAGTATTCTATTTGTTCTCCTGCCGTCTGAAGCAAGAGGGTATTGATGCTGAATACATGTGGCTATCTCACTAAGGTGCATAGATACAGCTTTTCAGTAGAGCCCTACTGAGACTGAGGATTTCCTCCCTACAGCCTCATCTCCAGCATCATCTTAGGGATGTACTTTTCCTGCAAACATCTTGCAAGGGACCTACAAGTACCTCTTCAGCACTGTACTTTCATCCTCTCTGGCATGTTTGCTTCTTCAGTAAAATCCCAGGGATGTTCATTCATCAATCTGTGTCTTTGCTGTGATTCTGCTAGTAGCCTTACTCTTTCCCGGGACCTAGGAGTCCTCTTACTTTCCTGTTATATCTGAAAGTGTTGTGGATAGTGACATGGCTTCTGAGCTCCCAAGACTGCTTTGGAACATATAACATTTCGTTCATATTTGAAATTTGGTCCACTGATCCTCTCATTATAATGATTTTGTTCACAATAAAATCCTAAAATCTGATGGTTTTGGTATTAAGGAAATGTTCCTTATCTGAAAACATTCTCTGAAGATGTATTTCATTATGAAAATGAATCAACAGTACTAACACATCTGTTTTAATGTTTATAAATTAGATTTTCAGCTTACACTTCACCTTACCTCCAATGCCAGCATTGGAAATTGATCCTTTCATGTCTTATACCCACAGCATATCTATCTCTGTTTTATGTGTCTGCAGTCTCTGCAGCTACCACCCTCCTTTACACAAGGTCATGCGATGTGTAGCCAAAAAAATTGCTCCTGTATGTTAAAAGTGTTTATGCAGGTAATGCCAAATGTTCATGTTCACATACTTATGGGTCAATTACATGCACATTAAAAGCTGAAGAGAGATCAGAGGGAAAGAAACTGAGCAAGACATTGAACTTACCTCCCTGAAAAGGGAAATTGCAACACTATTACTCTGCAGTTACTTTCCCTGTAAGTGCTCTTTCTGTCACTGTGGCAATGGAAATATGTAACCCATGTTGTTTACCTTCAGGTTTGGAGATTTCCCAGATTCTAAAAGTATCTATTACCAGGCAGATTCAGTTCATGCTAGTTACCCCATCTTACGCTTTTAACCATGTTTAAAGCATAATATAGAAACCTTATACATTATAACTGCATTGATAGACTTCTAGTAATATTTCTCTTTTTATTTTATTTGTTATTGTATTTTATTTTCAGTGTTGTAATTTAGTCAGATCCTGTTTGGTTAGAGAGATGCTAAGTGCCCAACGGAAATGATCTTCAGTAAAAAAGTTGTTTGTGATTCTTTCCTAACCTTGATCTTAACTGTATTATTATTGTTATTGTTATTGTTATTATTATTATCTCTAAATACATTGTCTTCTTCATTGTAAAATTTGCTTGATGTTCCTGACACTCTTAGCTCATCTTCTTACAGAAGATTTAAAGAAATCTTACAAAAGGAAAAGAAAGGTTGATGTAAGCTTCGAAGTGGAAGATACTCAGTATTCATCAATGGACTTAATGTCTGGTATAGTAAGTCAAAGAATAACAGAATGGTTGATGTTGGAAGGGACCTCTGGAGGTTGCCTCAGCCAATCCCCTGCTCAAAGAAGGATCAGCTAGAGCAGGTTGCCCAAGACATTGTCCAGTCAGGTTTTGAATATCTCCAAGGATAGAGACTCTATGGTCTCACTGGACAACCCGTTCCAAAGTTTGACAACCCTCACAAAAAAAAGAGGGGCGCTTTCGTTTTTGGTGTTTGTTTTTTTTTTTTTTTTTGGTATTACGTTTAACTGGAATTTCCTGTACTTTAATTTCTGTCCGTTGCCTCTTATCTTTTTGCTGGATAACACAGAGAACAGTCTGGCTCCAAATTCCTCACTGCCCTCCTCCCTCCCTCAAATCAGGTACTGATACACATGCATAAGATGCCCATGAACTTTCTCTTCTCCAGGCTGTACAGCCCCAGCACTTTCAGCCTCTCCTCATGTGAGAGAAGTTCCACTGACTTAAACATCTTACTAGCCCTTTGCTAGACTCTCTCCAGCAAGTCCATGTTTCTCTTGTATTTTGGTGCCTAGAGCTGTATGCAACACTCTAGTTGTTTCACCCACAGTGAGGGGAAGGATCAACCACCCTCAGCCTACTCACCACACTTTTCCTAATTCAGCCCAGGATACCCTTAGCTTTCTATAGCACAAAGACACACAGCTGTCTCCTGTTCAACTTGGTGTCTGCCAGTGCCTCCAGGTCCTTTTCTACAAAGCTGCTTTCCAGATGGTCAGCAACAGGCATTTACTGGTACATGAGGTTATTACTCCACAGGAATTTCCTGGGGGAAATATGCATTTCATTTTGCTGAACTTCAATAGATTCCTGTCTGCCCAAGCCTCCAGCCTGTCCTTCTGAATGGCAGCACACCATTGAGTGTACCAGCCACTCCTGGTTTTAAGTCATCTGCAAACTTATTGGGGGTGAATGCCATCCCATTCTTTGGGTAATTAATGAAGATATTAAATGGCTCCAGTATCAATCCCTGGTGCACACTGCTAGTGACTAGCCTTCAACAGGACTTAATTCTGCTGATCATCAGCCAAGACTTTCAGCATCAGGCAACAGTCACTGTATAGCTGCTTATATACATTTAGTTGAAGCTTTATCACCATCACTCCTAATGCCACTGGGTTGTTTAATTTTTCACAAGAAATAAACAGCTAATTCAAAATACTTTGAAACACTGTTAATCATACTTGAAGTATCTAATTGCACACTATAATGTTGTAATGTTTTAAACATAATGTATTTATGGAATAATTAATTTATTTCTGTGTAAGTATATTTAATCATATTAATGCTATAAAGACAAATTAAAGCACCATATTTCTTCACTATATATAGCCAAACCCAGCATTGAAATAGCTCCTAATGTAATTAGAAGTGTAACATTTTCCAAAAGGAGTATTACCATCACCATCATATAATCTTGCCAAGTTATTATCATAGTCCCTAATTCTGAGTAAACACATCATAAAATTCCAAGACAACAAGGGAAGAAAAAGATTAGAGAAAGCATCCTCGTATACTTTATATATACTCATATACTGGTCTAGGAGAGCAGCTTCATATATTTCAACAGAAGTAAGAATATATCAGAATATCAGACTATTAGAATATATGAACTCATTTCTCTTCACAGATATGGGGAGCCATGAGTTCAGGCACAAGTTCTGTGCGAGTGTCTTATAGGGCACACACTAAGATGTAACAAGTTACCATGGGAAAGGTGGTGGTTCTCCATCATCAGGTCACCTTCATACAGGCAGCAAAGAACGAAGGTAGAGACTTTCTCCTTCATGACAACAAACTCTTACATCTGTGTAAGGGTTTTCTCCTTACATGTCTTGTCTGAGGGCCAAAGCATAGCTCATCATTTAAATTATATGTGAACCAGGGCTGTCTTAACTTGCATGAGTCTGATGTCTGACTCAGGGTGCATGTCTTAACAACCTCAACTTTTTGCCCTGATTCCTTGTCCAGAAAATAACTTTGTGCCTGCATGAAAATTTTAAAATTCTTTCCCCTGCAGTCACAAAGTCCACTGTCTACTATGGGAATTAGCCCTTAGGATTTCCTACAGTAGTGCAGGCAAAACTGTGAGTTGTTGAGCTTTTCAAATCATGGTTAGAAGTGTATTCCAAGGAACCAGTTGTGCTTTAACTCTGAGTGGGCAGAGCAGGAGAAAAGGGGACGTGGAAAACAGTATCTGGAAGTTGAAAGGCACAGAAACACTAATTGCATATTCAGTATGGGAAAAAGGTAATTGGAATGTACCCACATATCCATTTTATACCTAGGTGCATGAGATATCTGAAACAAGGTCCAGGCTCAGGGACAGAACTGCTCTTATACTGGTGATGTAAGTAAGCACCTACAGGAACACTGTACTGGGTGTAACTGCTAGGCTGTCTGGGTAGCCAGTGGCTGCACGATGTCCTCTGTGGAGGAGGCTCAGAGCTGCTCTGGGCCAGCCACCGCTGGCTTTGGTGGGCTCTAACACTGCTGTAAACACCTCATTTTGCACCAAAATTGCAGCAAGGCAGGGAAGCTCCCAGTGCTCTGATTCATACCTGTTTAAGAAAGAGCAGTAATTACTGAAGATATGAGAAAATGGAGAAAGCATGTCCAAAGAAACTGAGGGTACACATGGAAGGAGGCATTGTTGGGGACAAAGCTGGAGCATTACTATTGAAAAGAGGCATTTATGCCAGAGGAGGTACCTCTGAGGGACTGCAGACTGCAGGTGACCCATGTCAGCACAGAGACATCACCAAGGGATTACAATCATGATCCATGCATAGAAATGGTGAGGAAGCAAGGATCAGCAGAAAGAAAACATTGCTCACTGATCCCAACATCCTACATGGCTGGAAGGACTGGCAAGGGACAAGTGCAACGTGAGTTGAAAACAAGGGAGGCGGATATGTGGAAGGGGCAAGACTCAATCTGAACACAAGGAGGAGAGGTATTTGTTTGTTTTCTTTTTTTCCTCAATACCCAAATAAACAATTAAATTATTGAATTAATTAGCAATAAATTAAATTAAGTAAAATTCCCCACTTTGAGACTGTTTTGCCCACAACAGCTACCACACCATACCTGAGGTGCCTGGCCTACTATGGACACTGCAGGAAAGGAGACAGATCTAGAAACAGCTACAACACTGATGTTGAAAAGACACCTAAACTGGTAGAAACACAACCTGTTTTGTTCAGTAACAGGAAACCTGACATTTTGCTTTCAGTCCTGAATATTCTTTACCAGTGAGGCAAGTTGTAGGTGGAATCAGAAATTAGCAGTGTTGACCATCATGTGGCAGAATCAACCAAGAATGTGTGGAGGAACATGAAGCTGTAGAAAATAAGGCACTACAGACCTATGTGGGTTGGTGATCTGATAACATCTGACTTGCCCAACACTGGATGAATGAACCAAGCAAAGGAACCAGGCAAATATGAAACAGAGATGTTGTCTTTCCCCCCATTCTAATGTAAACTCGCCTAATGTTTTCTCTTATGTAAGTTAACTTGAAATCTGTCCTTGCTTTCAGTGAGTGACCTCTAGAGGTCACATCTCACATAAAGTATTCTACAGTTATTCATTTTTAAATTTAGGTCACATCATATTCAGCATTTATTATAGATTTGCATAGGCAGTCACATGATTTAGCTTGCATACAGAAAAAAGTTCAAGTACTGAACTGTAGTCCACTATTCATCTCAGCTCTTTCCGAGTAACCATAAAACAAGATCTGTGTGACAGATGTCTGCCGAGAATGCTTGCAACATGCAGAATATTTAAATCCAAAATCTCTAAATGGAAGAAAAGGTCTATCAGACTTTTCATCAGAAAACCACCTATACAAGAAAAAACTCTTTGCGTTTCTCCAGGACAATGTGCCTTCCAAATTGTATCAGTTTTCTCAGGCTAGATATCCACTAGCACTCTACTGTGCTCAACTTTTCAAAGCCTTTAAGGCCAGAGATATTAATATTAAGATGTTAATATTTGGCAAAAGAAAAGAAATACTAATTTGTTTGTATCAAGTCCTAGTTACACGTCCTTGTTTCACTGCTTGAAATATCAGTTCTCTCTGAAATTTTGGAGCCATGACTAGATAACTTTATTTTCTAATCCCTTTGTATCTATGCTAATAATTATTCTGTATTTTAATACATTTTATTGCTAACTTGATTTCCTGGGTGAACAGGAAATCTATTCCAGAGACCTGAACCCTGGTGAAGTGTCAAATATTTGCTTGTGTCTGTCTGCTGATGGCTAGATGCAACTAGAGCAGATTGGTCACATCCACACGAGTCCTTGTCCCTGGTTCCCTATGCACAACAGATAGTCTTAACGTGTTGGGTTTATTCTGGTGTGGTTTTCCAGTTCCAAGCTTTTGAAATAATATCTTTGTGCACCACAAAGGTGGTGCTTTTATCATATGATAATACATTTTTGTTTTACGGTTACTGGAGTGTGACACAAATGCATGTGTGGGTGTCCAAGGGCACAAGGCTGGCATTGGAGGAATGTGCAATATTAACGACAAACCCAAGCTCATCTAACCATTGCTTTTGGGGGTAACTGTATATACCTACTGGCTTTGTAATCGTGTGTTGGAGCTGCACAAAGCAAAAATAGAGAAAAGTAGCACTGTGGATGGTCCAGGAAGACAGCATTCAAGCTTGCTTCCTGATCGTCTTTCTTTAGTAGCACAGATGTACTGAATTTTTTTTCTCAAAACTCATGTTAAAACTGCATCTGTGAAGGAAAATCTCTGAGGCAAAGGATTTGTTAACATATTCTGAAAGCATTTCATACCAACTATTTTTAGAAACATTATTTTACTGTTAAGTCTAGATGTAAAAAGTGGAAGTCTGACATAGTCTCACTGGTGTATGACTTGAGTGTTTACTACATCAGAATCCATTTTCTATTAATATCCTCCAATATTCTATAGTAAAAAAAAAAAAAAAGTGTTGATCTAAACCTTGAAATACTACAAAAAGAAACTTTTTTCCTGTGGTATTGAATATCTCAATAAAGCAGAAATCTTCAGATATATATTATGTATTACCAGCAGTAATTTACTAGGCTACAGGGACTGAAGATACCAACACACAAGTTTCAGCACTTTCAAACTTCCTAGGCTTTTGCACTAAGCTTAACGGGCTACTTTATGCTTGGTTTTATCCATTAGTTGCTGCTGATGTTCTGTTATGAAGACTAGACCATAACATCTGGCTAACAATGAACATTACTGTCTTTGTAAACTCTTTACTCCTCCTGCTAAATTTCCCTAAGCATTTGATTCTTATATTCCTTTAGTTCTCATCTTGAAGTATCTTATTCCATTCATGGAGGACTTTGTTGTCTTCTTGGAGAGCCTACTCCTGACTTTGTAGGGCTTTTTACTCATCTTGAAGGGCCCTGTTCTCCTCTTGGAGGACGAATTTCTCCTCACCAAGGGCATTTTTTACTCCACAAAGTGTTTTCTCCCTTTCCTTAATAGCTTTACTGTCCTCTTGAAGAACCTTAAGCTGCTTCTTGAAAGCCTTGTTTTCCTCTCATAAAGCTAAAATCTTGCTGAAGAGCTTTTTCCTCCATGGCAAATGCTGTTTCTTGTCCTTTGAGAGCCTTAATCTCTTGAGGGCTTTATTTTGTTGTAGGACCTTTTACTGTTTCTCAAGATGCTTTGTTTCCTCTGAAGAGTTCAAGTGCTTCTGGTGAAGGATTTTATTCTCTTCCCAAAGGACTTTGTTCTGTCTTTGGATAGTTTGATTCTCCTGATAACAGGCTTTGTTCTCCATACAAAAAGCTCTGTTCTTTTGCTGAAAGTTTTGATTGTCTTCTTGAAAGGCCCAATTCTCCTTATAGTTTGGCTAAATTGTGTCAGGTTTAATTTGGTTAAATTGTGAGAGGAGATGACATATGGAGCAGCAGAGGCATCTGATCTTTCTTAAAGAACCTTTATCCTTTGAGTCAGACATTTTGTCACTTAGTTGCACCACTCAAGGGCTGTGCTGTATGGTCCAGAGGGGTGATTCCACCTTTCATATTCAGTAGTCATGGAACTGAGAACAGAGGTTAAGTGTCCATAAAAGCCTGCTCAAAATAACATAAAAATAACTAACTAACTAACTATAGCACTAACTGTGAAAAAAAAAAAAGGTAAAATAATATCGATATATGACAGGTATTGCATGTTTTTACATATGCTGAAGTATATACACCAAATTAAATTTCACAAAACTGAGTTAGTTATATAAAGAAAAAGGAATGGATAATTTCTTTTAGAGTCCTAAAACTTTAGTAATTTTGCTCCTGGACATATAGCAAGGTGATACACATTCATGGAGGATCCAGATTGTTAATACATATCCTCAGCTGTAATTTGCATTTCTTTACTTTTTTACCTTTTTGCTTTCTTTTTCTTTTTTCTTTTTTTTTCCTTTTTTTTTTACTGTATGATTAAGTGATTATTTTTCTAGAACTGTCACATTATATACACTTGAATTTGCTGTTAATGTTGTGCTGTTTCTGTTGTAACTCTTGTTCCATGCCAGGGATGGCCTTGAATTTAAGTTTACCTTCACTTTCAGATAAATAAAGACCAATAAAACATAAATATAAAGTGACAAAAAATATTTATAACCCTTTCAGAGGTAGAGCTGGTTGAACCTATATCTTCAGACTTGACTTTATAACTGAGATAAGGTGCAATTAAGCACTTTTTGTTGTTATTTATTCCTTATTCTACCCTGCCAGGAGAATGCTAAATTGTTTAAACTGGAGTGAACACACAGGCTAAGTAGATTTTTAGAAGCTTAATTTCTATACATAGGACAATATCGTCATAGCAGGCATGTTTTGGATTTATGCCTGATGTTTGCTAGAAAGCACTAAACAATATATACATATATAATATAAAATATATACAGCTAAATACATATACATGTACATGTACACGTATATAATAAAGAAGCTCCCAGATGTTAAGAGAAAATCTATTTTATCAGTGAGTTATGCAGCAGGAAAATTATGATAAATCAAGGAAATTATACAGTACTTATTGTTGTGTAATCTTTGAATCAATATGCCATCTGGCAGCTCATGGCAGAGCTGTCAGGTGAGGCTATCCTCAATGACATCATTGCAAAATGAGTAGCAGCAATGAGACAAAATGAACAGCACTAGTGAATATAGAAGTTGCAAGGGTAAGCATAAGTATTTGTAGGTTTAAGATTCTCTAGCAAGACAGTCTTCGTATTTTTCAATATTTCTTTCATGTTTCTTTATTCATTATGTTCGCTCAAAACATTATTGTCGAGCTCACTGAATGGTTCCTGCCAGTGCTGTTGATGGCTGCCATGAAATATTTTCTTACATAGACTCTGAAGGTAAGCTTTTATTCCTAGCTACCTCAGCATAAATTTGGGCTAACTGTATTTGGAGTTATTTCTAAATTACAGAAATTTCATAGATGAAACAGTATATGTTCTCTATATGATAAAAATTAGACTAAGATTAGTACCCAAAATTACAAATGTTTGAATAAATTTAACAAATTTACATAGAAAGTGAGAAATAAGAAAAAAGCATGATGGTAGGTTGCCTGCAATCTTTGTTGCCCCACAGGCAACATTCTTGATTTCCAGCTCAAACAAAACCCATGCATCCTCTGACAATCATTTTGCTTTGAATAAAAGGATTAATTACTTCAGACACATGCACTTCTTAGATTACACCCGTAACTTGTCTACTCTACGAATTTTGGGGGACAGAGGAATACTGTATTCCAACTAGAAGTATAAACCTGTTTCCAATATTTATTGAGTGACACAACTGCTATTTTTTTTGCTTTTGCTTTGTTGTTTTTTTTAATCAAACACTATGTGCTCAGGATATGAAAAATAGTCCAGTGATCTTATAATCAGATTGGGTGGTTTTGTTTAAATCACTGCACACATCACATCATCTCTTTGTGCTGTCTCTCAGCTCTGTTCTGCATGTTAATTAGGTAGGGAATGGAAATATGGCATGTGAAATGCTCAGTAGTCCCAGGAGATTAATATACACAACTCCCACCAAAAATGTTGCAGATCAGCCCTCTGAATCCTTTTCTCCAGGATATTTGATTCTCCTGCCTGCACACACAAATTAAATAAGCACAGCAAATGAGTAATACTGAAACCTATATCAAACAAGATCAATATCATGGGTTCATGTATCTTTCCCAGTCCTTTTCCTCACTTTAGCTCCTCTAGGACAATTTAAACCTTATTTCTTCCATGCTTATCACCAATTTAAGTCTGAACATTATAGCTCAGCTAATTTTCTCTTCTGCTTTCTCAGAAATGTCAGTGTGATTAAGCAAAAATGGTTCAGGTAGGTCAGTACCTGTTGTAGGTGTTTTCATGTTAAAATGTGAAGTTAAAAGTAACATTGGTTATTTTTACATGTAGGACACTTCCTTTTATATTTTAGAAATATAAGCAGTAAGGAAAAGCTGTCAGTTTCAGCAAATGACAAAGAATAAGGCAATATTTCCCTCTCAAGATCTCCTGTGTCTTACACTCCTGATTTCTAAGGACCCTGCACAGGAAAAAGAAGGATAATCTGAGCTTGGAAAACAGAGTTTTACTAACCCAGTCCATAGCTGAAGTAAAACAATGCAGCTATAATTACACCAATACTGAGTTACTCCACTAGACTTTCTTAACATTATTTTCCCATTAATGGAACAAAATTACTAAAGTATTAGGTATACCAAGAGTTAGCAATATTTATCAGAAAAAATGAAATGCAAGTTAGCTTGCAATATATTTTAAAGGTTTTTTTAAAAGGTTTTAAAATGTTTTTGAAGGGTTTTCCTCAGAGATTCTTGTGTGATACCTGTATGATCACACTGCTGTTTGTTAATCACAGGAGATATGAAATATAGCAGAATTCTAAGATAATTCAAATTAAAAAAATATTTAAACTGGGTTTTACAATCTTTCAGACACTACATTTTACTATTAAAAGTAATTCTTGTAGTGAGCACTAAGAGCGAAGGCAATGGGAATATATCACTGCAATGTAAGGTGCAGATGCTGGTTTTCAGGGGACAATGTATGTAAGACGTGATATAACAGTGAAAACAATAGTCTAAGCAAACTATGATTTCAGTTTACCAGTTCTTAGTTCTGGTTGTTCTGACCAGAAAGCAAAAATTATGTTTTTCAAAACAAAGTTTTAGTCTAGAAATTTACATTACAATGAAATGCAACAATGCAGACTTTTTTATGAGATCCACTCAGTGAATGTCTAACACAACAGCACACATGGCATCCACGAAAGATGCAGAAAAAAAAATTTGAGTTCCTACTGTAAGCCAGGCAATAACTCAAATACAAACCAGCTTCTCTTTCATCCTTTTTGGATGTCCCCACCACCCACATTTAGCTGTGCTGCTCAGTGGAAATAAGTAGCACAGCAGGAGCATTAACTTTTCTGGTGACACTAGCTAACAATTCAATCTCTGACCGCTACCTCAGAATAGCTAGGCCTACAAAAACGTAAAGTACATGCAAAGAAAAACAGCACAGTTCAAGAAAGTAAGCTTCTAAAATCAAAACCACACAGATTTGATATCTTGTATTACATATGTTAGTTGCTGTTGGATAAACCTAAAAACTCAGACTGGAACCTAAAAACCTAACTCGCATATTTGGCCCATCTGGCACTTCTATTCTGACAATTTTATGCTGATGTGGCTTCTTTTTTAGGTCATTCAAACTCATGATTTTCTCTCTCAAGCAGATATAAAATGTCTGTTGCTTCCAGGAGACTGAAAACCTGGACTAAGACAGATCTTTGCTCTACCTGCCGGCGATTAGCAGTGTACCGCAGAGAGCAAAAGTTGATGGTGTTGTACATCTGTGCATTCAGCATTCAGTGGCACTAAGCCACTAGTCTCTTTTCTGCATGACCAACTGACTAATTACTGTACTTGGCCTTTTTGAGTCCCTTCAATTAATGCAATGTGCAGTTGCACACAGTGATGGAGTCACCCATACAGAACAGAATCTGGGCCAGAATTAGTCTCTAAGTCCCAGAAGCACCTGTTACAAATACAAAGTGTCCAGATGGTCTGGTCTTTGTGGGAAAGTGTCAAGAATTGACTTATCTGTCTTTCTTACTTTTGGTTTAAGGTCATAAACATGATTCTTTTGAAGCAGAAAGCCAATCACATTTACGGGATGGGGAGAGAAAATAAAAAATAAAAAAGGAAAAAAGAGAAAGGAAACATAGGATAAATGCAAAACCCACTCCATTTGTAAATCTTAATGACCCAATAGAGCTCGTTGTTATCATGTTCTGGACAGGCAAATGGGTTTAGCCTGTGATTACAATGCAGCCTTCAACATAATTAGATAGATTTATTTAAACACAGCTGTAAACCATAAAAATGTGAAATATTAGTGATCGTAAATTCCACAGTTTGTAAATTCAAACTTAAATCTCCAGTCAGCTATTTTGCTTTGGTTTTGTTTAGAAACACTAGAAAATACTGCTCTTCTTTCACTGTCTTTTTTATGGATATCGGTTATTTGAGTTTATAACAGTCAAGATTGTTCCTGAATGCTGATTCACTTTTTAACAGTATGTTGCTTAATTCATGAGTGTTTTTCCTCCTTTGAAAATGACATTTGAGATCAGTGACTCCACTGGCAACAACCATGGTGTTTGCATCCCATGCCTTCTCAGTTGCGTGAGATGGAGGAAGAAATATGCAGGTTTTTTGTCAGATCCTGAAAGCAGTTAGGTTATATCAAACAATAACCAGGAACAATGGCAATCATGGCTTCCTAATATGTCTGTTTTAATAGAAAAAATAATGTTTCATGCATTGCTGAAAGCTCTTTTTTTCCTACTTTACCTCTCCATTTGCTTGCTTGCTTTCTTACTTCGTTCCTTGTGTCCTCTTTCTGCCTTTACATAGCCACTCAATATGAAGGAGAAATGAGTGAGAGGGGTAAGAGAGAAAGAAAGAGAGTTGAGAAAAGAGAGGAAGCTATTTCAGTAGAAGGAAAATGTGGGAGAGTAATAAAACGTATGTTCTGCCCATCAATCATTTGGCTTGTATGAAATATTTATTCTCCTGTGTAGGGTCTGTAAACTTTAAATGCCTGAAATGCCTACCATTATATCCCTGCATGTTCGCTTAACACAAAAAGAAACACATCACAAATAGCTTTCTGAGTTCCTAACTCAAATTTGAACAGCAATGATTGAATTAATGTTAGTCACATTGGAAACATGCCTATTTTTATTATTCATAATTACTGAGATAATATTGGCTACTATAAAATGTGTAAGAGACATCCAGTATTTTTAAGTATAAAATACAGTAAAGTAACAGCTACTACCAATAATTATGGTTTGGCTTTATTTTGTAGTTGATGCATTATTTCCTTGGATTTTGGAGACACTATAATGTATACTGAACAAATTTTCTGTATTTTCAACAGCTCAAGTGACATATGCTACTTGAAATAAATCCTCTAAGTGGATTGATTCGCATGATGGTTTAAAATATGAATATTAATCAATACTTTACTGGATTTTGGAAAAATCACAGAACCAATATTTGAATTTAAAATGTGAAAAGAGCATGGAAGTAGCATGAGGAAAGGATATATTTCATATATCCCAAGGACAGATAATTCAATATTTGCCCTTAACTGTAAAAAGGGATATGAAAGCTAAGATGCTATTTTTGTTAAACACGTGGAAACACAAAGACAAGGCAATGTTGTTAACATGTCAGAAAGGTTGAGTCATGCTCCATTATTCTTTGACCTTGCTATATTTACTTAATAAACCTGTGAAATACTGCATACCCCAATTTCTAAGAAAGAACAGTGGCTCTATCTGTAAAGGGCTACAGCTATGGGCATTTAGCTAGGCATTTTCTTCTAATGACATTTCTGTGCTTTCGCCTGGTTGTATCAGAGCAGTCAGACTTGGGGCAGAGCTGGACTTCAGAGCCACATATGTAGGCAAGCGGACATTGGAAAAATCATTGGGTCAGATCCAACAACCTGACAGAACTGAAGCTGCTGTAGTTCCATACTACCAGGAGCAACGTGTAGAGAGTCTGAGCATGTATTCCCAGCAGGCACATGCATACAGAGCACACGTTCACCACACATATACATGTGTATATATATGGCTGACTGCACAGGTCAAGACAGACAGACACATTCAGCACTCATACAAATGCAGATACCACCGGCAGCCTCATCCTGCTCCCCTCCTTGGCTGAGCAGGATGGTCTGCTAGTGAGAGTGTACGTATCTATGCACACATGCACAAGGTGGTTCCCTCCAGCAGCTGGGCTCAAACAGTCAACTCAGCAGCTGCCCCTGGATCCCACCTCCCTGATTGCTGGCATTTGGACATATGAACTCCTGAGGCTATAGTCCCACTCACGTTGCTAGTACAGATGATCTCACTCTCATACACACCTGGCCAGGCCTGTTTCCTAGTAGTCAGTTTCCTGTAGTTTTGCTCTTGGAGATACACACACATACTCTTGTCTCCCAGGCCACTTCACCTACTTGCTGGCTAGTCCAGCGTGATGTTTGTTAGTGATCACACACTCACTTGAATGCCCATGCTCTCCAGAGGTGTTGTCATCACTAACACAGGGGCCTCGTGACCCAAGGTCCTACTCCAGAAGCTGGCAGTTAAGCCTACTCAGTCGAGCCTCTCCCATCACTGGTACTAAGGACACATAGGCTCTCCAACCTGTTCCCTTACTCCAGTTGCTGCACTAAGATCCCCATACACCCCTATTCTCCCCAAGTCCATCACCCATGAAAGAGTTAGAAATGAATTTTAGAAAGGAATTTAATCAATAAATAGGGCAGACTGTGCTGACCAGGTGCAGGGTGTAGGTAGACAAGTGCACTGACCAGCAAACTATTGACTGACTGGGGCCTTTTTACATGCCTTATGCATTTATTTTCCTACACTTCTTCCTCCCCAAATAATCTAAATATATTTTCTTCCCTTTGGTTCCTCTTCAAAATGCCCCATAATAACCCCTGTGCACTCCTGAAATGCTGTCTCCCTGCAGCCACATTGTGTCCCACAGCCTTAAATTGGGTTCCTGCTTGTGATGGTGCCCCTGCACTCTGTGGAGATGAGTCTTTGATGGGCTGATGGGTCCTGTGATGGGCCAGAGAGTAGCCAGGGCAGAGTATTATTCAACAGAGCACAGAAAGGCAATAGCAAATTGTCTTTCTTTGCTCTGTTGTGGGTGTGCAGACAAGCTTTTACCACATAACCTAACATGTACATCTGCTAGCACGGCCACACAGTCTGCTCAGTGGAGTTTGTTTCTAGAAGCCAGCTTTCTCCATTGCAAAACATGAACTGAGTGCAACTGTGAGTAATCACAGCTGTGAAAGATGTATTTTAAAGCCACCATTTGTATTGGACAGGTGTTATTTTGTTGGAAACTCATATTCATGTTATCACCCATACAATTGTTTTAAAGCAAGGAATATTACAGGAATTTAGCTGTACTTTAAAACAGCTAATTGGGGGGGGGGGGGATCTATTTATCTTTCTAAGTAATAACAAATAATAAATTTATCTTCCTAGTTGCTAACTGCAAACTATATATATCATATGAACTATATGTCATTATATAGATATATATGAGTATCTATGTACTATTTCATATATATTCACTATAAAATATACTCACAATGTAATATATGTACAGATACGATTAGAAATGACAAATTAGGTGGTTTCGTGTCAAATATTTTTGTTTTCATCTCACACAGAGTGATATTCATCCCATCTAAATTCTGATGCCTAATAGCTACGCATTTGAATTAAAATAAGTCACTCTAGACTTTCTTCATAGTCACTTCAGAGAAATACATACCTCCAGAAACATCTCCTATTAACATAGGCATCTAAGAGAAATAAAATGAATCACTGCTATCATCTAGATGCACTTATTTTTGTTCATTAATCCAAGCTGACTAGCTAAGACAGATATCTATATTTCAGGTAAATAAAATAGTTTGAATCCAGCATCGTGTAAGACAGAGGTAGAAAATAGCTGTCAGAGAACATCTCCATATCCATCTCAAATGTGAAATTTTCTTTTATTACACCTTTTCTATAAGACAAAATGTAACAAAAACTTCCAAGAAATTAAATGTTGATAGCATTTTTCATTTGCTTTGAAAATGACTTTGTGAAATTCAGTCATGGGCACACAGGTCATTTAAGAGAAAAAGTCCTGATTTACTGGAACACACCAAATCAGTATCTGACAGAGAAAAGACAGTTTTACAGTCTCTTCCTAACTTGAGCCAACATATATATGAGGGAAGAATTAACACCCTGAAGCATGTCATGCCTCCACTCCTACCTGTTCAATTAGTGACAGGCTGAAACTGTAGCTCTCATCATCATTCTTAGTAATAGCAGAAGATCCTTTGCTCAAAGACCCATCTGAAATCAAAATACTAATTTAATGATAATTCCTTAAAAAAACATGTAACTTTTATAGGAATCATTAATAGTTTACTATACTCAGAGCAGACAGTACCTCTTAATTTGCTTCTGCCTTTCCAAATAAACAACATGACAAAAGCTGAAGTGAGATAAATACAGTTCATTTGTATTAGTTACATAGAACCTTTTCACAGTAAAATGGATACTTACAAGATGTAATTCATCTCAACATAAATTTGGCATCAAAAATAGACTGTGTCAATTGTTCCTCATTAATTGTTCACCTTTAAATGCAGAAGCCTGGACTGACTTGCTCAGTTGTAGGTATATGCTTGGAATCTTACCATGACTGTGCTGATTATTCTTCTTTACTTGGTATAAACATCAGTATCAGACTTTCTGTTTACTGAAATCAATGTTTCACCAAACTTTACTTCAGCTGGCACTCAGTCATGGGACCAAGACAACACACACTTGTTGTATACAGCAGACCAAATCTGTATGCTGTATACTGACAGCATAGAAATCTAACTAAACATTATTTGGAAAGTTTGTGGGTGAAGGTTTTCTACAAAAAATATTTGAAAGAAGTTTCAAATTTAATGAACCATAAGGGAAACTGCTGGCAGAGAATTCAAGGTCACTTCTAAAAGCTTTAATGAGGGATGAAACTTAGTGGATTTGTAAAGGTGATTCCATGTTTTGAGCTCTTCTGTTTTCTACTAGATTGATATTATAAAAACAAACTGATATACCTAAACCCAGGGTAATTACATTCAAATCCAATCTGTATTACTTACTGCACTGCTTTTATGTCCGTACTCCAGTTTTCCAGTGTTTTTTATTGCTCACACCTAAAAGAAAACACAAAGGAGCATTATTAAGCTTTAGAAAAGCCTATGAAATCTACAGGCATGGAGCAATATGTATAATTAATTTGCCTGCAACTGTTGCCTTAATTCAGGTATATATTTTTCTCATATAAAACTGTTTAAAGCTTAGCTCTGAAACAGGCTCTTTTAATTCATCAATACTTCAATTAAAATAATGGAGAAAAGTAGTATTGAATTCCTCCATCAAGTAGGCTGTTTTATATTAAAACCGGTAACAATTTATGACCTGATAGTATCTTGCAAAATCTTTTAGTACCACTGATTTTCTATGACTTGCATATTTTGAAAGGACTTTCAGGCATTGAAATCATTGAAGTGGATTTCCCCTATTCCTGTTTCCTTCCTTAATAAAGAAAACCCAACAAAAACAAGCACCCCTTCTTTGTTTTATGGAAACACCTCTTCTTTTTTCATGGCTCGGGGTGGGGGTGGGTGGGGTAGGGGGTGGGGGTGGGTGTGCAGGGAATCTAATTCTTATTCACCCTTTATTATAAAGGAATTACCTTTTACAGAATTTTTCTTCTGTACTGATATTTTATTTTTTCCCTTCAGGTCTGCAGTTGTAAACTTAGAGAAATCAGAGTGGTACATCTATAATAATTTAATAGATAACCTCTCACCTTTGCTTTCCTGAGTCCTTTATATTTTTCTCTGCAGTTTCTTTTTACTGCTGCTAAAGAGAGGACAACCCTCAGCAAGTGTTGCATTCTAGAGCACCTCTTTAGTTGTCCTAATGTGTTAAGGGCTGCAGGCATCTAAGTCATATACTCCTACATAAACAACACACCTTCAACATAATAACAAACATCTGAGAAATACTTTAGGTCCTTTCTGAAAAGATTTTTAAGTGGCTAATAATGACACTGATACATTCTTAAATCTGTGGCTTGTACTGGAAATTTTAGAAACATACAGATACTGTATACAAAAGAACTTCTGAACTGTGAGGATATTACAGCAACTTGGTTTCCAGAAGAATTGTATAGATTGTTTTTCAAGTGTTCAGAACAATTACCTGTTTATGTATTCAGAGGCCTGACATCAGGTATTTGTGTTTGCCTGGGCATGTGGTTTGTCTCTAGGAGGAAGCAAAATACAATAGGTGAAAAGGAAAAGACTGTGAAAATTATGTTTCTGTTCCCATTCCTGTGTCAGGCTCAAGACATACAGCAGACAGTTCCTCTATCTCTGGGATGCTCAAGTACATTCAGTGGGATATTTCTGAGGCTATTGCCAGACTCCCTGTGTGTCTCAGAGGAGAGAAAAATGAAACAGATAACATGAAAAGTTGAAAAACATGAACTAACCATGTTTTCCTTATGATTTACTAAATGGGGACTCTCTGGTAATTTTGAGATTGGTTCTGTCTTAGGTTAGAGTAAATAAAGCAAATCCAGAAGGACATTAATATCATTAACTCATATAGGATAGCTAGAAAAAATCTTGGCAAAGTTCTCTGATTTTCTTTGTGTTCTTTTTGTTATTCTAAACTTTCCAGTCAAATCAAATTTCAGAGACACTACTTTAACTCTCCTGGGAAAACTAGTGTTTTAAAAAGAAGTTATCAATTGATGACATTAGTAGCTGGGGGAGAACAGACTGCATCTGGTTGTCAAGATCAAATGATAACATTATCTAGATGACATGAAATGCTTAGATCAAAAATAGATCTGTTGACAGCTGAAAATATTATACATTTTGTTGATATGTTATTACTTATTTCTGGAAGAATATTCATCATCATAGTGACACAATATATAACTAATAATTTATTTTGGCATCAGATTTTTCCTTATTATATAAACTTGCTCTATATAGTTCTGAACATGGAAGAGAGTTTATTTAGTAATAGATTCATTAATTTCTCTACTAAGGAGCGTACATGGAAATGTGTGTAGAGTCTTGCTGAAATCTTGAACAGTGTGCAATTTGTTGACAAATATTTAACTTAGAAAATGGAGGAACAGCAATTGCAATGGAACTACTGCTTTTATACAAGGCCTGTTACTTTTTTCCTGTGCCAGTGGCTCAGCTCTGTGTGACCTTAGCTTCAGTGATATCACCCCTTAGTTACAGTATGGTCTGGTAAGTCATGCCATCATTAGTACACTGAGCCTGTTGTAAAGGTTGCCTGACAGGCTTTAGAGCTGGAGTCCAAACCATTTCTAAAGACATGTCTTCTTCCTATGAGGTCCTTGCAGACAGCGAACACCCTGTCTGTGCATAACTTAGTACCATACTGCAGCATGCTTATCTTCTGGCACTGTTTGTGCACACAAAGTACATAGACCCATCCCAGCATAGTCACTACCTGCATGGATGGGCAATCCAATCTCGAGGGAGGGCCTGGGGAGTAACTGAATTAACAGCTGTTACCTATGTGATTCTCACTAAAAGTGAAGTAAGGTGTGCAATTCTAGTGCCTGAACTTGGTGACATTTTTGATATTGTACATTAACACATGAGGCTGATAACTGGCACTCACAGATGATCCAGGTCTCTTGCAGGTCCTGTGTCATACCTACCAGCCCCATTGGTGTGTTGAGTACATTTTGGTAATTTTGGTGGTGCTATATGACTACGTGACATCACCCAACTTATTTCCTTGATTCACCAAGCAAAATAATCTTGGTTGCAGACCTGTAATCAGAATAAAGAAGTTTAAAAATCTATAGGAAGAAGAGCATTCAAGCTGTGACAGGTAATACTCTGAATTTTCGCAAGATCCTTTTGGTTTGGAAAAGCCTGCCAAAGTTTAAATATGTTAACAAATGTTATATCAGCCCTGTAAGTCAGAAAAGCAGATTGGAAATCTCTGCAATGGCTTAACATATCAAACTTAGCCTGACTGCTGCCAGCATGGTTGCATTTATTTATTTATTTACTAAAAACACTGTACTGCTCCTCACTTTTGTTTCTGCTGTTATCAGAAGCAGAAACAGCAAATGCCTTTATCTTCCTCCATTCCCCTTTAGTCTTCCCCAAAGGCCAGAAGCTGTCTTTTATCAACCATTTCGTTTACAATATGTTCTCTCCCCTTTGGCTTCTATTTTTTTTTTTTTTCTTTTATATATTATTATATTTTATTTCATTTTAAAATTGTTTGACCTGTTGGATCTTCCAGTGGCCGCCCTTGTCAACTATCATTCATTTTAACAGCTAAAATTTATCTTGTAATGCTGTCCTTTTTGTGTCAGTTATTTCCTCCTTGAACCTATAAAAATGTGTGATGTAAGCACAGGATTTTTCCTATTATCACCCTGAAAAAAGGACTGCTGTTTAAAGTTGGTATTGCAATAGAAAAGGCACATATGTACAAAGTATTAGTGGATCTCAGAACTCTGAATCTATACAGTTGTAAACGAAGCAACATAGAATAACGTGAATCTGCTTTCCTCTTCAAGCTGATATTATACTTACCTCCAGCAGCATAGCAATTTGTAGCTTTTTAAGAATGAGAATGTATTAAACAACAAAGCAAGTACAGTAAAAAGAAATGCCTTTTTTTTTTTTTTTTTTTTTCTGTTTAATGCTTTTAAAATTCTGCTATAGCACTAAAAATAGAAGGGTCAATTTGTCTCTGGGCAATGTTCTTAAAGGAAATAGATATACAGGAAACCCCATAAAATGTGATAGGTCGTCAGGATCTGGCTTGACTTCATTTGCAGTCTCTATTGGTATGGATTCTGGGCTGCTAGAGCACTAACAGGCAAACACAGCTCATCTGGCTGCATTTATGAGTGAAATACACACAGACATCTGGATAACTTATGAACATCTGAGTACTTGATGCAAGCCTAAATGTTTAACAGACTTTTTATGAAGAGTTTAGGATTAGTTTTTTCATAATAACAATGAGTGTGCTACATATATTGTAAAATGCAATTATTGCACAAGTTAAGCAGGATAATTAAGAAGGGATTTTATTGTATTTTGGTATTGAATTAGGAAATATATAAATGTTGCAGAATGTCTCATGTTATAAATAAACTTTCAAGGTATAAAAGATGTGATTTCTGACAGTATTATAGAAAAATAATTAATATTTTGCAAAATCTTTCCTTCTCGCTCACAACTGCTGTATAGTAGCACAAAGGTATAATGTTGTGTAGCTCTGTGAATGTAGTGAATTCATTGCTTATAAATAGCATCTACACAATAAAATTCATCTGCTCAAGTGATAGATATTTACACAATTGAAATTCTTTTTTTTATTTATTTTACAGAGAACAGGAACTGCAAATTACATAAACAGCATATTTTTCATAGGTTTTCAAAAAATCTTTATATTCCTCCAAACCACATAAAATAGTTTTGAATGGCAGTGTATTGAAACAGTGGTAGCAGAGTCACTAACTGATGAGATATCATTTGTATCCAACTCTGATCTTTAAAGCTGACTTGAAATCTTTTTACAGAAATGTGAATGCTTGGTAATATAACCCTCCTGTAATGCAAGAAATGTAAAGATCTATTATTTACAAATTACATATTGCATTTATTGTTATTTCTGAGTGAATGAATAAGACATGACCTTTACCCAGGAATTTTGACATATATTCTTTTTTCTTCTGTTCTTATTTTAATACCTTAACATACTGTTTTGGAGGACTGAGAAAAAATAATTACTAAAATTTTCTAAAATTAAAGTTCTTATTTTGTTTTCATAACTTGTAGCCCAGATATTTATCTACTTTTGTGCAAAATTGACTTAAAAAGTGAGTGTATCACAATGGTAGACTTTAATATAGCTATCCAGTCTCTGAAATGCTAGTCTGTAATGTTTTAAGGTGTCTAGATGGATTTTCATCATTTGACATTGCCGTAGACATCTCCTTATCTCTGGATATCAGAACAGCTTGTACATGAACAATCAATGCAACATTTATTCACCATGTAAGGTAAATACCAGCAAATAATAGACTTAAGTCAAGAAATGTTTGTATGTGAAATGCAAAATACAAAGATCACATAAGATTTGATGTATTATACCATTTATTTTCTAGCTACCAACTTCTGTTGGGAAACAGTACATCTGACTTCTTGCATAATAGGTCTATAATTATGTACAAAACATCAGTAAGCTAGAAGAGAATGATGCGATCTTAGCCAACATGAAAAATATATCCAGGACATATGTAGATCTGAAATCTGTATTTGTCTGGGACTTATACACAAGAAAGTCACCAAAAAAAAAGCAAATACAGTACCTGATGTATGAAAGACGAAGACCTACAAGAGTGGAAGCTGACAGCCATGTATACCTCAGAATACCTCAGACATATCCTATATGGCACTAAATACCTACAAATAGGCACAGAAATTCTGTTCTTCTTGTTAATACATGTTAGAGGTTCTCTCATGGTACTAAATGGAATCACCTTCAAGAGACCAAGTGGAGATGGGGTCAAGCGCACACCTAGGTGGGCTATGGAAGAAAAACGCAACTATATCAAGTTTAGAGCAAAATATTTAGACTATGGTCTAAATAAACATAAGCAGAAGCTTCCTACATAACTAGAGAACTTTTGAGTTACGGAAGAGGTTGTTACCAAATAGTGGTGACTACTCAGAAATTACTGGATTTCAGACCTTGAACTAGATGCTTCACCTGCATACATGCCTTTCCTTAGTCAGTTACAGGTCTTCAGATCACCTAAACATCGATGTCCAGTACCATTCAAGGTGCTCTAGAGCTAACTAAACACATTGGCATGGAAGTGGTAGAGAGAACACAGGGCCCTGGAGAGACATTTCCTTTACTGGTGCAACTGCTAAGGGTCATGGGACATCTACAGGGGAACCTCAAACAACACTAGGCACTGGTGTGGGGGCAGTTGCATTGAGATCCTACTGGGTGAAAAACTAGCTAGGTTCCTCAGCAGACTTTAGCAATAGCGTCACCTTGTGATTCAGCTGAAGGAGGACAGATGTCTAGTGGTATCTGAAAAGACAGCAGTATCCTACATGACCCCCAGAAGCTTTTCCACCTGATCGTGTGGCCAACAATAATCTAAATAAAACGTTGCACTTATACCGAAGATAAATTGAAACATCAGTATGTATATTTGAAATCTGTGGTTTTAATAAAAATGGAATCAATCACATGGCAATAGAAGCCTTAATGTGTATTTATTAAATCTCATATAATGCCTTGCCAATATTTAATCAGTATCACAGAGTTACAATATTTAAAATGGTGTGAATTGCAATGTAGCATTGGGAGTGTGATTTGAGGTGGTCCAGTCACCCCACAATTTAATAACCTCATCACTTAATAACTTAATTCAACATACATTGTAAGTAGATTTAAACCACCAAAATACCAGAATTACTGTGTTTATTCAGAGCATGTATCTGTGACTTGAAAAAGGTGTAAGGAAATGGGAAACTGGATTTTGAAGGTTAAATTATTCAACAGAATAACTCCATTGATGCCAGCAGAATTATTATGAGTGTGCATTTGCTTTCCTGTCATAAATGCTATGAGGAAAAGAGAGAAAGTTTTACAGAGCTTTTAAATTAGCTCCATCTCATCTCGCCCATCTATTCTGTCCCAAATTAACTCACCCTGTCTTCCTTTTTCTGTAAATAGCAGAAATGAAAAACAACCCAAACTAGCATGTGCTTCCCGAAACACATTTGTCAGTGGCAATTTTGAATAGATCATTTCCTACCTAAAGAGGTAGTTGATTAATTTCTTCATGCTTAAACAAGAACTCAAGAGGCAGAAGCAAAATACATCTTTGTTTTTTAGATTGTACAACCTGGAACAGACACATGCCCAATCTAACTGAGAAGCCTGAATAGACATGCAGTCTCACCTGTACCATACAACATTGGCATGTGTACCATAAGAGCCATAGGGGAGAGATAGTGAAGAACTCTCAGTCATTGTTTTTCCCTGCATTGCCTTAATGCAGATTAAGTGAGCTACGTCTGCAAATATCCAAGGTATCTCTGTTAAAATTAAATTAAAAGATTGAAGTAGTGTAATTTGAAGTGCTCACTGGTATTGGTAAAAGGCGAGCTTGGTCAACAGACATTTTCTATTTAAGACCAACTCTGAAGAGCTAAGTCTTATCTACCAGCTCTGCAAATGCTCACACATTATGATTAGGCATTGGATATGGCCAAATAGGAAGTTGGGTACAGGTTAGTGCATTCCCCTTGCCAAGCTGTTTTGTTTTGTTGTCTCAGTATCAGGCACAAAAAGACTTTTGTTGAAACTGCTTTCCCCAGCTCGCTCAGTGCTTTTGGACTAAAACTACTTATTGTCAAGAAGAGTCCACACTGCTTCAATGATGATACTAATATTTTTTCCAAGTGATCTGATATGAAATGTTTCCTTTCTCTTACTTCTATAGCTTTGTATATATGTTCCAACAGAAGAAAAGTATATATTCTGACAAAAAATACAGATCCCCACTCCTCCTCACCACCCCCATATTCATCTATGGACCAGTTGTGAAAGTCTATCTAAATATACTGATTCTGGAAGACTCTGAGAATACTACTGATGAAAATAAACACACATAAAAGATATTTAATAAATTCTTCCCCAGTAGTATTTTTTTTCCTTAACTAGGAAGAAAATTGTTGTCATATTAGAATTGAATAAAATCATAAATCCAGATACACAGAAACAAGTAAAACCTGAAGGAACAATAATTTTTCCAGAGAAAAATAATGCCATAAGAAGTGAACTATTAGATAAAAATAAATCTGTGAAGCATAATGCAAGACCAAATTGTATATGCAATTATTTTGTATGTGCAGTAGAATTAGTTTTAAATGTTCATTGGCAATTGTCTGTTCAATTAGGCTTGTAGTACTGCATACCCAAATACCCTGTGTTTAATCCTCACTTGGACTAATAGTTGAAATTGCTCCTGAGATAGTATTTCCATGTGTTTGCATTTATGCGATTGCACACTAGTGTCTCTTAAAATCCATGCTTTAAATGGACTATAGCATAGCCACAAGATAGTACTCAGTCAAGAGGACAAAGCAGTCAGTTTGCCTTCTGTTAATGAAGAGTAAAGGTAATTCATAACAAAATATGAAAAAATGTATGAAACTACAGAAACTGAGATACCATAATAAATAGCACAGTCTGGCACAGTCACTAAGGGTTGGGGTTTTGTTTTTGGTTTGGTTTTTTTTTTTTTTTTTCATTTCCATTAGAAAAATTGAGAATGTTAGAAAACTACTGTTGTAGAATTTTGATTGAAAAGTCAATAGATTTATCCTGGAATAAATGAAGTCAAGATGTCTCGCAGGTAATTCATTCAAATATTTTATATTCATGTGCTCCACTAATTTTGAGACCTGATTAGAACATGTCCTGTACCTTTTTCATGGCAAAAAAAGCAGTGGTAAGGAATCATAGAAAAAGTGTTAGTGAATGTGTTACATGGAGGGAAGTACAGAAAAAACCAAGATCTTACAGCATGCATTACATTCTTTTTAGCAGAATTCACACATAAAAAAAAACAACTATTGATGAAAAATGCAGATTTGCAGTTTTTAAAAGAGATCTCAATAACAGAAATGTCTCCTAAAAAAAGTTATTTGGAAGAAAATATATAATTTGTTTTCTTACATTTAAGACATTTCATCTTCTGAAACAAAATGCATTTTAAAGTTACTTGAGGTTTCGTTTTGGTTTAAGGACTTTCAGTTGAAGAAAAATAAAAGAAGAATTCAAGTTAACGCAATTTTTGTACTGTGAAAATGTCACTTCTATTTAACTTTGTGGCAAAGGAAGAAATCAAGGTGAACACACAAGCAACACAGACATTAGTTGACCCTGTTTATTTTCTGTAAGTTCATGATTAAATTCACTAGAAGTTTAGCTGCTAAACGTTCATATATTTGACCTATATTAACTATTGAGAAAGAACCAGTTACTGAGGAAAAGGAGGAAGGAACCACTTCTGAAGGGTGGCTAAATTTGTGCATGCTTTGCTAGACATCAACTGATTACAGCAGCACAGTACCTGCCTTTCCCCACATAGATACCACACCTGAGAACTAAATTACTGTGTTTATGATTTGGAGCTGAAATGCACTTAAAATGTCTAGTGTTCAAATTTTAGAATTTAGTTGAGTTGGCTTCTGATTAATATATACTTATATATACTTCTTACCTGATGGTACTAAAAATGTAAAATGTAAAAGTAGAAGCAAACTCCCCATCTTGTGGAGGCAGCCCCTATGAAAAAGAGCTCTTGGTTAGTTATAGTTTATACTGGTTCTTTGATTTTCTGCATTTTGAAGACTTAAATTTAATGACTACCATTAACCATAAATGGCACAGTAGTTAATCCTATATTCAAGCTGTAAATGTAGCAACTGTGGGTACTGAATGAGTAATATTCTACTCCTTAGGCTCTCAGGCTGTATAGAATTTTTGTTAGAAGCCCTATGTGTGCATCTGTATTTTATCAGTTAAATAAATACTTATACAACATTTTATCATTGATATAAACACACATAGGCAAACACACAGAGACACTGACGCACACACATATATTGCAACTATAAATATTTCAGTAGTTAACTTCCTACTAGGTCATATAGAACTCAGTAATTTGAAGTGTTACATTAAATTTTACAAATACTGTTTTGACAGGCCCAATTTTTTAATTTATAAGTTGAAGGATAATCAAGACTAATTTGGATGGTAATTATTCAGTATAATGACTGGAATAGATAATAACTTCCCAAAAAGTTGTATTTTTAGTAATATCCACTTACACACTTTGTACTATGCTATCCAGTAGAAGGTGATACCAAAAATGCCATCAAATACCACGGAGTTTTGATAAAAGTAATAAACAGAGACACTGTGGGTAAAAGGACACTGATCTGGTGTCTATTGTCTCTTCTGCTTTATGTCTACTTTTCTGGTTGGAAAGAGATATAAAAAAACCCTTTAAGATATTGAATGAGAAAAAACCCACCTGTCTATCTCTGAAAATGAAGAAAATTGTAGGTGTTTGGGTACTGTGTGTGCTGTGAAGATGGGGAATTCGTTTCTCCTCCAGATGAGTTTCAGCTGTAATTTCAGCAGAAGTTTATTAGGGTTCCTTCCTTTCATTATTTCTTGCAAGTTTTTCTTATAGGGTACAATTATAATAATAAATTGTTTCAGATATCAAAATGTAAATATATTTAACTGCATATCAGCCTACTTACAGCAGGTGGTTCTCAAAACAAACCAATTATGATTATTTTTAGATTTGGTAGAAGTTAATTTCCATGAAACAACCATTGCAATACTCTTGTGCTGGAAAAGAGACTTCCCCCCCCCCAGATCCCTTTCAAAAGGTAAATAAAATATTGAGAGTATTTTTTTATATCATAAGGGAAATCTAGCCACATGCATTCTATTTTACTCAATTTAAGATGTGTCCTGATGGAAATTCTTATCTTTCTGCAGAAGAATATGTCATTTTTGTCTGAATTTCTGAAGTCATAATGAGATTGGTGTTCAATGAGAAAACATTTTATAAAATCTCTCACTTATAGTAATGTTTGTACTCTCCTTAGTAGTGTCTCTGTTGAATAAGTCATATTTCTAAGCTGATTTTAATGGTTGCTAAAGTTTATAAAATTAAACTACCAATGGATAGCAGTGTTCAGTCTTCTCATGCTCAGTTCAGGAAGTGGTGTGGCCAGGCAAGAATGATACAACAGAAGAAATAGACACCATATCCCTTTGCAATGCCTGGTGATGGCAACATTTAATTCCTGAGCTAATTGCAATAGACACCATATCCCTTTGCAATGCCTGGTGATGGCAACATTTAATTCCTGAGCTAATTGCAATAGACACCATATCCCTTTGCAATGCCTGGTGATGGCAACATTTAATTCCTGAGCTAATTGCAATAGGAACATATTAAGCATTATTAATACATTTAAGCCAACTACATTGTTATTTTAGGGGGTTTATTTTACCATTTTCCTTTGTACAAATTTAAGAAAAGAGGTGACATCATTATCATCTGAGCCCTTTGCTAAAAGTGTCAATTATGCCACAGTTCTAGATGTATTTCCTTCACAGCAGGGCCTGCAACGTTAGGTGATACCCAAACAAGTTAGAATAAATTCTTCATTTTAAAGATTTCTCTTCCTGGGCACTTTCAGTCATCTGGGTTGTTGGTTACAGAACAGATTTAATGTATAAATATGCAAGGAAATACCTTCATAGAATGAGGGTCCCTAGTTTTACTGAACAGTATGTTTAGCTCTGGTGTTGTACTATAAATACCAACTAGAGGCCTGTGGAGCTTTGACTTTCTAATTTATTAAGAATTTTTTCTGTGTAGCAAAACTAAATGAAAATACATAAAAGAAAGGAAAATACTGTAGTATTACCTTTCTTTTAATATCTCAAAACCAGTTGTCACTGACTTATGTATTGGCATTTTCATCCCTTTAAACCTGATGGCCTAATTCCATCTCAGAAGAGATTAATTTTTCTTTCTTCTAGTTCATAGATTTCATGGCCTCAACGAAGCCGAAACAACTGGCTGCTCTTCCACATATTAAAAACTAATTGCAGATTTTAACTCTGAAATGTAACATTGTAGCAGAAGTAGGTTTAGATACGTACCCTGTAGAGAGGTCATTCTTGTTCTTTGAACCTCAAAGTTTACTCCTACACTGGCTTTGCTTATGCTGTTTTGGCACGCAAAAGAAACAACATAAATGTTTGGCAGTAGTCATTGCAATATAGTCTGGAAGAAGGCAGTTAATACTTGCTTGTAAATTGAATAGTGTCACCATCATAACATATTTATTAAGGAATTTGGAAAGAAAATCTATATAATTAATACTGATTATTTTCACAAAGTTCACAGAATGGTAGCAGCATAACTTGCAATGAATAGCAAAAGCCTATCTCCATGGGAACATGAGTTATAACACACTACCTGAAATTAATAATGCAACATTTCAGGTAAAGTATTCCTGTAACTTACAGCTGTTGAATTCACAGGCAAGACACGCACAGTTTGAGCTGTCTTAAGACAGTCTCCTCTAAAGCTGGGCTAAGTGAACACTTAGTGTCGCCTAGATAGTAGCCACTGTTAAAGCCTCCAATTTCTATTTCCTATGTGTGTATATTAGAGAAACAAACAGAAGTTTGTTTTATATAGATTGGTACATATTGGCCATATTACCCTTCAAATACAAAAGATGGGGTTCATTTGACAGGACAGCTACTGCTCCAAGAGGACATGTATCTCCTTTAGTTGAGATACTGTGTCTACCAGTTTCATGCCAACGCCCAAGACACTCCAGGAACACTTAGACAGGACCGTGTGCAATGCCCGCCTACCTGAATCATGCCCGTAAGACTGCAGGGGATAGCCTTTGCTGTCTTTGAACTTCTGATTCCACATGATCCACAATATTTTCCTGGAAAACTCTGCATTGCTTGTAAACTGGCTCCATAAGAGAGAGGATAGCTTAGGCTTGAGAATGATATGGTGGGTACCTGTAACAGGTACACAATGAAGCACATTTTTCACAGCCTGCTTGAAGTTTTCTCACAAATTTAGGGCAGTGCTGTGACCGCTGGACCAGCTGCATCTGACACATGGAATAAAAGAGTGGTTGTGTCACTTTGGTGTAATCAGTAATCATGCTACTCGATAAGACTGCCCATCCTGAAAACAAAATCTACCCAGATTAGCACAGCAGTATGATTTATGCTTCATCACGACAATCCAGATTCAAACACAGGTCTGACATGTAACCTTGTGTTTTGAAAGAAATAAATTTAAAGAGCTGTTGACAGTTGCCTAATGGTGACAGAATCACACTCTTCTGTTGTGATTTTATTTGTTTGAATTTGGGAACTGTTAGCAGTGTACTTTTGGGGGAAGGCTATTATATTCAAATGGTTTATTTGATGGTTTGCATGATTATTTTTTTTTTGTTTATTTGTTTGTCTGTTTGTTTGGGTTTTTTAATCAATCCTACAATATTTTTCTTCTCCCTGTTTCATACACTCTCCTGTCTATTTTGTTCTTTTTCTGCTCATGGTGACATATACTGTATCATCTGCTAGTATGAAAATTGGAACAAATAGCCTCTGATGGCAGAACCATTGCACAAGTGAAAGTTTTTTGTAATCTTTTAGACTATTCTTCACATTTTACATTTGTGTCATGACAGCTTCATTTAAACCTTATCCAATCTTAGGGGAAAATGGAAACAGGTTATCTTTATTTTTTAAATGATGTGACAGGACTAAAATCAAGGAAATGCATTCCCTGACTGCAAAATTGTATTTTCAAGAAAACTTTTTTTTTTTTTATTACAGCAATATCAGCTATATATAAAAGTTTGAGATGTCATTTCAATTAGATAAATGAAAAATTAAATATAAGACATTCCCTAGCTCTCAGTATTTACTTGAAATTCAGGCTTTTTGTGCAACTTGTCTGTAGATTCAACATTCTGTTATCAAATACACAGAATGGTTACAATATTTTTTAATGACATGAATGAACAAAGGTATGTAAATAATGACATTATACCAATGGGAATGATAGAAACTTTAAGAACATAAATTAATCCTCACATATTCTGCATATTAATTAATTTCATGGTGTATGGTGAGATATATAACCTGCCATGCTCGGGGTCATACACAAATAATATAATTTCCTACTAGCATGTTTCCAAGGGGAAAAAAATGGTGTAGGTTGGTTCATCTAATTCAAGTTTCATAGTGCTCTTAGAAATCAGTGTAAATTCAATATGGAATATTGCTGACAAATTAAAATTTTGAATTTATATAAGTTTGAGTCTATTCAGTATGAGATACTGCATCTGTGATATTTTATTAGTAAGTGGAAATGTGTTAATATCTGGTAAGGGAGGACAGTGAACGTCTGCACTATGAATTGGATGTCTGCCTATGTAGTAGAATTTCAGCTTGGTTAATAGATAAGGTTTGTTTTAATTTGTTTACATGTAGCAACATGTATTGGAAAATACGTTCATAGAAAAGCAGCAAACTCATCAGAAAATAGCATGGTTTGTACTATACTAACTGGAAATATTTTATTTTTTTCCCCTCTGTAATGTTAAAGAGAAATTCCCACCTCAACCCCATACTGCTTGGACAGTATACATTGTGACAGCTTAGTCTCTGAGATTATGAGTGAGAAGGAGGAAATAAAATTATATGTTTTAAAGGACAAATCCTATTCTAACATAAATAATAATAAATGCTGATTAGATGCTATTATGGGAAAGAAAAAAGATTATTTTTTTTTTTTCATTCAGTCCTCCCTCCAGGCCTACATTCTCCAAAGCTGTCAATGAAATTCTATTTTAAATCTGGGTGTCTCCAATGAAGGCAATTGCTTTACTCCAGATTTACTCTGCTGCAAGAAGAAAGGACATATTACAGACTTCTCAGGCATGACTCTAATTTGGCCCTGAAATGACACAATGTCAAATCACAAACGTGTCATTGTAAAATAAAACAACTGCATTCCCAATCACGTATTTTGCCTGTCTCTACCTTGTCAAAGTGGGACAAGAAGGCATGCTATCAGCAGATGTATAACTACAATTTATAGTATCTGCACAAGATCTGAGCAAAATGTTTCAAATACAATGAAGTATAGATTCTGGTTGCAAACTGTAATGTGATTTGTCACAGCCCTTTTGGAGATGCTTAACTAGAAACTCATTAGACTGCTGTATTGACATTCATTGTTCTGGGATAGAAAAGAACAACTTGCTGAATTCAAGCAGGCTTTCTAGGTCTGCACTCAAGTCAGAGGTCAGTCTCCTATAACTTTATGGAAGTAGTTCCAATGGGCATGTTTCTACTGCTAAATAAAAAGAAAAAAAAACAACCAGAAACTGAACTTAACAACTTGGTTTACTCCTTGGCTCTGATTTGGACAGCATTAACCACTTCTTTTCTGTATAAATTTTGCCCAGGAGCAGATGGTCCTAAGCAGTGTGGATGTGAGTGTCATGGATGAGATAGAGTAAATGACAACTAATAAGGGAACTGGATACTGAAGTTAATTAAAAAAAAAACAACAACAACCAAGAATAGAGCTTTTATGCTACCTGATTGCAATTTCTCAGTCACTTCCCCTCTCAAAGTCACATTCACTTGGTCTCAACTTGTCTTCTATCAGGGAGATCATTACTAGTCTAAGAAAGTCAGACAGAAAGCCATGTTAGCTTGTGCTGTACAGCTGCTTGAAGTTACCAGACTCAGGCATCACCCATGATGTACCTAGGTGCTCCATGACATTCGTCTCCATGGATCTCCTTCCATTTCCAGTGTATTTTTTTCTAGGCATTTTCTTCTCCATCTAAAGAGCCTATATTCAGAGACACAATGCATGATCAGCCTCCTAACTGGTGGTCTTTTTATTAATTGGGTGTCGCGTGTCATTTCTGTATAGTCTAGGTGTTATCAAAATTTGCAGGCAGGTCTTCCTGTTTGCAAGTGACAGACCCATTTTTGAGAGTTCAAAAGTTCAGTTTCCACCATTCATCCACACCCACAATTACCTGCCCTCTGAGAGTGTTCACAATCTACCATCAGTCAGAGGCTGGTCTGTGATTCTCCTGTTTTTGACTATGAATACACAGCCTTGTCTGTATGTCTGTATTGAGTCTGACTTTTTCTAGTACTACGAACTTCCAGATGCTCTGTTCTTACACACCACCTGTTCTGTTAAGTGAATCATTGACTTCATTGCCCTTAGAGAAGTTTCTTTCATTATTACACTAGTATATAAAAGGAGCAGAGTCAGACACAAGCCATCTAACTTCTCTATTTCTTCCTGTCTCACTTTCCTCACCTCTTGAAACACTCTCTGGAATTTACTTGGTCCTCTAATAGACAACATTCTCTTGAGTATAAACTCTCCTCTGGATAAGGAAAAATCCCTGTTCATTGCTGTCTTCTAGTCTGCTTCTTTCTCTTTTGTGTTTGGATAAAGACATTTTGTCCTCTTACTGTTAACTCCTTTCTGAGCAGAGCTACTGTTTGGCTTTAGCACTTAACTGAAGTCTCTACTCTTTATTCCTTTGCTCTCCAACGATTCATTCCTTTGTTACTCCTCTACCCATCTCTTTATTTTCGTGTGATTAGTGCATCATCATAGTTTTACCACTTCTTCTTGTCAGCAAGACAAAAGGCTCATGTTCCCTAAGTAAGTACCTAAAGCCAGTTAACTTATTACAGAATCACAGAACGGTCAGGGTTGGAAGGTACCTCTGGAGGTCATCTAATCCAACGCCCTGCTAAAGCAGGTTCCCCTAGGTGGGGTTACACAGTGTTGTGTTCAGGTGGGTTTTGAATGTCTCCAGAGAATGACACAACTTCTCTGGGGAGCGTGTTCCAGTGCTTAGTCGCCCTCAAGGTGAAGAAGTTCTTCCTCATATTCAGGTGGAAGTTCTTGTGCTTCAGTTTGCGCCCATTGCCCCTTATCCCTTTGGTAGTGGAAACTACTGAAAAGGGCCTGGCCCCATCCTCTTGACATTCGCCCTTAAGATATTTGTAGACATTGGTAAGATCCCTTCTCAGTCTTGTCCAGGCTAAAGAGGCCCAGCTTTCTTAGCCTTTCTTCATAAGGAAGATACTCCAGTCCCCTCATCATCTTTGTAGCCCTTTGCTTGATCCTCCCCAGTAGCTCCCTGTTTCTTTGGAACTGTTGAGCCCAGAACTAGACACTATTCCAGATATGTGCTTCACCGGGGCAGCACAGAGGGGGAGGATCACCTCCCTCAACCTGCTGACCACACTTCTCTTAATGCCCCCAGGATCCCACTGCCTTCTTGACCACCAGGGCACACTGCTGACTCACGGGCAACTTGCTGTCCACCAGAACTCCCAGGTCCTTCTCCTGAGAGCTGCCTTCCAGCAGGTCAGCCCCTGGTCTTTACTGGTGCATAGGGTTATTCCTAGCTAGGTGCAGGACCTTACACTTGTCTTTGTTGAACTTCACTGAATACCTCTCCACCCAACTCTGTAGCCTGTCCAGGTCTTATCTCCTGTTTATACAAATAAAAGGGAAAAATCCACCTCCAGAAGGGGATTCATATTAATTTCAGGCGGACATCCAGATGTCTAGATAACAGATTCTGGTGGGGACTCTTTTCCTCCATTGACTGTATTTGAAAGTGTATTTCGTGAGTACTGCAGGCCTAAACCACCAAACTTATGCCATTTACCAGCTGGTGGCAAGGGGTTCTCTTATGTGAAAACAAAAAGCTGTCCTTATTGTGAAATTTTAAAGCACTAATAGACACTTTATGTCTCTTATCCTGTTTGTGACATTATTGTCAACAAGTACAGGATACATTAAGTTAATATATACAGCAAATAAATAAGAGTAAAGTGATATTTGATTCTGTCAAACATTTCTAAATAGTCTCTTGTTCTTAGTCAGGTTCTTGTCTTGTTTTGCCACTCATTCTGGTGGTCTTTGCTGTTTGATGCTGATCAATGCTGTTAGGTCTGAACCTTCCATGTTTTCCTCCATTTCCCTATCCCTGTTAGTCTAGGAGCCACTTAGAGTTATTTTCTACTGTCCAGCCAGCTTTCAGATCTACCATAGACAGTAAATCCTCAATTTGTATTTCCATCAGTTTATTGCGGTTTTCAAACTGCCCTGACCCAGTTTATACTATCATTGAATATGGTTAAATGACTTTTACAAGATCAGCTTTTCCTCAGTTCCTTGCATTGGAATTATCTGGCTGGTTGTTTTGGGGCATATAATACTGTCAGAATAACAACTTACTGTGATTACCTTAATAGCATTCAGTTTGTAAAACAGTGCAAAAGACTTTTTTGAATCTCTGACTAAAGGCTTATCAATAGCCCTTACCTTCTGGAATTCTGATACAAACCTCCAAAAATCATACAAAACCAGACAAATTCTAAAGATTGGCATATATGCCTCTACATTATAATGAATACATCATATAAATGCTATGCAGAACTTAGATCACCACAAGTGCATAATTTCATGTAGCTTATAGTGTATACAGACAAATCATCTAAAGTTGGTGCAAAATAAACAGACTCTGAATCCAGCCATTCCAGAGGTATTTTCTGTTACTTTTTTAACAGTTATTCTTTTATTTTAACAGACCATACAATGAAATCCAGACAAGGTAATTTCTTATTGAAAACACATGTATTTTTGAAGGATACTTAGGTGAAGACCAGCTTTAGACACCAATTGGTAAAATGTTGTTCAACTACAAAGAAATATGCAGGGTATATTCAAAATGCTGCTGCAAGGCAACTTGTGTGCAGTTTCTTTCTCATGAGTGTATTTTTTCCTTCCTTCTGCCCTAATGATTCAAACATGCCTCAGATAGGGCTGCTCATGGCTTAGATTTATATATCAAGAGTAAGACTCATGAAAACAGAAGTTCTGGCCAGTTCGTGGTCATAAAGGGAAATTGGTCCCTTTTTCCAAAATGGTGTGATGAGGGCAAAGAATCAGTCTTATAAACTAGTCTACAAATCACCATGGTTTACCCAAAAAACAATAGCTAACTTGCAGTTTTCCTGCATTTCACAAACATAATGTCACCTCTGGATGAGGAAAGCAGTGGATGTTTGAGAAGTGAATGCAATCCACAGCTGTTAGGGTTGGACCATTCTCTTTTCTGTTATTAACCATATGACCCTATTCCAGTTAAGCTTAAATACTAGACCAGCAAGTTCTTTTTGGTGCATGGGTCTTAAAATCCCATGGTATTCACTCAACATGAACAGTTAAATAGAAGTTCTGTAGTAATGCAAGATTTCTCATCTTTACAATCTGATTTTTAACCTAGTTGCTTACCACAAAATTTTCTAGTTTGAAAAAATGAAACAAAAGCCAAAGGAACTCATATGAGAGGAGAAAAAAAATCCATTGTTCTGGAAAAAATAAAGAAAAATAAAAATCACAGGATGTTCACTCCTTAAGAACTTGGAAAATGGTAGTAGTAGTAAATAATTTTCAATGTGAGTTAGCTTATAGGTAAAAGTAACACCTTTTCACTCATCTGTAAAAAAGGACTTGCTTGCTTTTCATTTTTCATCCATCATGAATTCAAACATTTTTATTATTAATTGGAGGGAAAAAAAACCCAATATTTACAGCTGTCATAATTACACACACTTTTGATCTTGTGCTGCCAGCTAGCCTTTTCCATTATCTTTTTCCTAAGGTTAAACTCTGCCTGTAGTAAACTGCAAAACTTTGTCTTCTTCACTGCCTGCACTGTCTTCTTAAACTGTCTTGGGCTGTCCATCACTTTCAGTTGTGACTCCCACTCTCACTCTTACCTCATGCCTTCCCAGTAACCATTATGTTTGGCAAGTATTTATTTCTTAGAAACTTTTTCTAAGAAGATACTACCTTCCTTTTGTCTCTATTCTTTGCTTACTACCCCACTTACATTTCATTCAGAATTTTTCGTCTTTAAGATAACTGGCACCATCAAAAGGATGGATGGAGGTATAGGAAAGAAAATCTCACCTGATTTTATGTCTGATGTAATTCTTAAAGCAGATATTTTTTGGAAGGAAAGTCCTTCTTAGTCCTTTCTGATCAAGTAGGCTTGTCTGCTTTTTTAGTATCCCACACACCCTTTAAATAGCAAATAGGAATTGTGAAGAGTTAAAGTATGAGTATTGCAGATGCAGTCTTTTGGCTGTTTATCTGACAAAATCCTGAAGTAAATCTTCCTTGAAACTCAAAAGCTTATAGCGATGCTTTTAATTTGGCCAAAATTACATATATTAATGGGTAGACCACAGAAATTATGTCACTGGTAATTGTAACTGAGTGCACCTTCCTTCCCTGTCACATCAAGCATTAAGATCTTCAATTAAAACTACTGAAATTCTGATTACAAATGTTGATAATTTATACACCTACCTATCCCCCACCCTTCTTTTCTCTTCCTAGTAATTTAAGCTGGAGACTTTAATGGAAATTGGAAATTTTCAGTCTAAAGAGGCTTATGCTTAACAAAGTTATATATGAACCTAGCTTTTTTAACAGGAAGAGTTCAACAATTTCAATTATAGTTTCAATAACAATTCTGCATGCAAAATTTGCTTATTTGGGGAAGTCAAATCTCTTCTTTTCTTTAATTGCTTTAGATGAAAACAGTAACCAAATAACACTGAAAACATTTACATTGCATTTGTTAAAGATAATTTACTAAGAAATAAAAACAATATCTGCAAACCACTTTATGTTTTATAAAATGCACAAAATGTCATTCAAATTTATTATTATTACTAGCATCCGTGCTACTTTGTCCATATTTATTTTTCTCCATTGCAAGCTTGATAAATTTTATGGTTCTGAACATAAAATTAAGCTAACTAATGTTTATATTACTTCTGTGTTTTTTAAGGTTTGGCACCTATATTATATACTTTTTGTGCAATTCAGTTTTCCTATTTGTATTACTTTTTTGATGTATCTGTCTCATAGGAAATTCTGTGCATATCAGAGGATACAGTTCACAGTCAAATTCTTGAAGTTTTCTGCATAGATTCTGAATTAGCAAGGCCAGCAACAATTATTCCAGTAGGCCATTAATAAATTGAACACAGAGGCTGGTAGGAATAGTCCTAGGTTTTGGTTGTTGGGTTTTAGGTTTCAAATTATTGATTACAAAACTTGATTACAAAGGTTTTAGCTGAGTGGTGGAAATTGTATCTTCAAACAGCAACAGATTAAGATCGTTTTAGAGATCTGTATTTTATTGAACACTCCAGTCTACTTTATTAAGACTGAATACATTACCAAGTACAACATGAGTTCAGAATGGCTTTTGACCTGTGCAGTGCACGCCAGTTTAATCTTGTTAGCTGGCAACCATCTGTGAAAAAAAATATGACACACAGTCTTGCTCCTAAGATATTGCCAACTGTTACTGAAGAAGGCAGTCTACTTATGAGGAAACATAAATTTTGAAACAGGTGGTAACATCTTGTATCCATAGTGAAATATCTCACAACTATACTGAGTATCTGCTAGATTGCAAGTTTAGATTTTTTGTTGTTGTTGTTGCTGCTGTTTTAACTAAAAAACTTTAAGACTAATAAGCATACATAAAGTTAGACTTAAACCCCAATAAATCTCCTGTGGCTACTATCTAAGGTTTGGAATCTGAGAAGCAAAGTTTCAAAGTTTATCATGTCTTTGTTGTCTTTGTTATTTGTAGATATGCTTTTGATTGTAAATATTTATACATCCGGCAGTTCAGAACACTAAGGAATTGTAAAGAGAATAAGATATCTGAATGTGAATAAAACTTAGATTTATACATATAGCAATTTTGTCCATGTGTTAAGAATTTGGTACAAACCTTGATCTAATGTTGTGAGTTGTAGCCCTGCATTGTTGTGATATATAATCCCTGCATACCTTTGCCTAAGGCCAGAAGGGTGGGAAAGAAATACAGGTACATTTGATATTTGGGGATAGAATATCATATTTAATTGTGTATTTAATTAAAATACTGTCATTTATCTAACAGTAGCTATCTGATACTCTTCAGATATTTCCTTCAGCTATTGTTTTGCTTAGAGTTGAAACTGAGAATGCAACACACAAGGAAACCCATGACAGATCTTAAGATAACGAAGAGACTAACTTTCCGAGTGGAAGGTATTTTCCTTCTGTTTTCTTGTTTGGTTGTTTTTTTTGTGGGTTTTTTGTGGGGTTTTTTTGGCTATTTTCACCAGTTTTCTCCCCTTGAAAACAAATTTCACAGAATCGTAGAATGGTTTGGGTTGGAAGAGACCTATAAATATAATCTAGTCCACCCCCCTGCCATGGGCAGAGACACCTTCCAACAGATCAGGTTGCTCAAAGACCTGTCCAACCTTGAACACTTCCAGGTGTGAGGCATAGATAGTTTCTCTGGGCAACCTCTTGCAGTGTCTCACCACCCTCATCATAAATAATGTCTTCCTTACATCAGATCTAAATCTAACCTCTTTCAGTTTAAAACTGTTCCCCCTGTCTTGTCAATCAAATTTACGTTCCTGCTGTGTTCTAAAATGTCATGCATGTCTTAGTATTTTTTCTGTAAATGAGCAAAAGAGGGCCACTGAAGAATCAATAATAATACAATCATCTCAATAGTATAATCTGGACTTTGTATAGTTTTGGAAATTAGGGATATGGATCCTGTCTTCAATGTGGTCATATATAAATGTGTGTTGGCCATATATAATTGGTACAATTAGTATGTGTAGGTCATAGACAATTAAAGTAAAAAATAGCACGAAGTAAGCTTGTCCTGAATGGAAACATGACAATTTCTGCTTATGTAAGTTATGAAAACTTCTAAGTAAATTTTTGTTCATGTGATCTGTCCCCTTTTCTGTCAAATTAAGAATAAGCATAAAGCTCTGGTTCTGTGGTCTGGGGCTGAAGTGCTTGCCTTTGTTGTGCTTTTAAATTGTTTATCCAAATTGTGATTGACTTGAGTTTGTTTAGTTTCAAGAAAAAAGAAAGCAAACATGTAACTACTGGATTTAGTGTAGCCCTTTGTGCTAAACAGAAAACATTAATCAATGCCCCACACCTCCCCCATCCTCCATCCCCAAATGTTTACCAGAACAACTCAATCCCAAAACCAGAATATATCCTAGAAAATTCAGTTACCACAATATAATAAATTAGTATTAGTATTCAGTTTGGTGGGTGATTTTGAATTTGTATTCAATGTTGCAGGATCAAAATTCCAATACACTCTGTTATTATACTTGGGTTTAAAGAGGCTTCCCATAGGTTATAAATGTTGCAAATACTTAAAGGTTCAGTAGTCAACATGGAGAAGATACATGTGACTGTTTTGTTGGTACTATTTCATTCATATCACTGTATTAGAAAAGACAAATTTTTATTTTTTGACACCACATATATTTTTCCTGACATTTTATCCATAGTGAATAACCTTCTGTTTAGATGAGATGCATGTGTTGTGTCTTTAAATCAAAAAAGAAACAAACAGAAAAATTGAATGTTAAAGCTTGAGGTTTAGCCTTTAAAACAAACAATAATATATTTTGAAGGGGAAAAAACCCCCACTTTTCCTGAAGAGCTAATATGTAAGTATTGAAATATTCCCAACAGTATTTTGCATTTTGTAGCTTGCATAAGAAGTTTGTACTCTGCAAACATATGTAGCAAATTCTTGTCATTTGTAATTTCCCATGTGACATGATCATCTGAAAAAAAGATCAATTCTCCTAGAAGTTAGTTGGTCCATAGTCCTAAAGAAGGTCTTCATAACCCATCCTATGGTTATCAGACTAATAAAATACTTATTTTTAACGCCTTCAGACATGTTGACTAACATTGCTTAGAGATTAGTGCAATTTTGCTAGCACTTTTTTCATTTGACAAGCTTTATTCTACTCTGTATTTTATTCTGTTGTAACTGACAAAAGAGTTTAAATCTCATTAATGGGTCTTAAATTACTTACAATAAGTGTAATTCCTATAAATCTATGATATATCATCCTGGCATGTGTATATGACAAAATCTAGTGGCTATATTCCTTTTCCTTCTTGTTTCATACTCTGGTATGCTGGATAACAGATAGCTGCTTAGGAAACATACTTGCTGCTTAAAGTTGCCACTCCACTGCTGGATTTCTAATTGTTTTTACCCTTTTCCATGTTTGGTTTGATTTAGTTTTTTTCTGAAGGTTATTCCCTTCACAAGCATACAAACACTGCTTTCCCTGAGGTAGGGAGACTGTCAAAATTCATGAATCACTGAGGCAGTCTGCCTGATCATTTGCAGGGTTCTGAAGACCTTGTAACACTGTAACTTCCAGATCTACACAGGACAGTATCTTCATAATGTTGTTGATTCCATGGTTCTGTACAGTAGTATTGTTATGTTTATTGCTTTGTTTTATGTTTAGGACTTCCAAAACACTTCCTCCAAATACACAACTTCAGTTTAAACCAAAACAAAACTACAAAACAAAACCAAAATTATCCTGATGATATTTTGAAAGCTTTCACTTTCAAATAAAAAGCAATTCCTATAAAATTGCAGTCTGTTTTTAAATTTTCTTGGACTTCACCCTATCCCTTTTTTTTTTTTTTCCTCAGATAGCTTAAATTTAGAAGCTTTTTCAATATTTATCTTTTCTGCATAATATACATTATTTGCATCTGGAGAAAAAAGCAAGAACGGGGAATAAACTATTGGAACACAGATATCTTTTATATACAAGGCAATCAGTAAACAAATGTTACCGATCAAAGATAGAAAATAACAACAAACAATAAACCCAGTCTAGGGCCCAGTTTGCAACTGACATAGTAGTCTGAAGCAGAACCAAAGACTCAGAATAAATCACATAACTGTAATATTTGACCTTGTAAAAATTAATATTTAATCCTATTATTACCTATTCACATTACCGTTGAAGGAGATATTTTTAACTGCAAACTCCTGTTCATGTCCTCAGAGCATTTGTAATCCAATCACTTTATATATTATTTTTTTCTTATGGTATGCACTGTAAAGGGGGATTCAATTTGATCTGGGTTTGAATTACAGAGTTGGAAAATTCTTTTTTGTTAAAGGAAGAAAGTCTGCTGCATATGTTGGAATAATAAAACCCCCAACATTATTCTTGAGTAGGACTGCATGTGAGTTACAATGATATTCAGTAACCAGAATTATTTAGCACCCCAACGGATAAACTAGGCAAACCATACAGTGTAAGAGTACCTGGCTTATGTCTAGCATTTTTAATGTATCTTAAACCACAGTAAAACAGGCTAGTGAAGCTCCCCAGATTTTATGGAAAGTAGAAGACAGAAAAAGAGACACAAAGCAGTGAATGGATTTTCCTAGGGGCATTGCTGAGAAAATACCTATTGCCTGAGCACTAATGCATTCCTCTGTGAAGAAAATCAGCAAGAAGCTTTTTTGCCTTATAACTTTGTTAAATAGAAAATGATTGGTTTATTTCATTTTAGTTTATCCAGCTAAAAGTTAAATATCTGTTCCATTCTTAGATCTTTCTGTAGTTAATAGAGGAATGACATCTTCACACATGAGATATCTCAGGATAGTTTGTTTTCAGTCCATTGGCTAAAATGAAGAATAAACCTTTGATTAAGTGCTTTAATGGCAGGTTGTTAAATTTAGTTGCATCCAGTATTTGTGTGCATGTCTCTGCATTGCAGTGTGCCAGGAATTGCAGAAATTTTCTGTATGCAAAATATTTCTAAGGCTTATTCTGCAATGATCCTTATTAGTGTCAGTGATAATTGGGAAAAGGATTTAAATACTTTTATCAGTCAGAGCTATCATCAGAGTTTTACTTAGTTTTCATCAGATATTTATCATCAGACATTATTACGAGAGATATACTGATTTACAGAGATTACGTTCAAATAATACAGAAAAGTTAACATAATATTTAGTACTGAGTCAGCTTCCTTTTTGCCAATGATAACCTCAGATTAACAAGTATTAACACATAGTTTGTAGCTTGATTTTTTTTTTTTTTCTATATGGAAGGAATTCAGACCTTCTTGGAGTATCCTTTATGTGATACACTTTCCTATTCCTTCACCTTTAAAACCTAGGACCAAAGCATCTTTATTCTTTGTATATGAGTACTTTAGCCCCCAAGGTCATAACATAAACTAGTACATGCTCCTTAGTATTTAAAAGTAGAACAACAGATATCTGTAAATCAATATAATCAGGTTTATTTGATTTTTTTTTGTGTGTGTAAAATGATGAAAGACATTAAGAAAAAGCATAGAAGAGAATGAAGATAGAAAGTAACATTGTCAGAATCCTTATTACAACAAACAGGTGAAATAAAAATAATAACAAATAGCAGCAGAGTCCACTACTTTGCTTTAACTCGTTGAAAAACTGGAAGCTAACTAGGAAAAGATGGTACTCTCCCATTTGGGAGAATTAGAGGATGTGCCTCATTGAAGCATCGTGCTTAGCGCTCCTTCATAACTTTTTTTCAGATATGCTGTTCTGAAGTTCTGCAAAAAACACCACAGATTTCAGTTTCTTTAACCATATGTGCTTTCAATGGTCTGTAATAATTATGGATATGCAATTGTAATTGAGATGCATTCTCTAGTTATAAAAAAAAAAAAAAAGGCCATTTTCTTTTTAGATTAGATCAAGTTAAATGTTGCAAAAGAAACCTGAACTTGTCCAAGTGTAACATAGCATGGAGGCATTTTGGTATCAAATGTTTTACAGATTGCTACTTAATCTCTTCTTTTGCTCTTCTGAAAACAGAAATAATAACACTTTCTGGACTCACAGAAATATTAAGGATGTCAAATCTTAATAAAACTTGACCTCAACTGACTCATATGTTGTCATCTTATGAGTGGAAAAGGCAGCTCTTCCTCAGCCATTTAAGACAGAGCTGCCTAAGTGCTCTTCCACACTCTGCAGCTTTGAGACTCTGAACAGTGAAATAGGTGTAGGGAAGATATTAATAGAAGCTATGAGAATGACATTACCAGTTTGTAGATCAACTTAAGGGGCTACTACCAAAGATAACGAAGTGTATCTTTTTAAAAATTGTTTTGAAATGCAGGGTTACTGCTGTTTATTGTTAGTAAAATCCTGTTAACTGTGTGTGCTCTATGGTGAACTGGTACTTCTGAGGAGTAACCTAGTTATTGCCAGATTCCTGCATTTATGAAGTGTTAAATGACATTTCATAATTTTAAGAGAAATGCAGCAACTAATGAAACCTAGAATTTGCTATTGTCAATAACTTGCACTTCAGAAATTGTATGCGAAATAGAGAGCTTTGGGGGTAGAGAAAATAAGACATTTACCCAACAAGGAACTGCCTGAATAAAATGAAACAGTGTATCCCTGTACCGGAAAAATGTGAGGCCAAATGCAAATGATTTATAGCCAACTTGAAGACGACAAAAATCCAAAATGAAAGAATGAACTGAAATAATAAGACTTGAATAGCTGTGGGAGTTACGTTTTTTAATTTGTTATCCAATTCAGTTTCAACCATTTTCCTGAATTCTGTTAAATAATGTTTACTTTTTTCTCTTTTATAATGTAATAATGAATATTAGGGTATACTGTTTGAAAACATTTTTCTGTTAGAATCCAAAATTTGTCATACAAGTTGTGTGACTGGACTCCTTAAAAACATGGAGTTTCAGCTTATGCCATGGTGATGAAATTTCTCTTGCCATCATTTTCTTTTCTTCTGTCAGATTAAGGAGGTTTACGTAGCAAAAATAATTAAAAGCAAGCAAACAAACAACAAGCACTTCTTAAGAAACCTAAACAGACAAATAAAAGGAAAATATTGCTCTCCTCCCCTAGATATCCAATTACCCTTCTAAATTAACCTCGTGCATTTCATACTGCATGCACTGCACTATATACATTGAAATGCTGCAATGTATACAGAAATATAAAATGAGGGCCTATTTTAAAAGTGACATATATGATCTGTAGAATTGAAAATCTGAATATGCAAAGCTGTTACACACAGGTTGAATTACAAGATGAGTAAACATGAGCTCTCAGCTCATGACCCATGAATTTGGTTCAGGAGAGACATATGTTTGGGCTACATATGCTATGGAGGTCAGGAAGGTGAAGCATCTCCCTGTTGTCTCCCTGTCTTTGTCAGTGCTTCAGGCATGCAAAACCAGGCCCAATTTGGGGGTTGTCCACATGACAGACAAATTGGCCCAGGTGCACATTGTTTATTTTCCTTTCTCAGGCAAGCTGTCAACACTTTCCTGATGAATTCAAGTCAGAAAAAGAAGATGCGAGAGTGTGTGTGTGCCCCCACATGCATGCTTCACTCTGTATACACATGTAAAAGCTTCTCACTCAGCCAAACCTAAGTGGAGTTTTCTGATACAAATGGCTTAATTTCTTTTATTTTGAAATCTCTTCCTCAATGAATGTCACAGGATCTGTAAAACCAGCAAAGTAAGTCACTATAGAAAATGTCACAGTATTTTACAAGAGGGGTTGATAGGCATTATAAACGTGGGCACTGCAACTAGCTCACACTAAAATGTGTATTATTTAAAGTGCTGTTGGGTAAAATAAGCACATTTTATAATTAACATAAAATGCTACTGTTCTTGTCCTTTCCCAGTGAAAGTTTCAGCAGCTGCTGTGCTGTTTGTTGTGGTCAGTACATTTGACCTCATTGTTTTCTTACATGTCTGTTGCTCAGCCCCAGTTGTCAGCACTGCCTCCATCTAGACTCATATGCTCATCCCTGTGGACCCGTGGCCGCGCCAAGGAAAGAGACTACAGACGCTGGCTGCCCTTCAATCTTGAATCACTGTAAGATGATAACTGGGTAAGCATGTGGTGTCTCTAGCATTTGGAGTTTCACATGGCAGAGCATCCTATCTTTTACTAAAAAGGGAGAATAACATGAGCTCTTTTTCTTTTATCACCTTGATTTTCGTCATTGCAATATCTTTTTGTTTATAGGTCCATGTCAGAAAAGTAACACATCAGACAAATGATATAACACCGCAAAAGGGGTGGCGAGTCTTGAGCCTTAATACTTTTAATGCGATACTGCAGTATTGGCTGAAAGAATTATACAAAAAGAATAATTTAGAGAAAATTAGACTTCAGAAATATAAAACTTGAAGACAAGTTTTTTTATGATTTTCGTGATAAAAAAATTTCTCACCTTCTATGGATTTATTGTTGTTCTAAGGTAAAGTGAGAAAACACTATGCAAATAAGAGCTAATGAATTTTTTCCCTTAAAGGGTTAAATGCAGACTGTGTTTAACAGAGGTAATATCAAATCTGAAATATTTCACTTTATTTGATAAGCTTCATGAAATAAAGGGTGTTTCAAGCAAAAGAGGGAGTTGTATGTACAAACACAAGATCTAAAGAATGTATTTGACTGAGAAAATAACTGGTGTATGATTGCTACGCTCTGGTTTTTACTCCTCCCCACAAAACATTTAATAAACCCATCCTAAATGATTATTAGTAAATAAATACCTTGATCTTTAAATATAGAATGTCTTTTTCTCCCTCTTAATGAATTTAACATTTACATCACAGCTTTGTTTAGTCAATCAGTGAAAAAATAATTTATAATTACCTGTAGAATAAAATAAGCAACATTACTACTTAGTTCAGTTTCATTTCAACATAACGTGCAATTTTAAACCACAAGTCAAAACAATAAACCTGATAAAGAGATTTTTGTCAGTCATGTTGGGCCCCAAGTAAATGATCCTTTGGCATCTTGCTGTAAAGTTATACAAAAAAGCATCAGATGCTTCATGAATTTAGTAACAAAACTCACTTCATTATAAATTATTGTCTATTAGATATTATAGCCTACCTTGGAAAAAATTTTGGAAAGGCAGTCAATTATGGAATACTGTTATAGCACTCTCAAAACTATCAAGCTGCAACAAGGTCTTTTACCATCTCATACCAACCTACTCTTCAGACTAGTCCCTCTGCTGCCTTCTTCTCATCTCTTCACCTAGGGTGTATATTCTCTCTGCTTCTTCCTCTTTCCCTTCTTCCTTAGCTGCTCTCTCTTCATTGGCTGCCCAACATCTTAACAGAACCAGCCACAGCTGCACCTTATCTACATCGGCCAACCCGCCACCTCTGAAGCCAGCCCACAGTTGTATATTATCAATGCTAATTAACACAGCTTCATTCCACTACAGAAGACACCATAGAATCATAGAATCATTTAGGTTGGAAAAGACCTTTAAGATCATCAAATCAAATCATTAATCTAGAATTGTCAAGTCCACCACTAAATCATGCCTCTAAGCATTATCAGGTAGTCTGCATACTATATACAACACCAGTAAAAATATTATGATTCCAGGGTCTGAATTAAAATCTTTCTCAGAAACTACAAGTTTTGATCAAAATATTCCAAAGTTCTACAAGAACTACAGGTAAGAATCTATAAGAATAAATACAAAAATGTGCATTTGTGTTTATATATATACATATACTTTGTTTTCTGTTAATCATTAATATTGTAAGTCGAGGAAAATAAAACCTTTTAATTTTGATTTACATATTAGGAAAAGTATATTCTAATATGAAAAAGGTGGGTACTTAAATATATGAAGTTTGAACCACTGTAGTTTTCATGATCTAATGATTTCAGGGTGTACCTGTGATGATCAATGGATACAGGAAAACAAATTTGCAAGTATGAGTAATAATTTTAATTTGTTTAAATATATTGTGAGCAAAAAACTTGCATTCCTGAAATCTTTTCTACTTTTCAAAACTAGTAAGACCAATACTGAAATACTTATTCCCCAGAAGATAAATAAATATATTTTAAAAAAAGTATGACACGTTGTGTGCTCAGGAGGTAATGAAACTCCAGTCCTTTGTTTTTATTGCTGAATAATAATGGATTTATCCCTAAAAACAGTTTACTTTCTGCCATAACACCGAACAAGCTGATAAATATACTCCAGGAAGACAATTGTTCCAGCACAGCTCAGAGAGCATATAGAGGTCATAATCAAATAGCAGTTAATGACTAGTATCATGATCACAATCATTTGTGATAGCAGCATACTATTATTTTTGTAGATTTCTCTCATTTACGTATATTTTATGATTTGGAATAATGTAAACCTAGAACAACACAAAAACTGTTTGAAAGGAAAGTGAAAATTTCAAAAAGAAATCATTACTCTTCTCTGTTAAATTTTAAAGTTTACTGTTTGTCCTTACAATTGCTTATATTGATGTTGAAGACAATATTTTTATTATGAACCAAGGCTACTTCCAAGGTAATGGTGGTAGTGGAGGAGATGAGCAACTTATCACGAGGAGGAGAGACTAGTATCAATAGATACGGCCTGTCAGTCTATAGTCTCATGATACTTGGAATAGATATATGCATACATACATATGCATATTATTTATATCAATATTTATATAAATATATTGTACATAAACACATACACACGTCTTCCTTAATTCCTAGCTTCTAAAATGGTTTAGTTATAGAAGCATCTCTGCTGTCATGAAAAAAAGAGTATGGTTTCTAGTGTTTAGGCTAGAAGTAAACCTTTGAAAATGCAAACCCTGAAGGCTCAAAGCCATTACACAGAGAACTGAAAATGTATTTTTAAAATGCACATTGTTGACAATTTTGATTCCTGTAGTCATATGACCCACATGTCCAGCAGGGCTTTTTTACAGAATACCATTAAAAAGATTCCCTTCTTGAGAGAAAAAAGAACCTTTTAGGCCTTAGGACAATGCTAATTCTAATTTATAATAGAATCTGAGGACATATTATTCTTCTGGTTTTACTGCATGAAATATATTTCTGACATTCAAGAAGCAATAAACCTACCTAAACCACCCAGTAAGAGCAACATGTGTATTATGTAGACTGTATCAAATTGATGCGGAAAAATGTGGGCATGCAGCTATTTTTAATTAAAAGGTAAATTGTTTAACTTCTTGGACCAACAGTTTTGGTAGGTAATATATGTTGTGATCTGTTACTGGGTATTATGCTGTGTAAGTTGAAGACTCTATGAACCTCTACAGTATAAAAATATGGTTAGCCTCTGAGGAAATTACTTCTTAAAATAAATAAATAAATATGTGCATATGTACACACAGAATTAAAGTGCATATATATATATATATATATGAATGGTATTCCATATTCTTTAGCACTGATTTCCCTAATAGAATCACTTGTACAAATACTGTTTTATAAATGCTTAACCTAGAGAGTCTTTTTCAGAAAATTGTTTATTCTGCGCTTTCATGTTGTCATATGCAACTTGGACAACCACCAACTGAGCATCTGACTCATTAAAAAAAAATGATATGGTGTTCCGTCAGGTCCAGGAAAACGTCATTTTTTTTGTACTGAATATAGACATTGGTGGGAAAGTACATTGCTGCAATGTGTACCAAGCTGTACCTTCATCAGTTCAACATTTGAACTGTTCAGAGGACTGAGCTGGCTGTTGGTGAACAGGGGAGTTACTTTGAAGGTAGGTATCTACTTGATCTTTCAGCCTCTGGAAACATTTCTGGTTTTAACAAGCAGGAAAGGAAACAATAGTTTTTGGATTCTTCAACTCAAAGTTGTAACAAGAAACTTAATGCAAGTAGCAGTTTTGTGATTAAAGCACATGCCAGAATAGCGTTCAGCCAATTCTTTTTCAGCTACATTAGCCTAGCAGCACTGAATTCTGGTGAAAATCCAAACACGCTGTTTATTTCTATTCAGGCCAGGAGGTAGTGCAGTGTGTAGTCAGCGTCACAAACAAAAGGCAGAGGAGATTTAAAGAAAGGTAGCTTAGAATTAATCCAACATGATGAACAAAGGTACTTCATTGTTTAAATAGACTCCTTGTGTAGGTATGTTCAGAACTTTTCTGGGTCTTTTTGAGACAAAAGAAGTGATGCAGCGGGAAGTTCAGGCCACTGAATGGAAACCGGGCAGAAGCAGTGGTGGCAGAGTACCCAGCAGCCGGACAGGGGCTCAGCATGTCCTGGGCTGGCAGGAGCAGTAACTTGAGCCAGCATCTGATAGCCCAGCAGGTCACTGAGGGAGAGCAGTACAGCAGCAGATGTGTGTTAGGAGAGACCTGGCAGGCTATGTGAGATTCAAAAACTGGCAGCGAAGTCCACTAAACAGAGCCAGGACTTTGCCTGGGAAATCACTGAAAAGATAAAGAGGGAAGAGGTTATATTCAGACTGTATAGTCAGATTTGAACTGTTTAGTTTTGTTTTACACTCTATGGCTACAATAGTTGAACATAATGACTGATAATAAATTACTACTGAAAGAGAATTCTCCAGCACATACCAGAGAGTTGCTGGCCCTCTTTATTTTGGAAATAATAGAGGTATTCTCTAGATACAGACACATACATTTTAAATGCATGGTGGAATTTCTTTACTTGCTGAAGGGATTTCTCACTGGTGTGGGGTAAATGTTTGCTTCCTAGATATTTAGTGTTGCTAGAAACACTAGCATGACATTTAGTCATGCTAGAAATAAGATCAGCTGTTGTGAAGAGGAAACACCACTAAATGGACAACTGCACTTCTTCATCCTTCTTGGCTTACTTAACTACCTGTCCTGCAATACCATTCTGTCTTTCATGACTGTTTTTCCTTTTGCCATCTGTACACGTAAGATATTTACTGTCATACTGACTAAACTTTTGTTTTCCAGAAATTTGCAAAGCTATTATATGTGTAATATCTGCCAAAGTGAACAGAATATGCAAGCCATGCAGAAAGAATGTAGTTAAAATGGTTTTAATTGGCATTCACCATGCCTCTACCCCCAAAAAAACCCCACCACAGAACAATTTTTTTCTTTCTTCTTTACCTCAAAGGCTCAGCTGATCTTCCTGTGGTTTGTATTGTCCTAAAAGATTACAGAAGCTGAAAGGGTCCATCAGATGAATTTTGATCAGAACATAAATAAAAAAATTTGGTCTCCAGACAGATGACTACATTAATCTTACTCTAAAGGTTACAAATGCCTTATCTCAAGGTCAGGTTTTAGCCTTTCCATAAAAGAGCATGGTTCTTTGCTACTATCCATTCACACTATAAAATATAAATATAAATCTATAAAATATAAATCTTACACTGTAAATAAAAAGTACTGACTCAGTACCTTATAGGGGTTTTTTTTATTTTATTTTTTTTCTTCTATCAGAAATAATTTCACTTTTGCTTGGAGTCAGCTGCTCTTCATTCAGAAACTATTTGCATCTTGTTAATGAAATTGGTTAATTCATTGGGAAGATAAATTTATTTACAGTTTTTGAAAGTAATCACAGAGATATCTCAGACACCCTCAGATATCCAGTTTTGCCTTTAACTGATGCTGGAGAGATGGTGTGAATCTTCTGTAGCCCCCATACCATAACTACCAACAGCAGGGAAATGCCTTGTGTCTGGTAGCATTAGCTTTAAGCAGATAAATCAGTTCCTTTGTGTCTGCTCTGCCAGAGGATAACTTGATCACTGCATAAGGTCATATGGCTCATGGAAAAAAAAAAAAAAAAAGGAAGAAAGAAAAAAATGAAAAAAAAATCGTATTTCTGCTAAGGTTTATGAAGTGGTTCCTCTGCAAACTGAGATAATTTTGGGAAGACTAACTGTAGTTTAAGAGATTATTTTTTTCAGCCTTCATGAAGATAATTAATATCCCAATGTGTTACTCAGTAAAAGAGAAGGAGGTTTTTATGAAGAGTGGGGATACCTATTTATTCTTCTCTACTGAGCTATGAGCAGAGGAAAACCAGGAAACTTACACATTTTTGTCTTGCTTTATAGACATTTTCTTCAGGAGCATTTATGAAGAGTTTGAGGAAGCTGAACGTTTGACATACAGATAGTTTAGAGTTTGAAACTCTCACTTACATTTGCTTCTACCTTTGTGGTCATGTTGTGAATGATTTATTCCTTTGTTAAGCCTATTTGATATAACTTTTGGTTTTTTTCTTTCATAAATAAAACCTATAAATTTCGCCTTCCTTCTCATGTTAAACAAGTTACTATAAAATCAGCTGCTGTTATACTAGGAACCTGTAGTAAAGATATAGCATGTTCAAATATGGCATTTTTACGTATGTGTGTATTATAGTTTAGTACAGTAATTTCCTCTATGAATTGATCTTGTGTCCTTGTATGGTTTACATAGCTGTTTGCATTTCATGAGAAGAGAGAATTTTACTCCCTTTTATGTAGTTGCTGTACTATCAGATAATAAAACATTGAGAAGTCTTATCAGAGTATAAAAAGGAGGTATTAAAGAGGCAATGATTCATTTAAAATAATTTAAAAACATTGACAGAAAAACAAACATTTAAATAAGAACTGTATCCACCTTGATGTGTTGTTAATATTTTTCATGGAAACAATGAGTTGTGATAAGTGAATTATTCCATGAAGATGGTTATTTGAATCATGGTTTGCATTTTCAAAGTTATTTGAAACCTACAAATTAAAATTTGCTTTAAAGTCACTAAGTGTTTTTACAGTTGTATGGTCTGAATGAGACAGTGTTGTTTGGGCTTCCATTTTTCAAAATCAATTAGAAAGATGTACATTCATTTACAGATGTCATCACTTTCTCAACTAAATAGTTTTAATGTCATAATAATAAACAGGAAATCATAAACCAATGAGTTATGCTTAAAAAGAACTTGGACTTACACTGAAGATATGTTCTATTTTTGTTGCTATACATCTATATTTTTAAGGTTTTGCTATTGGAATGAAATGTAAACATTTACTTACACTATATTATGTAATATAAGCCACGTTCAGACTCATTGAAACTGTATTTTTAAAGGTAGGTAGGCAGATAGATATTTCAGTTAGAATAAATTCAAGACTACTTATGTTTAAAAGTTACTGAATATTTTTATTTTGCTTTTTAAAAGTTTGTATTCTTAAAATCATTGAATGAGTTTGGTTGGTTGGTTGGGTTTTTTTGCTTTGCAAATCTACCTATTGCATATTAATTATCCAATATACTCAAGGAAGTGTTTGATTATCTTAGGTTACTATTAGATAACTATGGTCCTTATTTTACAGCGATCACCTAAATTGAAAATGGCTTAGGGAAATTGGGAAAAACAAATCTGAAAAATATACATGAACCATATTTCCCATTGATTACAAAGTGTGCAATAAGAAGAAATAATTAGCCAGAGTTCTACCATTTACTCTCACCTACAAACTATTAAACGGCATCCAGGGTTACATATTCCTCCAAAATTAAATCCTGTAAAACTAATTGCATGTATAAAATTGTGTCACTAAGTGCTTTTTCTCTATATCTGTATGTCAAACATTGACAATTGATACCATTACCTTTCAAACTGGAAAAATGGTTGTGGCAAAGTAGCCACATATGAGACATTGAAACTTGGAAAACATCTGGGTCCTGCTATATCATGCTGTAAGGAGTATTTGGATGGAGTAATATTTAAGCTGCAGAATCCCCCACGGCCTCTTTTAAAAACAACTTATGTGACTCTATAAATAAATAATAAATACTGCAGCATTTATTTCATTTGTTCATTCATTCAAAATGTGAAGAGAGTAAAGCAAAGAGAAAATATAAATTTGAATTAATAGATATACATAACATTATATACATACAGAATAGGTCAAGGAATGACAGAGAAAGGAGATTCTGTGGCAGAGATAGTTCTTAAACATAATCAGTCATTTATCTGAAAAACTATTCTTATTTATTTATTTCCAGAAGAATGGTCAGTTGGTAACTAGTGGACCAGTTCTATCCTCTGAGATATTAGGAATGGCAAAAGCTACAAAAATCCTCCGTTATTCAGTTGTTTTATCTGATTCAGATTGTCAGTACCATGGGCTGATTCTTGTTTTGAGTCAGCTTGGATTTTATGGCTTTTAATAATTCAAATATGGGAGAAAAAAAAATCAAGATATACAATCTTTTGGCCAAGCTTAGGTGCAGAAGCAGTATAGATGCTATTGCAAAGGACCTGCATCAACAAACTCTTCCCAAACTAAGTCAGCCATATGCAACTTCTACCTGTACTCTACACCACACTTCTCTATGTTGCAGGTCCCAGAGGATTTCTAGAGTTGTCACACTGATCCAGAAACACAAAGACATCAGCTACAGTGATGTTCCAAAGTCAATAAACACTCTTAAAATCCAGAGTTGAGGAAGCTACAGAAACCACTTATGGAACCCTTAAGCTAGCTGTGACAATAATAGCTTACCCAGCTGCTACTAAGCTGACATTCTGGGCATTCTGTGCCTACTCTCCATGCTTGTCAGAACATTTCACAGTGCTCACATTATTCCTGGTTGTGTTTTTTTGGGGGGGAAATTTTTATGTGTACTTAGATAATGAAAAGTTGCTCTGCAGTCATCCTCCAAACCGATGGTGGAGAGGAGGTTTCTCCCAGCACACAGAGTTAATCTGTTTGTGATTTAGGTGTGTACTTCCAGATCTGGCTCATGGATCACCATGTGGCTGAAGAAGTTGGAATATAGTGGGGAAAGTTTTTAAATGTAAGAGCTGAAGATGAGGCTGTGTATTCAGCAATGACCAATGTGGGACCAAGGCCACTTAGCTGTGAGGTTCTGCTCAGTTTTGTACTTTTTTGATTCTGTTGCATACTAGAAGCAAAAAGAAAAAAAAAAAACAAACAAAACCCCAAACACCTATTAATTGAGAAGCTATATTTGCTACTGGTTTTAAAACTGTACTGTTGCTTTATTGAGGATACTGTAGAACAGTTATATGGAAACCACGGGGTTGCCATACAGTTTGTATACACAGAAGTACAACAGAAACTGAGAGAGTCAGTATGTAAAAGGTCTGGAAGGAAAGCATAAACAGAATATAAAGATTCTAAAATAAAAAAGAAAAATACTCTGTTCAGATGCTGAATTAATTTTATATAGGTTAATGTGTATATATATTACACGGTAATGTATAATAACATGGATATAATCTTGACTCAGTGTACACATAGAATTCTACAATAATGCATATATATTTTTGGCTTAACACATGTATAAATGAATCTGCAAAACTATGAATTTCCAGTATTGTCTCAAAGGTTGCTTATCAAGAAATATCAAGATTCTCACTAGCAAGGTCTAGCTGAGGGCACCTGGAACCATTCTATAATTCCTGCTGTTGACTGCGTCTTGCAGGCATTTCTAGGTTCAATGTAAGGAGACACCCAGGTATCGCTGGCCACACTGCACAGTCTCAGTTGCATAAAACCCCCAAGTACATTGTCAGATAGGCCCTAGCCATGTCCTATCTGAACAGTCTTGAGGGTAGGATCATGGGACAAAGCACTGTGTGATAACTTGTTCAATTAATGGAAGATATTCAAAGGTGCTTAAATTCAACTTTTTTGCTGTACAACAGTCCATACCTTAACTGTGAGGTTAAAATGTATTTACTTCTTTTTCTTTCCCTGTGAAATGTCCTGAAGACCTACACGTTTTATGCTTCCCCAGGTAAGTAAGCTAAGATGTGGAAAAAAAGGTAAAGTGAAAAACAACAACACTCTTCAAACATTTTTTAGTGGAGCTACAGATTCTTTTTTTTAAGGATGATGGTGTGGGGTGCATCAGTGGCTGGCCATCAGGTGTGTTTCCTGTCTTAGTGCTTTTACCTAGCAAGGCTACTTATAACCAGATGCTGAAGAGTGAAGCAGTGTTTCTCCTTGATACTGGCTGGGAAGGGAGACGCCTTTGAGTTTTGGTCAGTACTGGAGGTTATCTAACTCTCCTAAGAAGTCCACATATGTGGTGATCTTGCATTTAATAACATTACTAGTTTGTTTAAATGTCTGGGACACCTCATTCTGAAAGATGTCTTTGGGACTGGCTGCATTCATTAGTCTTGTACTGTAATTACTACACTAATATACAACAGCAATCAGTTACAAGCAAATTCTAAACATATTCAAGTTCTAACTTAGAACTGGTTGATGGGTCAAAACTGTATCTTAGGGTTGAATTTATTTATTTATTTACTGAACAGTATTTCTATTTGTGATTTCTTTTCTTTCTTTTTATGTCCTCGGGGCTACCTGGTATCATACTGTACCTGTGCTCTGCTAAAACCCTCTGAAACTACGGGGATTCCTGCTTTAACCCCTTTTTTCATTAAAATACTTCAGGATATGGCTTGACAAATATAAGAAATATTTTATAGCCACGACTTAGTCATGCATATGCCATTGTTCTAGAGTTATTGAATATCTCATTATACAAAAATAAAGGGACATTAGGAGCTATATACCTAGATATAATATCACAGTAATGACTTATTAATAATGTCTTACAACAATATAACCAATCACATCAACATACCTTACAACAGAGAGGATGAGGCATAAAACCAAGCACACATAGTCTAAATGAAATTCTATTCCATAAAAACAACCTGAGGATGTTAGTCTTGCAAGGTTTGTACAATGACAGGCTCATGACTAGCTGAATGTTAAAGCAGATTATCAGCTAGATAGTAAAGTAATTCTGTATCTGATGTAAAATGTAAATTTTTTTGTTTCTTTTACTTGATTTTATCTTTTGATCTGCTTTAAACGTGTATCTTTTCTTGTTTTTGAATTTTTTCTTGTATTTGAATTTTTCATACTTTTATTTGTTTTTTCCCTTAATCTTATAAATGATGAAGATAATTTCAAAGCATTCCACTACTCTGGGTGTGGAGACCCCTGAAACTGCAACTACTTTTATAACACTCAACTGTGCTGTAGATTGCTTCAAGCATCTAAAAAAATATGATGGTCCAACTTGGGTCATACTGGAGTTTTTACAAAAGTTTTTCCAAAAGATTTTCAATGTACTGTACAGTACAGCATAAAATTATCTTAAATATTTTAAATAAATAATAAATATTTTGTACAAACTAGATTAACTTTGTTCCTAAGTCTGGCTGACAGAGGCCTCATGTCAATAGCAATTCTATGAATACATGTGTGAAAGCAAAATATTCTCCCTAGCACTGATTACATTATGACTTCTGAGTATGAAGTCATATCTTCACAGCTAGAAACTGATAATGTGAAGTATTTTTGGTTCCAAAAGCCTCACATAAATATTCTAAAATCTATTCCTTTTCTTTGTGGAGGGGAAAAAAAAAAGTTTTTTGACATATAACACTTGTGAAACCACACAGGATCACTTGTATTTCTTTCCTCTCTTTATTGGGAAAACAGCTTTGATGCAGATAAGCTATGAGTATTTCCTTTATTACAAACATTGTACTGAATTTTCTGGCTGCTCTAAGCATCCATTTGGTCTCTACATTATATTCAACAGCTTTTGATCATAAGCACCAAGATTCTTTTATTCTCCTGCTGTTAATAATAGCTTTGATACGAAGATCAAGTATGTTTTTTTCTCTGGCTGAAGTCTTTACCACCTTGGCTACTAAGCAATACAGCAGTCTCTTGTAATTCCTGTTGGCTGCATTTATTACTGAATAGGTCAGAATTTAAACCATAAACACACCTAAACTTCAAAAAAGTACCCTGAGGATTTTTCAGAAATGCATGGGAACATATGCCTAAATACCACATACATATTTTGGGGTGTAAATGATTTAAACAACTTTAGCATCCATTCTTTCCTTCTTTCTTTAAGCTTTACCATATAAGCAGTGTAATTTCTTCTTGATTTTCTCACATTCCAATTCCATTGGCATTTTAAAACTTCAGACATAAATGTTTGTCCTAATCTCTGGCTTTTCCCAGTTTTTATCAATTATGTATAGATCTTGCTCTCTGATGATCGAGTGATGCAAAACATCAAACTAAGTTTTTATTGTGCTAATGAGATAGAACTATCTGACATCTAATGACTTCTATGTCTCCTTCAATTATTCTATATCTCACTTCATGTACAGATAATTTAGCTGATTGATAATCATTCCTCATTATTTTTGCATTACAAAACCTCTTCAGTCCTTTTGTCTGTAAGTAGTAATTGAACATTGAATTTACTGACGTTCTCTCCTTTCTTCCTTTTTTTATGGGATGTATTAACAAATTCAACTTATTTTGAATTGATGTATAACCTGAGTATCATTCAAATTCTACTTCAAGTATGCTAGCATTGCAAAACTGATGTCAATGCTCAATACTAAATATATTTAATCACAAGTAGAAACATTTGGAAGAATTTAAAGTTGAAGGATAATTTTCCATCTTATTTTTCAGGTTTGTGAATGCTGCTTGCAAATTGCAATTAATCTCAAATGAGCCAAGAACACACCCTGAGGTGTTTAATCTTGAGCAGCATGTTTTGAGTAGCATGTTTTGTTTTGTCCTGGTGATGTGATAAAAAAATAAGGTAAATATCATACTGGAAAAGGGTAGCAGCTGCTGAAAGGTACGGATAAAAAGATGACAGATTTGAACTAGAGAGAAGGGGAAAGATCAGTTGTGATGCCAAGATTGTTCTAGTCAGAAATAACATAAAAATAATTGGCAAATAGATCTTGAAGTTCAGGTTCATCTCACCCTACTTTATCTCACAGCTGAAGTTTAAGTTAAATGATTAGGTCCCTTTTAACACAGAGAAATTACTGCTTGCAGGGGCACTTTTCAAAAATATGTTAAGAAGGAAAGAACAGCCCTTTGGAAGTATTTGTCTCCCTTCACTGATGGAAACAAAAGCCCAGACAAATGGATGTCTTTACGTGACTAATGGTAGCCTTAAGTTAGATAAAACATGAAATAAAAAAAAAAAGAAGTCTGAGAAAGTACAGGCAAAAAAAGAAGGAAGGTTTGCAGTTTTGATTTATAAAAGAAAAAAAAAAAAAAGGAAAATAATAGGTTTCCAAAGGTAATGGCAAGGAACCTGAATTTCATGCATGTAAGAAACTGGAAGCTGATAAAATCAGAAGATTCTAAGAAATGAGAAAAGACGTAGCGATGATACTGTCAGTGTTTCATTCTCTGACATCTTCATCCTCATTAAACAAAGCTATTTTGCATAACAGCCCAACTTCCCTAAAAATGGAATAGCAGTATAAATGAGGCCATGCTCTTTTCAGACAGCTACTGTAGAGGTAAGGAATTCTGCCAAGTGCCATCCACTTCACTACTATTTGCATTAGCATGACAATGATGATATTTCAATGCAAGCTTTTGTTCTTCTTATCAAAATGTTCTGTGAATTGTTTATTAGAAAGGTTTAAAGATGTTGATGGAAAGCTGTTGATGGAGGGGAAATGAGTTTGTTTAAGGCAGAATTTTCTGAATGCCTATCATACTCCTTAGGCAGTCACAGAAGACAATCTGTTTTTTGGTCTTTTACTCCATTCATCAGTATCAATTTAACTTTATAAACTTCAAGGATGAAATCTTTTATTTAACACATTCACAATTAAAAATGGGTTTGATTTTTCTCAGTCTAAGATGTTTTATACGTACATATATATTGCACTTCTTTTTTTTTTTTTTTTTTGGTTACAATGATTTATTTATTTAAAACTCTCCATTACTGAAATCTTTCATTCAGTCCAGAATAAGTGTATTCAAAAACTCTGGATTCTCTGAGTGCTTAGACCAGGAAACAAGGGAAGTTCCTCCAGTATACAGTTAAACTATTACTCAGTAACATTTGTCTGCCAGCACTGGAATCTTTATAAATTGGCAAAATCACTAATTACACAGAGTCTGCAGGCAAAAAGCTCTTCCAAGATTTTTCAAGAAGCATTGATCTAGGTTCAATTAAACCCCAAAAATCTCAAAAAAAGGGAAAGAATTCATAAAAATTAAAACCTTTGTTTTTCAAGGATTCAACTTTTTTTAGGAATGATTTTTGTTTTCCTAAAAGTGGAGTCATCCCTGGCCATTATTTATTATTCAGGTTTTCTGGAGGTTTGTATTGGCTTTTCTGGGTTTTTTGTTTGGTTTTTTTTGGTGTTTTTTTTTTTTTTGTTTTTGTTTTTTTTTTTTTTTTTTTTTTTAATGAAACATCAGGGACTGACAACAGCCTGGGAGTGGAATAGTGAGTTCAGACATGATGTTCAGATGGGAGACAATTATATTCCCATTCCATTTCTTTCCACATACCATAGTGATTGCAAGGTTTGTGGAGAAATTCCATCTTCCCAAATCACCCTTATACTGGCAATGACTTCAGTAATGCTATTCTTCATGAGGGCCTATGAAAACTTTGAAGACTGGCTGGTCATATCTCATCTCATTTAAGTAATCCCTTGCCCTTGCAGACTCTGCAAGTGTCTGGCAGCCGGATCGCTTGGTTCCAAAGACATGTAGCAGATTAGCTTCTTGAGAACTGCAGTGGTTTGATCTTTTCACCGGTTTAGCATAAGGAATCAGAAATAAATTAGTGTCTCCCTTCTGAGTTTTAGAGTTCAGTTGAGATTGACAGTGTCCAGGGAAGGAATAGGCATGGTCAGGCAACTGTGGAAAAGCATTCAGTGATCATAAGGTTCCTATCTCCACAGGAAACTGTTTCTCAGTGGGTGTTCCAGAATGCCTACGGAAGGACAGCCCTTCTTAACTATTACTCTAAATGGAATTATATTATATAGTATTCATTTCATGTTAATAAAAGTATAATGCAGGATTCATAGCAATATTCAGTGACTAATGCTTCTTAAGATAAATCGTATTTCCACATAAAATGAAATACCATGCATTTTTATATCATGAAGTCACAAAGCTCCACTCATGTCTTTACCTTCTAGATATCAGATTTTACTACCTACAGCTGGAATCTTAGCTTTAGATTTTTTTCCTGCATTTCTGAAATATACCCAAAATTAGCTATTACATAGAATACAAAGTGTTTTACAGAGATACTGAGTATGAAGAATTGACTGTGCAAAGTTTGTTTCCTTATATTTTAAAAGAAGTGTTACAGGTTGGTGTCTCACTTCATCTCGTTTCTGATTTTAAATATTTTGGACTGATTATTTATACTTCTTCCCCTTTTTTTTTTATTTTGCCAAATTACTAGTCTTGCTGTTGAAATCCGTCTCATGTAAGGAAAAGGCAGCTTGTTATACAAAATGCTTAAGTTTCTAATTAGGAAAAATGAATTGCAGTTATATTACAACCCTGGATTGTATTAATATTTCATTTTTAACTTCCTACATCAAGGATTAATCAGAGGAAAACTTGTTCTGAATACTAATGAGTCAAAATAGGAAATATTTCAAAGGTATTTCTAAATTACTTGTAAGGGTTATATTGGCATGTAAAAAACCTGAAGACTAGTGTATCACATCTGTCTGCAAAAGACATATTTCTAATTTTCACCTCTCTGAACCTCACTGATAAAAAAGGTCTTTGCATTGCAATGTTCTAGATAGTAGTTACAAATACAAACTTTCTGGTGGATTCTTTGTCCTTTAGCTGCTATATCCGACTACAACAGGAACATCTTCAATTTAATTTCTTCATAATGTACACTCACAACAATCCTGAGGTAGCAAAATTTTCTTAACTATGGCTTCAACAGGGTAGAAACAGTCACAGGAATTTTCCTGTTTACACAGTTCAAGTATTCCATTGAGAATATTTGATTTCAATCAGTGGGCAATGTAATCTGTGAATATGTCCCTCAGAAAGCTTCTTTCTCATGGTCATCTCACCTCTTAGCAGCCATCCTGGAAGACTGGTTAAACTGGGATGAGCTTCCAGCTGTAACAAACCTATGATGCTGCTTTTATGTTTCGCAGTAGCTGGGGTAGTATATTTCTTTGTTGCTCAGGAAATGTAAAGACCTAGATTCTACTTGTAATTAACTAGCTGAAAATTCATTCATGTAAAATTCATGTCAGGCTGACAGTCTTTAATGAATCTTCATTCAATATGAGGATGTAGGAGAGAAGTGTAGCCAGGTGATGTAATTTATAGGTGCTTTAATATAACCCAGTGGCAGATGATCTGTCATCTCCCCATGATATCTTTCAGCCGAAGACCTGAACTTTAAAAGAAGTTTAAAGATTTTGTTTTCTTTTGTTTTAGGTTGAATTATTAGTATAGTCTCCTTCAGTTTTCATTGCTGTAAGGACATAATTTAAGCTTTTGTAATGTGTTCCCTACATAGTCAGAGAGAATATTTGTGAAGAGAAAAGACAAAAAAAACCCCCAACAAACCAAAAAGTTTTAGCATTGCAGAAACAGAGAAATATGTATATATTTGTATCCTCATCTCTTTGAAACGTACTAAACAACCGCTGCCCAACTGTTGGACATCTATTGCTAAGTGTCCTGTATATTAAAACTAATTTTATTTGTCTGTTGCAATTTAAATTAAACAAGTGTTGTGTCCATGTGAGTTAGAAAAGGCCAGGTAAATATATCAGAACATGGAAACTAAGAAGGAACACACTTTACCAGATCAGTTTGATCAAGTTTCAGTAGTGAAAATTGGTTTACTTTATGGATTACTCAATCTCTAGACAAGAAAAAAACCAACCATGGAAGTGTAAATTTTGTGTAAAAGATGAAAAGTGAAATAATGGCCTTAACAGTATTGCTTTTATCAGCAAAATTAAGCACAATCAACAGGTGAAGAGATTTTTTTATTAGATTCTTGGTATTACAAACTTAAGTGCTATGAATTCTTTTTTTGTTATCTTTCATTGGTAGCATTTTGGTACAGAAAACAGAAAGGAGGAATGAAAAAGTCAGATCTAACACTGAAAAAACAGAGAATCTGTAAAGCAAAGGACTACTATGACGTGCATGATGAATGACAAAAATATTTTCTGCAACATTTTAAACAAATGCTCATAACATGTAATTAAATTACTTCTAACACACGGGATCATCAGCATCTGAGAAGTAATGGTATTATATTAGTAACTTGTAAGATAAGATACAGTCTGTAAAGGGGAAGGTGAGTAGCTTGTCCTCAAACCCACTGTAAGGATCTGTATTTTTTGGTGGCATGTTGAAAAATGACTGTTTTCCAGTGTTCCGTGCCAGAACAACCTGCTTTAAAATAACAAGTGACACATCTAAAAGATCATTAGTTCATAAATTCCATACATAAGATCAAGATCTCTTTTTAAGTAACACACGTTTTGAAGTGACCTGATACCATCTTGACAATAAATTCGGCACAGCTCACCACAGGACTTTACTGAATTAGTCCTGATTCAAATCAGGAAAAAGAAAATTTTATTTTAAAAGTACTCCAATGTTATTTGAATGGCTATTTTAAATATGGCAGCTTCAGAGAGGAGAAAAGTACCTTTAAGTAATGATTCCAATACTGTCAGTATGTTAGCAATATTTCTTTTTTTGTTTTACACAACTTAGTTTTAACTCAATACATTTCAATAGATTTGGGAAGTTGATAGATGTAGTTACTTTTGAATTTTTAACAACAGGTTTTGGGAGACCGTGTTTATTAACCTTCTTTTTGGTCTTTCATGAACAGAGCTACAAAGACTCAGCATTTTTCCATGTATCAAGGCACAATTGTCTAACTATACAGAATTTAGCCTTCGAAATGAGACATAAATGTGCAAAAGACAGGGAAAGACGAGGCCCTGGTGTGTTTTCTTTCTGTTCTTGGAGGATTTATTGTTTATAACTGACTGAGCTGGACAGGAAAAAAAAATCACCATAGGGTTTATTGGTTAACTCTTCACAGTTTCATATATTTTAAGGCCAGAAGTTCCATTAGTTCTTCTAGTTTGACCTCCTGTATCAAAAGAATTCTACCCACTTATTCCCACATTGAACTCAATAACTTATTTCATTAAACCTATATTTCAGAAGGGCATTTTTTTCAAGAGGTGAACCATTCAGTACTTTCCATATTAATCTTTTGCAATTTTTACTGTTAATGACTACTGTTATTTCAACAATTATCAATACCCTTTTTCGTCTTTTTTTTTTAGTTGACAGTGACCTTTTTTCAATTGTCAATCCACTTTCTGTTATGTCCTTCCTCACTAAAACAAAGACTCATTTAATATTCTATATTTTCTCTCTGTTAAAGTATTTACAAATGGCTGTCAATTTGCTTCTAAACCTTTTCATGCTTTGTCAGAATTTGACTGTTATACATTTTTTCTAGTGTTTGTCTAATTCTATTAAATTTTTCTTACACTCTCTCCTACACACTGTAGGTGTTTCTTACAGATAGGTTAGAGAAGCACACCATATTAAAACCAATTTGACAAAATTAAAAATAATTTGTCAAAAGGAAAAAAAAAATATCAGTCTGTAAAAGAAGTATTAATACTTGGGAGATGATTGTTAGAAAATCTTGGTAACAAAGGAAAATACTGAAAAAAAATAAAAAGAAAGGAAAAAGGAAAAGGACAGGAGAGGAAAGGAGAAAGGAGGGGAAGGGCAAAGAGGAGAGGAAAGGAAAGGAAGGGAAAGGAAACGAAAGGAAAGGAAATGAAAGGAAAGGAAAAAGAAAACACTGCTTGTGGGATTTCAAGTGTTTATTATCTTGGTTTAAATATGCAAATTATGTAGAGGTAATAGTGTGCCATGGAATTTTCTGGTATGTCAAGGGGAGTTTTGAGCAATTGCTCAAAGAAATGAAGAAATGTATATTACAGGGGTCTGGCAAGGTGTCACAAAGCACAGAAGAATACTTTGCAGTTAGAGGAAGAGAAGGCTGTGAAGCAAAACCATATATATGTCTTTTTTTTCACTAGTGTAGCTGAGGTTTCATAGACTTTCAAATAGGTAAAATAATAAATCTTGTTCAGATATGTATATCGGACACCAAACTGCAAGGTGTTATTCCTTTCAGGCAAATTAACTGTTCAGGTCCAAATATCTCCATACTAATTTTACTTATCCTTTTGCAAAATATTAGAAGGTTCAAGAATTGTAATTGAATAGCCTAATTTTAGTATTTAAAAGAATATCCTTGTGTATAGGAATGATTTCTAATATCTACCTTTTAAAAGGTCTCAGCCAAGGTCAAAACACTGAATAAAATATTAAATATATTACGTCCTGTAACTCATTGCCTGCTACAGCATCATTACATTCTGATTTCGTACAGAGGACTTCAGAGTGTTTGTATATAGGTATGTATGTATTTATTTAACTTTCAAATTGATCATCTGACAACAAGCTAACAAGGTAGAATCATGCTTTGACACCTTTTCATTTAGATTGTATATACCCAGAACTGACTAATTTTATGCTTAGAATCATGGAATAATAGAATCATTTAGGTTGGAAAAGACCTTTAACATCAAGTCCAATGGTTGACCCAGGAGTGCCAAGTCAATCACTAAACCATGTCCCTAAGCACAGCCTCTATGCATTTTTTAAACACCTCCAGGGATGATGATTCCACTACCTCCCTGGGCAGCCTGCTCCAATGATTAATAACCCTTTTTGTGAAGAATTTTTTTCCTAATATCCAATCTAAACCTCCCTTGGTGTAACTTGAGGCTGTTTCCTCTTTTCCTGTCACTTGTTATCTGGGAGAAGACACCTACCCCTGCCTGCCTACAATGTCTTTTCACATAGCTGTAAAGAGCAATAAGTTCCCCCCTACAACCACCTGAAATGTAAATAAAACCACCGTTACTGGTTTCGTAGTTTTGACAAACCAGGACTAGGTGTATTTTCCTGGCTGTATTCTTGAGCTATGGACCCAAAAAACAGACTCTTATAGAACCTTTCAGTTTTCTTTATTAGGTCCTGGTTTCAAAGTCATACCTTGAACTGCAGATGACTCCCTATCAGAGATAAATGAAAATATTTCAGCAAGAGCAAATTTAATTTTTTATCCTGTTTTCATCTTTGAAGAATAAAATTAATTGCAGATTTTTAAATTTCTTATAGCTGCTCATTTACACTGCTCCTGACAATATATATTATGGTAAGATTCTTTAATTAGTCATTGGTTAGATAGGAAAATGTGTTGTTTTGAGTAAAAAAAATAAATAATTGCAATTACAAGGTAATGAAAGCAAAAAAACTTCCTGTGATAAACTTAAAATCCTTATAGCCATTTAATCCCATGCATATAGAAAGATCTAAAGTTCATTTTAATTAACTTGTGAGATGATAAAGAAAAAAAAAAGATAATTTTGGATTGTAACTCCCCAATTAAACATGTTTTTTTAAAAAGACAGTAGATCCATTCACTATTGCTCAAGAATATTTCCTTTCTTTGGTCTAATTTAGTTTGACATATGGGTAAATCAGTGTCAAACTATGAAAGTCAAGGTTTTTTTTTAAAAAAAGTAACCTGACATGTGGACAGTAGGTTAGCTGTAGCTAACGGGTCTTGCTTGTCCATTACCATTCTGTAGCTTGCCTTTTAAATATACAATGTTGTCTTACCAAATCTGTTTCTCATGCTTGTGTCACAGTGAATGTTTAGAGGTGATACTTTGACAGGATTCTATAATTGGAAGTAACTTTAAAATGTCATGCTTTTACTTTTTTTTCTTCTTAATCTTGGGCCTTAAAAATGTAGAGCCATTTAAAATTCATATACGACGGACAGGAATTTAAAAATCTTTTAACAGTATTCTAGCAGCTTTCAGTAAAATCACTGTCAAAGCTGGTGATTACTTTCAGTTGAAGACATTATTAACAGTCACAATTTTAATACAAGTTTCATGATACTGTTTTTCTTTTAATGTTGCAGCATTAATGCAACACTGACTTTTATTAAAAATAGACTGTGTCAGATTGTCTAATTTTTTTTCATTATCACCTGATATTTTTGGCTAGGAAAACTCCCTGAACTTCATTAAATGTGCCTAAGGACTGTCACAAAAGAAACAAGAGGAGGATAAACTGTAGGTAAAAAAATACATATTTTAGATAAAGGTTATGCAAAACCATGAATAATTAGTGTGCTGGGAATTTACCAGTAAAACTCTACATGTATGGGTGTTAAGGCTATACATAATGTTTTAGGTAAGGGACTAGGCAGACAACATTGATATTTTGATATTTTCAGAGAACATGGAATTTGATATGGTATTGTTTGAGATAGAAGACTATTCTGATGTCGTATAGAGAATGGCAATTTAATATTGCAGATATTATATGTTAGGTCACAATATGGACTTCAAGACTGTTCTGAGGGCTTGAAATTCAGTTGCTCAAAGACCCTGTTTAATTGGGAACAGAACAAATGCTGGCTGTTTTAATTAGGGAAAAGTGGCTGTGAATAAAAAAACATAAAATTGAAGAAGATTATAAAAAAAAAAAAAAACAACGCATGAAGCCAAGCAAGGCTCTGGAATAGGCTTTAAGAGAAGAAGTAGGAAAAAAAAAATTACAAAACCCCACTCTGTCAGGAAGATTCCCAAGGCCATAGTGGTGACATTGTAGAAAAGGGCACCGAGGTGACATCCAGTAGATCCCACAGCCTGACCCCAGGATGCTGCACCTCACACTGTGACCACTGCACTGGCCTGTTGAACCCTTCTCCTGGAAAGCAAAGTCTTGTCCACAGAACAGTTCAGTTGTGTAATTTGTGAAACTTCATATATTTGCATGTATCTTATATATTTGTGATTAAAGTGTTTTGGTATCTAAGTTCATTTAGTCTCTACACTGTCATTTTGGTTTTAAACTGTGATACATGCTTTCTTACAGTAAAAGAATACTGTCAGAATAAGTCTTTTCCACTTCTGTTTTCCAGCACTCTTCAACTGTTTGCTTTCAGTTTGTTCATAGTCTATATGGTTGTAGAGAGCACCTTAAAAACCTTGGCCTTTAAAACAGCAAAACACAGTGGATATGCATTTTTGCTTCTTTAAATTTGTATCTTTCATTGTTTCATAATAGTCTTTTATACTATTCCTCATTCAATTCTTCCTAATTAATATTAGACTGTAAGAAGTATTGGGCAAAGAACCGGTCTTTTAGTCTGTTCAATACTCCCATTGCACTTTTTAGTATTGCAAAATATATCTAAGTTGCTTCATGTTATTTTTTGTTTTGAAATATGGATTTGAAAGTGCTAGATCAAGAAAGAAGTTTTGTATATCTACAAAACTGTTTACAGTACTGTAATGTGTTTATGTCCATATCTTGAGTCTTGACTTGCCTACTGTTCTTGGATCCTCTCCAGATTCTCTACACAGGTCTTTTAATTTGCATCTGTCATCCACAGAGGGACAGTGACAAGACAGAGACGACATCTGTGTTTATGAATGCCAGTTTTCTAGACTTCTGTTTTGAGAATGCATATAACAGTGTTATTTCAAACTGTCGGTATACAAGAATATAGTAGTGAGAACTACAATTTCCCAAATTGGTATCAACAGTTCATAGGAGACGACACGATACGGAATATGGAAGTGAAAAGTAGCATAAAAGCAATGCATCATTCTGTTATTACCAACTCAAACTAATTAAAGGGCTTATCATTTGGAAGACATGAAGAACTGTTTTAATACACATACTGATATATGATGATATATAATGATAATCTTGAACAAGTGTTGTATGTACTTGAATTTTAATCTGATCACAAAAAATGTTTGCAAGGTTTTGTTGTTGTTGCTGGTTTTAATCTCGAGTGTGAGCTGAGAAGGAAGGAAGATCTACAAAAGTTACAAAAGCATATTTTAAAGTTCCATGAAAGACGATGTGGAGCATGCTGTTGATTAGTTGAATGGAAAATATGTCTGGTCAAAGAGAAAATCCCTCTGGGACAGAAGGTCTAGAAGGGTAGACTGTTGACAACAGAAAGTGGAGAGCTTGGAAGGATGACAAATAGGTATATTTAATCTGGGAAGGTAAGAGCAAAGAAGAAGGGGAATTCCATTTTGGAGGCTTTTAAGTGCACAAAGAATGAGTGAGATAGAGGAGAAATGATTATTTGTTTTGGTAGCAGTAATATGAAAAATGACATGAAAAATGAAGGCTAGGGACCAAAAAATATATATATAAAAATAAACACAGACAGAAAAATCCCATCTAAGTACAGCAGATTAGCTTTGATTTTATTGGATTCCAAGGCAAGAAGGGAGGACAGTGTTTTACACATAATTTTCCCAAGGACTCACTCCCAGACAATGCACAGCCTTAACATGTGTTTTAAGCGTGCAATTTATGGATACAATGTCTTTTTCTGTAAGGCAAGGATAATTGTGCTCTTACTGGGTACCTGATTTGTCTAAGGTTATAAAGCATAGGGGTTTATTTATTATAACCAGGATTAACATTAACTGTATTCCATCATTTTTATTAGAAATAGAGATACCTTGTCTAGAACATTTTTATCAGTAGAAATTGCATGTGTATTTAGAAAAGTGAATACTTAGTCTAAATTATATTTCTTGAAAAATACTTCTAATGTTCTGGAGACTTTGTGTGTGGTGTGTGAGTGTCTGCCTGCCTCAGGAAAATATAGTTTCATACTCCAATAATCACCCATTTGGTCCTCATGCAGAACAGGCTGAATAGAGCAGCGAATTCAGTTTAAAGTTGCAGACAACAATGAGAATGAACAATCTTATTTTATTTTATATTTTGTCAAATTTTATCAAGATAAAGGATTAGAACCTTTAAAAACCAGGCAAAGTTGGTTCTTTTCTGTTGACAAAAGTCTACTGTTCAGATTGTTTTAACCCTTAGGGATTGTACAGCTCTTTATAAAACTGGAAGTCTAAAGTCTGCCTGATTATTAAATTTACACTCTCTAGGTCCTTGTATAGAAAAGAGTTTGTAAGGGACTACTAACTTTAAAACTAGCATAGACAAATGAAAAGGGAAATACAGGGCAAACAGACAAGTAAACATCGTTAATCTTTAGCCAATATTTCTTGTGAGCCAAGGATTAAATTGAAATGAGAGGTGTAAGAAATATTATTTCCAGAAGATGGCACTCTTAGCCTGTATATATTTGAACTTAAGTTAAATCACTTCATGATTGTGTACCCACTTCTCTATTTGTCTAAACTATTTAATTATTTATCTGTACACAAAAGGTAGGATAAAATGTAAAGTACAGTCATCTTTATGCAGCCTTTACTCCAGCAAACATTATTTCTTTTGCCAGCAAGAAGCATCACTAATCAAAATGAATCATTGTCTTTAACTAAAAATTATACCTTGACCTAAATACGTTGTTTTTAAAAAAAAAAGAAAAAGAAGCTCTTGCTTCCGCTCGTAAACTGATAGCTATATTATTTCTCTCTTGGAGGTAGCAAACAAAAGTAGAGAAAAATATAGGCTACTGGAATGATACAGCAGCAGCTGCAGTCTTTAAACAGTTAAAAACAAAGTAACATAGAGGCAAGATGGTTATAACCATCTTGCAGTAAATGGCAGTCCTGAGTATGATGAACAACAAACAGAAGTTTCATTCCTTCTTCACTAATATGAATTTGATCTCTCAGCTCATACTTACATCCTTAAACAACTATATTTATTTTCAGATATGATAAATTTTCTGTTGTATTTTCCAATGTGATACATAATTTCAGACTTAAAATAATTGAGTAACTCTTTCTTTTATCTTTATCTGAATTGTCTATAGCCTTTTTTTCAAAATTTATGTCAAGGAAGCTTCCTCTGGTGTTTGCTCTAAAACTAATCTTTTTCTTTATGTATTAGATTCTATGATGTTATAACCAAGGTGCTTAAAAGAAGATAAAAAACAGGCATTAGTGCTATGCATAACGAGTCAGACATTGAGCACAACATTAATACAATGCCAGCAAAAGACACAGTTCTCCAGCTGTGTATTATTTAAGAACAGGCAATAAATACACATATTTGTCTAGTTAATTAATGTATTCCTATGCAAATTAGGAATATTTTTTCAAAAAATATTTAACAAAAATCTGTGACAAAGCAGACCTGGGTGAACTGAATTGTAAGTTGTCTGGTTGAATACCATCTACCCCTGCAGTATATTTAGATCTGTTAGGTAATTTGTGGTGTCATGTTGCAAAAGAACCAATTAATGCTATGTGAATGTAGCTCATTGATAGTTTTCTCCATTTTTGGACACTTCAGGCTATTTAGCTGTATAAATTTTGTTTTTAGGTATTTGCATAGTAATTATTTGTGCAAAATCCCTGCTGCTTTTGTTTTGTCGTTGCTGTTGAGCTCATGTTTATAGGGACACTTTAATGTATGTTCATTTAAAACGCTCTGATCTGGAAATATGGCTGTGGGACACAGATCTCATCTGTATTTGTGAGACCATATTTTGGGGGAGTGGAATTATAATAGTTCAGACTCCTATGGTACTACTTCATAGTTTTTATTTCCAAAAGAGTCTAGGAGAGCAAACCTTAAAAAAAATTAAACAAATACGTAAGCATAAAATTCTACAAATTCTGCTGCTGTTGGAGGTAATGGGATCCAATGAAAAGTGTAGCCCTTTGACACTTGGCAAACCTAGGAGTTCTGTTCTGTAGGATACATGAGTACATCTTGCGATATCCTGCATGGCAACAAACAATGAAAGCACATTGCAGACACCCCACCCCCCTGACCCCCACCCCCCAAGAAGTGTATGTGAGCTGTGTCACTTTTGTTGTGTTAGTACAAATGTAATTATAAATGCTGTTGGAAACACATGGATAATGGCACAGGAGACTGTACTATTTTACATGATTCACTGGTTTAGACAGCACTTATTTTGATATGCATGCATATTTCTGCTTGTCCAGTAAAAAAAGTTTTATGAGGCTGCACGATTCCCATCACTCCTCTGAACGTCTTTTAAATCTCCCTATACAAAGACCATAAATGAAATAAGTTCAAGGTTAACACAACCACAGAGAATTTTAAGGCCTACAAGGAAAAGAAAGAAGGATCCAGTATCTTCTGTCTGAAGTTAGAAGAGTAATCTTAGTATCTCTTTTCCTGTTTTTAGATCTAATTTCTTTATCAATACAATTTGAATCTCATACTAAGTGTCATTCTGGTTTATGGTGATTTAAGCTTTGAGATATGATAAATATTTCCAGATTTCTATTATAACAATAGTAGATATTACTACTTTTTATAAAATTATATATAGTTTTTCTTGACCCATGATGTTCTGGGGTTTTTTTTTTGGTTGTTTGGGGTTTTTCTTGTTTGGTTTTTTTTTTGCTTTGATGATTTCCATTGCCAAGTGAATTCTGCAATGGTGTTCTATGTTTCATTTTTTTTAATTGCCATGGCTGAACTTTAGTTTACACCAATTACATCTGAAGTCTGTAATCCTAGATAATCTGTGCTATGGATTTTTATGGTACTTTCTGTGTTTCAAATAATGAATAAAACTTTTACATATAATTCAAAATGCAAACTTAAGACATTTCTGTATGTACAGAACCCTTAATTTTTTATAATAAATGTTCATATCTGTCATATATAGCTATATAGATACTGCATACATAAACATAGATCATAGATTTATAACATTTATATAGGCTTTAAATATAAACCTGCCACCTATTTTAATACCAAATGCAGACTTCTACATACATAATATACACATTTCCATATGTATCACTACAGTATTAATTTCTATGCATAAGTTTAAAAACATGCAAAAATTTCATTTTCATAAATGTAAATGTTCAACTGAAAATATCTCAGTTAAAAATTGTAGATGAAACTAGATTAAGGATCTTGGGTATATTCCCTAAATTTATCATTGATGATATGCATGGCCATTCAGAGTAAAATGAAATTGCTTATATCACTTTGAGCACTTCTAGGACCTGAGGATCTTCCTTTTCTGATGGATTACTACAAGCACTGGGATCACTCTGTTTTCCAGTGAGCTTCACAGCCTTCAGTTATTCTATGCAGGATAGAGAAACTCCAGAGGGTGAAAAAAAAAGACAATCCTTTTGCTCACTTTTTCTTTTTTTGTAAATACATTACAGTTCAGGAGCTTGGTATTTTAGTCTTTCTTTGAGATTGTGATTGTTATAGTTTGAAACTTCTTTAAGTGGACTGTGGTACAGAATATCCTGTGTGAATCCTCTCTTTACTGATTCATTTAGTCTTAGGAAGAAGAACGTATCATAAATCAGCTTTGCTTTAAATGAAAGCAGTGGCCATGCTCCTGCTTTTGTAGCAGTTCATTTAGTTCCATCTTCCTGAAAGCACCTGTGTTACTTAGGTAACGGTGAGTCTTACATGGGTCAGTTACCTAAGTAACACAGGTGCTACAGTAGCAAAGGGAAACAGAATGTAACACTTTCTGCATCTATCCTGTTCAACATTCACCAGCTCCCTGTTGATCATACACGCTACTGTAGATCATAATATAATTAACTTTTTTTTTTTTTTTTTTTCATTTTAGGATAGGCAATGCAGCAGCAAGCATCCGGAAATCTAATGCTTCTGTCAGAAAATAGGAATTTCATTTTCACTTAAAATATTAATTTCACTTTTAATTAGAAAGAAAACAAAACCCAGCACCTGTTCATTGCATATAATTCATTTTCCCCTTAAAGATTAAATGCAATCTCTAGTTTCAAGTTGTTGTTACTATAGACAATTTACCATATCCACTTTCAAAAGAGGATTATTAAATTATTCTTTCAGTCTTTCTTTTGCAAACCAATATTGTCCTTCATGTCTTGTCATTCAAATATCCTGCTGTTCAATTATTTGGTGGAATGTTTAGGGTAATTCTTGAAGAATTTTGACTGGTGTAATTTTAAATTCTTCATACTCAGAAACATCTAACCTATAGTTCTATTAGTAGTGTAGGGTAATAGTTTCTCAAGCATTTAAATGACTTCAAAACGGAAGCTGGAATAATTCTGAAGTACCTTAAGGTTAAGAAATAGAAATCATCTTCAAAAATTCATCTTAGGTACCCATTGTTAATTAAAAAATAATAAAAAAAATATCCAGAGTCAAAATATTAAGACTTCACACTTAATTTTTATACATTTGGCAATGAAAGGGATGAGACTAAATTAAATATGTGTGATCCACACATGTTTCATGCAGATCAATACCTTGTATCTTGCAAAAGAGCCTGAACTCTGAAGAAGAACCTGTCTAGAATTTTATACTTTGAAAGGCTAAGTATATCATTTGGCCCAAAACTGTTATTTGGGGGTTACAGGAAAGTGCTGTTGGAAACATCAGTTCTCAGACCTAGAATGCTCTCCTAAAAGGTGTGTCTGAGCACTGCCTAAAAACAAACACCCACAAAAAAAACCAACCAAGGAAAAGGATTTTCTTCTTTAAAAAAAGGCGGGGGGTGGAGAGGTGGGGGGATAGGGGGACGGGGACAGGAAGATACAAGAAACTACAACATGTTAGACAAGAGGTATAATGCAAAGGCATCTAATAAAATATCCTACTGATTAGAGGACTTGTCAATGAAAGTAGGAGAACCATATGTTATTTCTTCCTCTATCAGCATTCAAATTGGAATTCCTCTGCTGCTCCTAAGGAGAACATTTTAAATACCACTTTGCAAGATATTCCAGGTGAAAATACCCAGCACCCTTCTTGGTGGTAAGTAACTATGCAGAAATCAGTTCAGAAAAGTGTAAGCAAAGCTGTCTGTTCAATATTATCTTACTACCTTTACTCCATTTGCTGCTTCACCTCTGTGGTGCTTTTTTTACTGGGATCCAGACTGGGAACTATTTAGAACAGAAGCCTGCTTTTTGATTACTTGTCTTTACAGTGCCCAGCACAATAGAACTCTGATCTTTGATTGAGGTACACATAAAAGAAAAATCAGAACTAGATAATAGTCCTATAAAATAAGCCTCCTGGACTGGCATTCTCTAAAATTACCAACCCCACTGAAATCAGTGGGTGTAATTGTAGTTAATGTCCTAGAGCATAAGTAGGGGTGGCAAGATCTATCCTTAACTTGGGAGGGTAATTTTCACAAAACTGTAATTAGTGTTGTAGCCAGATGACAGCTGTAGTCAAGGATTTAGAACTGATTTGCCTACCAAGCACCAAAACTAGTGTCTTATAGCATTGCCTTTCATGTTTTAAATGAAATAACAAATTAGACAATATGCTTTTTGGCATATAAACTTTGTTCAGCTTTCAGTCATGAGCAACTGCTTATCACTTTATCAACTTTAATTTAATATATTGTAAGAACAAATACACTGAAAAAGAATTTGAAGAAAACAGGATGGTTTGTTAACAGCTAGTCCTGAAATAGCTTTATGTGATTTCTTTCAATAAATCAATCTCATACTATTATTGTTACTTTGGTACGATGCTCTGAAAATACAATATAAACATTTATTCAGTAATTCTCAGAACACCTCTCTGAAGCACTGAAGTGTTAGGATAACTGATTTACAGATAAATAAAATTAATACAAGTGGAATGACTGATCTAAATTCACATATTGAGTGAGGGGCAAAACTAAGCATAAAGCAATGGATCTCCCCAAAATCCCTGAAGTACTTCCTGAAACCCATTGCCATGGGACAGTACCGATTCCATTCAAATCATGTGTGGACACTGACAGTTGAGATGCATATACTTTTTATTTTTTCTCCATATAACATTATTGTGACAACAACAACAACAAAAAAGTTTTGTCTAATTTTTCTGACTCTTAAATTTACATCACACCAATTTAGTTTAGTAAGGAGAACAAATGTGGATGTATTTCAAGTATGATCAAGTGTACATGTATTGGCAGCCAAATATTTCAATTATACTTGCAATTATCAAGGAACAGCAACAACATTTTCGTGTCAAAGTCTCTTTGCCACTTCCTTTCTTGCTTCTTACTGCCATCACAAATTTTCCCAGAAGATATCAGTGCAATTGTACCACAGACCACACTACAGTGTCAATCTTCTGTTAATCATCATGTGAAGATGCCAAGGGTATGGGTATGTTATCAAGACAAAGTAGGATGATGTCAGTATGACTTGACATTATCATGTCAAAACAAATGGAAATTGTATTTAAATTACTTCTCTGCTAATAAATAAGAGCATTTAAGATATTGGCAGTTGTGTTATGTTTTGGTGGGGGTAGTTTTCTAAAATAGGATATTGAAAGAACTAGTAAGTGGTCTAGTCGGAAAACCTCAAGGACATAAATGTATTGTAAGTTTGGAATATGTTAAGTCAGAGAAATAAAAGACTATTTGCAATATGCATCCCATGAAAAGGAACAAATCACTTTTTGGAAAACTATTCTAGAAGTAAATAGATGGGTAACTCCTTTTAAAAAGTATTTAAATAAGCATTAATACTATCAAGAATGGAAAGAGTACTGTTTAGGTAAGACAGCTGTGCCAAATCAGGGATAAAGGAAGAATTACAAAAAAGCATTATGAGTTGGACTCTGTGAAGAATTTAATAGCAATAATGAGAGTTCTTCAGTCATGTAAAGTAATTTAAAAAAACCAACCAACCAACCAACCAACCAAACAAACAAACAAACAAAAAAGTGGGTTTGCTATGGAGGAAATATTGTATTTAGATTAAAGGTTATCTAGCTACAGAGCAAAATTAAATAAATACTTATCCTCAGCTTTCAAAATGATGATGTTGCTAAGCACAGGGTCAGGGGAAAAGAGAAAAGAAAATGTAGGTATGAGAATATGAACCACTGGAAGTGATACAGACAAGCTCCTTGTGTTTAAATTTGGGGACCATATTGTTGACTGAACAAACATATGCATTTTTAAGTTTGATAGCAAGGATTTTGATGTATCTTTTTATATTGGTGGTGATTTGTGATTAGATAGCAACAAAAATGTCCTCTGTTACTTTGTAATTTTGTGTCATCAAACCTTTTTTATAAGGACAACCCTACTTTTTGACAAGGTCATTTTGTTCAAATTCTTCTGAAAGTGTTAATTTTGGATTTCTCAGAGCCTTTCATTCAAGTTTTGAATATCTCAATAGAAATTCCACTGTCTTGGGACATGTGTTCCAGTGCTTAACTACTGTTATTGTGAAGACTTCTTTTCCATATATAGAGTTGTAATTTCCCTTTGTGCAGAAAACTGCTTCTTGTCCTGTTGTGCACATCTGAGAAAAGTCAAACCTCATCTTCTCGGTAATCTGAAGACTGAAATTGTATTTCTGTCTCTCCCCTTAGCTTTTTTCCCACTCATCTAGGCTAAAAAACCCCCAAGCTCCACAGCATCATCTCATATGCCAGGGTATATAGAACCCAAACATTCAGTAGCCCTCTGATTTTGTTGCAATTTGTCGATATCTCTGTCATACTGAGAGAGACCCTAAACTAGTCACTTTACTCTCAATGCAGTTTCACAGGTGCCTAGTAGAGGGGAACCATCATTTCCCTTGACCTGATTGTTTTTACTAAAGCACCCAACAAGTGACTAGTTTTCATTGTTGCAAGGATGTACTGATGACTTATGTTCACCTTGTTGTCCACCAGGACCTCTATAACCCTTTTTGTAAAGCTGGTCCTTAGCTAGTAAGTCCTCAGTCTGTCCTACTGCATGGAGGTATTGGGGATTACATAGGGGAATTTGCATTTGTGTTTGCTGAGTTTTATAAGATTCTTGTCAGCCTGTTCCTCTAGTATACTGAGATACCTCTAAATGGCAGCCCTGGCCTCCAGCATATTAACTGTCCCCTCAAATCTGAAAAACATTCATGCATTTGATGAAAGTGTATTTTATCCTCTTGCATAGATTAGTGAATATATTAAACAATGTAAGTATTAAGCTCAGAGGAATGCCCATCATAACTAGTCACCTGCTAGACTACAAAGTGTTGAACACTACCTTTTAAGTCTGGCAGTCCAGCCAGCTCTTCCTCCTGCTTGTAGTGCACCCATCCAGTGCATATTTACCCAGTTTAGCTACAAGACTGATGTAAGAAACCAAGCCCAAAGCCTTTCTAAAATTTAGGTGAACAGTATCCATTATTATCCTCTTTTTACAACCAGTTATTTCATCTTAAATAACAATCAGGGTAGTGAGGCATGATTTTCCCGTGGTAAATATCCATGCTGGCTGTTGCCAACCACCTCTTATAGATAAGACGTGAAGGAGTAACTTCCATAAGGACTTTCTTTATAACCCTTCAAAGGGCTGAGGTGGGACTGACTGCACATTAGTTCCCTTGTACTCCTTCCTCCCTTTTTTGAAGATGGGTCAATGAACTTCCCCCAGTTCTCATAACCTTTCAAAGATGGTAGAGAATGTTTTCATGACACCAGCCAGGTTCTTCAACACTGTTAGGTATACTGTGTCCAGTTTCATGGACATTTTTATTTGTGATTCATTAGGTAGTACACAAACCATTCCTTCTCTGCATTTGAGTAGTATATTTTTTTCCTAACAAAGCACAAACATGTGGGAGGCCTAGGGACAAACTTTATCAAAAAAGACTGAGGGAAAGGGTGCATTTAGCACTGCAGCCTTTTCCACATCCCTTGTCATACGCTTATTCTTTCCATTCAGCAAAGGGCTCACATTCTCGTTGGTCTTACTTTTGCTGCTGTGGTGTCAATAGAATTTATTTTTGTTGTCATTCATATTCCTTACTATTTTAAACTTCAGTCAGAGTCTGGACCTCCTAATGTCATCCTTGCATGGTTGGAAATGCTTCTGTATTCCTCCCAGATTGGCCTGTCCCTGCTACCACCTTTCTTACACTTCTCTTTTGCCTTTGAGCTCCATCGGGTTACTTGGTCATCTCCACTGCCTGCTCCATTTCCTGCATGCCAGTGTGTACCATCCATGTGCTTTGAGGAGCTTCAACCCCTTTAAAAACTCCTTTACAATGTGTAGCCAGAGCTGCTTATGTTTATGGGATCATGTGCCCTAACCACATATTATGGTTAGACCAGTAACCTGGATGGTAGAAAAATTTTTGCAACTTGCCATGGGAAAGAAGTAAGTGTGTTTGAGAGAATGCATTTTTAGCCTAATTCATCTGTATATCTCTTAAATGTGAGAAAAAAATATTTCATTTACAGACCCTAGAAAACTTCTCTCCTTCCATCTATTTCCCAACCCTTTAACCCGTAAATCATAGTAATCTAATTTATGTGTTTCACGGTCATTCATTTTCATACTACCTTTCTGTTCAAAAGAAATAATTTTCTGTACATTAGTACGGATAAGAAAAATTATTAATTTCTTACTACTCTAAAATATGTGTAGGGGAAAAATCTTGTGTGGAAAATATGTTTGAATCTACTTTGGTAGAGATAGTAATCTCTTTTTGTTGTTGTTGCCTGATTTTGCTCAGTGGAGGTATACAACCCATCAGATTGTACAAAAATTGAGGGGAAATAAGTAGGGACCAGTTTTATGCTTCCTGTCTCAGATAACTGTTATAGGATAAAGGGAAAAGCAAATAATTTTTTATGGCCGGATAGTTCAAGCACGTCTTTCAGGTGCACAGCTGTGTATTTATCTTGCGGACTGAGTTGTTCCTTGTTTGTGTTGACTTTTGTTGTAGTTGTTATTGAACTGGCATAAAGCTATTCACAGTAAGAAAACAATACATTTTAAAATAATAATAATAAAAAAGTATAATGATTAAATTAAACTTAGTCCATTTCAAGATAGAAAGTAAGTAAAATACAGTTATTTTTCTTTTTTCATGTCTTTATGAACATGAATAGTTTATGAATAACATTGTATTAGGAACTGATAGTCTCAGATGTACAGAAGATCAGTAACAAACTTTTGCTACAGCACATCAGAACAGGAGAATGGGTGATGCTCTATGGATGCAAGAAGGTTTACAGCTTTATCTCATTTTTTTTCTGAACAGTTAGTTATCTTGTGGTAGTGCTTATCAGTCTTGACATATCTTCTTCACACTTTGACCAGTTCTCCAGAATACCCAGCTTTGTATTTGTACTTGTAACCCTCAGTAAGTTGGAGGTCTCTAGACCCTGGCAGAAAACTAATGGTAGTATTGCCAGATTTCCAGATGCACTCTTACTAAAATTCTCTCTGAGTGAAATTAGTGTAGTAGTGCAGCAGGAAACTGAGATAATGGCATAACTACCATTTCACAGAGTAACTGCACACACAATGTGCTTGCTTCATGCCTTTCAAACATGCTAGTTTTCAATGTGTCTAATACAACATAGCCAATATTGTATAAAAAATGAACAACTGTTCTTCACCAATCAGATCAGTTGTACATTGTATTCAGCTTTGTGATACATCAAGTGTAGCCTCATGTCTCAATTTTAAGTTGTAGTTGTTTTTTAAACCCAACCTGGGTGTGAATAAAAATGTTGGAACCTTTTGCTTGTCTTTTAATTAATTCCTTAATATGAGAAAAATCGAAGTGTAGTAACACAGAGAAAATATTTATTTTCCCAGCATGGGATGAATATGACAGTGTATGCAACTATTTTACTCATTCTTCTGCACTAAAATATAATATTCTGATCACATTTCATTCCTGGGTGGGACCAAGATGGTTAAGATGTAAATATTTTTCACAGGTTTTCTCCCACAGTTGTAGGCTCAGCACAGATTTTATGTATGGATGTTTGACTATTTACCAGAGCCACTAAGGATGGGAAATATCATTATATCTTAATGGAATTGCCAAGTAGAACAACTTATTAATGACAAAGATAAGACAGAAGATGTCCATTTCACAAGGGTTCAAGGCAGCCCAGACAAGTTCATGAAACAGAAATAAATGCAGCTACGTGAACACCAGAAAATCCCTTCTACATGAGGAAAATTTCAAACAATTGTTAGAAGTTGTGAGTACACTTGAACGAAAAATTTCTATGTTTGTCCTCATCTTATAGTCTTTCTGCTTTGCATCTGCTTTTGAATTCTGTTAGAGACAGGACACAGTGGGCTGGGTGGACCTTTGATCCAAGTTGGTAAGCCTCTTCAGTCACGTTTCTAGCTGGAAGCCAGAAGATGGAAATGGAATTGTAGCTTTAACTTCCATTGTGAAATAATTACATATTTTTAAAAGAATACCAGCCCTGAAGAGTGGATTTGGCCTCCTGGATGTTCGCTAATGTGTAGTTCCTTACCATTTTTAACAGCAAATTTCTCATGTGGGCAAAATAATCTGTTTCTGTCCTGTAATCATAGAAGTCTAATGTTGAGGAGAGTAGCAGTTACCATGACTTAGGCCTAGTTAGCACAGCTCTTGATGTAAGCCCATTAACTTTGTATGACTGTAGCAGAAGTTGATAAACTATGATCAACCACTTGTCCCAACAGACAGGATAGTTCCACTGTTCTCAACGGAATAGATAACCAAGCTATGCAAACAGCCTGTTGATAATCAAGAAGTGCAGAAGTGTCAGAATGGTGTGGAACTAGCAGGTTCTGAGTGCCAAGGGACAACAAATCTGAAAGTGGTGACACCATTTGAACAGGCTATCCTATAAATAAGGACACCTAAGAATACTGAGATAGCCAAAAGTTTCTGGAAGAGACTCTATGGAGGGAAACCCCACAATCCTGCACCGGGATCATCCCTGTAATCTCCAGGGAATACAAGGAACAAAAAGAGCTCAGTGGACCCTGCAGTCCTGCTCCATGGTTATGCACAGCATGGCTGGCACTGCCACACTGACCTGTCCAAGCTCTCTCCAGGACTGTGCCATCTCTGCTGCAGGACAGGAAGAACATGTAAGAAAACACTGTGCTACACCACCTCATTTATTTCCCTCACTGCACCATCTCCCCCACAGCACAGGAAAGTAATGTTATTTGTAAAATTGTATGTATCCGTGATTAAAGTGCTTTGGTATCCAAGTCCATTTAGCTTTCACAATGTCATTTGGCCTTTAACCATGACAAGGAGAAATAAACAGCTCTCACAGATCCTCTGTAGAAAAAGAAAACAACACAAAAACAAACACCAAGGGAGCAGACTATAGATTATATTTATCCAATAACAATGTAGAATGGACAGGAGGAGAAATCTAGCAGTACCAGCTCCAGCAGGGCTAGTTTTTTACATAATACCAGGCTAAAAAAGTCCATGTGTCTTCCCTGTATGCTATTTCCATAACAGTTTTATGTGTGTCCATTGTACTACTCTTCAAAACAAAAAGTTCTTTACCAGGGTACAAACGGTTGGAACAAGCTTTAGGAAAATTGTCTGTCCCCAAAGTATCACCAAATCGTAACCACCTTCTAGTTCTAAAATGGATACACTAGCAATTAAGACAAATCAAGCTGCTTTTGCCTTACTACACCAAATGTTTATGTTTGGTTTTAGCTGTGCTGTATGCAAACTAAACAGTAGTAGACAGTCTAATGTACCATACAGAAAATTGCAGCTGAACATGTGGAAGGAAGTAAAGCTGTGTAAAAATAAGATGCTTTCTGTGCGTTTCATAATATTCACCAACCCCTGCACCCAAAAAAACAACCAACCAGAACCACATAACCTTGGCTAACATGTGGCTTCACAAATTGCAGCTAATTCCTTTTTCTATGAAAAGTGGCATGGTATAATCCCATAGATCTCATTTAGATAAAATCCTATTTAAACACTTGATCTTTCTGTGTATTGATTATTTGTGAACACTTTTAACATCTATTACAGTCAAATGAGGCAGAAGGCAGTTTGCAAAACTGAGTATTTGCATCCAATTCAACCTTCTGGATCTACTGCTTCATGTATGTTTACTTCAAGAACTTCCTGACTGTCTTATCTTCATGGATATATTAGAAATTCGAAGTGTGCATATAGCTTTTGGAGGCACTGAACTCAGTTTGCAGGCAATAAACAATGAATAGCTATGGCAAGGGTATTCTATGGTGCAAAAAATTGCCATCTTAGGTTTATTTTGAGCTACCTGTGCTTTTTCTAACTCTATGCATATTCAATCATTTGGTAACATAAAGGCATTTGTCAATACCTAGTTCTTTTGATGGAAGGAATGATGCTTAGTTGGTATCTCATGGATAACAGCAGTTTGGGCAGGGAAGGTCATCTTCTTCTATCCTTAAGAGAAAAGAGAATAAAGGGATACGGTCTGCATCCTAAAGAGAAAATAATTTCACAAATTCATATTTCTAGTTCATCTTTGTCGTGCCTGTTTATTTATTTATCTTTATTACAATTTCCAGTAGTGGTTGGATATTTTACTTTTATTGATTATGAAGATGTCTGGGAGAAAGCAGGAAGGCTAAGAAAGAGGAGTTAGAGCGTGGGATTTTTGTAGGCTGCATCCTGTACACTGGAATAAAGTAATTCCTTCAGAATGATGGGATGGTTTCTCTCCTCTAGAAAGTCCACAAAATAAAGTGACAGCAACCACTGAACTTTCACAATAGCTTAACCATCTTTTATTTTTCTTGCCAGTCATATTGTCTGTATAAGCATGTCCTTATTTTCCAGATCATGCTTTCATATCAGTTTTTAGTTTTTCTGGCTACTTAAAATACATTGAAAACATGAAGACACGGCCATTGAAACATTTGCAGAATATGAAATAACTTTTGAGAAATACTGTTGTCCCATCCACCTCGATGAGCTCCACTCTGATAGCTAGTGGGAAAAACAAACATTGAAAAACAACCAACCAACCCCCACACACATTGTAACGCACATCAAAAAACCTGAAAAAGATGGATAAAGAGGATATTACAAATATCTGTGCTTGTGGTGAGTGTGCTAACCCACTTCAGCACTGCATTTGGAAACAGTTACCTCTCTTCACTTCAGCTGAGAAGGACCCAGAGCTATGGGATCCATCAGTTTGATCCATCTAGGGAAACCAAAGTGAAGGAATCTTCTTGTGCTGTACTAACTTCTTTACCAAACATAAGCCTGCTTGACTCATAAGCGACCCAGCAAAGCCCACCAAGGACAAGTGAAGCTCCTACAACATCATAACACGATGTGTAATACCTTAGGGGTGGAACATATTTCACAGATGAAGATTATTGCTTTCCTGAGTCTACTGATGTTGAATAAAATGAATAAGTGAGATACAATATCAGAAAATGTTGTGTAAGTATTGAATTTCCTTTGCTGTGCTTACCCTGACACTTAGTAGATTTCTTTTTAAAGTTTGGTTTAGACTTGCTTGGTGTGAGAAATTTCAGTGCTGCTTTGTTCTCAAAAAAGTATGGAAAGATATGAGAGAAGGCAGTTAGGTACTAAAAATCAGTTCTGTGTATACAGAAAAAAATTATGTATGTTAACTGCCTCTTCAGCGAATGCAAACCAACAGATCTTTAAAATTTACAGAATTCCTAGGGGAGAGACAAAGACATACAAAAAAAGAGTTAATTTAACCAGCCCTTTTGTGTTTCAGCCTTTCCCAACATTGACACTAAACCTGTTTATTCAACATTCTTAATATGGGGAAAAAAATCTGTAAGAAAAGTTAATAGGTTCATATACAACAATCTGGTATCATTGAATATGTAAAATTTAAGTAGTGTTTTCAGAATTTTTTTTCATAGGTTCTTGTCAAGAAATACAGATTATAGCAGAGAATCTATGCAATTTAGTTGCCATTTTACCCATAAGAAGATAACACTTTAAAATAACTTTACCCATCTCCTTTATTAGGGTTTCCCTTTTGGTGGTGGGTTCTAAAACTTTACAACATTTGTAACTGCCTAGCTTCATAGATGTTATTGCTGAACTCTTATATTGTCTATAATATACAGACCCTCAAAAAGATAGCAATAATGGGCTGTCTTTAAGCTATTTATTTGAAATTATGCTGGGAAAGAAAAAAAAGCTTCTTGATTTAACCTTCAAAATCCTTTTAAAGAACTGTCAAAACACCAGAACTTCTAAAGAGTTTCTAATCTATTTTTAACCTCACAGAATTTCACTACTTAAATGCTTGGTGAGCACACGAAGCCACATTCCTTGTGTCACCTTGTAGCCCCCTTGATATCTTTCCCTTTTTTTAGAAAAAGTCTTTAATGCATTTTTTTGACGTCTTAAAAAAAAATACACCAAAGCAACTCAGTAAAACCACTTCTATAGGCTGACTATGTAACAAATATGTTTAAGTGCACCCTGAGTCAGCTTTGTACATGATATATAAAAGAAATCACAGGCTATCCTTCACAATTACTTTTTCTCTAGATGGCTCAGTGTATGCAACTGTCTTGCTGGGGATGCTCTGGGGATGCAGGTTGCAATATAGACAACTAATCTTTAAATCCTGATCACGTGAAAAATTTTAAGGCATTCATACTTTGTCAACACATCCATACACATTTCGTTGCAGTGTTCTGCTTTTACAGATTCTTTAGTATCATAATATTAATCCCATTTCACCTGGGATATTTAATGGGATAAAAGAAGCAGCAAACTATCACAGCTAAAAACACTACTGCACTTTGCAGATGGGGTTATAAAATGTTCTCAGAGGATCTTGACTCAAAGCCACCATCTGTTTTTACTGAAGCTTAATATGAACATATTATACAGTCACTTCACAAATACAAAAGACATCTTGTAAGTTTTCCACATTCAAAACAGTCACACAGCACAGTTCATCTGTACTTACAATTCACCAAGAAAATCCAGAGTAGTCAATATGTTTAAACATGCAAATCATGTAGAAAATAACATTTTAAGGCAAAAATTTTGAAATAATGTTGAAAACATAGCCAGATCACTCCAATTATAAGTAAGGTGAGTTGCTTGGATGGATGATAAAGCCCAAGGTTTGTTTAGGTTGGATAAAACAGAAAGCATGGACACTCTAAGTTTTAATAATGCTGTTATTCTCTCTCTTCAATCATGTTACCATAGCTCAGTTCTGCTGCCTGCTGTGTTGCGTTGTGCATTAGGCAACAGTTGCTAGCATTCAGTGATGTTTCCTAAAACAGAGGAATTTATTTCTAAAAAAAATCTACAACAGTCTTCCTTTTCTCATCCTAGCACTAGTACTGAATGATCATTCTCAGATGCTTATTCTCTCTTCTGGCTTATGTAGTCAGAATGCATTTTTTCTCCTTTATCTTTCCTCTTTCTAGATGGTAACATATAACTTACAGGTAGTCCAACTAATTATGGTGAGACTGTACATGAATTTTTACTCTGCATTAATAGAAAACAGCTGAAAATAACAAGGCACTCTTAAATAGCAAGGGGAAGGCATTTTTAAAACATATTAAATGTTCTTGAACAAAATACTTTGTGAACAGAGCACAGGGTGCTGTGATCAAGTAAAAGTGTGGGAGCCCTTTCAGGCACTGCACTGAACATCAGATTTACAAGCTCAGTCACAATAAAGGTGAATTAACTGGGGCATAGTCTCACCTTTCTTTCAGATCTCAAGCAAAAACTTAACTGGTGTCACACTGGCACTGCAAATATGAGTCGTTAATATATTGGAAAACAGTTACAGTATGAAGTTCTTTAAGTCAAACAAGAGGAAAAGCTAAATAAAAAACAGAAAGGGCTATGACATGCAAGCAGAAGACATTGGAGAGTGAAACCAGAATACAACATATTGAATATTACTTGAGCTTCTCATAACTGGAGATTTCTTCTTGTTATGTGTTGGTAGAAGGGAAGAGGGAAATTTCTTAGTTATGAGAGAAATGAAGGGTGCAGAACAAATGAAAGAAGGGGATTCATTTTGTTACATGTATCAGAAGACTAGAAAACCAGGCTAGAAGGAAAACGAGGCTAGAGGCAACCTTGAAAAGTCATGTCTCTGCCTGAAACGATATTCCTGCATCACTTACCTATATTCCCTACAAACACTTGTGAAACTTTTTAAAAATACTTTAACTGCTGGAGATTTCATAACCTAGCTAGACAACCTGCTCTTTGCCTTAGAGACATTGGTAAATGTGTTCACTAATGCTAATTTTGTATACATTTTGCTGTATTTTAGACCATTACTTTTTGTTTTATTCAAAATATGATTATTTCTTTTCTCTCTGTAGTTTCCTTTAACTCATTAAAGTACCATTGGCAGGTCATTGGTATGATCCAAATCACCAAGGAAAATATTGAGTAATCTAGGCAACTAGCAATAGTAGGAAGATTATTCTTAACCTTAAAAACATTAAGATTTTCAAAAATATCGTAAATGCCAAGGAATCTGAATGAATAACCAGTGGAATGAAAAGATTCATAAAGAAAGAAAAAAAGAAATTATCTGGGTCAGATTAGAATGGCAAGATGTATTTTATTGATCTGAGGCAGAATTGCTGCTCTGAGGCTGATAACAAGCTTGGAGAAAAGAAAGTGACATGAAGGAGAACAGGTCCATAAAAAAATGATGATTGAAACAGGAGCTGCAGAAAAGAAAGGCAGCAAGAAATTAGTATTCAATCAGTTCAGAACAAGTTAAATTTAAGCTGATAGCATGAATCAAGAAGAGGTGACAGTGTCTAAAAGAGAGAGGACGAGAGCAGAAAAACCTGTATGTGAGATATTATCATAACAGCTGATGGTCAGAGACCTCTAAGAAATATTTTTTCTCAGAAAGCCTTCAAAACAAGTGAAGGTGCCTAAAAACAGAACGTTTCATGTTCTTTCATTATCCAGTTACTATTTTTGAATGTACGTTTTTGCAGTACAGAGGAGCTGAAATTGTATCTTCCCCTGTAGTGTAATTAGTTTCATAATTTAGTACTTTTCCTTCTCAGTAACTCCACTGAAACAACAGGTAGCTGTTTTATGAAAATAAACACATGATTATTCATGTAGTACCTACAACACATAAACCTAAACATTTTAAGGTCATGGACTCCCAACATTTGCACTCTGCTTCAACATAATTTTGTGTCTCATTACCCGAACAAATGGATATTCACGTACACTGATCTTCAATACAGCCCACTTACTGTTTGCCCTTAGACCTAGTTGCCAGCTTTAAAAAGACTATTTTAAAAGAGGATATTTAATTATTGTTAATAAAAACATATCACTCTCTTGAGCAGCCTTTCAAATGGGCAATATAATAATGAGTCATAATTATTATCAACTCCAACTGTTTTTTTACAGAGGTTACCCATGCATTTAAAACAAGGTAAATTTGTTCCTTGCCTTATAAATGTTAAATCTGTAGTTTAAAAATACATCTGGTTTGTTCTTATAATATTTTGGCAGCAAGGACAGCATAGATTCTTGCTGCTTTTCATGGCAACCTAACTTTTCACTGCTACAACATGAAACACATAATACTATTTGAGATTTACTGTGGGTGATTGCTTACTTTGTGTAGTCTGATCATGCTTGGTGGGATGGAGCCTAAGAAAAGTTGGCATGATTTATCCAATAGCAGTGAAGTGAAAATTAACCTTTAATTGCAGGAACAAGACCTCTCAGAAAAGATATTTTGCTTTCCTCATTATTACCTTACTGCTTGTGTGATAAATGCTACAACTGTTGAGAGGTTTTTCTTTACCTAACTAAATATACCTCATCAGCTAATTTTTGGAAGAGAAGCTACATTTAGAGTATGGTTTCCGCTCTTCTCCATGCCCACTGTGCTCCAGCTAACTGCACAGAACTCCCACAGTTCTGCAGTCATGAGAGAAAGAAGCAGTCCCGGAAATTAGTTGGCCAAGAAACTATAAAGCAATACCTATAACACTGTCATGAAGTCTTGTTGGGGTCTGCAGCGGATCTGCAGACAAGTTAGTTGACTTCAAAGACTTATTTGTGTACCTTTAAGACAGCCACAAATTGTCAGGTATGTAAACAGGATGTGAAGAACCGGAACTTAGAACCGGAAGCATACCGGCACCTACAGCAACAGCAAATAGCAAGCAAGAAGAAGGACACAAAAACCTATCAGGGTCTAACACCTGCACTGTCTAAGATATATAAATAGTTTGCATAAACAATAAAGGCCATTTTGTCCGAACCCAGCCACGCAGACGTAGTGTTTCTTTTCAGTCCACCTCGACTTGCGTCACCACAAAGTCTGTTCCTTGATAGTATAGAAACTTACTTAACAGATAAATATCTTACAGAATTTGTCGGTCTATATTAGGCTGATGTAATATATGTATTCTTCTTATGTTCTTATCTCAAAAGTATTGTTAAATTGTTCCTTGTTAATCTTAGCAAACTGACAACCAAAAAATTGTTTCATTAACAAAATAAAGTTCCATTATAAGGGCTCAAGAAAGAAAGGAAATAATCAAAATCCTTCCCCTGAACTTAGCAAATACCTACGTATGTACATGAATACATATATAGATAACTCAAAAATATCCATACCCACACCTGAGTGGATAGCATCCATAAGAACAAATCAATATGAAGTAGAAATAAAATACAGTGTGTTAAGTGAAGTGTCATTGTTTTAATAATCAACCTCAGAAATGTACTTTTTCACCTTGGTTTTCATTTCGAATTTGGTTTAGTTCATTTGAAGTAGTTTTATCTACCTTCTCTTTAGACTATTTAGTTCAGTTGTACTCCAGAAGGGAATTATTTACTGTTGAAGATAGTGCGCTGAGAGACAGCTGCTCTAGTTTATTTCATCTTTGACCATATAGACAACAACTCCTGTATTTTATATCAACTCCCTGTGTCCCTGTCTTTGTACTATGTGGCCGTGCCATGGTCCCAGGGGGATGGAAGGCAGAAGGCAGAGGCACAGGAATATTTCTTGCAATGTAGGTGTTACACATGTTGTGCCCTGTTGAAATAAGAAAGATACAAACATTACATAAAGTGTGGCAATGTATTCCTTCCAGAAGTCAGCACTTCATCGTCTTATTTCTTCTCATCTCCTGCTAGTAAACAAGGTGTGGAATACATGATTTCCTTGAGTAGTGAAGAAAACAAAACAGAAAAGACATTTTATGCCCAATTTTTATTTTTTCTTGGAATTTGAAGGCTCCAAGGAGAACCTCGTATTCTAACGTCATAGCTCAGATACACTTACTCCATCATCCTTGTATTATTCATACATCACACTGGAAAAAAAAAATTACACTCTAAAAATACATACATGTAACTAGACATTTCCTTTCTTACCCTGCTGCTTTTATATGTGAGAAGGATGTTGCATGTCAACTACTGTCTTTAATGACTGCAAAAACTTAATAATTTGTATTGACTTTTTCCTGAGCAGGCATCTTTAGTAGAGTTTTTTGACCAATTTTTATGGGAATGTTAGCCTTAACTGTAGAAAAGGAACAATTAGATCTTTACTGCAGTGGTGTCTGAATGTTCTAATACAGTATATTTCCCTGATATATGCTGAATCTACCATAACATTTCATTGAGGTTTTCTATCTGAGAGCCATATTGAGGAATATATAATTGGGGTTTACCGCATCAGAGCACAGTAATTCAGTAAAGCCTAAAAGCATAGATAACTAGAATATTCACGAGAAAACCACAGGTCCTTTGGTACAAATAACTACTTACAGACTTTGAAAGTGCATATTCCTGTCCAGGACAATCCACATACAAGAGGCAGAATCCCAGCCACTTTATTCGGTTCCACAAATTAACAAACCCATTATTTCCATAATCTTGTATCTGTGAACAGGAATGAAATTGGATCTTTTAAGTTTTTCTTTTATCTATTTCTTTTCACATCTAAGTAGAAATATAAATAGATAAACAAACTTTTTTTTCAATTATGAGAAACTTTGGTCCCATAGCTGGAAAAAGAAACCACATTTTCATGAGACAAAGTGTGTCCTTATTACTTGGCTTTTAATCCCACGTTTCATTCCTTCATTCAGTAGGAAGGAAAAAAAACAACCAAACAAACAACACCACAACCACAGAACAATACAAAACCCTCATGCACCCCTTAATACGCAGTGATGCCTAACCTTACTTTAGACGTTAAGTCACTGTAACTTAGATGTCATTATATATATAGTTATTCAAGCTGAAACTGTCCTTGGCAGCACTGTACAGGGCAATCTTTCCATAAGAATAAACAATTCTCAAACAATTTCTCCAATCTATTAGGCACAAACATGTTTTTTTTTTGTCAGCATGAGGCAAGCATGTTTCTCTTCCAATTATTTTTATTCCTTACACAAATGTTTATAAATGTTTATCAAGGGCAAATTGGAATAAAATCTCATTCTGTGTCTGTACGAGTGCTCTCTCTCTTACACCATTTCAGTGGTCACTTGTTACCAGTTCCTTTAATAACCTGAATTCAAATCAAGTTTCTCCCCAAGCCTTTAATGCCACACAAAAACTATTAGTACTGGTGGACTTTCAATACCAGCACTTTACTTCTCTCAATGCCAAAATCTGATAGGTTTCTGTTTTACTCAGAATTAGCACAACTTCTTTCCCAAACTGAAAGACTAAGTAACAGCAACGCTTAAGATAATTAATGTTTTCCTCTGGCATAAGCATGGATGAAAGGTGTTCAGCAAGCTTACCCCACTGCAGCGTGGTTTTCATTTCATGTACCTTGCATGAGACTAGAAGTTGCTAGATACTGTACAGAACATCTTTAAACACACAGGCCAAACACTGAGATACATATGAAGTTTCTACTAAGCAGACAGTGTGATGTCTTCTAACTACATTTAGCTTGATCTTTTGTTGTGTGCTGTGACCTGGTTCCTACCCCTATTTCTAGAGTGTACCTCAGCTTCTGTCTGGACTGGGAATCTGCATTTCCTGTAAACTGCAAGCAGGATGTATAGGGCTGCTGTACATCCCAGCACTCACCCTAGAACAGGCAAGACACAGGAAAGTTGAAAATGTCAGTAATCTAGATGTGTTTTAAATATACATAAACAGAAAAGACAATCAACTATTTAAACAACCCAACAAAATGAAATATTGTGGTTTAATTTGGATGAACCAAAGGAAGTGAAATTAAATCAAAAAGCTTTCTAACAATTTGCTTTCCATTACTATCATATCATTTTTAAAGGAAAAAAAAAATAATAAAAACCCTGTAAGAGCCTTTCAGGATATATGCATCAAATACCTCATTGGAAAAATGTGACATGCCATTATTATTTTTTACATTTCTTCCTAATAGGGAACAGTCAGTTGCACTGCAAAAGCAAACTATGTATCAAATAGTCCTAAAATCCAAATATGACAAGTTTTCTATTAAAAATGCATTTTTAGAGAATCTTTATACTTCTTTAAAGTGCTTATTCACACTATAACTAACTGAGCCCAGGTTAAAACTGGTCACAAATATTAGTGTAATCCAAACAAAAGTGAGGAATCAAGGGAATACTGAGATATCACTTTTTTATCTCATAATAAAACAATTTTATAAAGAGTAATTCAGATATTCCAATAATGATAGAGATACAGGGAAAAAAGTATTCAAATTACTTTGTTAATTGTTGCCTGAATTGATGGTGTGTCTAAGAGCATATAGGCAGTCATAACAATAAAGAGAGAAAAAATGAAAGAGTATTGCTTCCAAGTCTTTTTGTTCACCCAAAGGCAAAAGCAGCTATCTTAAATACAGTGTTACTTAAACAGAAGAGGGAAGAATATACAAAGGACATTTCAGTAAAAAATCAGCAGATTTTGAGTCTTTTCTTCAGATTTCTTTAATGAGACCTAAGTTAACTCCTTATCCCACTTTGGCTTCAATGTAGTGAATATTTTCATGTGGTTAAAGAGCCAAATCAAAATTACTGTTTGCTGTCTTTAGCCTTTGCTTCCCTCACTATATAATCTGTAATACATTTCCACTTTGTGAACAGCTGTTTTGGAAAATAAAAATTGCTTTTTACACATGGCAAAATCTGCGACACTAGACTGAGCAAAGGAGGTTTAAGTCTTGCCCTTTCGTGCATCTGTCAGAATGGCAAATTTTAAGAAGTATTCATTTTTAATATATATATGAGCTGCACATGCATAGACACACATGCACACACTGTAATAAGGAAAGAAAATGCTTATAGAACAGAATATTGCAAACCTAAGAACTGATATTTATAAAATACCAGTATGGAAGTTGTCTATGCATTTTTCATTTAATCTCCATGTGCAAACACGTTATATTTTGTTTTTATTTGTTCAGTCTACATTGTTAGATTTGTTCACATTCAGCAGAATGGAAATCAACAATGATCAGTTACTGAACAGCTACCCAGTATATTTGTTCTATTTTCTCTTCCCTTGCTCCCCGATCTGCTATGTAGTTCTTCATTTGACTCATTAGAAACTATGAAACTTGTTCTGAATACAAAATAAAAAGTTCAGAACCAAAAAAAGTTATGTTATAAATTCCTCGGTGTGGTACTTATATAAAGTTCAAATTTTACAGCAAAGAACTGAGATATGGAGAGACCAATGTAAAACCTTTCTACTTATATTGACTACCCAGTCTAAGACATCTCAGATGTTATTTTTCAGGACTGTTTAGCATTTCATACCAGTAAATAGTGGTATAATTTAATTGACATTATTTGTAAAAGGGATTTTTCACCTGCTTAGAAAATCTGATCTTTATCTCAAATCTGGCATCCAGAAAATGATGAACAAACATTTAAAAAGCACTTGTCATAAGTAATGATAGCAATGTCTCAGTGTCAAACAAGAACTCTGTGGAACAAAGAACATATTTGACTAACTAGAAGAATAAATAAAATTCTTTATAAGATATCTTTCTTTGTCTTTCTGACTCATGCTTGATTTACTATACACTACTATATGCAAGTTCTGAAGAAGCCAAGTAGGTGTTATGTAAATAAAATGACCTTAAACTTTTAACCCTGATTCAGATTAGAATGAATTTTAATCTAAGTGAGGCAAAGATCCTGTGAAGAATTAGATAATGATCATCCATAAAAGCTTAGGCGCAATGATGACATTGCTGTGTCAGTATTTCTGTCTCTTCTTAAGTATTTAAACTGAAAAAAGGTATCTGAATTAGGTGGAGTCAGAAAGAAACTCAGATACTTCTTAAGCAAGATTTGCATTAGTCTTCCAAAAGTTTATCTAACTGCTTTATCATTCGTGTAAGCTGCTTTCACAAGTTCCTATTGCAATGTGCTCCACGGTTCTTACAATGCATGAGAAACAAGCTCTCTTAGTTTATTGTGGAACAGACTATACCTTCCCCTTCATAATTTTACTTCATGAACAAAAGTTCTCATATTTTTGAGAATTAATAACCACTTTCTCATTCACTTTTTTGATGCTACACGTTTTTACAAACCTTTACCATTTCCGTTCCCATCTATCAGTTGCTCCTTATACAATACATTATTTTCCCTTGTGTTTAGGTATTTTTGTTACTTTTCTGAGAAGGTTATATAATCCTGCTAAATGTTGCCTGAGTTATGAAGACCAGAAATTATTTTACATATAGCCATAGTATGAATTTGTAAAATGTTATCATGATATTTTCTTCAGTGTTCAATATTACAATATAATAATCATCGGCCACTTTCATCTTTACTGCTTTAAATGTCTCTGTATCTTTAGAAAGTTCTTGTTTTGTCTTAAAAAGATTGCTGGGAGGAACCTGTGGAACTTTAGAATATCTATTTTTTCCAGGCTACTGCCATATCAATGTTAAAGTGCCCTCTACCCTTGCAAAGAAGTTTCTTGTTTCTCTTCATGTAACAGAATGATAAAAGCATGGAGTGAGCATAAATAGCTTGGGGAATGGTGTTAATTTCCTGAAAACATCTGTGCTTGTGCTTGTCTTTAATACCATGAGTTTTTCCACTAATTCCAATGTATCTATGCTTGTAAGCACTGGTCTCCTGGGTGTCTCCGCATATTCTGAAATAAGTCATGAAGTACAATGCCTAATCCCATATAAACAAACAAATAAACAACAAAAAAAAACCAAAACAAACAAACAAACAAAACCCAACACAAAACAAAAGAAAACAAAACACCGTTTGTTTTTCTGTATGGTCTATCAAATACTATAACATGCAGTTTAAAAATAACTGCAATGAGTATTGGAGAACGGGAAGAATGAGTCAAGGGCTACTCACAGGCTTTTGTTACTGGAAGGCTTTGTTCCCCTCTGTGTCCCACAGCCAAAGGCTGAATTTCTTCAAGTATGATTGTACTGAAGTCCTCTGAAGTATACTTCCTTATGTTACACATGAACTTTGCAATTCAAGCCACAATATATTTAAACAATCCATGGTGTTTTCTGGTTATAAGATTTTTAGGCTAAAACACCATAAGACTTCTATAAATCTTATTTATAAAGAATTCCCTCTACCTGCCAGTAAAAATGTTAGACCACTATATGATTTGATGAGAAAAGATAAACATATTTATATAGTATAGAAGAATAAAACCATTCAGGGGATCAATACTGAAAAGAAAACATTTTTAAAGCAGACAGTCTGTATGGTTAAAGCAGTTAAATCTAATGGAAACACAGAAATATTTAACAGTATGTTAAGGGGATACGATCTATTTCTAGTGTAGTTTAATTCAAATCTCTAATAATTACACAACTGGTGTTTAACATAGAGAACTCCAGCAGAACAGAAATGATTAAATTAAAACCTGTAACAATAATCATAAAAAAACAGAGAAGAAAAAAACCACACACACACACAATAATAATGGAAGAGTTTTCAACAGTGAAAAACTCTTTGGCTTCAGTTTTGCTCTTAATTTTCAAGGTTTATTTCTTGTATTTTCTGAAGTTCCTATTTTTTTCTGTTTAACTGAATATTATATTTTCTTTTCTTTTTTAATGAAGTATAGTTAAAGGTTTTCATGTATTCTGAAATGCAAAAACAATCATCTGAAAACCTCAAGAACAGACTGAAAATCTTGTAGAATGTTTAGCACAATTCCCATTGTTGCACTTTTGAAGGTGACAGATTTCTAAGAAGTAATAAATCAATTTAAAGAAAACTTCCCAATCATTTTAGTCACCAGGGCCCTGGTCCTTCTGGTAAGGTCAATGGGAGATTAATATAGACGCTTTCCCTAAATTCTAGAGCAAAAAATTGTTCAACATTTTTTTAAAATTTCTTGAGGGATGGAAGATGAGTGAAATTAGGCATATATGCACTACCCTGACTAAATCAGGGGATGGACTTCCATAAAAACCCCGACCAGGCAAGGATAAATGATGTTTCCAGTGTTTCTGCTGGAAAGGGACAAGAGTGTCTGGCTCCTCTGCTTGCACATGATTCAGCATAGGCTACACTCCGTATATCTGTTCTGAACTGCTCCTACTGGTTACAAAGACTCTCTGTTAGGTTCCAGTCTTCTTTGCAGGGAGAAAGTAGCAACCGATGATGGTGACAAAGTAATGTAAATGGCATGCAGTGGGAAAAGTAGTTTATTTTAAACTTGCAAAAGGCAGAAGGATAGCTGAAAGAACTGTGGAAAGATGACCACTACTTGCAGACTAAATAAAACTTGTATGACCGTCATTATGACAGCTAAGTCTCTGGACTGGGCAAGATTTCCCCAAGGACTACCAGTAGATACGTATGAGCGCTATTCAAGTTTTGAAAGTTGTGCTACTTGAAATCAACCTTAAAAAAAATAGTTTAGTCTCTCAGGGAGGTGTAATTCATGAGATAGAAATGGAATTTCCTTTTCAAAATGAAGGAGAAGATAAATCAGCGATAGAGATGAAGGTCTACTGCCAAAATATTGTGGAAATTACTTATTTTTATACCTATATACAGAGATTTTTTTGTGTGCTTATTTCCCAAGCTGATGATATATCTACTTTAAAACACCTTCTATATCCTCTTTTATTAATATTCTTCATGACTTCATACACTTGATTAGCTAAGGTTCAGTGATTGCATAACATATTTTCAAGACTAAGAAAAATATTTGAGGTAGGCTTGAATGTGAGATTCGGGTATCTAAATTTATATATACTTTATATAAGTATATATACAACAGCTAAATGTCTGTAAACACCCTAGTCAAAACAGGTCCACTCAGTACAATTAATGAATTCTAGACATATTAATCTTTGATTAATATGATAATCTAGATCAGACATTTACATTTGGTGAGCTGAATTGCTCTGTAAACTGAGGACACTGACTTGAAGGGAACTTCAGTTGCCTTAATAATAGACATCTACTCTTTTTTAAACACCCTGGAATATCTCACTTGGCTAGAAGGTGATGATGCATGCAACAATACAAATGGTATTCTGTAGTGTTGTGTCAAACCTTGCCAGCCATTTGCAATGTTTCAGATGTCGAGAAGTCTCAATTGACAATACATGTTTATAATGGGGTTTCAGGTGTTTGCGTCCCAGGCTGAATCCAATTTCTAGGTCTCAATTCAACTGTACCTGCATAAGGGTCTAGTGTCCTTTGAGTTGTCCTGTGATGACCTGGCTGATCTTCAGGTGCTACTACAGAAAGGTCTGTGTCTCTTGTAGGACCCATGTACTAAAGTAAAGCCTAAACAAAAGCACAGAGAAATGAGTCCTTGACTACTTCTATAACCAACTAGATTTATATTGCAGAAGATCCTAAAGCAAAGAAATAATACACTAATTTTGTTTCCTTGTGTAGCTGTTGCTAACATTATACCCAGTAAGACATTTGAATCAATAGCCCTTGAGACTGGCAAGGGACACACATTCAGGGATGCAGTAGGCAAAGACACTACACACCTAAGCAAAACTGGCAGCCACAACCTGACACATTGCAGAGGAAACGTCCTGTTCCCTGAGGTCAGTGATGCTGGTCTAAACAAGAGCGGAGGGCCTGAGTCATTTATTACTCTTAGTATATTTACTGTGTGTTGTAGAATGGAAATCAGAGAACAGAAATTGCTCTCCACCTGCTATCTATATCTGCTTAGTAAATAAGTTTTAAATCATGAGTGGCATGATTCAGTTTTTACAACAACCACACCTAAATGTCCCATGACATGCCTGCATAATAAGTTCTAGCTACATAAGGCCGAACACCCTTAATGTCCTTGAACATCCTGGAGCATTCCAAATGGTGTTCAACACTTCTAAGTGGGCAACAAAACTGAGTCCCTAAATACCTTCAACAGTGTTGATAGGATATGCACCTCATAGTGCATGTTAAATTTTAGTGAAACTGACCTCAGAATGAATTGGGCACTTTTGTCTGTCAGTAATAGCACTTTGCAAATACAGAAGAAAACCATATACCTACCTTCTCCAATATTTTTCTAGTAATAAGAAACATACACTACATTTGGAAGCCTTCCTGGGACCTTATGAAGTAAGATGTAACAAAGTAAGATGTAAGTCAGAGTGAATATATCTGTGCAATTCCACTGCCTATGTGAGCCAGTCAGGAGGTTAAAGCTTTTGGAGGCAAAAGGATGGATTTTTGTCACCAAGGAATGTCAATAAAAGTTATTATTTTGTTTTGATCTTTTAATTTTCTAAAGCCAGCTTTTGCAAATATGGAACTTAAACCCTTTGTTTCCTGTCTCATTGTGGTTGTTTGTTGTGACAAGCTAAAGAAAAACAACTTGGAGCGCTGACCAAGGTACTGGAACAGTTTCAAACATAATCAGGAGTTGATGTAACTCTTTGAAGCACTAAATTTCTCAATAATCTGTGACACTAGTAAGCCTTTCACAATGTATCTAAGTTAAGGTAGTTTTCTTAAATTATCTCTCTCGCTTCATCATAGCCAAGAAAGCAATCCAAAAAGTCACCTAGAAATCTAAACCAAATATTAACCTATGACTTTTTTTTTTTTTTTAATGCCTCTCTTCAGCACAAAGTTTAAGCTTTCATTTTCTCACCTTTCCATCATGTTGCAAATTTGAGGTATTTGCTTGTAGAAGGTAAATGAGTACATTCTGAATCCAAACCCTGGAGATGTGTACTTTTCATTTTCACAAAATTATTTTTCTTCAGGGTTTCTCAGATCTGTAAATTAACTCAGAAAAACTGAAGGGGAATTCTTTTTACATTTCTATACTTCTGTCCAAGTCAATGCCTTACTTTAAAGTAATTTTAACATTTGTGAAAAGTGCAATAAAAGCTATCTTGAATACACAATTTCATTATGGATAAAATAATTCTTGGTTGACAGTGTTATGCAGTGCGGATGTGGTATTTTGCATGAAGCTGAAGTGAAAAAACACTTATGTCTAACAGAAAATGCTATGCCTATCAGGAGAAGAGTGTTTCAGGAAATGGTAATGAAAATTAGAGTTATAGAAAAAAAATCAGACAATGGGTTTCTTACAGAGGGATGAATACGGGCAGATGGACATAATATACATAATGGAGGTAATGTAGAAAAAGTATCATGGACCAAAAGCTTCTGGGTTGTTTTTTGAGGTGGTTTTTTTTTTGTGGTTTTTTGTTTTGTTTTGGTTTTTTGGTTTTTTTGGTTTTGGTTTTTTTTTTGGGGGGGGGCAGTTTTTTGTGTGGTGGTTTTGTTTTGGTTTATTGGGGGGGTTGGTGGTTTTTTTTTTTTGTTTTTTGGTTGTTTTTTTTTTTTTTAAGAGAAGATCAATGGGACCATTAGTGAAATGAAAATCAACAAATTACATACAGATTAAAGATACCCCACCCACCCACCCACCCCCCTGCTTTTTCTTCATATTATATATCATGGAATTTCCACTGAATAACTGTAGTGGTTTAACCCCAGCCAGCAACTAAGCACCACACAGCTGCTCGCTCACTCCAGTCTGGTGGAATAGGGGAGAGAACTGGAAGAGTAAAGTGAATAGAAGATAAAGACAGGTTAATAGGTAAAGCAAAAGCTGCACACACAAACAAAGCAAACCAAGGAATTACTTTACTACTGCCCATTTACTACTGCCCATTGGCAGGTGTTCAGCCATTTCCAGGAAAGGAGGGCTCCATTGCACATAATGGTTACTTGGGAAGGTAAATAATTTAATGTCAATTGTCCCTCCCTTCCTTCTTCTTCCCCAAGCTTACATACTCAGCATGATACCCTGTGGTATGGAATATCTCTTTGGCTAGTTCAGGTCAGCTGTCCTGGCTGTGCCCCCTCCCACCTACTTGTGCACCCCTAGCCTACTTGCTGACTCTGTAAGAACTGTTCAGCAGTAAATAAAACATCCCTGTATTATCAACACTGGTTTCAGCCAAATCCAAAACATAGCCCCATAGTAACTACTATGAAGAAAATTCACTAACCCAACCAAAACCAGCATAGTGACCTTGAGGTAAAAATGTTTAGGCAAACAGAGGACTTAAAAATATAAAGGCATGGCAAGAACATCCTAACCACTTCTATTTAATACAGACTCTGGTGCTTGGGCGGGATATAAAATCGCATGTTCTAGAGAAAAACATTTTCTAGTGAGTAGAGTTCAAATGTGAATTCCAGGGAAAAAAAAAAAAAAGAAGGGGGTCCAGCAAGAGCCAGCAAGAAAGTAGATTATTCTACATCAATTTAATGTAGAGATCCATGTATCTTCATTGGAGAAACTAATTCTGGTTAGTTCACTAGACAATATCGTGTGTTAGACCTGTGTTTTATTACCTTAATTATTCATATGAGAAAATAGAATATGAAGCTAGAAATATAATTTTTTAGTATTGGCTAGGCTGCTATCAGATTCACCTGTTCAGTGAACAGCTATATTTTTGTAAGAGCATGTTCTTACTTTCATGCTAATTTTAAGAGAACACGTTCAACAGATCAGTTCATGGACCTTCTGCGAATAGAAACCACAGGTCTATGAGTAACTTCAGATAAATTAAATTGACGTGTAATTAATTCTTCAAAAGTATTAGGTTTTTTTTACAATAGTTTTTTTCTTTTCTGTTTTTTAAAGAGAAATTATAAACATTAACAATGTCAACATTCATTATAGAAAGTTAAAAGTGTAGCTAAACTAATGTTTTACCTTTTTCTATTATTATGTAATGAAAATACATCAGAAATTGAATATCTGAAGTTTGTAACAATTTCTGAATCTTAGTATGAAAATACATCAATTAACACTGGAAGCTGTAACTAAGTCTACTTAGTTACTGAATTAACTCTGTCATTATCTTGAAACATTCATGCCCCACATCAGGCGCCAAAAAGGACTGATGTGGTTTAATCTCAGCCAGTAGTTAGGTACTACACAGCTGCTTTCTCACTCCCCACTCAGTCAGAGGGATGGGGAAGAGAATCGGAAAGAAATAGAAAACTCCAAGGTGGAGATAAGAACAATTCAATAATTAAAATAAAATAAAATAAAAGCAATTATAATAACAACAACAACAGTAGTTATGAAGGAGGAAAAGGTGGAGAGGAATGAAATTCAAAGGGAAGGGAGAAAAGAAGACAATTGATGCACTATACAATTGCTCACCAACGACTGACCAATTTTACCTGCCAGTCTCCAAGCAGCAATCTGCAGCTTTCCCCTGCCAACCCCTCCATTCCTTCACTGCCCTCCCCCGCTCTCAACCCCCCAGTTTATATACTGAGCATGATGTCTCATGGTATGGAATATCCCTTTGGCTAGTTGGGGTCAGCTGTCCTGGCTGCGTCCCCTCCTAATTTCCCGTGCTCCTCCAGCCCTCACGCTGGCAGGGCCTGAGAAATTGACAAGTCCTTGACTTAGTACAAACATCACCCAGCAACAACCAAACCCATCAGTGTGCTGTCAGCATTGTTGTTACACCAAATCCAAAACACAGCACTGCACTAGCTACTGTGACTAAAATTATCCCAGCTGAAGCCCCGACTACACAGTTGGCCCTTTTGGCCACTAGGGCACATTGTTGACTCATACCGATTTCACCATCAACCAAACCCCCCAGATCTCTTTCTGCATGGCTACACTTATGTCACCTAGTCTATACATACATCCATGATTACACTGTCCCAGGTGGAGAATCCAGCACTTGGTTTTGTTGAAGTTCCTCATAGAATAATTTAGGTTGGAAAAGGCCTTTGAGATCATCAGGTCCAACCATTAACCCAGTACTGCCAAGTCCATCACTAAACCATTTCAGTAAGCAACACATCTATGTATTTTTTAAACACATCCAGGGATGGTGATTCCACCACCTCCTTTGGCAGCCTGTTCCAATGCTTGACTACCCCGTCTGTGAAGAAAATTTTCTTCCTATCCAATCTAAACCTCCGCTGGTGTAACTTGAGGCTGTTTGTCTTTTCCTGTCACTTGTTATCTGGGAGAAGAGACCTACCCTCACTTGCCTACAATGTCCTTTCAGGTAGTCATAGAGAGCAATAAGGTCCCCCCTGAGCCTCCTCGTCTTCTCCAGGCTCAACAACCCCAGCTGCCTCAGCCACTCCTTGTAAGTCTTTTGCTCCAGACCCTTCACCAGCTTCATTGCCCTTCTCTGGACACACTCCAGCGCCTCAATGTCTTTCTTGTAGTGAGGGGCCCAAAACTGAATGCAGTATTTGAGGTTCAGCCTCACCAGTGCTGAGCTCAGGGGGACGATCACTTCCCTAGTCCTGATGGCCACAATATTACTGATACAGGCCAGGATGCTGTCCCAAGTGACCCAAGTGCAAGACCTGGCACTTCTCCTTGTTGAATCTCATACAGTTGGACTCAGCCCATCAATCTAGCCTGTCCAGATCCCTCTGCAGAGCCTTCCTACACTGAAGCAGATCAATACTCCTGCCCAACTTGGTGTCACCTGCAGATTTACCAATTGGTGTACTTGCTTCTCTTATCCAGATCATTGATAAAGATATTAAATGAGACTGGTCCCAACACTGAGCCCTGGGGAACACCACTTATGACCATCCACGAGCTGGATGTAACTCCATTCACTACCACTATTTGGGCTTGACCAATCAGCTTGGTTTTTTTCCCAGCAGAGAATGTATCTGTTCAAGCCATTAACAACCAGTTTCTTCAGGAGAATGCTGTGGGAGACAGTGTCAAAGGCTTTACTAAGGTCCAGGTAGACAGCATCCATAGCCTTTCCCTCATCCACTAGGAAGGTCATGATGTTGTAGAAGGAGATCAGGTTTGTCAAGCAGGATTTGCCTTTCATAAACCCCTGCTGGCTGGGTCTGATCCCCCAGTTGTCCTGCACATGCCATGTGATGGTGCTCAGGATGATCTACACCATAGCCTTTCTTGACACCAAGGTCAGACTGGCAGGCCTGTAGCATCCTGGATTCTCCTTCCTGCCCTTCTTGTAGTTGGGCATCACGTTGGCTAACCTCCAGCCTTCTGGGACCTCCCAAATATAACCAGGACTACTGATAAATGATGGAGAGTAGCTTGTCAAGCTTCTCTGCCAGCTCTCTCAGAACTCTGCTGCACGACAGGTTCCAGCTCCTTCTGTTTGTTGCCCGTGCTTCAGGCATTGGCATAGATGCACTTCAACTGTGTTACTGATCTCGCCTCCAACTTTGGCATGTTGCCTCTAGGCTTACTTCTAGTGAGCCTGGTTTTATTGCCCTCCCCTTTAAATCTAGTTTAAAGCTCTCTCAGTGAGCCCTGCTAACTCCTGACATAGGATGCTTTTTCCCCTTTAAGACAGATGAACCCTGTCACCAGCAGGCCTAGTACCATGAAAACTGACCAATAATAAAAATAAAAATAACAATAAAAAACATTCAGCCTGTGACACCAGACCTGGAGGCAAGTATTGGTCTTTGTGATCTTCAAATTACATGCACCATCATTTCCAGCAACTGGCATGATAGAAGACAACACTGCTTATGCTCCTGATCGCTCAACCAGTCACCCGAAGGTCCTCAGGTCTCTCTTGATTTCCCTCAGACTTCTTGTTATCTGGATTTCATCACTGCCCATGTGGAAAATGAGTAATGGGCAGTAATCAGAGGCCTGTACCAGGCAAGGGATTTTTCTAGTAACATCTCTTACCCAGGCCCCAGGGGGGCAGCAGGCTTCCCTATGGGCTGGGCCTGGTTGACATATCAGGCCATCTGTTCCTCTCAGAGTGGGGTCACCAATGACAATCACCTTTATTTTTTTTCTAGCAGTGATGCGTGGCATTGACTGACTCTCCCTAGGCAACTCTTCCAGCCTGGACGGGTCTTTGCCAACATCATTTTCATGGCCCTCAGGTCCCAAAGCCTCACACCTATAGGGGTACACGGAAAGGTGAAGTAGGCTGGGAGGTGATTTGCCTCCTGTCCTGAGCAGGGACCTGTTTTCATTCCTTCCCATCTCTTAGGTCCCCTCCTTCTGTCTGGTAGCAAGAGGGTAGGGGATCCTCTGCTTCTTGTGATGTGTCAATTTGGTACATTTGTCTTAGCGATAGTAGAGTGGCTCCACCAGTCTGTCTCCCTCTCACACTTTCTGATACTCTGTAACCTTTTTACTTTCAGCTTTGGCACCAGACTGAACAGATTGTCCACGTGGTCGCACCTTACGCAGTTGGTATCTCTGCTGCCCTCCGATAGCAGTGACAGGCTCAGGCATTCCCTGCAGCCTGTGACCTGGGCTGTTGCATGTTTACATGGGAGCTATATCTGGTTCACCACATGCCGTCTAGCACTGGGTTTTGACCAAGTGAAAATCATAGCTAAGTTTCTTCTGGGAGGGTGATAACCACTACTTGAGCTCACCTCTCTTGAGTCATAAGGGTGATGGTGCCTTCCCTACACACCCTCGATGTGCAAATTCTGCACCATGTCCTGGCTGAGTGCCACACCCAGTTCTCTGCACTCCTGGTTGCTCCAGCTCCCTGGGGTTGCTTTTGTACATGTGAAGGTTTGGTCACCTTCACTTTTGGCTCTGCCTACACTGAGTCAGATCTGTTGCTCTTTAGTATCTCAGCACATCCCATTCTGGGGTGGGGGGATTGGGGCACACTCTCTCTCTCTGCTCTTTCTTCGTCTTTTTTTGGTTCATGGAAAGCTCCCCACAGTCCTTTGGTGTGATTGTCTGCCAGAGCAGCATGCCTCAGAGACTTTATATGGTTGGCAATTGCCCAGCACTCTAATCTCTCTGTAAGGCCTATCTACCCTCAAGGGCATCAATGGCTTCTCATGATTTAGTATCACTGGCAAATTTACTTAGTGTGTTCTCAACTCCTGTGTCTAGGTCATTGATAAAAACATTAAAGAAAAGTAGACCTAAAATTAAGCCCTAGGGAACACTATTCGTCACTGGCCACCAACCAGATGTTACCACATTTACTACAACTCTTTCAGCCTAGCCATTCAGCCAATCATTCAAGTTGTTTTATGAAAAAAAAAAATCTCTCCAAAACTGTATCTTCTGAACATCACTGATAAACTGACTTATGCTGATTCTTAGAAAGTTCTGAAAATGAAAGGAGCTGGCCAAAATGTCCAATTTTTTGTCTGCTTTCAAATACTCTTCTAGTAATACAGCTCCTCAAACGTTTTCATTATAAAGAAAAAAGAGATTTCCAATATTATATTCACTATTACTTTTCTTGGCAGAATGAAAGTGGGAAAGAGTATCAGTGAGAAACTTAAAATTTATTTTTTCTTCTCCTCTTTCATTTTTGTTAAATTGTCTGACTACTAATGGTCTACTAATAAAGTACATTTGGGTTTTCTGGACTCTTTCCTTGTCATTTAAGAAATAACCTGTGAAGAAAGAGTGAATGAAGAGAGTCAACTGACTAGCTAAGGAACAGTTGAAATGTTTTGAATAATATTAGAATAATGATAAAAATACTTTGAAAAATGAATAAATATCCAGTTTTGTGAGGAATATAAAAGTTTTTCTGGAACTGCTACATGTCTGCACTTCAAAAGTTATAATTTTCAGTGCTGAACACTTGTAGAAAATTATCATAATTTTCACCAAAGATAAACTTAAAAATTTATTTTGTTCTCCAGCCGGCTGAGAAGTCTTAGAGTGGGAAGTGTTTCTTTTCTTTTTTCTGACAATGACATGAAGTATGAGACATGGAATTGAAGGCAGAACATGACTCTAGACTATTAGTTAACATATATGTCAGGTATAAACATTGCTCCTGTGATGTTTTAGTTACCTAAATGCTACCTTCCCCTTCTTGAGCAGGACAGTGAAAAATGGTATGCCTGAAGGCTGCTATAGTTTAGATATCTATCATGTGTATGTCTTAAAGAAGGAATACATTATAAGGCTCAGTTCATTTTGAACATTCTTTTGTTAACCTCATTTTGTCTCTACTTTGCATCTTGAGTACATCCAAAAATCTAATTTGAAGTTTCATAAACAGCTTGGGCACTGCCAGTGCTGCCTGCAAACTGAAAGAAATGTATTACACGGCATAATTAACTTAAAATAAATGAAACACAATTGGATTTGCCTTATTGAGTTTACATAAAGTAGTTAAATTTACCTAAATCTTTGTAATTACAATATGGCACATTTAGAAGTACAGAAATTAAATCTGCTTCACAGATGCCATTTTTTAGATTTTGCATATTTCTTTATCTTTGAATCTGTTCTTTTGAACTACTGTTTTTTTTTTTAAAGTTGATTACACATGGTGAAGTCAATTAATGAAAATACCCCCACCCCCCTACCCCCAAAAAATGCAAATACATGAATCCTTCTGTGAATTGGTCATTTGATACTGAAATTAAATAAAGCAATAAAATAGCCTGACTCAGCCAGGTAGTAGGATGATTGTATTTGAAAGTGTAAGCAGATGCACCTAAAAACTGATTATCAACCTGCTAATTAAAATGTATTTTCTCATAGAGTACACTGCATTGATAGATACATCTCAGAAAGGCTTGTCTTGGTCTAATAATAAGAATTCCATATTTCTATTCCTTAGTTGGTCACTATAAGCTTGTAATTGTGCAAAGGGGATTCTCATTAAAAGTCGAAATGCAAAAGATCAAAGATTCCTTATTACTTTATAGATTGTATATTCTGATTTTTAAAGAATTTAGCTATGCTAAACTGAGGTAAAATTTAACCCTCATCCATATCCCACGTTAATCATAATATCTCAAAATTTATTCACATAACCTGAAATTATTTATGTTCTGATTTATCTTTTGAGTCTTTTTTTCATGTTTTTTTTTCTTTTTTTTATGGTTTTTTTTTGTTTTGTTTTTATTTTGTGACCTTTTCTTAAATTAAAAGTCCTGTTGTCATTGTCTTCTGAAAGAGGGCAAAATCTAGATCTAGATCCTTCTGATCCTCTTATTCTTCTAGATACCAATTCCGTAATTAAAATTTAGTTACTGCAAAAACTAAAATCAAATTCACCATTTTAAATTTAAAAGCTTAAGAGCATGGGTTCTTTGGGAGGCTATGGTGGAAAAGTATAACATTTTGGAAAGCCAAAATGTTTCCTGAATTTGCAACATCACCTGGAAAAAATAGGAAGTAAATTAAGTACACTGAACTATACAACATGCAGTTTGCACAGCCTTTCTAGGTGAAAAGGTTCATTGAGTGAATCATGTAATAATTCACTTGAGGTTTTGGTTATTACTTATGCTTGGCTTACATTCTTCTGATTGCTACATTTGAGATCTAACCTCTACTATATCGCTTTTAAGCATTTATATTTATTTCCCTGGAAATATTGAGAAAATGGATTTATTATACATGAACACCTGTTCTTCTGTTACTATTAAAATATGTTTGGATTAGCATTGGATCAGCCACCGTTTTGCCAGCAGCTGGTTAATTATCTCACTCAAAGCCCAACTACTGTATCACAAAGCTATTATTACTAATCAGCAGCTTTACCCAAAAGTTAGTAGGAGATTTCCATTGGCTTGAACAACTTGAATGGATTGCTTTCTATGAAATGTATTTATTGTTGGCTGTTGGCATCCAAACAAAGCTCTTTTGAAAGTGAAAATAAGAGTAGTAGAGATGGTTAGCTGTGAGAAAACATTCTGGTTTACTGAAATACCTGACATGAAGGCAAAAATATAGCTGATGTGGAATGTTTGAAAAGTGAGAATTAAGAAGAGGTGTTAAATTGGACCTGTGTTTCACATAGTGAGAACCTGGCTTACATTTTACTCAAAATCTAAAATCTGACCTCCCTGAGCAAAAATATTATATAAAATTAATATGATTTGGAATTTTAGTTTGCTTAGAGGTACAAAACTATTATATTTTTATTGTCGTCGCCTATAGCACCAAGACTTAAAAAACAATTGTTAATAAAGTTGTCTTGTGGAAAGAGACTACTACAGCTGAAAGAGGAAAAGCAACTTTAGATAATGCCAGCAAATCAGAATTGGCACAATTCATCTAAAGCTGTATAAAAGATGAATTTGAAAATAGAACACAGAGCACACCATGGTGCTCCAGAGGCATTCTTTAATCATATTCAAGTAGACTTGTCATCAGCAGGAATTCTGATCGTCTTACCCTAGCCTTATTCTCCCCTCTTTCTCATTTAGAGTAAGACCACAGAGTAAAATGTCGCAGTAAGCTAGAATCACAACAGTCATTGCCAGGTACAAAGAATCGATAATGGAAGACAAGATCCTCTCTTTGTGTATCAAAAAAGGGACACTGCAAGATCTTTGTAGTCAAAGAGTTATCAGCAATATTATTGTAAAGCAGTTGTCACAGAACTTGTGCAGGGCCATGGAGACCCCATCACAGATGGGGATAAGAAGGAAAATGGAGACTGAAAATTTGTTTTCAACGCTGTTCCATTAGCAGACAAGCTTGCTAGTACAGGGAAGATATGTCACAAAAAGATGTTTGTGGCTGTTGCTGAAGGCCACTCTGAAAACACAACATAAGTCTCTCTTCAGATGGAAGCTTGATTATAATGAAACAAAGGTAATTACATGTACCTAAATCACTCTAAAATTAGCTAATAAACTTTTCTGGCATAATGTATATATTTACTCATGTTACACAGTGCTTAATCTTTATTAAAAAAAACCCCAAAAACAAAAAAACAACACAACTTTTTAGTGTTCTGAAGTAGTTGTATGTTAAACTAAATATTTTAGCGTTCATCAGTACAATCACATTTGTCTGTCCATTTTCCCAAAGAGGAATTTTCTCTTATTTACTAGTGTGTTTCTTTGTAATTAAAGTCACTTATTATGAAAAGCAGCTTCTCTGTTATTTAAAGAAACTAACGACCACAGGGCCATATATGAACATCTGTGAATTAAAACAGAAAGCTAAGACCTTTTTTCATTGTTCTGATTGACACCAACCCACTTGATGCATACCCCTGCATCATGCCATAAGCACATACCTTTGTGCCATCCTCTCCCTCCACAAACTTACATAGTCAGATTGTCTCTAAATTTAAAGTGTCTTGTAAATAATAATTGTAAATAATTTATGTTTTAAAATCTTTAAGAATCTAGCCTTAATATCTATCCAAGAGAATAAATACAGAGGTCAGGGAGAGAATCTAGAAATTCTAAGTGTATCCAACAAAAAGTATCAGAAACTTAGCTGTATTTTTGAGTCCTGTCCCTTGCTACTGCCCTTGTGTTAAAGGCTGCAGGCCCATAACTGTTATCACTCCATTTGTGTTATGGATTCACAAAGGTTATAAATTGACTAATGTGTAATAAGTCTGCTGCTGTAGGAATTATTCTCAAATCCTTTCTGGTTTTGTTTTGTTTGTTAGTTTTTGTGGTTTTGGTGTTTTTTCTTTTTTTTTTTTTTTTCTTTTTTTTTTTTTTTTTTTCAGAATGTGACTATTAAAAGTGTATAATGACCTATTATGACAGTGAATGAAAACTGAAAGGGAAGTTTGTGGGACTAGGCACATTCATTATAAGCAATTATTAAATTTATATCTGGAATTATTTTCATAGAAGAATGTCCACTATATATTTAAATGTTCAGTAATGATCATACTGCCAGACTTCATGATTTTTATCCCTTTAGGTTTACAGTGTTAGAATAATAGGAATTTCAAATAATCTTTGACAAAGAAATATGCTATAAATTATCTAACTGCCATCAACATGAGAAAAGAAGTAAACATGTGGACATGCTGATAGTGATTTTCCACAGCCTGATCCTTTATGGATGGACTAGTTCTATTCCAGACTGATTACTCTGTCATTCACTAGAGCCTATCTTGTCTGCTGCTGTCACGCTTGGTCTTTGACATTAACAATAAGATTAGCACCAGCTCAGACTGTCACACCAGCCAGAGCCTAGAAAGATATCACAGACCTTGCTTTAGTACAATTAAATTTAAAGACAGACCTTTAAATCTGTGTCTTTAGGCAATGATTCTTAACCTAGGTCATAATACTGAATTTCATTTGCAAAGGGGAACATCGGCATTGTTTCGGTAGCTCCCCATTTAAATTATTGAGATAAGTATATAAATCACATAATTTACCTTATTATATGATTATCTACTATGATTAACATGTATAACACACACACTTTCTTTTAACATACTTGTTGTCCTTCAATTTATCAGTGTGTAGTTCTCCCTTCTTACAAATCATATGAATAGAAGTTATGCAGAGTACTTCCACAATTGCAAATATTCATTTACTGTGATGAGACTGTCAATAGAGGCCTCCAGTTTCTTCCAGAATTTACACAGGTGTCTGTTTTAGGAAAGCAAAGCAAAGAATATACACATGCAGTAAAGAAGGTACAAGGCAGAACTGGATGCTTCCTTAGGTATCTTGAGAAAGTGATGTGGTGTTGAAAATAAAATAGCTATGACAATTGACTCTCAAGCAAAAAGTACAAACAAAATCCAGACTGTTTAAATACTCCGTGCTGAATGTCACAGTCTGACAATTAGTTTAATTATAACTCCTATTTCAGATATTGCAAAATTTGATTTTCAAAATATTATGCATTGTCATTTGGCATATGGAGGATGTAATCTTTATCCCATGAGAAGGACTTAGATTAAATGTTGCTCTTTAATTATTCTAACCTTTTTGTTTATTACTTAGATTAGAAACAACTATGTGAAGGACTTGCGTTTCAGGGTTCAGCATAATATATTTGCCATCCTAGACTTTTTATGACAAAATTCTTCTTTTAACTTGTCATGGACCCTCCAGTTCTACTCTACTATAAAAAACACTACAATAACAATGTTTAATATTAATAAACTGATGATCATAGACAAAAAAATTATTATATGTGTCAGCTTATAGACATATAAGCAGCACGTGGTTTTCTTCCTTCATGTCCGATGGCTAATAGGCAATTATTTCTCAAGCAGCACTTATAAGCTTAGTATTATCTGATACCTCACTTTCTAGAGATGTACCTGACTGAGCAAAGTGGCCCCTCGTGGCACGTAATATTTTCTTAAATACTTTACTTTCTCAACTTTCCTTTCATTTTGGCTTACAAATGTCCAATACCTACACAATTTTACCCTTTATTTCTGCATCTTCAAATGACAATTTTCAAAGCTGAAAATTTTCAGGTTTTATTACCTAAAGTCTTTGACTCCTCAAAAAATATATCTTGTATAGGAAGCTAGAAATACGGCATCAGTCTTCTAATTTTAAATATTGAGGGGCTGAGGTTAGCTTCAATAAAGAAGATAAAATTTAAATTCCATCTGTGAAAACAGTAAAAAGTTCAGGAAAATTCAAGAAGCAGCGTTTAATCTTCAAGCAAATACCCACCCGTGCCATTTCTGAATACAAATCTGATTATTTTTTCCTATATACATTTCACTGACAGCTTTTTCTCTAAACCTGAAAGACTGTTACTTATTCAGATATTCTACCTGTTAATCAGCTGCCCTTATATCTTGCAGCTATATCTGTGTCTACTTTTGCTGTTTCTAGAATAAAAATATACAAAGCTAATCATATCTCTTTTCAAAATTAAATAAAATAAAATTAATAATACAAAAGAAGACAGTGATACAGGAAAAGCTACACAAAGTGAGGTCTCTTCTTAGCTCTTTCAAGTAAGTTTAGAGATTTCCAGAAAAATTTCTTTTTAACATGTTAAAAAGATTTTCTCATTAATAAGAAAGACATTATGATTTGGCTACAAAATGAACCCTTGAACTTGACTCAGTGTGATATGCTAAGAAATTGGAATAATTATATTTTACTGAAAGTTTTTTCTGAAAGCTACAGGCTATCAAATCCCACAAGTGGTAGCTCACTTACAATTTGATATCTTTAATTATAGTATATCTTCCCTTAAAAAATTTAACCTTTCTGAGGCATAGAAACTGGGTTTCAAAGGAAAAAATAAATCTAGTCTTTAAGCATGAAAAAAAATCAATACTGCAGGTTTTTCAAAACAAAACAAAAAAAGAAACCCAAAGTGAAACTATAGTGCTTCACAAGAAACAAGACTGATGGAGGGCTTTTAATTGAAAACATTTAGCTCCATTTGGCTTGTTTTCTGGTTGCTGACACCTAACAACTTCTCATCATCTATGGTAAAGAAACACGTCACCTGCATCATGCCTAGTTATCATGTTGATTCGATTGTAAGTAATTAGCTACTGTAACTCAGATGGCTGAATTCAAATTCATCACTCTATTGTGACAGAGTTTATTATATGCAATATGTAAATTCCTGGAGGAGACCAGGTTCAGACCCTGTATCTCTGGCTTTAAATGTCAAAAAAAAAAAAAAAAAAAAAAAAAAAATCCCTTTAGCTTTTCCCTAAACTTAGATAATTTGTACAATGTCTGAAAATTTGAGCATGTGTCCCAGACCCAGACAGCTTTGGTAAAGCTAATTCTGCACCATTCCTTAGTAGATGTTCTCATGATAAAAATATGATCCTTTTACCTCTTTCTCTTCATTCTTGAGAATTTGCTGTTGCTGGATGCACAGTGAATCAACCAAAACAGACATCGTTCTAATTCCTTACCCAAGTATAGCCATTTCTGTTTGGTAGCAAAAGTTGTTATAGATATTACCTTCTATGCTAAGCTCAGTGTTACCACTGTGGTTTAGATATAGCCTGGTAATTAAGCAATTCTTTTGGGGAAATGTGGAACTGTGATACTTACCTTTTTCATTATGTACACTGGTATTGGCTGGGATAGAGTTAAATTTCTTCATAGAAGCTCCATAGTAATCCCTTGAAGTTGTGAAGACCTCAGCTGCCATGAACATCATAGAGGTGCATTGAATTCATGGTGGTTTTATGTGAAGGAAAATTGGGTTTTGTGTACACTAAGATCCTCAACATATAGTCTATACTCCATAGATTTAGTGATGGCAATTTACTTTTCCTCCTTACCTTCTTAACCACTGTTGCACCATTTTTCTGTTTTTCCCCCGAGTCCTTTCTGTAGAGCATATTTACAGATTAGTTTAAAGCAGCTCATGGCTAATAGAGCTGTAAGAGTACTCAGTAGATGTTCAAAAAGGGTATTTTCCAAAATGCCCCACTTCCTGTTCTTAAAGAAATATATATCTAGCAGATGGAAGAAATTCAGCAATGTTTGCATATAGGTGTATGATGACTTTTGAAGGACATAATGATTTGTAATCTTCTTCATGCAGTATACTTTGAAAATCAGAGGTTCTGGAGTACTTTGAATCAAGGAAGGAAACCTTTTCTATGGCCAGTACTGCTAATCAGGCAATGTCTTCAAATGCTAGGCCCCAATTTGTTCTGAAGATTTACTTCCCTGTTAATGTGAATCATAACGTACCTAGATGTTCTGTGAAAAAATGATAGCAAATTCTGAAGCACAGACTAAGCAAACAATTGTTGAATAAATGTGTTTGAGTAACTTTACAGAATGTCACCAAGCTTTTGTCAGTGTTGTAGCTGCAGATCAGTAATATTCTACAGTTGCCTAAGCTAAGCACAGTCTTAGATATAATATAGCCTGTATAGTAACAAGTAGGAAACAATCAGGGGGAAAGAAAAAAGTTAAAACAGAAATAATCAGAGATTTAGAAGAAACAGCTTCTGAATGATCTCTCTAGTTTAACATTCCAACCATTTTATGGCACAAGCAGATTTTGTGCATCAGTGGAATTATTAAATGTATCTACAATACATATAAATCAGAAGCCATTTACTCCACAAGAATTTATATACTGTAGGCATTACTGTAATTAATTTAGAAATTGACCATTTGTTGCCTGTATTTTCTATTCTAAAACATGCTATATATGTGGTAATCTAAACTTCTAATGTACCATAAACAATACCATACTTTATTAACAAAGTACCACAGTCATGCAGTGTTAAATGACAAATCAAGGTCTTCTATGTAGGATTACCACTTAAATAAGCAAGATTCAATGTGGTGAATGGTTGGACAAGAAATCAAGGAGAGGAAAAAGATTTTGTGCAAAATATTTAGATCTTGGTTTCTAAATTTATAACACTTAATACTATCTCTGCTTAGAGGAATTACAGAGGAATGAAAGCAGGTTAATTAACATTGAAAAAATACAGCTGTGGGCTGGCTTGGGGTGGTGGGTTGGCTGATGTGGATAATGTGCAACTGTGGCTGGTTCTGTTAAGTGGTTAAATAGCTCTAAGGGGTATAGAAGAGGAGGACAGTATGAAGAAAAACCTGCAAAAAGCAGGAGGGTGAGACAAGGAGAGACCCTGGGAGAAACAGGGAGAAGAAGGGGGTCTGGTTGAGGAGAAGCTGGTTGGAAGAGGAGCATGGAAAAGAAAGAATCTGCATGCAGCTGAGGCAAGAAACAGGGTGGGCTGGCACGAAGATGAGGAAGGCACAGCATGGACAGTAGATGAAGTGTTGAAACCTTACAGGAGATTAGTGGCTGTGTCATGGCAATGGTATAACTTATTGAAGTTAGTCTGGTATGGGATGGTAAAAGCCTTGTTGCAGCTGGCTAGTTTTAACAGTGTTGCAACACCCTCTGGAAAAGAAAAAAAAATATCCAATGGCAAAATCTGATCCTAAGAGTCAAATTCTCAAAAATAACTTGTAGGGTGTGGCTGTATGAAATTGTAAGTACATCTGTAGAATTAATCAAGTATAAATTTGAAAGATTGATACTGTATTCATGGATGTAAAACATTGACTGACATTTCAATATTTTAATGAATTTTGCAATGTATTCTAAACAAATAATGATTGGCCAAGTAAATGATTGCAAATTTTCCAACACTTAAGCTAGATCTCCTGAAAAAAAACTTAAATATATTGACAAAATGCTTCTATGGAAAAAGAATGGCAAGATTCTTGGGGCCAGATGGAGACAGTTTTAACTTGATGAGTGTAAAATCTCTTATTCTTGAATTGATGCTGGTAAAAATTGTGAGAAAGGAAAATTAATGAAAACTCAATCTTACATTAAGAGTAAAATGAACTCAGTCATGAGCTTCATGGGTTTCAAAAATGGAATAAGAAACAAGTCTTTAACTCAAAGACTGTGCTAGCACCTAAAAAGAAACACCTAAGCTTGTAGACAGATGGCACAATACCAGAAAATGCAATTAGTTTCTTCACTGCTCATGTAATGACAGTGTTCTAAATTACCATTTTAACCGGCTCTCAAAATCCATAGCAACGATAGCGGAGAGTCTGAAAGACAATTAGAAAGAACTTTGTCCATGTTTACATATCATTGTTCTTGAGTGTGTGATGGGCTTAGGCTTTGTCTTATTCAAAAATAAGTAACACATTGCTTGCATGTTGAATACTAAGATTCAACTTTACTCCACTTCTGAACCAGACAGTTGTAATGATTTTCACTGATGGCTAGCTAACAAACTTAAAGACTTGGAAAGCTTTGTAGGCACCTATCTATTTGGAATCTAAGCACATTTAACTTTTTATCAAAGTAACTCTCTGAAGCAACATAGCTATCCTTTAGCAATATTCTGTTCTTGCCTTAAATACCTGTTCACAAAAGTAATGAAAAAAGATATGCAGAGGTTTGACATGTTTTTTCTAAATGCATAGCAAAATGCATATTATTCTATTTTATAACAATTAAATTGCTTATGCACATTTGCCTGTGTTTTCACCCTTTCAAAGCCTGATGTTTATCAATGCCAGAGTAGAACTTAACATAATATCAGTCATGAGGAGAAGACTTTATTTAAACTGTTTATATAGAAAGATTATTTAGTCTTAGCTATTCTTTATTTTACCTCATACTATTTACATGAAAAAAGCCTTTCCAATAGCTTGGAATTATGGTAGTATAATTACATTTTACAGAGGATCAAGGTCTGTTTTCTGGAACTGCATCAAAATACATATGTTTCTCTCTATCTTCAGTTTTGCAAGAGTCCTTAAAGAATTCTGGTAGGCATTACTCACCTTTCAAAAGCCATTACTAGTTCCTCCCTAATGTATTAAGTTAGTCTAGTTGGTTTATGACTTCTCCATTAATGGAATTTTTTAGGTTTTTTAGGAACATTTTCTCCTAACACCAGGGTGAAGCATATCAGGCAATAGTTTCTTGCATCATCTTTAGCACCTCTTTAAAAAGTAGTACAATGTTGTCAGCTCTCTTGCTCTCTGGTTTAACAGCTATTTAATGATGAAAGGTCTCATCCTGATTCCTTTGTCACTAGTTGAAAACTCATTAAATTTAGTGGGAGCAGAATACAATTCTACTTGCATAATTTTCCTACCAGCACTGTTCATTTTTGTGTGATTTCATTGGGATTCTTGGACAAATGCCATAGGTGATTGGTGACCTCTTTTAACTTCATTTCTCACATTGCAGCATCCCCTCTGATTACCTGTTTGCACTTAGTTCCAAACAAAGTCCCATGTTTTTAATGGTACATGAATTAATTTGTGTGGGGTCACCTCTACACACTTTAGATACAGAATGGATGACACTTCTTGCCTGACAAGGACCCCTTGGGCGGGGTGGGGGGTGGGGGGTGGAGAGAGATTCTGCCCATATTATGATTTAGATCCATTCCCACTGTAGAACAATTTTAGGTTTTAGGGAATGTTAGTAATTTCAAAGTGGGAATTTCTCCTTATGTATTGAAGTATATTTTATGAGTTGAAATTCATCTTATCACATGACATATTTCACTGAGTCAAACATGAGTCACTAGGTACTGATTACATTGACACTGCTGAATACATGAACTTCAGACTAATCTGTGCTTCCAAAGTTAAGCAGAAAAAAACCCTGTGTTCATATTGCATAGTACTTGATCTAAATATCCTTTGGGCTTTGTGTGGTGCTTTTTCTACCATTAAGTTGTAATTGCTATTCTGTCCTTAAATGGGTGCTCTTTCTGCATGTTTGTTTTGCTTTTCAGTTTCTTAAATAATGTGAAGGCTGTGCTGCAGCCACAGTATTACCACATCATTGCAAAATGAAACTGAGGTTATATGTTATGTTTGTGGGGTAGGAAAACATAAGAAACTTAAGCTGGCTGTTAGAAGTGAACTGTCACCTGAATAGAAGCCAGGCTTTGCTTTTATGTCAATGAGATGTTGCATCCCAGAATATATGCAATGTGGTCAATAAAACAATTTACCTGGTAGCGATGTGGAAACATGCTACTTGACAGTGTAGACATAGCCATTGTCTAGGGTTTGAATAACTCTTACATTAGCACATTTCAAAGTTGATCAGAAGTGTGCTTGATAACAGACCAGTGAAACTGTGAAAGTGAAAAAAGAAGAGGATTTTGAAGGAACCTGTCAAGTAACACACTTGGGAGGCTCATTTGCTGAAAGCAAAGCTGGGTAGCTTTGTCACTGGCCGGGAACAAAGATGGCATTGTGCTTGGCATTGGGTCATGAGGTTATGCTGGAAGCCTTGTAAACAGCCACACTAGAGCTTTCCAGAACTTGTTCAGCTGCACCAATAAGGAATTATCTATTTAAATACCACTTTTGCATTCATCTACCCCCAAATTATTGAGCTAATCACATAAACAACAACAATAATAATAGTAATAGTCACCAAGCAGAGTTGTTTGCACCTGACCAAATCCAGTATCAATATTTTACAAGAGCCAAGGAAAATTTTTAGGTGCTAAAGAAGCAATCTTCTGCAATAATGAGGGGGAAGTAAACCAAAACAGAACAAATAGGTTCTGTTATCAGTAACTATCAAGATTACTATTCTTTTTTATATATTTTGTGCATACTTAAGATTAACGTGGGCATTTAATCTTACTGATATGATGTAGATAGACAAATAGTTTCATTAATTCTCTGTAATGCTTTTGCACTAAAACTGTGGAAACTGTGATGACTAACAAAAATAAAGTTATTTTAGAATTAAACAACCTATACAGGATCTTTAGAGAAGTAGGTACTTTCCCAAGTATGTCACAGATTTCCTTTACCACTCTGAGCAGTGCACAGAGGCTAATACTATGTGGTCCTTGCTGATGAACATACAAAACAGCTTCTCAGAGGGCTTTATTAGTGGTCCTCAGGCAAGTAGCTACTCCTGGGGTTTCATGATGTGTTGTTTTATCTCCCTTCCTATCATCTTTCCTTGGAAAAATGGAAGCAATAATACTCCCGTGAACGACAAGATCATTGAACAAACATTCAGAAGTTTCCAAACAGTATTTTAAAAGTTTATATTTGCATCAAAGATGGAAACTTACTTTGTTTTGTGCATATTTAAACAAAAAAAAAAAAATTGGTCTTATTCCCAAAGATCTTAGAATTTACAGGCTCCAAGTGGATACAACTGATGCATATATCTCACTGAACAAGTAATAGTTTAATAAACAGAGGGCATTGTACTGTGACTGCATAGCCATTCATCTGGGCATCTGTGAATATATGTGCATTATTTTTAAAATAACCTTGCACTTAGAATTAAGGAAAAATATTAAGGAAGATAAGGAAAAAGTGTATAATGACTTTGTACGTTTTAAAAGGGAGGTGAAGGAGTGATATGGAAAGTACGAAGGAACGAAGTAAAAGGCAAGAGCCGTGTTATTGCTGCAACAATTATTGCAATTAACAATGGCTTAATAGTGTATATAATTTAAAAGAGAAAATTTGAGCAGCACAAGGGGTGATAATCTTGTAAATAATAGAATAAATGCTGTATGTATTTGAAGCATTCTCATGACAATTGTCTCACCTCTACTCATTAAATAAAACAAATCAGAGTTCATTCAGTAAAAAAATTAAAATTTCATTATCTTCGATACCCTTTTTTTTTCCCTGTCAGATTGGTTTCTGGGGCTATAACTCAAAACAAAACTGGAACCAAAATAACTGTTTCTGACAAATTTCTGTTAGAATAAGTATCTCTATACGTAAACTGTATGTTTTGTGCTATTTTGCATTAATCTGATTCAAGTAAACTTCAAAAAATCAGCCTTGAACTGACAGTATCCTGATATATATATTTGTGATTTAGAAACTACTTCCCCAGTACTTTCTGACTGATGATGAGAAGGGAATGAAAAGCTCAAATGAATTTAGTAACAAGTTTCTGCTGTTTTCATGCCTGCTGGAGAGTTATTTATCCACTTACAAACAATAAAATAAAATTGACTTCTTTAGCCATTCTCTTTTAGATATCTTTAATTTCAACTTCATCAAGTTTGCATATATTATTTTTATCTTTTATACATAGCAGCCAAACAACAGTAGTGTGCAAGTAAATCTAAAAGCCTTTTATTATATTACAGTTTAATTTCTTAATTACTATGCTTGCTAACTTTTATTTTTTGAACAAAACTAGCATCTACTGTCTCAATTGTTCAGAATGTGATATTTTTAATGATTGGATCTGGAAATAGCTGGAAGCTATTATTTTAAACTTAATCTTAACTTTGTTTGCATGATAAGTAAATGCCTATGCTGACAGGTAACTGAAGATAGTAGGTAATAACAACATAGTGACATGAACACCCCAAAGACATATAGTCAGGGAGGACAAGTTAGAGTCTTTTTTATCTTAAGAAATCTGCTTCAGAAGAAAGTAGATCCAGAATATTTACTTAGTGAAGTGCTCTCTACTGACAGCTAAGATGATATGGAATAGTCAAACTGATTCCAGTTTGTGGGAGCTAGAAATTAAAATTAATCACCATAGAAGAGATGGTAACAGAGTACTCCAAAATGTTCATCATTAAAGCACATTGCACAAAGGTATATTCTTTGCTTGTAATCTGTTATTATTATAGTATAATTTGATTATGACATTCCGGACTACTCGGGAAACAAAGTTTGATGAAGATCCCAGCATTGCTTATGAAGTGTGAAGTTAAGAATGCCAGAGGGTTTTTCACTTCACTATCCCTCTGCTAATTTCTCTTAGTGACTGGCAAATGGTAAATAGGTTCAAGGATGCATCTTGATTCTCTGCAACTATTACATTGCACAATAAAATAATAATAATAAAATATATTCCTTCCTCTCACTATGTTTAGCTGTAAATATAAATGAAAAAAAGAGTTTGGTGATTTAATTCTCCGAGACTTTGTCTTTAACCTACTGGATCTTGATGATGATTCCTTTACTGACATAATCGTTTAAGCTGCAGTAGGTTCTTGAATTATTGAACCTATCATGGTTTAACCTCAGCCAGCAACTAAGTACCACACAGCTGTTTGCTCACTTCCCCCACCCCCTCCCCCCGGTGGGATAGAGAGGAGAATCGGGAAAAATATAAAACCTATGGGTTCAGATAAGAATAGCTGAATAACTGAAATACAGTAAAATATGTTGCAGCTGCTGCTAGTAGTTGTAATGAAAAGGGAGGTAACAGAGATAGAGGAATAAAAGTCAAGAAAAATAAGTGATGCACAATACAATTGCCACCTGCTGAACAATGCCCAGCCAGTCCCTGAGCATGGATCAGCAGCTTCCAGCCAATTCCCCCCCACCCCCCCGCCCCGCCCAGTTTATTTGCTGAGCTTGGTGTTCTATGGTATGGCATATTCCTTTGGCTAGTTTGGGTCCTGTCCTGGCTCTGCTCCCTTCCAGCTTCTTGTGCACCTGCTCACTGGCAGAGCCATGGGGGACTTGAAAAGTCCTTAATTTAAAGTAATTGCTACTTAGCAACAACCAAAACCATCAGTGTGTTATCAGCATTATTCTCATACCAAATCAAAACCACAGCATTAGACCAGCTACTAAGAAGAAGATTAACTCTATCCCAGCAGAAACCAGGACAAGCCTCTCCACCAGACACAGACAGATAAGGTTGTCTCTTGCCATAAACTACTGTAGTTTAAATAATTCTAAGTATTTGTTTAAATCCTTATAATTGTTGATGGTTTTATAGACTAGGTATTTTGTTAGGTATTTTGTTAATCAAAATACGCATATCTTGAGTCTAATATTTCTAATATCCTCCTCACCTTCATAGGGAGTACCCAGCTGATGCAAATAAATTCTTCTTAAGAGCTTTCTCAAAAACATGTTCCTGTATTGCTATAACTCATGATTACAGTTTTACATTTCATAGTCAGTGTTCCAACACCAAACTATGGTTCAGGGTTGGGCTGCTGCTGAAATAACTTTCTTCATCTTGCACAATTTTGTATTTCATAAACTTTATTTATTCCAATGATGGTGATTTCTGGTGATGGTAGAAACTCTTAAGCCTTTAACTTACTAAATGGGTAAAAACAGAATCCAAAGTAAGCAATCTGGTGACTAATGTCATCTAGCTGCAGACGTCAATACTGTAATTATGTACATCTGAGCTGGCCATCCTAGATTTATATGATAGTTAATGCAGAGAAATAAGTACTATTTGGGTGTGATTCATCTGACCTACTTTATGTCTGCTTTAGAATATGATAAATTACTTTTTAGAATGTATCTAGTCCTTTCCATTTGCTCTAAAGGGAATTTAGAATGACTAGCTTAGGAGTCAGTATCTGGGTTTGGTAGTGAATACCATCGTCAGTGTTTGTCACTATGAAAAGAAGATGCATATTGTAAGAAGAAACATAAGAGTGACTGTTCTCCATTCATACGCAACATTTACAAAAACAAATACCATGCAAATTAAATTTCCTTCTTAATGATTTCCTTTGCAAAGCTTTAAATTTGCATTTCTTATGGATTGCTTTTGGAAGAACTAATAAGAATATTAGAAATTATGGAAATGAAAGACAGGAATATAGGATAAGGACAAACTTTCTGAGTTACTGAATTCTTTCATGGTAATTTAATCTTGAAATTCTTGTTTATTTAGTCCATGACTCCAGCTGTAATGCTCTCCTAGAACTGGACTTTGGTGGTTAGAAACCTTCTTCTAATTTCCAGTGTTTTAATTTATCCCCATTTCTTACTTGTCCTTACATAATGCATGACATTGATATCTGAGCTTTCTTTATAGAAAAATAGTTTACAAGTGTCAAATATGATCTTATTGCAACTACCTTCTCTAAATAAACAGCAAAAAATATCTAGGAAATATATCTGAATACTGTAGAATGCTCTAACTCTAAGGAAATAACCATATATTTAATCTCCCTTTTCCTTTCCCCTCACATTTCTATTCCTCCTTTCAATACCTGTTTGAAAGCTTTCCTATGTCCATTGACCCATATTTATGATGGCATTTCCTCCTCCCTTTCCTGAGAAGATATATTTACATAGAAATATTTTGATTATTGGTCAGCTGTGTTAAAGTAACACCTCAAATTTAATAATACAATAAATTTTTGTCCCAACAACCCCCTGAGCTGACATTTTGTGATTTCAATTCTGCATGAATCTGGAATGGAGATTGTTAGTTGTACTCAATTCAATTTAGTCTGTCAAAATCTTTGAGTTTTTGCAACGTATAAAATGCACGTTCCATTTACAACATTAATTCTTTTTATGAACATCCCATTTAACATGTAGTGCTCCATTACCATTAAATTTTCCCTTTCTTTGGGAAATTTCTAGTGCTGAGTCTGTAGTACCAGATCATCCATTCAGTTTTTTAATATTAAAAGAAAAGTCACATAAACTTTTAGATTGACTTGCCTGGCAAAAGAAAAAAAATATTAAAAGTCATTCAGCAGCAGTCTATTTTGGATACAGTCTATTTTGGACGCAGTATGGAATACTGAGAATTTCTGAAAAAGACAGAAAAAATATTGTATATGGATAAACTGGCTGTATACAAAAACCTGTTCCACAGGCACATGTAGGGACAGAATCACAGGAGAGAACTATAAAAGTTATCTATGGTGTTTAAAAGTTATGAAAACTCTTGAATTGTTCAAAAACTAAGCTTCCTGTAAAAACTCTGACATTTCCTATGCATCACATATGTGAGGTACAGATTAAGGGAGGTGCTAACATCTCAAGAGTGGTTTTGTGGTTAATTCTTTAGATTTGAAACATAGATGATCTTTGTTCCAGGCTAGAGATAATTGATTTGATGGTTGAGTGACTGTACTACTAAGGTCATGCAGGATAAAGGCCAATCAGGCTGTAATTCTCAGCGACTGAAGTGGCACAGGTAAGATTTATCTTCATGTAACTGAAGCTGACCACAGTAATTTAGAAGTGATCTTAATATTCGGTCAAAAAAAGGGAAATAAAGGAAACAACTTTCTTGTCTCGTTTCTGTGAAAATATATGTCTACAAGAACTTTAATAAATCTGATTTAGTCATGATTTGACAGCTCATTATATTTGCTTCACTACAGACTTTTGATTTACATAAATGTTCACTACAGTTTTAATTGCATTTTCCTTCATGTTACATTTTACTGCTACAGTCTATGGCTGTAATTGAAAAGGACTGAATTTTTAATCAGGGATGTATTATGTAGAAAAATATGTATCATTTTAACTTGACAAAAAATTACTGTGTTGGATAGAACTTCAGAGATGTAAATGCAGAGCCTCCATCTACAAAGTATTAGCCTGCCAATCAGTATGGCTATAGGCAAATGTACAGACTGACAATCCTTTTAGTCTGATGAAGAAATGTTGAAAAGATTTTAACCCCAATTTTTAGGTCATCACTCTAAACAGGCAAGCAACTGTAGAACTGCTTAAACAGTTTTGTAGAACTTGACACACAGTTTATCTAAATAGTGCCTTAAATGGAAATCCCTGAACTCACACAAGACAATGAAATTACAGTGATCTGCATCACAAATAACTTCACTAGTTTAACCTAAAACCAGAACTGTTAATAGGTTGGTGCTGGATATTATTTTATTTTTTCTCTGCAGTAGTGATGCCCAAGAATTCAGCTGTCAGTGTTTTCCTTCGCCATTATGGACAGTCCCAGTTGCCACTAGCCAAAAACATTCTTCAGTTTCTGATAGTGCTCTGAATTACCTATCTCTGTATAGTCTTATATACAGTATTTTACATACACTGTCTAGACTACACTTTCACAAATAAATATTTGGTGGGTTTTATTGATGACCTTAACATTTTAATCTTTCTTCTATATTCCACATAATAGTAGTATCAGTATTTCACTTAAATACTCATTGAGTGTACTAAAGTTCAGTATTAGTCAAGATTGGGTCAGCTGAACTTCCTTTTTTGCACTGGCTGTGTAATACTAACATTTATTTTATAACTTTGTAGTAGTTTATCCTTTGGATCAAACTAAGCCATCTTAACCTAAAACACTTTCAGAGTATTTTTAAAGAAGCAGTCATAAACTGCAGCAGAACTACCCAAGACAGGATTTAGCTTTTGTACTAGTTAAAATTACTTTAATGTACTGCATTCAATCATTAAAACGGGGGGGGAAACCATTTACAGCTCTCTGAAACCACTGCTTAGGAGTTTATAGAGCAACTGCAGTGAAACAGAACTGCGCAGAAAACAGTTTCAGTACTGTGCACCATTTGCACTACTTTTTGGTTTCTAGAAGTTATTTTTAATTTATAGTGTTTGGAAGGTCTTGCTTCCCACTTATGAAATGTATTCTGTACTCCTGGGGCCTTGTGAAGGGAATTCTACTTACTAGCCTGATATGTGAAACGTGCCAAGAGGAATAGCAACTAAATACATTCTTAAAAAGATCCAATAGCTCAGAAACAATAGGCTGCCCAATATTTCAATTTTTAGGTGAAAAGAAAAGACTCAAGACAATTTACTGGCATGCAAGTGTATCACTGTAGCCCTTCCACTACTCAGCATTCCCTGAACAAAACCCAAGTATTCATATTTTATATCCAAAAAAGAGAAGTTTCATTATAAAGACTATAAGACAGGCAAATGTGTTATATTCATCATATAGAAAAGAAAATGAGAGGCAGAAAGCTTGAGCAGTGACTGCCCTCAGCAAACTGAAGAAATTGATTGCATGTCATGACCCCCCTCTACTTAAGCTGAAGAGAAGAATGAGATACCACCCTTATGTATCGATCTATTTCATATAAACAACCTGAGTCCTTCCCCTTCCAATAGAAGTAGCCAACATTAGTCTTGGATACTAAGCGGTTATCTTTCAGGTATTCAGATTTCAGATGACTAAATAACTCATGTAAGTAACAGATATATTGACTGCTTCAACACCTTTGAGCAGTAAGGGGAGATGAAGATTTTACTAAACAGACATAAGAACAGAATATTGCAAAATGTAATTTGGGAATGGTTCCTGATCTGCAGTACCATAGGAATTAATTTTCAAGTTTTCTACAAAACATTCATCTTTACCACTCCACCAGGCTGCAGTGTGTATAATGTCTGCAGTGCCTATTACTGATCTCCCTGAAAATGCATGTGTTGATAGATATCCATAGAGCGACAAATTTGGGAAACAGAACACAGTGGTAGAGCCTAAGGAACAAAAGGAAACCAATATGGGGGGAACCCCCCCAAACCATCAAAAAAAAAAATAAAATCCAACAACCTTTGTTCCTATACTGGAACCTTTAAAACATGGAATTAATGTACATAGTTGATGAAACATAGTTTAGGGAAACTTCTTTAGCCCACTTTCCCAGGATCCAGCATTTAGTGGGGTCATGGGTTACAAGTCATTCATGCACCTAGATGGTATGTGCTTCTTTTCTGTATGTTTATGAGTACATTAATAGTATCAGGTCTACAAGAAAACACTTTAATCAGGTGAGAAAAAAACCCAGTATCTGTTATACACTTGTACTGGATTCAACTTGTACTGTAGTGTGTTTGGGTTGCTAAAGGCTACAGAGTTCCCTGTGTGGAGAAGACACTGAACTGCCTTTAGCTGGTCACTGCCAAGTCTAGCTGACTCCAAGACCATTGTGAATGCCCATTGCTCCCCAATACAGCAGCCAGACAAGGGAGCCTTTGAGATTCCAGTTCACATGTATTTAGGACAGGCAACCATGGGGGAGGAAAAAAATGGGTGAACTGGTACAAACTAAGTGTAACCTGCAGTAAAAACAGAGAAGGTAAAACCATGAAGGAAGGAGGTGTATAGCTTGTGTTGAGCCTGGAGAATTAAATATATTTACTTAAGTGTTGTGTGTTGTTTGTTTGCTTGTTTGTTTTGCCTTTTTTTCCTAATTATCAGTCAACAGAATTTGGTACTACCTGGAAATAAATTAAATTAAAAAAAAATCTATTGAGTGAAGATTCCTTCACCCACAGAGCCACTGTGGTCTAAGACTATTATGCTGTAATGATTTTAACAAGAAAACAAGTGAAGAATCATCCTGCAACTCAAGAAATCTGGTTTAAAATTTGTCACAGTTGCTTAAATCTTTTCAATTCATTAATTAAATATGTATAAAAAGGAAATAAATCTCTTTTTCCAACCATTTATTTAGTTTTCCTGGGTAGATTTTTATTGACGACAATGAAATAGCTCTCCCTTACCCTTTGAAGATCTATTCAGCCAACAAAATGCTCATTTAGAAGGTTTTTTTTACCTATAGCTGTCTGCCAGTAATGAAATGGAATATAAGGCTTCTACAGGTACCTTGGCCAGAAAAGGAAGATTAAATAAAAATATCCCCCTTATAGATATGACAGAATAAGTAGTGACAACCAACAGGGAGAAGGCTGGGGTATTCAGCAATTTTTTTTATTTTATTTTTTTTTCATCAGATATCAGTGGTAACCTTTCTTCCCACAACTCTCAAACCCCTGAACCTCAAGGCAAGGACTAGGGGAATGAAATCCCTCCCATCATAAGTGAAGATCAGGTTTGAGATCACAAGAGGAACCGGAACATACACAGCTCCTTGAGACCTAATGAGGTGATTCCACAGTCCTGAGGGAATTGGCCGATGCAGTTGCCAAGACACTTTCCATCATATTTGAAAAGTCATAGCAGTCAGGTGAAGTCCTAGTGACTGAAAAAAGGGAAACATCACACCCATTTTTATAAAGGGTAAATAGGAGGACTGTGGGAACTACCAACCAGTCAGCCTCACTTCTGTGCCTGCTAAGATCATGGAACAGATTCTTCCAGAAGGATCCTGTCCATCAGTGGACAAGGGAAGAGCTATGGATGCTATCTACCTGGACTTCTGTAAGGTCTTTGATGTGATCTACAAATTCTTCCCTCCACATCAGAGAAATATGGGTTTGATGGGTGGACTGTTAAATGGATGAGGAATTGGTTGGATGACCATGTCCAAAGAGTTACAGTCAATGGCTCAATGTCCAAAAGGAAACCAATAAACAGGTGGTGTCCCTCACGGCTCTGTACTGGGTCCAATACTATTTAATATCAAAGACATGGACAGTGGGGTTGAGTTCACCCTCAGCAAGCTTGCAAGTGACAGCAAGCTGAGTGGTGCAGTGGATTCACTAGAAGGAAGGGTTACCATCCAGAGGGACCTGGACAGTCTTGAGGAGTTGGCCCATGCAAACTTCATGAAGTTCAACAAGGCCAACTGCAAGGTCCTATACCTGGGCCAGAACAATATCCATAATCAATACAGACAGGGCATGAATGGATTGAGAGCAGCCTTGTAGAGGAGGACTTGGGGATACTGGCGGATGAAAAATTAGACATGATCTGGAAATGTGTACTTGCAGCCCAGAAAACCAGTCATATCCTGGGCTGCATAAAATCTGTGTCCAGCAAGTTGAGTAAGGTACTTCTCTCCATCTGCTCTGCTCCCATAAGACCCTACATGGGGTACTGCATCCAGCTCTGGAAGACCTTAACTCATAGATGTTTATTTACTCCCAACTGATTTTTTATCACATATGACATGAATGAAAAAGTTATTCTGTGTAAAGTTAGCCTTATATTTACTTGGACATATAAACAGAATACATATATATATTTACGTACATTTCAGCTGCAGAAAGGATGATGAGTTTTCACATTACTACAAAAACACACAAGCCATGGAATATCTTTATCGTTTTAGTCATAGAAGATCAGGAAGATATGCAAGTTTTGAAGTATAGAATCTTCATTTCACAAGTATTTTCCTAATGTAAAGATAATTTTTCTTTGTCCCATTTTAAAAAAAACAGACAACAAACCACAAAAAAAACAAAAAACACAAGAAACAAAGCCAAACTCTCACAAAAAATAATCTAATTTTTATTTCAATATGTGATCACTACCTCCCATCTTCTTGTATACACTTATATGTCTTTGATGTAATTATTTAAGTGCTTATATGTGATTAAATCTATATTTTACTTTGCACCACTTCCTCACATTCCAGAAGGTTAGAATTACAAAGCTAACCATAAGAAACCTAGATACTTTCAAAATAGAGTTATCAGAGAGATCAAAAAATGGAATAGTACATTTCAACAGATCATGATTACACTAGTGGAAAGAAAACAGCCAACAGAATGGTAAATCAAAGCTTTATGTCCAACTTATTGGAAGTATTGTTAATCCATTACTATTTGTGGGGGTGGCGGGGGGGTGAGGGGTGGGGGGAATGGAGCTAGGTATAGGTATCACAATATCGATTTCCACAAGCGGAACCCAGTGTGCTTTCTGTGCACACCGGCAGGAGTAGCATTCCACATCTTGTGCCTGAAGAGGTTCTTTCCAAGCTTTATGCAAATCCCCTGACCCTCCAGACACTGCACATTCTTCAAACAGACACCTACCTTCAAAAGTGACAGCAAGCAATAATGTGACAAACGAGCCTGCAGTCTACACATGTGCAACATACTTTACCTAGAATATTTGGATGTGATAGAATTAAACTGACCTCTGTGACAAGGACACCTTAATAAAAAAAGCCAGCAACAAAGGGTAGATGAGGGGAGGGAAGCAATCTTGATTGGTCCTGTGTTCTACCTTTGCTGCCTGTTGGGTTAGGACATTTCTTAATCATCCTGTCAACATCTGCTGTGCATCTCTTTACTATGATAGTTCCATTTTCTTGACTGAAAGAATGCTAAAATGTTTTCTCTGATGCTTATATGAGAGAGAAAAAAAATAAAGAACAGTCTTAGAGTCTATCATGATTAGCCTTTAGGTAGACTGTACAAAACATTAATGAATATTGAAATGGGAATTAAAGATGCTTTGCTTAGTGTTTGCTTTTACCACACAGTTTAGCCTGGCTTAGCTATTTTTTCTTTTTTAAAAAAATGACAAGATAAATTGTGCACCTCTTACATGTTTTTGTTAATGAAAGAATTATTGAGGAAAAGAATAATCAAATCTTTCCAACTGTCTGGCCATTACAGGTAATGTAGAAATTAATTGTTTTCTGTTCACTTCTACATGAAAACAGTAAAAGCCTTGTGAAAGCTTTATGTTTTCTTAATTGCAGACATAAAATTTCAGAAAGCACTACAAGGTACTCTTTAAATTTGTCTTGACAGACTTTTGGCATCAAATCTTTAAAGTAAAAGGAAAAAAAAAAGGCATCCCATAAGGAGATAAAATCACTAGCTGATGGAAATTCAAACTTCTTTCAAACTTACATTTAGGAGTTGGCCTTGGTGACTGAGGAGCTATCGAAGACCTCAGTTTTGCATTTTTAATGTTTTTCTGAAGTTATAGAGTATTTCAGTTAGCACACCTCTTATAATTTATTTGTGATGAAAGTGTTCAAGATAAACTTTTACAATAAACATGATATATAAGGTAAAATATATAGACATATATTTTATTATGTAGCTCAACTCATTTTGAGATTGTGTTTCAGAGACAGAAAGGGAAGTAGGGATGTAAGAACTGTGCTCCAGTTCTGATTGCTAGGTTGGTCTGAGACTTTCTCAAGCTCCTATGGGTTTGCTTCAGTCAGAGCCATGCCGATGAGGCATATATGAGCCATTGAAAAGTGCATATCTGCTTTGTTTAAAAAACTCTTACAGTTCTGTGTCTAAATAAAGCATTATTCTGACAGATCAAAACCACAGAGATTTAGAACTGCTTACTTAGAAAACAGTAGTTTGCGTGATATGTGTATATACTGTATACCATATAAGTTTGTGAGTGGTTTTGTTTTTCCTATCAGATATATGTCATCAGTGTTAACATCAGTGAAACAAATGTCACAATCTATGAAAAGAAACTTCATCTGTACTTCATGCTTCTCCCATGAATATTAAAAATCATACAGTGAAATGAGGAAAGATGTGCACACATTAATGATGATACTGGGAATACTTAACTAGTCGATGAATAGTTACTGTGGTTAGCTAGTTAAAAAACTGAAGTAAATATAACATTAATAAGTAATATGGTACTTCAGCTTTCTATCACATAGAGTCTGCAGCTGAAAATTGTTACTTGAAGTGTTTAGAAACTGTTCCAAGACATTATTAGAAAATAACCGGCTCTTTTATTTAATTTTCACTTTTACTTTCTAATTCTTTCATATCTCATATCATCTTAAAAATTGAAATAAACTGTACCTTCCCTCTTAATCTTGTTCATCCATTAAGTGGCTGAAACACAGTCAGTTAAGGGATCTACATGCCCATAAAAACGTAGAAAGATATTCCTCCTTGCAGCCGAATATTTAATAGTCAATTCCAATCATTCAGAAGCAATGTATTCCTTTCAATATAAAAATATTTTCTTAAAATAATTTTAAAATACTTTCCTTCTCTTTGATTTTTAGTTTCTGAGTTATCACTACTCAACTAGGTCCTGATACCTTGCTGTTCTTTGCAATAATGTAAGCCGAATCTTTTTATTAGAAGACAAATTTGTTAAATTTTCTGTTGAGCCCTGATGTAGAGATTCAGAGAAAAAAAAGGCAACACACTTTCAGACTTACCATAATGTCTGAGAATTCTCAGAAAAAAAAAGCTACTCATGATACAGAGATGTTATAAACACCAAGTGTTGTAGATAGCAAATGTGAGAAAACAGGTCTGCATGTGATTTGTTTGATTTATTCGATTCTCCTGCTGGTAGAAAGGACATGAATGTGTCTAACAGTTCAAATACAAATTTAGGAATAAATTTAGGTTTTCTAGAGTTAATTATTATGGTTCAATATATTGCATTTGTTTTGAAATATGACTAGCTCAATTATGAAAACTGATACTAAAGAAGAATAACAATATGGGTAATAGCAATGCAGAAAAAAACCCCAATAAACATATTGGGAGATTCTGCTGATAGGTAAGATTGTACTCACTGTCACAGTCACAAAAAAATGAATACTAGCTACCTTGAAAGCTTTTCCCTTGAAAGATTCTTCTGAGAAAGGAAAAGTAAAAACAACAGCAGAAGCATTAGGAAAGTAATTTCATTTGGGGAGGGTTTCTAAAACTCTTGTTTAGATTCAGTTCCATTTACTGTTTCACATTAGCAGCTGCTAAATGCCTACCATGTGTCAAAGTATTTGGATTTAATTTAATTTGAATGTCTGCCTCCCTGCAATAATTAAATGAATAGCAAGTCAACTTAAAGGAACATCGTGAAGTAGAAAAAAATCACAAAAGAGGTTTAACTGCATTAATTGTATTATAATATTGATCAACATAAAACAGTATTGAATTTAGTATTGCGCTCCATGACTCATTGGTTCAGCTTTTTTTATTAAGTCTGTAGATTACAAAGGATTAAAGGAGTTAAAATTCCATTGAAGACTGTAACATTTTAGCTTCAAGAACTTGTTTCTTGTTTATTTTGGTACTGTAAGTTTTACTTCAGCATTATGCTATCAATATGCCACTTCTTTAAATTGTCTTCCTTTGGAAAGTGTGTATCAGTATTCCAGCGTGTTCCTAGAAGTATGTTGAAATAGAAGTGATGAGTCACTTCTAGAAGTGGAATAGAGTCTATTAGTCAAGTGGACTTGATGAGTTGACTGTATTTGTTGTTATATGAACTGGTGTCATCTTATAGGACTGTAGTGGTATCATGAACATTTGAAAGAGGATTCTTTAGTACAGAAGTATTATTTTATTGTATCTCTAAGATCTCTTACTGATGACATTTTCAGACTTTTCTAACTTTCTCATAGAGAAAATATTGCAACTCGCTTACTTAAAATTAGTATTTTGCTACTGTACCTGTGGTAGTGTTTCTCTTACTGGTGCGAGACTGATATTACATATTGATTACTGTCATTTCTCTCAATTTGATAATGAGTCTTGAATAACTATTGTTTTCCTAAAATTTCAGCCTCTGGAATAATTTGATCAATTAACAGCACCTCCTTTATCTAAAATGAAAAAAAACCACAAACAACAGACAAACAAACACAAAAAATAAACCAACCACCCAACAGACAAAAAATAAACTGTAGGACAAGGCCTCAAGGACAAGAGTCCAAGTACTGATAGCCTGATGAATAGAGACTTGTTAGAACTTGTAGGGCACAAGCCCTGGGAGCAAAGGAACAAGCTAACTGCAGACCCCTGAGCCGTCACAGTTGAGGAGGCAACCAGACGGACAGAGAAACAAGTAGCCAGATAAGGGAATGGATGGCGCCAATATGTAATCAAGAAAGCCGCGTAGAAAGGAACTCCCTAACCTTGGAATAAAAATTATTGCTAGGTCAAGATAAACTAGTAAGTTCCTATTGTTCTAATGGTGTGCCTTAAATATTAACCAATCAGTGTTTTTTACGCTTAAGATTTAACCAATCAGTGTGTAATATGTAGAAGGTAGAAACGTATATATTTGTAAGAAAATCACTAATAAATGGACAACTTGCTTGCACCAAGCTGCGTCCCGTCTCTTCATTCGCCGCAATAAACAAAAAAAAAAAAGCAAATAACCTTAAATTTCTAAAATTCTAGGGAGAAGTAGTATAAGTGAGCACAGATGTATATGTGTATACGTACCTATGAATGTGTGCGCGCACACGTGTGAGAACAGATGAATGTTATTTATAAATGGATGCTAGTATACTATGTTTATTTCTGGAAGATGAAACAAAAACTTTCAAAAAGAGTAACAGCAATGATCATAAACAAGCATGACTTGCTTAAACACATCATTCTTTAAGAGGCATTTGGATGATGCCCTTAATAACATGCTTTACCTTTTGGTCAGTGCTCAAGTGGTCAGCTGTTGGACTAGATGGTCATTATAGTTGCCTTTCAGCTGAATTGTTCTATTCTTTTATCTTCTATTATTCTGAAGAAAAAACAAGGTTCCTTAATAGATATGGGAATACTTTCACACAAAGAGAAAAGTAAATTGAAAAGGAAAAAGGTATCTTTTTTTGGTCTTCTGCGAATAGACTGAGAAGTTACAGGGTTAAAAAGCACTGAAAGAGACTTATTAAAAGGAGATTTTAATTATAAAGGCTGCTAAAGACTTACATTTTTCAGAAAGTTGTGAGATGTGCACTTTTTTACAGTAATTTAGAAAAGTGCCTTTCAGAGATAGTTAGATATAGCTGATTTTATCTTTGGATAAGGGGTAGGTTAGATCGTCACCCTGAATTCCTTCCCAGAGCCACTCTATAGAAGAATATCTATATCTATATGTATCTCTATATCTATATGTATCTCTATAACTAACTCTATCTATCTATCTATCTATCTAATCTATCTATCTATCTATCTATCTATCTCCCTTACGTATAAATTAATAAATAAAAAGATCCTGAAGAAGCCAGAGTTTCGGGCAGACCTGACCAGCTCATTTACAGTACGTTTCTCAAAAAAGACCAAAAGGCATGTAAACTAAACCAAACCAAAACAAAACAAAAAACCAAAACCCAACCCAATAAATAAAATGAAGGCAGATTTTATGAGTATATATACTACAAAAACCCAAGACATTTTTAAACAGAGAAAACTTGAGACTAGATTAAAAAAAAAAAAAAAAGGTAACTGAATAATTTATAATTTTCTCTGCCTATTGTGTCTTTGCAAAGTGGGTAATACTTTCAGGCTTTAGTATAGTCTGTTGCTTCTAGCTTGTGGAAAACTCTGCCAAAACAAAACTCTGGTCCTTCATTGCCTTCGCTTTCCATCCTCATGATAGCTGGTCTGTGTATTTTTCATGTTGCTGTCTTTCAGCCTCTCTGCTGTGCTGCTATCTAGACTACCTGCTGTTACTGAGTCCTTTTCACACTTTCTAATCATTGTATCTTGCATAGTTGCCACCCACCATGCTCTGGAATGTCTCTCCAGGGACGTGCCTACTTGTTCACCAAGGAAGAAGCAATTTCTCTAGATGTTTTCTCCTGTTCCAGCCACTCTCTTTTAAAGCAAAATAATACAGAAACCAAGAACAATAGTAAAAGATTCAATATTCATTAAAAAAACCTAAACAACTTTTAATTTCCATGTTTAAAAATTATTTGGATGGGCAGTGTTAGCATCTTCTACGTAGAACTGCTTTGACAGCTCCTCTTTTCTCCATCAAGTTTTAGAAGAAAACACTGCATGCAGTGGTTATGTGTCTGTATTAGCAAACTAAATATGCCAGGGTCTGTGCTCTGTGTGGAGGCCAGCTGGCACCGCTTGCATACAGTTAAAAACTTTTACCTTCAAAGGCTGCACAACCCAATAAATTACTTATTGGGAAAAGAAAATGGTGATGGTTTCCAAACCAAGCTGAGGCATTGATAGCTAGCATGAGCTAAGGCTATGCCAGGGACTAGTCCAACATTTTTTTAGTAAACACAGACGAGTTCCTGTGACTAGAGATATTCTCTGGCACTTGGTAATTTAACAGCACTAATCAGTCTGCCTACATTCTGCATAAATTGGGATTTAGGCACTCAAAATTCACAAAGGTCATAAAATAATTTCCTTTCCCCCTCACTCCCCTGTTTAGGCTTAGCCTCAGATTTCTCTGAGTATTTACTTTCAGGTACCCAAGAGTGTTGAGAACATGTTATTGGGAAAAAAAAAAAAAAAAGATGGATTTTTTTTTTCCCCTCTTACTACTTTTTTGTGAGCAAGGTTAAGGGAAGAGACCTGAATCCCAGCAAACTCCATACAAAATTGTATTGATCAAAGTTCAAAAAATGTTGACTGCAGTGCTGATGATTTTCTACAACAGTCCAGTTGTTAGAGTAGTTCTGCAGAAAATGGATAATCCTGGCTCCTAGGCTGTGGAAACTTAGTTTGGGGACACCACCCAAAAATTATCTTGAATGAATAAAAATTTCTATACAAATCTGGGAGCAAAGATTAATAAATCTGGGACTTGAGCTCTGTTTAAACTACCCAGTTTAGGGTTGTTCTCAGAGAAGAACAGATGCACATGGATTGTGCAATATTAGCCTAATGGCTAATATTGACAGCTTTTCCTTCTTCAGCCTGACACACTTTGGCTTTCCTACAACACGAGCAAGAATATATTCCACTTCAGAATAGTGGAGTCTTTAACATAAAAATTTGAAAATTAACAAAAGCCTCAGACAAGAATAAGCTACAACAAATCTGAAGACACCTGAACTTGTGGAGTACAGTAGTATTCATAATAAGTTGCTTAAAAGAGAGAAAAGAGGATAATATAGCAGATTTTCACAAATATCTTGGATGTCTCTATTTTTTGTGGAAATATACTGAATAAACAGGAAAAGCTAAAGCTGATATTAATTGATTATGACTGAAATGAAATAACAGATTTGTTGCTACAGCTCATTAATAGGAATATTAATCTAATTTTATTTTTTTTTAATTGCTCAGGGTGATACAACAGTGAAAAAAGCAGAAGTTATTGTGTATGGTATGAAAGATTTTCGCTGTAGACTGGAAATATGCTGAAAGTTGTATGTATATAAGGGGGAAATACCAGGGCTTCTAACACAATGGAAACCTACTACAAATTACCCAAACAAGGTCCAGATGAATGAGATGATTAATGAAAGACATCAGAGCATAAATTTAGGTTAGAAAAGATATCAACTATTTAAAGTGGGTAACTGGTAAAACACACCTAGTATAATATGCACTGGTCAGCAGTTTCTTGGAATACATTGAGAAATGTTTTGATAAAGAAAAAACAAGGTAAGAAAGTTTTTTCTGAACTGAATTGTAACTCATAGGGAGAAACTTGTGAGGATATGAAGGCAGAGAAATCTAGGAAAAAATATTCATATGTTCGTTGAAATCCTGATTTCCTGGATAAATTTGTCCTATTAGTCTTTGGATCTACACGCTACCCAGCATTACACTTTATTTGGTGTTAATCTTAGTGAAAGAAAGGGAGGCAGCTATAATCATGAGTGGCTGAATTAATCCTTTGGAAGGATCTAAACACTTTAGAAGTAATAAAATTAAGAAGGTACTAATTTAGATGCAGTAGTTCTTGTTTTGTAGATTTTCAGAAATGGCTACCTATTATTAGGAAAAACAAACACACACTGCCAAAAAAACCAGAATGGTTTTAGGCAGACTAAGTTTCTCCTTCTGACTAATCCAAAGGCAAACTTCTGAAATTCTTATGGTATTCTAAATAAGGCAGGCTTTGTTCTGTTGCATTTTTGAGTGAAGGCAATAAACACGGTTTTCAGCTGGGATTTGCAAGTGGAGGTCAAGGTACTTAAGCATGGTAAAATAACAGAGAAAACGATGCCATGGCAGCTAAGAAAGGTCCATTTGTATGTGTTCTGAGAGACCTTATAGAGGTTTTCACTTCACAACCCATTTTCGTATCTGACTCGTCAGAGGATCTGCATTAAACTAAAATGTTAGTTGAAAAGATTACAGAACAAATACTCAAAGTGTACAGTAAGAAGCTGACAATTTGTAGCGAATCTGCAAAATGACTATAAAGAAGGTGTTTAAAAATCTTTGTTGTTTACATGTGAATGTTAAAACTAAAAAAAATCTAGAAGTTTTAAGTCTAGGATTTAAATTGAATGGTTCTTAAAATATGGCAGAAATTATACGTGTGATTACTTTATAATCTTCTTGGAAATCACTTGGTTACTTCTACTATTTTTAACTAGTTTAGTTAATCTAGATATAAGTTATGAATTATCCCCAAATAGAATTTCTTTTGAAGTAACAGTAATATGGACAGGGTAGAAAACCTGTCTTTGAAACTGTTCAACATTACTAGCAATGGCAGCAATGAGAAGAAAATAAAAAAGCTTTTGATTATGAATGGAAAAAAGAGAAGAAAGTCTTTAGGTGTTAGCACCAAGTTGATCCATGTTCTGGAGAAATTATATCTGCTAATTAAAAAGACGTAAAAAAATTTATTCCTTCATCTAGGACTGCAGTTAAATTAATCCATTTTTTAGTAGTTTACTATTTCAAAGAAGTATTGCAGTAAATCAATAGCCTTTTGTTAAAACACTACAGATCTTCTGTCCAAATTACTTGTATGCAACAAACTACTGAAAACATTGGAAGCAGCATCACCAAAAATGTGTGGTATGTATAAAGCAACATTTGTGCTGGTTTATTTGTTTTTTGAATTAAGTCAAACAAAAGGGATAGAATTTAGCTATTGTTTTTATCTTCATAAACTTGAATGAAAATTTAAAAAAATCACTGTAGTGAAGTGCTAGGATACTAAGTTAACTTTGACGCTATATGAGAACTGAATGTCATCCAGCTTCTCTATAACTCAAGCATTTAACATAAACTTTAAATTACTACTTAAACTGGGACAAATGCACATATGCATTCTTTTATCCTACTATAAATGTGACATAATTTAACCCTCCATGGTGTGGTCTTCCTATTGTCTCTTTTTCTGAAAGGCAACCTATTTTTCCTTCACTAGGGAACTTATAGGAGAAGTATGGACTATTGTTATGGAAGGGCTGATTCTTGGTAACTGTTACCTGTCAGGAGCTTTTTTAATCATGTACTTCAGTTTTGCTAAGCTGAAAAATAAGCATGTAAAAAAACCCAAAACATTCCAAAACCCAGCAACCCAAGTTACTCATCATCATAAAATATTTAAAAGCCTAAAACATTAAAACCTGGATACACATCTATCTGGAGTCAAATATGTCTTTGTATTATTAAATGAGTTCATTTATTTTAAGAGTCCTCTGAAACATTCATTTGGTCTTTCAATGAGGCAGAATGAAAGCAAATACTTAAAAAAAAAAAAAAAATCAAACCCCTGAAAAATCTTTACCTATTTTTAACATTTTGTATGAAAAAGTGAAGATTTAAAGTTTTTCAGGTAGGTCTTATAAAATCCAGAATCTTCAACCTAAAGTGATTCAATGCTGGGTACTTTAGAACAAAGTGGATAAAATTATGCCTTATTATAGAATTTCTTCTTTTATTATACATGTTAGTAAAGTTTCTTTCCAATCCCTAGATGATACACACTAGTTTATAACTACAAACTCAGGTTTGCTATTTCCAGTATTCACTAGAATCAATCAATATGTATTTAAATTTATACAAACAAAATTTTCTTCGAGATTGCTTCAAGGCCCCACTCAACTAACTATGCAATTATTTAGTTTAGGAGAATTTGCTAAGTGCCTAAAATTTAGATGTAAATTAAACACCTCAATTAGATTACACAGACTATGCCCTGCTCAGAATGCATAGCGATGGTTGTGGTAGCCCTGGTTCTTCTCAAACTCAGCAGTGCTTTTCACACAATTTATGATTGAACTACTACTGCTAAATAAACGAGAAGTCATCTCCTGCAAATTGTATCTCAGAATTCAAATCTCCATGTGAAAATTCTATATTTTCAGTACAATTTTGGTAAGCATGTACAAACTAAACAGTGGATCAGTGGCTTTAATTTAAATGAAAATGGTCTTTTATGAAAATAGTACTGTCTGTGTACAAATATGGGTAACATTAAATGCATTTTCTGTACTTCGGGTCTTCATCTCATTATTTAAAATTGTTTTCCTGAGTGGATGAACTCCCTTATAGCTTTCAAAGATGGTGGTATTTGGCATTAAAACTTCCTTATGTGCACAAATATCCACTGCTGGTGTTCTAAAATTGACTGATGCTTTCAAGAAAACTTTTCTAGTCTTTCTAGATTGTTTGGACAGTGTAATAAATCTCCAGGCAACCAAACATGTGCTGTGGCTTTCTGGGATGACAACAGATGATGTCTGCCATCTCTTTTATACTTGAAGAACATATCCTTTATTTTCCTTTATTACTTCCATAACACAGCATCTTTGAGGAAACCTTACCAATTATATAGTGAGATTTTACAGTTTAACCTACCTTCTTATGCAGTAATGACCAATCTAAGTGCAAAGTTGTGACTTATGACAAGATAAAATTACATTAACTGCTATCAAATATATATACTGTTTGGAGATATAGTCAAATGATGAGAAAAAAATCTTCCTTAACTGTATATATCCCTACACTTAGTGCTTGATTACTTTATAGTCTATAGATGCACTCTTTAGCACATCTTGACTGACATTAGTACATTGAAATTCTGTTTTTCCTTTATAGGGCATGCCCACAGTTTATTTAGAACTAGATCATAATTTTGAATAAATTAGATTCTATGTTTTTTAATGTGAACTCTATATTGCTCAAAAATACACTCCAAAGTTTCTAATATTAAATGGAGCATAACCCCCCAAAAAAACACAAATGGATGCTTCTGAAATTTTCCAGTAATCGTCTGTTACTAGAATCCATTACTATGAAATGTCAAATTTTTTGAATTCTTTTTAAATAACCCTGGAATTAGCAAAATGGTTATCTTGCCATAATTGAAAGGACATATGCAAAGGCTAGTACATCCTGCTGAAAAACTGGAGAATTAATTTCCAGTCCAATGCACGCTGCACTGTCAAGCAGTTCAGTTTAGGACAAGAGGAGAAAGAAACACAACTATACAGAGTTTCTGTTTGGAGTAAATTGGTTAATAGGAATATCAGAAAATATAATTGAAATGCATTCATTTGGAATTTGCTTCTGGGAAGGTTACACTAACCTGTTAAAAGCCGAATTAAGTATTTTCACATCTAACAATTAAGGGAATACAGCTAAGCTGCATTGCTAGACTTAAAAAAATAATAGAAAAATATGTCATAATTTTGGGTTTATGTTTGCCAGCTATGTGCACATATGCAATAAAATTTGCCACCATCTGGAAGATCCCTGCACAGTAATCCATGTGGCAGTTAAGCTCATGCATGGAATTTAAGTGATACATAAATCCTTTAAAATGCTGAATGGGTGTCATCCACACTAGCTCAATTAAGTGACAATGTTTCTATTTTCCATAGATCATTATTACTATATCATAAAGATTTGTTGCTTAGATCCCAACACAGATTTGGAGAGGTGATGTTGTTTTTTTGTTTTCTGAAGAAGTAACATAAACTTTATATTTGCATATCATAAGGTGCTAGTTTCAAGTAATTCCTATTAAATATGTTATTACTGAATTGTTCGCTGTCTTACAAGCTAAGATCAACTCACAGTAATGTACACAGTATGTGGAACAAACCTGATGATTTAGACATCTGTGTGCAGTTGCAGCGCTATGACATTTTTGGGATCATGGAGATGTGGTAGGATGGTTCCCATGACTGGAGTGCTGCAATGGAGGGATGAAGGCTCTTTGGGAAGGACAAGTTGGGAAAATGAGTACAGGAGGAATTGCTCTTTATCTGAGATAGCAGATGGAGTGCATGAAGCTCTGCCTGGGGATGGATGAGGAGCCAACTAAGAGCTTATTGGTCAGAAAGAAAGGGAATATAAGGAAAGGTAACATTACAGTGGGTGTCTGCTACAGGTCACCTAGCCAGAACAAGTGGATTGGGCCCTCTATAGACAGATAGGAGCAGCCTCACATTTGCAGGCACTGGTCTTCATGGGGGGGTTTTATCACTCTAATATCTGCTGGAGGAACAACACAGCAGGACATAAGCAATACAGGAGGTTCCTAGAGTGCACTCCTGACTTCCTTCAAGTGATAGAGAAGCCAGTAAGGAGAGATGCTCTGTTGAATCTCATGTTCACCAAGAAGTATCACTAATAAGAGATAATCCTTTCCGTTTACTCGACACTGGTGAGACCACACCTGGAGTACTGTGTCCAGTTCTGGGCTTCTCAGTACAAGAGAGACATGGACATACTGCAGAGAGTTCACCAAAGGGCCACAAAGATGATTTAAAGGAATAGAATGCCTTTCATGAGGAACAGCCAAGAGAGCTGGGACTCTTCATTGTAGAGAAGAGAAGGCTCAGGGGGGCGATCTCATCAATGTACACAAATACCTGAAGGGAGGGTTCAAAGAGGATGGAGCTAGGCTCCAGTTATACCTTTGAGTGGTGGCCAGTGACAGGGACCAGAGGCAGTGGGCAAAATCTGAAACGTAGGAGGTTCTGTCTGAACATCAGGAAACAGTTTTTCACTGTGAGAGTGACTGGCACATGTTGTGCAGAGAGGTTGAGGAGCCTCCATCCTTGAAGATATTCACAAGCTGTCTGGACATGGTCCTGGGAAACTGGCGTTTAGATGGCCCTTCTTGAGCAGGCAATTCGTAAGACCATATGACCTCCAGAAGTCCCTTCCAGCCTCAGCCGATGTGTGATTCTGTGATTTGCAATATCACTTGAAAATTCCCTTTACTGTGCTTTACTCATTTTCTTTTTTTTTTCTTTTTTTTTTTTTTTTAAATATGTATTTCTGGCTGTATTAATTTATTTTAACTGAAAGTATCAGTGACAGCAGTGACAGATGTTTGTTGGGTTTTATGTTTATTTGTTTGTTTGTTTTCCTTCTATTGGATTTGTACTATGAATTAAGGATCCATGTTTGAAAGTGGTTTACATGTATGTTAAATGCGCTGCACAATACAGAGATAATTTTTGAAAACGTTTAGTGCTTATAACACACCGTAACCCAGTTTGGCATTTTCAAAATTGGAAATTTGGGGGGGGGGATTATGCAACACTGAGGATATAGGTGAAGCAAAGAAATAAGGGTGGGGACCTTTTTTTACAGTAATAACACAACTGATTCCTTTTGCTTCAGGCTAAGTCTGCCCTTCAGAGTTTTCGTAACATATTTGTACCAGGTCAGGAAATGAAATGTATGATGAGTGACCATCATAGTTTTGGCAGGCACAGACAAATCAGGAATATTCTTCATTTGTCAATATTTTTTGTTTTCATGAGAAAAGATTGAATAAACTATGAAAGCAAAAATACAAATAGAAAATTCATTACTGTATTTCTTACTATTTTTTTAAACTACCTTATAGTAAGATAGATTTTTAAAAACATCTTAATTATCTACAATGGAAACTATTGAGTGAAAAAACAGGTAAGTGAGAGACCAAGTACAGGTGAAAAAGTCAATGAATCCAAATGAAATTATTAATACTTTGTATTCTTATTGACTTATATGTGCAATTCAAAGTTCTTACTCAAAAGGGGTCAGATTTATCTCATTTCTGAACATGTTATTGTTATTCTTTCTGTATGCAACATAAAGGGCTGAGGTGACCTCCACACACAGGAGATCTCCACAAGGAAAATAAATTTGTCAATGACTACTTTATATGGATCATGCTCAGAATGATCACTTACTGCAGAGGTAGAATTTATCTCTATGCTTTATAGCCAATGCAGATGAATAGGTACCTTCAAGGGGTCAATTCATCTGACTGACAAAAGAGGACTAAGCTGAGTAACTGACTTGCACACATCTAACTGTACGTGTTTCAGGTTAGAGTAGCTGAATTTCAGCTCAAGCATCCATGACTGTCAACACCAAGTATGCTTAAAAAAAAAAAAAAAATATTCCTGTGTACTGAAAAATCTCACTGCTGAAAAAAACCCAAAACCACTCTACGCTGAAAACCTGTGTGATTTGTTTCTTAAGTGACACAGACTTTGTGTTTTCTCTTCTGAGTTATAGATAGAAAAAGCTATTGAGAAGGACTAGTTGAGCAGTTATATGACACCTAAACCAAGTTAAGCATTTAAATGTCTATGTTTTTAAAAAGTGCAAAGGATGTGTCCATGTTCTGCATGCCATTTCCCTAAAAGAAGGAAGTATAATTTTAGTAAAACTACCAAAGAAACCTGCATGACTTAGCAGAAAGAGAGGTCATTAGGCAAAAATAACCCCTTCAGTTATACACTGAGAACACAAGCCAGAAGAGATGATGTTTAATCTTTTAAATGGTGCTGCATGTATCTGAGTCCAATAAGCAGAAGATCAACACTAACTTTCATCATTATTTGTCAGTTACATCTACAGCCCCATTGACTTTCTAAGGTTTCAGAGATGAACAAATACATTTATCCTTCGTGTAATTCCTCAAATGTGGCTTCCCCGCCCCCCCCCCCCCCCCAATTTCATGAAAGATGGAAGTGTTATCAGCCACTTCTTTTTGTCCAGTCTGGAAATTCTACCCTAACCTGTAGTAGCACCCCTAATAGCTGATGCTTAATGACAGGACATACCAACTTGCTTAACAATTTCTTGCTTAAGGTTATATTGTATAATTTATTCTGACAGTTAATATAATGTAAATTGAACTAAATGGTGTGACAAGAGGATTAAAATGAGTGTCCAGTTAGAGAAACAGACATGAGGTCAAAACTAGAAACTGGGACACTTGATGACCTAATTTTTTTATTTTTTTATTATTTTTTTTTTAATTATTTCATGACTAGCAAGTATCTGCATGGCACAATGGAGTACCATAATACAGGACACAGCTCTGAAAGAGCTGACTAAATTGCTGGAAGCAGTGCAGCTGAAAAAGCACCCTACCTGCCTCAAGATGAAATATCCCGCTTCTCATCAGGAGCAATTAAGCCTGTGTTGAGTAGTGTGCTAGCACATTTATTCTTCTGTTGGTACCCAGACCAGCCTATTTAGATCCATCTAAGGCATCTCTTTGTAACAGGGCACTGGCCAAGCAGACATAAGCTTGAAGCACTCAACACTCATTGTGACAAAAAGCACTTTACTTGGTGGAGAACCACTTCTTTCTCCAGCAGCCTGATATACACAGCTCATTGAAGCTGGTATTAAAACTCTTATTGATTTAAAGAGAACGTGAACCAGACTTTGCAGTCTTCCAGCAGTGGGTATGAAGCTGTAGAAGGAGAATAAAACCAGGGCACAAACAGTGCAATGGTGGAGAATTAAAAAAGGCAAATACTGAATATTTTCTTTTTGTCTTCTCCGCATAAGAAAGATGGCCCTAGCATATCTATTAGACTCGCAAATAGGAAACTCCAGCTTTCCAGGCACTCATTGTTGTCACTAGGCATTTTAATGACTCCATTTAACGCTGTAGCATTTCTTTTCTCAACACTGACTAATAACATGCTGAGATAGTTACACTCTTTGCAAGTGGAGTTTTATTGAAGAATGGAAAGGTGAATGCCTGGGGATTTTGCTCTGAAAACTGTAGAGGACACATTTTGGGTACAATGTTTAAAGAGGAAAAGAAAATTAAAAAGAAAGGTTAGTGAGGGAGATTAAGGGTGAAGGAGAGGTAGAAGGGGAAGAGCTAACAAAGGAAATTAAATGGATTGATAATTACTTTGCAGAACAACTAGTAGCAGATAATAAATAATGGTGCTGTAAGCACACAAAAGCTGAACAATAAAAATGGCAAGGTAGTAGAAATGTCACAATACACTTCTGGTAAATGTAAAATGTAATCTGAAATGTGTTGAATGCTGCAAAGATTCCACTATTTTCAAGTAAACTGACCAAGTGTACCTTTTTTTTCTGTTCTCTTTATTCTATCACAGCAACATGTTTCAGTGACATTAGTGCAATTATGCAGTTCTGGCTGCAGCTCATGCAAATTCAGGCTCTCAGCAGTTATACTTCTGCCTAACCTATCAGATGCTGGGGTAGTTCTCACACTTAGTAAGTATATATGAATCTGCCCCTAGTAATATAGGAATTGTATTAACACACACCATACATTACTAATGTACAAGGGTGGCTTTATTACAGAAATAAACCATCTACAGATGATATAATCACCTTTTTTAATATTAATGCCTTAGAAACGGAAAATGGACCAAGTGCCTTAAAAAAGAATTTGGATTTTACTGCAAATATACATAATTAATATTTTAATATTTGCACTAGTCAGCCCTGGATAGTTTTTGAATTAATTTATCTGTATTTGATTATCTGATGGGATTTTTAAAATTAATAGTTCAAACATGAAAAAAAAATACTTTTTAAAAGAGCTCATTTTAAAAATTTGAGAAAATATGGTATACCTTTTTTTCTTAGCAGAATCAGTTATTTTCCCCTGATAATGAATGCATGTATGTGTAAATATTTTTGTGTACTGTTGCACCCAAGAGATGAGTGTAGTATCACTTGATTCACTCTTATTGTTCACACTAGTTAAGTAGGAATGCCAACAGTTTTGAAAATATCCAGAATATTGTTAATCAACAGTTTGCTCCTAGAATATTGTTCTGGAATTTCTATTTTTAAATTATCTCTTTGTGTATAAATACACATACCTAATGTAATATGTATGTACATAAATAAGCTGTATGTTCTGTATGTATGTTAACTGAAGCATTCCCTTTGTCTTGAAGTACATAGATTTAACTAGACTACCCACAGGCAAGTAAAATCAGATTATGTCCATATTCAATGTCACTATAACCTGCTAAAGGGTTTCAGTATTATTTATTGATCATTTCTTTTGCTGACAGGGTGTGGAGAAAAAACAAGCCAATCAGACAATTTATCTTTCTTTGAAAATAATCTCAGCAATGAAGAAAGGGATGATGTCTTATTTTGAGGGGAAGAAATCTACTTTAACCAGCAACAGCTGAGCAATGAACATTATGATATCGGTGAGCAACAATAAGTTCCTCATTTTGGGGTATTTCTTTTTTGTTCATTTGTTCTCCCTTTTCAGTCACTTTTCTTCCAGATAGAGTGGTAACTGCTATAAACTCTGCAGCTGCAAATGATGAAAGCAGCGGACCTAAATCATATGTGTTCAGCATATTGCTCACAACAAGCAGTTTGTTAGGAGCCAATGGGAATGACTTTTCCCAGTTTGTAATTAAGGATTTTGCTGCCCAAATCTGTACATTCTGTGGGAATAAGTCCATAAACTTTGAGCAACAAAACTGACAGCACTTTCTTGTTTCAAGTGTTAATAATATATTCAAACCCACTTAATGTCATGTTTGATTTGTTTCAGCATTTTTGTGACATTATCTGATATTTTCCCATGTAAACTGACATTTCCCTCTGATAAATGAGAACTCCAAAGACGAAGAGGGAGAATATTTTAGTTTTTACATTTTTCTTAACACAAAGATATTAAATCCTTGTTCCATCCCGCCCATGATAATGTGTTACACAAACAATGCAACATGAATGGAAACATAAACCAATATGATGTGGCTAATTAAAATTTGTATTACAAAGTTAATTGCAAACTGGATAACCTGACAACACTTAGTGCAATGACTGATGCTCCCAGATGTTTGAAGCAGAAAATCTGTTGATATTATTGGAGAATCTTGCATCTTATTTACAAAGAAATTTTCATTTGTGTTTTATTTCTGTGTGCAAAATCTGTGTTGAAAAATTTGGTTGTATCCTGCCAGTTGTATGAACAAAGAGATATCTCAAACTGCAAATCCATTTATGCTGTAAGCACCTGAAATAAGCACACATCAAATATGCTTATGGAAGATTTTTGGTTCTATGAGCATAAATACATCATCAGGACTTTTCAAAGCCAATCTGAAGACACACCTTTTCAGAAGGTGACACTAAAAGGGCAATGGTTTAAAGTGAACCAATGTTATAGATTACAGTTAGTTAGTGTCAGGTGGTTTGCTGTACAGAGAGCAAACAACTTTCCAGCTGAGAACTTTCTACAGACCTTAATTGAATGAAATTGTAATTAAAAATAAACCAAAGTCTCCAGTTTCAGTACCTTGCACTGATAGTAAGACACTTTATGCCATAACTCCTGGCTGTGTTTTTAACTCCATTTGGAAAAGAGGAATGTTTGGAGAAGACTTAGTTTAAGTTTAACATTATTGGTTAAAAAATTATTGGCAAAATTTGTCACAACCTATTTATTTTCAGGGTTTTGTATCCTAGATCAGAAATGTAGGGATTTATTTGCTTTGAGCAATATTCTTTTTTTTTCATTAATCAGTAGAAAGCTAAAATTTCTCTTGGAATACTAAAAAATTGAAGTAAAATAAACATTCAAAATAAAACTGCAGTAGCCACTAAAGTCCTAGGAATTTGGATGAAATTTATGAGAAACATGGTTTTGGTCTTTATTAGAACAGACACAAGATTTAGAGAGAATAACCTCTTTTGTAATACTACCATCTGAATAATAAGTTTGCTTTTCTGCAGCTTTTTGCGTTGGTGCCTGCAAAATGCAATGATCTCTTCAATAAAGTAAATTATGTTAATTATGGATTGATTTTAAGACTAACTGTGCTTTGAAGAGTTCAGGTCCATCCAAGAAAGAGTTAGGTTGATGTGTAATGTTAAAGATTTGGATTCATCTTTACCACTTCCAAAAATACTATTTTTCATTTAAAGGAAGTTTTCAAAATTTCATGTAAATTAATTTATTCATAAGGTCAAATAGCTACAAAAATGGTAATAAAACTAATTCCTGAAACATAGTTTTGAACTCTGACTAGTAATACTGCTCTTATGGCCAAAAAAACCCCTACCCAAAAAACCAAAACCCTTCATTCTCTTTTTTATTTCTAAAATATATTGTTTATTAGTATTTTCTTTTTGTGAATGCATTTTTCAGCAAATTATAGGAAAAACCTAAATGTGTATATCCACACATCTTGTTTTTTCAGGTTTTTTATGGTCTTGTAAACATAATTTTAAATTTTTCCTTAGAAATACTATACTAGAATTTATGAGATTTGAGCAGCAATGGCCCAGGTGATCATCCTTAGAAACAAAGACAGTTTGGAAAGCTTCACATTTATTTATGATTTCTGATTGGGTTTGGGTTTTGAGGTTTTTATCTCAACTTTGCTTCACTCGTGTCACTTCTTCCTGTAAGAATAAGTTAATTTTAGGGTGTAACTCTAATAGAAACTCAGCATACCAAAATATCTTCTAATGTTGATCAACATTGCTTAATAATAGGTGATAATCAGGAAAAATGCACCTTCCCCAAAAACTGATTTCCACCTTGCCAGCCATATACTCAAGAAAAAATGGAGAGATACACAAGAAATATACATGTAACAGATACAGGTACATTCAGCTTCCAGCAGAGATGTCAGGTGACTGGGAGAGGCTACAGATGAACTACACCAATTACATAAATACTGCTTTTCGGAACATAAACATTTTTCACTACATTTTTCATTTACTTAATGCTGTTATTAAAAATGCTGCTTTTGGAGATCTTAATGTGATTTGAGTCATCTGCCTATGGATTAATATTGTTGTATATGTTCACAACCATCTATAATACATTAATTTATTATGTATTCCATCTGAGACATGCACTATACCCCTGACAGCCAAGGATGAACGTCTTCCATCCTGGACTGCTCCGTAAATGACAGAGCTGTGACTGAGTGTAGCAAGATGTAAGTGAATAAAGAGTGTTGTACAGAGTATATGCTTTTAATTCCACAGTTTCTTAGCTCATAACATTTTTAGGGAGGGTTTGATTTGTGGTTCTTCTGGACATATTGGTAAGAAAGTTGCTGCATTATTAATAGTATTTGAAGTTTTGTACATTGCATTTTCACTCCAATACTATATATAGCTATGGATTTGATATTTATGGTATAACATATCAAACATTATTTATAAAGATATTATTTTCTGATTTTTTTTGGCGTAATGTACTAATATGTTTAAGTAGTTTTGCCACTATGAATAGCTTAGAAAGTGAATAATAGCTACTTTTATTTTGTAAAGCTGGATTACTGTCTCACCTGGTAAAAAAGATTAAGTTAAATGCTCATCCATCAGATATTTCATATATTCTTGTATTCACTATGAATCTGGTGGGATTTCAGACAGCATGCATCAGAGCCCTGGGGCATTAACAGACCTTACTGATGCTTGCCATCCTAACCTGGGACCCACCCACACATATGAGCCCAGAGGCTCATTTAAGCTCAGGTCTGGGCACACAGTCTTGGCTTGAGCTAAGCTGTAGGAGTGCCTGTGCACAGCCCTGCCTCTGGACCTGTCTCCTGGCTTTGTCTTGGTCCTATGTTTCATGTTGCTTATCCCTTAGACGGACCTATGTTGCACCTTGTCTCAGGTTTGGTCTCCTGGATAGACTTTGCACCCATGTTGCAGCCTTGTCTCCGCTCCCATCTCTTGCCCTGTCTCCTTTTGCTCCTGATATCCTGGAAGGATCCTGGCCTTGGATCATTTCTTACCATGCTCAGTCTGCAAGTCCCCATTACCAGCCCTGGGCTCTGCTTACTGTGATCAGCCACAGCAGGACTATGCCTCATCTGCAAGGACACTGGCCATGCTGGGTCACCCTTGGCTCTGGGCTTGCTTGCTGTTAAGGAACAGCCCTGCTCCTGCAGCTCCCTGATGGTATGCTACTGGCAAACATGGTTTCACACAATTATTAAGAGCCCACAGGCCTGGCAGTTCAGGGCTCTGAACTTGTCTGAAATCGTGGTAAGGTAAGTGGAAGCATATGAGAGCATCTGCTTCTTTAATCTCTCTGGTTAAGGTCTACTCAGCATAAACAGCACAGAAAGAGGAAAGAGATAAAATAAACATGCAGCTATACAAACCTAACAAGCAGATGATGATGGAGACAATAACGAAGACCTGAACTTCTCAGACATTGGCAGATAGTCCATTACCAAAATTTCTCAGGCATAGCCTAGTCTTGAAGAAGGTCAGCTTGAACTGTATAAATTATGAGACATGTGAATCAAGATTAACATGAGTATCATGAGGTACTTGAGGAAGGTCCTCAGGGCTGGTGAAAAACATGTTTAGGAGAAAGGCCAAAAGGGAGAAAGGGGTCAGTAGGGAGGAACAACTGTAGGAAAATGGAAAGGAGAATGAATAGAAGGTATCTGTTGCACATGAAGGATGACAGTCAGTACATCTGCCTGACTGATCTCTATGCCTGATCATTTCAGTCTATCCTATCTTCTTACTAAATGTTTTGGTTGTGGTTTTTTGGTTTTGTTTTTTGTTGTTGGTTTTGTTTTGTTTTCCCCTCTTCTTTTTATGTGTAATCTCTCTTTTCTGTGGGTGAATGTTTCAAGGTCTAAGTGCTGGTAACTGGAGAAAGAGCTTTGATTCGTAGTGTCTATGGGTCTTGGTGCCAACAACTGGAGGGAGCATGTGCCATTGGGCCTGTGGATCTGTGTGCCAGCAGCTAGCAAGATGAGCATTCAAGAGAGGTATGTGTGCAGGAAGGACAATGGGCTGTAGGGTTTATAAGTTTAGGAGTCAACAGCTAGAAAGGGACAGGGAGGCATGTATGTATGTACTGAAAGTTTTAAGTACCAACAACTAAAGAAGAGACTGCAGGTCACAGGGCTTTCAGGTCTAGATGCCAGCAAGCAAGAGTGATGGACATCCAATAGAGGTTTGGAGGCTGAGCAAATGGGGAAGGACCATAAGCCTGAGGGAAATCCAGGTGCCAGCAATTAGAGGAACTCAGCTTGTGTCCTGCCATGTTCAAGGGCCAACAAACTGGAGAAAAAGCCATGGGTCACAGACTTGTAGGTCTCTGTGTCAGCAACTGGATGAACCCCTGTGGAAAAAAGATGTGGATGTCAGGAATCTGAGAAGGGGCTGCAGTTAGCAGCACCCTTAGGTCAGAGTGTGCATGTGAAATGATAACTGGAAAGATCTAGATGTGTTTATTTTTCCCCAGTGAACTTTATCCTGTGCATTTGTGTGTGCAATTCACTAGTGAATTTCAAACTGGACTAGCTTCCAAGGAGGAGGACACCTTCACACAGGGCAAGTGGGCCCAGGGTCTGGACATGGATGTTAGATGGGCTGAGAGCCCATGCTGATATGCAAGTTATCTGTATGATTATGAGTGTGCTTGTGAATCTACATAGTGTGGGGAAGTGTGTTTGCACTGGCAAACTTCAATCCTGATCAGCCAGAGATGAGAAAGAGGACTTGACCATTTGTACTTATGCTTTCTGATCACTGGCAATACTATATGTGGGTGCCACACTACATGTGGCAGTGCCATGTCTGCAGCAGTCTGTGCCATTGTTGGTATTGTTTCCTGTGTGCGTATCCTTCTTCGGGGTACACACTTGTCCTTGGTACTGGGTGAAGTTGCAAACAGGAAAGCAGCAGCCTCATTGAACAGCCTGGGATTGAGACCTCTGCATACCAGGTTGCACCAGGCTGGGCTCCAGCCACCAGGAAGGAGGAGTCCCTGGGCCTCAGAGTCTGCTAGGTTCAGTGGTTTTCCTAAGATCCTTAACTCTTGTCCTCGGTGGTAATTATTTTAGCTTGTCTTTTTGCAGTCATAGAGACTTTCTAGTAGTCATGTAACTACTCTCTAAATTTGTTTTGGCTTTAATTTAACTTTGTGTAATCATGTGCTCTAATTTCCACTGTTAGTAAATAGTAATTAGGGGTAGCTATTCTGTGTGATATAACGTGTCTGCTGTTGCAGAATTAAATATCATACCCTTGTTTGATTGTACCAAGCTTGGGTAGAAGGATTTTGTGTAGGAACACTAGAAGAACAGAAGTAATTCAGAATGAGAATGGAGGCAAACTTTATCGTAAAAATACACCTTTCCCACCTTCAAGAAACATGTTGTTTAAAGACAACTACTGTGAGTTCCTGAGTTTTCTTCTAATCTGAATTATCCTATGAACCAGTGGAAATATTTAAAAATATTTAAAAATAATATAAAAATATTTAAAAAATTAAATAGGACAAAGTGACGGAAAAGCAGTGTGGAATAATTTAGGGTGTGTAGCTTATTCTCTAAATTGTTTTGTTAATTGGTTGAAGCAAAACAATAACTTTAGGCTGTAAACCATCACAGTCAAAAGGGTTAAAATCAGGTTCTCAAATATCTGGGTAACTCTGTGGTTTTGCTCACTGACAGTATATCCCCTTTCATTCTCATTGTGTTTATATATATTGCAGAGATTTTCCAAGATTCTTTTTTCTTTCACCTTCTGCATTTACAGACTCATGCATTGTCCTTTCTATTTGAGGTGAAGAAGATTTGGGCATACATCATTTGTCCAGGACTAAAGTGGGGTCATCTCAAGTATATGTGCATGAATCGGGAAGTGTCTGCAGGACAGTGTTACAGAAAAAGCTGTTCTGTCTTTTCCAGGAAATTAATATGACTGGGTATCTCTCTGAAGTGCCTGTATGCTAATGCACACACAGATCAGGGGAGGAGAGGAGTTGCCCTTTATGTGAACAGAGGGGTCAGAGGGAGTACATGGAGCCTTGCCAAGTTCAGACAAGGAGCCTCATGTCTGCAGGCCCTAGTCCTCCTCATGATGTACTTCAACCATTCTGCCAGAAGGGCACTACAGCAGGGCCCAAAACATCCGAGGGGGGTTATAAAGTTAACTGATGAAAACTTCCTAACAGAGGTGATCAAGGAATTGATGTGGGGAGATGCTCTGCTGGACATTATACTTAGAAACAAAGATGATATTTGGATAGAGATATGGAACTACTGGAGAGTGTCCAGCAAAGGGCCACTAAGAAGATTAAGGGACTGAAGTATCTCATATATGAAGAAATGCTAAGACTTGGAACTGAGCAGCCTGGAGAAGAGAAAGCTAGATAGAGTGGTATCCATACCTATAGGCAGGGGAGTGCAGCAGATTAAGCCAGATTCTTATAGATGAATGGACAAGAGGCAATGGGCACAAACCAAAATGCTTAAAATTCCATTTAATCACAATTATTTTTTTTTCCTTTTGCCTCTGTGCTGTTCCGTCTGTCTCTCCTGTGAGGGTGATCAGTATGCACAGATTGTAGAATCTACCTTTTTGGAGATATACAAACCTGACTGAACAGTGTTCTGGACAACCTGCTCTATCTGGCCACACTTTGAGCAGGAGGGCTGATTTAGGCTGTCTCCACAGGTGTCCTTTCTCCTCATAAATTTTGTGATCACTCCAATAAAGCACCCTCAGCCTGAACCTGTTTGAAGACAGAGCTGACTAGAGCCTAAGCAAATGTTCTCAGAAGGATGAAGACCTTTATAGTTTGAAGGCACTCCTCAAAACCACAGTTCTAACAGTCTCATGATTTTTCTGGGTTGAGAAGGAAACTTTCAAGGTAAATCCTTATTCCTTCTTTTGTGAAGAAATTGACTGTACAATTTCTTAATGATACATGGCTCACAGCAAGTATGCTACAGAGTAGCTATGCAAGCTTCCTCCTTATGTCTTCAGTTAATGAAATATTTAATATAGTAAATCTTAAATAACTTTCACTTTTTTGTTTGTTTTGTTTTGTTTCCCCACATCATACTTAAGGCTTGAAATTGATGGGTTCTCTTGGAATAAATTCAATGCAGTAGCCAGGAAAATGCATTTAATTTGAAGTATTTGAAAATTTGTTCTTTCAACTTGTTTTACAGTGCTACGGAGCTTTTTCTTTAAAGGAAGGGTTTCGCTACAATGTTAGGACACATACTCTTAAGCATTCATTTTAAAATAGAGCAATAATTTAAAAGTATAATCAATGGATTGTTTCACAGATGGTGCAACTGAAGACTCCTCAAATTTATTTAAAGTTATTCGTACACTGAAGTTGCTTTCGGAAAGTAGTTTTCTATTACCTTCTAAAACTACCTTTGTTTTCTTGTCCAGCCAGATAATCAGCATAATGGATTCCAGAGAACACATCAGAGAATGCTGTGCATTCTGAGGGTGACTGGAGACAATGCATCGGTGGGAAAATAAGTAATTTTGGGCAAATCTGGTGACCATATTATTATGAGAGAGTCACTTCAAAATAGTACGTAGATTTAGATTTCACAAAATACTTTGACTGAACATCCTTGCAAAGCAACAAAACCAATATATTCACTACAGTAGTGACTGAAAGGAGTTACATAAAAATGAGAAAGAAATGAAAAAGGGTCACCAAAAGCATAATTTTTTAGGTCTTGTAGAAACTGTTTTAAAAAGTCACAGCAGAGATTCAAAGTAAATATATAACACCTTTTATGAACATTCTGAAAAAGAAAAAAAATATTTAAATTTTAAGGTAAGGACATTATTAGAGGTTGACTGTTAAAGTGCACCGCCTTGTCCAAGTGTGGAAAAACAAAAAATGACAATTTGAATATGCACAGCTTAGAACAGAATAGAATAGACCTTGAGGCAGGCTTGCAAAAGAGACAAAATTTTTTTTTTACATCCTTCACCAAATATATATATGGAGGAGAATGTTTGCTAAAAAGGCTAATGGCTTAAAGTACGGTCAAGGAATAAAATATAGTTTCAGAGAAAATGTGTATTCCTTACAAAACCTTCTCCATTCCAGATGCTAATTTTTAATGAGAAGTGTAAGAGTTTCTCTGGAAGATGTTATATGACTTGTTTGAATGTGATGCAGCAAGATAAGTGGAAGAAATTACTTGTTTATTTATTACAGTGTTATTTAGCCAAGAATTCTAGTGAGATTCAGCTTTGAAATAGAAGAAATATCAATGGAAGAGCCTAGCCTCTTCATTAAATCCATTTCACTCCAGGAGGAACAGAAAAAGGCAAGTGGTTTCGTTTGCTTTGATTTGGTTTGTTCTGTTTAAAAGAAAAGGTAATGGCAGATTCCAGGAAATCACTGATAAATAAGGTCAACACCTATATTAAGCAAATTGGACTAAATTATGATAAGAGTAGAATTAGTAAATATAAAGAGAAATACAATCTCTCACCACAGATTTTTCCAGAAGGTAAGCAAACATAGTATGAAGTTTATTACATCTATTAATGGATGGTTAGTAGACACAAAAAAATTTACTTTAAATGGTTTAGATAATCTGCTTTACAAGAATATGGGCTGGGATCTGTATGATATAGAAAAAGGCAGGAATTGTGTGATGAGGTTGCAGATGATTACTAAGTAACTCTGAGTAGAAAATAGGAGGGCCTGCTCTGAAGCGTTAGAAGGACTGCATGAAATTGAACAATTAGTAAATAAAATATCAAATTATTTGTGAAATATTTTAATATGAATTGATGATTGATATCCATTAGAAATAACAATTAACATTATGGATAAAACAATGGGGTTAGAGCTGGCTGTTGAGTTTAAGAATAAGACATTTTAATTAATATTAGGAGGTTTTAATAAAACTCTTACTGATATTCAGTAGCATCCAAGAAATGAAAACAATTTTTTTGTAATGTTTTGGGACTGGAGAAAAAAGAAAAATTAATCCCTTCAATAAATAGGATGTGGTCAGGATAATTCAGATTGCAAGGGACCTCGAAGGTCTTTAGTCAACCCTCCTGCTAAAAGTAGAGACAGCTATGAGATGAGACTATATTATTCAGTATTCTATCCAGACACGTCTTGAAAACCTCTAAGGACAGGGAATGCACAGCCTTTCTGGGCAGCTTGCTCCAGTGCTTGACAGTTTTCATAGTGAAAAAGTTTTGCCTTAAATTATTGAATGTGAACTTCTTTGGTTTACAAATCCATGTAGTGCCTGGATTACTGTGAGCAATTTGAATCCTTCAACAAAAAAGGTATGTAACCAAAGCAGAAAATGTGAAGAGGATGATTAGGACTATGGCATAATTTCCATATATGGGAAACAACTAGACTAGGATCAGAATTTCAGTGTTGAAAAGAGGCAGCTGAGGTCTATGAAATTGTGAGTGGCATGGAATAGATGTACATGCAGTGACAGTTCTTTGAATTTCCGAAGAGTTAGTTGAAGCTGAACCTAGGAGGGTGGATGAAAAACTTCACTGAAATAACATTGTGCATTATGCAAAGTCTCTCAGCATGAAAAAGCTTGTCCAACCTAAATGCCCCAGCTGAGGCATATGATACAATGAGCAGACATGTTTCACCATGGCAAAAGGCATATGCCAAGTGTGATAGTTAATGGACAGAGAAGACTGCAGATAGAAGTGAGACTGACTGAAAGAACAGCTTCAAAACACCTTTAGGCAAAAAAAGTTTATTACAACTTGGGGACCAGCCATCTGAGCTCTTAGCCACTAATAGGAACAGGACAGCAAGGTGAGAAGACGGGGACAAATACATCAGAACAACAAACACCATGTACCCTTTGGCAAGAAAAGCAAGCAAGGCAAAGGAGGCATCAAAAGCTGTGTCTACAGCAATAAACAGGTTTACGCACTGAGTGTTGATGTGAAAAGTGTGATAGATTTTTATTGTGCATAGACCCATACAGTCTGCATAGTGACTATGCATACATAACACATCACCTTCCAGCTTGCTGTAGTCATGGTCAGATGCTAAACCTTGCTATGATATACTTTTATACTGAAGTTTAAGTAAGTATCCTTACGTTTGTGTGCATAACTATTCTTAAAAGGTATAAAAAGATTACATAATTAGTTGCACAGTTTAAATGTCATGCATTAGCAGTCAGACTTGTTTTAAAAATATTTTTCACCTGAGGTTTATGGATTTATCTTTCTCCTGCAATCATCTGGATGACACAGCAGCCTGTCAGTTAAACTTAACAGTAGGGTTTAAATGTGGATTAGTTTTCAGACATCTTGATTGGCTTTTCATCTGCAACAGATACATTTGTGATGGTGGGTAAGTCTTTTAACATCACTGTGTAATATATTAAAAACAATAATAATCAAAATGTGAGAGACAGTTACCTAAGCTGTGAAAAGATATCATCAAGATATGTTGTCACCACTTTGAGAAACAGTAATCAGTAGACCAAGATTTATGGGATAGCTTAAATAACTGATATTTAAGGAGTTTGCTTCAAGCACACAGACTCAAACTTCATCGATGCTTGAATTTCCATCATTCTCTCTACTTTTTCTAGTTTCTCTTTCAGTGAATTACAGAAATTATCTCCAGGGCAGAGGGTTCTCAAGGTAGAAAACAATAAAGAAATAGCATTTCCTAGCTTGATGGTAAAACCATTTATTTCTTAAGAAAAATAAGTTATAAAAATAAATATGACCTTTCCAAATTTCAGGTTGGGGGGGGGGGGGGGAGAGGCAGAAGCCTTTTAAAATTATATGTTTGTGTACTGAATTGTCCCATATGTCTAAGCCTCAAGTTCTCTTTCCTATCTCACTTCCCTACAGGGATGTTTAGACTAATACTGTAGTCCTCAATGCCTTACTTCACTGTTGCAGGAAAAAAATAAAATACTTTCTACACCAGCACTTTCTAAACACTTCTGTGGCTTCTGTGAAACTCAATTTAGAAAATAAGATACACAGATCCTTTTTCTATAACCTTAATTTAGAACTTTTCACAGAAATGACTGACAGCTAATAGCTTTAATGTTTCCATAATTTTCTGGTACTGTAAATGTCAATGTAATTCAGCCTATCACAGAAGCTTTTTACTAACATTTTTTAGTTCTTTTCCTGATGTTTCCCCCATCCCAAACACCAACACCACCCCCAGGCTGGGACATTAATAGGCAAACTCTTATGTTAGCTGTAGGATTTGACTGTAACTTTCAAATTAATTCACTTAGATTTTTTTCTCTCCCAACTTTTATATTCATTTCCTACAGTTAAAAGTTCTAAAGGACTAATGTTAAATCTTTCCATGAAAATACATCCCCTGAGAGTTTCATTCAGGAAACTTAAATGATAGTATGCAATTTAAACAATTAAAGGGATGCAAATCATAATTTTTGTGCAAATACAGAATGTATTCACTTTTAGTAGGTTTCACTAAGTAGCAGTTTAAGACAGAAATTTTCTTAAACAGGAACCATAAGAAAGGACGGCTTAGGTAACCTACTGCTGGAAATTATGTGAAACTGGTTCTGTATTGTAACGGGGTATTTAATTTTGATCAATATTTTCCTTTCATGTTGTATTTTAGGATTGCTACAGTAGATTCATATACAGATTAGTGAAGAATATTTTCTTCAACACTATCTATTTTTCATTAGTTTATTTAATTCCATTGAATGCCAAACCCTGGTTTTAATAGTCCAGTTTTTTTAATCTTTACAAATACTCTCTTTTCTTTACAATTAATTTTGGTTATCTGTTGTGTGCTACAGAGGAAAGTAAAACATCTTCTAAGCATGTATTGAAAGTTAGCTTAAGACTGATTTCTGGAATATGTTATCAACTTCTTCAGTTGATTTATACCATATAGTTTCTCAGGTATATTGCTTGGAATTGGAAAGGCACATGTTTCCAATAACTAGAAAAGTATTATCACTGTTATCTTCTGAGAAGCTGTTGTACTGTGACAGAGGATGCTTATTAAAATATTTGCTAAATATATGGTTAAGATTCCTTGTAAGTATGTAAGATTCCTCAATAAATTGAAATTATTGAATTTCATTTTCTTATAATTTTTGAATCAATAAGATTATTGAAAAATAAAAGATAAATTGTAAGATTCCTTGTAAGTAAGATACAGTAAATAAAATATACCTTGCAAGACAGTGCACTTCAAAAATTTTATCATCACACTTTGATATTTTTTATGATGGCAATAAGAAAACCTTTTCCCTTCTGTATTTCTTGAATTCTGGTTTGCAGTGTCAGCAAAAAGAAAGAAACAGTGTACTGCTGGGATGTATCTTTAAGTCAACATAGGAAAAGATGAAAGAGTGTAGAGAAAGAGAATCATAGGGAATAACAGGCAAAGCAGAATGTTTGTGTTTATGGACTACTGTGATAGGTGCCTTAAAAATACATAAAATTTGTAGAGAGGTGTTTTAGATTATTTATTTCCAGAAGGAAAACACTTCCTATATCCTGTTTATAGGAAAGGCCTTTTGTTCTTCCTTTTAGTTTGTTTGCAAGACTTGTTTACCTTGCAATTCTCTAGTGAATGCTAGATTTCCTCACTACAGCAAGTACTCTGGCTAGATGCTGTATACAGTTATGTCACCTTATCTACTTAACTGGTCCTATGGTAGTTAATAGTTCTAGACAAGAGAAGTTAATATCTTCAACATCACTGATTTTCTGAGTTTTATAACAGGGTTTTTTTGGATTAAATTAAGTTATCCATTAGTAGAAGTCGAATTCCTCCTTGCTTTGGAGTCAGAATTCTGTCCCTAAAGCAGAGAAGGTTCAGTTAATGTCTTTCACGTGCTTTATAGAAAAAAACTGTCTTGTGTCCAAACGTTAGCTGAAGTAACACATTTCCCATCAGTTGAGTTGTAAGCTGATTAACGACTTTCAAGAATTCTGCCTAGAAAAGCCCACTGTTCCCTGAGACTTACCTCCTACAATGACTCTATCAAGCAGGTTTAGACTCCAGAACTCTTCACTGTGCGCACCCACCCCCCACCCACACCCACACCCAACACTGAAGAGGCATATTCATGCTAAACCATAAAGAGCAGAGATAAACAGCACAATCCAGCCTCCATCAGTAAGGGCCTACCTAACTGTTTTAAATGATTTAGGAGAAGTACTACAGACTCATCTTTTTTTTCTTCTTGGCTAGCTGCAAAATGATAGTTGCTCACTTAGCATGCTTATAAATATGTTGCATGTAGACTTAGTCCACACATATTTTCTGATTGAGATATTTAGTGTGTTTGTCAAAATGAATTTTTAGAACTGGACAGTTAAAAACATTTGGGGAAGATAAACTATTCTCTTCATCAGAAAAGACAGAGTATGGTGTCTTTTCAGAGAAAAAAGTTTTGTTTTGCTTGTTTGTTTTTTGATTTTTTTTCCAGTTTTGTGGTGCTTACAAGGTTGAAGCTTAATGAAATATTTTGATTTTGCTTTATTTTTTTTTTATTTTTGGTTAAAGGCAGCCTTGATAAAAATGTGGGTTTCATCATATAATTTGGTCTAAATTCACAGAATATTGCTGGTTATGGATAAAAATAAAGGGTTGTATTTTCACAAAAGTAATTATGGTAGCATACATCTTTTTTCTCATTGCTTAAAGTGACAAAAAAGGGCTATTTTATTTTTTAATTAAAAAGAAAAAAAGAACCATTACCCTTTCTCCTCCCCATGTGACTTCTAATTTGCAAAATATTCTATACACACAATTCTAGCTGAGATCCTTTTGAGAGGCTTTCTTTGCAATAGCTGGTGTATATTACATTCTACAAAGGAATAAGTTAAGAAACCTCAAGAAACACAGGTGCATTTCCCTGCTTACATATTCATATATGTGCAAATATTTTACACACTGAAAATATAATGGCTAGAATAAGAGAAATGGCTGTGAAATTCTTGTGTTATTCAGTGTAGTTAGCATGCAAGGCTCCTTCATTCTTACTGTACGAGTCTGGAAATATATATTTTTCTCTTTCAGGTGTACTTACAGCTCAGTGAGTAATAGGCCAGAAATAACAGACTCAAACCATGTCAAAGGATATAACGATTTTTGCATACCCTCTTTTGACTTCTAGTCCAATCACATGCCCTTACTGTCCATTAAGATTGTAATCTACTATTGCTTACATTACCGTTTCTTTCATTTTAACTAATGTATCCACTTGATTGTTCACTAATATTGTGAAAATTACTGCAATGTTTTGCAGCAATTCTAGATTCTGACAGATATAGTGTGTTGAAATAATTTAAAAACGGTTGCCAGGCTTGCTTGTAAAAACATCTTCTTACCACTATCTTCCTCAAACAAACTTGTCTCTTTATTTGACATGAAAGTAGTAGATGTAGGGGAAAAAACCCCTATATATGTTAGAAATGTCAGGTTCCATCACATCATACAGGTGTTTTTTTTTTAATGTTTAATAATAGTTTTTTAAAAAATGTAGTAGCGTTACTTTTTATTAATTATTTTATATATATCTATTTATATATATTTCTGTATCATATGTAAATAATTGAAAGAGTTACAGTAATTTTGTTTTGCATTTGCATTCTGTACTTTTCACAATTGCACTGATAATACAGATGCTTCAGAAGAATGCGGTAAATGCTTTGGTACTGTTAAACTGTGATGCTGATAAACTATGCCAGCCTTATCAGAAATCATGAATCCCAGAATCATGTGAAAATGGTTACTTTAACTTTTCTCACACTATACCAAATTATGTAATCTACTGTCTCAGGTTTCTCTTGAGGGAGAAAAAGCTGCAGGATTCCAATTTTCCTGTCCTGAAAAAGCCTCTTTTTTTAGAATTTAGTATATATCTTGTCATGAATAGGGTAAGACAAAGAAAACCAAGCATGCATTGATTCAGAATACAGAATCTATGTAGATTTCAAAACTATTGTCTTGTTCTTGGCACATAAATTGTCTAAATCACCTTTCTTCTATAGTATATTTTTGTAGGTATTCCTGCCTATGATGAAGAGGCATAAAATCCATATCAAAATCTCTGTAGACCTGCTATTATTTTTAGTTATTATATGTGTGCAAATATATATACACTCAAATATATGTAACTGAGGAAATGATTGTATTATTTAAATTTACTATACATTTTGAACATACCGCATTTATGCTGATTAGTGGAGCCATATGAAAGCTCACAGAGGTCTCACATTAATCTATTAATATCTTATGCATTTCTAATGAACATAAAACCTGTTAATATAATTAATTATGTGAGAAAAATATTTACTAAGGACAAAAAAGAGATTATTGTGGTAAACAGATGCAGCTAGCTAAAACAGAAAATAAATGTACTAAAGAGAGGATAAATAGGAGTAACTAAAACAGATTGATAAAGTCTGCTTGTAAATAATTCTTTTAACTAAAAAAAAACAACAGAGCTTTTATTTATTGCTCTTACTACTGTCTAGATGCAGGGACTATGTGCTCTGAAGAAGCATGATAAATGTGTATATATTTTGGAAAGATATTAAAAAAGCCCAAAAACAAAACACAAAACAAAAGAAGAAAAAACCTTCAAAAGTGGTATAAAACAAGATATAGCTAACAATTTTCCATAATCACATTCCAGACATGTTTTGCTCCATGTTTCATTGAAGCACTCTACGTGTTACTATTCTGATGTTGCAGGATCAAAATAAGGGTTTATCACTGCTTTTTAGAGTGTGTAGTATGCAAACTTTTGGATGGTCTATGGCTTGCTTAACCTTGAATGATCTGTGGCACTCTGATCCTTGGCTAATTCTCAGGTAGATAGATGTGTAGATAGAGACAACACCAGTTACAAAATTCATAATCTGTTCTTGAAAAAACAAACCAACAAAAAAGAAAATCTGGTCTTATTCCAATACACTAAAGAAACATCTCAGCTGGAACAACCAGAAAGACTAAATAATAAATATGTAATCATTTTCTATCCAGTAGCTGGCAGTGATACACAGAAAAAGAGTTTATATGAAAGAAATTTACATTTAAGCCAGATACCATTCTTAGACCTGGAAGCAGATCAGATGGGTCATAAATGACCTGCTTGATACATATGTCAGTATATAGGTACAATTACTTCCAGCTGAAGAACAACATGAGATTTTGTATGCTTATATACATAAATACATGCATTTACAAAACTCAGGCACATATTTGCACACGGAAACACAAACCCTAGATAATAATGAGAAATCAAGTCAATATTTAACTCAACACTTAGCCTTAGTTACTGAATGAGAAGAGAAGAGAATACAGTCAAACTGGAAGGAAGAATTGGTGAACTGAGAAATATAAGGTAAATATATATATATATACACACATACATATATATTTAAAAAAAAAAAAAAAAAACAAAAAAAACAAAAACCAACACCCTATCACCATGATGTCACCCAAAGTAATCTTGACAAGCAATGCCAAGATATCTACCTTCTTTTGCCCAGGCTCATTGTGGAGTGTCCCTCTTTGCAGATTTTCAAAAGCCATTTGGCCATCTTCCTGGGCAACTGGCTCTGGGTGGCCCTGCTTGAACAGGGAATTTGGATGAGATGAAATCTATAGATCACTTCCCACCTCAATCATTCTGTGATTCTGTGATACCTCCAAATAGTATGAAGCAGAACTGGGTGAATGTTGTTTCAGAGCTGATACAACTTTTGTAGAGAATGCTTTGTAAAAATTACTCTCCATTGAGAGATAATACAGCCTCATATCTGCTGCTGTCCCATGGATCTACAATGGAAAGAAAGGAGTAAAATGACAATAGAGACATGCATCCTGTGAAGATACTATATAGTATTCTTATTAATTCTAAACATGTCCTAGAAGGTCAGTTTTGGACTCCAATTTTTCTTCATTGAAGTCTCTGGAGTTTGGTAATGAGAACTTGTAAATACATAGAAGCATACCAACACACATGCAGACATTGAGACCATCTGTAGAATGAATTATATTTCAGCAATAAAATGTACAGGTAAATAGGAAGTCATACCCAAACCTTTCTATATTCTTGACCATTGAGTTCTACAAAGCAAAAAGCATATTTGATTCTTGTTCCTTCTGCTATTGCAGGGAAAGAAAGTTTTCAATAACATATAAGAATAAATATTAGGCAATTACATTTTTGTGTACTTATATAAAATATTAATAATTGCTATTTCTGAGAAGAATGCATAAATATAGACAAGCTTGTATAATGAAGCTGAAATTTTGACAAGGAGACAACTTGTCACCTGTGTTCTCCTCTGGAGTTACAATAATACAATCAACAAACAGTACTGAATTTCAAAATATATTTTATAATCCATCATACTATTTGTAGTAAAAGATTGTGTTTCAGATAAAATGTGGTTTAAGAAAACTCATCCATTTCATTACGTTTCTCAGAAAGTGGTCTTTCCCTTTAATATATATATCAATCTGAAGAGTGACATACTGGCAAAATGAAAACAAATGACAGTGCTATCTCCAAAGAGACAATGTATTATTTCTAAATGTATGAAAAGGCCCTTGCTCTGCCCTTATGACAGTTAAATGCTCAAAGTGAGACAAGCAAAAAATGTAGTTAACTCATTCAAGGAGACATGAAAAGTGACTGTACTTTTTTTCTTGATTATGGAGACAGAGATAGAGGATGATGGGGAATGAGGGAATAAGTTTGTGTGTATGCAAGTGTGCGTTTTATTGAAGCCTTCTCTGTGGTGTATGCAAAATGAAAGCAGCAGGTCTGAATCAGAAAAGACAGGTTTGATTCACATGATGTCCAAAAGTTAATTAAAAGAAAAAAGGACTGATTTTTAATACCATTCACTTCATAAGAGGATGGTAATGTAGCTAAAATTGAATAAGAGTAAAAGATAAAATAGCCAGACTAGGTGATGGTCACACAGATGATGAAGTCAGTGAATTGATGACTTGTTTTTCCATATGATTTTCTATTTCAGGATTGAAATCTTATTTGAAGGTATACATTTGCACTAGAATTAAGCAGAAAATTTCTTTCATTTTCAATTTGGGACCACATACTCTTTCCCTGTTATTATTTTTTTTCAATATTTAAATCTCTCTCCTCTGAGTTGTTCTGAATAGTCATGCATTAACATTTGAATGTGTCTTGAGATCATTGAAACACCATTTGAGATCATACGAAAACACTAAGATACACTCCTTCAAAATGTGGAAAGTAGAACTGATTTAACAGCTTGACTACTAGAGGAAGCTTGTCCTGTTTCTGACAGTGATCTGGTATCAGATGCTTCAGGGGAAGTAAAAATCCCACAGAACACATTTGTGTTTCAGAATCGTAGAATTACACAATCATAGAAACATTAAGGTTGGGAAAGATGCTTAAGATCAAGTCCAGCTGTTAACCCAGCACTGCAAAGTCCACCACTAAACTGTGTCCTTAAGCATCACATCTACATGTGTCTTAAATACCTCCAGGGATGTGGACTTAACCACTTCCCTGGGCAGTCTGCTCCAAAGATTAATGAACCTTTCAGTAAAGAAAATTTTCCCTAACATCCAATGTAAACCTCCCCTGGCACAACTTGAGGTCATTTCCTCTTGTTTTATCACTTCTTACTTTGAAGAAGAGACCAACAACCACCTCATTACAACAACCTTTCAGTTAGTTGTAAATGCCAATAAAGTCTCCCCTGAGCCTCCTCCTCCCCTGAGCCTTCTCCTCTCCAGGCTAAACAACCACAGTTCCCTCAACCACTCCTCCTAAGACTTGTTCTCTAGACCCTTCCCCAGCTTCATTGTCCTTCTCTGGACACACTTCAGCACCTCAATGTCTTTCTTGTAGTGAGGGGCCCAAAACTGAACACAGCATTTAAGATGAAACATCACCAATGCTGAGTCCAGGGGGATGATCACTTCCCCAGTCCTGCTGGTCACACTATTTCTGATGGAAGCCAGAACACTATTTCATTCCATTCAGTGTCAAAAAGGTACAAAACTGCTTTAACAATGGAAGCATAAATCCCACCACAGAAATTTTGTCTAATTACATCATAAAAAGACATTCCTGTTAATTATTGAACGTTCATATCCATTAACATTAGCATTTACAATACCTCCTCTAGCTTCCACTTCAGAAGTAATTGACAGTTTTTCATGATTTTAATAGTAGAAATAATATGTTCAAGCATTCCCTTACACTAAAAATACAAATACAAGTCATTTACTGAGACTATTTTTTCAATAAAGTGTTATGAACATATAGGTTACCTCAGGTTCTAGAGGTATGTTATGTATGTATGAAACAAAGCCATTGTTTCAATGTTATAGAGTGCCATCTTCATTGTCTTTGGATATGTTTGCCAGAGGTCTGATAAAAATGAAACACTAAGATGAAGAAATTAATTTCCTACTCATATTCACCTTAAAATAGTAGTTCTGTGATTTTCTAATACATGTCATTCTAGAATTACACCATATTCTGTAGATACAGTTGTATCTACACACACAGAATATCCAACACCCTAATAAGACTTTTGATCTGTTAAATTGCCACAGTGTTATAAATGAAATGTACTGATAGCTGCTGGACAAAAGATGAGAACACAGGTTTTCATGCCACAAACACTATAAATGGTAGCCAGTTTAATGATCAGTATAGTGAAGAGGAAAATAAGCATCCAAGAATGGGCAAAAAATGTTGAAAGCTAAGAAATGATGGAACTCAAGTCTCCATCTGCTAATCTAATAACATGTATTTGGGTAACATACTCTAAATTGGTAGCAGAATATTTTAACCATCTCCTGCCCCTTTTTCTTCCTAACCGACCAAGTTTTTCACAGTTTCTGATGAGGTTAGTTTAAGTTGAACAAAAGGAGACAGCTGGCACTGTAAAAAACCCTACTGTATATTTTTTGAAGGTTCATGAAATGTAGCTTTAGATCCGCTGGTGTTGGACTAAACAACAGAAAATATGATGGTATGCAAAAACGAGAAGTGGAATCTAAGGCATGGAGAGTATCTGTTGACTTGTGTAACTCAAACAGCATGCAAATAATGGGTAGGAAGAGAGAAATGGGCAGAAGATAGAAGTGATGAAGAGTAGCTTTGTACACGTTCACATTCAGTTGTAAAATTAATGCCTTATAACAAATACTATAGCTTCACCCCAGCTCCGTATTAAAGCAAGTTCTATAAATATGCCATACGTTCTGTGCCTTGGTTTCTAGGGAAGAAAGAAGGAAAGAAGGAAATCTGCTTTCATATATAAAATCAAGTCATGGAGTGCAACCAATCCAGTCCAGATGATGGGGATATTGTATGGACAAGACGGTAAATGTAGAAGGAATTATAATGTATCTAATTTAGATAGATGGAACAATTTGTGGGCAGATGAATTACTCTTCATGAAGAATCAGTGCTAAAGAATGAGTCTGCATTCTTTGTATGATTGTAATGAAATCCTCATTATTTCCCTCAGTGAGAGTGGAGTATTAGAAACACTATGCTTGAAACAGAGTAACCTTTTAAGTCCATTTCCCATGAAGAGTTCTGGTGGTTTTCTTTCTTTTTTGAAAGCTGATCTCATGAAATAGATGTTGCAGCTGTACAAATCTGTACTTAAATACTTGTTTTGTCAAATAAAACATCAGTAAGTCAAATCTATTAACATATGAATACATTCAGTCGACTAGACAAATTGTACAGGGACCCTATATTCAGGAAAAAAACCCCATGGAATTCTTTTGACAGCGGTACTGTATTTTTAAAACTGCTTTCAATATTCCTGTGTGAACATAGCCTCAATAAAATAAAAGTACAGCATTAGAAAAAGTCCTTAGTTTATAATATTTTGCAAGAAATAGATTATAACAATTAATTTCAGTGTTGCACAGAATGCATTTAAACTAGTTTCAAGAGCTAAGCACTTCATAGATGGTTATTTCAATTTAAATCACAACATGAAATACTGTAAATAGTCATCTTTTCCTTTGCAGACTGAAAGTGTGAACTGATTGTTTACAGTGTGTGGAATGTATTTGATACATAAAATATGGACGTGTATCTTTTCAAGAGCTGAGCGGCAAGCATGAGGAATGTTTCACAATAGTGACAACTGCACTCCTAGACCAGATGACAAGTCTGTGGGTATTTCCCTGGAGGGCAGCATGAAGTTGAGAATCACAGTAGTGACTAGATCTAAGCTAAAGAAGAGCACTGCTATTACCTATTTTATGAAAGCCATACTTTCTGTGTAATCTGGAAATAGATACTTAAACTTTAGATTGATTACAATTATTTTTTGTGCAAAGATCAAGAGACAATATTGGCATTTCAAAGAGGAAGGTATTCTGCAATGACACATGTTGTGTTTTTTTTCTTTATTACTATACTTTTGTGTATGAAAAATTTTATATTCTGCTGTTACAGTCTCCTGTGGCACAGATGCACTGAAACTATGATAATGCATCAAAAAGTCACTGATTATTTTAAGGATAATGTAATTATATCTATATGTACAATTTTTTTTTTGCATTGAATTCTCATTTCATGACGAAACAAAGAACTTTATATTTATTCATTCAATGCATTAATCAGTCTTGCAAACCATCCTTTCAAGCTAGTGAAGACTTCTTTAAAAGTCATCAACATTCCATGTAAGAATATTAAAATATCACAATTATGGATATTCCAAAGTATGTGTTTTGTTCTTAAAAATGTATTATTTACACACATTATGTGCAAACATAGATGCACATAGGAACTCCCGTAGTTCTTCCATGGTAAGGGTTACTGTGGAATTCCCATATGTACTGACACAAGTTTGGTAAACAGCTCTTCCTTTTTTCTTTCTCTCCTCCCTGCTCATGTTCCCTTACATCCACCTCTACCATAAAAGTGTTACTGCTGTGTGCGTACTTCTCTCATCTTTCATCTTTCCATTTGCCTACCATTAAAACAGGATCACAAAATCACAGAGTAACTTAAATTGGAAAGGACCAGCTCCAAAACAGACCTACTGCAGGACACAGTGAGAACAGAAAGACTGAAAATGAGCCTAAGAAACTGAGTGTGAGGGTACAGGTGAAGATGTTTTAACTTTTTAATGGGTTTTTTTTTGTCACTATCCAAATTTATCTTAATTGGCATTATGTTAATTTTCCCAAGTTTGTTTTGCTCATGATGGTAATTGGTAAGTGATCTCCCCATCTTTATCTGGACCCATAAGTGGTTTTATCATATTTTCTCCCCGAGGTGGACATCTTGCTGCTTGCCAAGGTTAACCCACCACAAATACAGTCCTCAAAGCTGAGTGAGTTCTATCAAGTTGTCGGTGGCTTGGTCCAGCCAAAGTTTGTGTATCACCAGGATGGAAATTCCACACCTCTCTCAGAAACCCTTTCCAATATTCCACCATTCTTGTAGTAACACCATTTTCTTGTGTGAAGTGAGAATATTTCCTGCGTTATAACTACTGTCTATTGCATCTTATCCTGTCATTGCACACATCTGAGAAGATCATCAGCCAAGACAACATTACGAAAATTTTTAAGGCCTATAAACTAATGAAAACACTCTGTCATTTAATTGTTTATCAATATATTTGGTTTAATTAGGAAAAAAATATAAAACTGTAACACTTCATTCTCTTGTCTGTAGTGGAAGGGGAAACTGTTTAACTAGCATAGCAGCTAGCTCTTCAGGAGACATGAGGCTGTGTATTAGCCACAGGTTAAACATATAAAAAACTTTTATAAAGGACTTAAGTTTCTAAATTCTTATGTATACCTTGCCTTATCTTACCTGATATATATGAATCTGAAATTCATGACCAGAAATGTCACTTCATCTTATATGATCCTCTTGAACTAAACAAGTTTTACACAAATAAATTCCCTAAGTATGTATGGTAGATGCAATAACACTAAGTCCTTCTAAGACCGTGCAAGGAAACTTGCCATATACCTAATACTTTGCCTTTTTTAGTTTCAGAGTCTGAACATTTCTCTGTCTGCTCAGACCCCTAGAGTAGACAGACACCCAGGCTATGAGACCATGGTTCAAATTTCTCCTCTGCCTGACACAGTTTGGGTCCACGTATGGGTGAGAAGACACTTTCCTTGAAGCTGTCACTTTAAAGAGAACTAATAAATATTTCTTTGGTCAGAATACAGAAATAAAGATAAGAATTTCCCTGAGACATTTGAGACTTTGGCTAAAACTTACAACTTTTATTGTCCTGGCAAGAAAGAGGGATTTCCATTCCTCTTTTTCAGTTTTTAACCTAGGAGTTTGACCTATGAATCCTGAATTAAAACAAGAAAACTACTGAAGTTTGGTTAGGCACTTTAAACCCTGGAAGTTTAAGACACAAATTTTCTTCAGTGTTTCTTACTGATATATTATTTTGTATGTAGATTATTGTGAATCTCTTACTAGAGTGACCAGGTCTCTCTGCAAAGCATAGGTGGATTTATTTACAAAAATACCTAGATTGCAGGGACTTACAAGACTACCAAGAAACAGATGAAAATGCTGGGGAAAAAGTAAAAAAAAAAAAATCTTAGCTGCCATGCCTTAAATTCAGATGCATAAGATCTCTCTTCCTTTTTGTATGCAACCCACAAGACAATAGATTCGTTATCAGTGTCAGGTTTTTTGTGCCATATAGAACCTCAGAAGGCCTAGCTTTGGGCAAGCAGTCTTTTTTATTGCTCAGCTACACCTTGAGAGTTCTTCGGGGTTTAGAAAGCTGTCAACAAGATGTTAACTGACTGTATATTAAAACATTCCTTTCTGCCTCAATGGGCATTATTCACATTTCATTTTCTTCTTTTTCAAACACTGAACTGTGCATTATATTTAAACATAAAACTTGACATACATATACATTTATATTAATGAGACTAATAGAATATGTTTGTTACTGGCCTTAATTTCAGCCATCACATCTGAGCCAGCAGACATCATGCTAACCAATTATTTTGTGATGAACTGAAATACAACTCTGTCAATGAAAACAACATGAGAGAACACTTTAGGAAGAAAACCACACCCCCCATCAGAGAAAATAAATACTTCTGCTCTTCAGCAAGTTTATCCTAAATTTTAAATACCCTTAAAAAGAAATATCTCTGAAAAAAAAAAGTAAAGTGTTTAGAAGTATTCAAGCTAAATAAAATTCCCTGAACATTCTGTTATACATGGTGTATTTTATAGTTTAACTATCATTTACTTTGGATAAATTGCCATTTTCTAAAAATGTCTTCTTGCCAGTTATTTCCACAGAAGTAATTCTCTATGGATTAAGACATATTTTTATCCTTAAATAAATCTTATGCACCCAATGAATGCTAAAAACTGTTATATTTGCATAAATCTAGATTTGGGAATACAGTTTCTTTAATCACTCTCCAACAGCCTATTCAGCTTTTCCTTTGAACTGGAATGACTCTATACTTTGTTACACCAGCTTTTGTTGGAAAAGTTTAATGTAAATAACACTGCTAAACTAAATTTCCCTGATTTTGAAGCATTTGGGCCTGATATTTCTAAATCTGTGCTCACTGGCAAATTATGAGAGTTTAGAACAATGTTCCAGCAGTGTTCAGTATCATCACACTACAAAGTAGCCAGATGGACTGTCCTTTTTCCTGCCTTCTGTTGCCTGCATTTAACTACAGCAAGAGACCTGCTTATCTGGAAGAGAGACCCTACCAGACACTAATAATTGTTTGGACTGACTGGTATTCTCTACCTGACTGCCATGGAAAACTGAACACCATTTTCTTAAAAAATATACCAGAAGTGGTACAAACTAACCTTTGCCAAAGCTAACATCAATTTCTGTATCAGAAACTTATTTACATGATTTTGTTCAGTTTTTAATTCATATATAATTAAGAGGTTTCTGACTTGTGTCTCAGCCAGTGCTTACAGAAAAGGTCACACTGCAGGTACCTTGATGTTTTTTGAAAGTCTTTTTTTTTTGTTGATTCTGTGATTGCAGTTCTTATAACAATTATAACAATGTGAACAACTGCAGTATTTTTAGAGAAGAGCTAAACTAAAACTTTGTGTTTTCTTTCAAAACTAGGTGCGTGATATCAATTGCTAACAAACCAAAAAGCTTTCTGAATAAAAGATCTATAGCTATAGTGAAGATTAAGTGACATTTGTTTACATTTCTAAAGATTTAACTCGACACACAGCACTGTTCTGCTAAAGATTCTGCAGTTTCTATACCTGTGAAGAGCTGGACTGAAAACTGTGTGAATACATTATTAGTGGACTGCAGGTTTTAGCAAGAAGATAGGTACTAAAAGATGAATTGAAATGGAGCCTAAATGGCTGAAAGTGAAATACCTATTTCTGGAAACGAAAGTTTGCCAGTGCTGACTTAGACTTCTACAAGTAATGCAGACTATATTAGGAAGATGGAATAACGAATTTGACATCTATAACACACATCTTATTGTTTGCTGAGGTATAATCCATTTCAAGTGATTTTTAAAGCTGTCTACCACTGCAGAGGCTACTCCATTTAGCTTGAGAATGACAGAATTCCTATAGTTCTTAGACATGTCTTTCCATCAAGGTAGGTGCTAGTCTTCCATGTAAAACAACAGGGTGCTAGCTGTTAAGGGTGTTGTTCATCTTTTTAATGACAGCTTAGAAGTAAGATCAGCCTGACAAAGGGGTGTTCCTGTATTTTTAGAAAACTACTAGAGAAAAAATCCAGCAACATCGCAAAGAACAAAATGCTATTTGCCTGTTTCCACCTCCTATTTGCCATCCTATGTGAACAAGCACTCAGAACTGTATTCCAGGTAGTTTACATATTATTCTGCTGGATCTGTTTCTGACAGTCCAACATTTTAGGTTCCAAAAGTATTTTGAGGACAAGTTTTATGCAGATCAATCTAAAGACTGAGACTTAGAGTATATTTGTGAAACAAAAATAATCTTAGAGGGAGAAAGACATAAAGCTCTTGCTTCCTGAACAAGTGCTTTGATTACTGGCTTTTTACTGTTGTATTATCTTGGCCAGCAGCCTGACGGAGTGAAGTTTGTTCTAAGTTTAGTTAGGTATTTGCTATATGAAGGGAAGACTATGTTATGCTTTTTCACAGGACACAGTTGCTGTTCTAATCTACACTATAGACAGATGGGTGTGGTGGGGATTTACTACAGTATAATTTTACATTCCAGAAAATGTTTAATTGAAAACCTGACAAACTGAGGAGGTCAGAGTCATCTTAGGATAAAGTAGACTCCTCTGTGGTGTTCTTGAACTTCTACATCCACAGAACATTTTAAAACTCTAAGTGCTTTGCTGGATTACACTCATTTTTGAAAATTTAGCCATACATGGTTCATTTTTTTTTGAACGGTATTGTAGCCATAATTCTGCTATAATTTCATTGATCTCAGTATTGTATAAAATAAGCAGGAATCAAAAACATAAGTTGCAGTTTTAAACCTGCTCTCTGTTCGACTCATCTGAAGAAAAAGTTCCCCAGGGTGGCTTAGGTAACCTAGTTCAGCACTGACACCTTTAACTTGCTTTTAAGTATACACAATCTGGTCTCTGCTCTCAGCTTGGCGAAAAAGAATGAAAAAGAGTGAAATCTGCAGTTTCACTGCACTTGTCTCTTCCTCCTTTATGCACTTAGCACTATCACAGAACCTGTTTATATCACACACAGTAGTCACAGCTGGAATAAATCCTTTTCTCCCATGTTTATTGTATAGAGCTAAACATTAATCAGTTTATGTCCTTAGATTGCCTAGAATTCTCCAAATTGTTGAAGATATTTGAAGCTTAGTTCCCAGCTATGAACTTGAAGCAGTTTTTCAACTCAGTGACATGCATTTTTAAGAAGTTCTAAATAAGTAATGCACATTTTACAAAGATGGTGTGGGGGAGCCAGAATAAAAAAGAAAACACACAAGCTGACAACCTCAGGAAATGCAAAGCAAATGACAAAGCCCCACATCTGCTTCACACTGCAATGCAGAGCTATTTCAGGGACAGCTTATCAGTCTTCCAATAAGTAGTATTTGTAAACAAAGTTCGGAGAAAGAATACAAAACCTCCAAAATTCTGGTAATTTCTTCATGTTTGTTTTTTTAATAATAGTATTTGCATTATTTTAAATCTTTGAATATTTAATGACTGTGTACGAATTTTAGCTGTTGTGCGTTGCTCATGTATGGCTTTCTGAGGTATCTTACTTTTTTACCTGACTTTATTATACAATACATTTTAGGACAATAATTTGGTTTAAAATTCATGTTCTCCTGAGTATCTAATTTCAAAGTAGAGAAATAGCAACAGAGAAAGAATTTGAGTCCTCCTGCCTGTAGGATATTTTAATTTTTTGTACAAAACACAATACCTTGATAAGCAAAATGCTCTTAACAGTATTGTGCCATGGATGTGAACTGCACTGCGAGAAAATTGGAATTCTGTTTCCTGGGTGAATAAACTAGACACAACAGGTTAGTTAAATAAGCTGGATTGTTCCTTTTTTTTTACCATGTGATTGGCAGGGAAGGAATTTTTTTTTTGGGGGGGGGGAGAAATAGCTATTTTAATAAGGAAGGGTTTTAAAACTGGACCTCTATTTATATTCTATGAGCTCTATAGGAATGCCTGCAAAGTCAATATTGATTACTCTGTGGTTTGATTGCGAAGAATTTGCCCTACCATGTGTCCTTGGGACAGTAATACAGAAATCCGTTTGCCCTATGCTTAACCTTTCACACAACTGCTAATTTCAATTACTGCGCGTATAGGGCTCAGAAAAGAAGCATATCTCCATGGAAATAATGGAAATTAAAGAAAAACAGGTGCTGAAACAAGTTTATAAAAAAAAGGTCACCTGCCACAAGTTCTATAAAGTTGAAAGTTACACCTCTCTTAAAACCGCTAACTTTTCTAATATACTTCAGCTTTCACTAACATGTTCAAATGGTATTATCTATTTGGCTTTTCAAAATAACAGCTGCGTTGGCTGGGTTCCTGTGATACCATGAGACATGCATACTTATGTATCAGTGTGGTAGTCCTGCAGCACCTCGCTATGTTTGGTTTAATTCTTGGATTTGGAGCTAGATGAGGCTTCCAGCAGCAGCAGCAGCACTAAGATAAGCTTCACCATGGGGTAAGGCTGCATTCCCAACAGCCTAGCAAAGAAACTAGCTTTATACTGGGTGCTGGCAAACAACAGGCTGCTGGGAAGTATTTGACAGCATGAGAGAACAGCAAATAAATAAGTGACAAGGCTGAAGTTTGTCTAAGTAAATGTTCAGCCTTCGATATCTCTTCAATTTTCACCATTTTCTGAGAGAAAAATGGTTTTGATACCTGGATCTCACACACATACCTTTGACTACAGTCATTTATGTTGTTCTATGATCTTTCACACAAATAGTGGATGAAAGAAAACAAGACCTGTGTAAGACTGGGTGAAAAAAAGGAGAGTAAAACCACACTTACCTGAGTAAGAATGGATGAAAAAAAAGGAGAGTAAAACCACATTTCAGGCTTTCATCTTTTGACCTTCTAATAGGAACCTAACTTGCACCTACAAAACACCTCCTGTGTGTCTCATTTGCAGCTTTAATCATTCGCTAGTAATTCTTCCACATGCTACTAATTGCTATAATGAGCCAATGTTATTGTAAGAAATAGACATCAACTTTTTCCCTGCCATTGTAAGACTTCCATCATCATCATGCTTCCCAGAGCAGCTGTCACTTTCTTTCACCTATTCAAAGGCCTTTTGAGTCTATACCCTTTGTCCAATTTATTGGAATGAAATTCCCTCAGATCTGTTTCTGTATAAGAATAGCATGTAACCATACAAGACACTTTAATGCATTTCGGTCAGTTCACAGAGAGAAATTTTATTAGGGATAAAGAGACTTGATCCCCAAAAGCAACCTTTACGCATTATGAGACCTTTCAATGTTCTCACAGGCAAAGAAGAATAACAAAATATACATGAAGAGGAGATGGAAATGGAATCTGTTTATGTACTTTTCTTTCAGTGGCTGAACAATTTTTCAAGCACAACAGGTGGTGGGTGTAACAAAAATCTGGAGTCAGAGGAGGGATTAGTTTCACCTAACTTTGCATGCTTACTATGCCATTACCTACATCTGAGTTGACTACTATAAACTCCTTTTAAATTAGGTTGGGAAAAATTATGCGTTTGACTTAACATTTATCTGACGTATTTAAATTGCCACTTTAAGATGAGAAAGAGTGCATACTGAAATGTCATCTATTTTCTTTATATTGTTTCTAAAGGTGACTAGTCTTGATGTATATCTCCGTAGTGCAAAAGTTTATTTTGCTTGGTTGGGCCATACTCTAAGTAACTAGGAATTTTGGTTTTATTTGGAGGAGTAAAATCAAGCCCTGGGTAGTTTTCCAGTTGTGAACTATCTTCCTTCACCTGGTGATAGAACATGAAAAAGAATTGGGGTTTTTGGGTTTTTTTTCATTTCAGCTCCTAAAAAGCACAACATACATGTTTCTCAGTCTTCATAAAATGGGAAGAGGTTTTGCTGCCATGGAGGTGGACAAGCAAATGCTTAGGCTTCAGTCCTTTCACAGAGTCCTGTTAACAATGTCAGAAGGTTTTCTTCACCTCTCATCTTCTCTGTTCCATAAAGTGAAGACAGAAAGGGCTGTTAAATTAATAAATTATTCTAATAATAATTAATTCATTTTCAGCTTTGAAGCTATGGGAGACAAACTGTATCTATGGACCTCTCCTACTAATAAATATTGCAACTGTACAGAAAAGTTCCTCTTTTTAATTAATACTGGATTTAAACTTTTCATTTCTCTGTACATGTAATGATCTTAAAATGTCCCTGATTACGTTATAGAAATTGTCATGGAAGAAGCAAAAGATGTAGTGGAAGATCTTTGGGAATGATTTTATGATACTTCCTTTGGATATCTTTTTAGCAATTTCAATTACAGGAATTAAGCAGCTCTGCACGTATTCAATGTCTACAGATTTTAGATTTTATATGAATTGGTTCTCTGGACTGGTGAAGAATGAGCATTAAGTGCTATATTTCTTAACTAGGTCCATTTAAAACCCTTTTGTAACTTAGATGATTAGATAAAAGGTGTCATTTTCTTACATATTCAGCGCTGGTCTCATTTTCATTCCCATCAAAGTCAACCATCAAACATGCCATGACATCAACTGGAGCCCAGTGTGGTAGACAGAGTTATCACTGGAACTTTTATTTGAAGTAAAGCAGGAACCCCACCTGACTGCAAGGGACATAGGGCTAGGTATTCTCTTGACAGAAACTAGCAGACAGTGTGAATACTTTGCCTTGTTGTTGGAAGTCACTACCTTAAAAATTAATCCAGGAAAATGACTGGAAGATTTTATTCTGTTATCACAAAGTATAATTAATTCAAGGGGAGTGAAACTGTTGGGGACATACTTAATAACTTCTGAATCATAACTTATTCAAAATAACTTCACTTTTAGATATAGGCTGTATACTTCAAAGGTAATTTAAGTGATGATTTTCTATGAATTACTGAATGTCTAGTGAGATGAGGTATGTACAGTCCCCTGATTCCACTTCCCTGATATGTTGAAAGAGAACTCTCGTCTCCTTTTTCAAGTGTTCATACAAACATTAAAGTGAAAGTATTGAGATGTTTATTTTTCTACAGTTTACAGGAGAAACCTTCCTCTCACAGAAGAAACCTTAATCTCTATATTTTTAGAAAGACTGAATTTGTCAATTAAACACTAGCACATAATGGAATGTGACAAAAAAACAAATAGTTAAAGAGAAACTTGAAATCTGCCCATAAAATTTAAAAACCCACAACCAAACAAAACACACACCAAAAAAAGAGAAAAAACAACCGAAACCAAAAAACCTCTGAGCTTAATTGCAAATAAATATTTTTTTTAAAGTTAAATGCTTATTACCATTAACTTTGCCTTTGAGACCTTCTACATTTATTTATGCTGTGTACAATTAAAATGCATAACTAAATGTATACAAATACAAACTATTGACCCATTTTCAACTGTAAAAAAAGAATGGCTTCCAATTTAGCCTACAGGACAAATAAGTGTGTCTATCAAATTCAGAAAAGATGTGATTACAGCTTTCTTCCTTTTTCATATGAATTTTAGGTAGAAGAAAGAAAAAAAGCGCATTCATTGTTAGACATGTTTAGGATGATTATATCACAGTAGCAGTACATGAGTGAAACATTACAGAAAATATAGAAAAAAAAATACAAAACAGAAAGAAGCAATAAGGCAAGAAAGGAAATTCAAAACAGGATGTATTTATTCTTTTCTATGTCTATGAAGACAAAATGCTAAATGATGTGGTACCTGAGGCTTACAGATGCATGTTTAAATTCAGAAGGAATAGAAGGGTGCTTCAAACAGCTTGAAATGCTATAATTGACATCTTTCCTTATCAATTCACTAGTTATTAGATTATTTTAGCACATGGAAAAATATATCTTTTTCCAAGGGCTATTTTTTTTTATTTTTCCTTTTTTTCCCTTTTTAAGTTGAGATAGAAATTTAAACCAATACATTTTATAAGCAAACTTTTTCCCTATACAGTTCCACATTTCTTTCTTATGTGAATGTTAACGAAAAAAAGAAAGGAAAGCATCTGTATGAGATTGTTATACATTGAAAAATGTTTAGTAATAATCATATTCTTTTATGTGCTTGAAAGCAGAAATCTTCTCAGAGTTCATATTCCAATTACACAGCTCTATATGTAAATTTGGTCAACATTTTTGACTGATTTATTATTATTTTTTGCTTTTGAAGGATATTTGTCAAAATCAGTTTTGTCTCCATAAAACATGCCTACCTGGACCAAGTCAAGTAAAACAAAACACTCTGAAAACCTTTAGCCTTCCCATAACTCACTTGCTGAGTCAACGTTATACATATCTTGAACTGTAGCCAAGTGAATCTTAATACTGCAGTCTTGAGTAACAGAGCTGACACGTATGTACACATACACACACATCTATATTACACACAAAATGAAGAAAAAAGTGTCCAAACAGATTTTTATTGTGACCGAAAGAAAAGTCTGTGTGACTGACAGAACAATATATAGATTCTGTTGTTCAGTTTAGTTTGATAAAAATCTGAATTTGTAGGATAAAGGTTTTCCTGTCTGAGTCTCTATCATATCTTAAAATATATTTCTGTTACTAACATTTTCTGTTCTGTATATCATGGTTCAATTCTGAAGCTCATGAAAGAAGCATAAAGATCCAGTTTTGATCTCAGTCTAGATTTTCACATCGGTCTACTTTTATCTTATTTAGTTGATTAAAGTCTCATATAGATCCTCTACTTTCCTAAGTGATTTGACTGTGACAAACACAATATAAATATTTTGTGTCAGAAACAATATTGCAATATTGTTTTTAACAATGTAAAAAATTTCGGTGAGGGAAAAACATAGTAGAGGAATCCAGTGGCATCGTTGTTTATTTATGAAAATTCATAAAAGAGTCATGCAAGAACAAGAACTGAGAATACGCTCCAAGAATTATCAGCTTGAGGATTTTATCTACCATTGGAAACCATTGGTTTAGAAACTGACTTGTTTCTATATAATGTCTTTACATAGCATTCAAATACCTGAGAAAGTATGTTCAAAATGTGTACTGGTTTTGGCTGGGATAATTTTAATTTTCTCCATAGTAGCTCCTATGGTGCTATGCTTTAGATTTATGACAAAACCCAGTGTTTCAGCTGTCACTGAGCAGTGCTTACACAGTTTCAAGGCCTTTCCTGCTTCTCATGCTGCCCTGACAGTGAGGAGGCTGGAGGTGCACAAGAGATTGGGAGGGGACACAGCTGTGACAGCTGGCCCCAACTGACCAAAGAGGTACCACATATGATACGACATCATGCTTTGCAATAAAAGCTGGGGAACAAATAAGGAAGGGGGACACGTAGAGTTATGGTGCTTGTCTTCTCAAGTAACCATACTATATGATGGAGTCCCGCTTTCTTGGGAACACCTAAACATCTGCCTACCAATGGGAAATTTTCAAGGAATTTCTTGCTTTGTTTACTTGCATGCACAGCTTTTGTTTTATCTATTAAACTGTCTTTATCTCAATCCATGATTTACCGCAATTTTACCCTTCCATTTCTCTTCCCCATCCCACTGTTGTTCATGTTCTGGAACATCCAGAAAAATGGATGCGCATCGATATCATAGAATGGAAACAAATCCTCAAAGATAGACATGGTTTGGAAACGAACCATGTCTATCTGGGATACTGAGTTGTCTAAATGCAGACACTATGGGAGATCCCTTCAGCTACTGCTTCAGAAAGGTACAGATTTCCAATAATCTGGTGTCATCCCACATGCTGCTAGACACCAGTGTTTATGCAGCTGAATTCTCCATTAAATTATTGCATATAGCTTCCCACTATGACACCTTTTTCATTAGGCTATCAAGAAGAAAGGAGAAAGGTTTTTTTGCCTTTGGAGAAACTAGCAAAATGAGTTAGGTAACAAAGCAATGCTATTGATGGGAACTCGACTGAGCTTTTAAAGGCAGAGTACTTTTAGTATTGCCTTCAAACAACAAAGAACTGACATCTGAACCATTACTCTTTCATCTTGTCCTCTAAGAAAAACATGTCCTAAAATCCTTTACATTAAATTACCAATCACTAAGCCGTTGTCATGACAGAAACACTTTAGTAGGATGTACCAGCTACCTCCAGATTTCTGTTGCCATCAAATCATAACCCGCAGCCTCTGGGTAGAGTTAGATTTAATGGATAAAAAAAAAATCCCCCTTTAATCATCCACATCATACAAATATGACAGACTTGTGAAGGCTGTTATCACTACTGATTTTGTATTATTATATTGACAAATTTAAGGGAATCTGTTTTTTCTTCACAGTTATCTGTGATTCTGACTACTCATGTAGACTAGTCTAAATTCCTTATTATAAAATGTTTGTAATTACTATAATATATACGTATTTATATAATTATATATAATATAAAAATTACTATAAAATATAAAAAATATTTAAAAACCCACAATGTTTGAGTACTTCAGCTAAAGAAAGATTCTTTGGCTTGTAGACAAGGTCACCTATTAAAGGTTGCTGGTTAGCTCTTGGATTTACTTCCCTGTGTAGTTCAATGTCTTTTATAACAAAGGACCACAGTGTGCCACCATGAAATTTAATCATAAACAATATTATTTTCATCTCAAAAAATAAATCCAAAAGATAAAGCATTTCTATTCCTTTAATATTTACAATTGTCTTTCAAATGTAATATATATTTTTCATTTTCACTCTCTAGACTTCAGTTTAAATCAATACATAATTTAATAGTTAAGATAATATTCTATTTCACTGATTTTTGCTTAGGTAAACAAAATATATCACTCTGATTAAATATTTAATCAAACTATGCATTCCTTAAAACATTAAGAAGACATTGGAAACTACAGTTTTTGCCACACTGACAGTCTGTTTTCAAGAGATGTAGAATGTGTAGAGGAATGGATAAATCAGTACAGTTTTCTTTACCTAATAATTGAGAAAATGTTCCAGTTGCAGAATTGGACACTAGCTTGTAATGAGACTAGGCTGCAGTGCAGATGTAGTACAAATGGTACTCTTCTCGCACACTTAAATTCTTCCTCTTGCACCACTCTTCCTAACGTTTGCCTTGCTTATGTTGCTAGATTGATGCTAGTGTTACTCAGTCAGTTTCAGTAGTCTTAACAGCAGCACTATGCTTAAACTTGCTCTCTAATAATATATACATATAAAATAACTAGGTAAAAATAAACGATGGTAGGAGAACAGTATAAGTCTTTATATCCAGTCCTTAATTTATAAGTCAAATGTTTAATCATATAAATCAATGGAGGCCTTGTGTTTTCCACTGGTGGGTAGATCTGATGGTGCATGTTTTTGCAAAGTAAATTATTCCATAAAGAGATCTGTTTGGCCAATGTCTTAATGACACAAGTAGCCAATCTGGTCAGTTTAAAATTGTTTGGGAAGCTCTACAAAACATGGCAGCTGTTCCAACTTACCTAACTTAAGTATCAACGTGTTAAAAGTTGACCCTTTTCTAACACATGTTCAAGGAAAACTCCTTTTTAGTTCCAAAATGTAAAACAAAACATTCTGTTGTAAATCTTACACCTGTTTTGAGAATTATGTGTTTAATTCTGTGTGTCAAAAAAGTAACAGAAGTAGAAAAGAAACACAGAATACAAATGAAAAGGATCAGTGCCTAAAAGATAATTAGCTTCCAATTAATTCTATGGCATACAATAAAAGGAATCTGTGAATATGAGAATGTGAGTAGGGAATGCTCATTCTCTGTTTTCTTAGCAAAAATATTGTAGCTGACAAAATTACACTAATAGATGGCTGGGTCAAAACGAACAAAAGGTGGTAGTATTTTCATAATCCGTAGTTAAACTGGAGACCATTGCCCCATAATATCATGTATGACAGAATACTACAGTGATTTAGAAAGCAACTATCCTATCAAACCGAGGAGAAGATTACTATGAATATAAAATAAAGATACCCCCTAAAATAAAGTTATAAACCCCCCCCCATTTTATTGCTTACCTTTAATCAATATGTGATCAATTTCCCTGCAGTTAGTCTGTCTTCTGCTCTTGACCTTTGTGACTATTGTCTTTACATTTTTATAGTTCATCATTGCAACAATTTTCTTCATCATCTTCAAATTTTTCCCCATTTCTAAAACTCTCACTGTTTTCAATTTTTCTGCTCAAACCAACCAACTTGAGTTCTATCCACAGGAACCAATTACAACATTTTTTATGCCCTTTAGCCACAATTTCTGGATTTATCTGTTTCCATGGTTTCTCAATCTCACAATAGACGAGTTTTACACAAGGCTTGTTTGTTTTCCTTGTGTAGGCTAGAGCCATGTTGGTCTACCAAAAGCCGTTCTAAGTTTTACAGTGGTCTTGGAATAGAGCTTGCCCACTGCTATCTCAAATGATTGCAGCTGTGGCAGCTTTCCTCCAGGTAAGAACTCAAGATCAGTATTCATGTTTTTTTCATGCTTTTCTTTGCCCTTGTTAAATGTCCTTTGGCTACATTTAGGGCAAGCATTTATCTTTTGCCTTAAGAAAACAGCTGCTCTCCTATCCAAAACAAAGTTCAGCCAATTCTTTGTTAAGCAGATAGAGAATCATTCTTAGTTTTGATATCCAACAGCTACCACAGTAGACAGCTTTTCCTTTAGCTTTATTTTACACTACAAGATCTCATATGGCTGCAGTTTTATAGGAAGTGTAGGCACTGTCAGCATTACTGTAGTACACATTTTTTCATTCCCTGAAGTTTTTGTACTGATGAGTTTGCAGCTACTTCAACAGTGTAACTGGATGGCATGTCAACCTAAATTGGGGCCTCATTTGCAACACCCATTTAGCTTAGAAGATAATCGCGATCTTTATGTAATCCAATCACATACTACTGGAATTCAGGGAGTATGCAAATGGAATCAGAAGGTTTGATGCTAGCAAAGCAATTTCTCCACAGGGAACAGAAAATATGATGCATGATATGCATGAAGTAACCAATACTGACTGAATTCTTGATGGAGAATGTTTTGTGCTCATACTGCTTGGACTTTCAGTTTAGAAATTTCCTTTGGTAACTGCTTTTACAAGTCTTCTTTCAGTACACATGCAAGCTATAACTTGCTCACTTTTGGGTGTACTGAATTGTGTAATAAATGTATTTAATTAATAGTTGTTAAACAAATATGTAAAATCTCCCATTATGATTGGGTTTATCATCACATTTGCCCTGATCATGATTTGGTTCCTTCCAGGTCGCAGCTGTCTGCTTTTTCTTTTTTTCTTTTTTTTTTTCTTCCAGTCCTCCCAACTCCCTGCATAAAGCACAAATATATATCTAAAATATGCAGAGTAACGTCTTATATTTGCTGGTAATTCCTAATTCACTTTTGCATTCCTACCTCTCACTTCCAAATGGTGTTCCATTTCACTATTCATTCACAAGATACAGAGACTCACAGAACTGCCAAAAATCACAACAGGTCTCTCTGAAATTCACACCATCCCATAACTTTGCAAGTCAGCAGGAAAAGCAGAAATAATCAATTTGTGACATGTTTCCTTCCACCCTCCCCAGAGGACCTTCTACACCACATGAAATAGGGCAGTCCCAGATTTAAGATAACCCCCAATTATTCCGTTCAACTACCTTAATGAAAAAAACTCATTTTCATTCCGAGTATACAAATTCTTATGGAAAACTCCATCATTACTTCATTTGGTTTCGAGTTCATGTATCTACACACAACTGAAAATGAAAAAAATGCAGAAAAAAAATAGTTTAATGGACAAAAAGAACCCTATTTTTTACCCAGTTCTGCTATTTATTCTATTATTTTTTTATTATTATTAGTTATTATTTTGTTAACTGTTGGGAAGTGCAAAACCATGAACAGAATTGAAACAAAAATTACTAATTGTCTGTTTTTTAAAGCAGCTTTATTATCTGTCATAATTTTATAGCATATTAAAGATTTTTTTTCCTGGATGCTGAAGTAATTTTCATCATTAGAGAGTATAAGAAGCTCATTAACTACCTTGCACTGTCAAGTTACTTTCTTCCTAAATTACATGTCTCCTGTTTTATGTGTAAGACTTTCCTTTTCAAGATAAAATTAAATCTTTTTTTTCTCTTTAAAAGATTTTCTAAAGCAACTTGATCAACTTTATAATTAAATGTTTTGACATGAAAAAGCTTATCTGCTTTCCTGAAGAAGAGAGTGGGTGTAGATCATCCAGTTATACAAGAAGTCTTTATCATCAAGTACAGGAATATGAATGCAGGCTAGGTTATAAATACTGAAATAGTCTTTTAGCATAATTAACAACTTAAATGCTTTTATAGAGATTTGAAATAATGATGAACAAGGGAATTTAATATTTTGTTTTCACTTAACCATAAAGCTGAGCTATCTCCAACCAGATAACAATGAGCACTAATACTATTAGTTCTTGATTTCTTTGAGCAGGCAAATAGAAAATAACAGGAGGGTAAGCAAAAGACCACCATCAAAAGCATTTATAGTTTGGAATTAACACCTTTACCTGTTCTAAATTTATATGTGTTTTCTGCCTTTTGACTGAATGATAGTGATCTGGTGAGCTGACTAAAATGAACAATGTTCTCATAACTGGGGTTGGTAGAACTTTAACTCCAGACATCTCTACTCTTGCAGCTGAATGATGAGTTACCAGGTTGTATTTCGGAGATGAGTGGTTTGCAGGCTCATAGCATGGGGCCTTTCTGGCCCACAGTTCAACATTTCCCAATCAGGTCATTCTACATCATAGCAGTGCCTTAGTGTTGCTCTAATTTCTGCTTGTGGAAATGGATTTTGCTGCTGCAGTTTTGTATAAGTGATTTTCACATCACAAAATGTTACTGAAACCCCTTCTAGCATTACTTCTGTATGAGGGATCTGGAACGAAGTGACTTTATGGCAAAGTAACTTTCAGTTGCCAGACTTGGGAACAGTTCTGTTCTCTGCTACTCTGTCTAAAGGCTAGCTGTGGGAGAAAATAAATCTTTCTTGTTTCCTTCAGAATGATTTTTTGCTTTTATAAAACATGTACACAACTGTGCATTATATAGATATTCATAAATATTAAAACACTTTCTGTATGTTATACTTCATGTTTTAAGTGTTGTGTAGCCATAGCATACTTGGTACTTTTTAATGAGTGTTCAAATGCCATTCTGAAATAACTCAGTGTGCCACAAATCATCTTCTGTAGCAAAGAAGGAGCAGTCTGGAAACCGAGCAGGTAGACAGTTAAAACATAGTTTCCCAGAATCATAAAAGTAGCTTTTTGAATCTGAGTATTTTTCACTGTTATAAGACAGTCTTGATTACAAGCTTGAAGCTCTGCAGTGGTCCTTTGACTGACTGTATTCTTAAGTACCTAGGAGTGTCAGACATATTTTGAAGAAAAGGGGCATCTACTTAGCATTTTCTACACAAAATTTAAAGAAACTGAAAAACAAAAACAATAGAAAAATAGTAATTTTTACAATCATACATGAACTTACATCCTAAGATATTCAGACATAGAATCTATAGATTGACAGATGAATAACCAATAAAAATGACCTTGATTAATGTATATACAGAAATTCACAGGGACTGAAATCTAAAATGCTTTTTACTTTATGAGGGGAAGTAATATTAAGAATGAGCTGACTATATAACAAAATGGAAATTCAAAATCTCAGTTTTTTATGTGAATGTCAAGATAGAAAATGGGCATAAAGTGCCAAGGAAAGCAAAAGATTATTAATTTCAAATTGTTTTAAAAAATTGCATTGGATGCATTTCTGGAGAGATATGCCATAGGCAAATTCTAAAAATTAACCCAATTCATTCTATGGGTTTGAGATGCTCTGGTGAACAAAGAGATGACCTAACCTGTCCTGGTCTTCAAATATAAACATTTGTGAAAAATGTAAGTGGGTTTTGAACTAAAAACATAACTTGTGAGAAAGCTGTTTATAGAAACACATTATCAGCTAACAGAAAGCCAGCATGTTACTGTGAAATTCACGTCAAAATTAACTGAACAACATTGTACTTGCTATCATTAGAAGTTCCAAATTAATCTCAAACACAGTTTATAATAAATAAGTTTCAAAAATTCAGCCTTAGAAATGAAAGATCTTGATGTTTAGATAGAAGTTCTAAACTGCATGCAACTTAAGAGCTATGAAAGACAGGTACCCTTTTAGACTGTCAACTCAGGGTCAGGAATGGTATCCAAATGCACCTAAAATATCTCCAGGAGTCCCAAAGGGATATGAAATCAGCCTTAATGTCCCAGCAAAGCATGTAGACACGTTTACTTCCAGTGGATATAACCAGTAAATATTTGAGATTCCTTTATTATTCACAATGGCAAAATTCAATCCTAATTAAATCATCTTGGCTGAGTTTAATTTTATCTTATTTTAACCAACTAAAAGCTAGTTTAAGTACAGTGTACAATTCAGTTACCCACGGATGGATAACTATTGTCAGTGTAGATACACTAGGGTATCTCAGGCAACTAACTTCAAAGGGCTGGGAGTTATATGGTAGGATTTAGAGGAAACCTGTGCCCTTCCAGAGTAGGCACGGGAAGCCAGACAGGGTATCCCAGGTCATATAAAATAGCTATAAACATCTGCTGTTAGGGAACTGAATTGTAGTTCTAGGTTAGGATTTTAAGGATCCAGATTGTAAGGATCCGGACTGTTGTGTTTATACATGTATTAAGTGTGAAATTTTCATTGACATTCAAAGGAGATCTACTAAATACAGTCACAGAGTCTGTAGAGCTATTGAGCTCACAAAATATTTTTGTCTACACTAGATTAAACTGTTTAGTTCTGCAGATTTTGCTTGAGGCGTTCACAGTGGGGACAGCAGATATGACAAAAGACCAACGTAGAAGGCCCAAGACCTCTGGACCAATAGTTGTTATCCAGGCAGGATATCCTGCGGCATCCCAAATGCCATTAGCTGCTTAGGTATGAAAAACTGCATAGAATGGTAGATTTGCTATGACTGTAATATGCATGTAGACACCAGCTTTCAATAACAGCCCCTAAATTTACACATCTGATTGTATTTATTTAGTTTTAAATATGACTCTAAATACTTTGTACAGTTTAGGTTCCTTAAATATACTTATATAGTCACTGGAGAGAGAGATTTATGTTAAGAGAACCATTCATAGTATAGGTGTGGTCATCTCCTAAGGGTACCATTAGATACCCATCCCTCCCAATTGATTAAAAGCAAGTAGAAATAACAAGACAAATCAGACATATAACTATTTTGCTAGAAGGAGGCTTAGTGAATCCTACCCTACTGAAAGAGCAATTAACTGAATTTTAAGAATAATCTGTGATTTGCCAGGAAACTCTTGAAATAATTTTCTATGATCATAGCAGGACTTGTCATCCTTTTATCTCTCTACTAGTGCTTTAGGACCATCCAGAAGCATTAAAATGCAGCAAGTGTTCTGTAAACATGAAAATAAAAACCAGTTCTGCCTACAGAGCCTAAATTCTAACCTACAGCAAACTATCTTCCTGAGACAACAGAGCTGCAGCCCACTGAGAACCTGAATGACTGAAATTAAGTTTTCCTGAACAATTTTTTATTCAGTATCCTTCCCACTGCTCAATTTAAACGGTAAATTTAAATGGTAAAAGAGAAAGCAATGATTTTAACAGATTTTGTACTATTTTCACATCTTGGTGTAAGTTCTGGCTGCGAATTCTATCTCACTATGCGGAGGACCTTATCATTCTCATACAACTTAAACAGCCTAATTTTAATGATTCAACACAAAAAAGTATTTATACATTTAAAAAAGAAATGAAAACAAAACAACCAACCACCAAAAAGGACCTTTTAAAGAAAGCAGTTCAACTGAAATAGACTTGCTGTTAATTTCAAGTAGTGAAACAGATTTTATATATAATGATTTAATAGGTTTTCAGTGATAGGATAGTAAAAGTTATTTTGGCATAGCATAGTCATCTGGACTTAAAGTGCTTTGGACTTGAAGATGAATTGAAAACTGGAATCCTGGGCTGGGAGGCTCATGATCAGCATCACAAAATCTATCAGGATGCCAAACACTAAAAATATACTGCAGGGGCTGATGCTGGGACTGGTACTTTTTAACATCTTTATTAAAGACCTAGATGATGGGACAGAGTGCACTCTCAGGAATTTTGCAGATGATGCAGGAACGAGAGGAGTGGTAGCACCAGATGGGTGTGCTGCCATTGGGAGTGACCTTGAGAAATGAGCTGACAGGAATCTCATGAAGTTCAACAAAGGGAAATACCAAATTCCACACCTAGGCAAGAATAATCCAAGGCACCAGGATGGGCTGTGAGGGCAAATGACTGAAAAGCAACTTGACATAAAATGGCCTGGGAGTCTTACTGGACAAAAAGTTGGCCATGATGCCCAAGGGAAAATGAAAAATATTGTTTCAGATGAAGACAACAACTTGACATCTAGTTAACTGGATTACACATTTTCATTCCCTATGTGCTGTGCTAACAGTGCTCATGTCGGTAAACAGCAATAATGGTATTAACATTTATTATGGAAAAAGCCATTTGTGCAAAAGCTTAGGTAAGAACAACATTCAAAGTTACTTTTTTTTAACAAAAATAAGATTCTAACATACATATGAAGACCAGAAATTCTTCCTAACTTTGAGAAGCCTGTGAAATCCCAAGAATACAATCTAAACAGTTTTGGGCTAAATCAGATACACACTAGCAGCATCTAGTTTACTATTAAGAGGCAAAAATAAAAGAGATTTTAGATATCTCCTGAGTGAAAGAGAAAATGCTTGGCAGGAATTTTCTTTTATGCTCATCTTTCTTTAAAAGTACTAAGTGCAAAGTCTGTAAGTTGGCGGTGAACAACTTCAGTCACTGCAGTGTATAGTTTATCAGCTACATTACAAGCACATGAATTCTAGTAATGCTGGTAAGCACAGCATGATAGTTTCTTGTGCTCGATGCCAAACCAATTTTATCAGTACTGCTCCTCATAAATTTGACCTTGTAAAAGAAAATGTAACTTTATCTTTGTAATAGAAATAGGATGTCATATGGCTGAGCAAATGCAGTGTGTTCTGTGAGTAACCACTGAAATTAGAAGTCAAGCTATCAAGTGCAAACCATCACACAGCTTAATGTTAATTAAAATTCTCTATTCCCATACCTCCAAAAGGGATTTTTTTCCCCACAAGAGAAATATCTCAAGAAAAAAAAATTATTTTACAAAGAAATGCACCACCTATGCCACATTGTGCTAAAAATTACATATAAGATAGTTTTCAGATTTTTTAAGAAGACAGATATATTACTTCAGAATCACCTCCAAAACTATTTCCTTATATTTCAAAATTAGTATTAATGAATATGCCTTTTCAGTTATGCAATAATTTGATTAACTTTTGAAATTTCTTTTCCTTTTGCTTTCTTCTGGGAGACGTTTAGGAATAATTCTGCTCTCCTCACTTTAGTCATAAAAACCATATTTTTAGGCCTTGACATATGATCTGCAGTAGTGCTGTTAAACAGGCATTTCCAGAAGGAGGAAATCTCATTTTACAAAGGGTGTACAAGATGAAGCTTATTCAGAGTGTTCAGGGCTGAGGCAAAAACTACAAAATAAGGATAGCTATAGCAATTACAATAATATTACCAATCTAATAAATAAATTTAAATAGCTTTAGATTAATTTAATAGCTTTAAATAGGACCATTTTCAATTAAAATATTAACATATATGTAACTTACCCACCTTCTTTAATACTGTGTACAAATATATATACACACACATATATTGCAAAGTTGATTAAGACCACTAGTTAAGAATGAAATGTCTCCAGTGGAAACTATTACAGATTGGATGGGACCTCTGGAGAACATTTAGCTCTACTCCCTTGCTCAAAGCAGGGTCAGCTAGAGCACATTAGTCAGGGCTGTGTACAGTCAGTTTTTCAGTATCTCCAAGGCTGGAGATTCCACAACTTCTCTGGGGAACATGCTCCAGTGTTTGACCTCTGTCACAGCATAAAAAAAAAAAAAAAAAAAAAAAGTTCTTTCTGACATTTAGGTGGAATTTCTTGTATTTCAGTCTGCATTTCATTGGACACCACTGAAAGGACTGTCTTCCTGAATCCCTCTCCCATACTGTATTTACACACATTGATAAAATGCACCTGAGCCTTCTCTTTTTGAGGTTAAAATGTCCCAGGTCTCTCAGCACCTCCTTACATGTTAGATACTTCAATCCCTTAATCATTTTACTGGCTCTAACTCTAATGCAAAATACAGACACAGTAAAAGGAAGTTACTGCTTAAAGCTTCCAGGAGAAATATCTACTAGAAAAATACATAAAACTAAAGATTTACAGGTAACTGGATTAGATAAAGAGAAAGGCATGGGATAGAAAGAAGAGCAGAGATGATGTCAGTGAAGCAAATTAAAATAGAATATCATCTTACTCAATGCTCAGCCATAGTTTTCAGACATTGAATAAAATACAGTGTAAGGACACTGAAGAAAGCCTTTCTCAATCATAAAAATCTGAATGGTAAGTAAACTTTTAAGCATTTAAACTGTAAAGACAGAAACTTGGAAAGAATTTGGAAGCTGAAATATAACCTATTTGAAAGTTAGCTGAAAATTATCACACTTTTCTCACAGCTAGCTGCTAGACCAGGGGTCCTTAAACTACAGGCCGCGGGCCGGATACAGCCCCCCAGGGTCCTCAATCTGGCCCCCGCTATTTACAGACCCCCCCCACGCCGCCCTCCCCTGCCGGGGGTTGGGGGGGGAAACCAAGCAGCCGCAGATGACTGCCTGCCACTTCATCCGCGCGCCGGCCCCCTGTTTAAAAAGTTTGAGGACCCCGGTGCTAGACTATGAACAGGAGAATTCATTTAAACTTATTTCAGTGTAGAGATCTAGCAGTAAGGTACTTCTTGCTCTGAATTTATGACAGACATCATATGAGGAGATTGAAGATGTTTCATTTCTAATTTCATCTGGTTACATCAGTTTGTCCTTTACCTGCTTGTTTCTGGAAACTGTTTACAGTTAACAGCTCCTGTGGATGAATTCTGTTGGTGATTCTTTAGTTAATCTAAGTTAATAGCAAAACAGTTACAAGGGAATCTATTCCCCAAAATAATTTGCTTACAGATTGTACTATTCTAGGGATTGTGAAAATGCCTTCATTGTGTCATATTCAGAATTATCATGAGAAACTATTTTACTGTTTTACTAACATGCTATATACTGTATTAATTTAATTTTCTATTTACTGTAGTAATTGGAAATAGTTTTGAAATTTACTTTATAAGACAGCAAGTGGTCTTCCAACCACTTTTAGAAGAAATCCAAATATATCTTAAAGATATAACTATAGAAAAAAAAGAATCAAATCATTTTAATGGTAAAATATGGTTCCCAAAATAGTAAAATAAAAATAAGGATTTGACCTTCAGGAGGTTTTTAAACTTTGGTTAATTGTTAATTTGACTAATATATCATTGGAGTGTTCCCATTGTCTTATGGCAGTCTTCCAAGGCTTCAGCTCCTCTCCTTCAGATCAGAAGGAAGTATTGATTTTTTTCTCAGTCTTGGTTTATCAAGGTTATATTATCAGGTGCTGGTTTACTGCTGTTTGTGCTCTCTTTTGTTACACCTGTATCTCTTGAACTTTAGAGAAATCAAATGGACATATATGGTTTACATTGACTAAATTGGGTAGCATGTTCAACACTCACTTTGTTTAGCTTTGTTTTCTATAAACTAAACATCTAGATTAAGCTAGTTGTCGGGATTCTATAAGTCCGTGACGGGAACACTATTCTATGGGACAGATGACAGGCTGAGAGACAGCCAGTAAGAGGTTTTGCAGAGTCCACCCTTGCAGTGTGGATCAACGTTTAGCTGACTAATATCAAGTTGAGATAAACCTATTCACTATGCCTAAGTTTGTGACACTTTCTAAATAGAATGATCCTTTGCATCGTTTTAAACTTTGCATGAGTTTTTCCTGTATGCCATTAATTCTTCATTTTCTCTATTAGATATTTTAAACTCACACCATTTTATTTTGATGCTAAAGTTATAAAATTCTCCTAAGTAATCCTTTGAGTGATCATTTTGTCAGTTTCATTAATTAAGCTTCCTTTCAAAATAATTTATTGTACTCTTACATTATGGTTTCTCAGCTAAGAATCACAGAATCACTAAATAATTTAGTTTGAAAGAGACTTTTGCAGGTTACCTACTTCATAGATCTAGATACAGAGATATATATGAGTGCAATGGAGAATTTTTTCTCTGAAATCAAATCAAGAGGACCAAACTAAGATTCAAAAGGTATTTTTCTCTTGCTGCCCAGGTGGCACAAAAGGGGGAAACAGAAAGGATGTTACACCTTTGATTTGCTGATATAGCCTATCATAAAAGGTATTACTCATCTTCAGATAGGCAGGCATAAGAATCTCATGTTCCAATTCTCCAGTGTACCCAAATGTGTAGTGAACATATGGTGTTGACCAGTATCATGATCAATGGCTTCAATGCCTCAAAATGTTAATTTCTTAATTTTTTATAACACAAACAGAATTTTGTCTAAATCATAGCAGGAAAGTGTATATAACCTATAAAACATTATACATAAAAAAAACTTTGTATGTTTTAGAAAGACATTGTCTGCATATCTAAAACACATTTTATTGTTACTAGGAGCCTGACTAGGGAATTTAAACCTTAGAATTTATTATCTGTGGTTAATTTTTTTTTTCCTTACAAGTTAGTTGGAAACAGTCAGTGTCAAACCAAATAGTTTGAAATTACATTCAGCCTATGCTTCTGCTTTTTGGCAGATACTCCACAGCTGTGAATGCAGAAATTGGCTACAGGTAATTTAATGGTATGTGTTTCAGTAAGAATCCGAAAAGAGATCACTCTGTATGAAGCAATAAATGTCTTCTATAGCTCCAATAAACATGACATCTTGCTGAGTACACCACAAACTGCCCTGAAATCTCTGCCATAGGAATTATCAGATGGAGCTCTAAAAAAGAAAATAATTTCTTAGTTCAGGAAATGTTTATTTTAAAAGATTCCTGCTTATAAAAAACATAAAATCTGGTCATTTGAGACTGAGTAAAGTTTTCAGCATCTGTAAATTAAAAACTTCACTCTGGTAAGAGCTTTAGCTTCTGTCCAAGATGGATTTTTGGATGTTAGACGTTCTGAAAGTTCAAGTCTGTATTCTTGTTTGAAAAATGGAAGATTTGCCTGACCTTTAAATTATGCAGTTTAGATAAATGATGTAGTTCAGACTAAAAAGATTAGACAATGTTAATGAGGATTCCATCTCTTAGTATTTGCACCTATAAAACAATTTTCTCCCTCTTCAATACTTGAACTGTGAATTATTGCTTGAAATTGATTAATATGTTCACCACTCTCATTATCTATTTCATTCTTCCCCAGAGTAAAAATTACTTTTATCATAATGTATGCACACCATTGCAGAATCATTTATATGCCTCTGGCGGAATGATTATATAATTTTAGCCAATTCAGATTATTATTCAACTGCCAATTGATACAATTGGGAATACTATACATTTCATATGTGATCAAGTGGACCAAGAACAGAGCCAGCTGTTCCCACCACTACACTGAAATCATCAAACGAATAGATCATATACAAAAAAAAAAAAAAAAAAAAAAAAGAAAAAAAAGAACAAAATAAATAAACACACACAAGTATCTGTGCCAAACAGTTGTATCTGTTGCCTCAAGAAACATGAGTTCACAAAACTCATATTTTTGAAAAATGAAAATATACAGAGTTAAATGTCAGATTAGATAGAGAGAAGCATTTTTTTCCTTCCCCCTGCCATCTCCTTTTCTGGCAAAGGGTAACGGAATCAACTTGCAAGTTCACCCACTACCTAACAGTATGGACGCAGAGTATTGAATAGTGGGTAGATTCACTGGAGCGGTTTGCCAGGGCTGAGCCTGTGACAAAGTGATTAAGAAGTCAACATGTTCCTTTAGGGAAGGATGAACCCGTCCCCCATGTGTGCAAGATGATATAGGTGAAGGTACACAGGTATCTTACTATCACATAGGTTTCATGCCAGTTCTGGCTGCACAGTTTTTGTCAAGAGGGTGTAAAGTTCTTCTTGACATGGGGACTGACAGAAAATACATATTGATGTGAATGAGTTCTGGGTATTTAATCATGATTAAGAGAAAGTGCAGTGTACTGCATGCAGAAATGTGATAGAGTAGAATGTAGCAAAATGGTAATCATCCAGAGCTGTTCAGCACTCAGATAGCTAGCATGTATCATACAGAGACACTGAAAAAGTGCATGCTTTGAGATTGCTAGCACATCCAGTGAAAATGAACAAAATTAGTCTGTCGTCTAGGAATCTGGGATTTCCTAGCTTTCAGGACCTGCAGTTTTGCCAAGCAGAGCACAAGATATTTTACTCTGAGTTAAGAATCTGTTTTTGTAATCGAGCAATTAATTTTATTTTTTTCTTTTATTATTTTAATTTTTTTTCCTCTTTATAGAAGTTGAAAATCAGATATACACCTCTCCTTACTAGCTGTCTTTGTAGTTGACTTGTTCCAGTTCTATGCTATGATTCTTAACAGTTTCTTTTTCCTTGAGTGCACTTTTTTATGAAATAGCATTGGAGCCATAGTGAATAGAAGTTAATGTAATATATATATGCTAGTAGGCTATAAATGTTAATATAGCTAGTGATAGCAAGGGCAAATATGGCTTCATGACTGATTTAGTAGATGGTGATTACAGTCATTCTAAGAACAGTTGGGAGCAATGGCATGAATTTACCATCTACTTCATACATAGTGTTCCTTTTTTGTATCCCACTACATACACAGTTCTCCCTGCCACAATTTCCAGCACACTTCTTTCTAAACAAGTCATTAACATTTTTAGAACCTACAAGCCATAGAGAAGCTGTAGCTTTCTGACTGATACCGTTCCTGGAAGCTGCTTATCAGAAAGCAGTACATTTCTTATATTAAATAATGTGAGTTTTACTCTAAATGGAACTCTACTTACATGGTGTTTCTAAAATTTCCAGTTTTACCTCCTGACTTAAATATTTCACACTTCCAGTCAGCCACTGTAAGCCATCTTTGAATTCTGGCTAGTTGCTTCATAAATCAAAGTAATTTTAATTTTGTGCTCCTGCCTTTTAAAGTATTGTATATTCACCTACAGGGGAATAGAATTTCCAGATGAGGTACAGGGAGGGAAATTCAGACTTTCTTATACTAGTGGATACCCCATATGGCAAACCCACCTCCTTCTCCCTATGCTGTAGGTGCCTGACTCCTGACTGATTTCCTATTATCAACGTTCATATTCTTTTATGATTTCCATTCTTAATACTTTCACCTCTGTGAGCTGGCACTCATTTATTCCTTTTAAAGAATGTTTGACAATCTGTTGAATATCCTGCAATGCTTAGTGGTACACGAACTGGTTACAACTAGGATTTAATCTGCACAGGCCCAACGTGAATTCTTTTTCTTAGTGCTTGACATCCTTGTTGTTGTGACTTCTGTGCTATTTTTGTTTGAGCTAGCAAAAGCAAAGCCAATTCTGCTTCTAGTTCCATCATTCAAAGTTTAGGACATATTATTAGAAAACTAGTTGCAAGATTAAATTGTAGCTTAATTCTGGCTGTGATTTTCCATTACTTTGAATCTTGTTTATACCTTCTTTAGATGCTGGGTAATGCGATGAATTTGCCAACCTGAATTTCAGTAAATAACTTTTTGACACATTCATCTTCAATAACAAGAGGCAGTACCAAGGAACACTTTTCAATGTTCCTTTGTAAGAAATGGTCATAATAAATCCTTTCAACATCAGATCATCAGATGCAACAGATGTATACTCTGTAGCTTTCCCTGGTAAGCTAAAGTTTTCAAGGTGGTTGTATTCTTAGGGTAAGTATAAATGGCAATAAGGTCTTAATAATTTAATACATTATATTTTGTTTTAACCAATTATGCAAAAATATATTCCGCAAGGAAAAAATGTTTAGCTCATTCCAGCTTTGGAAAGGCTTAAGGAAATTACTACGTCTCGCTTTATTCACTTCATGGCACCCTTTCTTTTACCTCACTTTCTCTTTACCGGTATTAACTGATATTTGCTAGTTTTATGGAAGATTATTGAAAGTTAGTTTTGATGAAGCCAATTCAAAACTGAAGCCTTAGTGTGACTAAGAAAAATTAGGCTGAAGAAGACACTTGAACATAGGATTGCATGAGTTGCCATCAGACTTCATATTTATACTTACAAATCCATAAAGGTGCCAAATGGACAGGTTTAGGTAGAAAATTACCTTTTCCCTTGTGCTAGAAGTATATTTTGGCACAGAAAGAAATAAGAAAAAAAAAAAAAGCAAAAAAACCCCAAACTCAGAACAAGACTTGAGGAGTTTTGTCATTAGAATTTAAAGTATAAACTTTTTTTCCAAATTGTTTTTATGAATAAAAGGAAGTATGATAAAGTGTGTACAAGCTGATTTTGGTAAAAAACACTAAATGGAAGATTGATTAATTGAGGAATAGACATTTTTCTCATAATTAGTTTAATTATTTATGTTAAGAATTGCTGTTACTTTTTTTAATTGCCTTAGTAACTCGAACAACATCTTCAGAGTATATATTATAAAATATCTAATATTTTCTTAAGTTAGTTAAAGGGCATCATATTGAGTTAAGCAGCTGAGTAAGGGCTGAGGATGTGTCTGTGTGGGATGAGTCTCATTGCTAGTACTTGAACTGCTGCTGCAGGTAAATGAAAATACGTTCCTTAGACAGTGCAAGGCCAGTATCTGACTGTTTTCTCCAGTGCATTTATGAACATAAAAAGTGACTAGGTGCAGAACAAAGGTTTCTACAAAAATCTAGGAATCTTAAATCAAGTTATGAGGTTCTTTAAGCGATGGTGTTGGTTTTTTTTCCAAGAGAGGGAATGAAGTTGAGCTGAGCCATGTTTAATCTCTTCCTCATCTCAAAAGAAATCAATGCCTTAGATCAGAGGTCCTCAAACTATGGTCCATGGGCCAGATACGGCCCCCCAGGGTCCTCAATCTGGCCCCCGGTATTTACAGAACCACCCCCACCCCCCGCCAGGGGTTGGGGTGGAAAACCAAGCAGCCGCAGATGGCTACCTGCCACTTCATCCGCACACCGGCCCCCTGTTTAAAAAGTTTGAGGACCCCTGCCTTAGATTCAAGAAAGAAATATTTTTTATCTTAATATCTGCGTCAATACACAAATAGGACCTTCTTTTCCTTTTACCTAGCTCTGATGACACATGACACAATCAGGGAGGTAAAGATCAGGAATATGCTACTGTCTTGTGATGACCATGTGATTACACAGTGTACAAAAATAGCCTTGTAGTAGGGGAAGGACTTAAAATATGTAGAACAGAAAAAATAAGTAAAATATTATATTACACATTTTTTTTTGTTAATATTGTTTTCCCTTCTTCCACCCTAACAACAAAATTTTCTGACTTCATGAAAATTTCAGTTCTGAAGGAACCATATTTAACCCAAAGGAATTTTGGTGGGAAGAAGGTAGATGCTACATGTATGGTAATTTTGTTGTTGTACTGGATCTGACTAGGATGGAGTTAACTTCTTCATAGCAGCCTATATGGTGCTGTGTTTGGAACTGTCACTAAAGCAGTGTGGATAACACACTGATGTTTTGGGGATTGTTGGCCAGCTGACCAGCAGAAAGCACAGTGTTGAGGCTTTCTCTATTTCCTAATCTGAACCCCCAGAAAGTAGGCTGGGGATCAGCAATAAACTGAGAGGGAACACAGCCTGAACAACTGACTCAAATTAACTGAAAGGATATTTCATGCTTAGCAAGAAAACTGAGGGGAAGAGGGGCAGGACTGGTCTTGCAGGTAGCCATTGCTCTCACAGCCTGGCTGCAGTCTGATTGTGGGAGGTGGTGAGTGATTTCCTTTGCATCAATTGTTTTTCCACTCTTTCCTTCACTTAATAAACCCATTCTATCCCAGCCAGGTTTCTGACAAAAGGAAACTAAAAAGGACTGTTGTGGTTTGTGGTTTAACCTGGCAGGCAGCTAATCACCACTCAGCCGTTCGCTCAGTGGGACTAGGGAGAGAACAGGAAAAAAGGTAAAACTTGTGAGTTGACATAAAGACAGTTTATTAGGACAGAAAAAACAAAGAGAAATAATAGTGACAAAAAATATATAAAGCAAGTGGCACACAATGCAATTGCTTACCACCTGCTGACCAATGGCAATGACCAATTCTGTGGAAAGAAAGAGGATTACTATCTTCCCAGGGAACAAGTATTAACTATAAGGAAGAAATGTTGAAATTAATACAAGCAGTTCAGAGGCCAACTAATGTGGCAATCATACACTGTAAAGGACATCAGACAGGAAATACAAAAGAAATATTGGGAAACAAACTAGCAGACAGCATAGCTAAAAGGGTAGCAAAGAAAGAGGCCTTTCAAATGGCATTAATTCCTACTAAAACTATTACTCTACCCAGAAAAAAACCCTAAATATTCAGAAGAAGATATAAAAATAGGAAAATTACTAAATGCAAAGGAGAATTTAACAGGATGGTTGGTGACAACAACAGGGCAAGTAGTGATCCCACCACTTTTAATGAGAAAAATCATACAGACAAAACATAAGGAATGTCATTGGGGAGTGGAAGCATTAATCACCAGTCCCCTGGCCAACTCCCCCCAGTTTTATTGTTCAGCATATCATATGGTATGGAATATCCCTTTGGTCAACTGGGTTCAGCTGTTCCAGCTGCGTCCCCTCCCAGCTTCTTGTGCACCCCCAGTCTTCTCATTGGCAGGGCAGCATGACAAGCTGAAAAGACCTTGACTTAGTGTAAGCACTGCTCAGCAACAAATAAAACATTGGTGTGTTATCAACATTATTCTCACCCTAAATCCAAAATGCAGTGCTATACCATCTACTAGGACGAAAATTAGCTCCATCTCAGCCAAAAACAGGACAAAAGACTTTGTGAAACAGAATGATAAGGAAAACAGGGAGGCACAAATAAAACATGGAGAGGCATAGACTTGACAAACAATGGAGACAATGACAAAATCAACCTTGCCAGTCACGCTAACTAATGGGCTATCAAGCCATTGCATGTATCACTTCAAAGAGAGCCAACCTGGACATTGCAACTGATAAGGATGCAAACCTGGGGTTTCTGGATATTTGGGGAGGTTGGTGGAACATCAGTGGAACTTCAAGCAGATGGAAGTGTGCAGTGGAGGGGAACTGGGAACGAACAAAGATGCAAATAAACAGAAAGGCATAAAATGGCCAGTCATGTGTCAAACAGCCATCAGTGTGCTTCTCTGGCTGAGCCCTGCACCTGATCATCACAGTTCATCCTATTTTCCTATATCTTCTTATTAAATCTTTTCTTCAGGCCTCTCTGCATAATCCCACTCTCTAACCCATCTATGTCAGTGCTGCAAGGACTCAGTGCCAGATACTGGGGCAGTGATTGGGGTGAGTGAGGCTAACAGGGGGCTCAGTGTTTGTGGCTGGAGCAGGACCATGGGTTACTGCCCATGTGCCATGTGCCAGCTGCTGGGGGTGAGTGTCTGTACCTTCCCCAAACTATGTGTGGGAGGAGTGTGCATGTGAATTTGCTGGGAACCTCCACACTGGACTAGCCAGGGAGCAGGAGTCTCCAGGTCAGGGAAGGGATATCAGGTAGGTGAAGGGTCCATGCTGGTATTTAGGGGAACCCACAGGAGTGATGTGCCTGTAAGCACCCAACTGGATGAGCTGGTGAGTTGGGGACTGGTGAGGCAGATAAGGTGGGGTGGGATCTGGGCAGGGGGAAGGAACAGGCAGGCAGAGGTGAATTGTTGAATCAGACTCCACAATCTTATCAGATTGTAAAGTAGGTATGTTTATTCAGCACTGGGCAGCACAGAGCGGGGTGGAGTGGGGGGGTATGTGTGTGTGTGTGGGGGGGTAGTCCCATCAAAGCTGTGCGCACCTGGGGCAACAACTTGCCTCTGTTTATACAATCAAATGTTGCCTATACATAAGATTTCCAAATACACCTATACATATTCATAATCTAGCCCCTTTTCTTCATATTAAAATTAATTCCCAGAAGTCATTTCCATAAGTCCTTCCCTACTGTGCTTGCGTGGTGCCTCTTGGTGGTGGTCGTCATGGGGATGAAGTCTTGGTAGTCTCCCTTGCTCTTAACTTTTTACCTTCTCTCTACAAGCAGACTCAATTGTTCCTTGGTCTTTGTCCAAACTATAGAGTTGGTTTTAGCTAGTTCTCATCATGAACTGTCCTTCAGGAGGAATTGCAGACTCCTTGCTTCAGTTAATTTACACAATGGTTAGTAAAACAAAGCATTATTTATCTACAATAATCTAGGTAATCTTTAAGCAATTAGATCTACTAAAATTTCTTTAACCTCTTCCCTCAGAGGGACCATACTGGTGCTTGGGGTTCCACCAATGTGCCTGTGCTTATAAACATGGAGTGCATGGTGTGTGTGCTGCAGTAGTGACAGTGACCTTCTGCCTTTGCCAGACCAGCAGGAGGAAGGGAAATGGCTGTCTGTGTCTGTCTGGTCTGAGCCCTGAGTGTGGACATTGCTGGAGGCAGCACCTTGTCTGTGGCTGTCTGTGTGACTGGATGTGTCTGCCTCCTGTGTGTATCTGTGTGTGTCTGTTCCTGTCTTTGGAACACATGCTTAACTTCACTACTGATTGACCGGTCTCATGGGAAAATGACAGATACATCCCTCAGCCCAAGCAGACACCCCAAGTCCCCAGGGGTACCATGCTGGGTTCCAGCAACTGGGAAAGAAAAACCTCTGGGCCTGGAGCTACTGGAGGTGGCAGCTTCTCATAATATCTTCTGACTATGAGCATTATAAATAACTATTATTTTGTTCCAAGAAAAAATCAGCAGATTTCTTAAAGGACTACGAGTTGATAAAACAGCTTTGCATTAGTCAAATTACAGTTACATTGCCTCCTTGCTGGAATATGTAAAACAAACTAATAAAAATTACTAGGTATTGTCTACTGTATGCAACTGGATCTGAATTTACTACTTAGATGGTGATTTGATCTTTTCTGATGACAAAATAAAAATAACCAAGGTAATGTTTTTATGGAGAAGAGGCTAGCTATCCTCATCAGTTAGGTAGCTATTCTTCACAGATTTTAAATTATTTATTATCAATTGCAGAAGTGCTGTGGATCATTTTACTGAAACCACAGAGTGATAGGGTTTCCTAACGTGCACACCTACCAGTTTAAGGGCAATTTGGCTGTCCTGATTTCAGCTGGGATAGAGTTAGTTTTCTTTGTATTAGTAAGTAGCTGGTGCAGTGTTGTGGTTTGGATTTGGTGTGAGAACAATGTTGACAGCACACTGATGTTCTTAGTTGTTGCTGGGTCATGTTAATAACAAGTCAAGGGCTTTTCAGTTCCTTGGGCCCTGCCAGCGAGAGGGCTGGAGGGGCACGGGACATTGGGAGGGGACACAGCCAGGACAGCTGACCTGAACTACCCAAAGGGATATTCCATACCATATGATGTCATGCGAAGTATATAAACTGGAGGAAGAAGGAAGGGGGGGACATCTGGCATTATGGCATTTGTCTTCCCAAGTAAGTGTTATGTGTGCTGGAGCCCTGCTTCCCTGGGGATGGATAACACCTGCCTGCTGATGGGAAGTGGTGAATTGCTTTGCTTGCATGTGTGGCTTTTGCTTTACCCATTAAATTGTTCTTATCTCAACTCTTGAGTTTTACATTCCTTTTTTATTCTCCTCCCCATCCCTCTGGGTGAGGGGGAGTAAGCGAGGGGCTGCCTGGTGCTTGGCTGCCAGCCGGGGTTAAACCATGACATTGGCGTATTTCCTCCTCTGTACTTTGTATAACTGCTTTGTTGTTCCTGTCACTGTTTAGTGTTCCTCACCTATTTTTATTCTGGAAATTCTTTGTTATGGGACAGTCACTTTACCAGAGTACTTATCTAACACAGAAACTGTTACTTAGGGTGGGATGGAGAGAGTAGAACTATGTTTTTCACAAAAGAGAATAAAAAAATCTAAGAAAAATCAACAAAACCCCCATAAAAATATCTCCCCCTTTTCATCCTTCCAAGCCTAAGGCAGGTCAATAACTTAGCCTTGAGCATGGTTTCATAGCTCTAACCTTCTTACTCTACTGCTTCTTATTATTAAGAAAGATAGGAAAAAACAGTGATGTATAGGACCACCTATACAAACAGTGCTCTAAACAGTGCTCTAAAAATACATCTGTTTTTTTCTCTAGGCAAGTCTTTTACCTCTTCAAGGAGATGAAGCATATTTTTTAGAAAGTGTATTTCAGTCTGTAGTGTGGATTGATTATTTTAATTACTCAGACTATTAACAGTTTGCTACTTTTTGCCAGTTTGGTGTCCAGAATAAATTCTTCAACGGATATGTTATTCTTGAATTGAATCTAAGTCATGACCGTGAGATAGAACTTTATTGTTGGGGTTTTTTTACAAACTAAGTTAGAACTAATACTCTAAAAGATCCAGAAAAAAGAAGAAAAAAAAAAAAAAAAAAAAAAGAGAGAGAAGCAAGAGAGAAACAGTGACTGTCATTTATGCAGTTTGTTATGGGTGGGACAAGAAAGCAAAGCAAGGTGATGGTGTTATAGTCATTACAAACTTTGTCAACATTCCCTTTTTTATGTATAGCTGGTACTTAACAACCCCTTGGTCCAGTTATCTTTCTAGATTGGTATTAACTCCATGTGAAGTACACAGTGATGGAATGTACTATAAATCACTATGGGCAGTTTTAGGATATTATTGTGGTCTGTCATTGCTGTCATGTTGAAGACTGTTTCTATTTATAATTCCTCATTTTTCAAGCATTCATCTGACTTTCCACATATATCTATTACTTATAAGTAGGAATATCAAAATTTTGGAATGAGGTGACTATCCATTTATGAGACAGATGACTAAATGATCCTCTCAGACATTATACTTAATTTATTTAAGTTTTGTTTGACTTAAAGCAGAGCAAAGTTATATGCCTGCATTTAACTGTCAACAGATGATATTCTACTTTGATTAAAGCCTGAAAACTTTCTCTCACATCACTTGATAAATAGCCCCACTTGTTACCTCATACTTAGCCTTGCAAAAGTAAATATTCCTGATTTTTTTCAAAATGTCTACTGACTTCTGCTAAACTTCATTTGTCTGAGAAAAATAATTAATCATATAGAATTATAATAAAAATGTTATCAAGAAAAACTGAGTTATCAATTTCACTGAAAATGTATCTACACTTAAACCATAAAGCTTCTTAGACACAACCAATTTTTTTTTTTTTCTTAGGGGAAGAAACTCCTAAATAAATAGCAAAACTGTTTCACTTGTTTGCTATGATGTCCTCCACAACACAGGAGGAAACCAAAGTAATCTAGCCCACCCTCTGGTCTGACACAAGACTGAAAGTACTAAATCAGTCTAGAATATATGTTTCTGATATTTCCCTTAAATATAATTTCTTTCTATGTTCCCATTGCATTGTTTAGTTGTCCTTGTATCAGGTTTTTTTCACCTAATGCCTATTTATTTTTTCTCATGGCTACAAATTGAACTATTTCACCCTATTCATGATAAACCATGTTCATGAACATGTTAAACATGATTATCATGATGAACAACTCAACAGTCTATTTAAAAATATTTTTAATAAATCAAGATTCTTTTTTTAAACTATAGAAATTTTTAAAGTTCTGCTGAATTCCTTTATGAAACATCTCTGTGAGTTACAAGTATACATTTTGAACATAATTATGAACATAAATATATCTTTTCTTTAATAATATTTTTATGGATCATACCTGAGAAGCTCACCAAAATTATCCATTAGAAAGTGATACCCACTCTTTGAGTAAGGATTTTCATCCCTATAACTGCTACAGTTGTGTTCATTTACTCTGTACCGTTTGTCTGTAATTTGCTTATTGAGATTTCATGTGGGCATATGGCTTACTGAGGTTAAAAAAACCCCAAAACTTCTTCAGCCCATCTTTTCCTTCCTTCATCAGTTACCTAGAGCAAAGAGGAAATTAGATTTGTTTGACATTATTTGATCTTGATAAATTTCTTATTTGTTTCTTACAATCTTATTTTTCTCTTGGTGTTTACAAATGAATTGTTTAATAATCTGTCCTAGTACCTTTTCAGTTACCAAAAATGGCTGTAATTTCCGGCAGTAAACCCCCCACATACACTATCTTTAAAACACAGATGCAACATTTACTGTTTTGCTGTCTCCTAAGATTTCGTTCTTCCTTCTTGAATTTTCCACAAAACTTATCAAAGGCTCAGAAATGGGTTTGGTTGCCATCTTTAAATATAGCAAATCTCATCAGAACATGCTATGTCAATTACCTTTATCTACATAACCTTTAATCTTTCTTCATTCAGGCCCATGTGTTTACAGCAATTGTACTTGTTAAACACTTCATCACAGTCAAGCTCCTCTTTCAAGAATGATGTTAAAAAGAAATTCAAGAATGATGTTAAAAAGGAATTGACCTTTTCAATCTTCCCTTTTTAATCTACTACTTCTTTATTTTTCCTATTGAAAAACCACGATATCCTTTTTTGACAATTAAAATTATCTTATTTTGACAATAGAAATCCTTTCACTGTTGTGTCTGGTACTCACTCACTAGGTTTTACTCCTTTTTTTCCTTTGCATATCTGATTTTGAATTTATATTGTGTTTTAAATTTTATCCTGATTTATACATTCTTGTTTCTAGTTTTGACGGTACGATTTCTTTTTAATGTCAGGTCACTCAAAACTTTTTATGCAGCCATGTAGGTATGTACTTGTCCTTATACAGTTACTTTTCTTCCACATCCATTCTTGCTATTGTGCATCCTGGAAACTGCCAGCTATCCTGAAACTCCGTTTTTTAATTTTTATTTAAGAATCCATGCTTGGGACTATATCAACCTGTTTCCAGATTTTCATGAAGGGTTACTTTTTGAAATCCATTGTCACATTTTTGCCGCTGTCACTCCTTTCTTACCTCGCAATCATGGATTCTATAATTTCAATTTCAGTTTCACCTTAATTGCCTTCCACCTCCAGATTCTGAACCAGTTCCTCCCATTAGTCAGAGTTCAATTTATTATAAACCCCAAAATTCTAAAAATGCATGTCAGCATTATGGAAAAGACAGTTTTAGTTTCTTTACTTTTGGCTTCTGTCTTTTCAGCCCCTAGGGTGCTCTTGGGTTATTTTTCATGCATTTCTCTACAACCATGAGGGTTAGCAACCTGCTTTTTTAGAAAGTGAAATGAGATTTTCATTTAATGTTAAACCGCAGGACTTTAACACTGATCATCACAAGACTTTTCACAAAAGTAGGCTTTTCTATATTAGGTCCATTGGCCACTTGTGGGAAAGTAGTATTATGTGAGTATTTGCAATCTCCCTCTGCTGTATTTGCAGTATTTGGTTATTGAAAAACTCCCCTTCTTCAGCTGTCTTTCATTTCTTACACTGAAAAAAGTTGAATCTCCTTTTCCCTCACAAGTAGTTTTTACTAAATTATGTGTCCTAAGGCTTTCAATAAACTCAGACAGTGAAGGCAGTAATAGTGGCATTAACCTTTAACATAGCATAAAACCCAATGTAATGAGATGAAATAAAACACACAGAATAATGGTAGGGTCTAATTTTCTGTTGTGTGTAATTTAATAAAAATCTATTTTGTGGTCTAATGAATAAAAATATGTCTACGTTATAGTATGATGGTATAATTGTCCCCTAATTGCTTTTAGCGGACTTTGTATTTTTAATTGTAGGTGGTAGTTGTAATAGATTGTGAAACGGTGAATTTGGTGTACTGTGTAAAAAATGTAGACAGCAATTTCAGCAGAGTTTGATATTCACTTTACGTAATGGATTTTTGCTTTATTTTAAATTAGTAGTCAAGTATTTGAAGGTTTATATCCAATAATGAATCTATCAGTTGGAACAAAAATTTGTTGAAAATAGATTACTTTATAAAGGTCACAAAAATAAGGCTAGCCTGCAATTTTTATGCGAACAGTTCTACAGTACCAATTGCAATTAACACACTAAGTGCTACACTGCTAGACATACAGGGTCTATCGTTAGTTCCTTCCAAGTAGGTATCTGTACTTTCATTATGTTTTGTGCTCAGTCAGGGAGTTAAAATGAAAGAGACAACCTCATGTCATTCTTCAGCGTAAACCCAAACTGCTGCCTGTGGTTTGACTGATTATGATTTACTGTTCTGTTTTACTCTCCGTTTGTCCTATGTGTTGCATCACTATTATGTCACTTCAACACTACATTATTGGTGCTTCTTAGTACACCTTTTTTATTGGCAAAAGTCTCAGAGTTGGATGGGATTTGCCTGCAGGCTGTGAATAAGATGCTTGCAGAATGGTAAGGGCAACAACCCTCAAATGATCAACTTTCTCCATAGGCCAAGATGGATATATTCAGCCAGTGTAAAACAGCTGGCTGAAGACAGAGATGCCTTTTTGGCCCAGATCTTCATGGTCGGTATACACAGTTAACAAAGTTTCACCAGTCTGTGACACAGTGCTAGTTTAAAGATAAAAATATATTTATATAACCATTTACAAACAGCTTTTTGTAAGGTTCCATGAAATATAATTCCACAATCTAAGTCAAATGAGTAGACTGAGTGGTGTTATATAAGTCCCTATTACTGTATTTTCCAGATTTTTTTAAGTTATTTTGTTGTTTTCATGCACAAATTCTGATAAATTTTCCATGTAAAAATGTAACAAAAAAAAAAAAAAAGAAGAAAAAACCAAGAAATAAAACTGGATTTTCTTATTAATAAATCATAGCATGAGGAGTATTCTGTCTCTCAAAAATCCAAAGTACAAAAGTGTCATTAAGTAATAGATACAGTGCAGCTGCAAACAGTAGATCTAGGAAATATATATCTTTGTAAGACTGTCAAATGAAAGAATATCCCACAGATTTATCCTACAGGGATAAAGGTTTGTAAGGAGTGTGAGTACAACTCAAGTAGAAAATTCAGAAGTTAAAAATTTCTCTCTTTCTGTCTCTTCCCTGCCTTCTTCTTCAGGAAGAACTTTGAGTTACACAGTTCATCTACAATATCTAACTTAAACAATGCTTTTGCTTGCACACAGCAGTAGAGAACAGAGTGTCCTGATTGACACTTCCTTGGGTCTTGCTTATCTCCTGGCAGCAATTTCTACAAGTGCTGCTTCCCTGCTGAGTCCATCCTCTCCTAACGAAAATCAAAGTCCCATCAAGCTGAGTTATGGGTTGCCTCCTGTTTTGAAAAGCCAGGTCAGGCAAACAGAATCAGAGAGGAACCTCATGATTCCTATGACTACTTTGGGGCCTGAATAATATTTCTAGGTACTTTATATACTATGGAGCAATAATACTTCATCTATCAAAATTAATTCATAAAATTAATTTATTTATGCCAACTTAGTTTAGTTTATTAGAGTCTGTTAAGATAAGAAGGGTGGTTTTGAATTCTGCATATTTTTCAGTCATGTCTGTAAAAAAAATTATTAAAAATTTACTTGTTACCCTGTAAGATTAACTGTGAAGACGATGAAGAACCTTCACTTAATGAGGGAAAGTTTGGAGTGTTTTTTCCAGAAACCAAGATATCTTTTTAAAAAATGTTGAACTGAAACAATCATACATTTTCACAGTATGGCGCTGTTACACGAAAATACAGAGACATTGCTTTCACTTATCCCATTGAGACACTGGAAAGTGTAACTCTCTGTTTAATTCTGAATTGTTCTGAACAGTAGGTAAATGCAGCCTTAATTGTTTTAAAATGGGGGGTCTACCATAATTTTTTCTCCTAGATCCAGAAGTAATTTGAAAGAAATCCTAATATTCAGTGACTGTGAACAAGGAGAATAAGTGCAAGATATACCATGGGTACATAACTCTTTAAACAGCCTTGGAAAAAAAATACAGTAAAATCTCTTAGTCATGACCACCATTGAGTTGGTCACTAATTGTTAAGGCTGCTTTAGCTTATATTTTAATGTGCATAGCTACCCAGTGTTGCACTGAATACATAGACCTGAATTGTATAAGAGTTTACAGAAAATTTAAGACTCTCAGTAATGGTAAAGCTCACATAAACAAACAGGCATTAAAGTTTGCCTGTATAACTGGGAATTACTTCTGAAACTGGAATCCAATATTGTTGAAGGTATGACTACATAGCTGCAGATTTGTGCACAGCTTTAGACCTCCCATTCAACAACAACAACAGAAATATTATAAGGGATTCCATGATCCTGGGTTTGTGTCTTGGAAAATACCATTGTATGTCTAGTATTCCAGCTATAGGCTATGTAACAGCAGAACAATATATTCTACAGAAAGAACTATCTACATGATTACTGATTGATTGGACCAATGATTCAGGATCACAGATCTTTATGTGCAATAATAGTGCCTTTACATTATCAATATAAAATTATTAACAATACTCACAAGCAAAGATAGCTTGGTGGCTAGTGATAATCCAAAGCAGAGCATTTACAGAGACACTTACATGAGCAGCTTTTCTGGAGTACCTGTTTTCTATGCACATGTATGAACTGAAGATGTACTACAAAGTTTTAGAATTTGTCTAATAGAACAACATTTGGTGAAAATACTTGTGGTCATGTGTCCTTTACTCATCTGAGGTTTTGAGAACTGTCATTAAATAATATTGTAGATCTAGACATGTGTTTAAACTGTTAGGAGCACCATTAGCATTCTTTCAAAAAGCAAGCACTCTTGCAAATTCTTTTACAAAAAAAACCTCCTGCAAAATCAGAGCATGAAGAATGAAATAATTTTTTCCTACAGTGACTGATACAACTGAGAAACCTGTAGATGAGGTAAATAATGTCAAGGGAAGCTAAAGTGAGAAAATGTTGCAAAACTGAGATTAATCTGAAACAGATTGCAGATGGTATACATTCTGTGAGAGAAAACATTCAAACCTACATTAATATAGAAGTACCAATACCAGCTAATGTTGGGAGTTTTCTTGGATACTTTTGGGCTAGAAGAAATGACTTTCGGTTTTTTCTGAAATACAGAAAATACAACAAATGCAGTCCAGCCACAAGTGCAGGGATTGTTTATAACTATACCAGCATGAAGCAGTGTCATTATACCAACCTGAAGTGTCAGTATCACACTGACACCACACTGGCTCTGTGAGTCAAAAAATGATAAAGATAATTCTTTCCAAACACAGCAAGATTGGCAATCAGATACAATGTACCATGAATTTCCAGTAAACAATGTAACACAAGAGAAGAAAACAGAAGAATTGCTGAAAGTTCACAATTTAGAGATGCTGTAATGTCCTAGCCAGGGACACAAAATCTTAGGCACTCCCTCATGGGGAGTTATTGCTGCATGGATTATGTAGCATAAGACAGAAACTAAAATTTTGGGGAGGGTTTTTTGTTTGGTTTTGGTTTTGTTTTTATATAGTTCTTGTTGCCATTCATAGTCCACATGATCTTTAACAAAGGATGTTTATATGGGTTTAGAAATGTATGTGGAGTTAACAATAAACTTCCAGTTGAAACATGCTTGTACCAGACCCAGATATGGTGTGAGGACAGAATCTACTTTGTTCTGAGTAGAGCACTAAAGTTAGAATCCAGTAAATGGATTCATGACATTCTTTGTGTGTGGCTGATCTACTGATAGCATCCTTCTGCTATGCAAGATTTCTCTGCTGATATCTGATCTGAGTGCCAGACATCTTTCACAGCAGATTTAGTAGTTTGACATTTCTTTTTCTGACTCATGGTCACAGCCATCTGATCCCCACAACTGCAGATGGGACAGGACTTAGAAATGATAATAAAAAAAATGTCTAGTATCCCATAAAGGTAAAAGTAACTGCAGATAGTGTTGCTGTTGAAATGTGATGCTTGCTGTGTGTGACAAGAAGTAAGAGGACTGTGTCATTTTCACCAGGTGTTTTCAATGCAATGATGTGGACTTTGTGAAAGGTGGTGCCACATTCTACTTCTTCATGTCATTTATACTGTCTATCAGGGTTTTTTTCTCTAGTGCAATGGATATTTAAATGTTACCTTTCTTTCTTATTCTAACAGTACCTGTCACTGAAGGAGACTAGCTGCTCTTGAAAATTTTGGCCAAAATCAACTTCTGCAGCTTTGCTCCAGTGGTTCATAGGATCAGATGTTTCACTCAATTTATAGCAGCACACCAACAATAATAGCAGTTATTAATTTGAATTATGAAATTAATATCCCTTTCCACATTAAGTTTTCTGGATCCTTTGTCGTTAATATTAAGAATGTAGTTTTACTGTCTGCAATGAGCAAAAATTCAGTACATCTGGACGCATTAATATAACATATTTATTATGATTTTCACACCATTTAATTTTTATTTTTCCTGTGTGTGGTTTGTTGTTGTTGTGGAGAATGCTGAATAACTCTATGATTGCTGTGTAAAATGTGCATTACTTTATAGGGTCCTAGCTACAACATGTAGATCTTTTCTTCACAAAAAAATAAACTCAAAGAGTTAATCCATACTGATATGCTTTTAAGTAACAGGGGCATTATGCCACCTTTGTACAGACAGTGGTGCACCATTTACTTCTTTACTTCAAACTATGTACATACTGATGTAAAAATCCAAGTTATGCTGCCTGAGTTCTTGAAGGAAGTTCAGGTGGTGTCATTATTTATTTTATGGAGTTCCCTGTGAGCTTAGATATAGAATGGGCAGTCATATGGCTTACTAAAAGCAATGAAATCTGAGTTCACTCATTTTCAACTGTATTTCTATTTAAAAGCACAGTGAGTTTTAATCCAGTTTTGAGGATCATCAACATCCAGAGATCTCCCTCACCAACCTTTTTCCCTTCTTCCAGCCAGTAGATTCCTTCCAGCTTCTGAACACTTCCTTCAGCAGCTGCTGTAACCTGTTTTCTTTGCTGATGCATCAGGAAGTGTTAGCACTGAGAGTATTTACCTCTATGGTTGTTTTTCCAGCTTTGGAGTAGTCTGAATATTATTGTGTCTTAGCTGATTACTGCAGCAACTGACCAGATCATCACAGTGTGTGAATTATTTTTTTTGCAAGGTTGAGGCCCTCTTTCAAAAGGCCTGAGATTTTACTAGTACTATAGTGTATTGACATGCCTTGGTGTCCTGGTTTCAGCTGGGATAGAGTTAATTTTCTTCTTAGTAGCTGGTCCAATTGCTGTGTTTTGAATTTGGTATGAGAATAATGTTGATAACTCACTGATGTTTTAGTTGTTGCTAAGTAGTGCTTACGCTAAATCAAGGACTTTTCAAGTTCCCCATGCTCTGCCAGTGAAAAGTTTCACAAGAAGCTGGGAGGTGACACAACTGTGATAGCTGACCCCAACTGAACAAAGGGATATTCCATGCCATATGACATCATGCTCAGCATATGTGGCTGGGGGAAGAAGAAAGAAGCAGGGACATTCAGTGTTAAGGTGATTGTCTTCCCAAGTAACCATTACACATTGCCACATTAAGAAGGAGGGTTTATAAAACTGCTCAAATCTCCAGAGACTTACAACTTCAGCTGAGGATTTTTATTATAAAATGCAAGTTTGTGACAGAATAAGGTTCAAAGATTGTCAGTGATAAACAATGACTGCAAAGCAAGCCTAAAACAATACACTTAATAACAGCTAGCATGAGTTGGTCATAGGAAAAAGTTCATACCCAATAGGTGTCCCTATGAGGGAGAAGACAGGTACAGCCTGTCAACTGATCCCAGCAGTTACAATGGAGTCTTAACTTCTCCCCTCGTTTGTTCACTTTTTATACTTCATAGTACATTGCATATTAATTTATCATACCTAGGATTAGATACAAGTTTCTCCCTTCTAATGTAAATTAGTATACATCCTCAGGCAGCACTGCTGAAATTCTTTACTAACCATACATGTTGCTTAAGCGGGGTTTTGCCCTCTTTCAGGGGGGTTTTTTAAGTCAGAGGTCACGTTCTCCCACTAACACAATTATCTTTGTCCTATTTGCAACTAATTTTCTGTTGATGTTAGTGGATTGCAACACCTTATCAGCCTGTGTCCTTTTATAGCCAGAACTTCCCTCACCCGAAGGGTTCTTTCTGAGTAACTTAGGTAATGGTGTTTTTTTTCACTATCTGTTCTTTGTTTATTATCCTTCCCAAGACTGACTCCCTTGATGAGAAGTCCCTTCATTTGTAACAACTTTAGAGAGTGGGTCAGCTTGACCTAACTGTGCACAGATTTGTACATAGTTAAACACTACATCAGTGTGGTAATTCTGGAGTTAAGACAACAATTCCCCACATTTGGACTTATTTCAGTCCAAGACTAGTCCACTTCCATCACATTTAGGTGGAGCTTGAGTGACTCTAGTCACACATATTTTTGTTACTGACCAGTATCATGTACCCAGTGAGGTATGGTAGTACCTTGGAGGCAGGTAACTTTGGGATGGAGGTATGCATTGGTATTAAAATGAGATTATTTCACCTGAGGAAACTAATTTTGCTACAATGGTTGGCTCAGCAGTGGACATCTCAAATTCTTCATGTGACAACTGCTGTGCAGCTTACCAGCTGTGTGGTACCGTCAGGTTCCCATTCCTGCAGGCAACACAGCAGAGCCTGGGCCTGGTGTCTCCACTCCACTCCACCCTCTGTTACTCCTATCAGCATGTGCTGAGCTGGCAGGGTGTGCTGCTTAGGGAGATGTGGTGAAGTAGACTCCATGCATGCAACCATCCTGAAAGTGATAGCTGTATTTTACCCTAAAAAGCTTTCTGTAATATTATGCTTCTGTTAGGTCCTAGTTTTCTCTAATTGCCACCCAAAGTAATTTTCCCATACATGTGATGCAGTCCTGCTTTCCAGGAGATGTCTTAAAACCTGCCCACCAAAGGGAAGTGGTGAATGAATTTCTTGTTTTGCTTTCCTTATGTGCATGTCTTTTGCTTTACCTTTTAAAATGTCTTTATCTTGCTCAACCCACAAGTTTTCTCACTTTTTGTCTTCTGATTCCCCCATCCAACTGGGTGGCAATGAGTGAGCTGCTGCTTGCTGCTTAAGTTACTGGCTGGGGTTTAAACCACAACACTAAGCAAAAGGTGGTCACAAGGCTGTGGCATACCTTACACATTATTCCTTTTCCTGCCAGCCCACCTGGAAAATAGACTGTAGACATATATTTCAAATATATAATTCAAACAAGGAAAGCAGACAATGGATAGCAAGATTTGGCCTTAAATTTGTGGATGAAACAGCAGGACACTGATGAAAGGACAATAACGTAACAAGAATGATGACTCCTAAAGATATAGTAGGTTTGTCCAAAAACTAGTTTTCCATCACCAAGAATAATCCCAGAACCAAAATGAGCTGGTGTCCGTGCTCTTCTGGGGCACAAAGAAGTGTTGGCCAGACCATTAGACACATATGTCTTTGTATGTGTGAGTATGTGGTTACAAGAGACTGAGTGTATGAAATTTATGAGGATAAGCACCAGTAGAAGCAAATTACTTGGTAAATAAATATAATTTTCCCCTTCCATAAGATCTCATGTTAGATTTCATTACATTTATTTCCCAAATTGGGATATTTAGGGATGTATAAGAAAAGTGTTCATATAGACTAGGTCTCTAAGCACCTATGACAGTCAGTTCATGTCTGCTCATTATAGAGCTAGAAAGGTATTTAGCTCATTCTAAATTAGGAACTTATAATTTGAATAACTCCCTAGACTCCATTCATTATATTTACTAATATTGCATCGGCGCAATTCAGGTTCCCAAAAGTAAATGTTTAATATGATCTGAGATATCTTAAATTGTCAGAGTAATATGACAGATATGATACTGGAAGATCTGCACTGCTGTAGACTGACATGTGGAAACCAAAGGAATACCTAGACCATATCAAACAGTAAAACATGTCTATCTTTATGCTAGTGAGTCAAGCTGGTATCTTAACTGTAATGGAAATGTATACAGCTCCCTTCTAGATACCTACCTATATCTACATGCTTAATTTTTTAGAGAGATTAGTACGATTTCAGATCATTGATCCTAAAGTAAAGCAAGAGCACATCTTTCAATAACATGCACTTGAAAACACTATGAAAAACACACATATTGATAGAAACAAAAAAATTAAAAACAAGAAAGACATCTTTTCTGTTCATTTTAAAAGCTCTGAAAAGATAAATCAGTGCTTTTACTTTAAAAATTATATTTTGTCAGGAAAAAATCCTCTAAAATATACAGAATGACATAAAACTTTCAGATGTTGAAGCAAAAGTTAAGCTTAATGCCTGTAACTCAAAATCCTTAGATATAAAAGTGCAGCAAAGCAGGGCTTTCTGTATGTGTCCTTTTCTGCTTTACCATTTTAATGTAATCCCAGGAAAGCATTCTCAATGGATAAAACTACCTTTACATACCACAGCTCTGTGCTCTATAATTTATTTCAATATGCCAAGTGATTTTATAGGAAGAAGTCACCACAGGCTGTATTACTCACTATGGCCATTCAGAGGAAGATCTCTTCTGCTCTGATTATGACTCTAATGACCACAAGCAGGAATACAGGACATCTTGTCTGGTATTTTGCTACCATATGTGGAAGTAGTTAGATTTTCAGAAAGTGAGGTGAATATCTTGGCTGTTGATATCTGAGTAGTTAACAAGACATATAGGTCGTTTGAAGGAATTTATTAAAAATAGCAGCATAATTTGCACCTTGTTTCGAACACTTTCACCAATATGTAATAAAAGCTGGAAAACTGAAATTCTGAGTGTAATTAATGAGTTACAGTAAAGAGGTTATTCTCCAGATCAGGTACTGTCTTAGATCTCCTCAAGTAAGGACTTCCAGATCTGACTGAGGAGAAGGAGACAAATCCAGTCAAGTAATATCATAATGGTCAGCATAGCTCAGAGGGAAGGTGCACCAGAGCTCTTAACAGGCATGTAAAAAGCATTTCAAGAATCAGTTATGGGTTTGACTGAATGAAATTAAGAACAACTTCAATGCAGCATGAAACTGATAAAATGGTTCTCAATATCTGTATTATTGTAGAAATATCTTTTTATTTGTTGAAGATCAGTATCTTGGAGAGACAAGGGTTAACTGAAGGAAGAGCAGTGCTATAGTAATGTAGTCAAAGTACTGGAGCTGGTTCCAGGAGGAGACCGCTTACAGGAATTAAATAGAGACCTCCTCAGCAATGTAAGCACAATACGCTTAGATAGATAAAGCAGACCTTTTTGGCCCAATTAGGATCCCAAACGGCAGGGTTTCCCCTCATTATTTCAATCTCAACAGGCTCCATTATTGTGATACAGCTGTTCTCATCTCTGCTGTTTTCTGCCTTTCCTGTTCTTTCTCTTTCAGTACAAAATGAAACAGCATTCGGCTGCAGTAACGGTTCCATTAGATTATAAGGCAAGAAGATTCTGCGGTGACTATCTGCTTTGAAACCCTGAGTTAATTCCTGCTCAAATGGGAGCAGTGGTGGGGTTTGGAGTTTGGGGTTTTTTTGTTTATTTTTTTCTGGTTTGTTTTTTGTTAGGTTTGGGGGTTTGGGGGGGTTTTTTTGTGTGTTTGTTTGTGTTTTTTTAACAAACACATTGCATAAACATAAAACATTACTTTGGTTCTAACAATTCACAGTTATTTCCCCTTGGAAATTCCCAAGTGATTGCAAATAGCTACAGTGATTTATCATTATTTTCTTATTTTCAGATTTGTTTTCAGTTGAATTTCTCTGCCTTCAATTTCCATCTATTAGAGCCTATTACTTTCCTAGTTTCTCTCCTGTTTGTATACGAATAAGGTAGCTGGCATACAGCCAGATTGATAGACACAGCTGTCTATTGTAGAGTGACACCTCTTCCTCTGTGAATGAGCTATATTGCTCATTCCCACTCCGTGGTCCAAATAGTAAGAGTCCAACATGTCATAATACAAAGCTTTATTGACACAGTAAGAAAGATGAACGACACCACATTCATAAGGTGACTCACCCACTCACTGATAGGAAACACAGGATCACAAGTGATGCCATGTCACCAGTGGACTGTCAGTGACACTTAGTGTGCAGATCATCTGGGAGCAAAAGCCAATCATACCAAAGCCTTTTGAATGAGAGCAAAGGTCATGACACCCCTTGGCTCCACTATGGTAGTGTGATCTTACAGAATGCTAACTTACATGAGTAATGTGGGCAGCATCCTGCCTATGCTACTAATACCAGTCAAGGGGCAGGGTGTCAGGAAGCAGGGTGATCTGCTAGCAGTCTGAACTTAAAAGGACAATTATCATTTTCCCCAGGCAATCCACTTTTTCAAGGTTACGGTACTCTAATAAGAAAGTATGGGATTCTACTTCACATGCTGAAGCTTGCTCTTTAAATGCTTCAAGTGGACTAAGAGGTATTTCTTCACTAAAAATATTAAAAAAGAGATCTTGAATTACTTTCATGATAATGATGATGAGTTGGATATAAATTTTTCGCTTTCAAGCAATATTGTCAACTTTCTTTAAGAAACGGTAATCTAATTTATTATCTTCAGCACTTTTTAGTTGGGTATTTTAATACAAATTCAAATTATTTACACATTCCAGTCTCATTCTGAATCACCATGGATTCAGATACTAAAGTTCAGAGGAGATTCAAAGACTGAGCAGATGCAAATCCCTCCAAACATGATAGCTATCAAGACAAAAAGATTGTTTTGTGTGGTGCTCTTAATCTAAAATATAATTCAGGAAAAAAATAAAACCTGAGCAAAAATAAAGGCATTTTTCCTTGTCCCAAGACTTCATATCTCATTTGAACTCAATTAAAATTCAACTTTATTTCAGGTTCTGTTGTCTCCATTCCAAAAGTAGTTGCTTTTGCTCATGGCATACCCAGTCTCAGGTTTGAATCTGAAGTTCTATATCAAGGAAAGAGAAGTTATTATCAGCCAAGGCTTATTTTTCATAAGAGATACTAAAAAGCAGAAACATCTTAAAAAAACAAGTGTAATATATACCTGACTGTATGCAAGTAAAGAAAGAATCCAGTGGAAAATTGCTCACAAGCTGTCCACACAAAACAAATAACATTTGCAAATTAAAATAGGAAAATTAAAGTCACAAGCATGTGTCTGCAGTTTTCACTGCATGGGCAGCATAAAAGATGTTTGAAACTGTGGTGCAAGTTGTGTCACCCTTAATGTGTAAGGTCTAAACAATATATTACAGGTGCAAATTCTAAATGTGATCTATGTCTTTTTGCACCCTGTGATGTCAACAATCACGCTTTCAGCAATAGAATCTACCTCAAAGCCTTTTTAGCACCATAGGATTTCTTTCTGCCCTACTAGGACTTCTCTCTGATCTTGGATAGCCTTTGGATCACAGTAGAGATGAAAGATCTTGAAACAGAATGAATTAATGAACAAGTAAACTTTAAAGAATTAAGGCCTTTGTGTCTAAATATAAGACAAACTACTTGTTCTAAAGCTGCCCCTCTGTCATGAATAACTTTTCTGTCATTTCCCTGTGCTACAACCCAAGGATCTACACAAACTCAGATCTTTATGCTGATAAATTAGTACATTCAGTTTTCGTAAGAAAACATATCTGTCTTCAGAACTTGATAATGCCTCGTGAAATCTGCTGAGGTTTAACATTTCTATTCTCTGAAACTCCAAAGGAGTTTGTGTTATTAATAACTATTTGTCTGCTTTGCCTTTAATATTTCTGACTGAAAAGTAGACTCTTTTGGCACTTGAACTGTACAGTTTGAAGCTGGCCTGTAAAAACATCATTTATTGTTGTCCAGAAGTCATTGTCACTGAAGTATCCAATGCTCATAACACCACAACTCCTATCAAATTACTGTAATAGGCAGCTTGAGGTTTTGTAGCTCTCTTGTGACTCTTGTTTGAGATCCTTGCCTAATAACCACTTATACATAATCAGATGAAATTTATGCAACCTCATCCAGTAAATGGCCCATGTGAATGTTTCTCTGTTATTGCCTCCGTAGCTCACAGACTGCACAACGGTTGATAGTAATTCTGTGCAAAAACAAATTACTGTTCTAACAATAGAAATCTCAATGGCCTTGACATAAGTAATTTCAAAATACAGTGGAGCCTAGGTCTAAAAGAGTGCTTTAGAAATAAAAAAAATGTTTGTTAGACTGATTTCCTACTAAATTGGTCATTGCTCTCTTTGTTCTGAGGAAAAAGAAAAAAAAAAAAAAAGTAAATTAGTTTGACAAAATTGTTAGGCTCTTAAATTTATGCTCCTCAAATAAACCCTTTACTATGTTGCTTTCACAGCTGCCCAGAAAGAATATTTTTAATTTGCATCTCAATATCAAGTGAAAAATGTTTTGTCACATTGTTTATAGAGGGCAGTCAAATATATCACACTGCTTTGAATTACTTTAAGGAATTAAAAACTGTGTCTTGTACTTATAAGAGTAATGTGGATATGTGTAGTCCTTGTGCTGTTTTGTTTAATTTTGCTCAATGCATGGTATTTAGTAATGATTAAGTAGAATTTTTTTTTCTGTAAACCTTGTGCTCATCCTACTTAATGGCTGAGATAGCAAACAACAACAGCACATGAACCAACCAATATGCAGGAATCAACACAGATTTTGTAAAAAGACACAATGAGGTGTCATCCCATCACACAATTTATTACATTCATTGCTATTAAACAGACAAGAGTTGAATATATGCCTTATTCTGAATTGTCTATAATTTTAAGGCTGCATTCATTGCTTATTATTCTGTGCTCAGAAGCAATTGGCTACTTATATTTACTTTTTTGGTCATTCCATGTCTTCCATTACTTTGGCCTGAACTTTAATTTTTGCTATAATATTATCTTTGCCAGTAGAGTTACCAAAGTTTATTTTGGTTTTTTTGTGTGTGTGGGTTTTTGTTGTTTGTTTTTTTGTTTGGTTTTTTTTTTTTTTATATGGTGACTGAAAAAGCATATATTACACCATGTGTTTTCAATAGCATGACAGGAATTATTGTTAATATTAAACTCTATCCAACTTCAGTGAGACAAAGGAAGCTTTTTGTCTGTTCCCTCAGCTACCAAATTATTGCAGTTACAGTCCTAAATATTTCCTAAGCTTGTAGAGAACAGCATGGGACTAAAGTCAGCTAGCCAATATAAAATTTGAGAAAGATTAATCAATGAGGTTTGCACTATTACATGATTGCTATCTGCTATATGTGATTTTAAATTTTTGTCAGTAGCCAGTTTATTACATTTCTGTGAAGATAATTATTTTTAGGAAATATATATCAATATTGACACACATTTAGATTTTGACAATCACATTACAAGAATTTTCCCAGGTTATGCTCTACCACAGAAAAAAAACCCAAAACCCCTTAGATGATTTATGATGTTTGGATTTCATAAATTAAATTTCAGCCAGTCTCTTGCTATTTACATTATGCAAGATTATATAAACTCACATAAATTTTATCATCCAAGCTTGCCAGAAAACTCAGGAAGCCATGCCATTTTCACAGGAAGGATGATACTTTACTGTCTATGAACCTCAAACTTAACAAAACACTAAAAATAAAGAACTGCGAAGAAACTAAACTCAGCATGTCACAGTAGTGCAGATAACACCTACACCAAAATGCAGTGCTTTGTCTATACTAAATATTATGTGGTTGTTTTGCTTTAGTGTTGTTATGTTGTTTTGGAGAAGGTAGAAACTGAAGTAAGCCAAGCTGTACGTACCATTGCTAGAGTTCTCACTTGTAGTATTGCAATAATTTACATATTACAAATGAGTAGTACAGTGCTATTTGTACTCTTAGTTCTTGCTCCATATTTATATCATTGTGGGCCTTCCTGTTTTCTTCATGGACCTCTGATAATATAATTTAGTTCAGTTTTGAAATACAGCAAGCACTTTGGTTCCAGTTGAATAAACTAAATTTGTTCTCATACCTGTATCTCTAATTTACTTTCAATAAGGCATGCTATCAGGTGTTTCACTCAGTCAGGAAACTCCTGTTCATGTGTCAAAGAATGTGGTAAAACTCCTGTCACAGAGGGAAAGAAAAAGATAAACAGGTTTCCTGTGTTAAGTTCAGTATCCTACCTGTCACCTTCTTGGAAATTCTTCTTGCAGTCTGTGGTGGTTTAACCCCGGCTGGCAGCCAAGCATCAGGCAGCCACATGCTCACTCCCCCTCACCCAGAGGGATGGGGAGGAGAATAGGAAAGGAACGTAAAACTCTAGGGTTGAGATAATAACAATTCAATAGGTAAAGCAAAAACCATGCACACAAGCAAAGCAGAACAAGGAATTCATTCACCATGGCCCACTGACAGGCAGGTGTTTGGCCATTCCCAGGAAAGCAGGGCTCCAGCACACATAACACTTACTCGGGAAGACAGATGCCATAATGCCAAATGTCCCCCCATTCCTTCTTCCCACTGTTTATATACTCAGCATGACACCATATAGTATGGAATATTCCTTTGGCTAGTTCAGGTCAGCTGTCCTGGCTGTGTCCCCTCCCAATGTCCCGTGCCCCTCCAGCCCTCTCGCTGGCAGGGCCCAAGGAACTGGAAAGTCCTTGACTTGTTATAAACATGACCCAGCAACAACTAAGAACATCAGTGTGCTGTCAACATTGTTCTCACACCAAATCCAAACCACAGCCCTGCACCAGCCACTAAGAAGAAAATTAACTGATTCCTAGCTGAAATCAGGACACAGTCATACTCTTCAGGATACGAGAGGTGGATATGCTGACAGTCTACTGTTCTGATAAAGCAGGCATAAATGTGGGTTGGGTAGCATGATGCTACCGTTTCCTATGAATGATAAAAGAAACATGGAACTTTTTATATCCTATAATGTAAAATGGTAATCCGTACTAGTAAAAGTATATTTTAGGATTAGGTCAGTACCTAAGAGTTTGCCTCTGCCTCTCCTTCCTCACACTTTTTCTTCCCTCCATAGTGGTCTTCTTTATGGGCTGCAGGGACACAACCTGCCCTACCATGTTCTTCACCACAGGCTGCAGGGGAATCTCTGCTCTGGTTCCTGGAGCCCCTCCTGCCCCTCTTTCTCTTACTTTGGTGTCTGCATGGTTGTTTCTTTCACACTTTTTTTCCTTGCCCCCCTCTCTACTCTGTGGTGTTTTCCCCTCTATAACACATGTTTTCCCAGAGACACCACCAGCATGGCTGCAGGGCTGTGCCCTGCCCTGTGGCAGGTGGGTCAGAGCCAGCTGGAACCGGCTGTGCCTGGTCTAGGGCAGCCCCGGCCACCTCACAGGGTCCCTGCATCACCTGGTGCTGGCTCTGGGGCACCTGCATTCAATGTGTATGTTACATTACAGAAAATGTAATTAAAATACGCAACTTACAATTTTAAAATTTATGGCTTACAAATTTAAAATTCTAGCAAATTAATTTTTAAATTCAGTTACAGGAAAACATTATATATTTTAATACTACTATCAACCAACAAGGACTGGGGGGGGGTGTTGGTTTTTTCTGTTGGTTTTTTGGTTTTTTTTTTCCTGATTTGTTAGTATCTTATTGCTTTTACTGAACTTGCTGTGTTAATTTTAATTAAAGTATTTTTTTCAAAATACAAAAATATACTAACAAAACTCTTTTGAAACTCTAGAATAGTAAATGGACAAAATATTAAAATGGTGTTATGGTTTAACCCCAGCCAGCAATTAAGTGCCACACAGCTGCTCACTCACTCTGCTTCACCCCCACCCCAGTGGGATGGGGAAGAGAATCAGGAAAAATGTAAAACTCACGGGTTGAGATAAAAACAACGTAATATTTTAAATACAATAAAATATAATAATAATAACAATAATAATGATTATAATAACAACAACAACAATTGTAATTATAAGGAGAGAAGGAGAGGGGAATAAAACCCAAAGAAAAAAAAAAAAAAAGATGCACAGTACAGTTGCTACTACACACTGACTGATGCCCATCCAGTTCCAAATCAATGACTGGCAAACCCTGGCCAACTCCCTCCAGTTTATATACTGAGCATGACATTTTATGGCATGGAATATCCCTTTGGTTAGTTTGGGTCAGCTTCCTGGCTTCATGTGCCCCTGCTCACTGGCAGAGCACTGGAAACTTGAAAAAAGTCCTTTATTTAAAGTAAGCACCACTTAGGAACAGCTAAAACATCAGTGTGTTATCAACATTATTCTCATACTAAGTCCAAAACACAGCACTGTACCAGCTACTAAAAAGAAAATTAACTCTATCCCAGCTGAAACCAGGGCAAACAGTAACATCAACAGTCAAAATACCAGCTATATATCTTTATATTTCTGTGTGTATCTGTGTGTGTGTTTATAACTATTTAAAGTCATCTTCTGAACAAGTAGGTGGTAAATATTTTTGAGGAAAATGACTAGAGGACAACAACTCTAACTGGAAAACAAAAAGAGTGAAAAACAAAGTCTCAGAGAGGCTCATAATTGAAACATGCAGAGTTCAGGTGAAATTATGAGATCTCTAAATAGTTAAGTAGCTTGGAGGGTATTTATATGTTTTGATCTGGCTGGCCTACCTGTACTAAACATAAAGCTTAACCAACAGTCACCCTGCACCAAACTTACACTTCTTGAGGTTCTCTCGGACAATCCAGACTCTTGGTATCATTTAGGTTATCCTCTCAACTTTTATAGTTGTTAAGAATTGTAAGAATAAGAGATTTGATTGAGTTGATGCGATTTAAATTTTTCTTTCATAAACTAATTCAGTGTTTATAACGCTAAAACTGGGTTTTAAATTTCTATTATAAAAGCATCCCAGCAGATATGAGCCTTTATTTATTTTAATTTTGAAAGAAATCCTTATTTACAGTGAAATTATGCATTAACCACATAGAGAATGTACATAGGTTGTTAATTTTTTTATAAGCTTGCCTACAGCTAACTAATCTGTTTAATAAATCATACTCAGGGCCTACTTTGCATTTGAATAGTCTAGTTTGTTAAAAAGAAGATGCAAAAGCAAAACACCTTGTAACAGATTAACTTGTAATTTTAGAAAATTATAAATAATTAATAACTGGTTCCATAATGTCAAACTGATTTAAACAACATATTTAATAGACATAAAATAATATTTACTTTTATATTTTGGTGTTAGTCTGTGCATAGACAATGTCAGCAGATTGTCAGAATAAAAGAACAGTATTTCTTGGAGGTTAGTAGTAGGGGTTTTTTATCTGAAATTTGTTTATGGGACTCCATCCAACACATAAAGAAATAGCGTGCAAGGAAAAAAACATGTCAGAAGTTACACACTGCATTTCTAATAAGTCAAGCGATTTGGTTTGTATTTGCATATACATGTCTATGTACAAGTGTATGCATGTATATATGCTTGCGGGGTTTTTGCTTTTTTTTTTTTTTTGGTAGGTAATGGCATCTGGCAATATTAAAAGACAATTATTTCACGGTAGAAACAAACTTACTTTGGGGAAATGTAGTGGAATGAAGCTGGGTTAACTAGCATTGATAATATACAACTGTGGGCTGGCTTCAGAGGTGGCAGGCTGGCCAATGTAGATACAGCAGCTGTGTATCTGTAGATGTAGATACAGGCTGATGTGCAGCTGTGGCTGGGCAGCTGTGGCTGGTTCTGTTAAGATGTTGGGCAGCCTATGAAGAGAGAGCAGCTGAGAAAGAAGGGAGAGAGGAAGAAACAGAGAGAACACACTCTGGGTGAGGAGAGATGAGAAGGCAGCAGAAGGCATGAAGAGTATGTTGGTATGAGATGGTAAAAGACCTTGTTACAGTTTGATAGTTTTGAGAGTGCTGTGACAAGTGAAAAAATAATTGGAGACTTCTTTTATGTTTTAAATATACTCATTTACTTCTGCATCTAATTTTGTTCTCTGGAATAGAAACGAACTTAATGTCTTACTTTAGAGGTAAAACAGCCAAAGGAAGCAGGTTTTGAAGTTTATTTATTTCTAGTTTAAACAACACTTTAGCTGTGCTTGGAGTACCTTAAATGTCTGACAAAGTTTAAAATAAAGGTGATCTATCTCTCTACGCTTTTAAAGGTGCAACTTACACTTATTTGCCACTTGAGAAATGCTAGCCAGAAGATGCTTAATGTTTTTCTAAAGCTACCTGTCTAAATAGGGTTAATTTTTTAAGAATTTTAGTCGAGGATTTGACTTGTTCAGTTTATTTTCCTTTCTTATGCGTGACTCATTACTTCCTTTTTTTTTTTTTTTTTTTTGCATGCACTATAATTATTTAATAAACTCAGCAGGAATAAATAGGGAAAAGTCATTAACAGTTAACTTGGTCAAAGTTCAAGTAAAGTATTTTCTTATTAAAATGAGTTGTCCATCTTGCTGTCCTTTCTATTAATTCACACATACAGATCATCAAAGGTAGTATCTGACTCTTCAGCATACAACCACTAATGTTTTCTCTCTTTTTAAAATTTCTTTACATTCATTACCTTTCCAAAACTTGATTTAAGTTACGTTTTTTTCTGTCCTAGGCTCTTACCACTTAGTTGTGCAGTATCTGAACTCCTCTGTCAAGTATGTATTGAGCAATAAACACCACTTTCACTACCATTCATTATCCTTAGATCTGTGAAGAAATATTAGCTGTGACAGAACTTTTCAGTCTGAGAATTCAGTGGAAGAGGAAATTTAGGGTGACAACAGACAAGCTACATGTCAGAAAGAACATAGAATATAAAAACAATTGCATGTGGGGAAAACAAAGAAATGAGATGTTGACACAAAGTAGAGTTAAGAAGAATATTACTGGGAAAGAAGATTGGCATTATAGGTGCAGCCTGAAATGAGTGTAAGGACTGTTCGAAGGTAGTGTTTTGTAATAACAGCAATAGATAGCCTGGAGAATTTAAAGCGGAAAAAAGAATCATTACGGCCTGAAGGGGTGATTAACTGAATAAACAGAATTAGAAGGTGAGAACTGGGAAGAAATATTGAAATCAGATGACTTTCTAAGTTCAAATATAGAAAGACCTGAAGGATACAGGGAGATGATGCTTTGTAGTTGGTTGCCAAGAAAAGCATTCTCAAAATTGATGAAAGAAGAATGGGAGAACTGGTTGCAAAGTATCATTATTGTTGGATCAGCTTATTAGTAAAATATTCAGAATAAGATGACTGCCACAAAGACAACTCCTCATAGAGAACTAATTTTTTTAAGCAGTAAATGCTAGCTCATTGGTGAAAATGTTGTCTACTGGGATATTCCTGCTAAAATAATTTTAAAAAGATTAATTAAAGTATATTAATTAACTAATTAAAATAAAGTATTGTCTATGTGTATGGTATATTAAGTTAGTTTCACAATTCTTATCTATCATGTTTTATTTTCACTCTACCTATTGATAGAAGGGAGTTTGTGCACAGTATAAAATGAGAAATAGTATTGGCTGTATTTATGAGATGGTAATCCTGGTTCTGAACTTGGCATGGGAGAAAACACAAAAGTTAGAAAATTTTTTGAAAAGCATGAAGAATATCAACACTATTATCAAAAAGTTTGCAATTTTTTTTATAATATAGATATCTTATTTTCATTATCTGAGATTTTATAACGTTCACAACAGTTTTCTCAGTACTTCAGTTGTACTCACTGTGATGCTGAATCAACTGCAGCTTTTAACTCCTAAAACCCTTAAGTTTGCAGATAATTCATGTAATCAGTAAGGCACTATTTTCTTTAGAGAGAAACAAAGAGTGGCACCAGCTAAGCAATTCTTCATCAGCCTGCCAGAATAACAATGTGTTACCTGCTTTGGCCATACCAGTAATGTAAATGTATTTCAAACAGTTAGATAAGTATATTTTAATTCACAAGGATTTACCACTTTTTTTTTCAGGTCCATTTGTTATTCAGCTGCTGATTCATCAGGCATCTCAGAATTGCTTTCTGTGTGATTCCATTGCAGTTACATTTTCTCGTAACTATCTCTTTTTTTTTTTTTTTTTTTCCCCTCAGCTATTTAATGAAAGTGCACATTATGCTGAACAGTCTTACTTATAGGCTTGTAATTTTCTCTTATTTTTTTTCATTTTTGTGTCTCTGTCAAAGTTGCTTATTTCTTTGAGACAAATACTTTGAAGTACCATTCACAATGAAATTCTGCAGATTGTACTTATGTTAAACAATAATATATTCATTGAGCAGTCTCATTATACTGAACAGTTTGGTAAGGTATTATTTTTTTTCAGCATACATAGGAAAAGCAGATTCTTGACTTAAATTGAAAATAAAGGCAGTGCTGGAAAAGACTTACTTGAAATACTGGGTTTGACTTTCTCTTAACACTGAAAAACATGTTATCAACCTTTCTCATCATTATGCATTCTTTAAATATTTTAGAATTCTTTCATGTATTTTCATGTTAGTGAAGTACATAATGTTCTTAATGTATGTGAAATAACTGATACCTAGAGATGATAAAATGGAAATATATCTATATGCTTATATAGACGTTAAATGTTTATAATATATGCTATGTAGTAAATATAAAAATATTTTATAAGGTATAATATTTGTTGTAAAATAATAGTATATATGCTCATATAAGGATATGATATATACATATTTTGTATAGAATATATTACATTCTAAATATATATTATATGTTTACGTAATAGATAAATATTATGGCTGGAATGGAATATTACAGTTGACAGGAAAAAAGGAAATAAATTTTTTTAAAAGGGTAAATAAGAGGACCCTGGGAACTACCAAACAGTCACCCTCTCTTCTGTGTCCGGTAAGATAATGGAAGATATCCTCCTGGAAGACAGGGAGGTGATAGCCAATGTTGTGGTTTAACCCCAACCAGCAGCTAAGTACCATGCAGCCATTTGCTCACTCCCCTCACTCCCTATGGTGGGATGGGAAGGAGAATCAGAAAAAGGTTAAATCCTGTGGGATGGAATAAGACTAGTTTGATAATTGAAATAAAATAATAATAGTGATAACAGCAACAGTAATAATTGTAATGAAGAGAAGAGGGAAAGAGGCAAATAAAAGCCAGCAGAAAAAAACAAAAGTGATGCACAATACGATTTCTTACTGTCTGCTGACTGATGTCCAGCCAATCCCCAAGCAGTAATTGTCAGACCCTGGCCAACTCCCCCCAGTTTATGTACTGAGCATGACATTCTATGGGATGAAATATCCCTTTGGCTAGTTCAGGACAACAGTCCTGGCTCTGCTCCCTTCCAGCTTCTTGTCCACCACCTCACTGACAGCTGATAGGAAACTGAGAAGTCCTTGACTTAAGGGTAATACTACTTTGCAGCAACTAAAACATCAGTGTGTTACCAATGTTACTCTCATAACAAATCCAAAACACAGCACTGTACCAGCTACTAAGAAGAAAATTAACTCTATCGCAGCTGAAACCAGGACAGTATCCACACCTTATTCCATACCATTTATGCCAGGCCACACTTTCCAATAAAACATCACCTTTCCTGTCTTTTGATATAAACACAGAGATATCATTCCCACATGGATCATCCTTATAAAAGTCTGTTGAGTTCATTTAGTTGATGACTTGGGATCCATCTGTCAGGAGTGTCTTGCAAGGTAGGAAAGTTGGTGTGAGTTGCTGGACTGTTGCATGCTGAAGCCAGTTCTGATTCCGTCATGGCTGAGCTGGTCCAGTCTCATCAAAGTTCATTCTTCACTAGTGTGGTGATCAAAAGGGAGTCAATTTCAGGTCCCCAAATGCAGAGTGGTGGATATGGATGCTGCAAGGCATCCAGTGTGGTTATGGGCATATAGCTTCATATAAATTATAATATACAGCATTATATAGCAGTTAGCATTATACAATTTAATTGTCTATTCTTACCCAAAATCAAATCCCCTTGAGGCACACATCAGATTTCCCTATCCTCCCTCATTACCCACCAAGGGCACCCAGGTCCTTAAGCAAAAGCAATCCTACAAATGGATTTGCCTGTGCCTGAGGTGGAAATAACCCAGGCTGTTTTCTCCAGCATATTTTTAATGTGTGCTACAGGAACTTTACCCCTTCTACAGTATGTATAAGTTTTAATTGGGCAGGGTCAGCTTTATTGGCATATCCTCTAGTGTTGACTAACCAGGTGGCTTTTGCTAGAAGTGTATCCCACTGTTGGAAGTTCCCATCACCTATTGCTCTCAGTGTAGTCTTTAACAGTCCATTGTATTGTTCAATTTTCCTGGAGGCTGGTGCATGATAGGGGATGCAATATACCCGTTCAATGCCATGCTCTTTGGCCTGGGTGTCTATGAGGTTGTTTCAGAAATGAGTCCTGTTACCTGACTCGGTTCTTTCTGCAATACCATGTCACTGTAGGACTTCCTTTTCAAGGCCCAAGATACTATTCCAGGTGGTGGCATGTGGCACAGGATATGCCTTCAGCCATCTAGTGGATGGTTCCACAATTTTAAGTACCAAATATATACCCTTAGAAGTAGGGAACTCCCATAAAAATATTTAATGAAAAATGAAGAAATAGATCACCAGTAAATGAAATACCAACTGATTTGGTTTAACCTCAGTAGGCAGCTAAGCACCACACAGCTGCTTGCTCACTGATACTTAACAGGGTGGGGAATTGAATCAGAAGGGCAAAAATAAGAAAATTCATGAGTTGAGATAAAGCCAGCTTAATAGGTAAAGCAAAAGTTGTGCATGCAAGCAAACAAAGTAAAGAATTCATTCACCACCTTCCATGGGCAGGGAGGTGTTCTGCCATCTCCAGGAAAGCAGGCCTCCATCACATGTAACAGTTACTTGGGAAGACAAATGCTGTAACTCCAGACATCCCCCCTTCCTCCTTCCTTCTTCAGCTTTTATTGCTGAGCACATGATATGGTTTGGGATATCCCTTTGAACAGCTGGGGTCAACTGTCCCAGCTGCGTCCCCTCTCAGCTTCTTGTGTACCCTCAGTCTACTTGCTGACAGGGCAGGGTGAGAAAAAGAAGAGGCCTTGATGGTGTGTAAGCACTGCTCAGCAATGTCAAAAACATTGGTATGTTACCAACACTGTTTTTGTCATAGATCCAAAACACAACACCATAGGAGTTACTATGAAGAAAACTGAAGCCAGAGCCAGTACACAAACACAGTCCACAGAGATCAAGATCTGGATCTACTCCTTTTCTGAATTTTTGAGCTTTTGGAATACAGAAGCAGGTTCACTTTTGCACACAGAGGGTTGATTAGAGGTGTCATGTGTGTATGCAAGTCACTGGCTTCCATTTCTTGCTGTGTTGTAAACCCAGTAGGATGTGATAGACTGCAGTAGAACTCCTGCAGAGGCATGAGTTGGTAATCTGTGAATGAAGCATCTCCCAGCTATTACTGAGCTTCTATCAGATGCTTAACTTCCATTTTTTTTGGGGGGAAAACCCACAGGACAAAACCAAGAAAACAAAATACACCATTTAATATCCAAACCCTTTTAGATGTGCTAAAGACTATCATGGAAACTTTGGCAAGCCTGAAGAGGTATAATTAAGTAAAAAGGAATCTTGTTGTGAAAAGTATTAAGATAATAATTGATGCTCTCAACCATATTACAATCATGTTTGTAGAAAGGTAGAATATGCTAAATGTAAAGGATTTCACATTTAACAAGCTAGTTCTCTACTTCCTAATTTCTCTCCCCCCACTAAATACTATACTTTGCAAGAATATTGAAGTCTCAGTGTTTTACTGTAAGAGTCCTTGTAGCAAAAGGCTAAGACACTTCAAATACAAACATAACCACATGGAGGAGTTTCTTAGGGTATAACATAAAGTTCTCCACTGTCAGAGACTGGTAAGAAATGGAGTTACTGGAAGAAAACAAAGCAAAACAAAAAAGTCCCCCAACAAACCGTTATAAACTGACCTCTTTCCTCTATGGAGCATAATCTCATTACACAAGTACTTCTCTGGTTTTCAATAGCCTATAGTACTGAAAAAGATCTAAAGTGTCACTTAACACCATAAATGAGAGGGAGAGATCTATTCCCATTTCAATTAGAGATGGATAGACTACTTTAATTAGATTTTCAGTTGCCATCAGGCTCTTACTACAGACCTGTGACTCCCTCCTTGTGTACATTTATTATATATGCTCAGTCATACTGCTTTTTGACAATTTTCTTTCTGAAGTGACTTAAGTATTTAGGGTTACCAAAGCAGGGCATACATATTCTTTCTCCAGGAAAATTCAGGAACACTTTTATGCCTTTCCATCTCCAGAGATCTAAAATGAAACACCAGAGTTGTCTCCTTCATTGTGCTGTACTTTAAATAGGAATAATGTGTAAAAGTATTGGACTGTAAATAAAATAAAAACAACATTTTTCAGGTGTTTCTTCTTGCTTCCTAAAGTACAAGTGAAGAACACTGAGAACTAGACTGTGTCTTTAGTTTCCACTGTCTGTAAAATGCAGCCTATAACTATGGATGCAGAATTATGTAAATACTTAACTATAGATGCTATGTGTTGCCTGGCTATAAACTGACTCCAGATCAAAGGCTGAAGAACAGCAGAGACATGGTCTGGTCTGGGAAGTTATCTACATAGATTATCAGGGAGAGTAAGAAGCCCCCTAATCACGTAACTTCTTGTCATCAGAAGATAATTAAGAAGTTACTATTCATCAGGAAAAAAAAAAAAAAAAAGAGATAAGAAGAAGAAATGTGCTCTTCCAACTCTCCTTCTCTACAGCTCTAGTGCCCAGTATTTCCTGTGGATCTCGGAGGACTGTCTTGTGCTTGTCATCTTCAGGATAACCTATTCCTGAGCATCATTCAGCACTTCTGAGAACCATTTTGAATCCTCTCACCATTTCTCCCAGAGCAGTATATTCTTTACTGCCCTCAACCTAAAGCAACGTTAAGTAATCAATAGAAAATTTAAATTAAATTGAAATTTATTTTGATACCTTATTTCATGCTGGATAGCCTTCTACAAATAGAGAGGGCAGAAATTAGTCCATCACTGACTAAGATTCAGTTTTCATATGTATGTTTGGAATTTGGCCCGTTGTTATTTAAATTTTTAAACTTCATAAAAATGGTAATTTATTTACTCAGGTGAATTTGTTAGAACAGAAAATCAGCATTTCGGTCATTCTGACCTTTTTCAAGGTTAGCAGGAGCTGGTGATTTCACATACTAATAGATTCCTGCAGGTAAGTAAAAAATTCTTTTTATGAAGATCAAGTTTTAAAAGAAAATTGTTTAAGTAACTACTTATTTTGATGAGCACAGTCTGTGTTTTTCCATTATTAGGAATTAATAGAGTTTACAACACAGGGGTACACAGCATACCTCATATATTGACAGTTGCTGTTTTAATTAAACAGAACTTCAAACTTTCACAGGATATTGTACTTGTTTTCTAATCCCTCCTTTGAGGAATATTAATTAGTGTATAGGTTAACTATATTTTAATGAATTAACTAATGCAGTTACAGAGAGAAGAGAGTCCCACATCCTTTTTTTCTGCAACTATCCAGTCTTGCAGTGTGATCCTTTTGGGTAATAACCCTAGATGCTCTCTGCAAACAGCGCAGAGTACAGAAAGGCGAAAATTGGGACTGTGCCCTGGCTGCTTATCCCCTAAGCCCTTAACAATCATAAAGAAGTTGTTAAACTCTATCTTTTAAAGAGGAAACTGAATAAAATTTCCCTTCTGCTCCTCTAAGACAGAAAAAGAATTTTACCATGATTTATACTCATGAGAAAATGAACTCAGCACATAGTGGTCAACATTATGTCTGTTTGACAGCAGCAGAGCTCAGAAAATGTGTCAGGAAAACACAGAGGTAAAATTGGGAAGCTGTTGAGCTATTAGACCTTTGTGAAATAGTACCTTGTGGAAATAGCATGAAGTAAGGCCAGAACAGCCCTTGGTGTTTGCTACCAATTTAACAACCTTTTTGTTCTGGAGCTTGCAAAGTTTATGATTATGCCTGATCTGTGTATCTTTGTCATGTCACTTATGCTTACTTAACACCCTTTTTAGCACGGAGAACGTGCCAAACCAGAGCCAATCCTAAATATTTGTAAGTTTTGGTGGGGGCTTTTTTGTTGGTTGTTGTTGTTGTTGTTTTGTCAAGTGTTTTCTTAAAAATAGTCAGAAAATCATAATAATAATCTTGTGTGAAATACTGGTGGCAAGAAATAGAAATCAGGGGTGGTTTTTTTAGGTATGTGAAATCTACTTTAATTGTTTCCTTGTATGATAAAGTGACACTTGCACATTTTTGTTCAGCCATAATCCAGTAAAATACACACTTGTAGAATTTGTTTATAGTACAGTTTAAAAAATATTTAACAAATGGCAGTCATTTATTGACTTAATCTCCCTGAAGAATTCTCATTCAGGGATTTGTTTTTTATAGTGGTAAAGCTCTGAAATACACAAAATGTAAACACTCCCAAATTAAAGAACACAATATAAAATGTAATACTCTTCATCATTTATATTATTTAGGAAGAATAATCTCTTTAATTTGCTAATAAACTTTATTTTGTTAAAAAAAAAATCCACTAAATTATCTACTAAAAAAGGATAGTGAGGAATTAAAATGTGTCTTTTTTGGCATATATAAAGTTCTGACAGCAGCTAACATACCTGTTCCTTCTCATCACCTTCTATGTATTTTTGTTCCTTACCAAGATTCAAGACCTAGTTTGTTTGGGTTTGTGGTTGTTTTTTTTTTCTTTTTCTTTTTTCTTACTCCTGAAAGAGAAATGTAGGGTTAATATGTACCTTTTATGTTTGGAGGGGTTTTTAGCTTGAAGAAAAGGGTCATTCAGCTTTAATTACGACATTTCATGTTTGGTGGTTGTTTCGCTCTGGGGATTTTTGGTTATGTATTTGGGTTTTGTTTTGTTTTGTTTTTAAGTTATCTATGAAATTTATTCTTCTCAGACAGATGAGGGAGTAGTAGCCATTGTATGAGGTAGACTGTTGTTTTTTTCTGGTTTTGGTTTGGTTTTTTTTCCCCTGAATTTTACAGACAAGTGGAAATACATTCAGTGAGCATTTTATTAAAGCCCTTAAAACGTTTCCACCTTTTCTGATCAGCAAAAAAAGTGCTAAGGGAACCAAGTAAGGAAATAACTTAAATCTTCACTGACATGTTTAAAGTTCACACCACTCAGGAGAGATTCCTAAGGATTGAAAAGCATCAAAGATAACTTCATTTTATTCCTTTAAATGGTCTTGAGGGAAAACAGTTGGTTTATAATTTGCTGGGAGAAAATACAGGAACTATCATACAAAATATCCAAAGTAAACTCACACAATTTGATTAAGGATACCTAACATAGATTCAGGCAGGAGAGGTCACGCTTATCTAACCTGCTGGATTTTTTGAAGATATTACTGCCAATTATTACTGATAAAGAAAATTCAGTAGATGGTAGTATATTTAGATTTTCAAAAGCACTTAATAAGGTTCCACATCAGAGATTTATGACAAAGGTAAGAGAGTCATAAAATGAGAGGTAAAATGGAAATGTAATAAAATGTAATATAAATGTTTCCCTTGACACAAACTGTTTTTCAACTTGGAAATGGCTTTGATTGGGGCAGTCCAATAGGTCATTTTTCAGTATTTCTGTTCATAATTTCTGTTAGTGTGTTAGGTCGTGCAGTTGGGAGCAAAATTCAAGTACAGAGGTGATATTCTGACTAGAGCCAGAAGAAATACATAAGGAAAAGTGAAAGAATTTTAAACCAGATTTGAAAAAGTTTTTCAATATTTGAAACAATTACATTTACGGTGCTTCTAGCCAAGCAACTATAATACACTTAGCTGTGGAAATGGTAGATACTTGTTTATTCAAATTTCTCCTTGCTGACCCAGGATATAATAATGAAAATTAAACATTTTTTTTTAGTTGCATGTCTCATGTAAGAATAATTATAGATTCTTCTCAAGTTGTCTGGCTTGAATAACAAATTGAGGTATATTCTTGCTGCAGAAAGTTTTGAGGGCCTCAATGAAACATACCACCCTATGAGTTAAAGACCAACTGCTCTCTATTTTGCATAGTTGTTTATATCAGTGTAGAGTAGTACTTCTAGCAACAAACTCTAACAAAATTTTAAATTGCTTAGAAAAGGCTGGGGAAAGTTTAACTAAAGTTTAAGATGTTTGGCAGAGAAAAGAAAGAGAGGAAAAGGGGAAGAGAGCAGGAGAAAGTGGAGGACAGGTGGAAGGATGGGAGGGAAGGAGGGAGGGAGGGAGGGAGGAAAGTCCACATATCTGAGAATATCCAGATCAAACTACTGTTCGCTTGTCTTGAAATTTTTCTGTGGCTTTCAAAGCACTAAAGGATAAACTCACTGTCAGTTAAATGTTACTCGGTGTTGAAAGCAAAACAGCAGTAGAACTTCTTGAGTAAGAGGAGTACAGTGTTCTTACATCAGCCCAGCCAAGAAAGCCAGTCTACATAATTAGAAATGGGATGAGTTTCTGTACTGCTTGCTAAATTATGCTATTATATAACTTACCTGAACTCCAAATTTTTTTTCCTTTATTCATATATAACTAATTGGGTAGTAGCTCAGTTCATTTAAAAATATACACTAAGTAGTCGAATTCTTCTCCTATACCTAACTGCATATTATTTGTAATCAAAGATAAGATTAGAATTGTGATAATTTATTTTGTTACTGTGGTATTACACAATACTATAAACAGAAGATATTTTTTCAGTTTTGTAGTTCTGCCAGTAGGTGGTACTAACAGTTTCTACATTTGATAATAAATGTCTAACTTGAGTATTACACGTTCTTGTCATAGCAAGTAATTAATGTGTTTCTATTCTACTAAAAAGAACATATTTATATTTGATGTACTTGCACTCAAGGTCAGATTTTAATTCAGTTATTATTTCTTTCAATGGTGATGTCTGTAAAGTATCCTTTACAACATACAGTTTAGAATCTGTGTGACAAATTATTACATCTATTAGTCAGCATTCAATGGAAAGGTAATATTTAAAATGTATTTTATATGTAGTTTCCCCAGTTTTATAGCTGCTGCATCTTCAAGATACAGCTCAGAATTCAGCTTAAAAAATATTTTTAGCGATGTTCTCTGTCAAGATTCACTGAGGTGGGTCATTCAAGTAGTTTGTTTGCTCTGTAGATCTTTTTAGCATATGCATATACTGGAAGGAAAATGACTTCTTTTTTTTTTTTTTTTTTCCTATTTGAGGGACAGTCGGACTCAGATAACTGCAGACACACAAAAATAATGCTACAGAAAATATTCATGCAAGGAGAGAAAGTATCTACATAAGGCCAGAACACTTGAAGTATGACAATGCTAACACTTCTGGCCTTGCTAGCAGATGACAATAGATGCAAGAAAAAAGGGTACTTTTCCACAGACAATTTTGTCATAATGAACTATGATAAATACCTCTATGAAACAAAATAAATTAAAACCGAATGTGAAGTTTCTAATGAAAGGTCCTCTGATTTCCAAAAAAAATGAGGAGGAAATGCTAATATGGGTATAAGTGAAAGATATTATCCCTTGGAAATGTCAGATAAAAATAAAGAAATAAAACAAAACAACAATAAAAAAAGCAAACAAAACCAAGCCCCAGAAATTACAGAATGCAATGACATGTTAGAATAACATTAATGAAGGCATTATCTTCAAAAGGTTGATTTGATTCATAGATTTGGGGCCACCATGAAAAGTTGTTTGTCAGTTTTTCTCTTGTTGTCATATTCATATGTACAATAATAAGTAAAATGAGAGAAAGTGATCTTATCAACATGTACCCATAGTTGTGTGGTCAGAATTCACTGCCGTATTGTGAAGAGGTCATAGATTCCTAAATGCAAAAACAAAGAAAAACTTATGTACTTTTGTCACAATATCTTTAATGTCTTGATTAGGAGATTTACTTTGAGTGTCAGCTAGTTTCTCGTAATAGTTGATATCAGTTCTTGCTTACATACATTATGGCTTTTTATAGATAAAATCAAAGGGATTGTGTTCAAGATGTTAGTTTGTACAGGTGTTCAACAAAATCTGGCAAGGGTTTGTACTAAATTTTGTGTATTCTTATGAATTGCATGTAAAATGACTGATCTGTGAAGGGCTACTTTCTTGCCTGCAAGCTGTTACTATCTGTAAACTAACAGGCTTTTTTGGTGTTTTCTTCTTTTTTGTTTTGTTTTGTTTCAGTTTTTTAGTTTCCATCATTGCTGATTATTCAAGGAAAGGAATGCCCTGTTCCATTGAGGAATCTCATGGGACTTTACCTTCTCACCAGTCAACTGATCACCTGTAGGCATTTGTCAAGGCTAACTGCAAGGACTGTGTTTTACATTCATAGATGGTAACCAGTTTTTACTTCGTATTGTGTTCATGTCTGGAGGACCCTGAAGTGTAAATGAACTCTGCTGACAGGCAAACAAGGTAATCCACATAAAAGTTGAGATGAGCCTGGCTGTTGCAGCCTTTCCTCTTGTCAGACTGAATAGGCTGCAGAATTTCACAGTGCATCGGGATTCTTATGTTCATACTAGAAGTATATTCAGTTGTAGTAGATGGGAGAATGTTTCATTATTATGTGCACATGTACATTATGTATTTGGTTTCCAAACTTCTCAATTGTTTGTTATCAAGTAGTATAACAAGTAATAGGGCTGTCAGAGGCAGAAGCCTCTCATTGTCAGTTTCAGAGGAGTAGCTCCTTTGGTAATTAGCTGAGTCAGAACCTGAAAGGAAAGTACTTACTTTGTGAGGGTACAAGGATTTAAGCATGACAAGTTACCTTTAAACAATGAATTCTGTTCTTTCTATGACAAGCTTTAAAATGGGCAATGTAATATGGAAATATGTATGATGGAACATCCAAAGGGACATGGAGACAGATCCTCCCCTAGATAAGTGCCTATCAGAGGTATTCAGGGAGCAAGGATTAGTAGCCCTCTAAAAGCTTCTGTGATGCACAGTGAGAAAAAGAACAAGAATCTTGAATATTGTCAGGGCACCAAGAGCACCACCATCCCTGACTGACCCTGCCCAGCCTCCTCAGGGCTCTCCCCACCTTGCTTATGGCCCAGAACCCCATGTCACCCCCCAGGCTGTCAGTCCCTGCAGCAGAGGCACCACAGAAGGACCAGTCTCCAGCTCCCCACAGCCCTGCCCTATCAGACCACAGGCCACACTGAGCTGGGCCCACCTGTGAGCTGTGTCCCAGTCCAGCCTTGTCCTGTCCCTGTCCCCATGCAGGTGCCTGATGGCTGGGGCTGCGCTGGTGCCCCCAGCTGCCCTGTTCCTGGCTGGGGGTAGGATAGGCCTTGACTGCCAGGCCCTGCCCAGATGGATGCCAGGAGACCCCCGGTTTCTGACAGGATCCCCTGGCCCCTGCAGACCCGCAAGAAATGGTGAGAGACAACTCCAGAGCCTCCAGCCTGGGACTGAGCAGAACCTTTCTAAAGATGAAACTGGATTTATCAGCATATGATTTCACTCAAGCTTTTAATATCCAATAAAATAAAATTTATTAAAACTGTAATTTGTGGTGTAAAAACTAACTCATTCTTTGCTTTCATGGATAAATAACTGAAGATCTCCACAATTATTTTTTTGAGGCATTGAGGGTGATGTGATATCTGTATCCTATCTCCAAGTCTCATACTATTCCAAAGTCAGGCCAAAGCTGACTAAATGAATCACCACTTAAAGATAGCTGGCAGCAACAGAAAGTCAAGCAGCAAGATTCATTTAACACATTGATACATAATGGTGATGCAGGCTGAGTCATGCTGACTATTACATTACAGCAGAAAATTTCTGCATTTGGTTCTTGCTGGTTTTCCACCAAAATCTGGTGTATCTATATATCTATACCTATACACACATGTGTGTAAATGCATGTGATATATGCGTTTGCATATATACATATATTTGCATTTATACATTGTTATGCATTGATATATAATAGCTTAATATATGTATTGATTTATAGTAGCCTATACCTTTAGGTTATAATTATAACCTAAATTGGTTTTGTCCTAAATATGTAGGAGATTGCCTCTGTGTTTATATCTAGATATATACATCTGGAAACATAACAGTCATTAAATACTTTGTGCATGGGCTGCTATTAATTTAAGAAGAAACCTGGTGCACCAGAATCTGCTGCAAAAGGGTTGTTATTTCAAGCAGCCTTTAGGGGAGCTTCTAGCATCACTAAATGCTGATGTCTGTTTTAGATGGAAGTACTGCTTGGTCTTACTTTTATTTTTATTAGATGTGATTTTGTTAAAAGGTAATGAAGATTCACAGACTTTATTTCTAAATTGACTTGAATTATTTATTTCTTAACATTAGATAGGATACTAAAAAATCAGAAGGCTAGCAAATTTATGATAAATATGAATGCTTTAAAAATCTAAACCTATTATTTTCTGGAGGCTAGTCACAGGTATGTAAAATGAACCTGCTATGTTTTAGAAAATCACTCATAGGAATATGCACAACTAAATCTAAGATATCAAGAATGGAACTGAGAATAAAGTCCCACCGTGAATAATAAGATTTATTCACAATTCCTTGCTTAATCTATTAGGGATACTTCCACTGGCTCCAAAGCCTAAGTTTTCTAAATATTTGCAAAAATCCAGTCTTGGTGTTTAAACAGCATTTTACATGAAGAAACTAAAAGTCATTTATACCAAAGATGTTTTTAGTAGAAAGACTTTATGTGTCATTTATACTTTCTATAGTTCTGGCCTATAAATTTGTTCTCTGAGGACTGCTATTCTAAAATTTTATGTTCACTTATTTTCTTTTATCACCCTGTTTTCTCCTTCCCACCTTCTCTAAAAAAAAAAAAAAGAAACATCAATCTCTTATATTGTTTTGTTTTAATGTATTCCTTCTCTGTCCTTTTCACCCCATCAATAATATTGTTTCAGTTGTTTAATGATACAGTTTAGAAATATATAGTATATATATTTGTAATATTTTAAGATATTCAAAAACATTAGAAAGAAAGACACAGTCATTTTCAGAAGAAAATGAGTGGCATTTCTCAGGGGTTAATTTTCGGACCGATGCTGTTTATCTTTGTCTATGACATGGACAGTGGGACTGAGCATACCCTCAGCAAGTTTGCTGATAAACCAAGCTGTGTGACACGCTCAGCATACTGGAGGGAAGGAATGCCATCTAGCAGGACCTTAACAGGCTTGAGAGGTGGGCCCATGTGAACCTCATGAAGTTCGACAAGGCCAAGTGCAAGGTCCTGTGTGTGGGGTGGGGCTATCCCAAGCACAAATACAGCCAGGGTGGAGAATGGGTTGAGAGTAGCCCTGAGGAGAAAGGCTTGGGGTGTTGGTGGGCAAGAAGCTCAACATGTCCCAGCAATGTGTGCTTGCAGGCCAGAAAACCAACCATATCCTGGACTGCATCAAAAGAAGCATGACCAGCAGATTGAGGGAGGTGATTCTCACTCTCTACTCCACTCTCATAAGACATCATCTGGTATACTGCATTCAGCTTTGGCACCCCCAACATAAGAAGGACATGGACCTGTTGGAACAAGTCCAGAGGAGGGCCATAAAAATGATCAGAGGGTTGGAGCACCTCTCCTGTGAAGACAGTCTGACAGATTTGGGGTTGTTTATCCTGGAGAAGAGAAGGCTTGGGGGGGGGGGGGGCGGGACACACCTTATAGAAGCCTTTCAGTACCTCAAGGGGCCCTACAAGAAAGCTGGAGAGGGACTATTTACAAGGGCATATAGTGATAGGACAAGGGGGAATGGCTTTAAACTGAAAGAGGGTAGATTTAGGTTAGCTATTTCATGGTTCAACTCCTGCCAGCAGCCAAGCACCACGCAGCCCCTTGCTCACTTACCCTCTGGTGGGATGGGGGATAGAATTGGAAGATTAAAACTGAGAAAAATCATGGATTGAGATAAAGATAGCTTAATAGGTAAAACAAAAGCCATGCACGCAAGCAAAGAAAAACAAGGAATTAATTTACTACTTCCCATCAGCAGGCAGGTGTTCAGCCATCTCCAGGAAAGCAGGACTTCATCACACATAACGATTACTCAGGAAGACAAACATCATAATGCCAGATGTCTCCCCCTGCCTTCCTTCTTCTTCTCCCAGCTTATATATTCAGCATGACATCATATGGTATGGAATATCGCTTTGGCTAGTTCAGGTCAGCTGTCCTGGCCGTGTCCCCTCCCAGTTTCCCATGCCCCTCCAGCCCTCTCACTGGTAAGGTCTGAGAAACTAAAAAAAAGTCCTTGACTTATATGAACATTACCTAGAAACAACTAAAAACACCAGTGTGATATCCACATTGTTCTCCCAAGAAATCCAAAACAAAGCACTGTACCAGCTACTAAGATGAAAATTAACTCTATCCCAACTGAAACCACACAGATATAAGGAAGAAATTCTTTATAAGGAGGGTGGCAAGACACTGGAACAGGTTGCTCAGAGTTGTGGATGCTCCATCCCTGGAAGTGTTTAAGGACAGGTTGGATGGGGCTTTGAGCAACCTGTTCTAGTGGAAGGTGTACATGTCTGTGGCAGGAGGGTTGGAACCAGATAATATCTAAGGTCCCTTCCAACCCAAATCATTCTGTGATTATATTATAAATTGATAGATACACAATTAATTTATTCCTCAAAAAGAAAATAAAGAAAAGATGGAATAGTGCAGCCCAGCTCTGCAATAGTTTTTTACATATTAGATTTATTTACATAAGTAATATCACTGGATAAAAGATATCTGATTATTAAAAACTGCAGCAGGGATTTAATGTCTAAATACATTTCCAATAGTTTAGGTGATGCTTGTCAAAAATAATAATAATAATAATAAAAAAGTTTTATTTTTTTTTGTTTGGGTTTTGGTTTGGTTTGGGTTTTTTTCAGTGAAAGTTGCAATATTGTTTCTCACAGTATGATTTAGCATCAGGTATTTTCACTATCCTATAAATAGTTTTCCTATGTTGTAATATTATATTGTAGTATGTATTGTAGTTTATTGTATCTTTAAAGCCAGCAAATCATGTAAGTATACATTTCATTTTTAAGCTTAGAATAGGTCTTACATAGTGTGGATTAGTGAACTCAAGAGGTCTAGTGACATGTTTAGAATCTAAACAGGGACTTAAGTGTTTTCTACACTGTGGTAGTTCATATGTAGTATACCTGTTATAAGGAGACAAAAATCTATTTTGCTAATTTTTCCATGGCATTTCTCTATTACTTGTTACTATATGCAAGGAGGTTTTTTTATTAGTTTTGTTTATATGATTTGTTTCTAGCAATTTTAATTAATAGGGCACTCATAATAAATTCTTATTAAATTCAAGAATTATTTAAAACTACTTTTTTCACTTTCTTGTATAAATATACTTTTTAAAATCTTGAACATACTACTAACATGAAAAACAGTTTTATTTCTGTTTAAAGTTTATTTAACCAACTTAAGTTAATTCTTTTCTACTTAACTATAGACAAGCCATTAATGTGTGATTCTGAATTCCCAAGATCAAACAATGTACATTCACTGCTGATCGCAATTATGAATGTTTCCCTTTTGTATTAGAGTCTGGTCAATGACTAGAAAACTCTTCTTGTAAACAAAAGTAAATGTTTTTGTCTTCTGTCTTTGAAAAAAGTAAGAGAGGACACGGCTAGCAAATCTGAAAAACAGCCCTGGCAGCTCTAGAGCTCAGGAAAATGGTTATATTTAAATTGTCACTATAAATATTTAAACAACATTAGCATCCCTTTTCCATTCCTAAAAAGTCACCTAAGATTAATGGACTGAAAGTGCAAAAAACACTCAACAAAATAAGAGCATACTTTATTTTGGACCTGTTCTATAGATATTTTATGAGGTAACGTTTTTTCACAATTTTGACTCTGGCAGCAAACAGGCAGTCTATTGCTGTGAATGACTACTAACCTGAAGAGGACCGAATGAAAATCTAATACGACATACAGGATTTTTTGACATTTGCTCTTTGTAACAGCAGAACTGCTATTTTGTTTGTTTTCATTTTACCACCACTTGGCTCTCAAAGACAAAATCCACTTTGAATAGTCAATACTTCTGAAACACCTTGCATACTGCTTCTCTGTTTGGCCAAGGCAAATTTAGATGTTTTGCGGTGCTTATTTTGGATTTATATTTTATTTTTTCCTGAGCAGGATCACATTCAAATCCAGGTATTTTGTCACCTGTAATAATTGTTACATGTTTCTAATGAAATAATTGACATAGGCTTTACTAGAAATCATATATGAGTACAACTGTGATCATTGTTAATTTAGGAAAAAGCCTCTCTATCTGCAGACTCAATGTGCAGTAATAAAAAGTACCTTTCAGTAGGTGCCATAAACACTGGGACATTATTTAAAAATCTGTAAGTGTAGTGGTCCATCTGTAGTCAAAGTTACTGTTAAATTTAGGCAGCAACAGAGACAACTTTCCCAAAAACATGAGTAACAAATTGTGCTGGTTTTTGCTGGGACAGAGTTAATTTTCTTCATAGTAGCTAGTAAGAAGCATTGTTTTGGATTTCTGCTGAAAACAATATTGATAATACAGGGATCTTGTCGCTATCGCTGAGCAGGGCTGACAGAGAGCCAAGGCCTTTTCTGCTCCGCATCCCACCTCACCAGCAGGGAGGCTGGGGGGGCACAAGAAATTGGGAGGGGACACAGCTGGAACAGCTGACCCCAACTAACAAAAGGGATAACCCATACCATATGACATCATGCTTGACATACAAAACAGGGGGAAGAAAAAGGAATAGGACGTTTGGAGTGATGATGTTTTTCTTCCCCTCTAACCATTATGTGTGATGGAGCCCTGCTTTCCAGGAGATGGCTGAACACCTGCCTGCCAATGGGCAGTAATGAATGAATTCCTTATTTTGCTTTGCTTGCACATGCGCCTTTTGCTTTACCTTTTAAACTGTCTTTATCTCAGTGCACGAGTTTTCTCACTTTTACTCTTTGATTCTCCCCCCCACCCCGCTGCAGGGGGAATGAGCGAGCAGCTGCGTGATGCTTAGTTGCCAGCTGGGGTTAAACCATGAGAAAAATTAAGTAAAATCACATATAAAATAAGAAATTAATGAGGACAGGTAGTCCAATTATTATTGATTAAATGTTAAGCTTTTTAGGGTATGCATACTTGTGCTGCTTATGTCAGGGGCAGAGGGGAAGAAAAAGTAAAGAAACCTGCATTTTTCTTCCTGGGAGGTATTACAGAAGAACAAGTGAAGCATAAAGTATTCATGCTGTAGGAGCCACATACTGTGGCAAGGCATAGAGAATTCTTAATTGATTGAAGAAAGAAGCAGGCTAAAGCAGTTAAAAAGCACAGCTCTACCCATTTAGCTCACGTTTTTCTGCCTTTTTCAAGGCATCTGAATTTTCTTTAAGTACATAACAAAAAACTGCCAACACCTCATTTCATGCTGCATTTGTAAATGACTCCTTTAAGGCCAGAAGTAAGTAGTTACTTGTTAGCAGAAATCTCATTTAGCTGTCATTAAAAAGGTATCCTAGGAGCATCTAATAAAGTAATAATATTGAATATAGTGTTTAGAGCTTCCGCATGTAAAATAAGATTGAGTCAGGCACAATGCTTAGTAATCAAGCACTCAATACCTATTCAAATTTTTACAGAATGGTTTAGAACAAGAAAATCTAAATACTCCATAAGCCAAAGGAAATATATGTAGACTACTATGAAATTACGGAGATTAAAGGTTTTCTCATAAGGTATTACTATTTTAGCATAGACTTCTTCGTATTATTTATCGAAGACAGGTCCATAAAGAATGAAATTGTCTAATGTAATTACAGCATTGTATGTTATTCAAACATATTTTCATCTTCATTGTTTTAGGTATCAGGTTTGTTATATTATTTATTTATTTTCATTATTAATTTACATGTCAAAATGGGGTTTAACACAACAGTTTTGAAAGAGGTGGTATTACAACTTTTTCTTGAGCTAGGATTCACCTCATTTAGTGTTAAATGCCTTCAGTGTAGAGATAAGCATCTCTCACTTTCCCTTATGGTCAATAAAGAGAATCATCCAACATTTTCTGAGAAACTATTTGAAGAAAACAAGTATCATGCTTTAAGACTTTATATTTCTCTCCACTGACCATAAAGGGATCTCAGAATCACTACTTCATCATATGATAATTTCTATATTTTATATGTTTGCATCTAGCCAGATGAAACTTCTAGCTAATATTTTGGAATCCCGTTCTACTCCTTTCTTCTGGCAAAGTTGCTGTAAATTGATACTTGCTGGGGAAACTATTTCATGTGTCTTGGTATATGATGACAGTGATCCCTGCGTTGACCATTTTAGCACAGTGGAAATTCACTCCTGTTCCCCAGATTCCCAAATCCAATCAAGGAAGCAGGCCAATGTAGGGTTTCTTGGAATTACTCTTTCTGTGTTTTTTTTGTGTGAGATTAATAGGGTACCTTGTGATTCTTGCATTTATATCTAATAATTTTGAACAGCTGATTACTCTTAAAGAGAAACCACACACATACACACATATATATGTATACACACAGAAAGAAAATGGCTATATTACAGATTATAAAGATGGAAACAAAGTTACAAAGTAGAAACTGAACACAATTACAAATCTCCATAAAGTACAAACTTAGTTTACCTGACATCAATCTCTTTTCTCGCTATCCTTTGAGATTTTTCTCTGTCATGGAAGGCAACGAGACAATTCAGTAATGCTATGTCCCTTGAGCTTTACTTGAACGCCTAAATCATCCCCTTTTGTATGTTTCTATTACAATTCAAGAAGATAAGGGCTTTCCAGATGCTGCTGAGTGTGAATGAAAAAAAAAATCAAACAACAATAAGGGAGAGGGAATACAACTTCCAGCCGCAATACACAATTTTTCAGTTTGAATAGAATAAGAACATAATGTATCTTTCAAATCCCTAGCTGCATTAAAAAGTCGTAAAAACCTATAATTCCCAAAACAATTAATTCTAGCTCAAACGAAACAAACCTAAAACTAAGTTGAAACTTAACAAAAGTAAAAAAAAGTTTCTATTTTGTTGAATTTGCTGGTCCCTTTGGTTTAACATTTTTTTATCTGAGTATCAGTTGAATTTTAAATGGAAAATGCTTATTTGGGGCAAAATACTGGACTATAGCATTTCTATATTCAGTGTTTGAAATAGAACATATCAACATTTATTTAAGTCCTTTTCTTCAAAATCATGAATAGTTCAATTCTTCCAAAATACCAAAGTTCAGACTATTTTTTATTCATGAAGATAATTTTACCCAGTGGTAGGTTTGTGGTTATTCCAGGACAGAACAGGAACACAGTTGAAACATCAAGCTTTCATGGCACAAGAAGTTTTTATATCCAGCTTTACTATTTACCCAATGAGTTAGAGTCTCATGCAATTTCTGATCTTGTGAAGCAAACATCTTCTATAGTCCTGTTCTATACAGATGGACACTTGATTTTGGGGTTTATTTTAATTTTCCTAATCCTTTTCCTTGAGTATATTATTCCTCTCTGCATCATTTCCTCTTATCTCTTTTGTGATGCATGATAAAAACATGCTTTCAGTTTCATAGCTCTTCAAAATTTTTCTTACACCACATACTGTCTATTATTGAGATTTCACCTCCTGCTCCCAGTTGGTTGACTGTGGAGTCTCCAACATGTACTAGTTAAATTATGAAGTAAGAATCTATTTGATTTCTCTTTTGTTATTTACTTACATTAGGAGGAATTATATCATTATCCTCCTTCAAATTTCTAAAGCTTTCCTTTGCCTTGATGCTTATAATAAACTTGTCAACATTCAGATTTCTAGTAAGCTGGTAACGTTGACTTTCATAATGTTGTCTTCTATTATTTATGCCTTTTCTATCTGTTTCTATATCTGATACAGTCCTACGTCAGAGTTAACAGCTTGTTTTGTGCTTACAATGAATTTTTCGTAGGAAGCGTTTTTTTATTTTTGTAGTATGATATATATTTCAAAGAAAGCAAGTTTAATCCATAATAACAGTTTTCATACTTTCATTCTCTATTCCTTCTCTGCTCTACTCTATTCTTCCCCTTCTGCACTACTCTGCTAAAATGTTATTATTTGAAGATAAGTTATTACATACAGAACTTTATCCACATAGCGTGTGCAATACCAAAAACCCCTTTGAAAAATATTATTTTTCATCTAGGAAACATTATGTGTGTCAGTAACTCATTTTATCTAAGAAAAAATGAAATTGAAAAGGAAAGAATTATCATTTAATGTACTGTAGGTAAAACACCACTTACATAAGTTTCATTATCATTTGATCCTCTCAGCTGAAATCTGAGTTAAAGCATTAAATATGTTAATAAAAAGATGGAATAAATGTGGATATGACTGTTTGCACAATATTTTGAAGCTTTTATCTTCCATATTCACAGGAATGTCTGCAAATTTCTATATAATTTTTCATCCCTTATGCCACTATTTTTTGAAGCTGAAAAACTCCAAAAGAAATTGATGTAGTTACAACATCTAAGTTTGGGTCTGAATTTCTTTCAAATAAGATGCCTTGTGTTCTTTCTGAGCCTTTTTTGTTGTTGTTGTTGTTTTGTGGTTTTTTTTCCCCCGACAACATTACACAGCAAAAGTCATGGGGACATGGGAGAAGACAGTGTTTTTTTTCTGATTCTGTTATTAGACATAAATCTTTATTTATATATAGAAAAAGCTAAGCAATCCTGAGATGTGGGAAAGGAGGAACATGCCTAAATTTTCTATGGGTAGCTGAACGTTCAAGTTGTTTGGCAGACCACAATGCCTCTTGGAACATGACCTGAATTTGCTTGTTCAATCTAATGTGTAAGCTAGACAGAATCAGATAATCATAGAACAGCCCAGGATAGAAGAGACATCAAAAGATCATCTACTCCAACATTTTGTAGGAAAGGGAGCTTAGCTTATCTAGCACTCTGTCCAATCACATCTTGAAAACCTACAGGGACTCTGCCACATCCCTGGGGAGACTGTTCCAGTGGATGGTAGCTCTCACTATAAAAAAACCAACCAACCAACCAAACAAACAAACAAAACTTTCTTATTTCAAGATAAAAACTTTCCTGTCACAACTTGTACCAGTTGCCCCTTACATTCTTTGTGACTTCTTGTGAAGAAAGAGCCTCTCTCCTTTTAATTACTGGCCTACTGTGATGAGATCCCCCCTGAACCTTGTCTTCTCTGGGGACAAAAGGCCTAACTCCTTCAGTTTTCCCTTTAGGGCAAGTTCTCCAGCCTTTTGATTGTCTTAGTAGGAACATATGCAATTATTTATACCACCAAACTATAGACACCTACATACTTACTGATCTCCCTAGAATTCCCATTTAGTCACCAAAAAAAAAAAAAAAAAAAAAAAGAGACAAGGATATCACATCAGCATCAGTTCAGAGGCTAATGAGACTCATATCCTGAATTGTCTTTTGAAAATGCTGCTTTCATGCTATAGGTATGTACAAGGGAGATTCAAGCTAAATTACTGTGATCCCCTAGATCCTGATTTGCTCCTTTCCAAGTTCTTCTATTTAATGACTGTTAATGTTTTAACACCTTGCTGTTATGCTGAATACCCATCATGAAACTAATTTATGACTCAGATGCCTCAGAAATTGCTGCCTGGGAAGGGATGAAAGAACAAGAAATTAATTTACAGGCAGATGAAGATAAGAAACCAAAAAGCATGGTGCTGCCAAAATGGTCACTGTAGCTGGAACTCTCTAGAAATGAAAAATATATTGGCAAGAGATTTGAGAAAAGATATCTCTTTTTGTAAAGGCAACTGAAATTGCTGAATCGAAAGTTGTCTAAAAGATATTTCTAGACATATACATAAATATTTATGCATATGCATAAATACACACATGCATATGTATAAACAGAATGAGGAGCTATCAGATTGTACTGACGAAAATTTTGAAGCATCACACATTAAATAGATCAATTGCATACATACATTTTTAAACAGAAAGGGAAACATGCCTGAAGTATTAGAAAAATAAAACTCTTCATTTGAGCTGACAATTTTGGAGGGCTTGTGGAATTCATGGCCCAGTTAACCTCAGCACACCTATCTTGAGTGTCTAAATATTGATTCATTTAAACTAGCTGCCTAGAATATTATTCTACAGGTATTTTAAAGGACAGATAGTATGACTCATATTTTAGAAACATGTGAATGCCATCCCCAATTCAAAATTTTGATTGCAGAGCACTGTGATTTTAAAAGCATTGTTTCAAGTCCAAGCTATGCATAATCTATGTGATATAATAGTAAATGCTAAAACTGTTAAAGAACCCAATTCAGAACCCAATTCAAATATTTAGTACTATAAACCAGTACTACTAAATTACAGGAATTTGTAAAGTACCATTAAATTGCTACCAGCTGAAAACCTCATCAACACCAAGTCTAGACCCAGACAAATAAATTATGCTAACAATGAAAGTGGAACAATCTGTGAGTTCTGAAGAACATCATGAAATAAAAAACACAAGCAGATATTCTGGAGCACTTAAAACGTGTTACAAAGTTAAAGTTTTGTGAGTACAATACCATTATTTATGCGTAATGATGAAGTGTGGTAGCAAAAGGCAATCTCACGTTAAATTACTACTACCTGTGCAGTGTTTACAGCTCTAAACGGGTGCAGAAAATAAGGGACAAATATTGTTTCCTTCTGTAAAGGATAAAGAAAGACAGCATAGAAAATAATGCTCTAAATACTTAAACAGAGAAGGCAACAAAAGTTTCAAAGCAGGGGACAGTGTTCACAGAAGGCCTAAAACTGAGACATTTGGAAGATCAACAGATTTAGTTGAGCTACTTCTAACTGCAGGGCAAGAATACTTGACTGGTGGTGTCCCCAGTTCTGCTGTCATGATTATGAAGACCACACCTAGTTGAATATAACATCATTCACTTAATTTTCTGTCTTTTGTACTTCTGCACTTCACTTTCCTTCCCACCATGGTACTGGGGCAAGAATGGACAGTAGGCAGCTAAGTTGCCCTTTGACACGTAAAAAGGAAATAACAAATGTGGGGTATGTGGGACCTGAGAAGTACCCATGTCTTAAAAGGTAGGTGTAATCTTCGATTTTCCAGTTTATTGGCCTCTCCAGACAGTAAAATTCATCACTGATACTTTTCATCTGTTCCTTTCTTAGGGTTTTTCTTTCACAGATAAATAATTCATGGAAACTTGGACAGTTTTTCTAACTTACATCTAAAATTTAGAAAATTTATATGCCTCCTAAATAAAATTGTTTCAGTACCAAAGGTACATAAGCCTAGTGTTTAAGCACCATTTCCTGATCTGAGATACCTAACTTCACTCTCATAAAAAACTCTGGATATCAGAAATACTGAGACATTCAGTGATTCAGTTGTATATAATCTCAACAAAATGAAGAAATTGTTAGAAGTCTATTCCAAGGTTGTTACAGTGAAATTCTACTTAACTCTAAAAAAAAAAAAAAAAAAAAAAAAAAAGTTACAATGCTTAACAGTATCCCATAAGGATATACTCATATGGATTGCATGTTTACTTCTATATTAACATTAACTATATACGAAAAAAAGAGGAATGAGGCCATAAAACACATCCTGGTGAGTACAGTAACAAAAATGTCTTTCAAATAAATTGGGGCACAGCAGGAAGGACTCTGTGTGTAAGCAGCGGGCTCTTAAAATTGATCATCTGTCTTGCTGAAAGTTAATGGAGCATTCTCAATATAGAAACAATATAGTCAATCATAGTTTGTAGTATAATTAACTACTGACTAAAGTTGGAATGAGTTGAAAATATTTCACAAGTACAGCAGAAAGACTAGCAGAGTTGATGATCTTCCTGGTTTTCTAATACCAGTGGGAGATGCTGAATGTCTGCATTGAGATACTGCATACCTAAGCAGGATACAGTGTTAAATTATTTTTACACTGTTATGGAATTTGAAAATCTGACCCTGCCTTCTATGTATGTTAATACTACTGGAATTTTAAATCATATATTGTATCATGGATGTTTGTAAACCCCAGATCTAAATTTTTCTGCTGTTAATTAGTCATTATGAGTAAATATAATACTTCAAAATGCCATTCAAATTATTGATAGCCTATGTCCTGATAATTTCAAAATACTGGTGTCAGCATGTCAGCAGAAAATCAAACAGGTAATAATCATAAGCTATACTTAAACAAATGTAGTGATATAATTAAAGATATAAAGAATCATTAACAGAGACTGAAACTAAAGCAATGATTAACTCAAACTATTGAATAAGCTCACTAAGATGTAGCAAGCATTCTGAGACACCTGGGATGTGACAATAGATGGAGAACTGGGGTAACAACATTGTGGTTAAATTCATGTAGTGCAAAGAACACATGAAGTCATATAACAACACAAGCAGTGTACATGTTCCCCAAGACATTTCAGCTGAAGTTCACCAGCTTGTCAACCACCAGGGGTCTCAAAAGAGCCCAAGAAAGACCTTCAGGATTGAACTGCGCATACACAAGTAGCTGATGTATATGTAAATAATTTTGGAGAATTAGTTATAATATGTATTCGATTTCAGGGACATATGTTGAATATGTATGCATTGTTGTAATAAATTGAGGAATGCTGGTCGGTTATGCACACATGATTTGAGATACTAATCTCTGTGTGCCCAGCACTGTAATAAAGAATGCCTGCCTTCTAAACTTGGAAAAATAAGTCTTTGAGGGTTTTCCTCTTGCTGGTTTCTCAGTATCAATAGCTAGAGGTAAATTAAATAATAATCTAATGCAGTGAATGATAAACTGCTTTGATGACATATGCAAATAAATGGAACTTCATCCTGAAAGCATCAAGTACCACCGAAAGAAGCAAGTCCGGCAGGAGAAAACTGTAAAGCCACTCCTTTCAGCAGGTGTCATAAAGTCATTTCAAAGTTAAGTGGATGAAAGCCAGGCTAAAACTGATTACATAAACAATTCCTAAATGCTTTTAGGTAAACTATAGTGGAGTGGCCACTGCTTTTGACTCACCTTTAATAATAACAGTAGTTTTAGAAGTTACATAGCAAGTTTTCAGGTTCAGCTCTTGACCTGGTTTCCCAAAGATTATTAGTAAAGATTTATTTTATTTTATTATTTTATTTTACTTTATTTTATTTTTTAGTAGCATGGGACAATGTTGTGAAGATTCAGAGTCTTAAAATAGTAATGTGTTATTAAAGAAGCCCAGAATGAGGGTAGCTGATAGACCAGGAAGCAGGAGCCTGCATCAGTTTTCTCAGTTTCAGTGATTAACAGCAGGGCTAATAACACAGGTATCAGTTAAAAATGCTGGGTATTTAATTAAAGGTCAGCCCAGAGATATTGCTAGTAATACACAGGCAGCGTGTTAAGCTTTAATCAGGAGCATTACTGTGAGGGCCAAAGTGCTTTTGATTTCATGGCATTAAGGTCTGGCTTATGTTCTTCTGGTAGAGAGAAAACTGAAAGACAAGCTTAGAAAACTCTACTGTAATATGACTTACCTGAGGCATACCTTCCTTTTAATGGCACATACACCTAAGCAACATGTGAATCATCAGCATTACACGGTGTATTGTTTAACTAGCCGTGAAAATGTGTGTGAGTCTGAAGTTTGCTAGTTTAATGTATTTTCTAAGATAATTTTTCTTGTTTAGGAATAGTGAGTGATCTGATCTTCTCACTGCATATGCCTGTGACTGAAGCAGGAAAAGATACTTATTTTTATAACATCAACTAATTACAGATATACATCATAGTATTACAACAAGAAGGAAATAATAATGGGGAAGAAACCTTACTACCTAGCAGATTGCATTATAGAAGACTTGAAGAGCTCAAAAGCATGTAAATGCTAATGCTGCATAAGATACAATACAGAAGTGTCTTTCTGTCATGTAGATTATAAAATATGCAGTCATCTTCACATTAGGAACCAAACAGCTGAGGGTGAATATCTAAGAAAATATCTACAAAAGTGATCACAACATTACATATTATTTTATCTATACTTTTTTTCTAGAACAGTATTCTTTAAGCTGTTTTGATTTTTGAGTCCTACAAAGTTCCCAATGGAAGGGCAAATGTAAGCAACTTGATTTTTTTTTTTCTTGTTACAGACAATTACAGATCAATAAAAGATGGCACTGACCCTCAAAGGTCACACTTCATACACTGACTACCACTGCATAAAGCATTCTTTGTATGACTTCAAAAAAGGAGACATTAGATGAGAAAAACCTAAAGATTCTAATCCGGTTTTGTCTTACAGTCTTAGAAAAAGTTTCCAGTGTTCATCCTGAAAGCACATTTTAAAGTTGGAATAAGGTTTCTTTTATGAATGGTAGTACAAATTTTATTATTTACAAGGAAAAAGCGCTTGATAATGTATGTAAATATTTTTTTTCAATACACAGTATGACTTTTATTCTGTAGAGTTAGGGACAAGAAAATGTATTATAATTTTTGTCAGGTTCTTTGTTCATTCATTCCTCCTGATAATCTTGATACACAAATTCTTGCAAGGACTCCTTGGATTTTTGTATCCTCTAATAACATGAAATTGTAAGCCAGAGCCCTCAGAAATTTCCAAAGGACATAAGGAAGCCATAGTTCACTAAGAGGATATATGGGCGAGAGTTCCTAGCTTTATATTTCCCTTTCCCTGACTTCAAAAAGAAAAGGAGAAAAAGTCTCAACAACTTGTATCACTATCATTAACAAATGGTAAGTTGTAATATAAAATATGGAGGGAGCTTTGGATTTTTAAGACCATCACAATGAATTTTTAAGTTTCCAATTAAAAAAAAAAATGGTGTCTGAAATGTAGAAAAATATTTTCTTTCACTTTTATCTAAATTTATTCATTTTTAAATAAAAATTCCAAGTCATGAGTGAGTTTAAGTCATCAGTGAGTTGAAGCATGCAAACTAAAGAGTTTACTTTTTCCCCTTCAATGACTTCTGTTTCATGTTTAAATGACCTTGCTGAAATCACAGAGGGTTTTTTCATTGACTTCATTGAACAATATGTATGCCTTGAATTAGAATAAAACGTAAAAGTAACAGTATATTATAGGAACAACCATTGTATGGTAAAAAAAAAAAAAAGGAAAATATTTTTCTGTCAAGGTAGAGCAGGGAAAATTATAAAGGCTCTTTTAGAAACAAATCAATGCTTTATTTGCCTTTCTTTTCCATTTCTTTCTGTTCATACAAGCACATTGCATATGTTCTCTAAGTCTGCATAGGTATACTACAAGACTAATTATGTCCTTGCATAAAATAACCCCCAAATCAGTATGATGACCTTAAACATATTAATACCAATATATATCTTGTTATGAATGCTGTTTATGTAACAGTTTGCCCTGAAGTGTGGAACCTTAGTTATAATGATTTCTAGGTCACTTACAATATGCAATTCTGTCAATAATTCTAAGTTCAGTTTCTATACCCTTGAGGCAGTGATTTCTTTCAGTTCAACACCAACTCTTTTTTGTGTTTTAAGGTATTGAATTTACATTAGAATTGTTAAAAGGGATTACAAAATTATGCAGAGGAATATTAAGGACAGTATAAAATTTTTAAAACCCCTTCATAATAAAACCAACTAAAGCATGCAAAACTTTAAAATTTGAGTGGCAGTGCAGTAACGAATGTGGAATAGATAACAGGAGGGCTCTTACACAGCTAAAGAAGTGTTATGGTTTAACCTCAGCTGGCAACTAAGCACCATGCAGCTGCTCGCTCATTCCCCCTGCAGCGGGATGGGGGAGAGAATCAAAAAGTAAAAGTGAGAAAACTCGTGCACTGAGATAAAGACAGTTTAAAAGGTAAAGCAAAAGGTGCATGTGCAAGCAAAGCAAAATAAGGAATTCATTCATTACTGCCCATTGGCAGGCAGGTGTTCAGCCATCTCCTGGAAAGCAGGGCTCCATCACACATAATGGTTAGAGGGGAAGAAAAACATCATCACTCCAAACGTCCTGCTATTCCTTTTTCTTCCCCCTGTTTTGTATGTCAAGCATGATGTCATATGGTATGGGTTATCCCTTTTGTTAGTTGGGGTCAGCTGTTCCAGCTGTGTCCCCTCCCAATTTCTTGTGCCCCCCCAGCCTCCCTGCTGGTGAGGTGGGATGCGGAGCAGAAAAGGCCTTGGCTCTCTGTCAGCCCTGCTCAGCGATAGCGACAAGATCCCTGTATTATCAATATTGTTTTCAGCAGAAATCCAAAACAATGCTTCTTACTAGCTACTATGAAGAAAATTAACTCTGTCCCAGCAAAAACCAGCACAGGAAGTTCCTTGGGAACTACTTTTTTTCACCTCAGAGAAAATGCCACTTGAGCAGGCCAAATGAGTTCTGGAAGAAGCTGCAGATGCTTCAATCCGCTTGACTACAAAGCCACCTTTATGTACTAACTCGGGATTTACATGATTCATTTGAGGTGTTCAGGCAGTATCTTTGAAAGATTAATACCACAGACAGATTAGGTCTACCCAAAATAGCTGTTATTATATGATGTCTGCACACAATAGACTTTGTGATGTCAAATGAGTTGATTAATGATCATTCATAAGTGCATGTCTACAGCATACTAAGTGCATGGTTACAGTATAAAAATTCTGCCAAATGATTTTTAAACTATAATTACCTGTATCCTTAATCATAGGCACATATTTATGGAATTATCATAAGTTTCCTGCAAAATGTACAGTGACTGTGCAAACTAATGCACCTTGGCAGGAAGAACATTCTTGGACTTTGGTCTTCGGTCTTCCTATGTATTCATCACAATACTGCTAAGACACTATAATGAATCTATCCCTCACCATCCCCTGCCTTCAAATGTAAAAATCATTAATCTGGGAAAAAAAAAAAAAAAGTCAATTAACACAAATGAAATTCAGATAAAACAGACTGTAGCCTATAGGTGGCAAATCACTGCGACTGTGAGGGAAATGAGAAAAGAAAAGTGATATACAGCTGTTCAAGACAGGTCATTTTGTAAACAGATAAGGCCAGAACTCAGCATCTTCTCTCAATTACAACAGATGTTCCAACATTAGAAAAAAGCATTTGAGTATAACAAGCTGTATTGTCTCACAGCTGTTTGGAGGAAGAAAGTTCTAAGGGTTTGGGTTAGTTTTCAGACATGAATCCCTGCTGCCAGCTGAGGCATCCTACAGAATCCAAGATTTCTGTATGATTGACTGTGATGACACAGGATTGGTGGAAATCTGAGACTTTGCAAATTGACAGCTAGAGTATACCCTGTAGCATCTACAGTTTCATTAGATGCCTACATTTAAGTGACTGAATCACCCTGTGGTATACAATCATCTCAGTGGCAAAAGATGCTGTTTTTCATAGTAGAGGATGAGAAGAGAGAAGGACTTTCATGTGGGGTGGAAGAGGTTTCATATGCCAGGAAAAGAAGAAATTGAACACACAGTGTGTGATTACTCACTCCTTTGAACAAACTTTCCCACCTTGCCTGTGATAAGAATTTGAAAAGCAATAGGTTTGTTTACCCAAGGTGTTACCAGCGGTGCTGTACACTGCGCTGTGGAGGTGACAGACAGGGCAGGTACATAGGATCTTCACACAGAGAGACATCAGAGCCTTGGAGTACTCTTTGGCATTGGAAAACTATACTATATACTTCATCATCACCCATAATATTCATTGAAAATTTTTTTACAGGACTGAATGTTTCTATGCAACAATATACTTATTCCTCTGTGATCAAGACATCAGTTAAACCAGCCTTAACACCTAGTTATTCCACCTTAACATAAATTGAGTATGCTGACATGGAGGAAAACAGGGTGACTGTGTTTTAGTTTTATATACATATACACACACAAACATTTAATTATATATGTATGAGACAATTTGCTTAACTGGAAAGCTCTTTTTGTAGGAAATTCTGCAGCACAAAATATAAATGTAAAATATTATCCGTGGAAGTAAGAATCTGATGTAGAATGTTGGGCAGTAAAATATTATGCACAACTATAGAAAAACTAAACACCCAAACCTACTATATTTCAGATCATCAGTGTAATATATTTCTTCGCTTCCTCCTATCATATTTCCAAATTGCATTTTTACTTTTTGTCATTTTATTCCGTGTTTGAATTACCTTCATTCCCATTCTGTGCATTTGCCTCCTTCTTTTGTCACCCATATACAGCTTTTTCATCGTAAACCAAGAAAATAGCATGCCTGTACCATGTTGCTGCCATCTGGCTGGGAAGGTTCAAAAGCCAGCTTCAAAGGACTAAGGAGAGGTTTTTCTGTTTTGTTTTGAAGCACCTCCAGACCTTTACTGGAACAGAAACGCAGTAGGGTTCCTCTGCTTGCAAAACAGCCAGATACTGAATATTCATAATTGTGTCTGCAGACACAGTGGGCCTTACACCATTTTCTTTTGTACGTAGCTGTTGACTTCAGCAGAATTTTCCCTGACTTAGCTAAGTGTAGCTGAAAGCATATTCCAGCCTAGCAAGCTTATGAAGCACCTAAGGAAAGAAATGCAGGTGTTTAATATTCTCACAGTTGCTAATTTCTTTCTTCTTTTTCTTCATTTTCTCTCTTCCCTCCCTTCATTCTCTCCCATCTCCATGAACACTGTGACTAAGCAAAATTTTATTTCTTTCATTGTTGTAGCTGAACAACAGAAACTCTTTCCAACAAGAAATTTTGTCTGGATTCAGCATTCAATCTTTTAATACTGTGACAACAAAGATTATTAATGGTATTTCTTCAGCAAGTCTTAATCTAAAACCATTATTTTGAACAATCAATCATGAAAGAGATATGTCATTGGGAAATAAGTTTTGAATATACTTTAAGTTGAAAAGACTACTTTGATCAATGTTCAATTTAGACATTTCACACTGAAATTTTTTACAGAAAAACAGATTTTCTCCCAGAAAATTGCATAAATTTGATACTTTAATATAATTGGTTGTACAAAACTGAATGATTTGAACTGATATGGGATCTCTGCTAATAACTCTAAGTAGGTGCTGAGTAGAATATTAGAAATAGCACAGATAAAGAACATCCCATTACTTGCAGCCTCCATCAGTCACGGATGGTTTTCCAACCCACAAGTTTAATCCAGACTCTTGTACATAACTGTAAACAATTAGAGTTTCTTATATGAATTTCCTAATAATTTCCTGAACCATTTTATACCTTGCAGTAACCAAAAACCTCCTGAGAGTGAATTATATGATTTAATTATAAATTATAAATAAGAAATTTTTGTGTTTGTTCACTGTCTAGCTTTGAAATTGCCTGATCATTCTATTTGATTTTATGTTCTTCTTGCACTATGAGAAATAAGAGATAGTCACGCTGTATTCATGTTTTCCATATAAGCCCACATCTAGTAAGTATGTCTGCGGCACATACAACCGTGCACTTTTTTTCAGGTAAATATGTTCTAAAGCAACAAAAATTCTAGTTGTGATTCATTATTCTGTGAAGCTACATAAAAGCCTTTTCCCCTATGATGGAAGAGTGGTAGAACTTCTGTCCCCAGGATCAGATCTGGACATAAATATACCTCAATCTTACACGATAGTATTCATGAACCATGCACAAAAGTGGGCAGAAGAATTATTCAGCAACAAAATCAAGCCTAAAAACTCATGAAATGTAAGAATGGTGTAAGACACAGAACAGATCTGAGTAACTTAGGGGAAAATGAGAAAGGTATTTTTGTTTCATGGCAAAGCTAAGAGATAATATTAACACTTGATTTCAAATATCAGACATTTTCTCATCTCTAATTTATTAAAATAATATTTGCAGATATTGAATTAATTTTCATTTTTACGAATAAGAGGCTTCACTAAATTTGTTCAAAACAGACTAGTTATGAGTCTTATGGACAGTCTGATTACGACACTGGTGCATCAGTGCTTTAATCCAGCATCGTATTTCATATGCCTGACTTTAGGTAAAGCGTGGTTGTAGTTGGTTTTGGAAATTTTTTGTTAGATTTAAAATTCTGTGGACTTTTTTCTTTAAAAAAAAAATATTAAATGTGTGATGCATGTTTTAATATGCCACTTCTCAGCAAAACTACATTTTGAAAGTGAAAGCTAGCAGTTTTTCTATAAATTTCTATAAATTGTCTGTATGTATCATTGTAGAAATAGCTCTGATTTTTTTATTTTTCCAGTTGTTTGAAATATAACATTAATTTTCATCCAGTTCTTTTATTTTTCTTACATTTCATTCCGTTCTTGCATTCTTCTGTTCTTGCTTCAGTGGGTAATAGAAATGGGACAGTTGTCACAGCACTCTCAAAACCAGTCAGCTGCAACAAGGTCTTTTACCATTATATACCAAGTTAACTTCAATAAGCAGTTTAGCACACCTCACCCTGGCACAGCCACCAAGCCCCCACAAAGTCTCAAAGGTCCACCTACTGTTCATGCCATTTCTTACTTTTCTGGCTAGCCCCTCTGCTCTCTTTCCCTTGTCTCCCTCAACCAAGGCACTCTCTCTCCTCCTTTCCCAGATCTCTCTCCATTGACTGTTCCCCTTAGAGCTTTTTAACCACTTAACAGAACCAGCCACACTACATCGGCCAACCCGCCAACCCTGAAGCCAGCCCACAGCTGTATATTATCAATGTTGTTTAACCCAGCTTTATTCCTCTACAGACAGTATTGGATTATTTTTTTTGTCTTGTCATTACTGACAAATTTTCTGCAGCTTGTTCTACATATTTTGCAAAATCTTAGAGTAGCAAAGATACAGCTCTATTGTTGCTTTCATTTGCTTCTAATCCTAAACTGAATTGTTTTGAAAAGTCAGTGGTAAAAGGAGGGGGGGAGGGGGGAGAAAAAAACATGAGAAAACTCTTAAACCAGCTTTAAGCTGTATTGTGAAAGTGACAAAAGGAAGTTGTAAGAAGAAATATATAAATTATAATTACAACAAAATATAGTGGGAAGAACAGGACAATAAATTTTATCTTTTTATGAAATCCTGTGAAATTAAAAATATTTTGAATGAAGTATTTTCAAAAGGGAAAAACCCAAAAGTATATAAACCAACCCATAGTATGTATTAATATAAAATATCATTATTTATGTCAAAGAAGGAGAAATATATTCAATGTATTAATATCAAATGCAGATTTGGGAATGCAAAACATCGGAAAATGAAAAATTCTTAATTATCACTCTGTGACCAAATTAGTAATTTGCTTTTTACTTCTCATCACCCTTTCTTTCATTATTGGCTGCTCTCGCAGTATTATCATTTTGTAAATCTCCTTTCCTATAGCCTCAGAGGGGTAGTAAAGTGTACAATGTCCATAGTTTCTCAAAGCAAATCTATCTAATTCAGCATGTAATTCTGAAAGTGACAATACACAGATATCTGCAATGGATACTTTGATGCTGAGAGATTGTGTTTGTTCATCTTTAAAATGAAAGCTAAGGGCAGATCTTACTGACACCTTCACGGGATGGTAAAAAGGGAAAAGAGCCAAGCTTTTCTGTAAGGCACACAATAACAGGACAAAAAGCAGTGGATAAATTTTGGAACATAAAAATTCCAGTCAGAGATAAAGGTGTGTTTGTTTCTTTGTTTTTTTATCATGAGGATGGTTAAACAGCCTGGGACAGCTTGCTCACAGAGATTGTAAAATCTCCAATCTTAGAGAAAATGAAAAATTGAGTAAATAAATTCTTGGGTTATCTGGTCTGATAGCAGCTGCTTCAGTTCTGGCCTTGGACTAGAGGATCTCTAGGGGTCCTTTCTAACCTAAATTAGTCAATGATTCTCTGATTAATTCAGAAGTTCAACAGGTCTACCTTGTAGTGGTGAAGAACCACTTAATTTCATTTTTTTCCCCCAGTTTTTCTCCTAAAAGTTTCACCTCAAGCCCTTAGATTTTCTGTTGTAACAACCCATATTAATCTCTTCTGTCATTACTGATACGTTTCTAAGCTACCATTGGTGAAGGCTGAAACATCCTGGCTTGCTCAATCGGTTATTACATGGAAGAAGTTTCCTTTGATCATTTTTTGCCATTCACTGTTGTTTTCTTTCTTATATGTTTTGTTGGGTTTTTTTGTGGGTTTGTTTAGGGGTTTTTTTTGGTTTTTTGGGTTTTTTGGGTTTTTTGGTTTTTGGGTTTTTTTGTTTTTGGTTTTTTTTGAGTGGAAAGTTTTATAGGCAAGCACAGTTTGCAAGGTATAGGTACAACTGAGTCCACTCATTGCAGTACAGATGTCTCTGCATTGTCCAATCCTTCAGTGAGAGATAACACAAGATTTAATCACTTAGAGGGTGCCTTGGGTGAGACCTCCCTCTCCTTTTTTCTCGCTCTAACTTTTCTTTAGCATCACACAGTCATCCTACCTTCATTTTTTCCTTCATTTCGCCAGGATACTATTTTCATACCCAAGAATTCAAAACCCATCCATATCCGAGCTGCAGCAAAAAGAGGCCTGATCAATTCAGTATTTTTTTTCCTTACATATCAATGAACCTAGACAGATAATTTCATTTCCCATGGAATTTCTGACTATTCAGGTTGTTCAAGTAGAAGTATGCTGCTCTACTGAGATTTCAGCATTAAGCTATTATAGTCATCTTAAGGCTTCAGACCACTGCATTATCATCAAAACACATGCATACAAAAGGACTACAGAGAGAGTTGCTACTCTCTGTTTCACTCAGTTTATCTTTCCTTTTTTTTCCATATTTTTTTCTTTACAATAGTTAAATTGAAAATAATGTTCAATAAAATATTTTCTGTGCAAATTCTTATTTTATTTCCATTTAATTGTCACTATCTATGCATAGTTCCGTTTTTAGCAAAATGAACACGTAAGATTAACAACTAGATAAGTAATTAAAGAGAATTAATAACTTAATGTTATGGATAGAATCAAAACCTCTAGTCTTCCACTGTGGAGTTCATAGCAATTTTAGGAATAAACACCCATGGAAAAATTAAGATCAATTTCCTTTTTTTTTTTCTGAATGGACAGGAATTAGCACTATATGCAGCCATGTGAAAAATACTGAAGGGACAGAATCAGTGAGAAAAATCTTTTGATTAACAATTAAGGATTGTGCAGGAAATGGAAACATGGTGTAGTTTTCTTTTGTGGGTGCGGCTGTTGTTATTTGCTTCTATATACTATGAAACTAGGACTTATAAACCCTGACTTAAGGCATAAAGGCATGTTTTCACGTGAAAATAACACTGGCATAATGTTGGAGGATGATGAACAGAAGACAGACATATTCTTGGTTTTAATGCCAGTTAGAGACTGTCCCTAGAGCATTCCCTTCACTGAACTGCATCTAGGATATGCTTCAGGAAGAAAAGGCTGGTGTCCTCCACACAGAAATGTAAGAGTCAATTATAATTAATAAAGTGTACCTGACCATAGATCCAAGAGATCCAAGACTGATCTGGAGAGTGTAATTATACGACAGTATAGACATATCCAAGGAAAATACATTTATAACTAAAATGAAAGGGTTAGTTTCTTTTATCTTTACCATTGAAAACAATTAAAAAAAAGAGTTTTTTTAAAAAAACATACTGAAATCTTAAAATACTCAGAGACTATAGAATTATATTAAGAAATATTCTTTATTTTCTCTTAATTTTCCCTAGTCTTTGGCAGATGTAATTATTTGCTATTTATCTATTTATTGTAAGATATGCTACCGTGCTTTTCAAATTTTAGATATATGTATTCAGTCTTGCTGCTTCTTCAATAGATGACGATATTTTCACTATAGGCATTTTTAGATTTTCTTTCATTTCTGTATTTGTAGTGAACTCTTGTTTTAAAGCAGTTTATAATATTATTTACTTCAAGTTCTCTGGGGGTTATGTTCTGTTGTGTTTGAAGGGAAACGCTGAATTTACACAGGCCCAATTTTGTGAATTTGTCCAAATTTAGCTAAAATCCTTTTAAAAACAAAATGGAAAACTAAGACACAGTTCTATAAAGAATTACCTTTCAAGCAGGAATTTATATTCAGATTAGGTAATGAGAAAGCATGTAATTAAATCCTGAGATATTAATTAATGACATAAAACTTTGGTGGAATCTTGCTCTTACCACTTATTTGCTAAAAAAGTGCACCGTAATCATCAGTTTACCATGTTTACTTTTAATATTTTAGTTTAATATCTTCACAGTTGGGTAAGTTGAAACATATTTTGGACGGTTTATATCAAAGTAAAAATTATTAATTTGCTACATTGTTTGGGATTTTTTTTTAGTTTCTGAAGTATTGTCATCACTTAAGGTTAGCAAAATTTAAATTTAATTTAATTGGAACATTAGGCCTACAATATCCTTTGACTTGCATAGAAAAATATTTTAGCTTTGTATGTGAATGCATTGGTTTTTATTCTCTTATGGGTAACTTTATATCAATAGCTTTCTTAGTTGAAAAAAACAACCCAATATTCTGTCATAGTTTCTCCTCTAAGACTGCACAATCAATCTGCATTCTTTACTCTTTGTACATCATCACCCATAAATAATGATCCTGCAGACGGCACTACAATTGCATGTCTTCACATTATATCCTAAGGCTATGATCTTCTAAACTGACTGTGGTGTGAATTGAAGTCATCTTGCAGCAAGCACAGAGAAATACAGGAGGCTGATTTAAAAAAAAATAATAATCTCAGAATTATAGTCTGCTTTTTGTTTTCTTGATTTTTTGCAAATGAACTGATTTCTGTATTCACTGAATAGTATTCCTGAGTAATTTTCCATACATAGAATAATAGAAAAAAATTATAATTCACTTGTCACTATTCATGTGTATGCTGCCATGCCCACTGACTAGATGACTGAAAATATTCAAAGGAGAAGAAAAGTTAATATTGAGTAGCAAAGATTTTTGCATGATTGTCCTTAATCTCCACCCAGAAAACATTAAGGAACATAAATATGAAAAAAATTATAAGGTAACAAACATCTGATAAAATGTGAATTAATAACAATTATTTTGCAGCATTCAATTAGTACCATGTAGTACCCTATAGATGTGACCATTGAAACAGTCCAACATACAATATTATATAGGTCTAATAGGATGTAGAACTAGTCCACTAGTGCAGCACCTGGTTGTGTATCCAGCATAGATTGGTTATGTGTAAAAGTAATTCTCTAAAGAAATGACCTTTTACAGAAAATATTCTCAGTGGGGCATGACTTGCAGACTAACCATTCACACAACAGGACATCTGAAAAGGTATGAAGTCTCTACATTTGAAGCTATATATCCTTTCTTCCAAAGTTCATCTACTGTTGAATGAAATATTTTGTCCTTTTTTTATCTTTTGTTTTTGTTTCCAGACATAAATATAATTCCTAACAGTTTAGTGGTTTTGTATCTGAAAATTAAGTTAATACACCACCCAGAAAAGTATTTTGAAGGTTACTTAGTGATTTTCCAATATGCTAGTAAAATATAACCCCAGCTGACCAACGGGATATTCCATACCATATGACATCATGCTCAGCGTATAAAGATAAGGAAAAAAGGAAAGGGGGGACATTTGGAGTTATGGCATTTGTCTTCCCAAGTAACTGCTATGCGTGATGGAGCCCTGCTGTCCTGGGAATGGCTGAACACCTGCCTGCCCATGGGAAGTGGTGAATGAATTGCTGTGCTTTACTTGCACATGCAGCTTTGTCTTTCCCTATCAAATTGTTGTTACCTCAACACACGACTTCCATCACCTTTAACTTTGCAGTTCTCTTCCTCATCCCACTGGAATGGAATGAACAAGCACCTATGTGGGGTTTAGCTATAGTCAACCTGACGTGCGGAATTAGACTCTATAACTCGAAAGTTATAAAGTAGGTATGTTTATTGCGCGCAGATGCACGGGGGATCGCTCCTCCACAAGCGTGCATACCCGAAGTGACGAACCATCTCACATTTATACAATGAACAAATGAATATTCAATTAACGCCTATACATATTTGTTACCTAAACCCCGCTTCGTATGTTAATTAGCTTATCAGTCTGTTTCCTGGAATGTGGTGGTCTTGCAGGTTTGTAGGTGATTCATGTTCTTGTGACCACCCGATCTTCTTCAGGTGATTGTGACCACCCAATCTTTTCCAGCAAGGAGACTTAGCACTCCCTCCCTCTAGATAGCATTTGAATGTCTCTCATCTTTTCTTATTCTCTTTTAAATAGCCCCTTTGTTAGAGGAAGAAGGGCAGGCGTCTCCCCTTTGTTAGAGGAAGAGGGGCAGGCGTCTCCCCGTCTCCCCTTTGTTAGAGGAAGAGGGGCAGGCGTCTCCTCAAAACTGTGGTTGTCACCGCACCCATGACTAGTCACCATACCCACATTCCTTAAGCAGACACATACAATCACAATCCATGTCCATTATCCCCATTTCACATTATTTCTCCATATCACAACCCACAATTATAAATATTATTATTGTTACTGTTATTGTTGTTTGTTTTATTATTGTCCTGGTTTCAGCTGAGGTAGAGTTACTTTTCTTCTTAGCACTCGTGCACTGCTGTGTCTTGGATTTAGTGTAAGAATAATGTTAATAACAGGTGGTTTTAGTTGTTTCTAGGTGATGTTTTTACTATAGTTACTCAGGCCTTGCCAGCAAAAAGGCTGGAGGAGCACAAGAAAGGGGGACACAGCCAGGACAGGTGACCTGAACTAGCCAAAGGGTATTCCATACCATAGAACATCATGCTGCCTATATGAACTGGGGGGAGTTGGCCGGTGCCTGTTGATCTCTGCTCAGGGACTGGGTGGACTTCAGTCAACGGGTGGTGAGTGATTACATTGTGCATCATTAGTTTTATTTTCTCCATTCCTTTTGGATTGTATTCCTCTCCCCTTCTCCCTTCTTTATAATTGTTATTATTACTAATATAGGTGTGTGTGTGTCGTCCCCGTCCGTCCGTCCGTGTCCCCCCCCCCCCCCCCCCCCATTTTATTTTAACTATTAAATTGTTCTTATTTGAACCCTCCTGCTTTACATTCCTCCCCAGTTCTCATCATCACCCCTCAGGGGGTGGGAATGGGAGTGAGGGAGTAGAGTTACTGGCTGGGGTTAAACCATGACAATAGTATTTGCAGAGATCCCAGTGGTGCTACAGTGAACAGGTGCCATTCAAAGCAAAACATAAATTGAAACAGAACGAGGTCTTAAAATAAAAGGATTAGTCAGAATGAGTTTGGTACAATGCTCTGGGTGATGCTCTGTTTGTGCTGAGAAAGGAATGTACTCTGAATAACTACAAAAGATAAAGTGGGCACCTGAAGAAGATAAGGAGACCATCAAGTCAGGAAATCGTTTAACAAAGAAAATTAAAAGGTCTGCTCCACCTAGATCTCACCTATTGTGAATGGAATGATTGGGTGTCAAAATCAAATGAGTATGTATGTAACGATGTTGTGTAACCTCTCAAGAAAACTGTATAAAATACCTAACTTTTCACTGAAAACATTGGAGCTAGTTTGTCCGATGTGAATCGGCTAGCTCCCCAACATTGCACAAAATAAATACCTTTGCTGCTTAAAGACAAAATTAATCTCTGAGCAGTTACTCTGTGCTGTTTTGGCATCAAAATGAAAACAGAGGAAGCTCTAATTAGGGCTCTAACTCAGTTTTCCTGCACAGGAAATAGCTAGAATAATTATATCTAGTTTCAACATAGGAATTCAGTGTTTAAAATTTGCTATAAACATAAATATAGTCTAACTTCTGCCATGTGTTATCTAAGTTGAAAATTCTTTTTTCCTGTTTAATTTCATAAACAACAAAATCCTGTTGTAACATCAATTTAAAAGTCTTCAATTTTTAAGTTGATCAAATGAACCCTTTTTTTAACATCTCAGTTGCTCTGAGACAAAGCCTGGAAAGTCTAGTTGGAGTAATTAAAAAAAACAAACACCAGAATTACCTGGAAGAAGGTCTTGGGAGGGAATGGCTACAGAAATGTAATTGTTGAAAGGGATAGAAGAAGAGCTGTGGCTTCTGAGGTCAGTGAGCAAAGCAGCACAGAAAGGCTGATGTCCTTTCAGGTCTCTGTTACACCCCTTTCTTCCTTGTGGTCATTTCCATTTCTCCCTCCCCAGCAATTTGCTTTTGTTCAGTGGTCTGTACTGACTGCAATGAAAATAAGTTGATCAAATTTGTGTTAAATTGAAGCACAATTCTCCAGACAATATTTTCATAAACTTATCACATTATCTGTTATTTGGGTGTTCGGATGGAATCCACTGATCTCTGTAAGAGCTGAAGACAAAGTGAAATCAAAGAAGCCTAATGTAATCACTTTTCCAAACAAAAAATGCCATCACTAAAGAATTGTGTGCTCACTCCAGTAACCACTATGCTTACTAAGTTTCACAAAATTGTAACAGTCTCTGTGTGTAGCAAAACCTGGGAGAAGTGATGAAATTTTTTAGTACTGAAAGTGAGTTATACAGTCTCTTCTCCTTATTCCTTTTAGCATTTGAAAAAACACACCTCCCCATTATAGTTTATAGTCTGCCACACAATGAACTTTACAATTTACTACAAATTTACAACTGGCTGCACTGCTGAGTTTATACTGCTTTACATCCTATTTGTTTGAAATATGAGTGTGATTCAGAACTATTGAGGCATCTGTGTACATGTCAGAACCCACATATTTATATTGTGTTCAGTGCAATTCATTTCCACCCTGATGCTCATGTGATGCTCAGTTCAAATTGTCCCTTGCAGTAGTCTGAACTTTATCACATTTCATTTCATTTTTGGGGGGAATCTGTAGTTTTAGGATTGAGACATCACTTCTGCCAAACTGATGACAGTTAAAAATATGTGATCAGTTTAGAACTGTCATATTCAACTTATATTTTGATTGTGTTTATAATTTATTGAGATTTTTTAACACTTATTTTTGGCATTTGAAGTAAAGGAATATCAGAGGCGGAAATTTTATTATAAAGATGGAAGCGTACTTCATAAGAGGGAAGGAGAAATTGTAAAATGTTTGAAGTGGTTTATAAAAGCAACATAAACTGTAGTGTAAGGGTTTATTCCAATAGTCTTATTCCAAGAAGGTTGTATGCTGGGTTTAATCATCTCAGGGGGAAAAAAATAATATTTCTTTTGTAAAATCAACTGTAAATCCTTTTTATCTTTATATACCATGAGAATTTGATTGTACTCTTCTCTGCATTTTAGTGTAATTCTGAAAATATCAAATTAGAGAAAGTTAACAGGTGGAACAAAGCAACATATTATCCAGCTGATAAGTAAAAGATAACAGCAAGTAACAGCAAAAAACCCCAACTGGTTGAGAGAAAGTGATTGTCAGTTTGGGTCTGGTAGGATGTTTTTGGAAGTGTTTTCATTCGAACTACTTAGCTCCTTCTGACACCACTTTCACATTGTCATTAAGCTTTCATATAACTCCAAATGCTTAAAATACATACCTTAATTTTTTACATCCAACCCAAAATTTAGGAACCAAGGTACATGATGAATTCTACACTAACAAATCTATATGCATATCACACGGTTTGTCTGGCAAATTAATCTCTGGTACTTCAAAAACATTTTGGAAAGCCTTCAGGTGAGAACTGGTTTTGAATGGGATAATTAACCTTGACAGTAATTTCTTCATATCAGAGCCAAATAGCAGTTGGAAAGATGTATTCACTTTTCACAGAGGGCTAGGTACTTATGGCCTGGAAAGAGGCTATAATGTGTTCAAAGAAAGTGTATTTCAAACAGGCATGGAAAACTATTCCAACAGAGACTCATCCATCAGAATCCTGGAGAAGGACATGATTCACACAGGAGGTAATAGAGACCACGGCTGGATATTTACTGTAGGTTATTTTCAGTCCTAAACCAGTGTAAGTGATCGTTTCCTGAACAAATATGACCAGACAATGCAATTACATTATCCTAAGCACTACTTTTCAGATTATTGGAAAATTAATCTTATTTTTTTTCCTGCCGATAGAAAATTTTGAATAATTAATTAAAGTTTTATCAGCTCTGGATCAGTAATTGTGTAGCTAAGTCTGCCTGCGATGCAATCTAACAGATACATTTTTTTATTTTAGCAAGGCAAAATGGTCCTGAAAGGCTCTTTCCATATTCATCATTCCGCATTTTTCATAAGTAGTATTCTTTACTGCTTATATTAGTATTTCACTGGTCTGCATATTTTTTGCTTTTCAATTTAGATGCAAAGTCCCAGTAAGTAAAATATTGGCATATTTTGACAGAAGAAACAGAAAAAAGTGGTGGTGGTGTAACTGTTTAAGTTTCTAAAATTCAAATTCAGACTGTGTACTTTGAACTGAAAACAGCGCTCTGATATGAAATGCACTAAGACTTTTTAAAAATTAGTAATACAGCTGTTAAAGGACACATTCCAATTTTTCCACAGGATGCTGTTGCTTAGATTATTTCTTTTTCCTGAGACAGCATGCAAATATGTAAAATAGAATTTGATAGGAGCAGAGCTAGACCCAGGGCTAAGTGTTTTTGAAAATCTTACCCATCATTTGAATAAACATTTCTGTTATTCAGTTTTCTCTAAGGTGCTCAACTAACTGGCTTCTCATGCAAACAATGAAATTTCATTCTGTGATTCTGTGATTCTGTGAACTGGATTATTAATAAAGTTGATATAAACCAGTTTTTATCTACTTACAAATCCTAGCTAAGTAGAAAAGATGCACAGAAGGTGTAAATTTCAAGTCTATTTTGAAAAAGATATAACTTCAAGTTGACCTGACTAACCTCATCTTTCATGTTTTGCTGGTGGATCCCAGTCACTAAAGTTTTGAGAGCTACATTGCTAGGAAAAGTGTTTGTACTTCACATAAAGCTGAATAGTTATCTAAATTCTGATGACTGCATTTATTAGTTCTTCATAAAACCATAAGGAGAGTTTAGACAATGCTTAGAAAGCTGTGTTTTAGACTCCTGCTTTGTAGCAGCTGAATTCCAGCCTAAGAGTTCAGTGTAATATGAACAATTATCAGTGGGTAAAAAGTGCAAATTAACTACAACAGTAATTTTGGTTGTATCAATGGGAGCTATCTCAAAATAACAACATCTATTTTAAAATTTCTTAATGGATATAGTAGTTTTAAATTACTTTCTACTTATAGGTTGTAAACTGCTCTACTGATTTATTGTAATGCATAAATTGTCCTTGAAAACTAATGGAAGAATCATGTCAGTCTGTTGCTTGCAGTATGACATTTAATGGAATACACTCTTACACATTTATTTCAACATTTCAGGAACATATCTCACAAATGGACAATTCAGGCACTTGAAAGAACATGTGCTTATGGTTATGTTTTATTGCAAGGGAAGGAAGATTCTACTGCTCCTCAACTGACCTGTAATGCACCCTTTTGAGTCTATTTTTCCATATATATGCCAATATCTAAGGAGATATGTTATTTTACAGTACGTTACTGTAAAGGACGTACAAGCTTAATTGTCAATGCATTAGATTGATTAGCTATTCTGAGGGACAGCTTTTTATACTGCGAAGAAGAAACAAAATACTAGGGAACAAAACAGAAAAGTGGTCAGTAATATGTGGAAACTGAATAATTAGGTGAATAGCATAACTAGTATGCAAACCAGGGGTTTCTGTCTTGCAGTCCTGGCAATATCAGTAGAAAAATGCTAAACACAGCCTTAGAGCGCTCCAGAAAATATTCTATGTCTTAAAAAAAAAAATGACAACAGGATAAGAAAAGATAAGACTTTACTGGACTTCTTAAATAGTGCCTTCTTTCTCATAGGATTCAGGTTTTTTGGTAGGATGCACATGCCATGCCCTTTAAGTAAACAGCAAATGTCCTCAAGGAGTGATCCCACTTAAGCTGGTGGGTGTGTGTGGTGTAGAAGAAAGATTAAAATAAAATAAATAAGTAAAAGAAGTATGTGTTTAAAATTTCTTCTGCCTATACATAGATATTCTATCTTGGAAATCACCTGTCCCAGATGCTTAAAAAGTCCTGTGGCTGACACACAGTAATTACAGCTGTAATCTCCAAAGGTCGTTCCAGGAAGGTAAATGAAGAATTGGGCACAAAATATGCTATATAGTTAAAGCTTTTAGGTTCTTAACACATTTTTGGTTTTCAGGAATAAGTTATATTCTCTGTAGATTGAAGCTAGATATTTCACACTTGTGCCACTCTACAAGGGAGCAGATCTGGTCTCATCTATTATTCTTTAAAAGACTATATCATTGCCTGAATAATGTAATTCTAAATAAAAAATCTGCTTTCTTTCATAAATAAATAAATACATAAACCTGTGAGGAGGGAGCTGAGTGGCTGACAATTTTCCTGATACTACCTTTTCCACTCTCAAACAGGATTCAATTTACTCTTTAGTTCAGGAAGAAAGAAGTATAAGCAATTTCAGGTTTATGTACATAAATATAACTTATATGTGACTTTGACATATAGCAAAATTCTGCCTAGGTTTACCTTATAGATGAACCACTGCAAAGTTGCATCTGTTGATGGCAATTTTTTTTTATTTTAAGTTTTAATTTTCTCAGTCTGTGTCTTGAAAACATGATTTTCTAACTGCAAACAAATACTTATCTCAATTAAAAGTGCACACATTTCTCACTAGTATGTATCTGGTACTAAAGACTACAATCAGAAAGCCTTAACAGAATGCAAACTTCTGCTTCAGGAAAGTTCATCATCTTTCTTCATCATGAGTATGCTCTTCTTGATTGCCATGCTCCAAGAAGTAATACATGTAGATTTGGGAGGAAGAACATATGTAGTCTTCAGGAAAAATTATTTATCTTATCGCTGATTGCAACAAATGATCTTAATTGTTCTAGGCTGAAGCCATTTTGAAATCATTACTTATTGACAATTATCAGTCACATACAATCAACGGTTTTCTGGAGATCCACAAAAGTTGTTCCATAGAGACCTGTAGACATTTAATTATTTCTGAGCCTGATAGATATCTTTGATTGAATCAAGATCCACTCTACTTTCTTTCCACAGTTATTTGCTATGTTGTTGTCATTATTATTATTAATAATAATAATAATTAGTTTTAATATTAATACTGCTACTTTTTTATAGATGAAAGCATGCACACATTCATGAAACATTCAGAATAGTTATCTGATCTCATTCTACTTCATAAATGCCCCTGCAATTCTGTGTTTTTCATTAATAACCTGGTAGTGGCCAGAAACAACTTTCACTCAGCTAGTAAGAAAGATAAAATTAGCATCATGCTTTAAGAGCAGACTGTTGTTGTGATGATGTTGTGCTGGTTTTGAAATAGAAGGTTTTATGTGGCATACCTACACTTGCTGTCCAGGACTTCTGAAGAGTAGAGCTGAAACTGACCGTAAAGCGGTGACACATATCATCTTTCACATTGTAAGAGGGAATATTTCATTACTGCATAGAGTAAAAATTGTCAGTACTATTTGCTTTTTCTGTATAAAAAAAATATTTTGTTTTCCAGCAGTCACTACAACATGTCACACACATTTTCACAGTATCATGGCACAAGAGAGATAAAATGATCCTGGTCTGATTTGAAATGTTGGATGCTAGGCATTTGTTGTTAGCAGTAGTCTTTTTAAAAAATAACGAGGTAATATAAAGGCACCACAAACATAAAAACAACATTGCTCGCATGCTAAAAACCATTTCTTTCTGTAGTGTCCTTTTAGGAATGCTACTGGAATTAATTCAGCATGTCACAGGATGCATAGAGATAGATGAAGAAGTTCTAACTAAATAATGTCCAGTGACATTGTTAAAAAATTATAAACTGAGACCTAAACCAAAACATCAACACAGCAGGACATAAGCAATCCTGAAGATTCCTGGAATGCATTTACGGTAACTTCCTCCTCCAAGTGACAGAGGAGTCAATGAGGAGATGACCTTATACTCACCAACAAGGAAGGGTTCATTGGGAATGTGAAGATCAAAGACACCCTTGGTTGCAGTGTACATAAGATGGTTGAATTCAGGATCCTGAGGACAGGTAGGAGGGTGAAAAGCAAGCTCACAACCCTGGAGTTCAGGAGGGCAGACTTTGGCCTCCTCAATTATCAAATAATCTCCTTGGAAGAGTCCCATGGGATAAGGCCCTGGAGGGAAGAGGGGCACAAGAAAGCTAGTTGATATTCAAGGATCACCTCCTCAAAGCTCAAGACAGCTCCATCCCAATGAATATGAACTTGGACAAAAAAGCCAGGAGGCCTGTGTGAATGAATGAGGAGCTCCTAGCCAAATTCAAACATATGATTCTATGATAAAAGGAATCATACAGAGCACGTAATCAGGAATGTGTAAACTGATAAGAATACAGAAACTTTATCCAAGCATGCAGGGATGAAGTGAGGAAAGCTAAAGCCCATATGGAATTGAATCTAGCCAGATATGTCAAAGACAAGGGCTTTTCTACGTAGCTAGGCAACAAAAAAGAAGACTAGGGAAAATATGGGCCCTGTGCTCGATGAGACAAGGGACCAGGTCACACAGGATGTGGAAAGGCTTGAAGTGCTGAATGCTTTCTTTGCCTTAGTCACTACTTGCAAGACCAATCTTCAGGAATCCCAGGCCCCAGAGACCAGTGGAAAGGGCTGGAGCACAGAAGAGGTATTCTTGGTGGGAATGGATCAGGTCAGGAAATACCTGAGCAAACTGGACATGCATAAGTCCATGGCCCTGACTTTCAATAATCTTTGATCAATCACAACAACTGGGACAAGTGCCCGAAGACTAGAAGGAGGCAAATGTTACTCCTGTCTTCAAGAAAAGCAAGAAAAAGGACCAAAGGAATTATAGGCTGGTCAGCCTCACCTTGATCCCTGGGAATGTGGTGAAGCAGCTAATCTTGGAAACCATTTCCATGCACATGAAAGATAGGAAAATCATCAGAAATAGTCAGCATGGCTCCAACAAGGGGAAACCATGCTTGACCTACCTGTTAGACTGCTATGATGAAATGACTGTCGTGGTAGATGAAGGGAAAGCTGTGAACATTATCTACCTAGACTTCAGTAAGTCCTTTGACACAGTCCCCCATAAGACCTTCACGGACAAACTTTTGAAGTATCATCTGGATGAGCAGGCAGTGAGATGAACTGAAAACTGACTCAGTGGCTGGGCCTGGAGAGTGGTGATCAGCAGTGTAAAGTTTAATTGAAGGCCAGTAACTAGTGGTGTACTCAGAGATCCGCACTGGGTCCAATCCTCTTCAATATCTTTATTAATAATTTGGATGATAGGGTTGAGTTTACCTTCACCAAGTCTGCTGATGAGACAAAAGAGAGAGGAGTAGCTCATATACCAGGAAGTCATACTGCCATTCAGAGGGACCTCAACAGGCTGGAGAAATAGGCAGACAGGAACCTCATGAAGTTCAGCAAGGGGAAGTGCAAGTGCTGTGCCTGGGGAAGAACAATCCCATGCACCAGTACATGCTGGGGATCACCCAGCTGGAAAGCAGCTTTGTAGTAAAGAGGCTGGATGTGTTACAGCACATCAAGTTGACAGGAGCCAAAAATGTGCTTTTGCTGCAAAGAAGGCAAATGGTATCTTCAGCTGCATTAGACAAAGTATTTTCAGGAGGTTGAGGGGTGTGATCCTTTCCCTTTATTCAGCACCGATGATGTCACATCTGTAGTTCTGTGTCCAGGTCTGGGCTCCTCAGTACAAGGGAGATATGGCCATACTGGAGAGACCCCACTGAAGGCCCACAAGGATGATTAAGGGACTGGAGCACCCCTCGTATGAGTAAAGGCTGAGAGAGCTGGGACTGTTTAGACTAGAGAAGGGTCAGGGGGATCTTATCAATGTATATAAATACCTGAAGAAATGGTGCAAATAGGATGGAGCCAGGCACTTTTCAGTGGTACCCAGTGAGGGGTCCAGAGGCAATGGGTACAAACTGAAGCACATGAGTTTCCTTCCATCTGAACATCAGGAAACACATTTTTACTGTGAGGAAGACTGAGCCTTGAAGGCTTGTGGGTTGTTTTTTTTTTTGTTGGTTTTTTTTTTTATGAATTTTACTGTGAGGAAGAACGAGTGCCTCCCTTTTTAGACATATCCATGGTCCTGAGCAACTGGCTCTAGACAGCCCTTCTTGAGCAAGGGGGTTAGACAAGATGACTTCCACAGGTCTTTTCCAACCTCACCTGTACTGTGAATCTGTGATTCTGTGATCTGTCTTGATGTGGAGGATTCATGTTCATATTTTAGAAAACCAAATGAAAATGTCTAAATACAGGATTTGATTTTATCATCCCATGCATCTGAGAAGCTACTGGGTACCAACTTGACTTCCACATATCTGCCAGGCCTGTGCAGATGTCTCAGATGCCATAGACCATGCGGAACATTGTATGGGAGCACTAAATCAAGGGAGCACCTAGATCAAGACTGAGATAACCACACATATGATAGGTGTTAAATTTTTTACAAAATTCAATAGAAGAGATAAAAATTCTCTATTGAGATTGAGTTTGAGGAATCATTCTTGAATTCTTTACCCTAACAATAATCCCTGTTGAAACTCACCCTGGAAGGTTAATTCATTTCATCATCCAAAGTAAGTTGTCTACACTTCAGAGGTAATTTTACTTCTGAAAGTCATCTTAAGTTCTGTATGCTATTTGAGAGCTTCCACAAAGAAATCCAGGACTAGCGGGATGATGGCTTGGGTGAAATTTTGAAAAAAATCTGTGGAGGGTTGTTAGCCAGCGTGACCAGAATGGTGTCCAAATAGAAGTTCCTATCTTCCTGAATTTGTTCTAAGAGCTGTGCTAAGCCTCAGTATAAATTAGGATGAAGAAAATGTCTTTCAATCTGAACACATATCTGGTTTTTGTCTGATTCCTGTATCTCTATTTCCTGCTGTTTTTGAGGGGGTACTTTTCCCCCTCCTTTTTTTAGCAGGAGGCTCCAGCCTCCATTATTCTCATTCCAAATTTCAAGTCATTACAGTCACATCATTCTCATCTAGCTATAGACATATAAATGCATACTCCTGACATAATCACACTTAAACATAAGATACTCAGAACAGTTCAATAGAAAAACCTTGGGGTTTTTTATTGTTCATGACTATGTTGTTGAATAACACAGTTTCTATTAGAAAAACTGAACACAGCCAATAAATTAGCATGTCAAAACACATAAATAGTTGCAAAAGGATCTAAACTTCCATCATATTTTCCAACATGATGATTTGAAACATAGATAGGATAATCTGCTTTCTTTTACTACATGCTGGAGTCAAACACTTTCACATTCCAGAAGATAGTATCACTTCATCAAAGTATCATTTTGCCTGAGAGGTCAACTAGATGTTTCAGAAGTACAAAAAAAAAATGGTCATATGGTAACTTAAAGCAACACTGGCCCCTTTTTTTATGTATTATTTTTTACTTGAAAGGCCATGGGCATGCAGAGCTACTTCCTTGGATCTATTCACTGAAGTTGTTAATGGAAGAGAACAGAAATTCTGCCCCATGTAGTATCAGTTCCAAGATACACTCACATTAACCCTTCACCTGAAATTAAGTGGTTACATGAAATCATAACTTTTTTATCTCTAGCAGCAAGGTAAGTAGTTAAATACTAATTCTTATAAAAACTAATACAAGTATCTTGCTTGGAGAGGGATGAATCTGGGTTAATTAACATTGATAATATACAACCTGTGGGTTGGTCGATGTAGTGCAGCTGTGGCTGTTCTGTTAAGAGGTTAGGCAGCCAAGGAAGAGAGAGCAGTCAAGGGAGAGAGAGGAGGAAGAAGCAAAGAGAGAGAGAGAGAGAGTATGTTCCCTGGATGAGGAGACTAGGAGAAGGCAGCAGAGGGACTGGCACGAAGAGTATGCTGGTATGTGATTGTAAAAGACCTTGTTGCAGCTTGATAGTTTAGAGTGCAGCGACAATTGGTGCCCCCTGTGAGGCTCGAACTCACAGCCTTCAGGTAATGAGACTGAGTGTAATGAGCAGCAACAACAGTGATGGCTGTGCCAGGGGATGTTTGAGGTTTTGAACAGTGACAGTGGTACCCAATGTAGTGGAGACAGGTAGGGATAGCCTGTGATCCAAATCATGTTGAGATAGGCGGGAAAAGCCTGGGGATCTGGATCAGACACCAGTAAAGGTGAGCCGTTGGGATCAAAGAGAAGGAAGCCTGACTGCCATGGAGTTAAGAGACTGAGGGTAACGGGCGATAGTGGCGGAGTACACGGCCGGCCAGTCGTGGCAGCAGCCTGCAGCAGCGGTGGGTCCAGAGCGGGTCTGGCCAGACAGCAGTGATGGCTGTGCTGGAGGAAGGCACAGGACCAGTGTGGTGCTGCAGGCGGCTCCTGCCATTGCTGCTGCTGCTGCTTGGCCTGGTGGTATTCTTGCCAGTGTTTGTGTGCTCTTTGAACGTGTCTCCACTTATAGAACAAATGGGCGACCACAGCGATGTTAAGACATTTTTCAGGACACAGAATGATGAGTTAGTGCTGCATTCTAGATCTGTGTGCTGCTGAAAGCTCACTCAGGTTACTGTCCAGTGTGACCCAGGAGGTGAAAGGACAAAGCACTATAAGTTCGTCAGAACCCCCTTCTGAAGAACTCAAAATCCCAGATGCTAAGAAAGCAGATAAGAAGAAAGGTGATCAACCTGCAGAAGATGAAAAGCCCAAGATAAAAGTGAAGAAGGAATTTGGGGACAAGTTCTTCAAACTGTATGAAAAGTTTATTTATAAAAAGGTTATGAAGATTGTTAAATACCTAAGGTATGAAATGTTAAAAAGGAAAAAAAAAAAGGGGGGGGGGGGTTTATAGAGGATTGTATGAAAAAATTATTTGTAAAAAGGTTGTAATGATTGTTAAAAACATAAGGTATGAAATATATAAAATAAGGGGGGGGGGAATTGTAGAGGGGTGACTCTGGGTTAATTAACATTGATAATATACAGCTGTGGGTTGGCTGATGTAGATAAGGTGCAGCTGTGGCTGGTTCTGTTAAGAGGTTGGGCAGCCGAGGAAGAAGCAGAGAAGAGTGTGCATTTTCCCTGGATGAGGAGATAGGAGAAGGAAGCAGAGGGACTGGCATGAAGAGTATGCTGGTATGTGATGGTAAAAGGCCTCTTTGGAGAGTGTTGTGACACTTGCTCATTTTTCAAGGACAAGAAAAAAAACACCTAAAACTTGAAATTTGATGTCTGTTTGTTTTTTTTTTTTTCTCTTAGATAACTTCATGGACTACATTCCACAATGAAATCTTGGTTATGAAAGGGGTAATTTTCACCATAATCTGGGTACTTGAAGAAAGGCATGATAAATGAAATGCTAATAAGCAGGTTATGTTAGGTGTTGCTTTAGAATTGGGGGGGAAAAAAAAAAAAGAAAAAAGAAAAGTAATCAAATGAATGTGTCAAACAATACACAGTATGTAAGAACCACTTATGGAAATGAGGGCCCAAGGTTAGCTTGCTGCAATATTTTTTTAGTTCAACAAACATTAAAATCAACTTGTTCCTTCTATAATAGATGGATGTGATGAGAGTTAAAGAGCTCAAAATGGTTTTTTGGTCCTCTATCTAATTAACAGTTCTGTTGTGTGACCTAAATTTCCCAGAACTGTAACTGCAAAGACCCCCAAAAGCCTGCTTTTTCTTTGAAATTTTTTTTGTAACACGTTTAAGAGATCAAAGGCATAGCAATTAGTGTTTATACACCTTCTTCTGTTAGAAATAAGTGACAAAATAAAGTCATATTTCTGTAGCAATTTGCAGAAGAAAACCTTTCCATGCCAGTATGTCTCACTTGACTGTAATGGAAGCCTACAGATGCTGTGCTGTAATTACATGTGTTCAGGCTATACAGAAAACATTCCTCATGAGTCACATTCCATTTATATTTTTTTACTGTTTCCATCCTAACTTTTTTTTTTTGTAAGAAAAATATACAACGAAAACAGACTGAATGTTTTAACACTAATGATGTCAGCTAAGTTTCAGCTATCATTGGAATATAATCCATTTTAGGTAGGTTTACTAGCAGAATAAGGTAAGGGAAAATGCGTTAATACAGTCAAAAAGAATTGAAATATTTATTTTAAGGACAAATACTTGTTCTGCTTTCAGCTGGGATAGAGTTAATTTTCTTATTAGTAGCTGGTGCAGTGCTGTATTTTGGATTTGTCCATATACATGGGCTATATTACATATTAAAAATAAATGCACATCATACAAGCTTATTTCTAGCCATACAGTAGAATGGTAAAGGCTAGAATGAAACCTTTTATTTCACGATAAACCTTTTGTGATCTTAGCATGTTTAGTTTTATACCCATGCAAAAAGTAGTGTCTACTCATATATTGTAGAAATGAGTTATGGTTACACATAAAATATTTTCACTTATTGAAACCACAGAATGGTCAGGGTTGGAAGGGGGGACTTCTGGACATCATCTAGTCCAACCCTTTTCTACAGCAGATTTTCCTAGAACAGGTTGTACTGCATTACGTCCAGGCAGGTTTAGAATGTCTCCAGAGACTCCACAACCTCTCTGGGCAACCTGTTGCAGTGTTCTGTCACCCTCAAAGTAAAATTCTTCCTCATAGTCAGGTGGAACTTCCTGTGTTTCAGTTTGTGCCCATTGTCCCTTGTCCTGTTGCACTGAAAAGAGCCTTGCCCCATCCTCTTGACACTAACTCTTAAGATATTTGTATGCATTTATAAGACCTCTCTTAGTCTTCTCTTCTCCAGGCTAAACAGACCCAGCTCTCTTAGCCTTTCCTCATAAAAGAGATGTTCCAGCACCCTCATTATCTTTGTGATGGACCCTTTTCGGTAGTTCCTTGTCTCTCTTGAACTGGGGACCCCAGAACTTGACACAGTAGTTCAGATGGGGCCTCACCAGGGCAGAGTAGAGGGGGAAGACAACCTCCCTCCACTTGCTGGCCACACTTCTGCTAACGCACCCCAGGACTCCTTTGGCTTTCTGGACCACCAAGGCACACTACTGCCTCATGGGTAGCTCACTGTCTAGCAGAACTCCCAGGTCCTTCTCTGCAGAGCTGCTTTCCAGCAGGTCAACCCCTACCCTGTTCAATAATATAATAACGTTATATTGTTGCATAAAAAATAATCCCTGTGCTTGGGGTTACTTTTTCCATAGCTGCAGAACTTTACACTTGCCTTTGTTGACCTTCATCAGGTTTCCCTCCACCCATATCTCCAGCCTGTCCAGGTCTCACTGAATGGCAGTGCAGCCTTCTGGTATATCAGCCACTCCTCCCAGTTTTGTATCATCAGCAAATTTGCTGAGGGTGCGCTCTGTTCCTTCATTCAGCTCACTGATGAGTAAGTTGAACAAGGCTGGACCCAGCACCGACCCCTGGAGAACACCACCACCTGCAGGCCTCCAGCTAGACTCTGCACCGTTGATCACAATCCTCTGAGCTCTGCCCTTCAGCCAGTTCTCAGGCCACCTCACTGTCCACTCACCTAACCCACACTTCTTGAGCTTACCTATGAGGATGTAATGGGAGACAGTGTCAAAAGCCTTGCTGAGGTCAAGGTAGACCGCACCCACCACTCTCCCCTCATCCACCCAGCCAGTCATTCCACCATAGAAGGCTATTAAGTTGGTCAGGCATGATTTCCCCTTGTTGAATCCATGCTGGCTACTCCTGATAACCTTTTCCTCCACGCGCTTAGAGATGACCTCCAGGATGAGCTGTTCTCTCACCTTTCCAGGAATGGAGGTGGGGCTGGCCGGACTGTAGTTTCCTGGGTCTTCCTTCTTTGCCCTTTTTGAAGACTGGCATGACATGGGCTTTTCTCCAGTCCTCAGGCATCTCTCCTGTCCTCAATGACCTTTCAAAGGTCATTTCAATGTACCTTAGCAAAGATAGGTAATAAACATCTTTCTTTTGTTTCCTTGATTGAAGTCACGGCTGGAAAAGAAAAATAGGTCAGAGTTTAAAGTGTGTTAGGTGATATATTGTACTTACCTTTGTTTCTGTAAAGGAAAAAGGTTTAATGTGGTCTCACAGGTCCACACCACTCAATTGGTAGATGGTGGCAATCTCTTTTTAATGTCACTGGGAACAAGGATCTCTGTTTTTGAAATGAGATGCTATTCTTTGAAAAAACAAACTAACAAAAAAAAAGACAGCCAAGCACTTTTTGAAAAATAAAGATATTACCCTGAAAAATATCCAGAATCAATTTACATTATGTTTTATGTATCAGTAGGGGGAAACAATGTTTACTACCATGTACAGAATACCTATATATTCCCTCTAATAGACTTTTCAGACTCTGCTTTTATTTAATCTTGTAAGTAACAGTCCACCATCACTTCTGGTTCCACAGGGCAAATAATAGACTACAATGGGAGCGATGTTGCTTTTTCTCATACATTAACCCAGGCAAATTATCTCATCGTGTCCATTACAGAGGAAACTATCTCACACTGCTGATTAGCTCATATCTAAATTCCATCTTTCCCACAGCTTTCTGAACAAAATATACTAATCTTGCATTTTCCTGTTTTCATTTAGTGCTTCTTACAATAGAAAACATTTCAACAGTCCATTAATCGTCATGCTGCTTTGGACAAGCTGAACCAGAGCTAAGGTCAAAAAGACATTTCTAGAAATGGTCTGACATTAGCTTCAGTTGAGGTGCTGTCATTTATTTACTGGTCTTGCTATGAAGCACGTGATACAACGCTTCAGGGAAATAAGATAACCATTCTAAGGGTTACACAAAGGAAGGCAGCAAATTGCATAACCTTTGGAGTGGAATGGAACATTGACATCTCAAGGCTTACCATTTCTCACATGCTAAGCTTAGGGAGATCCCTGCTTGCAATAATTATCTGAATTGGTTTCCTGACCAATGAACTATTCTGCATTTTTGGGGTTTGTGTTTTACTTTCTGCCATCTTTACCACCCACCCTGTTTTCATGTGGATGGTTTCCAATAGCATGGATTGCATCTTTGCATGAACCACCTAAAATTGATACAGATATAACAATAATAATAATAGTAACAACAACAACAACAACTACAGTAACAGTAACAATAATAACAATAATACTAATAATAAAGTAATAATAGTAGTAAAACTTAGAACACTATGGTGTGGTTTGTAATATACCATGTTACACAACTTTGTAGAATGCCATTGAACAGTAGATTGACAATGAAAGATTTTAACCTCAAAGAAGCTTTCCTAGAACTCTCACTACTAGCCTTCATGACTCCCAAGTCTCACTAAACTTATTACCAAAGTTCTCTGCAAACCAAACGAACTCTGAATACAATATTCTGAATACAAAATAAATGCAAATCTAGTCAACAAATCTCCATAATCATTGTAATTACTTCCATTTGTAGAATGGATCCATCAGAATTAATAGATACTACAAATAAGTGTAAACATGATGTTCCATATACGTTCCAACATAGTATTCCATATATGGAACATAAAACTTCATCCAATGTATCAGCAACATTACTTTTATGCAGTTGAAAGTGAACAGCTGCTACACATAAGGAGAACCTCAGGAAGATATTCAGTAGAGTGGGGAAATGTTTTTCACAGAGCAACTGTTCCACTTCTGACCTTAGGGAGTCATGAGAAACGTATTTTGAAAATAAATTTAGAAAGTTAAACAAATAATTCCAGAAGACATTAAAACCAAAGGATTAAATTAAAAAAATTGGTCATATGTAACACAGTAATTCTGTTCACAATCAACTGTAAACTTACTCTTCTGTGTTACAAAGGTGATAACTACTCGGCTTTGCATTACAAGAGTTAATGGTATCCTTGACTCCCCTTCTGTAAACAACATTCCCTTCCTGTTCCACCACCCATTTCTCTCAAACTGTCTGTTTATTTAATATAGTTAAATGAAACTAAGAACCATCATTCTTATCTTGAAGTTTATGTTTCAGATCCAATGAAGGATTTGGATATTGAAAGCTTGGCCATTTTTTCCCCCAATATTTGTTATTTATTTAACAAAAGACAGTATTTTTGCCTAGTGATCATGTCTGATTTGCGTCATTGGGATCATCACTGCAGCAGTGCCATTTCAGCCACTCTCAATGGAAGGAACTGAACTGTGTCCCTAGCACAGGATGGAGATTCTCACCAAAGGTCAGGAAATGAAGGGTTGGAATCTGCAAAGCTCCACACAGCAGGGCTGAAGTATCTGATCCTAACCTTTTATTTTGCTATTTTTTTGGGAAGCGTGGATAACTTTTTAATTATTATGCACAGCTAAGATTATAAACTGAATACTCTGCAATAAATATCTGAGTTTTTGGATGGATACTGCAAAGAGCTAGTGCTAGATTATGTTCTAGATTTCATGTTCTGTGTTCTAGAATAGAGGAGAATTTTCCCCTCTGGTAGTAAGTCTTATATTCCTACTAGGTATATGTTGGTCAGAGCTGTCCTTTAAATAGCTAGATAGGATTAATTACTCCAAACTTTATGCACTCAGTTTTCATTGGGACAATGCAAGATAGTTGCCCTTCTTTTAATGATTTAGAGACTGGATATGAATGATTGTACTACTGTGGTAACTCCTATAGCAGTCCTCTGCTGCAAAAATTGGGAGAGTAGATAATGCTATATTTAGAATATGAAAGAAACTGTAGAAGAGTTTAAAATCAGTCAGGACAATGAGATTATAATAAGAATATCCTGCTCTTCTGCTACATCTAAGAATTACTATCTGAAGAAATTTAAATACCTGCAGTTTGTGTGTTATAAAAAGAGATTTTTAAACAGAAAAGGATATATCCTGTGTAAATGAAGCTTTTTTTTTTTTTTTTTTTTTTGGTGCTGTGGCCTCTTGCCCACCTTAAAACACTCTCAGTCATTTCATATAACTACACATTTTTCTTGTTTTGTCTTTGCAAACTTGTTAAATACAGAAAATCATTATATTCTGACCAAGAAGACAGTTTTATACTTTTTTTGGGTTTGATTTTAATTTTGTAATAGTAGGGCTCAAAATCTTGGATGCTATCATATCTGGTGATTCAAATAAGTATTCTCTTGTTACATTGACTTCTAGCAGAGCAACTTTCACATAAAGTAATGGAAAAACAATTAAATTGGAAAAATATTTTTCCCCAAGAAACCTGAATAGTCATAACCCCTACTTCAGTGTGAGTAGAAAGAAGGAAGCTCTCCTTTTAAGCCAAAACATTTTAAAAACTTATTTTATTAATATGCTTAACGGTTTTTCTCCCTATGTTTGAATCTAAAAACCAAACTTAATTTAGAGGGAAAATACTTTAAAATGTACTGTATTAAAGTCAGGTGAGAATTAATCTACCGTCCTAGGGATTGGGGTGGGGACAAGTCAAAAGCTAAGCAGAAGAGAATCAACTTGAACTGTGTATAATTAAAAACTCTTATAGCTTAACGTCAAGTAGTATTATATTGTTCTGTTCCATCCAATTTACTGGAACAGGACCAGGCTTTAGACAGCTGATGTGTTTTACTTAAACATTCACCTTCAAGAACCAAACCCTGAATACAAATGTTAATAATATATGATGCCTAGAAAAGGAAAAGTAAAGCACTGTGTTCAGTTATTGTTCCATTCTGTACAACTGGATCTTTTGCTTAAAAAACTGTTGGATTTATGGAGTGCTGATGATATCTTTGCAAGCTGCAACATTCTCTGATACAGGCAACTATAAGAATGGGTCAGCTACAAATTTTATGAGCAATGTTACAGCTAAGTAAAGTGTTGAGAAGCTAGCTCTCTCCTAGTGAAACCTTTTTAGTGACCAATATATATTTTTCATCAGATGACAATTTTTGCATTTCAAACCTGGCTAGCATTGCTTCCTGTACATCTTACTGTGAATTGATTAATTGTTTATCATTCTAACTACCAATAACTGAGGTTTAGTGATCTTTCATTTTTACAGTCTACAAAGCAGAATAAGACACCGGTTATTTTTTTAAACATTACAGCTTTTGTCACTGCCTTCTCTCTTCTCTTACTTGTAACTTAGGGATAATGCATTTAAAATAGGGTTTAAAGAACTTTTTTTTTTTTTTTTTAACAGGAAGTTCATAGCATAACACACTGAGAGGGTTTTATGTTTAATTTCTTTCTGTATTTGAAATTTTTGCTCATGTTTGCAGGGTATTTAAAATCAGAGCTGTTTTGTCTGGATATGTAAGCTGGATTAATATATGTTTCTGTTCCCTGACTGGAAGTGTGAATACTCAAGGTTACAAAGGTGAAATCAGCCTTCAGAACACAGTGTACTGCTTTCACTGGGCATAAAGTATTTCACCAGTTGTAAACTCTTTGATTTGCATGAAGAAAAAATAAATTCAATTAAAAGAAAGAAGAAAAAAACCCCAAACGCTAAACATCCAACTGTTGTGAATATATCAGATTGTTTTCTAGCATTGTCTTCTTATTTGCATTAATACTCATGATGATTAATTCTATTGATCCCGTTTCTTACTCTGTACAGGACTCTGCAAGATTTTCTGTGTTTGATGCCCACATACTTTGTACTTAGTAGTAGCTACCTGACCAGGGAATCTGTGTTAGGAGCCCTTTTTTCCCTGGATACTCAAACAGTTTCTCCCAGAACACAGTCCCAGTGACTGAATCCACTTAAATATAAAATCACCTTCTTCAGTAACTAAGTACAACTTCTAACATACTTTCATAAACTGTGTGAAGTATCTAATCTTGCCTGCTTCTTTCACATCTTTTTTTTTTTTTTTTTTCCCTAATGGCTATTGCTTAGTACCTAAACATTAAGCAGACATATACACATATGTGTATATGTCTATCTGAACGATGTATATATGTACACATCATTCAAGTGTATGTTATTTTGAATACTTACTATCTATAAAGTCAGATGTAGTATCACAAATTAAATTTGATGATCATACTTACCTGTTTGTGCAGCTTCTAATGTAATGTAAGCTTCTTGATTCTCAATAGAAAATCTGCATTCAGTATTAGAAAAATAATTGGGTTTTTTTTAATTGTTTTGTTTTTTTTTTTAAATCCACTTTTTAAAATGGTGAATATTAAAACAAGTTGATAACTGTCTTCAAGTAATGTAAACAAAATCATGATTGTTGATGTTAAAAAAAATCCATTTTACTATTTTTAACAGATAAGTAGCTATCCTCACTGCAAAGGAGAATATTTGGATAATACCTGTGTGGCTTATTTTGATATACATTCAAAAGTCACATCCCATTTTCAGTAGGTTTTTTGTTTTGTTCCTGGCCATTGAAAGTTATAGCCAGGTATGAAAATTGTTCAGGTATGGAAAAGTTTTGTTATGCAAAAAAAAGGTTGAAGTACAGATGCTTGTATTTTGTCAGCTTGTTTAAAAAAATAAAATAAAATAAAATTGAAAATAAATTGCCACCTGGTAGGGAAAAAGTGGAGTTTTGTGCTAAGGCATTGACTAGATGTGGGCCAGATCTAAATATTATTGTGATAATCTATTAGATCAAAGTTTATTAAATTTATTTTGAAATCCAGGTTTCCAATATATTCATATATTGAATATATTGAACTATATTCATAATACCCTGACTAGAGTGTTTGTGTGGATGGGCTGGTACTTTGATGGAATCCAATTAGAAATTGAATATGAGTTATTTTGACTTCAGAAGAGTAATATTATTGGTCTTAGATACCAAATACTGTAACAGTTTAGTAGTAAATGTTTTCATTGCGGACTGATACAGTCCATCATAAAAAATAATATGAAAGAATATTTATTAGTCTTTGCAGATGGGAACTGTAAAATTTGCATTATCTGTAAAAATTTTACTCCAGATAGGGTGGAGGGGGAGATGGATGGGGGAGAGTGTCAGTCTGTTGGTTTTGGTGGGGGTTTTTTTGATGGGGGTGGGATTGTCCTCTTTATCTAAGATATAAAACTTTGATTTAACCAGACTAAAGTTTGAATCAATACAAAAAAATAAAAAATCCCTCTTATAAAGCAACAGTAATAACATTTATTTAATCTATAAGGTGCTGGCATATTAACCTTGATGAAAGATTAACTCCAGTTCTTCCAGTGTTTGACCGTTTCCCTCTAATATAAGAGATCAGATATTCTCCTTATATTTTCTAATGTTTGCTGCTATTTTTATTATAGGACTAGTAATTTACTTTCATTATAAATATATTTTGATGTCCTTTCCACAAATAAACTTTCTCCAGGTTATTGAAGAAATATGAATCATCTCATCACATAATTTAATATAGCCAAGATGCATTCAAAAACCTGTGATTGCATATAACCAGGACTACTTTTTATTTAAAACAGCAGATTTGGTATACACTATTATTTTTAAACTATCTCTTTGAAAAGAAATCCGAGGGCGTCTCAATGTTATATTAAGAGCAAAAAGAATGTAGGAAATAAACAATTCTTGCTAATTTTTTTTCCTGCATTTCAAATCTTTTTTTTTGTCTTTCCAGAAGTACCTTGAAGATCAGTGTCAGTGACATTCCTTCTCACTACCCTGTGTCTATCTGGTTCATGGGAAAAAAACTCAGATTTTTTTCTTTGTTTCGGTATCTTCACTGGTGAATATTAAGGTAGCTTGATTTGATTATCTTCACAAGCAGTATGTCCTTGAAAAAATAATCTTAAAACTAAAAAGGAAGAACTTGTTAGAGTAACAATCCAATGATGATTTAACTGGACAAAACTCTAAACAGAGAATAAAATGATTTGTCCCTAACAACACACATCAGCAAAGGGCTCAGCTATGCAGCTTAAGAAAAAATAACCCTAAAGGAAAAGAGTCCTCACAACTAGTTAAAAAAATCTAATAAAAACTTGATATGTCCTCATTTTTTTTAAAAGTAAAAATGTTATTTTTAAATAAAGTCAATGTGATACAATTAATATCTGCTTTGTGTCAAAACAATATGGAGCAAAATGACAGCATTATCAACAATTTTTCAAACATGGCAAAACCGATTAAATCAATTAATTGTTAATGCTTCAATTAACAGAAAAAACATCCAAGGAAGGTGATTATTTGATTGATGGAAAAAGCTTTTAAAGAAATCTTCCAGGTTTCTAACTGGGAGCTAAATCCTATCAACATCAAAGTCAGATACAAAATTTTCCTGGAAAAGAGTGTAAGATTTATTCCCCCCACTCCTTGTTTTCTAAATATATCCTAATTTCTGCCAATACCTTTCAATGTATGACTATGGTTTTGTAATTAATTCATGTGGCTGAATTTTTTTTTTTTTCTTACCAGAATCTAATCCCATAGAGGTTTTTAAATTAGTTTTTACTCTTATAATTGTTTTCCAGCATTCTGCACTTAAGTATTACTCTAATCCAGAGTCAAGTGTCACGATCTCAACTTCTGCTGAAATCAGTACCTCACAGACTCAGACCTTCTCTACATCTTGCATCACCTTTTATATCCCTCATTAGAAATGAACTGTTTTTATTTAAGTACTTATTCTGAGGAACCCTGGGTACTTTCTGGTAAGTCAATTATACTTCTTCACATAACATAAAAAGCATCCCACATTTATGTTTAGCTTTTTATAAAAAGGCAATAGAGCTGTTCAGGATTTGTGTATTTCCATGTAAAAAAAAAAAAATGATAGCCAGATTTTTTTTTTTTTTAAATCAATTCATCTTTTCAAATACTTTGCGACCCTGTTTGCTCACTCAGCATCTTAATCTAAAAAAAAAAATCAAGTAGAAACCTATACTGTAGGTAGCAATATGTTTTTCAGAATTATTTATGCAAAGAATGGAGCTCTAGAATACAGACTTTAATGAAGAAAAATGAGTTGCTTCAATTTGTAGCAGTATTAGCAACAGGAATAAAAGAATAGTGAGCTTCTATGTACACAGATAATAAAACATATCTAGTTGTTTCTTTTATTGCACTCATTACTTATTTCAGATGAAAAGTTCTATTAGTTAATTTATTTTACACTATGGACTAATATTAAGTATTTTGGTAGTGTTGTATGTGGAAACTATAGGGAAATAAAACTTTCCATAAAATCTGTGAACATGCTTCCAATAGAGGCAAGAAAACTAGAGGTATACTTGGGAAAGCATTTTATATTCACTCTGGAGGACAGCTATACAGAGGTCTAATTCTACCTCATTGAGAATTCTGATGATAACTCTAATGGAAGTTTTAGGGTCAGATGTATGGTAAGGAAGATAAACAATACTTGCTCTTTACCTCTGTGTTTGAGGGTAAGGACTTTAGCAAAGACATTGTATAAACAATATATAAAGTTGTATAAACTTATATACACATTTGAATAACTGTAGGCAATGCAGCTTGCTTTTTTAAAGAAAACTAATACTAAAATAGAGTTCTGCTCTAAAGCTGAGAAAATTATTTTATGCCAACCAACCACAGACTAAATATACATCTGAATTAAACTGCCTCTGCAATTAAGAGAAACTATGCTTATTTTAGATATCTGTATCAGTCGATATGACTCCTGCACTGAAAGTATTCCCAACAGAGATTCAGAGAAAAAAGGCAGCTCTGATACACATGCTTCAAACTCTCCTTATAGCATCTTTATAATAATAAAGAAAAAAAACCCCAACCAACATTGTTTCAAATATTTCAATGAGTCTGTGAGCATAAATACCATGTGATAGAAGAAGGAAAATAAAGGACTTTAGCAAGTAAAGAGTGAGAGATAAAGAACCAAGACTGAAGCAAGCAAAAATCCTTAGAGATCTAAAATTTACTCAGTGTTACTAAGAATCCTATGGAAAAATATATTAAAGGGGGATTTAACATATATATGGAAATTCTGGATTTAAGGAGAATGGAAACATGTTACAGCTTTTCTTTAACGATGTAGTAAGAGAAGTTTTTACTATAAGATTACCTTCTCAAGAAAAGTCAAAGTTCAAAAAATCATGGGTGGAAATACTTAATTTGGCACACAGGTATTTAGAGTAGTTTGGAATATTCCGTTATAACAGATTCCATGTGATAGCGATTGGAATCAAAGCACCAAAATAATTGAAAAGGTCTCCAGATGAATTAACACTCCAAAAGATTTTAGATTATGTCAAGCTTTAGATACTGTTGAGGGTACAAAAAAAAATTCTGGAAGGAAAATAAGACAGTTCAGAATAGCTGGAAAGGAAACTGGAAACCAAAAACTGCAACAGACTAAGTTAAAATGGATTGAAAGAAGCGAAAGTCAAGTATTTTCAAGAAAAAAAGGAAATTGAAAAAAACATACAGTATTAAAGCATCTATAGGTCCAAATAGACTCCAACATTTGGAAACTGCAATCAAAAGTTCAAAAGAATAACACATTTTTGGCAAAAGCTGAAACTCAGAGAACCAGAAACAAGATAAGACATCATTTCTGAACAAAGTGCTCAGCATTGTGCAAGAACTCCATTTAGAGACCAAATTAGAAGGACTTGGAATGAAGGAGTATCTTTCATTAGATACTAATGTAACTCTGCAAACCCATAAATTAGTGCACTGGTAAAAGTTATACAGGACCATAAGCTTAGCCTGCCAGTAGCTGAAATTTATTTAGAGGAAAGTTAAGAACCAAACTGCCTAGCTTAGTCCAACTCATACCAGAAAGCATATACAATCTGAATGGACAGAAAATGTTGATAAGAACACACACATTCATGTATGACAGGGTACAGGATACAGTTCAAAGATACTAAGATATCTAAAGACAGGAATAAAGTTCACAGAAGTAAAGACAGTCATGGGTTTAATGTACTAGGTTACTCTCGATGCCTCTGAAAGACAATTTATGATGGACAGACTAGAGAGACACAACTGATTATTTCCAGGGGAAAAAAAGTAAGTACAGAAGAGCTGTGAAAGTAACTGGAATGGAGCCGAGATAATTTTGAAGACTCTCTAAAGGACTAGACGGTAGCAGAGACTGAATTCAGGAGATAACTGTAGTAATTAGACCTGAAATAATGATTCATCAGTATTAAAACAATTAATATCTATATTAAAAGTACTACACTATTATAACTTGAGGCATTACAGCAAAGTCAGTTTAACTGTAAACAGTCTGTGCATGGGTATGAAGTTTCCTAAAGCATTTGAATGATGGAGATTCAATGTTCATATGAAAGATCAGGTTTGATATTGAGGTGTTAGTTAAGAAACATTTTCTTATTTGTGTTATGGATATATTCAGAGGTATTTACTGATTTTAAAGCATACTATTACTGTTACACACTTGTGAGCTCTTGCAGTTTTATATCCTAGGCACCATACAGTTGCGTTAGAAAATACACATGGCACCAAGGCAATTAAATCCTGTTACAGTCATCTGAATCCCCTACAGAAAAGGTTCTGACTATCTTGTCATTCACAAGTTATTCTGTTTAGATACAGTAAAGAAAGCAGTCAAAAAGCAATCTGAGTCTATCCAGATTTCTGCAGATCTGTGGTCATGTGTTGCTATTACAGGTCACAGCCACAAGCTTGATATTAGTTTAATAATACTGACTGCAGGACTTGGCAAGTTTTTTTTGGATTGTCTGTTCTTAAGGCAACGAAGTAATCCATTGAGCAGGTGACAAAATCCTATCTAGTTTTAGCTGCACCTTAGCTTTGTGCAATTATCTGTTTTTACCTTAAAAATATGCCATATATGGTAAAGCTTTCACAAAACAGTAATCATTGTATAATTAAAGCCTTGGAACAACAAGAAACACATGTCAACAGCAGAATGTTTGAAAACATGGAAGGTAACTCCAAGAGAACCTAAGACTGAGGGGGGAGAAACCCTTACCATCAATGTCCTTCTTCCAGCAAAAAAATTCAGGGCACTGATGACTCAGTGTAATCACTCATCTAAGGAAGACAGACCTTGACCTCAGGTTGAGGGTACTTAAAAGAGTGAGCATAACACCACAGGAACACACCATCAGGAGGTTTATGCATAATAATTGCAACTGTATTGCTAATAAGAAATGGTTGTAACAGGTGGATAATTTGGACTACAAGTGTTAGTGTAATTGTAACTGGACTGGTAAGACCTTTAAGATTTTATTTTTACTAGACAAATGTTAAATTCTCATCTCCACATATAAAGTGTGTTGCTTTAACTAACATAAAATTCACTTGATATAGTGCAGCAGTTTCAGATACATGCAACTTTTGAGTCAGGTATATCTTTTCTGTAAGATTGTCATCGAATGGTAAGCAAATATAATTGAAGGCAAGGATTTAGAATTTTAGATCTCCCTCTCCTCCAGGTAAATCCTCTGGCAAAAATCACCTTTGATTTGTTTCTCTGTTCTTAAGTACCTCTGGTCCTATCATCCCAGGGTGCACTATAAATATGTCTACCTATGATATTCACAATCTAATTGAGAAGATACTCACCTGTGGGATAGGAGAGCTACATGAGTCTTCCTCATCCTCAGAGATTAGAAACTTGACTTCTACTCCACAAGCACATGCTTTCACCCTACAAGTATTATGTGAAAAACAAAAGGAGTTGTGCTTGTCCAGTTCGTGCCTGTCTCCTATGGCAGCTGAGATCCCGAATGGATGTATACATCTAACATTTCCTGTGATTCTCTGTACATTTAGAGGAAGAAGTAGATACCAAACAGGAGCAGTAATCTCTGAAGGCACTGAAAGAACAAATACATTCAGTGGAAAGAAAAAGCATCAGACTTATGTGGATTGATTTATTCACCCCTGCATATAGCCAGAGTTGTCTGCCTGTTCATTGACTGCATAGGGAATTTATTCAGTTCAGATTCAACAGGCTGTACTACCTCCTGTGGGACTGAAATCCTAAAACTCTAGTGGGGCATTCTTCCTCCTCTGAAGATTACAATAGAAGATATAATGTCTTGTATTACATTTATCAGAAAGAACAGATTTACGTTATGAATACTGCATATACAAGGATCCAGAGTTGTTTAAAATTAATATTATTTCTCGTCCTTGTTGTAATCAGTCATGCGGGCAGAACAACAGTGTGCCACTTTCTCTTAGTTATATTCATCATCACATGACTGAGGTAAGATACTTCTATTGCCTTATATACTCTATTAATTATAACAGTGTACTTCCACAGTGACCTTTATAGTATTCTGTCATTTGGCTGGGTGTTCAACTTATCTCCCTGTTTATAGCCTCACCAAGCTACTCAGGCTCTGTGCAGATTCAGATGATGATAGTAGAAACAGTTACTAAGTGCCTGTATCAAAGGTGTCAGACAGAAATAGAAAGCAAAGCACTTCCACAGGTTGCAAATCAATTTATCCCCCATTTACCAACTTCCAAATTATTCTCAAATGCTTGGGTCCTTCTCTAATGTATTCCTGAAATATATGTGCTGACTGTGAGATTTAATTCATATATGGCTACCTGAAAAATGAACAGAAGTTAAATAGAAAGTCAAAGTAATTATTCTGCTGGGCTTGTAAATAGTCAAAATGTGATCAAAATAAATGTTTCCATCTAAAGATACTTGATTTCATATCTGGTTTCAGAGCAGGAAGGCATCCCACTTTGGTATAGTAAAATGGCATCTTCTCTTGGCTGCACTTTTTGAAACAATTCCTTATGGCATTTTTTTAAATTACATAACTCCCTAGAGCGTTTAGTGTTTATTATTGATCCTATTAATTTTAAATAAATCCCCAAATGAATTGCTTTTTAATATAAGTATTGTTATCTGCAGTTGCACAGTCTATTCTTTTGTTTATGCTTCTTATCATGAAAGAACCTATTCCTACAACTCATTAAAAAAAAATATCCTAGCAGTACTATCCGTAAATCATTTAACTTTGTTATACATTTTTTGTTCATATATTCATTTCTTTCACTTTTTGTTATTTTTTTCTGTGATTCTGTAACTAAAAATTGTGCTCATTTGAAAAATTCTCTGTTTTTCAAGAACAAATTCTATATTAGATCAGATTTGACTTACCTCTTCATAGATAATTTATGTAAGATTTGTATTGAAGAGTATGGAGCTAATAGTAAAATATCCATATTTGTCGCTGAAAACATTTCTAGACAGTAGTGTCACAAAGTCTGAGGTTCAGCATAGTCACAGACTCAGCACTACATTGTTTTTATTTGAGCTGAGAACTGTAACACAAGGCATTTTCCAGAGCTGATGGTAGCTTTAGGTCTTGCAGAATCACATGGTAAGGGAAATATCAGGAACTCCCTTTATTTTGACTGAAGGACAGACTAAAGACATACATGTTTTATTAATGAGGATTTATCAACCAGAAAGGAAAGCAACAACAAATAACAAACCCAGCATCCATGCAATTACGTGTGAAAGCTTTAAATGTATTTTTTAAATTTGTGAGAGGACTCAAAAAGAATTTAGAGATGGTAAAAGAGGATTTGATCCAATCTCTTGTTTGCCTAGTTTCTGGTATAGTCTGCAAATGACAGAGGAAGCGGTGAAGTAAATAAGAGGGATTTGATGTCCAGGCCTTACACTTTTGTTATTTAGGGATTTTTGTCAGGAATCTGCATGGGAGAGAGAGTAGATGACCGTTCAGATCATTTTGAGAAATTAAACATATGCAATTTGTAAATTTCAGTTGTTTGGGCTGGTGGGTGTGTGTATGTGAAATTTCTGTATTCTTATGAGTATGTGTGTTTCTCCATGTTCCTTATGTTACAAAAATCAAAAGGCTATATTAGTATTCCTATGTATTATGGTGTTGTAAAATACCATCAGTACTTTTAATAATTAGCTGCAACCTGAAAGAAGCAATGCTATTTCAACTTCACTACGCAAGAAAGAACATAGGTTTCTGATTTTAGAGAATGACATATTCCCAGAAAAGAAAGGAAAGAAATGTTGACACAGCCTTAAAGAAAGACAGTCTATAAACGAGACTTCTTTGTTTGCTTAGGAAAGTCACAATGTAGCAAACTGGAAGTAACTTCACATCAGCTTCTCCCATACTTGCAACTTCAAATTAAAGTTATGAGAGGAGCAATACTTCCTAAGGTACTTTACACAAAAGTATGCCTAGGTTACATTTATTAACCTTAATTAAAGGGGATACTTAATTCATGTTGTGTAACGGTGTTCTTGTACTGGCTAGATAAAGGCAGCATAAGCAAGAGAGAGGAAGCAAGAATCCAACTCATTATTTAATAACCCTTTCCAACTAAAGAGCCAGAGGAAGGGAAAGGAGAAAGAGAAAATCATAGAGACTTCAACATTCAGAAATGAAGTCATATATAGATGAGAGAAGAAAGATGGTGTCATTCCTGAACTCCTCTCACCTTTGAGTAGAGATTGTACGGTGTTAAAAGGGAAACGGAGGCACTGGACTGTGTATAGCTATGTTTTGTTGTTTTCCTATCTTCTCAAGCTACTTAAAGAATTTTAGAAGCAGCCTCAATGTCTCTTTGTTTTGGTTGGTTGGTTGGTTTTGTGTGTTGGATTTTTTTGTTGTTGTTATGTATCATTGTAAATTATAGCTAAAAATGCCAGCATTCTGGGATAAGAGTTTTTGATAACATGGTGTATGTCAAGGGACTTGTGAAAAGTGTCTAAACCAGTTGATTGTACTTGATGGATCAGCTGTTCATATAACTTCAGAAGTCTGTAAGTCACCTGCATTCCAGGACAGCTCATTCACAGAAAGAAGTGTTTCTAGCTTAACATGATGTATTTTAATCTTCATTCATCTGTGCCTGGAGGAAGGGACAAGGTTAAGGCAGGCAACAGACTACTGTAGGTCATGCTCTAGTTTGAAGACTTTGGGCCCGAAGGATAGGACTCACACAGAGAAAAGTGAAACTGACTGTAAGGCTTTCTCTGAAAGATTAAAGCGGTCAGCATTGCCTGTTGTGCATTTAGTAGAAAAGAGAATAAGAAACTCTTGAGAAAATCACTGTCTTGTGGTATAAACCCTATAACATCACCTCCATATGAAATAAGCTCTTCTAATACAATAGTTCAAGAACACTCATAGACATGATGTGTTTGATATCTTATTTGAAACACAGATTTCAAAAGTATTTTATTTAGACAAAATGCTTACAAGATGCAGTTAGAAGATTATTCAGTTTCTTATTTTTCTTTGAATACTGAATGATGAGATTAAAGTAAATAAAGCATCCATCTTGCATTGCTGGGATTTTTTTTTTTTATTCTTTATTTTTTATTTTAACTAGGTCTTTGTAGCCAATGTCAGTGTTCTAATTCTTGGAAGAGTTTCAGAGAATTCATTATTATTTGAGATAATGTAACTCCCTATGGCACTAGAAATGTCACATACACACACAGATATTATTTTTTTCTAATTTTTGTAATGATAGAGTAACTATTTCTCCAGTTTCCTATCCTTTTATTCCTATGTTCTGTCACTCTTCCTCATTATTTGTCTTATAATAAACTAAAAAGTTTGGGCCTATGTTTTCTATTTCCCCTAAAGGTGACTACATCTGGTTACAGTAAACTTTCTGTGTTAGAGACAAAGCAAGATCAATTTGGGCTGCATTTGTACTAGTAGGTTCTTGACATGGACTCCTAGATTCTGATCCCAGTTGTCCAGGTGGGAAGGAGTGTGTCATAGTTCCTTGCTGTATGTGTACCTAAGGAAGCAGAAGGAGATCTAGCTGTGGGATAAAGAAGGAAGAGAGACAAAACTGATTATGAAAGCGCTAATGTGCATCTGTTGGAGAATGTAGAGTCAGGACATGGCAGAGGAGAATGGTGCAAGCTCAAAAGCTTTTCAGTATCTGGCAGTTTGGATATGGCGTACAAGATTTTGGCTACAGGTATCTTGAATCTTGAACTACTAGCCCAGGAAATATGTTGAGGTTTATGGAGGAAAAAACATTGCAGGATGCCCTAGCATAATTTCTTAAGTTTAGGTAATGTTTAGTATGTGTGTACAGGGGGAAGGTGCACCAGTGTTTCTCTGTGAAGAAAATATATGCTGGTGCTGTCGTGTAAACATTCTAATAGAAATGTAACAGGATATTATACCAGTCTAAAGCAGCAAAGCATTTACCCCTTAGAAGCAGATAAAGCTGCTGGCTTCCTGTAATTCACTGTCACACAACTGAGGAATTTAGAAGCCAAATAAATATTGTTGTGAATATGTGAAACTGGGTGAAATGCACTGTCTAGTGACAAGACTAAATCTGGCCTTAGATTCTAAGACTTCATGAAAGTCATCGTTCCAGCTAGTCCAATGTGTTGTTTCCAACAATGATAAATTATTAATCTCTTCAGCGAGAGAAATAGTTAACTCAAACCACATCTAACAAACTGTGTATTATTTTGTGTTTCAAGGAAAAAAAATCCTTTTTCAGCTCCAGTAGGGAAGCAAATATTCTGTTTGTTCAAGAAAATTCATTTTATTTCAGTAAATTATCAGATAATATGTGTCTGTTCCAAACTCAGCTGTCTCAAATGGAGTCATGCTCTTCACTTGTAAGAGAAAAGCAACAATATAGTTTTTTGATATAAAAAAGTTCAATGGTAAATGCAACAGTGGTTCAATAAGATTTGACGGCAAGGTACACTTATTTACTGCATAGAGGACAGGGCCAGACAAAACTGTCAGGGAGACCCTGCTGTTGAGTCATGAGGTTCAGAAAGGATCCCCTTGCACTCAAAACTCCTTCTCAGAGAGGAGTCTATGTGCAGCTGGATCCACTCACAGTCCCAGACTTGGTCGACAGTTTATGTCTAAAAGAATATATATGCAAAATCAATGCTTTATGGCACTTAGCTAAGATTTCGAAGTTTAGCATGCTATTGATCACTTATTGAAAATCTGTTGCAGCAAGGAATCTCTCAGCCTCAAGGAGTAAATCTGAGAGGATCTCAAGGGGAAATCCTGGTGTGCAGCGCACTGCCATGCAGGAGAGCTCAACAGGCCCTTGGCTGTCCATTATTTACAGAGTAAGATGATTGACTTATGATCATATTCACATGCCAGAAAGACATCTGTGTCACCATTCCAGACAGCCCTTGGTCACCATGTTGCCATCCATACCCCAATGTCCAGAGTAAGCTGGATGCATCCATCACAACCTCCACTAGTAGTTATGGCTTAAGTGTGTGTGGCAGGGGAGCACACCACCACATCAGCTGAGATAACTTTTCAAAGAATTCCATAGCATTGCATTTCATCTCTACTGCATTAAAATATTGTTTACATTGTATTTATTTATATATTATTTGCTTAATTTACTGGTCCTTTACAGTATGTCATGGTACTTAAGTAAAAAGGAAGCTAACATCATATGACTCACATAATTTGAAATTTTAATACTGACAAAGATTAAGGTTATGAGCTAATGATACTTGTTCTTCACTCATGTAACATCTCTCATCATTGGAACTCCAAGAGCTGCGTAAGAATAATTCATTCAGCCTGTGAGAGTGGTAGGTGTTAATAAGGTTTGTGCTTCACCTACCACTGAAATACAGCAAGTATTCAACAACGCACATGAACAATTCATAACAAATTGAAGCAGTGAGTAGAAGAATAACATTTCCATTTGAAATGTAGGTAGGCAGAACATAATTATCCAAGTTGGAATGAAGCCATCACAATAGGAATTAGTCTAACGAAGTGTACTATGGGATCTTTAGTTGCCTGATTCTGTGTGCTTGGGCAATAACATATCAAGTAGCGCTGAACATCTTGCCAACAAGGGACTGAGGGCAAACTTGTGTCTGTTACTGAAATTTGGTCAAGTGTAGGGAAAAGGGCATAGGAATCATAGTTCTTACCTTAAGCAGGCCAGATATTACTGTTCCTTCTTGTTAAAGGTATCTCAGTAGCTTTGAGTTGTCTATAAATTTTAAAATTTTCCAGTGTCAGGGACTGCACTAAACTATTAAGTCTGGAATTCATCACATCTAACTTCAGCCATTTGAAGTATAGTCACCTAGACTTAACTCCCTTTTTATTCAGTAGAGGCATCTCTCCCACTTTCTCTCATTCCTCATTAAAGCTGAACATCTCACTAGATACCTAGCCTTTAGACAGCTAACATTAAAATAAAACAACTACCTGCTAAGGAACTGATCTCTTCTGAAGACCTTGCAATTTAAGTTAAAAAAAAAAAAAGTAAAAAAAAAGTAAAAGACCTAGAATATCACATTTCTTTCTTCAAGTCATCTTTGTGAGCTCTAAAAAAGCTTGAGTTACCGTTTACACTGCCAATATAGTGTTTTGTAACTAGAGTGCTTGCTTCAGTTTTATTGTGGGGAGATTGAGAGAAGGGTGAGTTTCTGTAGTTAAACATGTTTAAAAGGATGGCTTCTTTGTTGCTAATAACTTAATTTTTAATAGTTCATCACAATTACAATAAAACATGCTCAGTGTGTATGTGTCCTAGAAACTATAGGCTCAGAAGAAAGAAGACAGAAACAGAGAATTTTGTTTAGTACTTTTATATATATATGTATACATAAATCTTTAGCTCAGTTCTGTGCTCACTGTACAGAAGTCCATATCAAAAGAAAGAAGAAAAAAAGCATTATTAAATGTAATGTTAGTCCTTGTAATATGCAATATTCTTACAGGAAAGATGTCAACAAATAAATGGGCATGGTATTTAGTTGATACTCATTCCTTGGAATACAATCCAAACGCAGTATTAAGATACAAGCACTGTTGTTACTTAGACTGCATTTGTTGGCAAAGTTGTGCTAGATTTCATAACGAGTGAAATTATTACAACATGTAATGTAAAGTGAAGCACATGGGAAGAGGGATTCCCAGTGTCCTAATTAAACTTCATACTTCTTTAAAAAATAAACTACTACCCAGTAGCAAAATGTTGGGGTTATTGATAGTTAGATGAAAATTGGATCTGGAAACGGTTGGAATTTAAGAGGATACTTATAAAGTAGATCATATAACTTTGCCCTCTTGTACTCTTACTTGGGTATCTGATTTTGGCTGCTGTGTCAAAGACAAAATGCTAGGATAGATGGACCTTCAATCTTACCCCTGAAGTCTTTTTTAATCTTCTTAAGAATTTAAACCTATTCTGTGTCACAATTACTGCACACATTCAGTTTTGGAAAATCAGAAAAGTAAATGTAACTACTGTTCTTGTACAAGTTGCTGCAAAGAAAGTGAACATAACTGCAGGTATTTCCCATAGCTTTGAAATGCTTATGTATGAAGATTAAAAAAGGAATAATTATGATATTTGTAACATTAAAAGAAGAACTAAACTAAAGTTATAACAGACCTGACACTAAATAGAACGTTATTTATGCCAAAAATCCAGACTGCAATCCATAGAAGGTGAAAGTCATCCTCTGTTAGTGATAATGATACTTGCACTAACACCTCTCCTTGCAATGTAACTTCCACATTACAAGAGAACTTGTATTTTAAAAATATTTCATTTCAGGAAAACATTTTTGTCCAATTAACTGACAAATATTCTAGAAGCATAGTTCTTCTCCTTCTATGACCCCAAACATTACAAAAGGTGGTGTTAGATAAACAGAGCAAGAATGGATAAACATTCTTTGTAATTATATAGCAATAAATGAACTATGGCAGTTCAGTGTTATGGTATGAGTCTCTGGGGCACTTCTTTATTTGCTTAGTTGTTTAATATGAACATCTATGTGACATTCTTTGTGCATATGGACAGAATGTGTTCAAGGAGTTTCTATGTTAGAGAGTCATTCAGTATTTAGCATTTTTATGAAACAGAACAGCAGATTCAGTATCAACATTTTAATAATAAAACACATAAAGATGTATAACAAAGTGGCATTGTGAACACAGAATTTATCCAAATACCATAAAATTTCTTTAGCTCTAGTGTTAAAATAATCAGTTAACTAATTTATGAGAAACATTTCGTATATTTGTATTTATTTATTGCTATAGCAGTGGTTCTGCAAAAAAAGATGGGTCCAAAAAGTTTAACTGTTACGATGGCATTTAGATTCCTACATTAAAATGGTAGAAGTATATGGAAAGATGTTAAGAATGCAATTAAGATGACATTTAGATGTCATAGCTTTGACATCTAAGGTTTCTTGATTTTTCAAATGGAAGAGAAGCCCAGATGTTCTTAATGTCATTTACAATCATCAACGATAGATAAGCAATCTGGAGGATAATTCAGCCCACTAAATTATCTTTTTCAGGTTTCCACTGGTTTCCACCGGTAACAGAAAAAGTCTAAAGTGACCATGCATCCAGTTTGGTTGCTTCAGTGAGGCACATATAGAGTCGAATACATTTTGTGTGTGTGTCTGTGCATGCACTTGTCTTTAAGCATAGATGACAGCACATTTTAAAAGGCAAGTTACATTTTTCTTATGTGTTGAAATACCAGAAAAACTCAGAGATCAAAGATCTATGAAATATGTACATATTTAGTGTACGTTAATTTCTAATGGCCTTTGACCTTCTATATTTTTGTATCTCTGCTCCTGAGTCAGAGATACTGACTTTTTAGTCACACAGCATTCACAGCATTTTAAAATGATGAGTTGCTGGAGGTGGGTGAACTACTTCTTGCTTTAACAGTGAGTTACACAGTTTGGGTGGTGGGGGTGGTGTTTGGGTTTTGTTTTTTGGTTTTGATGGTTTTATTTATTTTTCTTCTATTCGTCCCTGATATTTTCAGGATTCAATAAAACATATTCAAATTCATATATACTATTTGACTATTTGACCTTAGGTATGAGGAAAGGCCGGATTTTTTTTTTTTTTTTAATATATATATATATTCCATTATAAAGTATTTAGGAAAATTGTCAATGCTAAATCCTCAGCAGTGTGAATCAAGAGAACTCCATCTTAAGTTATTACTGAGAATTTTGGGTTTTACCACAACTAAAAATTATTAAAACAAGTAATCACTGTCGTAACAGCATTGTAGAAAACCAAAACAAAGAATACAGAATACAGAATTAGGTTACAAACAGTAGTCATCTATATGAAAATCATATACTCTTTCTTATAAGTTTTCTTGTTCGACGTAGAGCATAAAACATGTTCTTGCCTTGCAAACTAAGTGTAACAGTAGCAGAAAATAATTTAATTGTTCAGTTAGGTTTAAATTGTGAAAAATAAATACATAAATAACTGTCATATCATTAAAAAAAACCAAACAAAAACCAAAACCAACCCAAAACCTACTGTAGGTTGAATACAAATAGCTGACAATAAACAAATGCAAATACAAATGTTGGAACTTTAAATCAATTTGATGTATAAATGGGACCTTTTACCTTGACATGCTATTGTGCTTTAACCCCAGCCAGTTACTAAGCCCCATGCAGCTGCTCACTCACTGCCCCCACAGTGGGATGGGGGAGAGGATTGGAAGAGTAAAAGTGAGAAAACTTGTGGGTTGAGATAAAGACAGTTTAATAGGTAAAGAAAAAGCAAAGCAGAACAAGAAATTAATTCACTACTTCCCATGGCCAGGCAGGTGTTCAGCCTCTCCAGGAAAGCAGGGCTCCATCACACTGAACAGTTACATGGGAGGACAAACACCATCACTCCAGACATGTCTCCCCCACCTTTTTCTTCCCTCAGCCTATATATACTCAGTATGACGTCCCATGGTATGGAATATTCCTTTGGCTAGTTTAAGTCAGCTGTCCTGGCTGTGTCCCTTCCCAATTTCCAGTGCCACTCCTGCCCTCTCACTGGCAAAGTCCGAGAAACCAGGAAGTGCTTGGCTTAGTATAAACATGACCCAGCAACAACGAAACCCATCAATGTGCTGTCAACATTGTTCTCACACCAAATCCAAAATGAAGCACTGCACCAGCTGCTAATAAGAAAATTAACTCTGTCCCTGCTGAAACCAGGATACATGCATCTGATGGGATAAATCCATGGGTTGCTGACATCACTGTAACACCACTCTCTGTTGTCTTTGAAACATAAAAGTATCCTGGTGACATGAAAAATGAAAAAGTCACACTCATCTCCACTAGTGGCAAGGAGATTCTAAGGAAGGTGATCAGTCTCATTTCAGTTCTTGGGCATTCTTTAGGCATTAATATTGGACTTGTTGCTGCTTACCATCATTATTAACAACCTGAACATCGCAAGAGAATCCATCAGCAGGTCTGTGGAACACATTAAAATGGTAGGAGTATATGGAAAGATATCAAGAACTCTGTATAAACAATGATGAATTTGCATTGGTGCATAAATACATATATAAATGTGGAAGGCGTTTTCATGGGGTAAGAAAGACATAAATCTTTAATGGATGGAGAGAAGTAAGAGGATTCTCTGAAGATCAGATTTAAAGAAGTTAGATAGTGGAAGAAACAGGAACAAACACAGTAATGGAAACAAAACAAAAAGGGTTATATTTCAATAAAAGCACATTTAACAAGGTTGAAAGCCAGGAAAGGACAGTGTGGAGTACTTGAAATTAGACAGTAATCACTAAACAGAAATTAACTTTGGACAATGTAATTTGATTAAAGCATAAATCACCGAATTTGCTTGTGGGAAGAGAGTGGGTATCATTGACCAAAAGAAACTCAATATGGACAGTATGACAAAGCATTCAGTAAAGAAATAAAATGGAAAAAGGTGTAAAATAAAGTGTTAGTTCTTAAGATTATGAAGGTATAATATGTTTTCAGTTTGAAGAGAAAGACTCGTTGAAGCAAGCAAGTGGTGAACACAGTGGCAGCTGATTACAAAAAATACCTGCACCTGAATCACTGGAGGAAGAGAATTCTAGAAGGCAAGTAGAAAATGGGTTAAAGCAGAAAATATAGTACAATGTTTATTGTCTATTTAGAAGGACAAGTATCCATGGAAAAGGAAATCTGAGTCTGAAAAAAAAAACAAAAAAGGAGGAAAAATACCTGGAAGAAGTTACACAATTTTGTTAAGTTAGAGAAGCAGAAATATTGAGAGAAAAATCTGACAAAGAAGAAGAAAATAAATACAGACTGTTTTATAATTTCTAACGGATATCCTTTTCAACATATGATTTTATTCAAGAGACTAGCATAGATGTTCAAAATTAAAAAGATAGCTGAATCTGTCTGTTTAGCACAGATGTAAGATAGATGATTTGTGTGGTTCAAGAAGCCATACGGTTCACTATTGAATCATGTCTGCGTACAGGAACAGTATTTTCAAACCCTGTATAAGAAAGTTTTCTAGAGAATGATCTGTGGTCATATTCCACTGACATTGTCTCTGCTCATGGTTGCTGCTTTTTTTTTAAATTTTTATACAGTTATACAGCCATAATGTTATAATTTGTGTGAATGCATTCTGAGTATTATGAAGAACTTCTGATAAGGAATTAATACATTGATATAAAGTTGAAAATATGTTTAGTGGGACTGATTCAAAAACCTCAAAACAAAATAACTCATAAAATTAATGTAAAACATATAAATTTAATCTGTGGGGTTTTTTTCATAAACTAAATTCAGTGTTTAAATGCATGCCAGAAGTCTGCCCCTTCCACTTAGTATAAAATGTTGCTTACTTTAATACAAATTCTACCTAGCAAAAAGAAGTTGTAGAGCCTCTTACAGAGGAAATGTGACTTAATCCCCTAGTGTTCATATCATCTGCAAGAGCTGAATGACTGTGAGTATTATGTGTATTGGGACTTTGCTCAAAGACAACAACTAGACTTGAGTTACCATGCACATAACTCTGGACTCCCTAATTTTCAGTCTGGCATTTCTCTAGACACATGTTTCCCACAGGGTGTACAGTGCCACCTTCATTTTGCATGAACAGGTTTTTTATCAATTAGTTTTGGTTTAGTGCAGAGGCTAGACCATGAATAAAAGTGTTCATGCACAGAATTAGAAATGTATTGCATTCAAGGCAAGGAATCTCACAATATCTGCATTGTATAGTATTAGGTCAACATATGGTGCATGGAAATTAAATGCAATGTAATTATTATTACTGTTTGCTGCTTCTCTTTGAGGACTTTGAGTCCTACAATTAAGCTTGACAATACAGATAATAAACATTTTAAAGATTCATTGACTTGAAATGAACTATCATAATTATATCAGTTGAGAATTTGTTTCCTCTTCTCCAAAGTAGTGCTTGTACTAGATGACTGTTATAGTCTTCCATCCCTAATTTCTGTTTTCAGAGATACCATCTGTGTTGTCATTGCATACACCACATTTGGCATCTTTCACTGCTTTCTGCTTATATTTAAGTGAGCTGAAAGGGGCTTGAACAGGCAAAATTAAGAATACAAGGACAGAGATTACAAAAGCAAGGAAGGCTAAAGGGGTGTTTCTGTGTAAGTGTGGGAGAGGGACCATCTTCTTAGAGCAGAGTTGGAGTTGTAGAGCCTTTTCCCAGTAACACCTCAGGTGCTGCACAGATGTCGTTCTGCTGCAAGGTGAATACAATAAAGCCAAGTTGCAATGGTAATGGCTGTATCACCCTAATAAATCCTAAGACCTTCAGACTCATACTCAGATAATGATGTTACAGCTACAGTTATGGCTTATTTATTTAACCAAGGGCAAAGTCGTTGAGACACAGTTTCATTTTCAAGAAAGGCCTGACAAGGCAGATGGCAGTAATGGCACAGGACAAATGAACATCTTCACTAGCCAGCCAATACAAAATAAAGCACAGCTCAGGAGGACAGAGTGTGTGCTCTTAAGAGGAAACATAAACCAATGAAATGAAATACCTACTGAGCATTAATAAACCCATTAGTGAACATTAATAAAATAAAAAGGCTCACTCATTTACAGCCCCGGGAGTCAGCAGCTCCAGTCTCCGTGAACTATTTAGGGGGACTGGAAAAATGATTTGAGGGGGAGAGTTGGGAAAAAGAGTAAATCAGTAGGTACATTTTAGTTAATGGGCAGGGACTGAATATAGCTGAGGGCTGATTCAGCTGAAGTGAAGGTTGGAATGAGTCTATGAGGAAATTAATAATTCTGTGTACAGAGAGGGGTTTCAATAGCATGCAGTAAATAACACCTAGGGATACACAATGAACAATGAGGATGAAACAAATAATTGAATAGCTGCAATATCCTGAGTCACTGTCCTTCCTGCCTGAATGAGGTGGGGGTGAAGGAGAAAAAAAGTCTGTAATTAAATACCATATCGGAACGAAACAGTATCAAGGTTGCATGGTTCTTTATTTGGGGTTCCCACCCCAGTCTATTTGTCTTCTCAGTCCTGACTGTATTTCCTCCACGCTACCATTTTCTTTCTCCTTTATTTCTCCTTGCCTATTTGTAGTCTGTTCACTCTTGTTTTCAACTCTTTCCTCAGTTTGTCTCTCCTACCATCTAACTCAGGTACATCTATTCTCCTTTCTAAATCCAGCTGCATGCTGTATTTATATGTATTTATATGTATCCATATTTCCCAATTAATTCTCCAACATCCCATCTGTTCTTTGTTCAAGAGAGGGTCATATTGGAAATTACACAGAACTGATCGCATCCATTCAATGCACACAAACCTTTCATGATTCCTGTAGCAGAAAACAGGACATTAATGATTTTACAAACAGCACAATTATTTTTTTTTAATATGTACTTGAAGTGTTGAGTCAAACATTAAGTTTCAATACATTAAAAAGCAACGTCTTGACAGGGTTGTGTTGTTTCTCCAATATGCCAGTAATGACTTTTCTGCCTCAAAAAGGGAATGTAAGAGACAAATCCAGAACTAATCTGGCTACCTAGAGAACTGATGAATAACAAAACCTTGAAAAATAAGACAGGACAAATCAAGAAAACCTGGGATTTGTCTGGTTTATCTTTTCTGAATTTAGATTCTACACGGAATTTCCAAATTTTTGTGTAACAAGAAAACTGTGACATGAAGATATGTCTTTGTTGAAAAAAAAAAGAAAAAAAAAAGGGAAACCACATCTGGTGTGTTTGGTTGTTTTCTGTTTGTGGTTTGGTTTTTTTCTAAGAGTCAAAACAAATCATGAAAGGGTCCTTTAGATGGGACTTAAGAATGAAAACCTGTCAAATTATCTTTATATATTTTGCAATGTTCTACTTCATGAATACAACCTATTAGCAGGGAATTTTTTTCTGTAGATACTATTGATTTTTGTTCACTTCTAATTCAACAAAGTGTGAATTGCAGTCAACTGTTTGAACAGCAAAAAAATACAGCAAATATGTATTGTTTCCAACCTTTAAAAGTTTTACTCAATGGAATTATTTTAAAAACATATCTTACATCCATGTTTTTCCATTATGTTCTTAATTACATATATATTTTTTTTTTTTTTTAAAGTTATCAGATAATATAAACATAACATGCTGTTACACCTACTAAATCAAGACTGGGTGTAATTCACAGCAAATATGATTTTGTAACTTCATTTTTTTAAAGTCTAATTTATATATGAAGATATATTATTATAATATTAATTTGTTTATAACTGATCCATAAAAATGCAATGAAATCTCTTTGGACCGATATTAAAAAAAAAAAAAAAAAAAAAAAAAAAAAGGAAGGGGGTGGAAAGAGGCAGGGAGAGTGGGAAGAAGGTATGAAACTAGTATGGTGGTAGGGTTTTTGAGTGACAAATAACCAGACAGCATAAACTAGTCAGAAATCTGGTGATCGTATAGACAGGAACTTCAGGCCTTCTGGCTGAATGACAGAGGCCCAGAATACAGTTGTGCTAAGCAGAGCTTCATTTTACAAGTGGAGTTAGCAATATTGCCTGTATTTCTGCCTATAGTAATGTAAAATTCCAAATTGGTAGAAGATTTCTTTGTTTAATGTGCTCGATGTCAAATTGATAAAAGCATGTTGCAAAGGTTCTGAGTGTATAAAAATCACTGTTCCTTAGAATGAAAATAGGAAATAAAAATTCATTAATTCATTACTGAGAAAGTAATGTGATTATCATTTTGCCTACATCCTTGTAAATGCAATAGATATAGTTAAGATAAAAAATGTATAAGAGAATATATATTCTCATTTATTTCAGTTATCAGGTCACTGCAACAGAAGCGTTCAAGAAAAAAAAACTTTATATAAATGTTTTACAAATAAACTCCTGCTATATTTAAATTAAAATTATTTGTAGAATTACTAGTTCTTACAAAAAGTCCACTTTTAGAAGTTAGTATTTCAGCAGTTTCTTCAGAGATTTTTTATGTGAAACAGGTTTCTGAGTCTAACATTGAGGTAAACTCAATTATCTTGCATTGTGAATTTAAATCTTTTGTCATCCACTCAAGCTGAAAAAACAGAGAAATAAATTCACTATACTACAGTGTTTATACTCAGCCATTTGTGTACAAAAAATATTGGAAGGTATAAAAAGCAGACATGTATGTGAATCTATGTTAATCTCAGTAAATATTTTTAATAACACTTGTATCCTCCTCTGGGAAAAAGAAAGGTAAATCCAAGAATCTTTTTTACCTGAAGATCTTTATTATAAATTTACAGGCCATTTATTTAGATTTTGTGAGTTCAACTAAAGGAATGACTAAAAACTGTCACAACATACCCTGTTTAAATGCACAAGCCATGCAGACATCTAGGAAAAAGATCAGAGGATTTTTGTTATTATGGATCATGAGTTGTGTATCTAACTTTGATAAACTGACTCTTTTGAGGCTTACATCCTACTTCAAGTAATTGACTTGCTGAAACCGGACATTCCGTACAAGCCGTCCTGAACAGCTGACCAGGAACTACGAGTTCCTAGCTCATCTTTGCCAGTAGAGTATTGAAAATACCTTCAGCAAGGAAAGAGTTCTCTTCACCAGACCATGACATACTCTGAAATAACAATCTCACTTTGTTGTTCCATCTAAGACACAATTCTAGAATTTAGTCATGAAATCATAGAAATAGGACATTTACTCCAGGTCAAAAGTAATGGCTCCAGAAGCAAAAGGTGCCCAAAATCCCAGATTTTGGTTATACAGTTCTTTGGCTAAAACACTCAGCTTAATAAAAACAATAGGTTGAGATTGCTTTTTTGTTTGATTGGTTGGTTTTGACTTTTTTAATCCCTGCATTTTCTTCACCACCCCTACCCCCCACCCTGATTGTCTATTGAAAAATAAAAGACATGCCACGAGTAGAACCTCTCCCAGCTGAGGTGTTTATAATGAGAATTATGACTAATCTCTATATTTCTTTTACTAGGTCTTACAATTTATTTTCTTTCTTTATTTATTTAAAAAATTTCTTAGTGCTCCATGCCATTTTAGTGAGTCTTTTTGCAACTGTTTGAATTAATCTGTCTCGAGTATGACTATAGGATTTATCTCATTTACATTTAGCCAGTGAATGTTAGGTATCTAAACTAGACCTGTGGCTTATTTTTATGACAAACATTTTATGATGTATTGAACACGGTAATCTACTTCCATGAGCTCCACAAAGAACCTGGGTGGTGTTCATGGTGTTAGTATCTTGTTTCTGCGACAAAACCTGCTTAAGATAACAAAAGAGTGTAACTGGAATTGACTTGGTGCTCCAGGTGAGAACACATTCCCTTTTCATTAAACATGCTGTTTCTAGTAGAAATACATTTTCAGAGACATTGTAGGATCATTTTTTTTATATTACTGTTATAGTAACAATTCTTTGTAATCAGATACCAACCAATCACACATATATTTTCTCATTTCTAACTTACTACTACTCTCTAAAAGCATGACCACGCTTCTGCACAGTTAATTTTTATCTCATTTTTGTCCCAAACCATCAGAAACATCTAATTCTTGTACTACGGTATCTTAAAGCTCTTCACCAGATAAATAAATTTATAACCAGACTGGGTGTTTTGTGTGTGTGTGTGTGTGTGGGGGGGTGTGTTCCAAAAATCATTCTCATTCTTTCTTCTCTGAATTAAGCTTGATCCTCTTCACCACATTAAAAAAGTTAAATTTAACTGAAAACATAAGCCAGCAGTTTTATCTTTCATACCCATGTCAATAAGAAGGAACCTCTAGTTAACGGAATCTTTTTTCATCTTTATATATGACATCTATTTATTTATGACTGTTTTCTAACAGTCACTTTGAGATATTTCTATTTATTCCTAAACTCTGCTTTCCCCCCAGTACATCTAGCTTATTCATTCTCTTTTAAGTCTCATACACTTCCACAAAATTTTATGACTTGCCACATAATTCCAGGATTTGATCTTCATCATGCAAACTTTGTGTTGAAGTATGATTCTAAGTTAATCCAGGAGTTAAAGGAATTAAAAGTTTAAATTTTATCTAAGTTGTGATGCATAGACAATATCCATCACCCAAATGCCAGGGAGAAATCTGTAGTAACTGAGATATAACTGCATATTAATAACAAAGTTAACCTATAACTGTTTAGGATTAAGATATTTCTTTTAGTGCATCTACTGCAATGTTAGTGAGAGTAACAGACTGCTGCTGTTGGCTGTAGTGGTGGTTAGTGTCACATTGGGAAGTCTATACATATTTAGCGACTTAGAATGAAATCTGTCATCAGTGAAACCTAAATTTCACACACACACAAATTAATCTTTCTGTAGATTCTTGGAAACAATATTTTTCAGTGTATAACATAGTAGACTCAAATCATCTGGTATTTCCATAGGACGGGGGTGGGACATAACCAAATGAAATGAAATAATATTATCTTCTAAAAGACACATATGGGAATTCTTCTGATTTCAATGAGGTTCCAATTATTTTTTCATAGTTTTGCAGTTTTGAAAGTCATTTCAGTACTAAAAGAAATTAATAATTTCCTTTGCTCATCACTTGCTTTCATTACAATTTCAGTTAAATCTGACAAGATCATTTAAGAACATCAAGGAACTGGTTTTAATACATAGAAATTTTTTCGCTTTTTGCTTTTTGTTTTTATGCCATTTAACAATATTTTTTGGTCAATGTTTCATAGCATGTAGTGCCTGATGCTCTGGGTTCAACCTACTCACACTGTTCTTCATTATGTGTTTATTATATATTTCTTTAAAGATTTTTCCAGGGACCAGATTTCTTGTAATTCCTATCAAAGTCAAGACAAATTCACTCATTGACTTCAATAACTGTCAGAGGGGGTACAAAAATCATGTTAACTGAGATCTGTTAGGTTGTTGGTTTTTTTTTTTTCCCCTCATCATTACAGATTTTTCTAACACTAAGAATCATCTTGTCTACCGGTAGATATTTAAAAGCTAGATATCCAGCCTGAGTCTAGTATATAGAGCTGTATTCACAGTTCTATATTCTACTATATGCATAGACTATCATTATTGTTTTAGGGAGTTACTGTTTTCTATTAGACATTTAATTTATTCCCACAATATCCTCTATTGTCTCCATTACATTTTAAGATAATGCAAATAACTAGCCCACGTATAAAGATCTACCTTCAAGGTGAATTTTGTTAAATGAATTAAATTCCTCAATATGTAATTTCTGTCTACAAAACTTTTAAGTATTTACTACAAAGACTATTACAGGGTATAATAGAATATTTCATATTCTTTTATTCATAAAGCTTTCAAAAGAGTGGTAGCGTATTGCTTATAATTTAATGATAAGAAAATAAGCCAAACATTAAACCTGATAAAAAGTAAAGAAACAATTTTCCATTACAGCAATAATTATTCCTTAAGAAAAAGTCAGTTTTAGGCAAATCATGGGATATTTAATAAAACATAGTAAATGAGGCAGTTTGAAACATATTTTAAAGATATTTGGTTTTATCTATGTTATAATAGTACTATAATTCACAGTGTATTAATTTGTCTATAATGCTACAAAATTTAATAATTTGTTTAATGCTATTATATAGTCATTAACTCAAGTAAAATAAAAAATAAAGTCTATAAATCTCTAAATCTATAAATCTTTAAAAAGACACGTATGTATGTGCCCCCTATTGATGAGGAAAGGGAATTCTTCTGATTTCAATGAGTGTTCCAATTATTTTTTCATAGTTTTGCAGTTTTGAAAGTATTTTCAGTACTAAGAGGAATTAATAATTTCCTTTGTCATCACTTGCTTTTATTACAATTTCAGTTAAATTGGGTGCAAATAAGTAAGTATAGAATATCAAATCACAGAATGGTTTGAGTTGGAAGGGACCTTTAAATATCATCTAGTCCACATTGCCTGCAGTGGGTGCAGATATCTGCCAACAGATCAGGTTGCTCAAAGCTCCATCCAGCCTCACCTTGAACCCTTCCAGGAATGGACCATCTTCAACTTCTCTGACCAGACTTCGGGAAATCTAATTTAAACCTGCCCTCTTTCTGTTTAAACTGTTACTCGCTTGCCATATCACTACAGGTCTTGGTAAAAAAAGTCTTTCTCCATCTTTCCTACGAGCCCCCTTTAAATATTGATAGGCCACAATAAGGTCTCCCCAGTGTGTTGTCCACGCTGAACAACCCCGGCTCTCTCAGCCTTTCTTCATAGGAGGGGTGTTCTGTCCTTCTAATCTTTTTTGTGGTCTTCCTCTGGATCTGACTTTCTATGGGTGTCATCTACCTGGATGTCTGTAAAGCTCTAGATACAGCCCCCCCTCCCCCCCCCCCCCCCCCAACATTTTGGCAACTGTATTGGAGAGATACGAGTCATGAATAGATTGAGAGCAGCCCTACTAAGAAGGAAGTTGGGGATCCTGGTGGATGAAAGATTGGACATGAGCTGGTAATGTGAGCTTACAGCCCAGAAAGCCAATTGTATCCTGGGCTGCAGCAAAAGCGGAATAGCCAACAGTCCAAGTGAGGTGATTTTCCCCATCTACTCTGCTTTAATGAGACCCCATCTAGAGTTCTGCATCCAGCTCTGAGACCACAGCAGAATGAAGACATGGACCTGTTAGAGCAGATCCAGAGGAAGACCACTAAAATGATCAGATGTACGGAACATCCCTCCTATGAAGGAAGGCTGAGAGACCTGGGGTTGTTCAGCCTGGACAACACACTGGGAGACCTTAATGTGGCCTTTCAACATTTAAAGGGGGCTCATAGGAAAGAAAGAGAGAGACATTTTAACAAGACCTGTCCTGATCTGGTAAGGAGTAACAGTATAAACTGAAAAAGGGTAGGTTTAAATTAGATTTCCCAAAGTCTGGTCAGAGAAGTTGAAGATGGTCCATTCCTGGGAGGGTTCAAGGTGAGGTTGGATGGAGCTTTGAGCAACCTGATCTGCTGGCAGACATCTGTACCCACTGCAGGCAATGTGGTCTAAATGATCTTTAAAGGTCCCTTCCAACCCAACCATTCTTTGATTCTATGATTCTATTTTTAAGAAACATAACAAAACCACTATAAAATGCAACACTTTTTCAGCATTAGCTCAATGGTTCCATAATTGCCACTCTAAATGCAATGGATTAATTGCATTTACACAGTTACTAACCGTAACTCTTTTTTCTATCATAATAAAGGTTTAATTTTTCCCACGTGAGCATTACAGCCATTTTTCTCTGACTCTTTCATCCCTTGATCTTGGCAAAGGTTTCAGAGAAGGCTGCCCTCAACTTTTCTGTGCTTGGGTTATGACCAAATTATTAAAGGAAGCAAATCTTTCATTAAAAGAATGTGCTGTGGTGGCACAATGAAAAAAGTGTTATCTAAGTTAACATACTGTGGAAAATGTGACTCTAACATACACATCTTTCTGTATTCTTCAGCTACAGAGTAAAATCATGGAAATTTTTTGAGAGTACAATGTAATATTGTAGATAGGCAACAATTCTGTGAAAATGTATGGGTATAGCAAAAATGCTCGCAGACAGCATCCAAAAGAAGCAAAACACATAATCTAAATTGAGGACATTTAATGTGTTTACCTTTGAGAGTACAATTTCTGGAAAATCACGAAAATATTTCACTATATCAGAACTTAAACAGGACTGCTTAGAAAGCTTGTACAGCTCCCTTTTTTCCAAAATTGTGGAACCCTTGTGCGTGAATGAGAAGTTGCATAAGTCAGTCTACTTCTTTCTTATTCTTCTATCAAATGGCTCTTTCATTATTAATGTAAAGAGAATAACATGAGGAGTTACTGAAAAATTGGCCACACAATCCCTAGACACACCTACTATAATGAAGGTCTTTGCTGGATTAATATTGTCTCTAGCCATCTGTCTACTAGTCAACAGGCCAGTTGCCTATCCTGTATGAACATGTAGTGCAAATTCTCTATAATTTACATCTGCTGTTTTTGCCAGACTTAGTAAACAGCCCATGACAGATGCTGCAGAAATCAGCATCTGCTTAGTTTCCCAGATCTCTCTTACTGCTCTTTCTCAGCCAAAACAAGGCGGGAGAGATTAGGAAACTTGATTTTATATGCCTATTGCATGTACATGCTTACTAACAGAAAATCCAAAGGATGTTACGGAGCACTTAACCTTTACTATGTTTGCTGTTAGCTAATTTCTTTGCATCTTCTGAATTTTTGTGATATTATTTCAATACTTTTAGTAGTGTCAGTAAGAAAAAGTCTAGATAGAGGACATAAACAACATTGCAGGATAGAACTTGGAATATGTTTAAATTATGGAATGTACCAACTATTAAAGATGGTTGTTAAAGCATTGAATGCACAAGCAATTTCCACTGTTCTAAGTATTGAAAGAAATCAGTTCAAACTTGAAAATTGAAACAGACCTTCTTAATTTTAACAAATCAGTTTTTCCACTCATTCAATTAAATGTGCTCTGCCTACTTCTGGGCATGAGCGGTTAGTAAGTTGTACAAAACCAGTTTAATATAATACTTAAAAGGTGTATATTTCTGCACATATCTAAGATTAGAAATTTCTATGATTAGGCATTTTTTTTCTGAAAGAGGCTGGGAAGAGAGTATTTCTTATGGTTCTCTGTTTTCACATCTACCATCTGGTCTTCTGTTGTTGTTAAAAAAAAAGCAAACAAACAAAAAAAGAAAACCACACTAAAGCAGAGTAGTAGATGAAGCCTTTTATTTGGGGGCCTTTATAAAAGTTTTTCCACCAGTGATTTGTTAATAAAGCTGTTCTGATAGTAATGGTTGGAAGACTGCATAATGGAAACAGGCATTTGGTCATTATGTCGTGTAAATCTCTGAGTGGGATTATGCAGAGGTACAGTAATAAATTTTAAAAAAACATATATTTAAGAATCCTCACTGGCAAATCAAAAGTTGGCAGACTCTCCTGATTAAGTGTTTCCAGATGGACAATGAGATATATCTGGGATTACTACATCAATAAAACAAGCCCCACTTACTCCTATTGGATATTCTTCTTGCAGTAGTCCACCAGAGTTTCTATAGTGTTAAACATTCACATTTTTATAAGTAAGTATTTACAAAACTGGTAAAACACAAAAATTCCAGGTTAAATTATCTCTGTAGATGGATGGACTCATGAACAAAGTCTGAAAGTTCCACTAGCAGATAAAGTGGTGTTATTTTAGATGCCTCAGAGTTTCCAGCCTCACCCTTATCTGCCAATCCAGAAGGTCAGGGGCCTTGCATCATAGTTAGTAACTTGACATGGAAGTCTCTGATAGTCTAAAGCATCTGAAAAGAAACTGGATGTCTAAATTTGGAGAATTCTACCACTTTCAAAGAGACAGATTTTTCTTTTATTATGATCAGGAGATGTACATATAGCCTGCAGATTGTAACAGAAAACAAACTCCATAACACTTCTGTTGTTAGTTGAAAAAGATTGCAGTCCCCAAGCTAACTTTAAAGACATTTTATAATAATTTATAGTGTGCATTAATTTCTATATTATAATGGTGTTTAATGGGTTATAGTTATAGAATATCAATCTAATCTAAAATGCTTTATGTATGCACCCTAAACAGGCTTTCAGTACCATTATAGAACAGATATCATGATCTTTCCTGTCACTAATCATTTAAAAGGATTAATATTTTCCCATTTGTTTCCTTTGGCCACAGTATGTGCAAATTGCAACTCTTAGCATTTCTTTGATTGAGAAATAGTTACTATTTTCTGAAAAATGTATGCATGTTCTTTTTACCTATGGAAATTTTAACACAACATGAGTCGTACTTCCTACCACCCATGAAATGACCACATATTGGTTATCCTGGCAGAAATCCCTGAAAATGTATTCAGAATTTTAGAGCAATAGATTTTGTAAATTGCATTAGGCTCAGCTCTCAGCCAACACCCCCCAATTACCTCTCATGGATGGTGCTTTACCTTTAAATGAACCCTATGAAGGCACTAGTAAAAAGGCAGTAGGAACTTAAGTCATCAATTATCCAGCACTACAAAGTGCTTAAATGCAACTTTAATAGCTAGATAGATCATTTAGAACTGAAATTTGAAGCACAGTGTGTTCAATTTAAGCAAAATGTACTATAGATTGGGAAGAAAAGGCACTGCAGATTATATAGAATGGTCAGAGATTTAGATTAGAAATAAAAGTCATACTTAATAGATAAAGGGCACTGTGTTTCTGCAGGTGGAAGTGCCTTTTCAAAGTCAAATATTCTGGAAGAAACGAAAACACCTAAAAGCCCTATACATGGGCAGATATGTGGCTACATATCCCAGGACTTTAGCAGATGATAGTAACTGAAGAAGCTGGGGTTTTCCCATCCACAAATTCATTAGCTCCTCTGGGTACTCAGCAAACACCAAGAAATATCTGAACCTCAGAACAAGAGCAGAGCTATTTTAAAAATTCTTCTGCAGCCTCAGGGAAGCAGCAGTCTTGTATCCCCTGCCCTTCTGCATTGCTATTATATTCAGGATAGCCATAGGCAACCTTTGAGTACTTCCCCTCCCTCATTGCATGGCTAAGATGAGCTGTGTTAGTAATCTTCTAGCTCTTCAGAGGAAGTGGACTGAGCCCACCTGAAAGGCTACACTAGCCTTTTATTCCAGTGCTGCCTTGTTCTCTGTTAACTGTGAAATAACAATCATGCTTGTGGATCTGTTAAACCATATATTTATGTGACTGAAAATCTTGTGTGTTTATATTTTTTTGGAAATACTTGGGAGCAAAGTGAGTTAATACGACACAGCAGATACTTGTACTAAATAAAAGCAGTGAAAGAAGAGGTGAAAAGTAAAGCTGTTATCTCCACGTGAAGATGGTTCCTTGTGTGTAAAGGAATAGAAAATTTAAATGTTCTTTTCATGAAACTTGGTTAGAAGAACTGACTATTGATTGAACTCCACTTCTTTTATCAGGGGTGTATTAAACACAATACAATGCACAGGGCAGTGCACTAAAAAAAAAAAGTACATATTTTCTCTCCAGATATATCTCAGTAGGTCATCACTTTATATTTACTCTCTTTTCCTCTGCTGCACAAAATTTGCTTTTGGAAAGAGATCTGCATTGCTCAGACAGTAATCTTTCTTGGATCATCAAAAATACTTTGGACACTGGCACCATCTAAAAGTAGTTTTGCAGAAAATATTTGTGACCTCTGAATAGGTGTTTCTTGTAGTCTAATTTTGACTTATTAATTGTTTTCTTAATATCTGTACTGCACATCCTTGTTTTTGGAAATGAACCAGTAGATGACAAGCAGAAAGTACTCCTATGTTCAATTGACCTATACATCTGCTTTAACTGTTCACTACAAAGAAAGTTGTATCTTCAGATGGTTTTGTAATGTGGCATTCAGACTACTGGAAAAAAGTTTCCTTGTCAGTTTTGGCAATGTACTAACAAATTCTTGCTTTCATGATGTCCAGAAAATCATGCAACTGCAATATCAACTCATGAAAGTGCTGGGTGAAAGCCTTTGAGACATGAAGAAGTTAACTGAATACAGTTTGACTTCTATCCCTTTAATGGCACATTTTACAATGTGTTCAGCCTTCATGTTTTCTTCTTTCTCAAGAGGATAAGACTCCAGGCACTGAACAATATATTTTCCTCTCAAACCCTCTGTATTTGATAAACTTTAATATGGGCAGAGAAAACTACTAGTGCACTCAAAAAGTCTTAAAAAAAAATATTAAGCTTCATTAATGTAAGAATAATATCTTTTGCATACAACTTATTGGACTGCATTATCAAATCCTTGCAGCTACTTTCCATTTAGTGAGCTTTCTACTTACAAGAGATTTGGAAAGTGTGATAGAATCACTCACAGTAAGATACTTACTGTCATTTGAAAGATCATTTTTTCAAGGTGTCAGAAGACAAGTACATATTGATTTGTATATGAAAGAATGGAAATTGCAAGTGGATTTGACCCTGAATATAGTACAGGTTCAGATCAGTATTGTTAAATAGAGACTCATACAATGTAAAAGATGATAATTCTTTAATTTATTAATTTATGTATTTACCTCTCTATTTCTATTTTAGGAATTCCTAAATTCTTATGGTGTGAGTGTTATTGTGTTTTTTTCTAAGTTCCTGAAGTGACTTACAGTGTGAAATGCAGTATCTTCTATGAGTTCTAACTATAGTATTATGTTTGTATGTGTATGTTAGGGTAAATTCTAATTATTGTTTGAGATTTCTTTTTTAAAAAGGTATATTCTGGAGAAGGTATTACATAGAACATTTCAACAGAAGATTGCTATTTGACTGGAAACCTAGCTATCTTTCCAGTTCCCTTTAAATGTTGCCAGCTTAGCTTTATTCACTGTAAATTTACTTTGATCAGAACTGAATTAGTAATGAAAAACAGAAATCAGGATTCACAATTCCATTATTCAGAGGAAAAGAAACATTCCTCAACCTAATATTAAAGTTGGGTTCTCCAGTCAGTTGTCCAATCAATATCAGTGATATCAGCACTGATAACCTAGTCTCCCTTATAGTCACCTTTTAATATTGTCATATTGATGGTCGCTGTTTCAGATGTTCTTGCATGGTACTAATCCAATTGTATTTAACATCACAGGGGGTTTTATGAAAAGCAAATGAAACTGTCTATGAATGGAAAAATACTGAGAAATATATATCATTCTTTCATATTCAAACACATTCAATTTCTAAATATATACATCAGAAATATTTATTAATTAGCATTTTAAAATTAGCAAATTAAAGAAAACTAGCCATTTTTTTCATTGTTTAAATTGCTAAATATCATCAAGCCACTGAAGTCTTTGGTGACAAAGTTATGGAAAAATGAAAATAAAAATAATGGAATACCACATCAAGAAGTATTAGATTAGAGGACTGATTTTTATAAATGGCTCTTTATTATCTTATTTCCCACAAAAGAGGTTAGTAGGTAAGCCGTTTATGCAGCAAGAAGTAATGTACAGTTTTAATACAGAAAATGATCAAGAGACTGGGGACCAAATGGAATAAAGTAACTAGCCAAGTGATAAAAATTTAAAATTGACCACAGTCATCTAGGTCAGTTAAAACTAAAGAAGACTATGAAAAAGTTTTTGATATACAAAGGAAATAAAGTTGAATTAAGAACTTATTAGTTAAATATAATCTATATATGAGGCAGTGTATTGATGGATATAATTTTTAACTACTAAACTTAAATTCATTAGATGGGCTCAGAAAAAAAACAACCAGTCTACATAGCAGAAATCTGTCTTAGACATGCAGCGATATTAAAATATTTAAATATGTTTCTAATGTTTAAAAAAAGAAAAAAAAAAATTGAATTGTCTCCACAATTATACGTCCTGTAATACAGGCTATTAAAGGTTTTCATCATACAGAGAACATGTGTATATTAGAGCATGAACCTGAATATTTAAATTTTAAGAGATAATTCAGAGGCACTGATCAGGCAAAATGTGGAGCTGGGGTGGGGAGAAGCTTGGACAAGTCCTGGGCCTGTGTTTACAGAATCACAGGATCATAGAATGGTTGAGGTTAGACTGGATCTCTGGAGGTCATGTCATCCAACTTCCCTGCTCAAGCAGGGCCACCTACAGCCAGTTGCCCAGGACCATGTCCAGGTGACTTTTGAATGTCTCTGAGAATGCAGACTCCACAACCTCCCCGAGCAACATGTTCTTTCAAGGCAGCTCTTTGTTCCAGGATTCAATTCAAGCAATGCCTTGCAGTCCTTTCTGTGGACTCTAAGGGCTTTTCACAACTTTGGGGGGCAAATTACCTCTTCCTACTCCTTTCAGCAGGCTTCCAAACCTGCCTGACTTTCTAGACAAAATATGGGCCCCTGACTTTCCACATTGCTTATTTTTTAACTCTCTTCTTAATCCTGTTTGGCTTCCACTAACTAAAACAAAGTGCAGGTGAAAGTTCTGGGGAAAGTTCTATTCTGGGGAAAGTTCTCCACAAGATCAGCTCTGAGAAGGCACTGCAAACAAGAGCACATACGGATGACTGTCTCTATCCTATGAAATCCTCCAGTACTGGTCTCTGATCTTGCATCCTAAAGGATAACTGTGGACCCTCATGCCATACACCAGAGTGTGCAATATATCCCTCAGGTTCATGCTGCAGAAACATTCCTCTGATGGGCTGCAAAAAAAGCTATCATAACCTTTCAAACATATCAAACAGGTACAAACATGGAAAAAAGTAGTTATGTTCTCCTAGACATAGGGGTCCACTTTGGACTCAGAGGAAATTGAGGCCCAGGTGCTATACAGTGTATATGCAAACTGCCAGTTTTAGAAGGAATTACCCCCAAAAAATCTAGCTTTGGGCTGGTCTATACCCTTGCCTTGAACACTGTATACTGGTCCCCAAGATGTCATTTAGCAATATAGACAAAACAAATTTTGTAGCATCAGTTTGGATCTGGAAATTTTGCAGCTCCACCAAAAGTATTTTGTTCTTAATGTCATTGCCTCCTATTCTCAGCTAGGTCATGTGTAGTCAGCCCGTTTAATCTGCACTGCTGTGAAGGCATACTTACAGGCATAGTTAATTGCATCATTTTCCTAAGACCACATAGGATCTCAGAACTGAGAATCAAACCTTATCTTCAAAGCTCCATTTTTCCCCTAGTACCCATTCTTTGTCCCTAAATAAAAAGGTCTAAAAAAGATTAATTCCTTGAAAGATAAATAGAGAGTACTAAAATGTAACTGGGATGCCATTCACAACTTCTGAAATAAAAACTGTGGAATCATAGAAACTTGTGTTCCCAACATCTCTCTCCCAAAAAAGTCTCCACTTACTCTATAAAATCCAGTTTGAATACAGTGAGGTTTTTCCAGTATACTTGAAAGGTCATAATTTACAACCCTTTTGACTATAAAAGGGATAGGTTTGTTTAGTCACTTGGTTGGTTCAGTTTGGAGAAGTGAAGGATGAGCGGTGACCTTGTCACGGTTTATAATGTCCTCAAGGGTGGCAGGGGAGGGGGAGGTGCTGACCTTCTCTCTCTGGTGAACAGTGATAGGACATGTGGAAATGGTTTGAAGCTGTGTCAGAGGAAGTTCAGGTTGGACATCAGGAAAAGGTTCTTCACTGCGAGGGTGGTCAGTCAGTGGAACAGGCTCCCCAGGGAAGCAGTCACAGCACCAAGCCTGTCAGAGTTCAAGAAGATCTGTACAGTTTGCTTACTCATATGATTTAGTTTTAGGTAGTCCTGTGAGGAGCAGGGAGTTGAACTTTGTGATCTTTATGGATCCTTTCTAACTCAAGATATTATATGATTCTATGATTCCAAAACCATAGGCACAGAAATTTTGTTCTGGATACACTGAAGGATAATTTACTATGTATTTGTGTCTCTTGGCAGATTGACTTCTTAACTGAATTACATTATCATTTACTGTTAGTCCTGCATATACCCGCAATGTCTATGTGCAGTGTATTGTCAGAGACATGCAGGCTGCTGTATTCAGCTGTGAAATGGGCAAGATCACAAGTTATTAGGAGTTTTTTCTCCTTTATCTAGGCATCTTCTATAAAACTTCTAGAAATGTAAACATCTCAGAGATGTCAATTGTTCTGCCACATCAGATTAAAAATCAGTCAGTGGATCCAAAGTCTATGGTTAAGAATGAGATATTTGCACTCACAGAGAGAAAGTAATTACACCAGTGTTGCTTTGCAGGAAACCTGGCTATGTTTGCTATTTTCCTTGTATATTTCCTATAATTTTCTCTACTATTTGTGTAGACGTAATCATATAGTGCATTGCTGGGATATTGAATAGGGCTTCAATAGAGCCAAAATTTATTTTCAGGAAGTTCATAGGAATGCACTAAATCTTGAGACTTCTACATCTCTGTCAAATTCAGATGTTGTAGACCAAGATTAAGAATTGCAATCCCACAGCAGTATCAACTGAAAAGATCTAAGTTACTTCTTTGCAAAATTTCAAAATCTGTTAACTGGACACACATATAAACAAACAAGTACAGATGAAGCTGCTTCTGAAAGAAACCAAAGTAAGAATACACAAATGTACATATATTAGTTATATTGGTGGGCCCCATTAAAATTTTCACTAAACTTCTATTGGTTAAATAAAGTTTAACTGAAAACATGAACAACTAGTGAATTGAATTAGTTTTAAGGCAACATTTTAGCTGCAAAAGTAAGTTTTCTTCTCTCTAAAATTATGTAATACTTACTAAGAACATCATTTACTCCCAACAGAGAAAAACAGTGTAGACAAGAAAAACCCCCACAGATGAGGTAAATTACTAGGATGGAAAATGAAGGTCACCATTCTGTCTATGTAAACATGTCTTTACAACAACCAAAAAGTTGCACCCCACATACAGTTATTTATTTATTTATTTATTAATGGAGACATTTATTAATATTGTTCTTTTGCAGTTTCTGCAATTCTGGTTATGCAAGTTAGGATACAATCTTCAGAGCGGGATTAGTTTTAACATGTACTTATCTGCTCAGCAAGCTGTAATAATTCTTCAGTATCATAATATATTTGTTCATATCTGTGGTATTTTCAGAAATCAAGTAGATAACATTAATCCTCTTCAAAATTAGACCACACACAAGAATACAACCTTTGAAATAAAACAAAGAAAAATACATGGCTGGTTGGCAAGGAGTCCCAATAGGGCACAAATGCCAACATTTACAGCTCAATCCAATATTCAAGATGGTAAACTGAATAAGGTACACCTGGAAGTATAGCACTATGTAGGGTGAAAAGTACATGACAGAGTGTGCAAATACAAATACTAAAGAGGAATATTAACAAGGTGTCTTGGAACAATAGTGAAACAAGGACAGCCTAGATCATACTGTTCAGGTTTCTAGATGCAGAAAATAAAGTTCCTACAGAAATAATTTTGTCTAAACTTCATGGCATGACCTTAGATACAAAACATGACATTTTACTGCAGGACATTCCTTTGCTATGAGTTAGGTTTGCTCTGATGTATACTGTATCAGAATTATTTTTCCATTAATATTTATTTCACATTCCTTCATGCATACTTTAAGAATCACAGATATGAAAACATAAAATCTTTCCATTCCCTTTTTTTTAAGCTGAAGTAAGTAAAATCGGTTTCATCATTGCATATCTATACATATATATGATTTACAGCACATTCTAAGTTTTGTCAACAATGAGAAACAACTTGAAATAATACACAAAACTTAAGCTGCCTTGCCCAAGATTAGTGCTACAGGTCCGTGTTTCCCTGTGTTTCCATTTGGTACTGAAAATAATTTTGTATCTTCAGCTGTAAGCTCTTGCATGTATTTTAGTAGCCATCAGATGGACACTTTTCCCAACTTATTCTTGAAAAAACGAGGAACATTTAAAAAAAACCTCAAAGAAACAAACAAACAAACAAACAAAAAAAAAACCAAACCAAAAAACAACAAACCAAAACCCCCAACCTTGACAAGAAAAAGAAGTAAGAATATTTTTTTTTCTGGCTCTATTTTTCCTGATCTTCCAGAAATCCCAGTATTATACACTAGCTGCAGCAATCATGCTTAGGAGTAAGTAGTGACAGTGACTAGTAGAATAGGTTGTATAGAGTCAAACAGCAGCTATTTTCTATGCTTTCTCATGAGCTGGACTCAAAGGAAGGAGTCAGGCTATAAACTTACTCATAGTTCCCTATTGTTATAATAAATGACTAAATAAATACAAACTGCACAGTCAGAATGCAAATAGCAGCATAACATGTGATCTGGTCATCTTACCAATGAGGAGAGCCTTCCAGAAAGCCTCTCATCTTTTGCAGACTCACCTGAGACAAGTGGATTTTAGGACTCTTGCTCTGGATCTTTCCACTGTAGCAAGAGATTTGCCTGACTGCAGATGTAATATGACATAAGCACTTAAATAGCTCATATAAATCAGCATAGTGTCCTTAAAGCATGGTTATAATTTACCTCCACTGTACATCTAGGCAGCTGACACAGACTGTCACAATATGTCATTATGGTTGTTTTTATTGTTATCCAAATGTCAAAAATGTGCTTAGTACTTCACAAAACAAAAACATGCAGGGCTGCACTCAGACCTGTATTTTCACATATTCAACCAAATCGTTGGAAGTGAAAATACATAGATTCAGTTCAAAAGGATGGTTTCAAATTTTTCTGCTGTGGCTTGAATCATTAAGTGGAGTCTACTTTTCCAAAGAGAACACTATAGTATGTGATTAAATTAGAGATTTTAAAGATGATACAGAGGGTCAGGTAGTTTGTGGTAGTGAACAGGGAAAGCACAGTAGCATTGCTTCAAATGTTAGCTAAAGTTAACATTAATGTTACAATCATTTAATTTGCTGCTGTATTGTGAGGCCCCAGACAAATCTGAGTATTATATCAAGCATCTCACAACTATATAGGAAATTGGCAGTCCTTGTCATTTTAAAGATAACATCTCTGTTAAAGATATGATGGAACAGGTACGTGAACAAAACAAATTCACACAAAATGTCAGAATGGCTAAAGTATGAAGGCACTTTTCATGATTGCCTAGTGCAAATCGATGCTCAGAACAAGGTCAGCTCAAGAAACTTGCTTTGAGCTGTGTCTAGCCATGTTTTTAATATCTCCAAGGATGGAGACTCCACAACCTCTCTGAGCAACCTGTTGTAATACCTCATCACCTTCCCAGCAAAATCTTTTTTTCTTACTTTTCAGTGAATTTTATTGTATTTCAGTTTGTGCACATTGCCTCTTGTCTTTTCATTGGGCACCACTGAAAAGACTTGGGCTTTGTCTTCTTTACTCTGTCCTGTATACATTGAGAAGATCCCTCCTGATCCTTCCCTTGTTGTCCAGCTTGTTTTTCTTCAGGACCCCACATGTCTTTTCTTGTAGCAGCTTTTTTTGTAGCTTTGTAAGCTGCTTTCCAGGAGGTTGACATGGCATTATTTATCCTCAGGGGCAGTACTTGGCATTTCCTTTTGTTGAACATCATTACATTCCGCTCTGCTCATTTCTCCAGACTATTGAGGTCCATATGAATGGCAGCATCTTCCACAATCATACGTTGTACCAACCCAGCCTCCCAGCTTTATATCTCATCTGTGTACTTGATGAGAGTGTACTTGGTTCCACCATCCAGGTCATTAATGAAGATGTCAGAAATGAAGATGTCCCAGCAGGGAGCCATGGGTACACCACTAGGGGCTGGACTCCATATCGTCTTCATCTGCTGATCACAACCCTCTGAAACCAGTGGTTCAAGTTCACTGTCAATTTACATCACTGTCCACTTAGTCCACACTTCATCAGTTTGTCTATGAGTCTGTTACTGGGATATATTGAAAAAAGACTTACTAAAGACAAGATAAGCAACATCTACTGCTGTCCCCTTACCTACCAAACCAGTCAGTTTCTTGCAGAAGACTACCAGGTTGGCCAGAAATTATTTCCCCTTTGCAAATCCATGCTGACTCGATCAGTTTATTGTTCTTCATGTGTTTAGAAATAGTTTCAGTTATTAGTTTCTCCATCACCTGTCAATAGAGCAAGCTGTGGCTGACTGGCCTATAGCTCCCTGCATCATCCTTCTTGACCTTTTCAATTATAGAAGTGACATTTGCTTTCTTTCAGTTCTCAGGAGCTTCCTGTGATGGCCATGACCTTTCAAAGTTATTCAAGAATGGCCTCACAGTGACATCAGCCAGCTCCTTCAGCACTTTCAGGTCCTATGAATTTATGTATGTTCAGTTTGTTTAAGTAGTCCCTAATCTGATCCTCCTCCATTGAGAGCAAGTCTGTCTTCTCCCAGGTTTCCCACTGGTGTCAGGGGTTTGGGATTGTCTGATGATACATGGGGTCCCTGGGATACATGTCTGGGAAAGGTTAGTAATCTTTACTCTATGCCAGGAGCTACTTAGTCAAGGGTATAAAAGAACTTTACCACTATGTTATTTCAGGGAATAACTTCTTTTAATGTTATCTAATTGTATGGGGTACAAATCATGTAACAAAGGAGTGCTTGAACACCTAGCACTATAAAATTACCTATAATTTCTTTAAAGTGAAAATACCTGCTTGGGTAGCTATCATAATCCATGAGGTGATCAAGGAGGATTACTTTATGACCTTGGTTTTGTCTTGGCCTAGAAAGGGCTTTACAATGGGTTTACATTAAAACAGTGTCATGGTTTAATCCCACCTGCTGGCTCAGCCTCACCTCCTAGTAGGATGAGGAGGAGAATCAGAGATAAAAAAAAAGTAAAACCCATAGGTTGAAATAAGAACAGTTTAATAATTGAAATAAAGCATCATCATCATCATCATCATCATCATAGTAGTAGTAGTAGTAATAGTAATAATAATAGTAATGAAAAGGCAGATAGCAAAAATAGAAAAAGTAAAAAAGACCCAAAACAAGTGATGCACAATTGCTCACCACCCACTGAACAATGTCCACACAGTCCCTGAGCAGCGATCCCCGCCCCAGCCAGCTCCCCCCAGTATTACCGTTCAGTGTGACATCATGTAGTATGAAATATCTCTTTGGCCAGTTTGGGTCAGTTGTCCTGGCTCTGTCCACTCCCTGTTTCCCATGCCCTCTAGCCTTCTCACTGGCAGGACCTGAGAAGCTGAAAAGTCCTTGACTTAGGGTAAGCACTAAGAAACAACTAAAATCATCAGTTTGTTTTCAATATTCCTTTCAAACTAAATCCAAAAGACAGCACTGTACCAGCTACTAGGAAGAAAATTAACTTTACCCCTGCCAAAACCAGGACAGTATCCACCCATTATTCTATACCATTTGCATCATGCCCAGGTCCCACACCTCCCAATACACAATCACCTTTATTATGTTTTGATATAAACATACAGATATCATTCCCTTAGTATGTGGGCCATCCCTATGAAATTATCTGTTGAGTTCATTTAGTCTATGACTTGGGTTCCATCTGCCATAACAGTCTTTCAGGGCAAGAGAGATAATGTATGGTGTTGGGTTGTTGCATGCTGAAGCCAGTTCTGATTCCATCACAGCTCAGTAATCTCATCAGAGTTCATTCTCCATTAATGTGGCGATCAGAAGGGAGTTGGGTTCAGAAACCCAAATCTGGAGTAGCAGATACAGGCGCTGCAAGGTGGCCAGTGTGGTGATGGGCATATAGCCACTATAGAGGTGTTAATATACAGTGTTATGTAGCAATCAGAATCACACAACTTAATTCTTTGTCTTTTCTCACCTGAAATCAAACCCCCTTGAGGCACACATCAGAATTCCCCATCCTCCCTCATTACCCACCAAGGGCACCCAGGTCCTTAAGCAAAAGCAATCCTACAAATGGATTTGCCTGTGCCTGAGGTGGGAATAACCCAGGCTCTTTTCCCCGGCATATTTTTAATGTGCACTACAGAAAATTTACCCCTTCTACAGTATGTAAAAGTTTTGATTGGGCAGGGCCAGTTCGATTGGCGGATCCTCTAGTGTTGACTAACCAGGTGGCTTTTACTAAAAGTGTATCCCACTGTTTGAAGGTCCCACCACCCATTGGTCCCAGTGTTGTCTTTAATAGTCCATTGTATTGTTCAAGTTTCCTGGAGGCTGGTGCATGATAGGGGATGCAATATGCTGTGCTCTTTGGCCTGAGTGTCTGTAAGATTTTTTTCAGAAATGAGTCCTGATATCTGACTTCTTTCTGGGGTACCATGTCTCCATAGGACTTGCTTTTCAAGAAGGCCACCATGGGTGGTGGAATGTGGCACAGAATATGTTTCCAGTCATCTAGTGGTTGCTTCCACCGTGTAAGCCCATGGTGCTTGCCTTGGTGGATTTGTGGGAATGTGATATAATCAATCTGCCAGACCTCCCTAAATTTATATTTCAGCCATCACCCTCCACACCAAAGATGCTTTAACCACTTGGCTTGTGTTGTGGTTTAACCCCAGCTGGCAACCAAGTTGCATGCACCCACTTGCTCACTTCCCCCCACCCAGAGGGATGGGAAGGAGGATTGGAAAGGAATGTAAAACTCAAGGGTTGAGATAAGAACAATTTAATAGGTAAAGCAAAAGCCGCACATGCAAGCAAAGCAAAACAAGGAATTCATTCACCACTTCCCAGGGGCAAGCAGGTGCTCAGCCATCCCCAGGAAAGCCGGGCTCCATCACACGTGACAGCTACTTGGGAAGACAAACACCATAATGCCAAATGTCCCCCCATTCCTTCTTCTCCCAGTTTATATACTCAACATGACATCATATAGTATGGAATACCTCTTTGGCTGGTTCAGGTCAGCTGTCCTGGCTGTGTCCCCTCCCAGTTTCCTGTGTCCTCCCCAGCCCTCCTCATTGGCAGGACCCAAGGAACTGAAAAGTCCTTGATTTAGTATAAACATCAGTGTGCTATCAACATTGTTCTCACATCATAGCCAAAACGCAGCACTGTACTAACTACTAAGAAAAAAAATTAACTCTATCCCAGCTGAAACCAGCTTGCTTAATTGCAACACATGTTTCACATTCATGGATAACCTGTGTGATAGTGTCCAGTCAAGTCCACACGTTGATCACAAGCTCATCTTGTTGCATCTCTTCCCTGATGGCCTGAGGTGTCATTTTTTGTTTCTTTGTTTTTTGCCCATCCTAATCTACCTGAGCCACTTCAACCTGAGCAACCTGATCCACCATTTCTTCAGCAGCCTGACTCCTGCTTGTGTGACCATCTACGTGATGTGGTTTTACAACCAGGTTCTACCCTAGCAGCAAGACCTTGCCATAATTCAGCAGCCAAGATGGGCTCTGTGCTGCCATTTTACTCTACTTCCATTGCTGTAGCTACCCCCGCAGGGCATTTGTCACCATCCATGAGTCAGCAAAAAGCCTTGGTCATTTTTTTCATTCAGCAATGTTTAAAGCTAGCTGGATAGATTTCACCTCTTCAAACTGACTCAATTCACCTTCTCCTTCAGCAATTTCTGTGACTTCTCACAGGGGACTCCATACAGCTGCCTTCCAACTCCAATGCTTTGCTTCAATTCGGCATGATCCATCATTAAAAAAGGCATATTACTTCTCATTTTCTGATGATGTATTTATTATACAGTGGGATCTATTCAGCACACATGACCTCCTCCTCCTCTGGTGACATTCCAAAATCTTTGCCTTCTAGCCTTTCCATGATCACTTCCAAGATTCCTGGATGACTGGGATTTCCTATTTGAGCTCGTTGTGTGATCAGTGTAACGCACTTACTCCATGTAGCATCAGTTATACAATGCATCAAAAAGACCCTCCATTTGAACATCCAGCCCGGCACCAGCAACCATGGTGCCAAAAGGAGCTGTGATTCAATACCAGCTGCTTCTGAAGCAGCCTGAACCCCTTCATAAGCTGCCAGTATCTCTTTTTTAGCTGGAGTATAGCAGGCTTCAGATCTTCTGTACCCCTGACTCCAAAACTCTATGGATCAGCCTTGAATCTCCCCTGGTGCTTTCTGCCAGAGCTCCAGGGAGGGCCACTCTCCCTGGCTGTGGTGTAGAGCACATTTTTTACATCTTGCACTGTCTGGATTGGCCCAAGGGCTACTGCATGAACTATTTTAATTTTAATTTGTTCAAAGGCTTGTCATTGCTCAGTGCCACATTTGAATTCATTCTTCTGAGTCACTTGATGGAGAGGGCTTACAATCAGACTGTAATTCAGAATGTGCATTCTCCAAAAGCCCTCCAAATGCCTGAGAAATTATGTTTCTTTTTTACTAGTTGGTGGAGACATAGCCGTTATTTTGTTGATCACATCCATTGGGATTTCATGATGTCCATCTTGCTATTTTATTTCCAAAAATTGGATTTCCTCCTGTGCAGATCCCCTTGACCTGACTTTGTTATGGCAAAACTGACTTTCAGAAGAATTTGGAATATTTTCTTCCCTTTTTCAGAAACTTCTGCTGTCTTGCCATGAACAATGATCTGTGGATAACTGAGTGTTGTTCGGGTCATAATAAATCACCTCCAGCACATCTAATTCCCTCAGGTACTGGATATTTCTTTGTATTGTGGTCCACTTGCCTGGGCAACATATAACATTTTCCTTGTAGCAATACTTTTTGTTCATGCTTGATAGGAGTCACCTCCAGAGGTTGAGGACTTGTGTCCCTCTTCCAATTGCCTTGTCCATCCCATCCTCCCTAGAAAATGATCCCAGTTGCTTGGCTTTCTTACCCTGTAATTCCAAACTATTAGACCCATTATCCCATTATTTGAGCAGCCAGGTGATAATGTGCTCACCTGGACTATGGCTGAAATCTTTCTGCATAGCTTGCAGCTCACTCAGGGAGAGGGATCAAATGGTTACCTCTTGTTCTGCCTTCCCTTCCTGTTCCAGTGATGGCCCTGTTTTGTCTTTCTTTACTAAGTGAACTGTCTGTTTTGGCCATATTTTCGTAAGTATAGGGGCAACTGATACTGGCATGGGTTGGTTCCCTGGTTCAGCAGTAAAGCCTGTCAACAGGGTTGATGAAAGGATGTAAGACCTCTAGAGGACCACCATTTAGAAAACATTTTTGTCACATTCTACACATTCTGCTATTTGTACTGTCATCTGTGAACCAGTGTCTGCCTCTTTATTGCTTAAATTCTAAGTTCAGGAGAAGGCTACAAATTTAAATTCTAGTTAAATTAACAATATTCACAGAAAACACCAGAGTACTTTAAATGATGAAAACTTGTTCTCTCAAAATATAACTGAAGAATTAATTGATGTTATTTTTCTCTTCAACGCAGTCCTTAAAATGACTGTCTTCACCACTGATATTAGCTTACCAATCTCTCTCTTCCTTTAAATGGAATGTTGTCACTTGAACTGCTGACCTTAGGAATAAATAAAAAAAGGTCAAATGGTGAACTTGAAGAAACAATAAATTTCTATCATTTTTGAGGGGGGAGTAGGAAAATAATTTCATGTTATTGACTACATGCTCAATTGACCAAACTTTATATTACTAGTTTTAATTTACTCCTGAAATTCTCACAGTTTGGCTTGGGGGTTTTTTTGGGCCGTGGGGTTTGTTTGCCTTTTTTTTTTTTTTTTTTTAATCCAATCCAACTAATGCAAACCACATACCTTTATATTCTTACATAGCTTGTGTGCAATATGATTTCTTCTATAGGCAGAAACATAAACTTTTAGTGGTTCAGTCCACTTATGATGTGAATTATCCTTAGGAGAGGCTTTTCTTATTATCTGACAAAAAAGAGATGCCTAGTATAAGTAAAGTCCAAAAAAAAAAAAAAAAAAAAAAAAAAAAAGAATTAGCTGATTTCTGGATTCATGCCTTTAGGTTGGGATACTGAGAACTTTATCTTAGGAAAAGTTGAGCTCCCTTTTTGTGTCAGGTTGCCTATTCCTCCAAAGAGATCAAAACCTCTGGGAACATTTAGTTCAACCATTGGAAATCAGACAGTACCTATATTTGTTTAGGTTCTACCCGTGCTATCTGGGTGAGATGTACATGCACTACAGCACATATTCCAACAAACATATTTCAAAGTCATATTTGTGAAAACAAAGATGCAATAAGAGGATTCTTCATTGATACCTTTTAGGAGGCTGGAATATAGTGAGCAGATTGAATTCCAGTAACCCAGAAGGTTTCTCATGGTAAGTGCTTAAAATAAGGCAAAATGAACACAAGTGTTAACTAACATGCAAGGAGTTCAATGTGTGTACTATGCCACTGTTTGCACTTACTACCCAGTGTAACACCTGCCAAACTCAGAGCCGTAGCAGCCTAGTTATTTCACTGTGCATTACAGCCCACCTTTCCAGCTCTGCTTAATAAATACTGGTGCTTTGACAACCCATCCAATGTGTGAAATGAGCTAATTGAAGGCAGAGTAGTAACACTCAAATTCATTGAGCTGCTGCTCTGGCAAGAATACCAATATGGAGTTAGACCCTGGTGCGCTATGTGAGTACAGGCAAGGCACTCTGTTCGGTATGCTGCACAGCGGTCTGATGCCAGACTGCGATCTGTCCTTTCTCTATGAAACAGAGGACTTGACAGGAGGAAGTGAGTTGTTTTGCCATAATGAGATGAACCATACCCTAAGTAGGACATACATTCAACTCACTTTTTCCTAGATGAAGTGCAGTTATCTATTTATTTTTTATTTGATGTCTGTCTTCCAACATTTTAGGAAACCTTTCAGATGTATGGCCAGAGCAAGAGAGATTGACTTATGAGTCTAAGCTATGCTTGCACAAAGCCTCATCTGAGTACTGGAAATGATAGAATGATTCAGACCATCATTAATTCCTAGTTTCTTGAACAAATAAAAGTGCCTTGCTCACTACACAATGATTTGCTGCTGTTCTGTCTGGCTACACACTTAGAATTCTTAGTTTTCCTTTACAGTAAAGTTCCCACCAATCACAGCTTCATTTCTTTCTAACAAATGGAGACAATGACAAATTCCCCTCAATCACTTAGAAAGAAATAAAATGTATACATAAAACCTATCTGGTGTGGCTTTCTTACAAGAAAGTGCTATTTTTGTTGCTCTTTGTGCGAAGGATTTAAATCATATTCTATGCAGTACTGACAGTAGATTCCATTAGTAAGTATCTGTATACTTTATATAGAAAGACAGTAACTTTTCTGTCTTTTAGAAATGGGAAGAGTGAGGCACAAAGAGAGGAATGTCTTGGCCAGTGTTATTCAACTTAATCACCACCTTGACTGTACAGGCAGAACCCGTGCAGTATTATGCTTCTTAACATAATGGAAGCAGTTGCTTAAGTAAACAGCTAAACATCCTACAGTCCCATAACAAAAATGTCAGTAAGGAAAAAAAAAAAAAAAAAAAAAAGGGCAAGAAAAAAAGTATGAAGTTTTACAGTCCTTTTATATATATCAGTATTTAAAGAGCTCTGTCAATGTTAACTATTAATCTGAGTTCTCACAGAAAACCAGTGTTTTGTTTTGTTTTGTTTTGTTTTGTTTTTTTTCAGAACAACTGCATTATACTTAAATAATTATTAGTAATTAAATTCACAGTACCAAAGGAATCATAATTGCCATTGAAGTTTTTATTCTTTAAATTACTGTAATATTTGTACAGTCTTATCTTCAGCTTTGCAAACCTTTTTGCTGGGCATTTTTTGAATATTAGCATAAGCATCTTCATAAAATGTCATTGAAAAGGAGATGAACGTGGATAGCTAATGAATAAAGGCGTAGCAGTAGAGTTCTGTTATCAAAAGCTGAAGCTCTCAAATGTTTTAAGAATGTCTGTATTATTTTTCCAAATCAAAAAACAAGCAACAAACAAACAAAAACCAAACCTGAAAAAACAGATCTCAGCTATCTTCAATTTTCCTAGTTTTAAAGGGAATTTCAATTTGAGTTGGACAGTATTTCATAATAGCTTACTAGTAATAACACATCCAACTGCTGTAGTGTAGAAATGACAGCTGGAGATTAAAAAGGCCATAGAAGAAACTCTCTGTAGGTTCTTTGGCTTGGTCTTTTGTTATGTATATTCCCGTAGCTGTCATACCCTTTCTAGAAGATAGGTCAGAGAAGCTTGATCAATTTGAAATATATAGAAAGCATTTGATCAGAGGAGTTAGATGACAGTAAGTCATCAGGGCTGCACAGCATCTGCCTGAGATATATGTGAACACCATCAAATGTGAAACTGCAGAACCGATGACCAATGTGCGTTTAACCTATCATTAAAAAGTGCTGCAGTGAGACAACAGTAATTTCAGCATTGCTATGATCACTCTGATAAAAGGAGTGACCAATGTAATCTCCAGTTCTATGAATAAGTGTAGGCTTTTTCTACTAAACTTCAGCATGAATAAACATGTCAATGCAAATAGTGAAAATAGTAACTAAAAATTGCTGAAAAACATCCATGTGATGATGAAATCAGATCTGGAAGCTGAAACAAGGGAAAGAGATTTTGGACCCCGACAAAGCCAGCAGTCTGAAATTAGTCTGCAGCAGCAGAAAACAAAGACAACAAAATCATGAACATCATCAGGAAGGGTACAGAAAACAACACAGAGGATAATATTTAACCTTGGTCTCATCCAAGGCTTGCGCTGGAGACAGAGAACAGAAACGTTTTGAGGTCTCTACTGCCTTTAGTTCCTGGAGCAGAAACTTAACCTCTGGCTCACATTCCTTTTAAAATCTGATCCACTGAAAAGGGATAAAGTGATAATTATGGTGATTAAAATGAACTGTGGGCTTTAAAATATTTTACTGCAGCATGAAAAAAGTAGGAAATCAAAAGAATATGTGGTAGCTGTGCCAAATGATTATAGGTATTTTGCTAGTTTGAATGCCAATTCAAAACTCAGTTTTCACTTAGAGATATGAATATCAATAAACTTGCCCAAAATCTTACGTGACTATTGACTATTTTCCCTTATTTATATATGTATATGTGTGTGCATGTGTGCACGTGTGTGCGTGCGTGCATGTGTGTGTGTGCAGGAAACATTTTTACTCTGACTCTAAACATATTCATAGGACTTCCTTAGAAACAAGTTGGTTTTAGGTATTTCCTGATGTCAGGCCATTCTGAGATGTTTTGCACACTTTTACATTCTTTCTTGCCAGCACTGTAAACCAACAGACACCTTTCCTGTACATACTGAGAAGGTTTTTTGAGCATTTAGTACACAACCTGCAGAGAGAAGGTGATGGCAAGATACCATCTACGATCTTACATTTTTTCATATTGACATGATGTAAGACTAAGCAGAGACCTGTAGGTCATTTCCTTACTCATTTAGAACAAATTACCTAGGAAAAAACTATCCTCTGAATGGACGGGAGAAATGCACTAACTACCTTTATAAATTCAAGGCTCAGTCTTTACCTCTACAAGTCTCTAATGCAGCCGAACATCATGTTACCAAGATGTCAAATATCTAACAGCTTATAAATGTGGAACATCGACAAAAAAAAGCAAATGTTACTTTATTCTTTTTCTGCAAGATCTCTGTTTACTGGCTAAAGAATAATCATGATAGTTTTTTGTCTTGTAGTTTCCATTAAAACACCTGCTTCATTAAACATGCAATGAGATTCTTCTCTTGTCCTGTCATAAAATTGTCACATACAAGGGACTGTTGTTCTTGTGACAAAGTGGACCTGTCTATAATAATTCAATTGGAAATTCTATATTTTTCTACAGAATCTGAAATAACTTTTCCCCAGAAGCCTTTCTCAGTCCGATCTTTTAATTTTGTCTGGCCTGTGTAGCTACAATTCAAATGCAGTTATCACCTGATGTGAGCTATTTGACATAAAAAGTGATCTTGTGGTGGGTTGACCCTGGCTGGATGCCAGGTGCCCACCAAAGCCGCTCTGTCACTGCCCTTCCTCAGCTGGACAGGGGAGAGAAAATGTAATGAAACACTCAGGGGTTGAGATAGGACAGGGTGAAATCATTCACCAGTTGCTGTCACAGGCAAAATAGACTCGACTTGGGGAAAATTAATTTACTACCAATCGAATGAGAGTAGGATAATGAGAAATAAACCCCAAATCTTAAAGGACCTTACCCCTCACCCCACCCTTCTCTTCCTGGGCTTAACTTTACTCCCAGTTTCTCTACCTCCTCCCTGCCAGTGGGATGGGGACTGGGGGCTGCCGTCAGTTCATCACATGTTGTTTCTGCCACTCCTTCCACCACAGGGGGAGGACTCCTCACACTCCTCCCCTGCTCCAGCCTGGGGTCCCTCCCATGGGAGACAGTCCTCCACAAACCTCTCCAATATGAGTCCTTCCCGTGGGCTGCAGTTCTTCACGAACTGCTCCAGCATGGGTCCCTCCCACAGGGTGCAGCCCTTCAGGCACAGACTGCTCCAGCGTTGGTTCTTGTAGGGCCACAGGCCCTGCCAGCAAACCTGCTCCAGCCTGGGCTCCTGTCTCCATGGGTCCACAGGTCCTGTCAGTAGCCTGCTCCAGAGTGGGCTTCCCATGGGATCACAGCCTGCTTCAGGGACATCCACCTGCTCTGGCGTGGGGTCCTCCACAGGTTGCAGGTGGGGATCTGCTCCACTATTCACCTCCATGGGCTGCAGGGCACAGCCTGCCTCACTGTGGGCTTCACCACCGGCTGCAGGGGAATCTCTGCTCTGGCACCTGGAGCATCTCCTGCCTCCTTCTGCACTGACCTGGGTGTCTGCAGAGTTGTTTCAGATATTCCCACTCATCTTTCAGCTGCAATTGCCCTTGCACAGCAATTTCCCCCCCCCCCCCCCCCCCCCCCCTTCTTAAATGCATTATCCCAGAGGCACTTGCACTGTGGCTGATGGGCTCAGCCTTGGCCAGCGGCAGGTCCAACTTGGAGCCAGTTGGCACTGGCTCTGTCAGACATGGGGGAAGCCACCTCTGTAGCCCTTCCACTCCCAAAACCTTGCCATACAAACCCAGTACAGATCTACTGTCATGACTATCTTACTGGAAGCAGTGAAGAGATCTGCTTTTCCACTTTGCTAAAAATGGAGCCAGAAATAAATTACACAAAGCCCAAGGACAACTTCAAGTATTTTAGTTTAGTTTGAGCTTAAAAGTGCATCAAATTTAAAGTTAGAAGCAGAGCAATTCAAGGAATTAAGGAAGACAATAATGACTTACAGAACAATTATGTAAGAGAAGCAGGAAATAAATTATTACAGTAAAAGATTAAATAAAGAGAAGGGTTGCATAATATTTAGAATACTGCTGATTGCCATAAGATTAGGGTGCTAGAGAACTAACTCATCATTGTAACTGCTAGAGCAGAGCCTTTTCAGCTTTCATTCCTCTGTGCCAGAACAGTCAGACCAAGACAGGGAAGAATATATATCCCAGGGTAGGGAGTAAAAAGGTTACAGCCCTTCTTATCTTCCTTGTTCTGAGTTTAGGTTTATGATTCAGTAGCAGCAGCTGAAGGTATGACAGAGGTGAGTCCCAATGTATAAGGTGGAAGACAAGCAGGAATATCAGCCCTAATGCAATAAACTAGTTCCTAGAAGAAACTAGCAAACTGCATTGAGTGCACTGAGACTTGTGGTAGCTGACATCTTTCTTGTATTCAGGGACCCCAGTGAAAAACCTTAGGATTTTTTTCAGTCATAAAATAGGTTGAGTAGCAGTCATTCCAAATTGCTGTAGTGTGATGAAATACTTCTTATTAAACCCTAAAAGAGCGTGTTGAACATGAGTATTAGATGATTGTCTTACTTATCATTACAGTAACAAAACTGAAGTTTGGCATTTAAATCTTTCCTTGCATCTTATTTTCTTTGTTTACACTTCCTCTGACTCTTCCAATTCATGTTAAAACTATGAAACTGTATGCCTGTCTTATACTGATTTTGTTCACTATATTGATTAGCATTGCATGATTAGATAAGGTACGATCATGCATATTCTATTGATTATTTTTGTGCGCATTTACATTTTCTCAGGGAGAATGTGTTTCACACAAAAGCAGTAGCTGAAGGAGTCTTTTTTAATGAAATCTAATGGGAAAGTTTGAATAGCCTGTAGTATGAATTGGATTTTTTGTTCTTTTTGTTTTTCATTATGAGATTGATAGCAACTAAAAGAAATGCAGGGAGTTTACACCAGTTTTGAAAGGTTGCTGTGCTGTAACTTTTTTCTAGTGGTAATAGTGGGGAAAGGGGGGGTGGGGGTAGGAAGTTATATATGTTACAATTTTTTATGGGAAACAAGTTGTTGTAAATTCAAAATTGAAATAAATTCTGCTTGTCTTCCTCAAATCTATTTTAAAATGTTGATTCTAGTGATACTGGAAATATTTATTCCTTTTCCCTATTAAATCTCAGTTTGCACTCCTAAGTTATTTAGGGATTCCTGTTGAAAAAACTTTAAATATTTGTGTCACACTTGTGAACCATATGCAATGCATTTTCCTCTGTATTTGATCACAAAACTATCTACCCTTAGAAAACAAATATACTCTAAAATGGATATTATTCTAGATTATAAGTAACTTTTCAGGTTTTTGAGTACATAGACTTTAAGGCCATAAGCAGTCAGTAGTTTATCTCACCTTTCCCTCATGAATAAAAAGTAGCATGGAGTATAAGATGATAGGACTCTCCAGAACGGCATGAGTGAACTCTGTAATTCTTTCTTTTTACTTCTGCTTTATTCATTCTTACAAGGAAGCTCTAATGACTGCAGTCTATTTTAAAAATTTCTTGATTGAATGGTGACTTGATGTTATGTGGCTATCTTGTTAAAGTGTCTTTAACTGAAATTAATTTTTACTTCTAGTTCCACAATTAAAAAATATGAATCTGTTAAATATAAATTTATAACTATTTTCAATCTTCTTCAGCATAACTGTAGAATTAAGAAGTGCATATATCTGACAGTTTACACTCAGTATTTTTATATGTATTTTTGCGTAATTTTACATTAAAGATGTTTACTGCTTATTCAGAATTTCCATAATATGCTATGTATAACTTTTTTTTATCAGCATCAAATAACACTGTCTACAAGTAAGCACTTGCAGTTTGTGCTCAGCAAATTAAAAACAAGCAAATAAACAACAAAAAGGTTTCTAATCCCAGAGTATCATGAACCGAAATGTGAGATGAAGGACTTAGAAAAAAGCAAGCAATTTTGTGAAAACTGGAAAAGAAATTTGGGTATAATAGCATACAGTAGACTGTGGTAGACAGCTGAGTATACAATTGGGTTTTGGAATTTTTTTATTTCAGAAGAGTAACATCATCCTAAGTGTTTGCAAGATGCTTCTTTCACTGTTAAGTGCAACATAAAAAATTGAGACACTAAGAAATCCGTGAACAATGACAGTTGAAATTACTGACATGGGAAAGGTCAGTCAATTTATTTGTGACTCATGAAGGGAGGGATAGGAACTACAGCCCTGTATTCATTTCAATTCTATGGGTTATATAAAGAGAAGCCAAAGGAAGGAGGTACTGCTATTGTTAGCATTGGTTATTATATTTTCAATTTTCAATTTGTTTCCATAAATTCTTGAAGCAGGAACATCCATTCAAATGAATACAGTATTATGTGTAACTGGAAGTAATATATACTCTACCTTGCTATACCTCTGTAACAAAGTTAAGGAAAATTGAATTAAATGGCTGCAAAAAGTTGTATTTTCTTGTTCTCCCACTGCTGGGACTGCTCAGTAAAAAAAAATGTGAAGATGTCAGACCCATTTTCTCATTAGCCTACTGTGAAACAGATGTGAAAGGGTTCAGTTGGTTAATTTCTCAGCCAGCAGGCATTGTTACAATTCTACTAGCAGGCATAGAAAATAACAATGAAAAAAATTCACTATAGACCAACTCTATTGGCTAGAAGGTTATCAGTATGCTGAGGTGATCAGCAATACACTTTCAAAGGAAACTGATGCAGTAAATAATTTGGGGGTTATTTTATTGCAGTAAATTCAACTCAAAATAAGAAGAATGAAATTAAAAAGATTAACTCATTTCCATGAGATGGCCTTTAAAACAAAACCAAACAAAACAAAACAGAGATATTAGGTGTTGTCCTACGCAAATTAATTGCCTTACTTAGATATTTTACTGTCATGAAAGACCAAAAAACCCATATTCATGCAACTAAGTCACTTCAACAGGAATTTAAGTATCTTTGTACTTATTGATTTGTGAAGATCACAAAGAAGATTTATGAAATAGTTTCTGATTCTTCTGTTTCAAATCTACACTAATTTCAGTTGGGGTCACTTTCAAACATCTAAAATGAGAAATCGGTTTATTTTGAAGTGAATAATAATAATATCCTAAATTTCAAGGTCTGACAAATGTTTTCAGAAGATATCTGCACATTTGGGCATTTTTTTATAAGGAAGTGCACACACAGAGTCTTAGGAAACAGCAGAATGTGACTGGACTCTCCAGACAGGGACATGAGCTGGAGCTAGTGGTAAATGTTTTCAGGTTCATAACCTCCAACTTCCTTTGTGCTCAGTTCAAGACTTAGGAGGAAAGAGGAAGGAATCTTGATGCATGCCTGTGCCTCTTGCCAATAAAGTCAGGACAAGATCAGGGCATGTATTAAGACCAGACCAGAGAGCCTGAAATTATTCAGCGACAGTAGTAGGGAGGTACCTTGTGTTCATCAGCTCCAAAGACCAGGATTACTGTTTCTTCACTTCGAAATTATTTCTTTGCTAAAAATTTGGAAGAACAAATAAATCTGAAGATTGTTTTTCTATGAAATTAAGTACAGCAGTGAGCCTTTTCATAGCTTGAAAATACAGAACAGTGAGAATAATAATGTGCAGCAATTATGTAGGGCAGTACTTCAAAGCATTTTATTAACATTTCATCCACTTCTAGAAGTGCTTTTACATCCTCTACCAGCATTAAAAAATAATAATAAAACCTGTACCTATTAAAATACATATTCTCAATTTTCTCATCTATGGAATGGTGCTGAAATAAAAAGAACTACTACAAAGGAAAAAATTAAAATGAAACATTAAAAAAAAATTAAAATGCACTCCACATCCACAGTCTGGCTACACTGAAGACTTTATGAACTATTTTGAAAGTCAAAAAACTCGTATTCTAGTAGAACAGCTAAGTAAATGCTTTGTAAAATTAAGGACCTGTTATTTAGGAAAGGTGAAATGTAAAATACTAAACGCGCTAAAGTACATTGTAATGTGCTTTGGATAATTGGTCCAGGGCAATTATTTCAATGTTATCAACTTCAGAACGATAAGACAACCAGATCTAAACTAAGCATAAATCTGGAGAAGCTATCTAATGAATAAATATTTTGCCTTTAAATATTGCTTCTGGCAGTATTTTAAAATTTTCAAAAGGAATAATGGAACTGGAAAATTGAATGCATAAGTTGTATGTTAGGGAAAAAAACCCCAACAACAACCAAGTTAGGCAGTTAACTTACAGGTAAGATTTTTTTTGTTTTGTTTTGTTTTTTGATTTTTGTTTTTTGGTAAAAAATTCTGGTCCGTGCTACAGAAATTAGATCCATTATATTTTACCAGTTCTAAGTTTTTTAATTTTTACCTAAGATAAAGTTATTAAACTTCATATTTGCAGATACATTCCTCTCTAAATATATTTAAGGCCTCATCACAAGAGATATGAAAAAATATAACTACACAGTTCAGTGGAACAATACAGCCTTGGTACTCAGTGTCTTGCAGAAAATTCTCAGCTCACTGTTGTTGTTTGAATTTAATACAGTTTAGTTTTAACCATTCCCTTCACAGGTTTCAAGAACAATTTTTTATGGTTTTGTTTTTGTTTTGTTTTTTTTTTAATATATATAGGTTTCTGTTTGTTTCTATTCTTAATTGATTTTCCTGCTTGATTTCCATAGCTGTAGTTCTTCTAATTAAATCTTTAGCCAAGTAATCGTGGTGATCTAATTAAGATGTTCTAGTTAATCTCTGTCTGTAGTAGTTTTCTTTATAAAGTTACTTTGAGTAAGAAAGCCTTAATCATTTGTAGGGTCTTGTGGATTCTGATGTCTACTTCCTTCAATTTAATCTTCCTCGCGGACTGTTTTTTCCTTTTCATTTAAGATCTCAAAGTACTAAAAAATTTATAATTTTTGCTCCCTGCCCTTCAAAGAGAGCAATTGTGTTCTCACAGAAAAATGCCCCTTCTGTTATGACAGTAGATTCTTGGGGCTTTGTGACTGCAACTTTGGCAAAAAAATTAGCAAGGTTTCAATGTTTAATTGTATTTGAAATGTATATTCAGCAAGCTACAAAAATGCTCAGATCTGAAATTGGCTTTAAATCACAGTAATGGGTTAAAAGACACTGCTTTTCAAAATGGACATTAACATAATTTAACATCTTTTTGATGCCATATTTGCACACAAATGATTGTGACAGCTGTGCAAATTTTATGCTTCTATTTCCACACAGAAAACCCGCAGAATAAAAGGACTGAATAGCATTCAGTAGAATAATTTTTGAGAATTTCAAGTTTGTATCACTGGTTAATTCTTAACACAGAGAACTACCTCCATCAAACAATCTAACGTTACTGCAGTGTGATTGAGTGGGTGGCCAGGACTGTAACAAACACAGTGTTGTGTAAACATTAGTTAATTCTTGAGTTGCCTTTTGATCTAAACTAGCTAGTCCAACAAGATTCAGTGTAATTCTAGAGATAGATCACTGCAAGCAACACTTTCAAAAGGCAACATCAGCAAAACTACGCTTGACTTTGGATTCTCCACCTCAAAAAAATCTTTGAAACTGTCTTCCAACATTATCACAACAGTTGTTGTGTCCTTAAGATCTCTTCCCTCTCCAAAATTTTTTTGCCACATACCATGAGAAAAAGGCATGACGTAAAGCTGCTATTCCTGGAGTTTTCAGCCAAATCATAATTGAGTCCTGAAACACTCGTAAACACGAATTAAGCCCACTTGATCTGTTGTGCAACAGGTATATTAGGGCCTGGCAGTCCTATTTATAAATGTTATGTATTATGAATGTTGCTAACATGCTTTAAAGTGGATGCCAGGTACTCTGTACCTTTTAGCCTGAGGACTAGGATCTTTTCTTGGGACACTGTCATTGAGCAGTGTGGATCTAGACTCGTTTATGCACTCTTCCATAAGAACTACTTCTATACCATTTCTTGACATAAATATGTTCACATTTTAAGGGTAGAGACTTTCTGTCACATAAATGCTGAAAGCCACAGTGAATTAGAAAGGGTAACTGTTGCCTGCAGCAAAATAGATTCACTCAAAATTATCAGAAGTATTGCCACATTACTCTGCAATTTCTTCTGACAGCAGAAGTATCTAGACATACTAAAAAAAAAGTCTTTAAAGGGTCTCATTGGAGCAGACACTTCAATGTGTCATATGCATTATTATGCATATGTAATGATGGTTTCCCTGTGGTAAACTAAGAAAAAATATGTGAAAATAGTTCAACTTATTTCCAAAATTTATCATTCATTACCCCACTTGTCTTTTTCTCTGCATTGATTATGAAAATTAAATATTAGTATAAGTTTCTATTTCCCTTCCTAAGTTACTCATACATAAGCTCTTTTACATTATTTGATCTTAAACTTGCAACAATAGAGGATATGAATGTGTATGCCTTCAAATCTTTAGGTTAGAATTCACAATTTACTTGTTTATTTCTACACACTATTTGAATCCTCTGGTGTTATAAGAAATTAAAGAAATAGAAAAAAAAATTTGTTAATTCCATGTTCAGAATAGCTATTTTTGACAAATATAGAGGGAAATTAAACTCCAGACTATATATGCTGAATACAGACATCTAAATGTATCTACACAGGTGCCCTAGGATATCAGTTTAATCCCCAAAAAGTGTTCTACATGGGGACTGGTCATTTATAAGTCCTTAGCCATGAATCTCAGCTCTCTTAGGATGCTTCAGACACCAAGAGGCAAATAAAGCATATAGTCAAGAAGTCATGACTCAGTTGCTGAAACATAAGAGTCCTGAGAAGCCTTAAAATATGCAATGTATCCTTCATCCGTCCAATCCAGCCTGGAAGGTAAGGATCAGGACCTATGAAAGACATGAACCTTTTAAAGAACCATCTGGAGTTAGGTGGGTTAGTCTAGTGCTCTTAAAATGACACTAGACTTCTAAGTTCAGGCAATGAACAACACTTCATGATGTTTCAAAGAGCCCTGAAAAACTGTCTTAAGTGTAGGCAACTGAATTAAGCCTAGGAGAATTTGACGACCTCTGCTGACTAAATGCAGGAACTTCATTCAGTTTCTCAACTTCAGACGTATTTGAAATATCTTAGGATGTCTGGACTGTTCTTCAGGTGCCACTCCAAGGAGACAGGGATCACCTACAGGTCTGACAGCTTTAAGCAGAAGGCTCTAACATCCTATGGCATCATGGGTGGCTTTTGTGTTTAGACCAAAAATCAAGCCCTTTTAGGCTCAGCTGTCAGTAGTGACAGCTCAGATATCTATCATGCAAATCTCCCATCGATACATTTATATTTAGGTAGGTACATTTGGAAATTGAATCCAACCCCTGGTGTTTTCCACATTGAAGCCATGTACTTTTCAGGATACTGAATCAAATTTACTTTGGTAAAAAGTTGCTGTGAGATTGTTTTTAAAGTGTGGTACAAGGTAACATTCTCTACAAGCAACAGAAGCAGAATATGGTTAATAATTTTTTTTAAAACAGTAATGTGTGGGGTTTTTTTCAAAACAGACTGTACAACAAAAAATAATCCATTAGATATTCTTCTTTTTTTTTTTTTTTTTTTTTTTTTTTTTTGTAATACCGCAGTGCGTATCTGTTGTATGATATAAAGACTTTATACAAAGCATTAAACTGATATGCATGTCGGTTTCAGTATGTAGATTAACAGTAGTAGTACACTTACTGTAAACCTAGAACAAATTATACCACAGTGTGCATATGTGTAAAGCCAGGAACCTGATTGTATGTCTACTGAAAACCCCGTACCCAATCTAGAAGTGATACAAAGATGCAAAAAACCCAGGAGGCAGTATCCCTAATGTCAGAATGGCACAGTATCACCTGGTGCTTTCTTTGCTGGAAAGACCAGATTGTCTTCACATTCTGGCAGCATGATTGATGAACCTTCTCATCTGAAGCCCCATGCAGTGGAGCAAGATCTACTGATAGTCTTAATTTCACATTTTACAGACCTTTTCTGTATTACTAAAATTCATGGTCTGTTTCTGTAGGCTTTCCTCTAAAAAAATCTTTCTATTTTTCATATTAACAAATCAATAAGAGCATGATTTTCATCTGCATAAAATTATCCAGAGTATTCATTTTTTCTTCATCTTAAATAGCTGTTATTGAGAAAGGAAATTATCTGAAATTCAGAAAGTATGTCTTGAATTTAATCTGCTAGACTTACAAAGATGAGGTTTAAATACAATTATAAAAAAAAATGAAACATGGGAGAGCATTAATTTAACACATATACTATCAGATGACAAAGCTGTTTCCATAAAGCTCTTCTGCTTAGGCCAAAAAAAAAAAAAGAGTAGAATTTATGATATATATTCCTATCATTTTAATTATATTAGTATAAGCTTTCATATGATATTAATAAAAATTGTATTTATATAGTACATTTATAGGAATTTGTTTATTCACTTACTTTTAGATCTAAATACAATGTAAAAAACCTGTCTGTTGCGTAGAATGGATGGTATGAAAAGTACCAGCTGAAATTGCTTCAGGAATTTTATATTTGTGTGCAATTACCTCATCATTTATGCAGCAAATTTCCAAAAAGTTCCAGATGGTCTCTAGCTGGGCTTTGACTGATTGGTATATCAGACTTATATACTGAAAGAAACCAGAATGAAAGCATCTCAGACACTGTAAGGCATGGCCTTTAGCCTTTAGCCAGTTGGGGTCAGCTGTCCCAGCTGCATCTCCTCCCAACTTTTTGCTCACCCCAGCCTACTGGCTGAGGGTGCAGAATGGGATAACCAGAAAGCCTGCCCAGTAACAGTCAAAACACTAGTGTGTTACCAACACTGCTTTAGCCACAAAACCAAAACGCAGTACCGTATATGTTGCTCTGAAGGAAGTTAACTCAATTTCAGCCAGACTCAGTACACTCATGTTGAACTAAAAATGAGAGGAAATAATAATCACAGAGGACAGAGCCAAAGAGAGTTGGCTATGTGTGTTGGTTTTGGCTGGGACAGAGTTATTTTTTTTCATAGTAACTGGTATGGGGCTGTGTTTCGGATTTGTGCTGGAATCAGTGTTAATAATCCAGGGGTGTTTTCCTTATTGCTGAGCAGGGCTGACACAGAGCCAAGGCCTTTTCTGTTTCTCACACTCTCCCACCAGCGAGCAGGCTGGGGGGGCACAAGAAGCTGGGAGAGGACACAGCCATGACAGCTGACCCAAACTGTCCGAAGTGATATCCCGTAAGATATGTCACACTCAGCACATAAAGCTGGGGGAAGAAGAAGGAAGGGGGAGACACATTCAGAGTGATGACATTTGTCTTCCCAAGTAACCATTACACGCGATGGAGCCCTGCTTTCCTGGAGATGGCTGAACACCTGCCTGCCCATGGGAAGTAGTGAACAAATTCTTTGTTTTGCTTTGTTTATGTGCACAGCTTTTTCTTTACCTATTAGACTGTCCTTGTCTCAACCCACAAGTTTTTCCATTTTTAATCTTCCAGTTCTCTCCCCCATCCTGCTGCAGGGGGAATGAGCAAGTGGCTGTGTGGTGCTTAGTTGCTGGCTGGCATTAAACCACAACACTACGACAAGAGTGGAGCTCATCTCATATAGTTTTAGTTGCTTGTTTAGGCTAAGACAGTTTTGTAGTCTCTTTTTTATCTAGAGAGAGGCAACGCCAAGGGAAAAATCATCATGGCCTACATATACAAATGTTATGGCTTGTCCTCTGGAGTTGGGTATCTTTCTTCATTTATTATACAAATTGTCTAATGGAAGTATACATCTCATCTAACATAGATAACTAAGCTTCTTATGCTTTCTTTAAAGTCAGTGGAAACAAAAAAGTCGTTGCCACAAAGCAATAATCCTATTTGTCTTAACATTTTAAGAAGAGATGGATCACATCCTAGAAGTATTTGACTACAAGAATTTAGACTTACACAATTAATTTGTATAAATTTGAAGAAATTATTCCCACTCTAGGTATTTACGATAGACTATATTTAAATTTCCAGTAGTCACCCAGCACTAGTGATCCTGTTTGTTCAGAATAATAACTTGTTAACCTAGTCTACATAACTGGTGAATTGATGGAAGAGAAATTCCAGTTCAGTAGCATTATATTTGAAATATAATGACTTGACTTCACAGTAACTTAAGCATCTGTTTAAGTGTAAAGGACTATCCATAAAATGCTAAAACATATGCATGCATTTTTTACAAAATTTTCCTCTTGTAGCAAATTTCCCTATAGAAAATCAGTGTTAATTTCTATAGGAGTTATTTTTCAACCTTTTTTAGGAATGGATACATAGAGGAAACATTGACCATGTCAGATCAATGGGAATTTTGCCTCTGACTTTTGAAAATCTACAGAATCTACACAAAGATGAGAAAATATCAGTCCAGAAGTGTTCTGCTGTGGGCTGGGGAGGGTGGGAATCCTTATAAAGTATAAATCATGTCTGATCATCCTGACTATCCTGTGTGATTAAATGACCAGGTTCATAGATGAGGGGACAGTAGACAATGTCTTTTGCTTCTGTTTTAGCAAGGCTTTTGATGACACTGTTTCCCACCAGAACCTTGTATCAAAGTCAGTACATTATGGACTGGGTGGGTGAACAACCAGATAAACAATAAACTGCTTGGATGGTCAGGCTCAGAAAGCTGTGGTTAATGGATCATTCTCCATACCTGGAGTCAACCAGAGGAACACTAGGTCTGCAAGCATGTGTCTGTACTGACAGGATGGAGGAATGAGCTGATATCACACTAATGAAACTCAGTAAGGACAAACACCGAGTCCTGCTTTTGGGAAGGGAGACTCTGGCGTTGTTATAGGCTGGGTGACTGTGGGACCGGGGCGCAAGTCTGAGGAAAACTGCTGGGACCTTGAATGCAGTGAGCTGAAAATGAGCAAGCAGCATGTCCTATCAGCACAGATGACATCTGGACTATGTTAACCAGATTATAGACAGAAGATAAGGGACATGATGATCATCCTCTACTCAGCACTCATTAGACGACATCTGTGAAAAAGCATCCAACTTCAGGCCTGCTGCATACAGAGGGGTCATCAATAAACTAGAACAAGTTCAGAAGAGGGCTACCAGGATGGTCAGGGCTGGAGGACTTCTCAGATATTGACAGGCAGAGACTCATTCAGCCTGGAGAAGAGAGAGCTTCAAGGGAACCCAACAGCAGCTCTCCAGTAACTACAAGGAAGGTGACAGAGGAGGTGGATCCAGGCTCTTCACAGCCATACATAGTGAGAGGATTAGAGGCAACAGGCATAAGTTGAAACAAGAGACAGATTGGGTTTAAGAAGAAACTTTTTTTCCTAAGATGACAATCAGGCAGAGGATCATGTAGCTCACAAAGACTGTGCAATCTCCAACTTTACAGGTTTTCTAGACATCATTGGATAAAGCCCTGACTGAGTCAGCTTGACTTCACAGATGAACCTGCTTTGAGCAGGAGGTTGGCCTACTTCTCTCCCAACCCAAATTATCTTATTATCCTATCAATACTTTTATTTGCTCCTTTAGGTGCAGGTCTTGTAAGAGTTTCTCTAGAGATTTTTAAGAGCATCCAGAGGAAATGCTTATATATGCGTAATTACTAGTAATTTTCTACCTCTCCTTAGAGAGAAAAACTGTAAAATATTATTGAGACAGAATCTGTTATATCTTTCTATTGAGTAAAAGTTATTACAATGAATATCATTATGCCTCTTCAACTGAATTACTCACTAAATAGGTTACCCTTGAGAATATCAGGTTTTTACAGTATTTGATGAAGGGTTTGTGTATTTTTACTTGTAGTAGTCTAAAACCAAGCAAAACTACTAATGAAGTCATAACTTTTCCAGACTATCATCTTATAACATTACTTTTGTGTAAATTTTAGTGCTATCTTTTGAGTCATAGTACACTAATTTTGGAGGTAATTGAAGTGAGCTTGAGGATTCAACTCTTCAATATAAAGTAGATGACTACTTAGCAACTATGTTTGAGGTAACTCACCTCAAAAGTTACTAACCTAGTATGGGTAGTTGTAATCTAGCTACAAGAATATATATTGCAGATGCATAAAATCAGCTGAGATGATTACAATTTGAATACTTTTCTGTTCCTGAAATTTTAGTAGCATTGGAAAGCACACAATTCAGTGGCAAAACTAAGAAAGAGTGAATTTCAGAGGGTTTCTAGTCCCACGAAAAGGTGGCACATGTTTAGTTGTGATCTGATCTTGAGAAAGAAAGGGATTGAGTGGTTTGAATTTACAATGTACTGTAGGTAGAAACATTTGAAAAAGATAACCTACAAGATAACCTTTGCTCAAGAATCCCATCTGACACAAATCATCTTCTAATATTCCTCATAAGAATCTGTTTGTGTACCATTTGAAGCACTCCTGAAATTAAAGCTAAGCAAGGACAACTGTTTCTCATAATGTGCAGTATCCAGTACAATCAATAATTCTCTGATGCAGTTTGTCCTGTTTGTGGCACATGACAAATAATAACTTATGTAGCTACTAATAATATTTAGAATAATCATTTATTCTAGATCTTTATCATAGATATACTGCAAGCTGTTTTGTTGTTGTTGCTTCAATAAAATATACAATAGCTTTCTAAAGACTAGAAGCTTACAAAGTTAGAATGGAAAGTTAGAGGAAAATGTTAACACCTTTTACTAATAAATATTGAACTGGTATCTAAGTAAAATTAAGAAACAAGAAGTCAACAATAACACAAATTTACAAAGTCTGTCTGCTTTCTAAACATGAATATATGACTCCATCTTGCAGTCTTTCAAACTCTAAATTTGTAACTTCTTTTTTTCTAAATGGAAGTCTTGCAAACTGTTAGTCTACTTAGTACATTAATTATATAAGATATGTCAAATTAAAATTAAAATGCTCAAAATATGTTTTGTCTCTTCTTTATTTATATTCACATTTTAATAATTGAGGCACAAGAGGCAGACTTGTATTTTATAGTTTTTGCTAGCATGAATTAAAATTTTAAAGTGTTAGGACTACAGAAGTGTGGTTTTGCCACTCATAATACGCAGTCCACACTATAGCAACATAATATCTGTACTTCTTGAGCTTAACATCATTAATGAGGGTAATAAAAACAATTCAAGCATATCTTTTGATTCTAATGATGCCAACTTAACCAATCAGTATTGTGAAAACATCAGCATTAAATATCATGTAATTAGATAAACTATTTATCTTTCCTTACAGCTTTGAACTGCTATCAGGCAGTTAAAATAGATTTGCATGTAAATTTATATCGCTTCAATAATTTTAGTGTTAACTTGTTCAAAGCTTGTGAAAGAAAATAATGAAGACTGGGAAACTGGATATTGTGAAACCTGGCTGATTTTTTTGTTTCAATAATATTAGTGATTAAAAATACCTTTGTGAGAAGCTGAGGTATGACAGCTTCCTGTTTCTTTTTGTCAGCTCTCATGTAGCTATATTATACACCAAGCTTAAGCAAAACTTTGAGTTAATTGCTAAGGTATCTTAAACAAAGGATGTATTACATTTTTTCTCAGAAAGTATTACTAAAGGATATTCCATTCATGACTCCTTTTATGTAAAACATTTGGAAATATAAATAGTGCACACTGCTTTTTAGATTAGCCATGGCTAAAAGATGGTTCAACACTGTTACATGGATTCTGTAGATCACCATTAGGTTTATTCTAATTCTGAGAATAATTTTGCTAAGACATGTACAAATAATGAAATAAGGATTCTCATTCATGTACCTGTCCAATATATTACTCTACTATTTAATAGATAATTAATTTTAAAAATAAAACTATTGTTGTACAAAGAAGAGCTTTGAAGAAGAAATAGCTGCCACATGAATCCCCTAAAACTGTTTAAGAAATTTATTATAAAATCACTTGAAATCAAAGTTGACAGAATTGACAACTATGGAAAGCTGAATAGGTTTTAAACCTTATAAATCTGAGGAAGAAATAATGAGAAATGGTTGATATAACATGGAATAAAAGGAATTTAATTGAAAATCTGTTGAAATCTCACCTAATTCCCTTGGATTTGACCCTTAAATGCTATGTCATTTTGATTGTTTGTCATTCCACTATATAGGAACTATTTCAAATATATTCATTCATTCCTTCTGTGTATCTAAGGTCTTTGTTTTCTGAGAATTTTTTTTCCTAAGTGCAAAGTCATTATTATGTGCATATAGTCAGAGCTGCATATTATTGCTTCTAGTATACTAGTATAAATATAAAATTTTTTATCTCTAGATACAGGCAAAATTTGAATACAAGATTAGTGCATGTTGTGAAGGTAAAAAGACAAACTTGCAGTTGAGGACTGTGCTCTTATATAGGGTTTTGGGGTGGGTTTTTTTTTTCGCTAGCCTTTCATTTTGCTATTTATCTGCTTATACTCCCTTACACTGCATTTGTTAGTGTAGTTAGCCATTTGTGTCTTAGGGAAGTTAACAAAAGTGAAGCTAGTGTTTTGGGGAAAAGAGAGAAAGAAAGGAAGAAAGGAAGAAAGGAAGAAAGAAAGAAAGAAAGGAAGAAAGAAAGAAAGAAAGAAAGAAAGAAGGAAAGAAGGAAAGAAGGAAAGAAGAAAGAAAGAAAGAAAGAAAGAAAGAAAAGAAAGAAAGAAAGAAAGAAGGAAAGAGGGAAAGAAGGAAAGAAGGAAAGAAGGAAAGAAAGAAAGAAAGAAAGAAAAGAAAGAAAGAAATGTGGGGTTTGTTTTTTTCTTTTTATTCTTTTTTTTGTTGTTGTTTGTTTGTTTAGGGCTACTTTTTTTCCCCAAAGTAATTGCCATGCCAGGCTTTTGAGACCTTCTTGTCATCATTACTGTAACCTTCAGATTCATGAATCAACCTGGCACTTGTAACCATGTATGCTACAAAATACTAATTTATTTGAGTCAGTGGTTCCAGTGACTGTTGATAATTCATTGTACAAGTGATTCTTTTGCCCAGATGGTTATTATATGCACAGTGTTCTCATTGATTAATTTATAATAGCTCATTTTGTTAATAGAAAAATATTAATGAAACTTTCATACACTGAAAAAGTCAAAAATAAAAAAATAAATTATTTATCCGTGAACCACTATTAATAATAATTATTATTTATCAGTGAACCATTAATAAATAAATAAAAAATAAAAGATAAATGATGGACTCTCAAATCACTTGCTCAGTCCTAAGTCCTAATTACGGTTCTAAGGCTATATCTAATAAAGCGCAGTTCCCAAGAGAAGGATTAAAGCAAAGCTGAGGTGTCTGAAACTGTAATTCAAAGATTTCTTATATGAAAACCTGAAAATTTTTAGAAGTTGCCCAAATCTGTTAGGGCATAATTCAAAAAATCTTCTTGAATATCAGAACTGGACAGATACAGAGAGTGCTAGTCATGCCTAGATCTTCTAGGCCTTTTTGGAAATTATTCCTTTCTTTCGAAGCGCAGTAGTGATGTAGGAATTTAGCAGCCCTCTAACAATACCTTTAGATGGACTTAGTTATTGTTAGTTACTGTTAGTTAGTGGCCTCTGTTAGTAGCTATCAGTTTAAATGTTAATTGTCGTTATACTGTATAACCGCTGAAGGAGCTACGGAAGTGGCTGTTAAGTGCAAAATCAGACTCCAGAGCTCTTCAGACTGAGACGCTTGTATATCTGTGTCTACTCTAAGAGCTTCCTAATCACGAGAAAAATGAATATTCCTAACTTTTCTTGAACACTGTATCATTAAAGATTCACTGAACTAGAGATAGCAAAAAAGTAACTGACTGACTTGAGTCTTGAAGTGGAAAAATCACATCCAGTGTTTTGGTCTTTGTTTCTAATTCTGTTGCTCTTTTCTTGTATTTAGCCACTGTGTAACATAAAATAGAAAAATAAGATTTGGCATATGTAGAATCATAGAAGCACAGAATTATAGATTAATAAGAAAAGGTTACAATAGGTAACAAAATGCACATCTGAGACTTTCCAGGTGACTGGCATGAACACAAAAGTACTCAGTTTTACAAGTTGGGTTTTTTTGGTTTTTGTTTGTTTGTTTGTTTTCATTAAAGGAAAGCAGGTCTTGTGAACTGACAGGTCAAAATTACAAAGAAAATTCAAAACAGAACGTATGAAAGAATTATCAAATCGATAATAAAAAAGATATCAAATAAGTTCTACAGATGATGTCACATAAAAATTTAAACCAATGACAAAGATGTAAAAGGGGTACTCGTGGACTAGAATATTACAATATATGAATTCTCAAAAAATTCTATGCTCTTAGTGAATTCTATGCTGGGAATATCCTGACAGATTCTGAATCCCTTCTAGAAGATAGTCTAGATGAACTAGAAAAATTAAATTCAAAAAAGAAAAAGAAAAAAATGCAGGAAATATTAGACTAAATAGAGAAGCTACAAGCTAGTAAGTTATTGGGGCTGAACAGCATTCACCTAGGAGATCTGGCAGACTTTGAACATTTAATTCTACTATAGATCATAGAACCATAGAACAGTTTGGGTGGGAAGGGACCAATAAAGGTCATCTAGTCCAATCACCCTGCAGTAAGCAGGGATATCTTCCACTAGATCAGGTTGCTCAGAGCCCCCTGAAACATGACCTTGAATGTTTCCAGGGATAGAACATCTGCCACATCTCTGGGCAACCTTTTCTAGTGCTTCACCACTCTCATAGTAAAAAAATTCTTCCTTATATTTAGTCTTAATCTTGTACCCTCTTTCAATTTAAAGCCATTCCCCCTTGTCCTATTACTACATGCCCTTGTAAAAAGTCCCTCTCCAGCTTTCTTGCAGGCCCCCTTGAGGTACTGGAAGGCTGCTATAAGATGCCCCCGGAGCCCTCTCTTCTCCAGGATGAACAGCCTCAGCTCTTTCAACCTGTCTTCACAGGAGAGGTGCTCCAACCCTCTGACCATCTTCATGGCCTGCCCTGGACTCACTTCAACAGGTCCATGTCCTTCTTAGGCTGATGGTCCCACAGCTGAATGCAGTATTCCAGGTGGGGTCTGATGAGAGTGGAGTAGAGGGGGAGACCCACTGAGGTATATTCTTTTTAGATGATCTAGTCATCAGTGAACCATTAATCAGGATTTAGTTTTCTTCAGATGCAGATTAAAACTTTCACTCTACGGTTCTTTCTGAGTGATAAAGTATAATTCTCAAGTTTTCCTTGTGACAGTCTTGATCATGTATACATTCTTATTTCACTGTTCCCAGATTTCAGATAGTAAAATCAAAAGTGCACCCACACCCAGACATAGACATACATATATGTAATTACCCTCCAGATTCTGGTTAGTCACATCTTAACATCTAACTAACTTTGACATAATCAATAGCAACTGTCAAAACTTTTTTAATTAATTTTTTTGCACATATGTATTTTTGCCTCTCCAATAATATATAATATATGATATTGAAAACACAGGTGATCATTCCCACAAGATAAAGGATAACCATATATATGCATACATACATATCTATATATATGAATATGAAAATAATACATATAGCATTTGGTTACTCTCAGCTTTCATTGTGACAGGTAACATACATTAAATCAGGCTTGAATTTCTAATGGCAATCGGTAACTGATTTGATAGGAACATACAAAAGAAAACAATAACTTTGTATCTCTTATTAGCACTACTATCCACTTAATTTTTAGAAATGACACAGTACTTTCTTGTTAAACAAGAAAAACTGAATTGAGTAAAAAAGTTTGGGACTTTATCTTAGTTTTTTTGTTGGTTTGTTTGTTGTTTTTATTAATTATTAACATTTTTGCCATATCAGAATACTAGTGTATTTTAACAATTTTGTATATCCATAGTATTTTCTTATCTCTAGAGCACCACAAGTATAATATCTGTAAGTAATGCTGAGGCAGGTGCAATGATAGTTGTGATTATAGAAGTAAATGGATGTAACCTCATGAATGATTTCATGGAATTGATGACAGTGTTGGCCACTGAATATGAATCCTGCTGACACAACTATCAATTTTTAAAAGATTAACCTCAGAAAACTTAATATGCACAAACAGAAGTCACTGCATGTGTCTATTTCTTTAAAATGGTGAAACTCATCCAAGCAAGCTGCATTAGTTACGAAGAGCAGTTTTACAAATGACTGTGCCATGTTATCACAAATCTACTCCCTGGGGTGACAACCAACATGTCTTGTAGTTTAAATAGACCCATGAAAGACTGGAGCTAAGTGATTCTGATTTAATCATACTTATCTTTTGAAAATAATAAAACTGGATTAAATGCACCCTTCTTTTCCCTTGTGTTTGTACATTGGTCCATCTGAATATTTCAGAATGGAGAGAAGTCATGCAAAGGACAGTACTACATCGTTTTTGGCCCGTGTTTCAAGGAATAAAAGAAATTGAAGGTTGTCATTTGCCGTCAAGATCTGTACTTTTCTCCATTCATATTCCTTACCAATGTCAAAGGCCAAAAAGTGAAAATACATTTTTAATTGAATTTTAAAACTGTACAGCCTAATAAAGTCAGTGAAGTGCATACAAATCATATTATCCAATGCTTCTAGAAGCTTTAACTCATTTTGCCTTACAGCTAAAGAAAAATGTGTGCTCATAGTAGGAGTAATAGACATGGGTAATTATGCATAATTATAGAGATTAAGTTCCAATTAAGGTACAATTTCTGTAATAATCCTATCCAAAAGTCTTTTAAGGTTTTTGGTGGCACTAATGAAGACCAAGGTAATGCAAGTTAGTAAACATTCTTAAGATTATAGGCAAAAAGTGATTATAGATCTGGGTAGTTTGAATGCATTGACATGCTTTAACAACAATAAGTTTTAAAGCCCATATTTCCTTTTGTCTCAGAACTTTTAATGTTTCCCTATAGCATCACCATAGATCAGAAGAATATTTTTAATATCATACAGAAACACTCGCCTAGTCATATTGAAAAAGGGTTCATATTTGTTTTGCATTTGATAGAAGAAATAACACATATTTTCATCTGTCATTTGTAGATTTGCCAGTTCTGCTATGCTAAAACGTAATTCCAAATCTCATTCCACCTATATTTGTTTCTGGTTTTGCATATTCATTACATTGATGAGCTTGAGATATTGCACATCTTATTTTATCAATAAGGGAAATAAGCTCAAATTACAAAAAATTACAAATCAATACAATTAAACTTTCCATATTATATATTGCAGATATTCTGCAGAAATTGTTCCATAGTAATAAGAAACTAGAGAGAATATATCACACATTTTTTTCATTGTATACTTTCACATACATTGAACTTTTTAAAATTTTGCTAAACAAGAAGACATAGCAATAAATGTAATGCTTTAAAATAATAGTCTTGTGCAAGAATAAGTAATTGTACAACTCCAAGTGAAATCTTATCTTAACTTTTACTTTCAGAAATCCTGAAGACAGTATCTTAACTACAGAAGACTCAGGCTTCAAGGATATCTTGGGAGGTAGGCAGGGCCAGGTGAAATGATATGACTACAAATGTTGTGGACAGATAAATGTGCATTCAGGGAATCTGGAGGCAGTAGTTTTGCAGTTTGTTACAACTAAAGGGCAGGAATTAACATGCATTTATATAAAATATTTGTATATATATTACATTGAGGTAAGTTAAAAAATAACTGGGAAAAATACACATTATGGCTATTGATAGGAATAAATTTTGATATTTACCTAAGTATGAATCACTTGGTAGACTGTGCTTCTTAAGGCTGCGTGCCTCTAAATTGAAAGGAAACCTGCAGCCCTACTAAAGGTGAGCTCACTCACCCCCAACAACAAAAAGGAGAGTAAGTTATTCTGTATTCACTGACCAAATGGTTATTTGCTAATCTCTTTAGAACTGTATTCCACAGCAACAGATTTAGAATCCAAATGGTTTGATACATTTACATCTTTCATAAAGCAGCTTCAAATGGCACCTCATAGCTAGTTTTGATACTATACTTGACTGAAAGTTTAAGCTTTTGCAATCACAAGGCCTTAAAACTTTGCCAGTAAAGGGAAAACTATTCTGTTGCTGTTGCTAGTACAGAAGCTACAGCACTAGAGATGAGCCTATTCTTCCCATGACTTAGTCAAACTCTGGAGATCTCAAAATGGTCATAAGGACATCTGTTTTATCATCTAGCTGAATGGGAATATAAAGTATTAGTATTTATCACATATTAAGGAAAAAAGATGAAGAAAAAAGGTTGACTCAGTATTTTCAGTTATCTATATGCAGCAATTCTTTCCATTGTGAGTCAAAATAAAATATTAATTTTCATATAAGATAGAAAATTCAGGGAAAAAAGTTGTTCCACATAAATTAAAATATGTTCAAGTTTAGATGATTTAATATTTTTAATTTTATATCTTTACATACAGAAGTACATAATTATGTATAGCTTTTTAAAATTTGTGTATATGTATGTGCACATATAAAATTTGATACATATGTTTTAGGTATATTATACATATCAAGGGTCTTTGTTTAATTGTAACAGTTTTTAATAACATAAAACCTGATATATTCTTGTGGAATATTTAAATTGATTAGACCATGATTAAAAAAAAAAAGTAATAGTAAAGTTTTTATTTTTCTGCCTTTTCTATATTAAATTTGTCTAGCACTGTTAGTAGAGTTTCTTACAGTTATATGACACCAATACAGTCAATATCATAGAGGGTTATATGATGCAGATGAGATTACAATGGCTGTGCATCTGTGGATATTATCTATATTTAGCAGTAAGACATGGCATTGCCCTGTTACATTTCAAGCTAATCCCAAAAGGAACTCCAGACACGTACACTTTTGCCACTACAGAACATCAGGGTCTTAAAATATACAATAATTTAAATAAAGACATTATTGACCAATATTAACAATGGAACAGAATTAGTAAGAGTCATACAATCAGTATATTCACATTTGAATTTACTTAATGTAGGTCACTAAAGATCTGAATTGCAAAACTTTGAGAGAGAGCAACTTCTTTTTGTACAAGTAAGTATGCATAATTTATTCTTTACTAATATGATTACTAATATAATGAAGAGTTTTAAAAAAAACATCCAGTAATGTTCAGGTTGAGAGGAAAATATTCCACCCCCTCCCCTCATTTTCGTACTGATTTCTCTTGATGCCACATCTATTTTAAAAGATCATTACCAGGAGATTACAGCTTCTCCCTAACCACTGAAGAAAGATAATTCAAAAAGGGTCCCAGATGAAATGCTGGTGCTCATGCTGAGTAAAATTCAGCCATTGTACATTTCAGCAGATGGTTATGTTAGTGTGCAGCGAATCATGAAATTTCCACTGTGTTTTTTTTCTGCTCCTTCTCCAGAAACAGGTCAAACTGTAGCAGATACAGCAATCAACCATGCTAGTTACTTACAATAAGAAGGATAAGGGTTATGATTGCCTGAAATAAATTCCTTTCATTCAAAGCAGTTATCGTTTGACCTCAACCTTCAGGAATTATTTCTTTATCTATTGGCATAACTGTGTTAATATTCTCAGGTGTTTACATGTAAATGTCTAACATATAACATGTTGAAAGTTATTATAAAGTAACATTGTCATGTTAAGAAGAGGGGTTTCCTCAAACCTTTTGTGTTTGATCAGCCTGTCAGTTTCCCAAGAAAGGTGAGACCCTTGTGTCCAACCAGTCTGTCCACTACCTGCATTTTGACAGCCCACTGTATTGGAAGTTCATTCAACCAACCTATTCAGGGATCTCCACCAACAGTGTCTCTGAGTCAAATCCCTTATAACAACTACTCAAATCTCCGGAGATTTACAGAAAATGAACTTCACCTGATGATTTTTATTATAAAAAATGCAAGTTTGTGACAGAATAAGGTTCAGACACTGCCCATGATAATACACTGACTGCAAAGCAAGCTTAGAACAATACACCTAATAACAACTACCATGAGTTAGTCATAGAATAAAGTTCTTACACAGTAAGCACCCCTTTGGGAAAGAATACAGCCCATTGACTGATCCCAAAAGTTACAGTGGAGTCTTCCCTAACCTTTCCCCTTCTTTACTTACGTTTTATACTTCATAGTACATTGCATATTCATTATCATAGACAGGACTGGTTACAAATTTCTCGTTTCTAATGCAAATTAGTGTGCACCCTCAGACAGCACCACTGAAGTTTTTCACTAACTATGCATGCTCTCCAAGTGGGGTTTTGCCCTCTTTTGAGGGGGCTATTTGGGTTGGAGGTTGCAATCTCCTGCTACTACGATTACCTTTGTCCTACTTTCACCTTAGCAGCTTGGCCAAAACTTTGTCACTTGGAGGTTTCTTTCTGCATAATTTAGATAACGGTGTTGTTTCCCAAGGTTGACTCTTTTGATTAGCTTTCATTTATCAGTTTTGATGACTTTAGAGGGTGGGTCAGCCTAACCTAAACTTTGTGCACAGGAATGTTTAACATACAGTTAACCACTAAATCAGAGTTTGGTAATTCAGGAGTTTAGACAACAGTTCCCTCCCTTCTGGACTTACTTCAGTCCAAGACCAGTTATATTTAGGTGGAGCATGAGTGACTCTAGTGATACATCTCTTTGACACTGATTGGTATCACATGCCCAGTGAGGTGTAGTAGTACCTTGGAGGCAGGTATATTTGGGATGGTGGTGTGCATTAGCATTACAACAAGATCATCTCATCCAAGTAAAACAGTTTTGCCACAATTTTTATCTCAGTAGTGGACATCTGATCTTACCAGCTGTGTAGTACCATCAAGTTCCCATCCCTGCAGGGAGCACAACAGAGCCTGGGCCTGGTGTCTCCACTCCACTCCACCCTTCGTCACTCCTATCAGCATGTGCTGAGATGGCAAAGTGTGCTGCTTAGGGAGATATGGTGAAGTAGATTTTGTGCACGTCAACTATCATGAAAGCAATAACTGTATTTTATCCTAAAAAGCTTTCTGCAATATTACACTTCTGTTAGGTCCCAGTTTTCTCTAATTCCCCCCCAAAGTAATTTTCCCACAAGCATAAATTTACTTAATTATATTCTGAATGTTAGTCAGGTGTAATTACCATCAGATGCATCATTTTTCATTTTGGAAGTACTTATGCAAATTACATAAAGAATACTCATAAAGATAAGAGAAATATTAGATAAACATTGCTTTGCATCAGCAATAAAAAATAATGTAATGGTTTGAGGTTTTTCATTTAGCCAAGTTGTGGCTAGAAACAGTGTTTTTATACTGTGTGAAAATGAGTCTGTGTACTCATCCTCCCTTTTCTTGCTTAATTCAAAGTTAATTGGTATTCTTACTACTTTGACTTCTTCCAGTTTTAATAATGTCATTGTCTGAAAATACGGTACAAACTTAAGGATGAGAAAAAGCTTCTGCCACATTGCTATTGGAAAAATTAAACTAAGCCCCCATACCATCAGCTGAACACCATATATAAAAGGTCTTGAAAGAGTGAAACATGTGGAAGGCGTTTATCAGACAGATAGATGCAAACTAAACTGAACATAAATTCACTGTTCATCTTGAGGTATGATATTGAATTTGCATATTTCCTTTAGCCACTAATTCATAGGGCACTGGCAAAAAGAGAAAAGAACTGATGAGAAAGACCACAAATGGAGGAAAGTAGAAAACACTATTAAGTTTACATTAATTTATTCATAGTCAATTTCATGCATCAGATAAATCTGTTAGGATTCAATATCTTGTTAAAGAAAAACTTTGTTTCCTTCTTTGTAGAAGTAGTAGATGTTTTTTATACATATGACAGAAATTCTTGTCACCATTACAAGCCCCTCATGACAGAAAATTATTGTGCAGTAGTGAAATTCAGTGATAAGCAAAGTAAGTGTGAAATCTATTGTAAAAATCTGAGTGCATTCAGCAATTTTTCATGAAACACTATGTAGTCCTATGTAAGAAATGACCTGGTCTGGTGCTACTGTTGCTGGTGTATCTTCTTGCATATTTTTCAGTAAAAGCCAGGGGGCATTCTGTTTCTGCATAAGTGGTTCTAGGACTTTTTATCACCTTGGCATTCCATGGCTGCCTGTTTGCAGAGAGAAGCACATTTTACTCAATCATGCATGCCCTTAGGGTGCCCTTGAAGCACTTTCTTGAGTCATCATGGCTCTTTATACACTCCAGTTAAAAAGTACAGGACCTTTTTTTTAAAAGACTATGTTCTTCATCCATCAAAACCATCATTTCTATTAGTCACAATGACACAGTCTTGAGGGATGATGAGTATAAAAAGTGTTTGCACTGTGCCCTGAAATACAACAATCAGCTGTTCTAGATCAGTAATAAATTCATGACCCATAGGCTAGAGTTTCGTGTGGGATTCCATGAGCTACTGATAGCCAGCTGTTACAGGTAGCAATGTACAATTTAGAACGAACTATGATAATATTAAAAAGAAACTAAAAAGCAGAGTCAAGATGTAGGAAAGTTCTACCTCTTTACCTTGCAATCATTATTATAGCAGCAACCAATAACAGCAACAACCAAGTAGTTATACTTTTACAAGCTACTACAAACTTATATTTAGTGAAGCAAATTTATCTATATAACATCAGATATATTTATGATAGATTTCTTATATGGATATACAATACCAGTGTCAAGTGAATTTGACAGATTTCAGAAGGCACCAAACCATCCTGGTGGGGAGGACCCAACCAATCCCAGAGGAGGACCCAAACATCCCAAACGTGGAAGAACAAACCAAACCAACCTCAGAAGTAGTCCCAGAAGGGGACAAATAAAGTTACAATCTCGCTTCAAAAATCATTCATGTCACAGAGCTTAGAGTGGACCCTACATACCTAGGGACAGTCCAAGATCATGTAAATGTTCATGTAGAGAATTCAGCCTGTTTATGAAAAGTGCATGCATTATGACAAAATCTCTGATAGGCTGGTGCTAGTGCTGTCTGTGATGCCTTTATAGCATAAAGTGTTTCAGTTGGAAGGGACCTACAAGGATCATCTAGTCCAAACGCCTGGCTATTTCAGCGCTGACCAAAATTTAAAGCATGTAGTTAAGGGCATTGTCCAAATGCCCTTAAACACTGACAGGCTTGAGGCATCAACTACCTGTCTAGGAAACCTGTTTCAGTGTTTGACCACCTTCTAAGTAAAGAAATGCTTCTGCATGTCCAGTCCAAACCTCCCCTCTGAACCATTCCTATGTGTATTATCACTGGATACCAGGGAGAAAAAGTCAGCACCTCTCTCTCAACTTCCCTTCCTCAGGAAGCTGTAGAGAGCAATGAGGTCTCCCCACAGCCTCCTTTTCTTCAAACTAGCCAAAGCCCAAAGTCCTTAGCTGTTCCTCATAGGACATTCCTTCCAGGTCTTTCACCCGCTTTGCTGTCCTTCTCTGGATCCATTCACATACCTCAACATCCTTCTTAAATGTTGAGGCCCAGAACTGCACACAGTATTCAAGGTGAGGCTGCACTAGTATGTTGAATGAGGAAATGTTCTGTTAAGTGAATTTCTCTTCTTTTGTAAAAAACAATGAGCCTTCAGAACATTCTTCAAATAATCTTAAGGTTCCATTAAAGTAAAATAACAGAAATATTTGTTCTGTGGCTTGCTTAATGTATGCTATGTTCTTACTCTTTATTGTAATTATTTTTTTTTTAAAGGAGAGACCTTTGGCCAGCAGGAAAATTATTCTGAGTAATTTACATATGCGCTGTTCTGTGATTGCACCTTCTGAAGCAGACTGACTGGATTTTCTCCCCACTTTACCTACCCTGGCTCTCCTTTTGACTCAACAAGGTATTTTTATTTTTCTGTGTTTTTTTTGTATTTCTGTCAATGCAAAGGATCTGATATGATGTAAAGGCTTTGTTACAGTTTTTCAGAAGTGTATTATAAAGCATTTAAATTACCTTTGGGGTTACAAAGTGAAAGGGTGCAAAAGCTTCTGGAATAGTGAGACCTGAATAGACCAGAATGAGTTGCAATGCTTGCAGTCGTATCTATACCACTGCCCTGGTTTCAGCTGGAATAGAGTTAATTTTCTTCTCAGTAGCTGGTGCAGGGTTGTGTTTTGGATTTGGTGTGAGAACAGTGCTGATAGCACACTGATGGGTTTGGTTGTTGCTGGGTCATGTTTATGCTAAGTCAAGGACTTTTTGATTTCTTGGGCCCTGCCAGCCAGAGGACTGGAGAGGCACGGGACATTGGGAGGGGACACAGCCAGGACAGGTGACCCAAACTAGCCAAAGAGGTATTCCATACCATATGATGTCATACTGAGTATATGAACTGGGGGAAGAAGAAGGAAGGGGGGGGACATCTGACATTATGGCGTTTGTCTTCCCAAGTAACCATTATGCGTGATGGAGCCCTGCTTTCCTGGAGAGGCTGAACACCTGCCTGCCCATGGGAAGTAGTGAATTAACTCCTTGTTTTGCTTTGCTTGTGTGCACGGGTTTTTCTTTACCTATTAAACTGTCTTTATCTCAACTCACAAGTTTTCTCACTTTTGCTCTTCCAATCCTCTCCCCCATCCCACTGTGGGGGGAATGAGTAAGCAGCTGCATGGGGCTTTCTGTCAGCCAGGGTTAAACCATGACATCCACATAATGTCAATGGTACTGGAAAACTACACTTTCCAGAAAGTGTACCAGATACTAGGAGGTACTAGTTTCTATCAACATGCTTTTATCAGTCTGGAAATATGAATTTTATAGAAATGACATGACAAGATTGGAAAAACCAGAGTGGGTGATAATTTTTCTGTGACCTAAGAGTTTCATTCTCAAAAGCAGAAAATGAATAGACTTTAAAACAACATCTAATTAGAGTTTTCATAACCCTAGAAAAAAAATACAGTAAGAGAAAATGAAAAACAGAAACATCAAAGAAAAACATGCAAATTTTAAACAGTGATCTTTTTCTACAGAAATTATATTCTGTATTAAACTGTTCTACAGAGACATGTAAATTAAAATAGCTTTGTCTTAGAGCTAAGTCAACAAGTTCTTTTAAAAGTATACAAATCAAATGGATCTTTTTAGATCAAAAAATCCCATTTATAGCTTTACAAAGAAATCTATTCAGAGTGTATGAAATACAATTGGAATTTTAAATATTTGTAATACTTCAGAAAGAAACATTTGTTACACATTTAAAACTTTCCTAATAATTATTAATTTATGTTTTACCTACAGCTTTCTATTTTGGAGTTGATTAAATACTTCTGATTTGATGTGAGAGTACTTTAATAAATAAAAATATTCAAAACTACTGTGATTAATGAAGTACTACTACCTATAGGTAAGCATCTAGAAGTCTTGAACAAAGTAATAAAGATCACTTTATAATTTCCTTTATTTCTTTTCCTTTTAATATTTAATGCCAGTAATCAGGGATTAAAAGTCATACAATACTGGCTAAACGACCAGTCAACACACTCATAAAACTTGCAAGGTTTTTTACTGTCAGAGACCTAAAGTTCCTCAATTCCTCTTTAGTGTTTTCTGCAATGGATTGCACTTATTGTTTACATTAAAAGTTCCATTAAACATCCTAGAGTGAAAATATTAGACAAGATTTTAAAATATTGCATTCCTCTACCTACTGCAGTGACACTAGGCAAATATACCAAACCAAACTCGGTTTAGTTTATTTATGACATCTGTGCCAAAGATTCTGCAGACTTCAAACCAGGACCAAACCAAACCAAAACAGTTGAATTGCACCAAACCTCATTTTGGCATCTACTTATCCTGAATGAAATTTCAGCAGAGCCAGACCAAATTAAAGCATAATTAGAAATATACTATGAAATGAATAGCTTCAAATCCTAACCAAAAGCTATTACATGTGAATTTCCTTGCATATAATTACTTCTGTGAACTATAAATTATTATCAAGCTGACTGTACTACAAAAAAAATAATAATTCCCATAATGAGTTACACATTCAGCCATCTAGTTCTAGGTCCTTCCATCCTTCAGCATTAACCTATCAGTTATCTGCCACTGAATATTTGCTATGAACATTGGGTACTAAATTATTATTTAATTTCTATTAAAGGAAACATTCTGGAACAAATCATTGAAAGCATATTTTTAACTCCTAGTACATTCTGCAGACTTAAAGAGTAGACTGGAAAAGACATGATTAGGAATTGAAAATTTCTTATTAAGATTAAATTACAGCAAAACTGTTTGTCTCCTTTACTCTGTCTTGTTCTTTTTTGGTTTCACTTACCAAGTCCCAAATATTGATGAATCTGCCTGAGAAAAGGAGATTACAGTTACTATTCTTGCATCATGCAAATTAATGCACTTGAAAATCTTGATGAAATGAAGACTTAACTAAAATAATTCTGTGTGAATGATAGCACTATGACTAGGATTATAATGAGCCTAGGCAAAGACAGTACTAACTTCCACTTTCTTTTGTATTAGGTGTTATTTCAATTTAAAAAAAACAAACAAAAAAACCCCACCACAAAACAAATATCAATACCACTACATATAATATACATTCAAATGAATATAAAATAAAATTAACTTTTACATATTATTTTCCATCAAAAAAACAGGTCTGAAACCAGTCCAAATACAAATCACTAATTCTATTGAAGGAGTTAAAAAATTCACAGGCATGAATACCTGAAAACCTTAACAACTTCAACAAACCTTAACAATCTGGAGAAGTATATATAATATGTTTTATTTTGTGATATTACTTCTGTAAGAAAAGCAAGACACTCATGCTTGTATTTGCATTGTATAATCATAAAAGCACTACTAGTAATGCTATTATGATTCGTGTGTTTATGTGTGTGTGTGTTAAGAATCTACTTTTTGAGTTTCAATTTCTATTCCAGCTCTTAAAGGACACCACCACCACCACCACCACCACCACCCCCAATATTAAATAGTTTACACTTGATATGGAATGTATTTTAAAGTTTTTATACTATTAATCAGTAACTTCTTGTAACCATGGAGAATGGATATTGCCAGCAAACAGTGGGAACAACATAAAATGTGAAGATGCTAATAAAAAAAATGGTAAGTCTTTAGTACTCAAATAGTAAGGATCCTTTGGGAATATGAGGAAAAGATGGGGGAAAAAAACCAACAAAAAAAAAAAAAAAAGTGAAAAATAGAAAAGGGTAACAGGAAAAAAAGAAAGAAGGCAACAGCAAGACATCATCCAGTCAGTTTATGCATAACACTTATACAGCATTGACCTAGATCTATTGCTTCCAGTTTCTGCACGTTAGCATGTACTCCTCCATAACTAGCCAACATGATTTGACTTGCACTTGTTCTGTTTCCCTTCACAGAATTTGGACTCTTGTGACTAATTTATAAACTACTTCAGATGCTGGGTTTTTTTAAGATAAGATAATTTAACCAGGTTTTAAGATTCTTCAAGGAAAATGGGAGGGTGTCTAATTTTGTATGTTTATATTAAGTCACCACTTCAACAGATAAGAATTGAAAGAAGTAGATGGGATTCCAGTAAGCAAAAGAAGCCCACACTTGTATAAATGTACAGTTCTTCTTCCAGTAATTGAACCTTTTCTCTGCCATGCTTTGGTAGAGCAGCATTGTAGTTATTCATAGATATAAATCTTCCAGCTAATTTTAGGCAACCAAAATGTCAGGAAATGTAGCAGCAATCATTCTTCGTCCCCCCTCAAAAAACCCCACCACCTCACAAAACAAAACAAAACAAAACAAAACAAAACAAAACAAAACAAAACAAAACAAAACAAAACAAAACAACAAACAAACAAACAAAAACCAATCCCAAAATACCCAGAACAAGAAACTTTTAAGTAGCAAAGATTACAATAATGTTACGGCAATTTGTCAACTTTTTTCAGTGTCCCTGTGAATAACAAGTACCTTATGATGATTTGTATTATTTTGCACTCTGATGCAAACCTGTCTGCAAGATCTCTTTGATCCCAGACTTTTTTATAATCATCCATAATTCTATTCTGATTTTCCTAAGAAGTTTTCTTCACTCAACCTTTTTCTCCTTTCTGATTTTATTTCTGTTGACATCACATTACTGAGCCTGGGAGCTTTTTCTGGGTTAATTGGTCCAGGTGGATTAATTTGGCATCTAATTACACAACTGTTTGTTGATACCGCTGTGAGGTTTTCAGGGTCACAATAAGGGAACTGCTTTAGGATACTTTTTAAAAAAAAAATCAGGAATATTTTTTTGTAATTTTTTTTCTTAATCTGAGGCTGAGCTGAGTCCAGAGCCATTTGAAATTAGTGGCTAAGTTCTCTTTTACTTGACTGGGTGCAGAATCAGGCCTGAACCACATATATCACAGAATCACAGAATGGTTAGGGTTGGAAGGGGCCTCTGGAGATCATCTAGTCCACCCTCTGCTATAGATATGTTAATATATAGATACATGTTAAGTGGCACATTTTAGACCATGCATTAAAAAGCATATGCTGCTTTTGAGCTGTTTGAAATACTTGCAGAGCAGTCACACTCCTTTGCCTCTCTCTTTTTTGAAGCATTCATAGGCAGATACCAACACATATACACACATAATAATACTTACACATTTAACTTCTACAGTTTCAGTGGGGCACTACTCTTCAAACACATATAAAGTCATTTTTTTCCTAACCATTTTTACCAATATTTATAGTCCTACACATGATATTCCCAGATTTTGTGAAACAATAAAGAACAGGTTTTGTCCTCAACCTATACGCATACAGTATATGTATTGCCTGAATGTGTTTCATCAGTGATGGATGTCAAGATTTTATCTGCTAATCTGTCATCCTTGATTTTGTAGCATCATTACACACAAAGCAACACTCAGAAAAGTAGGAAGGAAATGGAAAATTCAATCTTAAATCTGCACATGATGCTACAAAACATATTCAAAAAATCTAAAACATCACCACAAGAAATCAGGTCAGGATAACAGGCAGTTATTATTATTCTTACCACTTTCCTCTCATAACCACATTATTTTGTACATTCTTTTGATAGCTAGAAATTATAGGAACAAGCTATGTATTGTAATATTGGTATTCCAATGCTGGTATTATAATATATTAATTCTCTAATTACAGAGATAATAAATGCCTTAAATAGACCCATAGAAGTTAAAGCAGGATGAAAAAAAAAATATTGTGACAGGAGAATGACAGAAAATAGGAAGAGAAATTGTACTAGTGTTAGAGGAACAAGACAGACAAAGAAATGGACATACAGGAAAGGACTAAAGGCAAAAAAAGGACTACTGAAATGTGCTTCTGGGCTGCCATCAAGGCGAATGAACATTTTATCTGCAACCATTCTAAAATGACCAATAAAGTCTAGGTGCTAGTGATATAGATTAGTTTATACAAGACTCAGAGAAGATTTAGATCTTCTAAAGAAGGTGGTTTAAATGCTTGGGTTTTGTTTCATACTTTTTTTTTGTTTGTTTTGTTGTTGTTTTCATATTTGGAAACGTCTTAATGATGCAAAAGCCTTTGAATCAGAACCATTTCTATAGGTTTCATTTTTGCCTGTACATCTACTATGTAAAATAAAAATGAAGAAAAAACCAAACAAAACAATTTATAAGCGAACATTAAAAATAGCTTTGACTGCCAGAATTGACTTAAGAATTTTGTGACTGTCTGTAAAAAGGCTAATATTTCTACAAAATGTATCATAATAGTTCATGTGATACACTGTCTTTCCAGAAGTCTGATTCTTGGGCATCAAAGTTGGTAATTTGTATACTGTGTAACTAACAGTCAGTTCAACTTTAGTATGATGTTTCTCCTCACTGACTTGACTATGCTTAACACATGCTGTCTTCTACATCACTGGATAGAGAAATTAGAAGCATTTTTGTTCACAACAACTCTTGAGCAAAATAGTAAGTCAAGAAAACATGCTCATTACAACATGAGAGGCCACTTTCCTCTCATACAGAATATCCAGACTTTATATTTAGACAGCTGCAGTTAATATACTTAATGTATGTATAGATTTTAAAGCATTTGTGAAGTTTTACATATATACTGAAGTAACAATTTATTGTAGGGTCCCTGTCAACTATCATGGCTTCTAAGGTGAGAAAAACAATGTCTCCATCCACAGCAGTACTCTTTGTGTTTTATTGCCTTTATGGTGAAACTAGGCCTTTCTTTTAAGAAGACTGGCTCACTAGGCACTTTAGAATAGGATAGGAATTAGGCAGCTATATTAAGATGAGGAGGCATCATCTTTGATAAAGTGTGCAAAACATAGCACTGAAGAAAATGTAATATATATGGGCAGAATTGCTTTCTATGATAACTATGTAACTAGCTATATATATTAATGTAAATATAACTATATGTACATACATATGCATGTGTGTGAATATATATATATGTAAAAAATCACTTTGCTGTAGCTACGTAACTCTTATAATTAAAAAGTTGCTTTGCAGTAAAGGAGCTGGGGTTCTGGTGGACAGCAAGTTCAACAGAACCCAGCAATGGGCCCTTGCTGCAAAGAAGTATAACTGTATCCAGGGCTACACTAGGAGGAATGTTGCCAGCAAGTCAGGGGTGGTGATCCTTCCTCTCCACTAAGCCCTGGTAAAGCCACTGGACTACTGTGTCCCGTTCTGGGCTCCCCAGTGCAAGAAAAGCATAGAGTTACTGTAGCTAGTGCAGCACAAGGCCACTAAAATGATTAAGGGGATGGATCATTTGACATATGAGGAGAAGCTGAGAGAAGGAAGATCTAGGAAGATCTCATCAATGTGTATTGTATAACTACCTAATGGGAGGGAATGAAGAAGTGGCAGCCAGACTCCTCCCAGTAATGCCCACTGACAGAACAAGATGTAATGTGCAAAAATTAAAAAGCATGAAATTCCATCTGAACACAGGAAGAATCTTTTTTACTGTGAAGGTGAAGGTGGTCAACTGTAATGGGCTGTCCAGAGAGATTGTGGAGCCTCCCTGTGTAAAGGTATTCAGAATGCAACGGGTTACAGTTCTGAGCAACCTGGTCCAGTTGATCCAGTTGGCCAGAGAAGTTGTGGATGCCCCATCCCTGGAAGTGTTCAAGGCCAGGTTTGATGGGGCTTTGAGCAATCTAATGTACTGAAAGGTGTCCTGCTCATGGCAGGGCAGTTGGAACTAGATGATCTTTACGGTCCCTTCCAGCCCAACCCATTCTGTGATTCTATGGTTCTATGCTTGAATTTCCAAGGTCAATCATTCTGTAATTCTCTGATTTTCTGATTCTGTGATTCTTTGATGGCACACAGATTTAAATTACTTGAGGAAGAAGGCTGGGGGAGGTGGGGGATAAGTTTCATGCATCCTGAAAAAAATGTTTTGACCACTGATTTGTTCAGATCATATCTTGCTCTTGATAGGGCTATAACTACATAATAATAATAAAAGCCTTATCCCTACTAGCATATACTTTGCAGATGATTTAGCAATGATTACAAAATGCCTGACCATTGGATCTTGGCTGGGTGACTGTGAGATATACTCCAACTGTCTCAACAGAATTACAGTTAAGATATATTAAGGCATGGAATTCAGGTGTGAGGGTAACTGAAAATACTAAATTGATATCCCAATATAGCTAGTATCCAAAATTTGGTTACCAAAATAACCAATAGGTTATGTAGCAGCTACATAAGGTTTTTCAGACTATCAATCTGGATTTAGATTCCTAAATTTCATCTGTGAACATGGTGGGATCCCAGTTAGTACAATATATTTATTTATTTTTCATGTTGTGCACCAAATTTCCTACATTATCAGTAAGTACAGTCCAAGTCTTCTAAATATTCAAAAGCTATATGAGCCTTGTGCAATACAAGTCTGAGTGAGTATAAAGGTTAATATGAGTATCAGACCCAACTCTAGAAGCATCCCAAGACACTTTATTTACCACATTACATTTTTCATTCCTTGCAAGGTTTTTTTCAGGTCAGTAAGTAATTTATTTTGCTCTTGGGATACAGAACCTCTTACTGGCAAAACAAAGAAGTTAATTATATTGAATCGTTTATACTTTTATAATACATTTGCAATAAAAAATAAATAAATGTAATAATAAAAATGGAAACAAAGGTGGCATCCAGATCTAATTCACTCCATTGCCCCAGCTTGGAACATTCATATATAGCCCTTCCTAGCAAATGACTAACTAATTTTTTCTTGAAGTCATCCAAAGGTGAAGACTTAATGCACTATCTTGGCAAATTAAACTAATTTGAAACATTTCTGACAGTTAATCTAAATCTTCTCTGCCGTGATATTGCACATTGACAACATACTATCTTCCTCTTTGGTGCTGTATTTTATGCATGTAAATATCCAATCTTCTTGTCTTTCAGCAGCACAATTTTACTTCTCTTCACCTTGCTTGGAAGTCATACTTTCTAAAGATATAACCATTCATATACTTCCTTTGTATTTTAACAAATTAATCCGTGCTTTTCCCCTGAAATAAATTAGCAGTCTTGACATAGTTTACCTGTTAAGTTCTTAATGAGGCTATACAAAACATAAAAACTACTTACTGTTTTGGAGACAATGGTCCTATATATATTTTTGTTCTTTTTTTTAAATATGTATTAATGTTTATTATATTTATATATTTACTTTAAACACATATATATGTTTTAGATTCATTTTTGATAACAGATTTTCCTAGCCAGATAAGTAAATAATATAAAGTCCCACTTTGAAGACTGGTACTAACTGTAGAATTAAATCCCTCTTAAAATGCAAAATCAGACAAAAAAAATGAGGCAGAATAGGTTAGGACCCCATTTTCATAATGGTTTCAACTTTTTTTCAAAGTATTACTTGCCTTGAATTTAGCAGAAGGATATATATATATAAATTGTTACTTTAAAAAAAATAATTTTTGAATTAAATTAAATTCAACCCTAATACAACACCCATGCCAAAAATACTGTACATTTTTCACTTTTCTTTAAATGTGTGGAGGCAGCAGCATATAATCTATACCACTTAAGAAATGTAGACAAGGTTCAAGGATAGTGAAGATGTAAACTTTCTATCAGGACTAAATTTTTCTTTCTGAGCAGGGCATATTCGAGTGAAATGGTTCCAAGGAAACAATTTTATATGTATTACATTATTATTATTGTTGTTGTTGTTGTTGTTATCATCATCATCATCATCCCCACTACTATTAATTTCTGTCAGAAAGAACTAGAAATGCATGAAAACCTGCCTTGAAGCTCAAGAATATATATATTACATACACCAAAACACCTTCAAGATAATACAGAACTTTCAAACAGTGTTTTCACAGTATATAGTGTGAGTTCTCTGTAAGGAAAGAAGCCTGATATCAATCTCTCCTTTATTGTCACACACTTTTTTCCTGGCTGTTTCCTGTCAACATTAGCAGTCTCTTGTTTTCAAGCAGTATCTATTCCTACCGAGATCTAGAGATTCATACAGAGCTTACATCTGGATAATTAAAATAATTCTGTAATGACTAATCTTTTATGCTTTCTGTAGTTTCACTTTGATTCTAAATTTATCAGAAAACAGTGGTTTTGCTTTAAAATGCTTAGTCATAAAAGAAGACATATTCCTTCTGCATTGCATTTAATGAGTATATGTAACAGAATTTCTTCCACATTTCTCATCATCAGAAGTGCCAAGTTCAGTATCCTAGCAAACAGAAGATACCAATTTCTCAATTGTATTAAAATCTGGAATGTTTTAATGGCAAAACTTTATTACTGAAACAATTTACAAAACAAGATCATCACAGTCATGTTATGCTCTCCAATAACTGGATTGCTGTTTAGTGTTGCTACTTGTCTTGATAATATTAAAGTCGAAATTAAAATTCCTTTCATACTTTTAACCAGTAAACCTTCAAAGATGTCTCCTTAGAAATAATACTAAATACTAGTGGTGTCTTTAATTAAGAAAGTGTAACTTCTAATCTTAAAGTAAATTATGCCAAAATGTTTGGAGAAATTGTTTAGAATCCTTCATCTTGCTTTAGGAATGGTACCTACAAATTCAAAATATAGCTGAACTGGGTTGAAAAGGTGTGAACATCTCCCCTGACTCCAGGCTTGCTTCTTTAAATTACTCTTTAAATCCCATTTATTTTACCAAAATTTCTATTTTTTTGGTCTTCTTGCCCCCAATGGCATACCCACATTATTATATCACCAAACTGCAAACCCATGTTTCAAGACTACAAGAGGTGAATCACAAGACTTTTGAACTGTGAAATATGATTTCTGTCTGTGCATGTAGTGCTGTGTGAAGAAGGTATAATTACTGTTGTGAGAAGGAATATTGTTTGGGGAAATAAGCTTATATAAAGAATGCTGTCAAACACTGCCAAAGGCTAAGAGAATGATGTAAAGTAAACACTTCATTAATTAGCCAGGATACTGTAGAGATTGAAGGCAGTCCCTACTTTATCTCCATCTGAATTACAAATTGCTTAAATTGAGGTTATGTCTTTGGAACAAGATTAACTTTTATAAAATAACCAATTTTTTGAAAAATACTCTATCAATCTTACAGCCAATTTTGGTATTGCAGAAAGAATAGAAGGAGTACGGCCCCTTTGAGATGCACCATTTTTAACTCTGCTGGAATCAAGCTGAAGTTAACTTTGGTTTACTTCAGGGGTTTTTAGGATTCTCAGAACTACTGGTAGTTTCTTGATACAAAGTTCCCTGAAGCGCAATATTTTCAGTTTTAACTTGAAACTCTTGAGTCTTAGGAATTTTTCCTAGCATTTCTATCACTATGTCTTACAATTAGGTTTTGTGCTAGTCTGAGGTACATACATGTGGGATTTGGTTTGAAATAGGGCCTGAAAGTATGTTAACTGTGTTTAAAATGTTTGTACTAATACAAATGCATATGTCTTGCATGGCTAATCTGCATGTGTGGAAGAAAGTCTGCTGTGTTGGACTTACTAGACATATATGAAGGATTCTGCATTGCGTGCAGTATAAAGTGCTTGGTTCATGAGCCTAGGAAGTTTCCAGTGTCTTCTCAGGTCTTAAAATTGCCTCACCTTCCCACCCCCCCACCCCCCCAACCTGTTGTTTCTCATGGCTAATAAACTGACTTAAACTCAGTTATCAGCCCATGGGACTAAATATTAGGGATGAACAATTCTGACCTTTTCCATGAAAAAAGTTAATTTATTGTTCATGATTAAATGGACCATTTATATCAATACTTTTTAGGAGTTAGTTTTCCACTTTTTGATTTTCTCCTTTTTTAAGGCAGTGACATCATGGTGTTTTCCCTCAGATTAATTTGCTCAAAATTACTCTAAAATGATCATTGTTTCATTCCTCACCAGCCATTCTTTGTAATGTTTTTATACTCTTTTTTTCTGGCTTTTTCTAGATCTGGTTGTTCAAGTAAGTTGTACATTATAGTTTGTATTCTCTGACTGAAAAAAAATACAGGTATTTCTACCAATATTACTTGCACATGGGACTAAATTTTGTTTCTCTGATAATTTGTATATGTAAAACTCAATTTCTATGAAAAGAAAAGAAAGACAGGAGAGGAATGAAGCTAGCCCAGGCAAATGCATTTTTAAAAGTCAACAAGTATTAACATTTTTTAACATTACTCTGTTAGTGTAGCTTTCCAAGAATCCTACTAGTCCCTCCACTGATTCCAGCTAACATTATTCAAAGTAGTTTATAACTGATATCCAACCCAGTTCAGCCAATAAAAGTAACGTGCTAGTATGAATAAGAGTAAAACCATTTTCCCATTTTGTGATTGTAACTAAAAATTCAGCAAAAAGACACAAACTCATATCTGTCAGCAAATACTTTGTTATTTATTTGTGGAACCATCATTCTTTTGAATATTTCTTTTGAAAGTGCCAATTTGGAAAAGAAGTAGTAGATTCTTTCTCATTTAAATGTAATGATCTTTAGAATTCTGTGGAACTGAGATAATTTTTTTTTTGTTATTTTTGTTGTCTTGTCTTCTGGGTGTGAATTAAGAAGCTGGGTGGGGTTGTTTTCTTTGGGTTTTTCTAACACAGACATTGTTCAATTAAGTATGGCACTGATACTAGGTATTACAGTGATCTCATTTTATCTGTGCATAGGAAGAGCTGGTGATAACATGCTTTATCATTTGTTACTGTTTGTGAGTATTTTTGTAACAGCAAAAGCTAACTTCATTGGAGATTTGCACAACTTAGAGTCTCGGTAAGGATGATTATAACAAAAATGTGTTTCTTAAAATATGAATGCTGTATGTTGGAGAAAAAAGTCTTATAATAAAGAATTTACTAAGTTTCAGGTAAGGTGATAACATTACTATCTGGAGATTTATTGATTTATTTTTTTTCCTATTAATGGTGAAGTTATGGTGAAGTTATGAACTTAGATAATTAGTTGATGTCTAACTTTCAATATGCTACTTAGGCTAGGTGAATGTCGCCCTTGTGCCCAGTTCTTCATCAGCTGAATCTACAATAATGTAGAGTCACAGGGACACAATAAATTAACCTTAAAATGGATAGCCTGGCTATAAGCAGCTTTCTAGAAGTGACGTATTAGAAAGGATTTCAAAATCAAATCAGGAAATGAACATTTGGCGTTGTTAAGCTAAGAGGCGTCATGTCACTCACTGTTGTTATTCAGAGCTAGATTAAAGACAGTCTAGTTCTGTTTGTAGTCTTGTAAGCACAGTATAGAAATCTACATAATTACAATATCCTGAAAAAAACCCCCACAAAATATAATTTTCTCCAGACAGTAAAATTTCCATTATGTTTCCCCAGTGTTATTGTAAGTTCTCAATATCCTTATGCTGTTGGCCATATCACTTTGCTCACCTTTATTACTGCATTGGATCACTGAATTGGGGGAGCAATCTTAATGGCTAGATAACACACTAAATGTTACACTATTTCATAATGTCAGATTATTTCACGTGAAACATACTGAAACTGCTGTCAAACTGACTTTATCTTCTAGGAAATTAAGCTGCATTATCTCACACAATGCAGACTTCTTATAAAAGCAGCAAGGCAAAACTAGTGGGTAGCTGTCAGGAGATAATCACCTCCCTTGGGAATTACAGATACTCTGCTAAATCTCATATCTTTTAAAGCCTTAGGGATATGATTATATTATGACAAAAATACCCCTGTTGCATTACTTACATATTTCAGTGGACTACCTGAATCATCTAGATGAAATACTTCAAGACAGCATTTCTTTGTGCTATTAAATTTCAAGTTTTAAACAACCACATGAGGAAATATCCATAATTCAGTTACAGAATTCTAAAAATTTGTTAAAACTTGTTACTGAAAGGTCTGAAAGTAAGAATTTTCTGTAAGAATATTTAATTTATGTTAATATTAACAAAGAAATTGCATAAGACCTATGTATGGCAATAATCATAATCATGAAAAAATACAAAAAGTACTGATTACAATAACATCTAAAAAATACATTGGAAATAGTATTAGAATCAGAAATAGCACCATTTATTTTATTTTTTTTTTTCAAAGCCCTAAGCATACATAAACTAATTCCAAGATCAATGCTGGCCTTGGCTGTGAGCTGAGTAGAACACAATGATAGGAAAATGGAGTTGTGACATGCTGTTATCTTTTTGACCATGGCTATGTAAACAATACCCTTCATCACAGAATGATTTTATGTAAATGTAACCTTAAAAAATAGTAAGCTGTGGATTTGGTTTAACATTTGAGGAATGTATTTATGAAAATCCTGGGATAATTTAGTGATTGCTCAGTTTAGCAGCAGAAGAGTACCAGGAGGGAAAGAAAGAGGATTTTCCCCTCTTTGTGGAAATGAAACCCTGGGTTTTTCAGTTTGCTTAATTGCAACACTATTGGAAACTTAAAGACAATGTTTCTTTTGGGCGTCTGTGAAACAACACATGAGAGAAGGCCTTCAAAATGAAAGTTGCCAGCTGAGGAATTGACATCATTGTTTATTCAAGAGCAAGGCAGCTAGTCTTCAGGACCTGAACCTACATTCTCATTTTTCCAAGACTTAGGCTTGACCCTTAAGGCTACACATTATCGTGACCTTATTACACAGTGGCTGTACAGTTAACTGCAGTAACTAAGCACCAGTTAAAAAATACCTAAACTAGCTTTTAACAAACTAACTTTGTATCAGAAATACATAGTAGTGTAGTGCTACAGCCAAGGCAATTTGTCTGCTTATTGAAACCTTTAAGATAAATTAGGAGTACAGGGAGAATATCAAGCCAAAAAAGTTAATCTAAGCTTTGTTAGTCCAGGTATCTCATTGTAGTATTGAATTCTAGTTGTTATAGACAAGCCTTTAATGCTAACTAAAAGATCTCATGTATTTCTACATAGTGGAGGCAGTCTAACAGAAAGAAAATGTGTTTACCCTATAGCTTTGAGATTAGAACAGTCTTTCTGAGTTGAAAGTCCAGGTTACATCTAGGTGAAAGCAAGCTAAACATTACAGACATTTCTAAAAATTTGTTAAAAAATAAGAGCATCTTCATGCAAACTAGATTTCTAGGATCCCATTATATTCACTAGGAAATCGGTAGAGAACTAATGATTCATTCAGTTTCCCTATGATTTAGTTGAGATTTGGGAGCTTGCTTTTCAAAGAAGGGACCAAGGAGACAAATTTGTGTCATTCACATTGTGGGAGAATATTTCAGAAGTACCTGAAAGGGACACAGGTGCATTAATAGGCTTTAATGCCTTGGGGCTCCCCATCCCTGCCCCTGGTGCAGGACTCCATTTTAGTGCCCTGGGCCCATCAAGCCCTGCCCCAGAGATGTTGCAGCAGGGTCCATCTCCAGCTACCCACAGCCCTGCTCAGCCATGGGCCTTGCCAAGCCAGACCCATCCACATGCCCACATCCCAGCCTAGCCTCTGCTCATCCCCATAGCCCTGCATGGCCCTCCCAGGGATGTGTCTGACCTTGCTTCCCCTCACCAGGCCTGACCTGATCCCCACCCACTGGCTTATGTCTTTAGCTGCTCACATCCCCACAGACATGCCTGATGCCCTGTGCTGAGGGACATCAAGTCCAATGGCCCAGCTCGGAGCAGGGACAGCTATAGCAGATTGCTCAGGACCATATCCAGACAAGCTTTGAATATCTCCAAGTATGGAGACTTCACAACCATTCTCAACATGTTTGAGTGTTTGACCATCCTCACAGTGAAACAGTTTTTTTTATTGTTCCAGTGGAATTTGTGTTTCTTTGGTGTGCACCAATTGCCTCTTGTTCTATCAGTGGGCACTGGTGAGAAGGGTCTGGCTGGGTCTTTTATAACTGCCCCATCTTTTTTTTCACACATTTATAAGACACCCCCCTACCCCCACCCCCCAAAGCCTTCTCTTCTTCAGTCTGAATAATTACATATCTTTCATCCTCTCCTCCTATATCAGATATTCCAACATTTTAATCATCTTAATGACACTGTAATCTGGTCTTAAGGAAAGTGTTTATGTGGTTGTAACAGGTTTCTGAATATTTTATGAAATTTTAAATCCAAATTTTACCATGAAGATTACATGTTTCTGGATTATGTTCATTTTGATTGGTAAGTTTAATTCAGCATTAAGATCCAAAACTGCTTAAAACCCAAGAAATCCAAATTGTGGGGCATCTGTTCCCATTAAATTTTATTACAGTGTTACAAGCAGAATCCGTAATTCTTAAGGAACAGAGAAAGTGAATTGCCATTAAAGCTTACAAATTGATCAGAATCTTGCTACCTCAGGTTTTTGTGCCTGTTCTCCATATAGCTGATTAAGTGCTAGATACTAGATTTGCAGTGTTACCTGGAGAAAGATGATCTTGAGCCTTATGAAGCAGAGAGCAGGAAAATGAAACAGCATCAGAAGAAGAAACAACTGTAACAGTGCAGTAATGCAAATCAAGCAGTAGCGTGAAAAATGAAAAAATCTAATGGACAGCTGGAAACTGTACCAGTTTAAGTAAAGTTACTCACTTCGGTTTTTTATGCTAAATTGAAATTTGGCAAGAGATAGAATAAATGTTGATGTTGGCAGAACTGAAGATATTTCAGTAACAGTTTTATTAATACAAATTGGAAAACGAGTTGGGTTCCAAATGCCAGATACCTACTTTTAGTTTTCTGAATGTAACATCTAAATGAATGCCAACTGCCTAATAGTCAAAAGAAATCCAGTCAAAAGTCTATGTCCTGGTTTCAGCTGTGATAGAGTTAATTTTGTTCTTATTAGCTGGTGCAGTGCTGTGTTTTGGATTTGGTGTGAGAACAATGTTGATAGCACACTGATGGGTTTGGCTGTTACTGGGTCATGTTTATGCTAAGTCAAGGACTTTTCAGTTTCTTGGGCCCTGCCAGCCAGAGGACTGGGGGGGCGTGGGAAATTGGGAGGGGACACAGCCAGGACAGGTGACCCCAACTAGCCAAAGGGATATTCCATACCATATGATGTCATGCTGAGTATATGAACTGGGGGAAGAAGAAGGAAGGGGAGGACATCTGGCATTATGATGTTTGTTTTCCTAAGTAATTGTTACGCATGATGAAGTCCTGTTCTCCTGGGGATGGCAGAACACCTGCCTGCCCATGGGAAGTAGTGAATGGATTCCTTGTTTTGCTTTGCTTGCATGCATGGGTTTTGCTTTAGCTATTAAATTGTTCTTAACTCTGGAGTTGTACATTTCTTTCCAATTCTCCTCCTCATCCCTTGCGGGGGGAGCAGGGGGAAGTGAGCAAGCAGCTGCATGGTGCTTGGTTGCTGGCTGGTGTTAAACCAGGACAGTCTAGAAAGCTATTCAGCTAATCAAGTACAGAGGTCTAAACTGTTATTCCAGCTTGTCTGCCTACACCTTCTGTGGAAATACTGAACATTTAATAACTTTCTTTAAGGAACCCTAAAGCCTAAATTAATTCAGTGAAAAATCACAGTAAAAGTGGTAAAGGTAAGGTATGTACATGAATTAATATAATATAGGCACTGTAGGACATTCTATCTGAAACTTAAAAAAAAAAAATAATTGTGTTTGAAATTGCAAAAGTTTATGTGCACAAATTGATTGACAGGGCTTCAAGCTTCTCTTGGAAAGGAAGTGGATAAAATCCCCAAAGGTTTTATCTGTGGTACTGTCTAGGACAGAGGTAAGTTTCTTCATAGTAGTTCACATGGTGCTGTGGTTTAGATTTTTAACCATAACAATACTGAGTAGACAGTAGTGCTCTAGCTTTTGCTGAACAGTGTTCACACAGCTCCAAGGCCTTCTCTGTTTCTCACTCTGCCCCCTCAGTGAATAAACTGTGGAGGGTGCAATAGGTTGTGAGGGGACAGAGCCAGGCAGTTGAGCCAAACTGACCAAAAAACCAGTCCATGTATAAAATGTCATGCTTAGCAAAAAAAAAAAAAAAAAAGAAGGAGTTTTAGGAGGCTTTGCCATCTTTTGCTTAGGAACTGAAAAACTATCAATTTACCCATGGGAGTGGGGGGGAGTGGTGAGTCATTGCATTTCCATCATTTTTTGTTTGCTTTCTTCTATTTTCTTCCACTTCTTTCTCACTTATTAAACTTCTTTCTTTAAATCTTTACCTGCAAATTTTCTCACTTTTATTTTTCCTTTCCTCTTCCCCATCCTACTCAGGGTGATGGGAGGAAGTGACAAGCAGCTGTGTAGTGCCTAGCTGCCCACTGGGGTTAGCCCATGACAGCTGCCAACCTGGATTAGCATCATCTGTTGCACAAAACCTGAGTAATCATTTCTATCCTGAAAACTATGGGAGTGACAAGGTATTTTTTACTGTTCGTAATCAGGATTCTATCATAGTTTTTCTCTACCAGTGCTATTCTATTCTATGGTTTGGCCTCCCGTTGTAATAAACGGATCCAAAAACTGTAAAGCCTTAAGGAGGCACTCAATATCTAGCCTGGCTTCAGCATAACACAAGTCATAGGAATTCTTTGAATTAATCTGATTCTGAACTATAGTAACTCTTCGAGGAAAAAACATATGTTTAGCGATGAATCTCCACCACAGCTTTCAAGTACAGCAGATTATTACCATCACAATTAAAATTATTTTCTTTATTTCTAATCTAAATTAATCTATTGTCAGCTTCCAGGCACTGGACCTGATTATACCTGTCTGCTAGTTTGAAATAACAGGACACTTGCTACAGAATGTTTTGTTCTAGATCAGTGTGTGTCAAGCTTGTTTCAGGTTTAAAAATGATGGTGCAGCCAGCTATCATTCTAACTTCTTTACTTTTACTTGCTAGTCTCTGTTTCTAAATTTTTGAAGTGCGTTAAAACCTCTGCCACAGTACTCATTAGACTATATTCTCAGTATGAGCCTATGACTTAACTTTTGTCCTCATTAATCAGTATTATTAGTTTAACAAATAGATCACCCTAATATTAGCAAACAGTCCCATTCCTTATTTGCACTCTTTTAATGTTCTTTCCAATTTTGATCATTAAATCTTTTATGCTTTCTTGCATATCACTGATACTAGCACACGACCATAATCAGGACCAGAATCAATCTCTGTTATGCACATGGTCACTATCTATGGACAATCCCAGCTTTAACACCAATGGTGAGTTTCTTTTCACTCCATTTAATATTTACCTGTAGTAGTTTAACCCTAGCCAGAAACTAAGTACCACACAGCTGCTTTCTTACTCCCCCCTGCCCACACCCCCAAAGGGATGGGGATAGTAGTCAGAAAGGAATGTAAAATTCAAGGGTTGAAATAAGAACAATTTCATAATTAAAGAAAAATAAAATAAAATAGGACAAAAAGCAAAACAATGACAATAATAGCAATAATAGGAATAATAACAATTATAATGAAAAGGAAGGACAAGGGAGAGCAATAAAATCCAAAGGGAAAGGAGAAAAAACAGGTGATGCACAGAACAATTGCTCACCACCCACTGACTGATGCCCAGCCAGTCCCTGAGCAGTGGTCAACAGGCACTGGCCAGCTCCCCCCCAGTTCATATACTCATCATGATGTTCTGTGGTATTGAATACCCCTTTGGCTAGTTCTGGCTGGCTGTCCTGGCTGTGTCCCCTCCCAGTTTCTTGTGCCCCTCCAGCGTTCTCACTGTCAAGGCCTGAGAAACTAAAAAATCCTTGACTTAATGTAAACATTACCTGGCAACAATTAAAACCATCTGTTACCAACATTGTTCTTGCACCACATCCAAAACACAGCAGTCCATCAGCTACTAAGAAAAGTAACTCTATCCCAGCTGAAACCAGGACATTACCACACTCATATAATTCTAGTCCCTATCCAAGTGTTTTAAAGCACTAAATCACATACATGCTTTACAGTATCTACTTATATTGCATCTTCACTATTATTTATATTAAATTCTTATAACGTCTCATAAAGAAATAAAAGCTAAATATATTTTTCATACACTGACCTGAGCTCCCATTTTTTGAAGTCATCTGTATTTCATATTTTAAATAATTTTTATTAAAGACCTCTCTAAAGTTTCCCTGTAGGAAACTGATTTTTGCTCCGATTGTGAACAGGGGGGATTCCCAATTGCTTACACTTAACTGGTAGTATCAAACTGCTTTTAGCTTTCTCATAAACAGATTTTTAGGCCTGTAAGCAACTTCATGGTGAAACAGAAGGTATTTTAGCTCTCATCCTCTTATTTTGAGGTATTTCAATGAGAACCTTGGGGTTTTAAGATTTATTCTTAAGAAACTAAAATAGAAGTTACTTATCTGAGTCCTCGATAAGCCCCTTTGCAATACCAGCTCTTAGGGCAGTCATAACACGAGCACATCATTATACCCTTGGCTACAGGTTAAATGGAAGGCATAGCTCTAAAAGACAGAGTAGACATAGGACCTATGATTTTTGTTTCTACTGAGATTTCCATGGTACACGTGAAGACTCATAAGACATGGGTCAGACTGTAATGAGTAGCTGTTTTGCTCATGTATATACAACGGAATTCTCATAGCAGAAGCAACATGTTCACAAGCAAGTTTAGGTTTAACTGTATTTATAAAATTCAACACGCTATATTTTAAAAGAACAATGCAATCACTTCCATAGATCAGGACAATGGTAAAAGTGCTTATGTAGCTTTCTATTTAAAATTAGTTTAGAAAGTAAATGCAGTAACCAAGTTTCATGTGCTATAAATTTATACTGTCCATATATCTTTACCATTTACAAACCATAGTCCAATTTTGCAGCATTATTAATTTATAACAGTTTGTAGGTATTAGCACCACATATAATTTAATTCAGTTGCTATAGAGATCTCTACAGGGACACAAAAAAATAAAAAGAGGCAAAATTATCTGCGTTATAGTCTTGTTGCCTAGAGTGCACCCCCTATAGGGAGAGTGCAATAATTAAGTCTTGTTTACTGTGAGTCCCATTAAACCTTTGTTGTTACTGATTATATCATTGTCTGATTGATTTGTCAGGTGTGGAAAACAACAAAAAATTAATTGCCTTAATCTTCATGAGCAAATGACACATGCATTGTGAGCTGCAACACAGAATTCTCTAACAGCTGGAGCTCTTCTACTTGCTCTTCATTTTATTTCCCATTGTATCAGTGAACTCAATTTGAGGTAGGGGAAATTGTTTCTATCCACAAATTTGGATTTTGTATGTGATCAATGTAATAGAGAGAATGAAAGGATTTGTTCTTAATATAATACTTCCCTGTTACAAAATAACAGCAGGAAATACAATGCTTTTCTTTGCCAGGAAATGTATTTAAGGAAAATGCTGGGACAGATTTTATGCTGTATTAAATTCCAACTGGTGATAATAAATGAATCAAGCAAGAGAACTGATGAATTTCACAATCTATTTTATTGCTTCATTAGAAGTTTTTTACTTACATATTTACTGGAAGAAAGAGCATAGATTTTGTACCTCAGATCTATATTTTTTTTCATGCTCTGCTGTTATTTGCAGTATGAAGTTAATTACCTTATAAACATGTGATTCAGACACTAAGAGTGGATACATTATTAGTTTACTTAAGGAAAAAGTACACATAATTTTAGGGAATTTGTACAAGGTATGAGTATTGAAATACCTGAACTGCAGATTAAACAAAAAGACAATACTATTTTCTGAAATGTAATTATAGTTGGGTTATTAGAAAACAACAGAAGGCAATGTTTTATTTAACCAAATAAAGTCTGTTATGTTGTGTACTGTGTATTCTGCAGGTAATACATTGAGTTTTCTACTCATCAATAATTATTTTTATGCCTTTCCACATACTAGTCAGGAAAAGCAGTATATGTGTGGTTGTGGGAGAATCAGGTTATCAGATTTTGCTCATCTTGACATGCTTGATGACAAAAAAATTTATACCCTTTATGGTCTGCTGTTGCTGTTGCTGCAACTGCACTTTAGGGTCAAGGATATGTTTGGATTTTCAGAACAAGATCTTGAAGGTGACAAAAATCAATTCCAGCATTTATAAAGACAAAATTGCATCTAGTCACTTAGTCACAGCAAACACGTCTACAGGCAGTGGCAACTTAAAGGAAAATTGCATGATAAGGTACATCTGTTAGAATACTTTAAAAGGTAGAACTGTGAATTCAGACATGAGTAGAGGTTATGCTTTAGTTACACAGGATTTCAATTTAGCAAAACCAGTATGCTACACTAATACTTACACAAAGAACTTTAATTTGTAAATAGGGACAGTTATATCACCACTTCTTCAAGAATATGGTCTTTACTTTGAAGCCTTATAACTCTAATATTAGTTTTGTATGAAGAATCCATTTGTGTTGATATTTCTTCAGGATTGAAAATAAATTGATCTTCTAACTTTTCATAGCAAATGTATTCATGTATGCATTTTATTTTCTGGTGTGTTGCATTAAAGGTTGGCTAAACGCCATGACTCAATGTTATAGTTAACTCTGGTAGACAGCACAGCCCCATGCAGCCACTTGCTCACTCCCAGTCAGTGGGGTGGGAGAGAGAACTGGCAGGGTAAAACTGCAAAAACTCATGGGTTGAAGTAAAGACATTTAATAGTTAAAGAAAAAGCCGTGCGTGGAAGCAAAACAAATAAGGAATTCATTCGCTACTTCCCATCAGCAGGCAGGTGTTCAGCTATCTCCTGGAAAGATAGTTATTTTAGAAGAGAAATGCCACCACTTTGAATGTCCCCCCTTCCTTCTTCTTGCTTGTAGCTTTTATTACTGAGCACAATGCCAGTAATAATAACAAAATATCCCTTTGGTCAGTTGGGGTCAGCTGTCACAGCTGTGTCCTCTCCCAGCTTATTGTGCCCCCCCCATCCTCCTTGCTGGTGGAGTGGTGTGAGGAGCAGAAAAGGCCTTGGCTCTGTGTCAGCCCTGCTCAGCAATAACAAAACCATTCCCCTGTTATCAACACTGTTTTCAGCACAAATGCAAAACATAACATGATACAAGCTACTGTGAAAGCCAAACTCAGTACAGTATAAAATAAAAAAAAGATTGATTTTAACCTATTATGCATAAATATATATGAATTAAGCAGCTCCAGGTAAAATTCCCAAACAATGCGGACATATTTGTTTATAGTGTATTAGAATTCTCCCTGGATGTTTTAGCCTGTAACAGCCACTACACTCCCAAATAACTTTGAGGCATAGCTGATAAATTAACAGAGGTCAGAGACCATGTTAACTATAATAGAGGATATTTAACTTTCCTTAAGTGAAGAATTCTACATCATGAAGATTCAAAACAGAACAGGTCATGGAGTATTCAGTAGGTCAGACATCAAGGTGTTTTATAGAACTACATAGAGACTAAGTATAACAATACAGACTCTAAAGATCATGTGGTACCTCACAAATCTACAAGGCCAAGCAAATTCAGAGACCTATGCATATATTGTTGTAACAAAATTTTGTTTAATTTTGGGGAACATGGATTTAGACTACAATTACTGTCTAAGAGAATAAACTGTATCTCAAGCTTCATAGGACAAGCCACTTACAGGAAGGTTTCAGTCCATTTGAAATAGTCTGACTGAAGCTTTTTGGTCTCATTTTTGCTATCACCTTTTGGTTAAGGAGACAGGCATCACAGCTTTAGGTCTGGGATGATTTACCACTTAAGAACTTTAAATTAAATTAAATTGCCATTTTTCTCATGCTTTCCACAGATTTGCGCTCTAAATCCCATGTTTTTCAAAAAAGAGAAAAGATGCCTCCTCCATGGAAACCAGTAGTAAATTTAATTTGCTTTCCTTACATATATACTTAATTTTACTATTTTAGTGGGAAAAAAATAAAGAACCTATATCTCAAAATATTTTTTTTACTTCATTTGAGGCATAAAACTCCCATTTAATTTCACCATATTTATATTCACCATTCATATTTATATTCACCATTTATTTTCACCATAAACTTCAGCCATAAACTGTAAACTGACTCCTGAGCTAAGCAATTATCAGTTATAGACTAGAGAGTGACTGTGAGTCAGTTCCAAGACACTACTTGGAAAAAAATTACAATAGTGAATTTCAGTAACGTGTAGCATCTAGTTTTCAATCATTGGACTAGAAGCAACAAACCCCATATTTTATTTCCTGTCCTCAAGCCAGCAGGATGGTAAAATAAGTTGCCAGGTGTATTTTTTTTGGAAGTATGACATTTCTGCTAAGTACTTCTGGAGTAGTTCTGATGACATTTCAGAAAATTCCTGTCTAAGTACTGTAGTTCTTAGTGAACAGGTTTCCAAGACTCACATACATCTTAAAGTTCTTCATGAATGCTTAAAAAAAGAAAAAAAAAAACATTCTTCCTATTATAAAAAGACTGTTCTATGTTCTACACAAAAATTGCTCAGTCATTCAAAAAGTGATATGAAGAAAAAACACCATGATATACTTGCCAAATGGTTAGACAGAGGCCAACAGATGTGTTACAGAATTAAAAACTTGCTAAGTGACAAAAAACAAATGAGTATCTGGAGGTGGTTGTGTATGAAGTTTTCTAACCTTCCAGCAGCAGTAGAACCTTGTAATAGTATCTAATAAAATACACCAATGTAGTCTGATCAAAGCCCAATGCTAGCATTTTGAAAGTGTCATGCTTGGTAATGCCTTAATTTCAGTATATTTTAGACTCTTAAGTGTCATGGATAATTATCTTTCTGAACAGAGAAACGGTAAGTCACATGACCAGGTTAAGTGTCTCTTACAGCTCTGTATCATGTCATCAGCTATAGGAATGTTGATCACTGTAGATAATTAAACTTGATTATGCTCCTTACAGTGGCCACCTATATAAGTCTCCAAGTCTCTTCTCACCTTATAGTGTATTTCTCCTATTTTGTAGCATGATTCCTATTCTGTAACTCAGTGTTAGCTAGGAGCTGTTAGGCTGCACTACCTCTACTACATAGCTGAGTGCTAGTAAGAATGAGAAAACAAGTTTTAATAAGATAAATCAGTGACATTGCCAGTGTATAAACAATTCTAGGGAGGTGCAAGATTAATGTAACTAGGCGGTATGAAATGCCTACAACAGAAGTCCAGCCCATTCATGTAGTGAATTTATATTTTAATAGTTACACATCATACGTAAAATACCAATTGTCTTCATCTGGGTTTTTGTTTGCTTGCTTGCTTGCTTTTTGTTTTCTTGAAAATCACATCAGATGGGATTCTTCTCATCTAAATTCACACTTAGTTTGGATGTCTGTAAACGAACTGGGCATTGTACTGTCTCTTCAATTTTCTTATACTTAGGAGTTAGATTTCTCAAGGTCTGTGTGTGTTTACTTACAAAACTTAAAAAATTCTACAATTAATTCCATTTTCTTTTGATTGCTTGATTTTTCCCTTCTACAGAAAATGGATTTTTTTTTTTTGAATGTGTGTACAAAACCATTTTTGACATAAGGAACAACACTATGTGCAGATTATATACCATACTGAATAATAGTAGAAGTAATAATAATAACTAAACCCGAAGTCTGTCAAAGTGAACCTTACACAACTCAGTATAATTTCATTCTTAACTGTAATATATTATACAAAATAAAATTTATATTCCTTGTTAACAATAAAATATGAACATGCTTTTTTTTAAGAGCTCTTTTGTTCTGCAGTTTTCTGCCCGACAAACACTGTTGGCTTGTTTTGGGTTTGGGTTTGGTTTGTTGGGTTGGGTTTTTTTGCATAATATAAGTTCTATCCTTGAAACGTCTATTGCTTCAAAGAGAACTTTAGCTGTGTGATGAACAATCAGAAGGCCTCCGCTGTTCTTACCAAGCTTTAAGTATGTTTTTCTACTGCCACTGTTTTGATATTACATTGTCCTCCAGTTGTATGCCAAGTTCACCTAAATATGTTTTTTTGAATTGTCTTGTGGATTTTGAAGGGTATAAAATCAAATATGCGTCCCACAATATAGCTAAAACATTGACATCAGACTTTTATTATACTTTTCATGTGAGTCATCTTATAGGACAACAGACTACAGTATTAATTCTGTTTTTTCTCTCTAAAAATACATCCCACAAAAGGCACTAGAATAAATTACACATGAACTTTTTACTGTTTGCTCAGACTGATTTTAAAAACATAAGGAAATATGAAAATGCTAATGAAATAAGCTGCTGGGCTCTGATAAGTGACTCAGAGCAACTTCAAACATTTCTATTAAAGTAAATCACGTATTTCTCACTGTTGACATGTGTTATCTATTCAGCCACTGCAACATGGTGCCCTTTTTGTTCCGTGGCATGTAATAACAGCCTGTAGAATTTTTGCTGGTAGTAACAATAGAAACTAGGAGCTAAAAGTTGCATTAGCAAGCAACTATGTTATCTTCTGACGATGCAGAAGTAGTATACATACTTATTGTGGCAGAGTATTGGGTGTTTAAAAGCAATTAAAATTTTATTTGCATCATATTATTTTATAATTACTAATTAGAGATTAGTGTTTAAAAATGACCAAAACAAAACTAGAGGGACAAAAACAACGGAAAGAAGTGGTAGATTAACGGTATAAACTGAAACATCTAACTTTAAAAAGAAATTATGGAAATCTAAACACTTTTCAGTGTATTCAGCTAAAATTAAACAAACAAATAAAATTTGACCTACACTTCCTTTGTAAAAAGTCATTGTATTATATTGGATGCTGGAATAACAGCTTTTCTGCTGTTCTAATCCAAATCCACTGTGAGATAAGAGAAATGAGCATTATGAATATGGAAGTCCTGCAAAAGCCTCATGCTGTAATATTGGAAAGTCTGATTATTGAAGGTCTGTTTCTGCATAGATCAGGTCTCACATTCACAGGGGTTCCTCTGTCTGGTTTCCTATGAGTTTGTGGTCACTTGCCTGACAGTTACAGTGTCCATCACATGATTGTTGTGATGTTGAGTTTGGGTGTTATCAAATACAGATAACAGATAAATTCTCAATGAACCATTGGATCCATGCTTTACTAGGCTTGTGCTTACAAAAATGTAAATTTAATGCCTACTTCTTTTAAAGGTTTCCTGATTTATATATGAAATGTATTAATCAGTTCCAAACTCAACTATCATTATACACTGAAGATGATAAGATAGCAATGCCATTACAGAAAACTGCAACAGATTTGTTAGGTAAAATAGGCAAAATGATATAAATTATAGGAACCAAAACCAGTAAAGGTGAGCAGGAATATTCACATGGAAGGGTCTGTTTTTGTGTTTGTTAAATGACTGGTGAGTTTATTCTCTACTTCACACAGGAATAGTTAACCCCAGAGTCTTCAAATAGTGAATCAGCATTAATGCCACTCTTCTAAGGAGAAATTTACTTTCATGGAGATATTACTTTTTATTGTGACTACAGTGCCTACAATTATTTTCAGCCTTAGTTAATTTTGCTTGCAGCTTTCCCAGGTACAAAGACAGCCATCTAGCTACTCTGATAAAGCCTTAATTATTTTAGCAGTAAATTGAAGCTGGAGAGTAATTGTCAGGCTTCTTTTAATTTTTATGACATGCAACCACACCTCCCTCTACAACACTATATTTTCTTGGTTAATCCTCGATTTTCCCTTAAGTGGCACACCTTAATTTCCAGAAAGTTAGTTTATGTATTAGTTAATTGCACTTAAACTCCATCTAGACTTGTTATTTCTGTGTTTGAACTCACTTCCCTTTCTCAACTTTCTTTTATATCAGCAGCAAACTGACAAGATCTTATTTATTTCTTCATAACCTACTGTAGAGGAATGAAGGCAGTGGGTTGCTTAGCATTGATAACATGCAGCCATGGCCTTGCCTCGAAGGCAGTAGGTTGGCTGATGTGGATAATGTGCAGCTGTAGCTCGTTCCTGCTAAGTAATTAAATAGCACTGAGGAGGGTGAGAGTTGTGTCTGGGTGGAGTAGTAGTAGTAGTAGTAGTGGTAGTAGTAGTAGTAGTAGTAGTAGTAGTAGTAGTAGTAGTAGTAGTAGTAGTGGTCTGGTCTGGTCTGGTCTGGTCTGGCCTCTGGAGGAATGAGAAACAGTATTGACAGTAGAATCTGACCAATGGTAAAGCCTTGTTGCAGCCTACTAGTTTGTGCTGCAACAACCCACATCCCTCTTAATTTTCTTTTAAGAAGCAGTTGGTGGTTTTGAAACGTATTCAAGAGGTGACTCATCTAAAGCTCCTTGTTGATGGTATGACACTTATTAAATTGCTCTATTATATTTGAAAAATCATGGCAGTGAGGTGAAACTGCAACTGGAAAAAGGGAAGTATCATGACCATTTTGAAAATGGGTAAAAAGGTGGATTCTGGGAACTACTGATCAGTCAGCCTCACCCTTCTGCCCAGAATGAACATGGAACAGATTGTCCTGGAAGATATATTGAAACATATCCAAGACAAGGTGATGATTAGAAACAGCCAACATGGCTTCACCAAGGCCAAATCATGCTTGACGAACGTAGTGGCCTTCTGTGATGTAGTGAGGGCATCAGTGGTCAAAGGAAGAGCTACGGATGTTATCTAGCTGGTCTCCTATAGGGCCCTTGGGAGCATCTTCCACAATATTCCCTCTAAACTGAAGAGATATGGGTGATGGATGGGATGTTAGTTGGATAAGAAATTGGCTGCATGGCTGTTTCCAAAAAGTTGCAGTCAATACTCAGCATCCAAGGGGAAACCAGTAGTGAGTGGTGTCCCCCAGGAGTCTGTACTGGGGCTAATACTATTTATCTTCTAGCATCTTAGAATCACAGAATCATAGAATGGCTTGGGTTGGAAGGAACTTTTAAGGTCATTGACTTCACACTCCCTGCCATGAGCAGGGACATCTTTCACTAGATCAGATTGCTCAAAGCCCCATCCAATCTTACCTTAAATGCTCCCATTGATGGGGAATTCTATGATTAATTAAAAGCAAGTTTTTGTCCAATACCCCGAAAATTATTTAGTCAGTGTGAAAACCAAATGTGAAATCACTCAGAATTGAACATTAAATCATTCACAACAACATTTGCAGTATTTCTTACTGCAAGTATTTTAATAAAATGAGGTATACTGATGTTATGAACACATGTATTTTAACTGATTTCTGGACATTTTTTTGTCTTGATTTATGCTTTTTTCTTTTTATGTTGTTCCAGTGTCCATTGACTGCCATTAATTTATTCTGCTCTGAGGAAAAAATTTGGGTCATATTCTGTTATGATTAATAGAGATAGAAATGTCAGAGGCAGGCTGAGATGTGAAATCACTGAAGAAATTAAGATCATATTCAGAACCAGAGCTATATATGAATCTTTGAAAAATCAAATTAGATATTCAACTGATAATGGTGCTGAAAAGTATGAGAAGATTTTGAAGGATGGGCTTCCTGTGAAACACAACAGAGTAGAGGGAGAGAGAAGACTGCCCTGATAAAGCATAATCAGTCACAGTGGCAAAGGAGACAGGAGAGCAACCTGAAGTTGTAAGGAAAAGGTCCGAAGATTAAGAATCCAAATAATGCATGAGTTTAAGGAAGTTAGATTAGTGAAGAGAAGATTGTTAGAAAAACTTATTAGCCATGATCAATCAAGAGAGGAGAAAACAAATCAAAAAGGTATTAAGATGGAGCTGGAGAAGAGGAAGTAATTTCAGGTAGCAAATAAAAGGCACATATAAGTGAACACGATTACAAGGTATTTTCTAAGGACTGATAAGACTAATATATAAAAGACATCTACAGCTTACTGTTTGCTACTTAGCTTCTTAACAGATTTAGAATGACAAAGACAAAAATGATAGATAAGTTTGTGCAGCAAATTATTTTGAAATAAGTCCACTTCTGAACAAACAAGACTGTAGAGTGTTGTTAAAATTTTATAGTTAATATATCATTTTTTAAACAATTGAATGGGAAACAATAAGTAGTAAACATTAATACTCATTCCAAAACAAACAATTTTTTGTAATATGAATACTGATATTTAGAGAAAAAAACAACCCAGAAACAACAAGCTGTGGTAAAATAAAAACAGTAGATGTTAATCAAAAACTCCACCAAAAACAACATGATGTTTCTCTAGGCACAGTTTCTCATTTTTTAAATAAAAAATAGTGACACTAGAATTAATGTTAAATATTGAATGTTAAATTACCTAAAACCACATATATTTTGAAATGACTAGTGCTGTTATTAAAAAAAAAAAAAAAAAAAAAGCAAACACAAGCAACATCATCAAACGCATCAGATAATCTTTTCATCAAGTGGTCAGTCCCAATTTAGAATTAATTTTTGCAAGCCATGATCCTACTGGGTTCAGAAATCTTCAACATTTCAGAGTCTAGAAACAGTCTGTTAGTTTTTAATTTAATATTGCAGATGAACAAATTATAAACCAAACTCTTCTAGTCAATTTAAATGTCCATATCCCTGATAATTTTTGCTGTCCTTCCCTTTATGTACTCCATATATTTCTTGACTATGGATGCACAGAACTGCAAATGAAATCTCGTCTCTCTTTGTATAGTGGCACCAATATATCTCTAGCACTACCAAAAATACATAATTTTATGTAAACCTAAGCTTATGTTTCCTTCTGGTGGTTTCCCTGATGTTTCTTTGGTGTTTCATTATCATCTGGGATTGCGTGATGCACCCAGAAAAGAAATCATGAATTCAATAATATTGTAGGTGTGATTCATTTAACCGCCATCAGATGTTGATATTTGAAAGAATAATTCGAGGTTCCTAGTAAGATCTAGTTAATATTGCCAACTGGGTCCAAAGCGTGATTCATCTCATTCAGAACTGACATGAATTTGTCGCTGAAAATGTCTATTTCTTGAGTACAGAAAGACTCTAAACTACAACGTAGACACCTGTAGCTGCCTAGGTTGCAAAGGTCCAAAATAAGATGAACTGAATCTCACCTTTTGATGCAACATATTCTGTTACAATTAGGTGGCTTGTTACTTCTAAATAGTATAACTCTTATTTGGTGGAATTTTATCTTAGAGTTATATTGCAAAAGGAAAAATAGAAGTTTGCAGTATGCACCTTTTATTGTCAGTCATTTTTCTGCTGCACATCACAGTTGGAGCTGGTCAAATTATTTGATCTTTCTTTCCAATAGACATATGAACATAGCAGAGAGAAAATTAATTAATTAAAAAATAAACATGACAAATTTGACTTAATCCACTTTATTTTGATTCCATCCAATTAATATTGAGAAAGTGCCAAATCTTAACTTTTCTGATGGATCTTTAATGCCTTATACAAATTAACAGTGCATATCCATATCACAGCCAAGATCAAATGTGAATTCTGTGCAAATAGGTAACAAAATGTGTAGTACTGGCTGCTTTGAACATGACCTTGAGTGCCCAAAGTGGCTGTTATGACTATGTATTTTCAATTCAACTAGAAAATGGAAGAAGCATACAACTTGTAGCTCAAGAAATTGATGGTCCAGCCTTCATTTTATAGAACAGTTAATTGTATTTTCCACCATAAAGTGATGTGCAGATTTCTATCTAAAACAAATATAACAATGTGGATTTCTTAAATGACAGACTTTGAGGAACCTTATTTACTTCATGTATTTACACATTTAAAGGATATGATATGTCTTCAGGTGTAATGTGTTGAATATATTCCATCCCCTTTGTATAAATTTCTCCACAAACTGATTTCTGTAATAAGATGATTTGTTTAACAGATCAGATAATAATTCTGAATATTTTTTGGGGGGTACACATGATTTTGTAAATGCAGAAATGATTTTGCTTTTTCCATAATGAAAATACCAGTGGTCATACAGAATAAGACCTTATCAGCAGATATGTTCTCCCATATGATATGTAATGTCTGTTGTATCCATATTTACAAGTGAGATTCTGCGAGCAGGAGAAAGGTTATTTGCCTTAGGTCTTTCCTGTATGTTTTATATCTTCCTTTATTTTGGGGAGCACTACCTTCCTCCAAGGAATGGATCTAAAAACCTTCCATGGTATTCTCTGCAATAGTATCCTAGTCTCAGTATATGAATCATGTCTATTAAAAAATATGTCCCATTGTCTATAAATTCAAATAAGACCCCTATGTATAATGCATGATTTAGTTCATCAGGAAAACATTGGATACCTACAATGAAATCATTGCAATATGGCTATGTCTCATTGATGGTGATAAATCGTTAATCAAGGAGAGAGGGGCGCAGTACAGAGAGACCAATCTGGTGAGTCAGTGCTTTTGAAATAATGACAAAGCTCTTGGGTATAGAATGACCACTGCTTTTTTAAGCAGTCAGTTTATTACATTGTTCTTCATATATCAGTTTTTGCACTGAAGCATGTTCCTTGGATGCTAACAACACTAACAGCAGTTCTCCGAATTCTGAAAAGTATAGGAAACGAAAATGTATGATGTAAATCGTGATAATACAGAAGTAATTTGCAGTTCATCACAAGCACCTTCCTACTGTGACATACTTGTAGCAAATAGCAAATGGTCTTCTGGGTTTTTTTCCCCCTAGTTATAGCTGATTCATTTTTCCGTTTTTTTAAAGGGCCACCCAAATTTTCGTTGCGATATACATATTTCAGCTGAAATGAATAAATATGTAAAGGCCATACTGCATTAATAAAGGACTTAGTGCTGTAGTTTAACCACAGTAGCCAGCACAACCCCACACAACCATTTGCTCACTCCCACTCGATGGAGTGGGAGACATAATTGGAAGGGTAAAAGTGCAAAAACTTACAGGTTGAGCTAAAGACAGTTTAACCGGTAAAGAAAAACCTGCATGCACAAGCAAAGCAAAATAAGGAATTCATTCACTGTATCCCATTGGCAGGCAGATGTTTAGCCATTTCCAGGAAAGCAGGGTCCATCACATGCAAGAGTTACCTGGGAAGACAGATGCCCATCTCCACTTCCTTCTTGCCTATAGGTTTTATTGATGAGTACAATGTTGTATGCAACAGAATATCTCTTTGGTCACTGGGGGTCAGCTGTTGCAGCTGTGTCCCCTCCTAGCTTCTTGTGCACCTCCAGTCTACTCACTGGCAGGGCAGTGTGAGACAGAAAAGGTGTTCTATGCTCTGAGATGTCTGATTAAGGTTGATGGAGGTGCTTCAGGGTAAGAAGCTTATTTGGTTTGTGATAACTTTGAAAGTCTGCATAGGTTGAAAGGCATATAACCTGTTGCTGTTTTATTCATGATACTTATTGGAGGAGGTTTCAAAACTTTTCTCATTCTAAGCAAGAGTTCTAAACAGTAATTATAATATAAATCTTGCCATCAGCTTTTCCCTTGACAGATAGTAAAGGATAATAATGAGCCCTGCTCTTCAGAAGACGTATTGGGTCTCTCAGTCTAAGTGTATATGTAAATACTTTCCTTTGATCTTGAGTTACACCCTCAAAACACTGTTACAAAGAGGAGTCCAGACAACTTTATCTAGCTATAGAAAATTTCCTACTGGCTAACTCCAGGAGCCTTCCTGTTGCTAGTTGTCTACTGTTGTAACTAACACAAAATTTTCTACATGGACAACTGGGCATTTTACTGAAATTTATCTCTAGGCAGACAAGACATCTAAAAAGTAGTTGTTTTTTTCCCAGTAGATAAATGGTTACATCCTGGTTTGGGTTTATTCTTTAGGTTTTTATTTGACTTCAACCAAAATCAAGCAGGAAGTTCAAGGTCGGATAACTTAGTCCTAGAACAATTTTTCTCACTCTTTCACCACCTAAAGTGAGCTGGAGTCTCTGAGATAAATCATTTTCACTGCTAACTGGGAGACATTTATTCTCTCTCAGTTTAGCAGGCCTAGAATACCTCTAAAATAAAAAAGCTTTTATTACATTCCTAAATGAGATTTGCTTGTTTTGCAACAATGTCACACTCTTGGCACTTATCTTGTGTTTGATACGTGGTTACTTCTAGAACTCCTCTCAGCACTATTGATGCCTATTCAGATATTCCCATTAGTATTTCTCCTCCTTCAGAAATACAGCACTTTGCTTTTGTCTCAGCTGAATTTCATCTCCCTGATTTCAGATCCTGCACTGATCTGCCAAGACCATTTTGAAGTCCGAGTCTCTGTCAAGTTGCACCTCCTTTCTGCTGGATGTCATCTGCAAATTTTTGAAGTTATCCTCTGTTTTCTATCATACCATTAATGAAAACCTGACCTTAAGAGAGACCCTTTTTGAGTTTAAGATGCTTCACAATTGTACACCAAACCATTGACAAATATTCTTGGAGAATAATTTTCCAGTCACCTTGAATGGCTATAACAACTAGACTTTAGTTATTCATGAGATGTTTTGTGGGACAGTCAGTCATTCTGTTATAGACTTGCCCCTACAGTCCTTAAGATAAAACTCCACCTCCCTGCCAAACACCACAGACAAATCTATCCAACTTCCCAGTCTTCCATGACCACATCTATTCCCTCAAATTCTTAGAGATACTGGAGTGATTCTGAGTGACTTCTGGTAAGTCTTTTGGCATGCTCTGGTGAATTATTTCATTGGGCCCTGATGAACAGAACACAGATGCCATACCAAGTCATCCTTTAATCTGATTTTGACGTGCACATTTTTTTTTCCCTCCAAACTCTAGCTTGCATGCTTATCTCCTTACTTAACTTAATTATGTTATGTACCTTGTCACAAATTACCTTTTCACATATATCTAATGTAAGAATGCATGTAACATCCCCATAACTTTTCCGATACAAAGTAGGTCTGTTTTCTTGTGTATTTGGCATTTCTACACTTTAGCTGGTTTTTATGTCTCTTGCTATTTAAAACCTCGTTATTTTCCTCCCAATTTTCCCTATATGCATTATTGGTATGAAACTAGGGGAAAATAGAGCTAAACAAAAAATGCATCTCCCACTTAATCTTACTTTGCAGCCTGTGGTACAAGGTAAATCAAAGTTGTTGCTATATCATTAAGGATATGTCCCTTGGGGTAAAAAGTTAGTTTAGCTTGCTAAGGATTAGTACACCAGAATGGAAACTAAATGATGGAACAGATCTTATGCTTCTCTGAGCTTAAAGAAATCAAAAGAGTTCCAACAAGAGTGATTTTTCACAATCAGTTTAATCTTCCTTAATATTTAACTAATTAATTTTTGTTAGTTAATTAGAAAGTGTGTACAATACTTTGAAAATGAATGTCACTACAGATGTTCACAGCTCAAGCAATCACTTGGTTAATTTATTTTTTTTTCTTGCCCTTTATTCTGTTAAATACATACAAACCCCACGACCACTGAATGCCTCTCCGTGTATTTTTTTATAAGATAATTAGCTGGAACACTGGAACATCATAATCCTGATTTTTAGAGGCCTGACTTGGTTAAACTAATGATGTTGGTTTAGTAGTTTAAAATAAATTGTTGTATGTCTCTGTTCTACATTATGAGAAACAAGAGTACTATAGATTTTACTTGGTAATTTTGTAATGTTTTGTGGATTTTTTTTTGGTGGTCATTTGATGCATTTTTCAAGTATTCAGCATGAGATAATGAATACAAGCAAGTTTTAAATTGTGAAATAAATTATGAGTAGAAAGTTAAAGTATATTTTGCTTATTACATTTGTAAAATAATTTTATTTTATTCTGCTGAAATGACTCATTCTTTCATAAAAACACTAGAAAAATGTATTTGAGAAGAAATAAACAAATTTTGTAATTATTTAGGGCATTCTCTAAGTCTGAGTACAGCAACTTAATAGAGATTCATCTGAAGCTCAAATACAAACAAGATGTTTATGACATGACAGACAAACTTTCCCTCTGAAGTACTTAGAATATGACTGTGGTTAATTCACAATAGCAATGTGTAATGCTTAATAAGGACAGGATGTCAGTAATATGTCTTACTTGGAGATTCTCAACTGAGATTGACTGAGTGAATCTGAGTGTGTAATTAATTTTTTTCAGGCAAATTAAAAAAGAATTTCTAAATCGATCTATATACAGTGGCTGAAACCCAACAGAAGAGCACCATTGGTTAAGGTCATTCTTTGGTGCACAAAACTGCCAACAACTCCAACTCTGAAAAACAAGTCCTCTCAAAAATGCAGGAACATTTCATTTCCATATCATTTTTAGCAGAATATAGAGGGAAAAGAAAAAAAAGAAAAAAGAGGGGGGAAAAGAATTTAAACAAAGATAATGGACCATGGGGGAGTGGGGGAGGAGCCAGAGGAAAGTCAACCAGAAAAGTGTAAGAGCTGATTTCATTGTCAAGGAATTAAAGTCAGAGAAGGCAACCCATTGTCAAGAGAGGTGCTGAGAGGAGAATAAGCCCCACCATTATTGAGTTAGGAAAAGAGGAAAGAAGAAAACAGTGGGAAGTAATGCAAAGATTTACTTTCTAAAACCATCCACATTATGATATTTAGGTTTAACACCTAAAATTTCTACCAGAATTGCAACTTTTTGTTTGTAATTAATTTGGTGCAACAATCTATCCTTGTACTTCTCAAATAATCATCACTCTTCATGTTACTGAAGAAATTTCCCATCTGTAACTTTTAAAGCATAATCCAGCATTCTGTGTCAGGTTTCTTGTGTCTTAGTTAATTTTCATAGTATTTGTGTCCTCATGTATTTGTATCTCATTTAACAGTATATTATATTTTATACTAAAATTTTAATAGTAAAAAAAATGCATTGAAAAACTTCATATATTCACATGGATTGAGATTCTCAAAAACATCTGCTAAAAACCTGTATTTATTAGATAAATTAAAGAAAAATAATCAGAAAAAATACCTTCAGTGACCTAGGCTGTTTTGACTGTTTAGCTCAAACTTTCATGAAACTACTTAAAGTTTCTGTTCCTTAGCATCTTTGAACATCAGTAACACACTGGATATACACATAGTTTAGGAGCTCAGTATTCATAATAGTGTTTGATCATTTGCCTTAAGGATGGTAGAACAAAAAGAGTTAAAATTTGCATACTTATGCTTAATCTAGAAATATCTTATTACTTATGGTCATGTGCTATTTAAAAATACAGTACCTAGATAGAAATACCACTAATATCTTTTTTTAAAAAGGACACCAAAAGAAGAGTTTAAACCAATTTTGATTAAAGATCTATAACTTTGTTTTGAGAAAAAGCTTTTTTAAAAAGCCTATTTGACCCCTTTAGAAAATGTTGTACAGATATGAATGAAAGTGATTTTACATGTCGATATCTGTGTACTTTAGAGAAACACAGGAATTTTATATATTTAATTTATATGTTGCATAAATTAATAGTTGATAGATATTACGGCCATAGTGTCTTTTCAATGGTTCGAAAATAGCATTATAATTAGATCAGAACTGTAATAATTTTATTCTGGATGCATGTGATGTACACGACATGTCATGTACAGTTTTTCCAATATCTCTTGGCATTTCTCTTACCATGATTTGCTGTCTTTCCTGTGTATCTATGGGTGCTTCTACATATCTACAAATTTTGATCTCATATAAGCAGCATTACTTTAAAACTAATGAAGTTCAGTCTACAGAGTTAGTTTGGATTATTCTGCAGTAATTAAGAAACATTACTTGATACTATGTATTTGCAATGTTATTAACATAAATAATGCCATGAAGTTAAGTTAATGAATAATAAGAAATAAAGAGCCGATTGAATTAAAATTAGTATTTCTTTAAATGAGTCACTGTCTAATACTTTTTTGCTTCCCCATATATTAATTATAGCTATCATTATTTCCCAGAAAATCCTTACATTTCAACAAATTCAAACGGAATATCAGTAGGAAATAAGTAAATCTTTACTTTAGCTCAGTGCTTGCTAGCACTAACCATTCACAAAAGGCTGATAGAAATGTCATACAAGGAACATGTGAAAAGATTAGCTGACAATTGACTTGTAACAGGGAAAAAGTAAAAAGCAATCAAATAGGTAACCTATCTGAAAAAAAAAAAAAAAAGAAGTTGTGATAGCTATTAACTACACAGTGATATTCTATGAGTTTTTCAATGAAAGTGAAGAAAGAGCATCCTTTCCATTGTATGGTTTGGTAATAGATACAATGTGAACAAAATTTTTATATTCCACTGCATTATTTTGTAATATTTTTTCTGAGAAAATAAATTCTACATTTCTCTTCTTGATATACAAAAACAACTTTATGAAGTTGTCTGTGAGAAGTTCAAGGAGTTCTATTTCTGACACATGAGAATATGGATAAATTTATGTAAAAATGTAATATATGTATAAATAAATATAGAAATAGGGGATGATTACTCTATCACTACTCTATTTTTTTCCTTAAAAATTGTAATTCTCCTAATTCTAATTCTTCTACAACACACTTAGGAAAATCTGCTATTTGATCTTTCTGGTGGTTATTCCTCATTAAAATAACATGTTTTTCTTACTCCATTGGATGGGTAGGCTTTATATAGATCAAATACATGGGATGTAGACTGTCACCCTTATTGATATGAAACTGCTTTGGAGTTTAATGGATTTTTTTTAAAAAGGAAGATATGCTGGATCTTTCCACTTCTACTTTTTCTACTTAAATGATTTGATAAATTCCAATTGATGTTGAAATAACCAAAAAAAGAATAAAAACTACAGGAAATATTTTAGCATTTATGGAAAAATAGAATAGCATAGTTTGAAGTTCTTACTATGAAGTTCTTGACCCTTTATACTAGTTAATATGAATAGCTTTATATTGACTGCAACAGTCGGGTTATGCTGTTAAATTTTCATTAAACCAAATCTCTTTATGCACTGCCAATAACTTTTACTAAGTTCACGGTATCCCCATTGTCACCCCTATTTTACAATAATGTATGTCCAGCATTTATTCACATTTATGTCTGTTTATTGCAAGCACACACACAGGAGAAAGTTTAGTATTTCTATTTTTCTGTATGCAGAAAAAGCATCTTAAAAATTGCATTTCTTAAATATAAATATGCCAAATAATAGCAATAATGCTATGTTGATTTGGCTTATTCAGGTTTGTCACTGTTAAGTATTTGGATTTCCCTGAATATTATAAGTGTGTTTTAGTAGCTGTCTTCAGTTAGTGACTGTTATCATCAAACTCATGACTACTATACTCATAGGATAGTATACTGTCATTGAAGTTTTTAAAAGAAAATAACAGACATAACATAAGGTTATAACGGATTAGTGGTTTACACATAAAGCAGGATGCATAGTTTTGTTTGGTTTTTTTTTTTTTTTCCTTTTTCTTGGACAATTAGATATATTTTCTGGTTCAACAATATTTACTCCCAGAGTTCAGCAAAAAATATCTGATTATTTTCATGCAAACATGTTGATTGTCTGAGACAGACAACTACATTTTCATTTGTGGTGGTATTCTCACCAAACTTCAGATAACTTCAGTAAGGATATCTACAGTTAAGACATAAACTCTAGAGATGCCCCTTTCTTTCTCCTGATTCCAAAGTCTTTATTTTCACCTAAAAGAAGCATATTTCTTCTTCATGTACAGATAGTTTCATTGTACGTTTCCAGACATAAGTGAGAAGAGTCCATCCATTTTTTTGTGTCTTTGTTTACACCAGTAATAGAATAAGCAAAACATTAAATTTACATATGTTTGAATTATTCTTGTATTTTGTCTAATTCTACTGATTATATGGGCTAGTGGAAAGGATAAAGTAACTGTAAGATTACTTCCTAGAGTCCATGAGACATTTTAAGTCAGAAAATTGTCTCAAACCTGCAAATGTATTTTGCAAAAAATAGCCATATTATCTGAGGAGAAATATTTTTGTGTTAGAGGTATCCACTGGTTTGACTCTTCTTACTTTTGAAATCTCCATGATTGAGCAGAGCCTAGACATTAGCTTTGAAACACCTGTTAGACATTATTTTTAATTCATTACAATGCAACTATGACTGGGGATACAGACTAAGATGAGTAGGAACTTCCATGTAGACCTATTGGGCAGATTCAAAGGATCAAATGTCAGAGATGGATATCTGAGACTTCTTTAGAAATTTATTTAAATATTAAATATTTTAATTGCTTATTTCTCACCATAATCAACAGAGTTGGGGTTTTTTATTATTTTAATTTGCTTTGGTTTACTGTAAACTTAATTCTAAATTTGGTGGGCATACAAAGTCCATTTTATGGACAATGAACACCTCTGTGATGTATTTATGCTTAAATTACAAAAAGACCTTAATCACTATGTAATTCCCTTAACAACCTGGGAATAAAAATAATACTAGTTATGGTCATTCCTATTTGCCACAGACTAATCTGTTGATTATATGTAAAAAAGAGGTTGAAAAGAACTGCTATCTACATAGCAGTTTTCTATGGATTGGGTAGATGTTCCTCTGCAGATCCTGTGTTTTGTACAAGAGTAAGAGAATGAAGAGGGAAGGTATGAGATTTTAATGGTGAACAAGAGAAACCCAACAATGCTCATAGTACAGAGCAGCCTTTTTGCTGCTTCTGCACTGAAAATACTTATTAAATAGAAAATATAAAGTTACTGTAGTGTAAAACAGAATAAAGCTGAAACCTAATGTCTTTATAATAATATTTCACATTTTATTCACATTAGCATGTACCATATCCTATGCATAGACACAAAGTATAGATCTCTTGGGTTTTAGTTCATTGTGCTTATGCTATTAATTTTTGTTTAAAGTAACTGTTGTACAATGAAAGCTGATTTACAAGCTGACAAGAAGGCAAAAAAACCCAACAACCATGAATGTAGGAAATTCTCTTGTTCAAATCCCCTTGACTACATAGCCAAGGGAGACCAGGATTTTAATCTATTTGCCATTCTCATTACTTCTTTGCATTTGATACATGGATTTATAATTAGAAGAATACTCCCAGAGAAGGATGAGAGATCTATTCTGTATGTTTAATACTGTTTAGTAATTCTATGCACATCTGACAGAAAAAGCAACAGCGGCATCAATAGCAGTGACACATGGGTCAGTAATATACAAGATGAGAAAAAAAGAACCATCACCAAATTAAACATTAAGAATAGATTCTGGATGTTAGGAACCTGGTGTAGGACGGGATCTTCTAAATTTTATGAATTCCTTTCAATGATGCATTTTACTTGGATGAGGAAGAAGCTGTTGAAAATTTTTGCAAAGTCAGGCTTCTGTAAGAAAACCAGCTTTGTCATCATTGAAATAATTTTAGAAATAAAGTGGAAGTTATAAAATAATTTGTTTTAAAGAAACCAGTCAGCAATCTGTTATGAGATAATGGAGTAAAAAGTGGAATTTTCTTATGTTCAAGGGAATTTCTGAAATAGATGTAAGAAAGAAGAGGTTAAGTTTATTTAATCTCAGGTTTATTGGTTTAAAAAAAATGTGGTTTGTCTTTTGATTCCTACAAAACCAAAACATTTTCCATGAACAGCAGCTGCTTTTTCCAAAGAAATATATCATCCTTCCCATTGATGAAATACTGAGTGGACAGAGTTGTTGAAGCTGGAAGGGAACCTCTGGAGGTCAGCTGGTCCAACCCTTCTGCTCAAACCGGGCTGCCTAGACATGGTTACCCAGGAACATATCCATATGGCTTTTTTTAAATATCTTTTTTAATATCTTGAGGAGGCCCAGAACCTCTCAGGGCAACTTATGCCAGTGCTCAGTCCCCTTCACAGTGAAAAACTGTTTACTCATATTCAGACAGAACCTTCTGATTCAGTTTCTGTTCATTGCTTGTCCTGTCACTGGACGCCACTGAAAAGAGCCTGGCTCCATTCACATGATACCATTCCTTCAGGTATTTATAGGCATTAATAAGATCCCCCTGAACCTTTTCTTCTCTAGTATAAGCAGTCCTAGCTTTTTCAGCCTTTCCTCATAGGAGGGATGCTCCAGTCCCTTTATCATCTTTGTAGATGTCCATCAGACACCTTACCTTGTACTGGGGGGCCCAGAACAAGACACAATACTTCAGATGTGGTCTCACCACTGCTGAACAGAGGGGGAAGGACCCTTGACCTGTTGGCAACAATCTATCTAATGAAGCTGGGGATGACATTAGCCTTTTTTTGTCACAAGGGCACATTGCTTGTTCATATTCAACATGGTGTCTGGCAGGACCCCCAGGTCATTTTCTGCAAAGCTGCTTTCCAGCTGGGTGCCCCCAGCATGCACTGGTGCCTGCGGTGGTTTCTTTCCATGTGCAGGACTTTGTACTTCCCCTTGTTAAACTTCACAAGATTCCTGTCAGTCAGCTTCTACAGCCTGTCAACGTCCCTCTGGATGACAGCACAACCCTGTGGTGTAACAGCCAACTGTCCCAGTTTTGTATCATCGGTAAACTTGAGCGTACACACTCCCCCATCATCCAGATCTTTAGTGAAGATGGTATACAGGATTGGACCCAGTACTGACCTCTTGGGTACACCGCTAGTCACTGGCCTCCAACTAGACTTTGTTCCAGTGGTCATTACTCTCTCAGCCCAGACTTCCAGATGGTTTTCAAATCACCTTACTGTCTTCTCATCAAGACAACTTCAGCATTTGTTCCTTTTCTTTCTATTCACTTCTCATTTCAAATTCCAAAGATTTTCTTTCCATTCATTTCCATGAACCTGTTGATTAGTCAACAACCCAAAGATAAATCTGTCCTACTGATAAATTTGCTAAACATAACTGTAGTACAACTTCAGGAGAATTTATAGTGCCCTATGTGTCTATCAGCATCGAATTCCACTGCCATGGTTTCTAAACTGTTGTGACTTTCAATGTCTGGCAATTCCTATTCATAAAAGTATATAATAGAACAGTCTCTGTAAAGGGAACCAGCTTTCGTAGACCCTCAGAGACAAACCTGGTGTTGCAAAATCTAAACATATTTCTTTCATAAAAATAAAGAATGTAAGGCATTTTACTGATCCTACAGATTTTGGGGATTTTTTTGTGTTTTTTTTTTTATTATTTATTTTGTTATTTTTTTGTTTTGTTTTGTTTTTCAAAATGCAGCAAGTATATACACACCAAAGAAACTCCCCAAATATCTATTGTGACGGAAGGATATTCACAGAAAAAAAAAAAAAAGACTTGAGCAGTATTTGAGTGTTAACAATAAGATAAAACCCAGTAATCTAGCAGTTGCAATTAGAATATAGGTATTGAAGACCATAAAAAAATTCAGGAAATTTGAAGTAAACAGAGAAGTGAGGAAATGATTGCAAATGGAAGGATGAAACATAAAGAAATATGTGAAAATATAAATAGTATGAAAGATTTTAAAGTAGGAGAAGATTTACTGGGATAGTTCTAGAACCACAGTATCAGACCAAGAACTATGGGGGGTGGAGGGGTGGAGGGGGTGGAGGTCAGATTTAGGTATTGGTAGATTTTCTTTTTATGTTACTGGAAACAAACATAGTACTAAAAATGTAATTTTTAGAAATACAGATTAAGTAAGAAATAGCATTCATAATTTTGAAAAGCACTTTATCATAGTGTTAAGGGAATATTCCAAATAATGTATTCCACTTGTTTTTAGTAAACAAAAGGGATATTGTAAAATTGCTCATAGAAAAGAAAATGTCCTAGATATCTGTGACTTGATTCATATAAAAGGGCAGACATAGCAAATGTAGGGATACAGCTGCAGTTCTTTACTTTAAAAGGGCAATTTTTCATAAATTGAATGTTTTAATAAATAGCATGTGCGTAATGAAGACTGCTTTAGTGTGGCTAGCCTAGTATTTTTCTTGAACAGCAAACTGGTGGGTTTGGGCTTTTTTGGTTTTTTTGGGTATTTTTAGGGGGGTGGGATATTTGGTTTTTCTCTTGGTTAAATAAAATTCAGTGGATTTAATCTATTGGAACTTAAGCATGTGATATATACCTGCACTACAAATTATGCACAGTAGAAATGATAGGCATGAGTATCAACTCTAGGGAAGAGAAAAGCTGGTTAGAAGAGGAGCTATAATTTTTACTGTAAGCAAACAAACATAGGGATAGAGGAATATTAACAGTCATATTCATCAAGGATAGGTTTCAAATAATTTTTACAATCTTTATTAATATTTCTGTTAATCTGGAAAAAAGTGTAAGGGATAAGCTAAATTTTTCTGATAACACAAAATTAAAGAAATTTAAAATACAAAGGAGAATATGAGTATTGTGGAGAAAGAATTGCTTCACTTCGTAGCAACAAGTTATAAAAAGGGGTCTAGTACTAAAAAGATCAATATCTGGTGGCAATGAATTATTTTTTTCCTGTTTATTGAGGAGGACAAGGAGGTATTTGAAAATAATGGAAGACAAAAATATGTATTATCACAACGTTTGTTTGATTTTTTGCTTGTGGGCATGAGGAAAGTGCATGTATTTCTCACATCCAAGTACAGGCTAGTAATTCCTAATATGAGCCATTCGTAATCAACAGTCACTTTTCTCTCTCAGCCCAGGCTGAAGCATGGAATAATGTGTTTCTCCTCATAGCAAGGATTATTAGCTCAGGAAGTACACTCCACTAGACATAGACATACTTGTTTAGAGCTAGCTTGTATCTAATAGGGCACAATGATACACAGTGGGGTTTTTAATCTGCCTTTAAAAGATTGTGGGGTTTTGGTCCTTTATGGAATAGCTATAAATCATCTGTTTAATGTGGTCATAAAAAGATATCTGTAGTTTGTGGTGCATCAGTGAGCATTTTCAATAGAAATGAGAAAACATGAATAACAGTACAGAAGGCGTTCAAATATTGCATATCGTTTTGATCAACCACGATAAAGGAAGAATTCAAACTGGAACAAGGCTTAAGTTATTATCATGGAAATGGAGGATATCTACTGAAGCTGATCAGCAGATTTTAGGGCTTCTCACTTCTCACTGTGGTTATATCATACTGAAGTCATAGGAGTGCATGATTTCAAGTACTGTTGTAATTTCAGGTAGTACCAGTATTATACCTCTTATTGAAAACTGACCCTTATAGAAAGATGGAAAGACTTTTCATATCAGCAATGCTCAACATTTATATATTATGAAAATGGTGGGGGTTTAGAGGCCATGTTAACATATTCAAATAAATAGAAATGGATCTTGAAAAGTGATGTTATTTTCCATGAGGAAATTCAAAGGACATTATACATTAAAAAAAAAAAAAAAGCAAAAATGTTTTTTAAAACAAAAAAGTGTTTTCCATTTTCAGTTAACATGTTTTTCTCTAGTTAGATAAGCTTCATCAAATACATTTTTTTCAGATTTGAATTTAATATTTACTTCTCCACCATAAACTTCTACAAGAAAAACCGCATCCAGTCTGTTGCAGACGAAGAAGAACAGGGAACTGGATTTTCAGTGAAAGATACAGCTGAAGCACAGCATCAATTGATTAAAAAAGCAGAAAATTCAGCGTGTCTTTTAAAAGGAAAGAGGTGCAGTAGCAAAGTATACTGAGGCTGGTGTTTGTGCTTGCCTGCAGATACAGACAGCAGGAGACCTCTCTCTGCTGAAGTAATGAATAACTAAAAGATGCTTAGAACCTAGCGCATAGAGTGGCAGGATGCTATCAGACTAGCTGTTGGAGGCAACAAAAAAGGCAACCTGTTGGCTATTAATGCGGAGGCATGAGTAATGTTGGCTCTTAAAACAGTACAAGAGATCTGAGAGCACCGAAGTTGAGGACTCTGTTTTCTGATGGTTATTACAACAGGCAAAGCTGTGCAGGTAGGGTGACATGGTAGTCAGCAAGCGGTTTCCTTCCCATCATGATGGTGATTCAGAATAACCGATGCTAATTTGAGACAGAGAGATATAATAAATGAACTATTGCTCTTTCTTTCAGCTCCCTTTTTATTATAATCTTATCATTTGAGATTTTTCCCAGTGAGAATTGAAAAACCCAAGATATTTTTTTCTACCTTTGTATCCATTTTGATGCATAAGGCACATTAAATCTTGGTTGAATGTTTTCATATATTTTCCAGATAACACATAGACACTTGTAACTCTTAGGCAGAATCAATAAGCAAACATCAGCTAAGTGCAGATAGATGGCTTATTTCTCTGATGAACCAGCAACATAGTGCCTGGCTGAACTCTAAAATATAAAACTGACAGTGTTCAGCTGACATTGCATGGAACATATGTAAGGAAGACATTGAACTATCATTTAACTGCCAGTAAACAAATTTTAGAGAAGTACAAAATAATGTTAAACAGGATATTGGAGCCTATAGCAGGACATGTAAGTGCTTCCAGGAAACCTCTAAAATTCAGTGCTATTAAAACTGAATGTGGCTTGTGTAGATATTCTGGAGAACTCCTTTTTCTCAGTTCTCTGGCTGCAAAATGGTCAGATCATGATTAAACAGATGGACTTTAAAGCCAAGAGACATTATGATAATCATTTTACTCATTCCATTATTCTTGTATTACTGGAAGAATGGTGGCTCCCTGACGTTTATATAGGTTTCAAGGATTTTCATAACAAAAAGGTGTAGTTCTACAAATATAGGTGTTGTCTAACAACTTGTGGATGCAAACACAAATCTGTACTGTTTATGAATAAGAAGCCAAAGAGAAGAGCCTCAGTAAAACAGAAGTGAAAACCAATAAAGAAATGTGAACTTCGGAGAAACAATTCCTTTCAAATTCAGTTGAGTCTGACTCATTGAAACTGCCTCATTAAAATCCCTCCAGTATTTTGTTTTATTTCTTATTCTTTCCTAATATAAAAGAAGAGGATATTCTGCCCTGCTAAAGCAATGGAAAATGACAGTTCTGAGAGCTTTGCCAGAGAAATTGTAACAAATAAAATTTAAAAATGCATTGATTTCCACAATGCAAAATTATGTGATACATGTTGAGTCCTAGCTTTAGCCTTCAAAACTTCGTATTTCTGTCTCATTTTGTTTATGTTGTTTCTTATTAAATGCTGTTCTGAAACACTGAGGAAGAGTGGAATTCATCTTAATTTTTGCTGTTTATGTCCAATTAGCTTGATTCAGTTGTACACACATTGGCATCTAGGGTAAGCCTGGAGAATCCCACTCATTCTGCAGTTGCCTACCCAGAAATAGGTGTCTTCTATGTTTTAAGGCACAGTTCTATAAATATATCACAGCTGAGCCAAATTTCATCTCCTCTAGCTATCTGTTTATCCAGCCCATACTTCCTCAGCTTCCAGATGAGACTGATGTAGGAAATGGTCTCAAAAGCCTTCCTGAAGTTGATCTAGGCCTTCTGCTGCCTCTTTCTCCTTGTAGCCCATCGTTTAAGAGTAGAAGGCATTCAGTTTTGTCAAGTAAGGTTGGCCTTTGTAAATTTTATTACCTCCCTGTCCATCATTCATTTGGGAATGGGTTTTGAGAGGACATGCTTCATGATCTTTCTAAGAACTGAGGTGAGGTTGAATGGCCTTTTAGTTCTTCAGTCCTCCCTCTTTAAAGTAGATACAGAATGATTAATTTTCTGAGTTGTTGGAAACAATGCCTGAACAGTGTGGGATTTTTTTTAATAAATGAATGACAGCAGTTGTCCAGTTTCATCGTCAGTTCTTTCAACACCCTCAGGTGGATTAAGTGATCAAACTCTCATACAAAATTAAAAGGCTTAGAGATGTTGTACACACATTTTAGATTCCACCGTTGCTGTCAACTTCCTGTATGCTTCCTTTTTATATTTTAGTTCACAAAAAGGTTTCTTAGTCAAATAGGCTTTCTGCCAAAAATTCCAGACTTCTTGAGCTCATCCTCTGTCAGTTGATCAAAACCAGCTCTCTGACCATATTATCTTCAGATCTCTATCTAGAGATACAGAAAATAAGTCTCTGGCTTCATGCTGGAGCTCTGCAGAGCCAGGGAGCTGTTTTACACAGTGAAACTCTCCCCGTTCTCTCTTTATCAGTCTTTAACAGTCTATACTCATTCATGTGTTCCTGTTGTGCTATCACAAAAACCCTCTAAATACAAGAATTTCCAGTTCCTCCTGTTTACTTCAATAGAGTAATTTGTGTTAATGCACAAATGCTTGAGAAAAGCTTCTGAACGTCCTCTCTTCTGAGAGGAAACATAAGTGTCCCTTATTCCAGGAGAATCTCCTCTTCTGTGGCTCTTCCTTAATGACTTCTGAACCTAGATGCCCATCACCCTGTCAGGTTATGTTAAAGCTCTTACTAGGTTAATAATTTTGCTATTCCTTGTTTTTATCAGCTGTATTGTCATTTCTTGACAGTAGTTTTCCTTCATCAAATTATGCGCCATTATTGAATAGGCCAAACTGTAATGCAGCCAGGTGTTGGTTCACTGCATATGAATGCTCTTGCCATAGTCTTCTCCCTTGACTGAAAATACTGTAGAAAAAACAGAAAAAAAAGTCTGTCCTTTGAGTGTTCCTCCTTCTCAGTTTCAAAAGTCCTGAATCTGTTTTCTTATCAGTTACAAGTGGAGAGTGAACCTTTCTTTTGCTCTTAGAAGCAATATTTTCCAGCTGCCACCCACTTGAGAGCTTTTATCTTTCTGTTTCTTTGTTGTCTTGGCCATGCCTTCCTTTCCACTATTATGGGGCTCATGCCATTGCCTTTGTTCTTTTTGGAGATGCTGCTTATCTTCTGTTCTCATGCTGAGTGCAGCAAAGCTTGCTCATCCATTTCTGACATCTCTTCCATGTGGCACTACAGCACCTGTATCAGAGCACACATCCTGCATGGGGCATCCCAGTACTGTTCCTGGCCCCATTCCAGGGAGGAACACCAGGTATTCTCTATCCTTGTACTCTGAAGACATGGTCAAAACCACTCAGACTCAGGACTTGATCTTTTTTTCTACTCTTTTTCTCATGTATTGAAATTATATGCATGGAATGAAGAAAACAAAAACCCTGTTTTGACCTGACAATATCTTGAAAAGTATATTAAAATTATATTATATTCTCTTGAAAACTCATACCAGCCACCTTTAAAATCTCTCTTAGTACCCTGCATGTTAAAATTAAAAGCTTATTTTACTTTGGTTCTTTAAGTAACAAGGAAAAAAGGTATTTTAATTGTATATGTGGTATTTTACTTTTTCATTTCATATAATCAAATTTCAATTACTCTACTGTCTGCAACAAATGTGAATTAAAATTATGCAGAAATCAAAACAGAAACTATACTTTTATACATTTACATATACATTGAATAGCATCTGCTGGAATCATGAATGCCACTTCAAAAGCTTTTTACAAACTTGAGAAGCAGAGAATGTCAGATTTTTCCAAATGAAAAATAGATTTTGTAATGCATTTGAAAAAAAAAAGAAATTGATTACTGAAGCATGTAAAGTTGCCAGCATTTCCCAACAGTTCTTTATTACAAAGAAAAATCTCTGCAGCTATGAAAAAGTTCTTTCTTTTGTGGAAGATCCATGTAATAGACACAAAAAATCCCACTGTAGCTAGACATGCTTTTCCCATATGGGCACCATGTGCCTCTCAGCTGTAAACCTACAAGCTCTATATCCTTAGAAAAGAGAAAATAATCTCATTAGGAAACATTTACAATGCAGTATATTTGTTGGGAGAAAAGTGAAGTAATAAGGTACATAGTTTTAAGGAAGGATGCTGGCAAATTGAGAGGAAAAACTGGAAAAAATAGGATGATCATCAGCTTGTATGAAAAGGCAAATGCCTTTTTTATTTCCCTCTTCTCCAATTAAGTGAGATACAGAAGTCAATATGTGACCCTTAATCTTGTCATTAGTGTTATTTCATCATTCAATTAATTCTCAGCATAGTTCACAAGCATCTTATAAATGAAAAATTAGTGATTGTGTATGGAAGAAATAACATACCGGGAAGAATTCATCTATCTTACATAGCTGGTGTTCAATGACAGAAAAGCATTTCAGCTACCACTGCAGATGTCCCACTTTCTCACCTTTGTTACTGTCCTTGCCCTTTACTTCTGTCTCTTTTTTTTCCCCAAAACTTCATTTTTTCCCTTTGTTTCCATATTTACAATGCACAAATTTATTAATATTTAAAAAGGCTTCAGTCAAAATACTCTGACATTTGAACATTGGCCATTGGCTAAGGCATGTTTCCCTCATGAACCCTGTCTTTTTTCTCTTCTTGTAAAGATTTTAATATCTCCAGCCTCCTCCACCTTCATTTTTATCAATAATTGGCAATAAAATAATGTATCTCCACATCTGATATCCTTTTGCGCTTTTTTTGATTGTTTTTGGTTTTTGTTAGTATACTGGTGATATTTACTTACTCCCTTTCTTAAAAAGTCGACCTGGTTTGAATTTCAATTCCTAACTATTTATTCATGTTTCCACTGGATTCCCATTATAACTTACCACAAAGAAATAATGTCAATCATCAAAACTGAGGCTACATTTACAAAATTCTCAAAATGGCTTATAGCTTTTTTAGGCTAAACATAAATGTATACAGCAAAGGGAGGAACAGATTTACTGCCTGATCTATTTCTGTGATCAGCCTGATTTTTAATATATTAATCCAAGTGTCAGTTTCATTCTAATTTACAACCTGAGGTGATTTGGTTTTAATATTGAGAAGGATAGACCCAAATTCTCTAACTTCGAATGTGAAATTAAATCTTCATCTGAATGTCTTATTCTGCATACAGTGTTGGAAACTTGGGACCTAAAAGTGCTTTCCAAATTCCTCTTGGGATGATAAGCACCTCTTCCAAAACAAGAAGAAAAAATAGTTAATTTTAAAATGCCTGATAACAAGACATTTTCACTTTTATTCTTTTGTGACTTATATAAAATTGCAATTGTTCTAACAAAGCCAAAACCCAAATTTATTTCAGAGCTTTAGCCTAAGGCTTTATCTTCACAAGACTAATTTAAATATTTTAATTGATATTTTAATTGTTAGCATTTTGGTTATTTGCATGGGATCATGGAGGGGACATATATCTGATTTATAAGTTATAGTGCATTACAGAAACCAACCCTTCTCATCCTGAAGGACTTAAGTTAATTCAGCATTACTGAAATTGATATTGTAACAATGGTAAGATAATAATAAAATCATTGCTGAAAGGATTGTCTCCATTGTGCTAGGATTTCTCCTAATTTTTATACATATATACATATAAAAATAGGCATATATATAAATATATACACACACAGAGTGAAATAACAAAATATGCTTTCATTAGCTATGTAGACAAATAAGCATTCAGTTATTCCTCTAGTTTGCATCAAATTATCATAGTTCATACTGACTTTCTTTTTTCAAGCAATCAAAATGCAAAGATGCTGTCTAGCCAAAAACAAGTAGTAAGGATGAAACAAGAATCAAGAATGAGTGGCTATTCTGTTCTTTTTCATTCAGTTTGATTATGGGGTGGAAGAAGCACAACCAGAAAATAAGTATTTATTTTTAACCATTTAGTTTACTAGTACAGCTGATAAACTTGGCAGCCTTTGCTAATTGTTCACAGATTTATATAACAATTAAGAACAATAGAAAGGTGCATTTTTAACAATCTATGAAAAGAATCACTGACTACTTATTTTAAAAACATTTGTACTGTAAATATGTGAAACTCCTTATTCTGATTAGCTATAATAACACCTTCTCTTTCTTCCACTACTAGTTCTTCTACTGAGAATTTCCAGGCTGTTCGGTAGTAAAAAACAGATACCATCTTTGTTCTTCAGTCTCTCAAGCTCAAAAAGGAAAAAATGTGAAGCTCTAAAAAGAATTAGAAAAACATGACAGAGAGAAAATGAAATTGTGAAATTGTGTGAAAAACAATATAAAAACCATAGAAAATCCTTTCTCCTCATTCCTTTTCTTCATCCAAATCTGTTTCCTCCATTACACCATTTAGACAGGAATATTTTCCTTACTTTGCTAACACTTCTAATGAGAAAGGATACATTGAGTTACTCTGATAAGAGTAACTTTGCTCAGCTTCTTAGATGGAATGGATTGAATTAAGATAGACAACAAAGACACAACATGAATTATGTAAGGAGAAAAAAAGGAAAGAAGTTTACCAAAGGCACAACCATCGAACTTTAATCATGTCAGCTGGGTCAGATCCTGTGGCTGATGGGGGGGGGGGAATTGACTTAATTTTGAAGGAGCCATAAATGTTACAGTCAGAAGGAATTCACCTACTATATCTCATAGCAAGCCCACAAATTCTGTGGGGTTAGAGCATTCCTTGAGAAACAAGCAACACAGAGTAATGAGGAAATAATGTGGTGGCTCAACCTCAGCTGGCCACCAGGTGCTCACCAAGCTGCTCTATCACTCCCTCTCTTCAGAGTAATGGAGGAGAAAAAAAATCAAAAACTTGTGGGTCAAGATACAGACAGTTTAATGAAGAAAAGCAAAAGCCCTGTGGAAGTAAAGTAAAGCAAAAAGGTTTATCTCTAGTTCCTGTCAGCAGGCAATGTCTGGGCACTTCCTCGGAAGTTGGGCTTCAGTACATATAGCAGTTGCTTCAGAAGACAAACACCTTAATAACGAATGTCCCCCTTCCTCCTCTTTTCTCTTATCTTTTATTGCTGAGCATGATTTCATACGACAGTGGTGGACTGGGTAGTGTCTTATTTATGACTTGATGATGACATATTTATAACTTGGTGATATATAGTTTTTTTCCAACCTAAATGAATATATGATTTTATGATTCTATGACATGGAATACCCCTTTGGTCATTTTGGGTCATCTGTGCCCCAGCTATGTTCCCTCCCAACCTCTTGCCCCACTCCCAGCCTTCTTGTTTCAGCAAAGGGTGGAGAGGAGGTGGGTTGGTTGGTGCTGTGCAGGTACTGCTCAGTAACAGCCAGAACACTGGTGTCTTATCAGCACCTTTCTAGCTACCAGTACAAAGCAGAGCACTATAAGGGCTGCTATGGGGAGAGTTAACTCCATCTCAGCCAGATCCAATACAGATAATTTGGTACTTTTACCAGACCAGAATGATTCTTTATTATGTAAAAGCACATTCCTTAATTTGGCCATAACAGCTTCTTCAGGATGCCTTAAGGAACAGTATATTTTGCTCTCCTTTAAATTGTGCTGTCTGTGTGCTACACATTTGCTCCTTGGATGTTCTTCCACCCTAAGCATATTTCTTAGGGAGACTCTGAGAAGGTATCTCATAAGCAGAATGTATCATTGTACAGCAAGGAACAGGATGGTTATGTGATTTGAAACATTTCTTTTCCAAGAAGTGATTTAAGCAGGAGAAGTCAAGCTATTTAAATGATGAATTTTAATTTTTTACATGTAGGTTTTCATTTTGTATCAGTTTAAAAAAAAATGAGTATATTTTATTTTGGAAAAACAAGCATGCAGTAGTTTCTCCACTATAAAAGCAGTTTTATGGACTTTCAGATGCTCTGTGATATTGATGCCGTTAACAATTTTGTTCAGCAAATAATCTATAGGATCAGTGAAACCAAAACAAATGCCATTTTTTTTCAACAGTGACTTGCATCCTTAGCTGCTGCTTCTCATTAGACCCTTGGTCACCTGAATCCAAGCCTTGTTAGACAAAGAACTTTCAAATACTTATCTCTATAGGCATCCCAGAATTGTTGGCTCTGAAATCATCTCTTCAGTGGTCATAGAGTCTGAGGTAATCTGCTGACATACATCTGGACAGTCTGGTTATGAACTTCCAGATTCAGGTGAGAAATATGTTATTCCTAAAGTCTGAGACAGGTCATCATTAGTTCAAAGACAGCTTCATAAGGAATCTTCACAGGATTTGGTGAAATCTTTTTGGGAAGAAACAATTCTATTTTCAACAAATGGCTGTAAGATTGTGTAGAAAATTTCTGAGGTGATTCAATACAGATATAATTCCTAATCTTAAAAGATATAGCACACAATCCAGTATAACTCTTGGTGGCAGGTTCCACTGGTTGATTGCTTTCACTGTTGTGGGTGGGTTGTTACAGTATCATTTATTTTATATATTATTTGAATGTGTATCTCAAAGTATAGTATTCCAAAATCCTGTCTGTGAATTAGTTAATGAGTGTTTCTCTGCTCATAAAATGTTCTTTAGTGTTCAAGTCATCATATTCCAAGCAACCTCAAATTGAATTATTTTCATACTGTAGTCTAAAGAAATAAGAAATGCTATAGGTAAATTTTCCAGTGCTAACCCAGAGAAGTGACTTCTCATTTGAAATATTATTTTTTTTTAAAAAAGGTATCCCTTGGAATGTAGAAACAAGAAAAACAATTGCTGTTGTTAACCAGGACGATTTCACAGCTGAATAAATATGGAAGGGAGATGTGCAAAAAAGGAAGCTGTAGACATTAACAAAGATTTAAGTTTCAATCCCTTTAAACACTTCCCTGTGGACAGCTTTTGAAAGACTGTAATTATGAAAGTGGATTTAATTTTGAAAAGTACAAAATGTTTTATTGTTCTTGCCAGTTGTGATTTCTGCCTCATATTACAATCAATAATGCATTTCAATATTTCACTTTCATAATCAAAACATCTTTATATTTTACAATTGTGTTCTTGTAAGATAAATACCTTGAAAGTCTGTATCCTTGAAATAAGTCCATGTCACAGTGTGTATTGTTCTATAAGTAGACATATCAGTTCATTATCTAATTCTTCATCAGATGGTCCTGTCATTTGCAGTAGATTTACAACTTACATCTAGAGTTCTCTTAAATGTTTTCTACAAAGTAAAGAGAAAACCTTACAGACAGCTAGAAAATCTCGTATGCATTCTTTGAAATTTATTTTTGCAGGAAAAGAATACCAGATGTTAAAGCCAGATAGAGGATGACTTTTGCTAAATCTGTGTAAGTGCATGCAGACATGTTACAGTTTAGACTTGCTTTAATGTGACAGAAATCAGCAACTGCTGGAACAATCACCTGAACATTAATTTAACAGACTTAATAAATTCCAGAGGGACACATAAACAAGTGTTACTTATATAACTTAAGTTTATAACAACTTACATTATAAAAATTAATTAGAGGTTTTAATAAAGAACTGTTTTTCCTATGGATAATGAAGTGCCCACCTTGTATGTTTTACCTTTTGTGTTCTTACAAAAATCCAGAAAATAAAGAACGAATCAAGTAAATGAAAGTCTTGAGAATAAAAAACATCTTTTCTTCTGGATTGGATCATTACTATGTTCTGTATATTAACCTCATTGTTAAATTAATAAACTTAATTTTAATAAAAGTCACAAAAATACTTCAGAAGATGTGTTCTGATAAAGTATGTTCCCCTGAAAAGTCTAAACATGAGACATTTGAACAGTTGGACTTGAAGATCTCAAAGGTCTTTTTCAACCTAAATGATTCCATGATTCTATGATTTTTATAGGCACCTCTGCCTTATGCTCTTCTGCTAAGTGTTGCTTTTAAAAAATCTGAGGTCATGAAACCCCAGCAGATTTTTAAGCTTGTCATTATAAATACATGTTTTAGATCAACTGGGAGGGGAAGTCTGTTGTGGTTTAACCCCAGCCAGCAACCAAGCACCACACAGCTGCTTGCTCACTCCCCCTCACCCAGAGTGATGGGGAGGAGGATTGGAAAGGAATGTAAAACTCAAGGGTTGAGGTAAGAACAATTTAATAGGTAAAGTAAAAGCTACACATGCAAGCAAAGCAAAACAAGGGATTAATTTGCCACTTCCCATCGGCAGGCAGGTGCTCAGCCATCCCCAGGGAAGCAGGGCTCCATCATGCTCAACAGTTACTTGGGAAGACAAACGCCATAATGCCAAATGTCCCTCTCTTCCTTCTTCTTACCCAGGTTTATATACTCAGCATGCCATCCCATGGCATGGAATACTTCTTTGGCTAGTTGGGGTCAGCTGTGCTGTCTGGGTCCCCTCCTAATTCCCTGTGCCCCTCCAGCCCTGTCACTGGCAAGGCCCAAAAAAATGAAAAGTCCTTGATTTAGTATAAACATCACCCAGCAACAACTGAAAACATCAGTGTGTTATCAACATTGTTCTCACACTAAGTTGAAAACACAGCACTGAACCAGCTTCTAAGGAGAAAATTAATTCTGTGCCATCTGAAACCAGGACAAAGTCAAAACACTAAAATCCTAAAAAGCACAGATAATTTAGAAGACAGATTGATTTAAAAAAACATAAATCTCTGTTCCAAAGTGACAATGACAGCTCACAGACTCTTCCTCTCTCTGTAAGCGATATTAGCACTTGTTAGCCTCGCCATTTAATGTAAATTATAAATCTAAACTGTGCATGTACTGAACTGAATCCTTCTGGAAATACTGTGATGACAGGAAGTAACTTGATTGTTGTCTCATTTATGAGTTTTTCACCAAGGGAAAAAAAAAATAAAAAGGAAGACTAGCTATGAAGAAAAAAAAAATGCACTTTCCACATATTATCAGGTACATAAAATCACAAAATGTTTCTCGTTGTTTATTAAATGTATCAATCATGATTCTTGAGAATATTTCAGGGGAAAAAAAGAGGTTTTATTTGCAGCTCAGGTTTTCTGTAGTTATCAAACTCAAGTGCTATAAAGTCATCTCTTAAACATTAACTGTGCTACACTTAAATTTCCATTGATGAAACTTGTTCTTATCAATGAAGAATACAAGCATGTAAGCATTACAGACATAATTTCCTTTGTTTGATTTATACACATGCATAAGGGTAAATTAACTCACAATTAATTTATTTCCAACGATTAAACTAAAACTGGAAAGTAATTTCTCTGACTTTTCACATGAAGTTCTTGCTAAAGCATAAATGACATTAAGTGATACTGAAGAGTTATCATTTTGGTGTTTATCTTTGGCTCAGACTATTTAGATATTTATTTTCTCTGCAACACCAAATTGCTTCTTCTTTTATACATATGCAGAAACAGATCAGATAAAAAATGGAAACCAAATTAAGCAATAGTCATTGTTGACTTCTTTTCCTTAGATAGTTACTATGCTGCAATCAAAAAAGAGGACTAAAAATATTCTAGTGCTTTGAAAAACTTAATGTTCATCTTATCCTTGCCACTCTACATAATCAATGTATTTCAATCTGCAGAATACAGTTTGCTTTTCTCTCTGTTTTAGAAACAAAGAACTGCAAACTGTACTTTCTGATTTTATTCAATATATTGAAATAAAATAAGAGATACTAGTGTATTCCATGAACTATAAAAATAAAAGTTTCTATGTTTCTTGCTCAGCCAAACCCCAGTGACTTATAGGAGTCTTTATGAACATTCAAAAGGATGTCTTAAAAAGATCTAGATAATCCATATCCAGATAAAGAATTCAGTGATTCAAAGTCACCAGAATAAAAACATCTGAATATTTTTCTATGGGACTCCCAATCCTGAACTGAATATGGACTTAGTACTAAACGAATAATCTGGCCAAGGAAACTTGACTGAAGTCAATAAGAAATACATTTCCATACAACTCAAGAAGTTGTAGTTAACAGGGACCATAACTGCAGAATCATAGAATCGTAGAATCATAGAATCATGGAATGATAGATTCATAAACCCATGGAATGGTTTGGGTTGGGAGGAAATTTTAAAGATCACCTAGTCTAACTCCCCTGCCATGGGCAGGGAAATACTCTAATAAATCAGGTTGATCAAAGTGCTGTCTAATCTGACCTTGAATACTTCCAATGATGGGGCATTCACAACTTCTCTGGGAAACCTGGTCCAGTATCTCACCACCATCATTGTAAAAAAATGTTCTTCCTTATGTCCAACCTAAATCTACTCTTTTTCAGTTTAAAACCATTACCTCTTCTCCTGTCACTACAGGCCTTGCTAGAAATTCTCTGTCTTTCTTAAAAGCCTGCTTTAAGTACTGGATGGTATAAGCCATTGCCAGCTGGCAATGAAGCACCAAACAGCATCTTGCTCACTCCTCACCCAGTGAGATGGGGGAAAGAATCAGGAGAGTAAAAATGAGAAAACTCATGGCTGAGATAAAGGCAGATTAATAGGTAAAGCATGCCTGCAAGCAAAGAAAAACAAGGAGTACTCTCACTACTTCCCATCAGCAGGCAGGTGTTCAACCGTCTCTGGGCAAGCAGGACTCCATCACACATAACTGTTTCTTGGGAAGGCAAATGCTATCACTCTGAAAATCCTCCAATTCCTTCTTCTTCCCCCAGCTTTATATGCTGAGTGTGATGTCATATGACATCGTATGTCCCTTTGGTCAGTTGGGTTCAACTGTGCCAACAGTGTCCCCTTCCAGCTTTATTGTGCACCTCCAACCTACTCACTGGTAGGGGTGTGGTGAGAAGCAGCAAAGGCCTTGGCTCTGTGTGAGCCCTGCTCAGCAATAATGAAAACATCCCTGTATTTTCAACACTGTTTCCAGCACAAATGCAAAACATAGTCCCATGCTAGCTAGTATGAAAAAAATTGTCTCTGTCCCAGCCAAACCAGAACATCCAGACATCTAATACTAGGTGAGTTTAATTCAATGCAGAGAAATGTTCCAAGGTCTGTGCACCAAGAAGAAGGAAACATAAAAGCCCTGAGTCAACCAGTGTCAATTCCCAGGATTATAAGTGCATCAGAAATCTTCAAAGCTTTGAACTAAGTTTCTCAGAAGCTAAATTCCTCAGAGCTTCCACTAGAGCAAAACAGTAGACAAAATTAAGGAATTAAGAAGGTTTAAAAAGACCCTTTTTGCAGTTCAACAGCTGTTCATATTTTAACCAAAAATGTTAACAGTGTCATTGGAAACCTCACTCAAGAGTTCCCTAACTTCTTCCTTTTCCTTGTTTTATTTTTTGTATTTTGTTTGTAGTATTATACTGTGGTCACTGAATAAACTTGAATTGTTTTAATTTCATTTAGAAGTGTGGCTGACCAACAATTCTGCAAATCATTAATATGTTTTCTATGGTCCACATCACATAATCATATAATCACAGAGTCACTAATGTCAAAAGGGGCCTCTGGAAATCTAGTCCAATCTGCTGCTCAGCACAAAGTCAGGTTAGTTTGCCCATGCCCATGTCCAGTCAGATTTTAAATATCTACAAAGATGGAGACTCCACAACTTCTCTGGGAAATCGACCCCAGTATTTGATCACACACATTATAAACCCCAAACCAACTGCATTTCTTTGTGCTGTGCTGGGTGTAGGTGGCAAGTTTTTGGTCCTTACGAAGACTACAGGGGTGGCTTCTGTGAGAAGAGGCTGGGGCTGCCCTGTGCCAGACACAGCTGGTTCCAGCCAGCTCCACTGGGCGTACTGCAGGTCACAGCTGAGCCCCTCAGCCAAGGTGGTGGCACCCTGAGAAAATGCATTCAAGAAAAGGAAAATTACCATACAGACACTGAGAACTGAGAGGGGGAAAAAGCATAAGAAACAATTCTGTGAACCTCAAGGTAAGGCAAGGAAGAGGGGGAGGAGGTGCTCTGGACACTGGAACAAGATTCCCCTGCAGCCTGTAGAGAAGACCACACCAAGGCAGATATCCACACCTTAGCCTGTGGAGGACCTCACAGCATAGCAGGTGGGTATTTCCTGAAGGTATTGTGGCCCATGGAGAGCTCACGCTGGAGCAGGTTCTCCATGGTGGGTAGAAGAGTTGCAAATGAAGTATTGGAGTTGAACTTGGGAGAAAAATGGCGGGAAGGTGTTATTTTAATTTTGTCTTTATTTCTCACTAAAAAATGAAATTAATTTTCCCTAAGACAAGACTGTTTTACCTATGATGGTAATTGGTAATTGATTCCCCTGTCTTCAATGCCACCTTCAAGGTTTTTTTTCATCTCATTTACTACTGTCCTTTTGAGTATGAGGAAAGAGAGTGGTTGTGTGGTTGTCTAGTTAGTGGCCAAGGTCAGCCCACCACACGTGTTTAAATGGAATTTCTTGTTTTTCAGTTTGTGCCCATTGACTTTTCCACTGAGCACCACTGACAAAAACCTTCTTCTGATCAGGTATTATTATACACCTGAGCCCTCTATTCCTCAAACTGAACAGTCCCAGCTCACTCATCTGAGAGATGCTTCAGTCCCTTAATCATGACCCTTCACAGGACTGTCTCTTGTGTTCACATCTCCCTTGTAAGGGGGAGCCCAGAAGTGGACCCCCCGCACTTCAGATGTTGCCTCGCCAGTGCTGAAGTAGAGAGGAAGGATCACGTCTTTCCTGGTAATGCCTTTCCTAATGCAGTCCAAGAGGTTACTTGCTGCCTTTGCTGCAGAGGCACGTTGCTGGTTTAAAGTGGTTTAGCTCCTTCTGCAAACCACTTTCCAGCCTGTTGGCTTGCAGGTTATACTGGTGCCTGGGGTTATTCCTCTGGTGGTACTCTTCCCATTGATAGGTGCAGGCAGCAGCAAGACTTAGGCTGTCATTCTGAAGCTGGAGACACAGGACCAATCATGTTCCTCCTCTCAGCTGACCTGATTGGAATTCACTAGTGAACATGGATTTATCCTCATGCTTGTGATCCACAAGTTCATGTGTAGCCATGAGTGCCTCAAATCCTTGACCAGACCTGAATCCATGGCCAGATCCTAGGCTCCAATATCTTGTCTTCAGTTTCAGCTTTAGACCTTTCCAGATTCTGGCCTCCTTCTAGTCACTGGCTAATCCAGTTTGAGTTTGCCAATGAATCATGTTCCTCCTTCTGCCTGCCCTCCACCTCCATAATAGAGAGTAAGGTCATACAGAAAATAGGCGAGAACAGAATTTAGTAAGACATGGTAGGCTGTGGTAGTCAGGCATGGGGACTGGCTAGACTAGTGTCCTGACCATCAGCTCATTTGTACAAGACCAGCCTCTTATCTCCCTCTTCTTCACTTTCCCACTTGTTATTCCCCAATCCACTTTGATCCCTCATTTTCCCACCTTTTGTACTTCCCCATAACATTCAATAGTAGGTTTTTCACATGCCAATCACCCCATAAAACATCCCATCATAGATTTTACACAATCCCACAAGATCTCTCAAATATCTTATAAGAAGTCTGCTCCCATTCATGAGATCCATGATCTGGTCTGACCTCTTCTTACCAGATACAAAGGAATTCCTTCAGTGGCTCATCAGTGACTAGCCTGAGACTTGTGGTCCTTGTTATTGTTTCTGTCATCTCCTGTTCACTAGACTTTGTGTATTTACATGTTTTATTTATTACTTTTATTGCCTTCTAATTATTTATTATGTTTGACAACACTTAATTAGATTTCTTCCCAAACCAGGTATGCTTTATGTTCCAGGTATCCACCTATTCTTTACCTTCCACATATTCTAACATAAACAGTCAGCTCAAGGGAAATAAAGCACCATCTTCAACTGGGTGTTGAAGTTCTCTCTCTCTCTCTTTCTCTGTATATATATATATATATATATAAATGGTGTAATAAAGACTGAAGGACAGCCTATTGGACACCTTTGATTTGTGTAAATACTGAAAACACTTTTCATATTAATTTCATGTTTCATACTCTCTAAAAATATTTTTTTAGTAGTCTTAGTTTTAGTTTTGATGGGAGATTTTGGTTTTTTATTATAATTTTTCGCCTAGAAAATAGATCCCTAGAGGTCAACTTAGTAGAGGACCAAAAGACATATCCATCAGACACACTCCACCCTATCCCTGCCATCTGGAAGAAATTATTAAAAATACCTCTTCCAAGAGCATTTGTACTTTCCTCATTCTTTTATTTCTATGTTCAAAAGTGTAATTCTTTCCCCATGCTTATCCTCCTGCGACATCTCAAGACAGAGTAGGAACAAGTAATAGAAAGTAATCAGTACTGACAGGATGATCTCACCTAAAGTCATATCTGTATCAATCATTTGCTAATAGGAATCTGTCCCCACTGACGTATTATAATAGCTGTTTTGTAGCTAGCTTATATCAATAAGGGGGGGGGGGGGGGGGGGGATGCAAAGAAAGAATATAAGGGAATTACAACTAAACAAAAATCATTTTAAGGTTTAGTTGAACCATAAGAGAACAGACATGAGCTCTGGGTCAATTGACACTAAGTGATAGAACTGATGGTTCTTAAGTGTCATGATCACGCTTTCTGAAACAATGGCGACCTTAACTCTATATCAGAATAAAGCTTACAATTCAATGATAATCCATGACAGGTGACATCTTGTCTAAGACCGTAAAAATATTTCTCATACTCATTATTTTTTTTTATTTCTATCCACATTGCTTTCTATTCATTTCTATCCTGGTTTTTATCCCATTTGTCAGACTCGAATGACATCCACTTTTCTTTAAGGCAGCACATAAATAATCCAAAAAAATGTTAAAGTTTATAAACTCTATATGTTTCTGTCTCTATTATCTGTAATATAAGCATAAGCCTTAGGAAAATAGCTCCTGAGTCAGAGTGGAAGAAATTATTTATTTAAAAATATAAAATTGTGATAAAATCTGAGTTTTAAAATAACAAAAGTCTATATCTAACATTCCTCTTTAATTTATGACCGTGAAATGACAATGATGAAAGTAAAGTTCAAAAATGTATTTCCAATATGTTTCTCTTCGGAATGCAGAAACAAAAATAGGGAAAATGTCTGTCCTGGTTTTGGCTGGGATAGAGTTAATTTTCTTCTTAGTTGGTACAGTGGTGTGTTTTGTGCTTGGTGTGAGAATTTGGCTGGAGTTAAACCCGATGGTGCCAAAGGCTGTCAGACCAAAAAGAAAGAAAAAACACTGCTTAGGGAAATTCATTTTTGACTGGACTGGTATCAAGTTTTTAGAAAAAAATATTTTAAAGGTTTATTATTTCTTTATGACTTAAGAAAGATTGTAATATGATGCCTATTAAAACACATAATTCTGGCAGCGGTGACTTGTGTAATTCCCATTACAGCTAATAGTAGTTATGCACATGAATCTCTTCTGATCTGAAGGGAGAAAAAAACTCTAGTTTTGAATATGTATATCACTTAACCACTGGACTATAACAAGTCTTCAGGAGTCATAACAGTACATTGAGTAAATTACTATTTAAGTGTTCCATGGTGTTAGATTTTTAACTTGTCAAGCAAACCCCCTTTTCTGAGTTTATAGTTTTGATTTTCATTTCTCTTCTGAACCTTTATAATCATTACTAATCTGGTTCAGGTACATGACTACATAGTTCTCAAGTTAAAATTCTGAATGTGATTTTTTCCAAAGGTAAGGTTGTACAGACTGTTAGCAGCATTATTTTCTCCCTGTTTATTGAAATTCACCCAATAAAAAATATGCTAGGAACAAGACTAATATATTGTAGTCATTTAAAACTGGCAGAAAACCTCTACTAACACAGAAGTGTACTGTGAAGCACCTACAGTATTTCTTCAAAGTTTTTCCCTTGGTGTCTGATTTTGCATCTCAATGGGGTAAAAAAAAGGAGAAAGATTTTGTGCTAAGAAAATTACATTGCTGGTATGATTTTTGTTTTCTTTTTTCATTTTACTAACTAATTTACAGGTCAAGGATATTTTTTTTATTTCAAGTACATCTTTCTAAACCTGTCAGAAAGCTTAAAAAAAAAAAACTATCTAATATCAAGATTCAGTTTCTCTCTCTTCCTATTTTTCCTCTGTATTGGGTGTGCATGGCAAGGTTTTGGTAGCAGGGAGGCTACAGGGGAGGGTTCTGTGAGGAGCTTCTAAAAGCTTCCCCCATGTTTACAGAGCCAGTGCCAGCCAGCTCCAGGATGGACCCACCACTAGCCAAGGCCAAGCTCAATCAGCCACAGTGGCAGCACCTCTAGGATAACATACGTAAGGGAAAAAAAAAATTATGCACGACAGCAGCCAGAGCAATGAGTGAGAATATGTGAGGCACAGCCCTGCAGGCACCAGGGTCAGTGCAGAAGGTGCTCCAGCTGCCAGAGCAGAGATTCCCCTGCAGCCCATGGTGAAGACCATGGTCAGGCAGGCTGTGCCCTGCAGCCCATGGAGGTTAACAGTGGAGGAGATATCCACCTGCAGCCCATGGAGGACCACACACCAGAACACATGGATGAACCCAAAGGAGGCTAGGACCCTGTGGAGAGCTTGTGCTGGAGCAGGTTCCTGGCATGACCTGTGACTCCATGGAGAGAGAAGCCTATGGTGGAGCAAGTTTGCTGGCAGGATTTGTGACTCCATGGGTGACTAATGCTGGACCAGTCTGTTACTGAAGGACTGCACCCTGTGGTAGGCACCCAAACTGGAGCAGTTCATGAAGAACTGCAGTCAAGGGGAAGGACCCATTTTGGAGTTCATGAAGGACTGTCTCCCATGGGTAAGACTCCATGCTGAAGCAGGGAAAGAGTGTGAGGAGGAGGGAGCAGCAGAAACGTGATGAACTGACCACAAACCCCATTCCCCGTCCCCCTAATTCACTCAGAGCGGAAGTTGAGCCTGGGAAGAAAGTAAGGTGTTTTTAAGTTTTGGTTTTATTTTTCATTACCCTATTCTGATTTGATTGGTAATTTTCCCCAAGTCTGTTCTGCCTGTGATGATAACTGGTGAGTGATCTCTCCCTGTCCTTACCTCAGCCCACGAGCCTTTCACTGTATTTTCTCTTTGTCTAGCTGAGGAGGGGGGATTGATAAAACAAGTTGCTGGGCACCTGGTATCCAGTGAAGGTCAATGCACCACACCCTCTTTTCCAGAATTACAGCAATAGCTGCCACTGGCATTATTTATATGACTCCAGCTATTCAAACAAATCTGCAAACTCAAATCTGACTACCTTCATAAAAATACCTTTCTATACAGATGCTTCCTGCTCAAATAAGGATTTCCATTCCTTAGTATTTTTACATTAGCATATTCCTGATGCATTCTAAAAGACTTGAAAAGCTCCTTCCCTATTGTCCTCCAGGAAATAATTGCATGAAAACAATATTAAAAGGCAAAACCTCAGACTCATCTTTTTGCCTTTGAACAAACTGACATAATAAAAATGCAGAGCACTGATCTGGGAATACATTATTTCACAATATTTTCATCCCAATTTCTATATCTGTTTCTCTGTTACAAAAACATCCTATCTGGAGAGAACACAATAGGGGTCTACAGTCTTTCTTCATGAGTGATACCTTTTCTGATCTCTTCTAGTTAGGAGCAGAAAAGGCTTACAAAGAGGAGTTCCAGAATTAAGATTGTTCTCTCATATTAAAAGGCCATAGGTTTGGCTGCCTGAAAATAGAAGTTATGTTCCTAAATTCACTATTTCCAGGTGTTTTAAAGATTTCAAGAAACCATTAGAACTTAAGGAAATATATAAGCAGTTCAAAGCTCAGGGCCTTGAGGCATAGTTCTCCTGAGACTGAGTTGATCCATCTGAAGACAGATTGTAATAATTGACATATTAGGAGCTATCACACATCCTCTCTCTCCTCCAGAGGGCATGGAATATCCATCTCACACTGAAGGGAATAAGGGGACATTTTAGAGATGGAAACTACAGTGGTGCCACAAAAGCTGCATTCAGAATTAACAACCATTTCTCAAAGGCAGATAAACAGACTAACAAAACACAACCAACAAAACCTTAGATGAAATGCAAAGAAACAATTCCATTGTTATTCCTTTAAAGATAGTTAATTCTTTGATACATGGCAGCACGGTGTAGGCTATCAGAGTGATCAGTACTGCACACCTGATTCTGAAGCAGTGGCTACAGCACAACTAGATATTTTTTGTGGTGGTGTTATACACACTTTAAAGACAGCTTCTCTATACTATCAGCTAATATAAATTCATTAGGTTTTTTACACAATAATATCATCAATTATTTGTTGGTCAATCTAGCTCTCTTCTTTGGTACTACTTTTTTTCCTGTAATTTCAAGGCTTCTAACATTTTGCATTCCTGGGGACACATGTTCACTTATTCTAAAGTGATTGGTAGGTCAGTATAGAAAACAAAAATATATGAAAGCAGAGAATAAATGAGCGCACAAATTCTCAGCAACTTGTTAGTATCTAACCACAGCAATGTTATTAGTATGGGTTAGATTTCTCTTTATTTGACACTACTTTTTGTAAAGGTTTAAAGATTTGACATAAAGTGCTGCTCTTTAATGATGCAATTGATACTGACTTGCATAATAACAAAAAAAAAAAAGTATGAGATTCAGAGGAATTATTTGCAAACAACTACAATTAATATGGGAGCATTTACCCAGTAAATCTTCTATTATAAACCAGTGTGACCTAATAGTTGAGATGTTCCAACTTCTGCAGTTATTTCTCCCCTTAGGAAAGATCTGAGAGCAAAAATTAAAACATTGAAGATAATTTTTATGGAGCTACTAAGTCTGACACAAACTGTTTACATCAAATAAGACAAAGCTGTATTGAATTTATTTACTGAAGGTATTTAATAAAGACAGAATTTAAAATCATTCATTCCAAACAATCCCCAATTCTGTCTTCATGAGATAGTCTTCATATAACCGACTTTGTTATTTTATTAGTGGGAAAATAAAAACCAAAACCAAGCTTCTAAAACGTCTCCCCTAGAAACCCACACTTTTGAAAGCCTTAACCCAGTTTTACCTGGCGACTCATTCTTCTTTTTATTTATTGCCCAAACGGCATGAATAAAGCTTCTTGATTTGTCATTTGTACTGTACTGTTGATCAACAAGTGACAGTCATTGTTTTGGTTACTTGTTTTCTTTACTGTGGTTAGTTCTGTCCACATTCTTTTTTCTCTAGGCATCACTCTATTCTTTATAGTTATATTAATAACAATAGCCTAAACACGATTTCACCAAATCAGGGAGAATTCAGATCCTGATCTGAATGGAGATGGTTACTGCAGCCATCTGGCCATGATCTCATATGATCCCAAGCAAGCAATGTCTAAATCATGACACTGTGGTTGAAGCTTGCTTTTCATTTTTTTCCATTCCTTATTCAAGCAAATGTACCAATAATCTACCTACTAGCAGAAAAATGTTGGCATTGCTATGACACACAATATTTAGTATCAAAGTATTTGTGGATTTGAATTATTTTTGAAAAAGGAGAATGTATAATGACCTTGTTATCTTGAATCAGTTGCTGGAAGACAAAACTTTTTACTACAAAAACATCATCACCACAGCTTTAATTATCACAGTTACTGGCAGCTCTAGCAGAAAGGCTAACAACTGAAAAAATGTAGGATTCCAGCTACTTCAGACAAGGCTTTCAGAAGAAAAATTGAAGAATATCGGAACACTGTGAAAGAAAATAATGTATCTTCTCTCCCAGCTGAATTTATTACTTCACTTCAAACCAGTGGTTTTTAATCAGCAGGATTTAAATTCATTTCTATATTTCTAATGCCTGACTAAATGTTTCTTAACTAGTATTTAAGAGAATAGAATTAGATTATTTTTAATCCTAATTCTAATGTTAAAAAAATATTCCATCATAGAAATCAAAACCATGTTGTCATGGTGCTATCTTTGTGTGTGTTTGATCAAAAATGGTGTTTTTCATAGGGTTGAATGAATACTAGTTTATCCGGGAATGTTGTCAAGATCTGATACACTTTTATGTGCTTCCAAGGTTCACATCTGCATTCTGATGTAAGTGGAGAACTGTAGATTCTTTCCAAATGCGTATTTGTAATTACAGAACACTACTATGAAAGCCCAGACACTGTGAAGTCTTTCTTGACATACAATATTCACTAAGTCTGAAAGCATTTGAAATGTCTTTGTTAATGGATAAACACTGCATCTGAAGATTGAAAGTGCTCTTCCTGTGGAAAGTGATGTACACACAAATAAGCACAAGATATAGCTATGAAAATGATCCACTTTCAAAGCAATCAAGAGGAAAAAGGCTTAGTATATATATGACCCTCAACTGAAAACATGTATTAGTTTTATTCAGTGTTTGTCAGCCTTTCCAGAGATGTAGCAGTTTCAATCAATGAAGAATGACACCTATAAAAAGGAACCTCTAGGACTGCTAAGAACATGCTCAGAATGGAGACTTAAAATCCAGTATTGAAAAATACCAAATTCTACTCTATGACAGAGCTAGATACAGTTCTACTGTGGATGAGTATTGTGGTTTAACCCCAGCCAGCAACCAAGCACCACGCAGCCACTTGCTCACTCCCCCTCTCCCAAAGGGATAGGGAAGAGAATCGGAAAGGAATGTGAAACTCAAGGGTTGAGATAAGAACAATTTAATAGCTAAAGCAAAAGCCTGTGCACAGAAGCAAAGCAAGGAATTCATTCACTACTTCCCATGGGCAGGCAGGTGTTCAATATCCCCTGGAAAGCAGGGCTCCATCATGCATGATGGTTACTTGGGAAGACAAACACCATAAAAGCAAATGTCCCCCCCCTTCCTTCTTCTTCTTCCCCCAGTTCATATACTCAACATGACATCATATGGTATGGAATATCCCTTTGGCTAGCTTGGGTCACCTGTTCTGGATGTGTCCCCTCCCAATTTTCTGTGCCACTCCAGCCCTCTGGCTGGCAGGGCCCAAGGAACTGAAAAGTCCTTGATTTAGAATAAACATCACCCAGCAACAACTGAAAACATCAGTGTGCTGTCAACATTGTTCTCATATCACAGCCAAAACACAGCACTGTACTTACTACTAAGAGGAAAATTAACGCTATCCCAGCTGAAACCAGGACAATGAGGATCCATCCTAATTAGTAACAAAACATATGAAGGCTGTGGGCAAGTAAAACAACATACATGCTGTTGCTTTTATAATGGTGTATAATGGTTATATTGTGATTAGTTAAGAGACCAGTTTCAAAGATTATATTTACTATCTGTGTTGTACCTGCTGGCTTCAGGTATTTAGTACCCATTTCCATTTTAATCAAGATTTTAGTCCATTACGTATTCACTTAAAGCATTCTTTTCAGCAACATTTCCTTTATTTCAGAGTTCATGCAAACTGAATTTCACAGTATAAAGTAACATTCATTGTGGTCACAAACAAATGTCTCCGTAGATGCACAATAACATATCCAACATATCTCTAACAATAACACACCTAAAAAGTTGCTAACATATCAAACACTAGATGTAATAATAGGAGAATTCTATTCTACAGACACACACCACGTGACAGATACCCAGGTCAAGACAATGCTTTCTTACCAAAACAGAGAGAGCTGTTTGATTTAAATGTTTGCATGTTTTCGTCAGTTACTATTACAATCTCAATATACCCTTACCATCTGTATTTGTAGATAAGCAACAATGATCACAATGAATAGTAAGCAAATTAAAAAGACCTGAGGATAAGGAAACCAGTGAAATATTTATATTTGTGTTATACAAGAAATATAGATGTTAGGATTTATTTAACATTCTATAGGATAGTACTTGACAACGACGCAACACTATGAATGTCTTTTACTCCATTTCATTTTCATTTTACTCTGTTAAGACAGAGCAAAGATGTTTCAAGGGATGTATAAAAGTGGAACCTTCAGAATGCATCACAATAATAGAATCATAGAATCATAGTATCACTTAGGTTGGAAAAGACCTTTAAGATCATCAAGTCCAACCATTAACCCAGTGCTGCTGAGTCCACCACTAAACCATGGCCCAAAAGGCCACATCTATATGTCTGTTAAATACCTCTAGGGATGGGGACTCAACCACTTCCATGGGCAGACTGATGCAATGCATGATAAATATTTCAGTGATGTTTTTTTGTCCTAACATCCAATCTAAACCTCCCCTGCTACAACCTGAGGCCATTTCTTCTTGTCCTATCACTTGTTACTTGGGACAAGAGACCAACACCCACTTCGCTACAGCAAAGAACTACAATCAGGTAGTTGTAAGGAGTGATAATCTCTCCCCTGAACCTCCTTCTCTCCAGACTAAACCACCCTAGTTCCCTCAGCTATTCCTTGTAAGACTTGTGCTCCAGACCCTTCACCAGCTTCATTGCCCTTCTCTGGACACACTTCAGCACCTTGATGTCTGTCTTGTAGCGAGGGACCCAAAACTGAACAAAGTATTTGAGGTGCAGCCTCACCAGTGCTGAGTCCAGGGGGACAATCACTTCCCTTACCCTGCTGGCCACACTGTTTCTGATACAAGCCAGGATGCTGTTGGCCTTCTTGGCCACCCAACACACTGTTGGCTCATTCAACCAGCTGTCAGCCAGCACCCCCACATCCTTGTCCTCCAGGCAGCTTTCCCCAAGCCTCTTTTAGACCTCTCAGAACAGAGTATCTGCACTGGTTGGTCTACTTTCTCCCCTTTCTGGATTGTCTCACATATCAGAAGTCTTCTTTCTTACTCTACTACTACTACTACAATCTGAATTTCCCTGAATATGCTAATTATAAAGTTGTGGTTTAATGTCAGCTGATAATTAAGCACCACACAGCTGCTCACTCACACCCCCCTCACCCAGAGGAATGGGGAGGAGAGTTGGAAAGGAATGTAAAACTGGAGAGTTGAGATAAGAACAATTTAATGATTGAGATAAAATAACAATGAAAGAACAGTAACAATGACGACAACAATGGTTATAATGAAAAGGGGAACGGAAAAAATAAAATCTAGAGCTAAAGGAAGAAAGGAAAGTGTCGTGCACAATGCAACTGCTCACCACCCGCCGACCGCTGCCCAGCCAGTCCCTGAGCAACAATCTGCCTGCCCTGGCCAACCCTCCAGGTATATATAGCAGGCATGACATCCCATGGTACGGAATACCTCTTTGGCTAGTTCAGGTCAGCTGACCTGGCTGTGTCCCCTCCCAATCCCTTGTACCTCTCCAGCCTTTTTGCTAGCAAGGCCTGAGGAACTAAGAAGTCTCACATCAAAGCCAAAACACAGCACCACACTAGCTCCTAAGAAGATAATTAACTCCATCCCAGCTGAAACCAGGACTTTATACCTAAGAACTTCCTTCTCTTTCCATTTGTACAAAAAGAAATTGCACTCAGTTCCTTAAGATAAACACAAATTTAAAAATCAATTTTCACCCTTTATTTACAAGCTACATAATTTATTGGAAAATATTTAATCATGGTTTTGTCTAAACAGTTATTTTTTGAAGGATTTCAGACCAACCTATTCATGTAGAGATCCAAAATGTGTACTTTTTTAATGCAAAACTAATGAGATGCACTATTTACAGTGGCTATTGTATTCTATTTTGTCAGGATAAATAGAAACAACTACTGTAAATTATCCTTTTCATCGGCAGCTGCATAACTACTGTGATACCAACAGCATCCCATCTGTATTTCTAGGCTTGAAAACTGAATAGAAATAGCTTTAGCATGGAGCTTGCCAAGTACTGTGAAAGCATTATTTTCATATAGGCTTGCTGCTTCATTACTTCGGAACACAGTACATAATTCAGACTTCGCAGGATTATTTTCTGTATAGATGGTTAATGTTTAATGTTGAGGGAAGGCAACTTCCCTGCTCCGATTCCTACCAGTTCAGTCAAATCTTATTATCTAGACAGAGTTATCCATCTGGCAAACTTCTACACCTTTTTTATTTTGGAGATTTTTCAAGTGGCTATTTGACAGATCAAGAGCAATACATGGCTTAAGGAGAAGACTGTCTGAAAGCTGAAATTTATGGGACTGGAAATTCTGAAAATACATGCAAGAGGTCTCTGAAAAACAAGTGTTCCCATGCACTATTTGTTCAGTTGGACACGATTAGTAAAGCTTATTTCTCTGTGTGTTCAGATGTTTAGAATAGAACAACTTCTGTTTGTTTCTGTAAAGACAGTAGTGTCTCAAGCAGGATTTACTGTATGAAGATATCTTCAAAGCAAGAAACCCAAACCATTCTTGATACTCTTTCATATTTTGTCTGTAATCAAAATTCATCAGCATCCTTGACATTCTGACAGGGAAGGGGAATGGAATATGCTTTACTTTGAACTAAACTCAATACATTTCTCTGTCACAAATAAAAGGGTTATATTTGAAGTACATGATAATGACAAATTATTTCTACAGTACTATATATTTACATAGTGTTTATACAAATCAGAAGAGACATTTTCTTTAAAAAAACCCAGGAATTTATTTCTCCACTGTGTCCGGTTTATTTAAATTTAGACCATTCATAAATACTCACAATAAGATGGTTGCTTTAGATTTTTGTTACTGTATGAATTCTATACAACCAGTTATTGGTGAGCTTCACCTGCCTTTGTTACTGATTTTACCTACTTGAAGATTCCATGCTGCAAAGCAGACTTATGCATGGATTCATCCTACTAACTCTAAGCACAGACTTAAGAGCACCCTTTACTGTTTGCAGTATTTGTAAAAACAAATATGACTGAGATAGATGCAGATTACCTAAAACACACAGCCATCTGAGGGTGCCCAGGACGTTTAGTCTCTTAAATTAGGTGTCACTAATATATGTTCAGAATTACACTGGATGAGTCTGAGTCATATCTTGCAGTAACAGCTGGACTTGATAAATTTCACTGACATCAGAGATGCTGCATAGTAGCATAGAGTATTTATTTTCTACAAGTACAGCCAAGGCCTGAATATACATCCTGAGGCATTCCTATCCTCATGTAGACGAATGCCTTTAATAGTGCAAAGAATTGGACAAACCTTGGATGGAAAGATGAAGTCAAGGTCACATAAGAAAGTAAAAGTGCTAAGGGTGGCAGACTGCAATCACATGAGAACTGAAATTACTTTCAAAGGGAGATGTCAGAATAATAATGATAAACAGGTTATTTGAAATGATGGAGACCTATTACAACAGTAAATTAAACTAATGCAAGAGCCTTTGTAAAATCAGAATTTCAAAGAAAGTCTATCTATTTTTAAGTTAAGTTCCTACAACAACGGAAAACAAAATGTTACTGGAATGATTTGGGAAAAAAGACTTCTTTTTCAGTGAGCTATTCCTCCTGACTCATCAGTGTTCACCATTGCACAAATTCCAGAACAAAACAAGGTGGCACTGACAAGAACTTGTAAACATTTAAGCACTAAAAAGTATTTTATAGATTAACAGTGGTTTTCATCAAATAAGGCATTGTATTTTCAACCTCACTTTCCTAATCTATCCGAAAGAACTTTTAATGTTAGGTTGATGACCTAGTATCTTCTTTTGGTAGACAAAATTTTAATGACATAAGCAAATGATGTGTATTGCATAGTACAACTGAAGCATTAAAAAATCAGTAATAAATGATCACATGTGGTATCTATTTTCAAAAATGAGCTTGAACAACTCTTTAATAAAGTCATTATTTCTCTTATCATAAATCACTAAGGATTATTTTTGCCCAGTAGATATAAGGCAGTCAAGGACAACTGTTTTAAATTTGAACTGGCTTGTAATTTACTGCACAAGAAGTTTCTTATAATTTTTCCTTAAATAATACAGAACAGTACTACTCTATGTGTTTTTACAATGTGCAAAATATTTAGTAATATGAATAGAATTTCTACACAAAAAAGCTTGCAAAATACTAGCAGTCACACTGTCATATTAGTAGGGATGGGTTTGAAGTACCAGTATGGGGAGGTACAATCAAACATTTTATGTTCTTAGAAATACTTTACAAAAACTGTATGGTTTATCTTCCTACCTGAGGCAATGAGTAAACATTCACTGTACTGCAAGAGCTTGATATTGTTAGGAGGGACACTGATGCCTTCTCTACTGATTATGCTTGAAACATTTGTGTCATTTGATGTTGTCTGAGCCATTAAGTCTTCTTAAGCCTGTTTTGGATCTTAGAGATTAAGAATATTGGTCTTTACCTACTTTCACAAAAAAAAAAAAAAAAAAGAGAAATAAAACAAGTCAGATGTCTCCTATTTTTCTGTACTTCTACTCTGGAGACCAATTTAGTACTCTGAAGCTGAGAGGAACAAATTGAACACTTACTTCTTATACCCATATTTTGCCATAAATACATGGCATCTATGTGTAGCACAAAAGCATATACATACACAAACACATTCAAACATACAGAGCAAGTATAATTTTTGTCTCAATCATAATGCATTTTCTTTTTGTCAGTTTATATATCAGTTTATTTTTGTTTATTTTTAAGTTCTAAGGATAAACAGCTTAGTTTTAAACTTCTTAATGATTAACATTGTAATAAGTTAAATTCTCAGTGCAAAAGTGGCTGCCCTGTAATTATAAGAACTTAAACTTCATAGCTTTGTAGCTTTTTTGAGCATCTTTTTAACTTTTTATTACTATTTTTCTTCAATACCTCCGTTTTATTTCAAAAAGTCCATAGTATTGAAACCCATAACCATTACTGTAACAATTATTTCATTTCCACAGGTTTTCAAATATATGTGTGAGGATAATAATTCAGTTTTCTGAATAATATTCATAATTCTATTCCTGAAAACTGAGAATATAAAAGTAATCCATGCACTTTTCCAAGCAGGTAAACAAATCTTAATAAATGACAAAAAATGAACCTAAAGTTTCTCAGACAATCTAACTTAGGTGTTTTGGTGAAGTCAATTTTTTCTCCATTTTTTTTTCTTTTCTCTTTGTCATTCCTTCTAGCCCTGCCTCCTACCACTCCACACCTCATATTAAGGAGTCCTAGAGTATGTCTTTCTTCTTTAAGATGCAGTAAGAAGCATTTTATATAAATATATATATTTATACATACAAACACCTTTTGTGCTGATCAGCAAGAATTACTAGTTCCCCTGCCCCCCAGTTTCATCTTCTATTAAAGTTTCTGCTCTTACTGGGTCTCTAAAACTGCAGTAGTTGAAATTAGTTCAGTATTCTATTTTTTTCTGACTGAAGTCTGATGTTTTATTTCATCTTCCTCATATAACTATTGCACATTAAACTCTATCTCTGACTTCAGTATTCAGAAGAATAACTACCTTTGATTTTTGCATTTTAGTAGTTCTTACTTCTTAAGGGAATAAAATTTCTGGTTTAACTACTTATGTTGGTTTCTGCCTCTTCCAAAACACTGAATTTTTGCCAGAGGCCTTGCTATATTTTCTTACAAGGTGCCTTTTATTCCATTTCAGATTTCTGATTAAGTCTTCAGTCTTCATATGTTTATCATGATGCCATGTTACATTTCCTGGTAATTAGACGCTTGAATAAAAGCACAGATTTGTCATTAATTTTTACTTAAAAAAAAGTGTTAGCTTGACATTTATTAGGAAAAGACCTTGTAAAAATACCTGTATCATTAATGCTTACTAGTGCTAATGCATCATTCTTGGTCACAGTAACTAGCAGGTTCAGGAAACTTCAAGAGTTACTATATATTTGCCTAACCACACTGAGGCACATACTGACTTAAAAATGACATCATCATTACAACCAGCCCTCTCTGTTAATTTACCAACTTTATCCTGAATTAGATCTTTAAACTTGAGAAGGCAGGTTCAATTTTAATCTTCTTGCTATTTTTCTTTTCCAAAGGGCCGTGTGTTTCCCCCCAACACTAACTTTGTTTCAAAAATCCCACTAAAAATATTTTTTATCCATATTCTTTCACTATGTCTGTTGGATCTTAAATAAACAAATCCATCTTAAGCAATTATTTATTTAAAAAAAAAAAATCCACACCTTATCCATAGGATTATCACTAAGGTACTGGACATCACCACTATGTCTTACCACAATATAGGAAGCAAATATTGAAAACACATAAAAACATTACATCATTAAAAAAATAAACATACATGAAAGAAATTAACTATTTATTTAGCAATTGATGTTGATGCATTCTAATTACTAGTGAAAGAATTCAGAGCACTTTACAGGAAATAAAATATATTAAACAAACCCAAGCTTTTTATAGGTTAGTTTACAGGTACGAATGGTTAGATTGAATGAATGAAGAAGACAGTGTCACATGATGTTGTGGCAAGAACGAATTGCAAAACAGATGAATTATTATTTACTAGAAGAAAAAAAGAAGAAATGCTTTCTCTCTAAAAAAGTGAAGCACATGACTTCGCTTTTCATTTTATCAACCCAATAATAAAAAGAGATGGAAAACAAATTTGCACAGAGAAAAAAAAATTGCTTATTATTTATGCATGAAACAAGATAATTCATACAAAATATAGTTTATATAAACTATATGTTCAACTACATAGTGTTTATATACATATATTTTATATAACACATATAATTATCTATACATAGTTTACATATATAAGCTAAAGTTTATCTCAGATGGTCACATGCATCTCTCATAGCATTTATCACTTTGGGGTTTCATTATTCTTTCTATATAATCTCCTCAGATTTTGTATCAGTAAAAGCTGAAAATCCCTAGTGTTTATAGGAAGTTATTTCCACTTTCCACCCCCAAGTAATAGACTGTTACTATGACAGCACTTTCTTATAGGAAGTGGGTTCCCCCCCCCCCCCCCCCCCGCAACTAAATAGAATCATAAAATCATAGAGTAGTTTGGTTTAGAAGGGACCTTTAAAGGTCATCTAGTCCAACTTCCCCCCACTGTAAGCAGGGATATCTTCCACTAGATCAGGTTGCTCAGAGTCTTATCCAACCTGACCTTGAATGCTTCCAGGGATGGGGAATCTGCAGACTCTCTGGGCAAGCTCTTTCAGTGTTTCACCATCCTCATTGTAAAAAAAATTATTCCTCATATCTAATCTGAATTTACCCTCTTTTAGTTTAAAACCATTGCCCCCTGTCCTATTGCTACAGGCCTTATTAAAAAATGTGTCCTCATCTTTTTGATAAATCCCCTCGAAGCATTGGAAGGCTGCAGTAAGGTCTCACTGGAGCCTTCTTTTCCCCAGGCTGAACTCCAACTTTCTGAGCCTTTCCTCATAGGAGAGGTGTTCCATCCCTTTGACCATTTTTGTGGCCTTCCTCTGGACCTGCTCCAACAGGTCCATGTCTTTCCTGTGCTTTGGACTCCAGAGCTGAACACAGTACTCCAGCTGGGGTCTCACAAGAGCAGAGTAGAGGGACAGAATCACCTCCCTTGACCCGTTGATCACACTTCTTTTGATGCAGCCCAGGATATAGCTGACTTTCTGGGCTGTGAGTGCACACTGCTATCTCATGTGCAGCTTTCCATCTAACAGTACCCCCAAGTCCTTCCCCACAGGGCTGCTTTTGTTCCATTCATCCCCCAGTCTGTATTGATACCAGGGGTTTCCATGACCCAGGGGCAGGACATTGTACCTGGCTTTGTTGAACCTCATGAAGTTCACATGGGTCCCCTTCTTGAGCTTTCCCAGGTCCCTTTTGATGGCATCCCTTCTCTTGGCCATGTTAGCTGTACCACTCACCTTGGTGTCATCTGCAAGCTTGCTGAGGGTGCACTCAATCTCAGTCTGTCATTGATGAAGATATTAAACAGTACTGGTCGCAATACAGGCCCCTGAGGAACACCACTTGTCACTGATCTCCATCCAGACATTGAGCCGCTGACCACTATCTTCTGGATGGAACTATCCACTCAGTTCATCAGCCACCAGAGTCCTCCCATCAAATCTATATCTTCCCAGTTTAGAGAGAAAGATGTTGTGGAGGACTGTGTCAAAGGCCTTATAGAAGTCCAGACAGATGACACTCATAGGTCCTCCCTTGTCCTCTGATATAGACACTCCACCACAGAAACCCACTAAGTCAGGCAGGCAAGACTTGCCCTTGGTGAAGCCATGCTGGCTATCTTGAATCATGTCGCTGTTCTCCATGTGCCTTAGCATAGCTTCCAGGAGGACCTGTGCCATCATCTTGCCAGACACAGAGGCGAGACAGGTCGGTAGTTCCCAGGGTCCTCCTTTCTACTCTTTTCAAAAATGGCTGCAATGTTTCCTTTTTTTCCAATCACCAGGAACTTCACCTGACTGCCATGACTTTACAAATGTCATCGAGAGAGGGTTGGCAACTACATCAGCTAGTTCCCCCAGGACTCTGGGATGCATCTCCTCAGGTCCCATAGACTCCTGTATGTTCAGTTTCCTCAGGTGGTCACAAACCTGACCTGCTCTTAACTTTGGAGTGACATTGTTCCCTTAGTCTGCATCTTGTTTTCCATTCACTCAAGAGGAGTGGGAAGAGAGGCTGCCAATGAAGACTAAAGCAAAAAATGTGTTGAGTACCTCAGCCTTCTCCTTGTCCATTGTTACCAGTTTGCCAGTTGCATTCACTAGGGGCTACACTTCCTGTGACCTTCCTTTTCTATCTGACATACCTGTAGAATCTCTTCTTATTCTTTCATCCCTTGCCAAATTCACCTCCAGCTGTACCTTGGCTTTCCTGTCCCACCCCTACGCAACCAGAAAGTATCCCTATACTCTTCCCAGGATGGAGGAATACTGTTTTTTGTGTTTTTTTTCCTGATTTGACGGGGTTGGTTTGTTTTAATCTCTCTTTCGCTAAATCAAAACCAGGGAAAAAAGATGTCCCTATATAACTTTATTGTACGTACTTTCCCATCCCCCACCCACCCCCTGCCCTTTATTTTGTGACTTATTCTTTCATCTATACATAAAATTAAATCAGGACAAAGGCAGATATTCTGTCTCCAAACAAATCCAGATAGTTCATTTCTGGGCTCCCCCACCCCCGCCTTAGCAGTAGGGAAACAGACTTCTTGAAATGAAAGAAAACACATGAATGAAGGGATTTCATTCTAGAACCTAGTGAGGCATGGATTCCCCTTGAAGTGCCAATCATCAGTCTTTGGTTACACTGACAGCTATGTTTTGTTTGACAACTCTAGTACAGAATGTAGAAAAAGTTCTTAACTTACAGCTCTCTATCTCCTTTCAAAAGTACTGACTAAATGGCTAGCTACCATATGACACTCCCTTACTAATTCTTTCATCAGCCTCTAAACCTTTCCATCTTAGTTATACAGTAGAAGGCATTCAGACATTTGACACAAAACAAGAAATTTGCAGCTCTTCATCTGTAGCCAAGAATCTATGCCTCCCCATGCAAACATCCTGCAACACACACACAGACACACACCACACTCCACCCCTCCCCCCCACCCACACCCCCGACAATGAGCAATCTCCATCTCCTGGAAGAGACACTATTGAATTTCTTTCAACATCAGACAGCTCATCTTCTCCATAGACTACTTTACAATTAATTCCATCAGGCTTGGAGCAGGGATTTGACCTTATCTGAGTTCAGAAGCTGGGCTTGACTTGCAGGACATTTCAAGCCATTCATGGCACTGGACAGAAAACCCTCCAACTCAAAAGAAAAACATTTACAAGAAATACATAGGTAACAAGATAATAATATCCATGAGTTATAAATAAGAGAAGACTCATGCCGGTCATCTCAGAACTCCACGGTCAGTCACTTATCACCATGCTATTACAGGGAAGCATGGCAAATTAAGTAAAACCTGTAGGTCTGCTTTTCTCTTGACTGAAATTGTTGTTCAGGTACATTAGACATGCTCTGATCAAAAATACCCAATCCCAGCTCTCTGGGATAAAATAAAAAAAAACCAAACCAAACAAAAAATATGTGGAAGACACTTTGCATATTGGTAAACTTTATAATGGCTAATGATTTGCAGTTAGTTTTGTTACACTGAGAGATTTTTGTTGGTTTTTTCCTTGAGGCAGAGATATAGCATATATTACTGTACATTTCATTCATTTATAAGGATCATGCATAATACTGCAACAGTAAGATTTTTGTCAGTAGAAATAGAGTGTATTCAAGTATGTGTTCTTAGTTTTCAGTCATAATTACCCTATGAACATGATTTTTTTGTTAACAGCATAACCAGTGCAATGGAAACCTCTTCCTGCTTGTGTACTGTATGGGGCACAGACCCAAGTGTCACTTTTCCCAGTGTTATTGTCACAATTATGTTACAAATGAAACTCCACCCCCACCCCTTTTAAATACAGTTCTATTCTAAGACATAGTTGAAATGTGATTTCTTTCTATTTGAAGATGCAAAAGCACACTTTTTGTTCATCAAAATACAGAAGAACAACAGTATGACAAATTTCTAGAGTCCTCATCAGTTTGGACAAACCAGGAACAAGAGAGCCAAACCTGGAATGTTCTACCGTTTAGGCAAGACATTATGTGTACCACATAGGAACTGTATAGTAGTGCTTATAGATCAGAAAGCTAATCCCATTCCTGAACTTAATTTCATTTTAAATTCATCAATCATTTGTGCATTACATTTGGGAAGCTCTCGTAACAGAAAACAGTAGACATGGAAGCTGATCTTTTGTATTTAAGAGACAAAACAAAGGCTTCAGAGTCCAGACTACTTCAGATTCCATATTACAGTCATAACATCCCTGTCTTTTGTACCTAGTGCACCTCTTGTTTATGAGGAGTTGCAAAAGTCTATACACACGTTCTGAACCTTTACTTATGTTACCTCTAATTCTACAGAAAACCAAGGAGAGTACAGCCTGTAACTCTTAACTGAAGTGTTTACACAGAGGTAGCCTTTCTAGAGATAAGAACCACAAGACACAAATTCCAAGAGAAGTTTTATAACATAAGAGAGTTGTCTGATGAAGGGCTACTTCTCATCATACAGCTGACACAAACAGCAAGACACTAATTAACCTCTGCAAAAGTTTAACAAAATAGCTATGCTAAATGAAGGTGTAATATGCTATTTCAGATACTGATTTACAATTAACAGAGGGGAGAAGAAAATACTCTTTGTTTGCAGCTGTTCCTCCCACAAGTTGCACTGAAGGTTCAAAATTAAAATAACTGTACAGCCCAATGATTATCATAACAAACTAATAAACCTGGATACTATATATTTTAAAATTAAAACATTAAAACAGTTTAATTAGAGTACATTATCATCTCCATCTACTGAAAACATTCCTATAAAATACCTGTTGAATTAAAAAAAAACAAACCCACACCTAGAGATGAAAGAAAATACATAAACATAAATATACTCCTGTTAATTTATCAAAATCTTGCTGTAGTACCACATCTCCTAAGCTGTATTACTTTCTCATCCATCTAGGAACTAAACATTCAAAAAAATGATGGAAACAGTTGTTACCTGCAAGATGGGAAAAACCAAACATTAATTATATCCTTAAATATCTACGTACTCACACCATGCCTACAAATTTCACAAATCTTTCTACTGATTCTCAGTTTCATTCCCAGTGCTTTAACACTCTTCCCTGAAGTGAATCTGAGACAACTGTTGCAGGGCATTAGTAGAGCCGAATACTCATACAGCCTCTCCTCCTGCCAACTGGTGATTGCTGCACCTGTGACTCCTTAAGTTCATCACAGCTGGGCTGGATCTGGTATAATAGAAAGCAATTGTCAGGAAGTAGCTAACAATCTTAGTGTGTCTCTCCTTCTATCTTGTACATTGAATTAGGAACAGATACAATTCTCTCTTCTGCCCTGGAGGTAGCAGTGTCTACAGTTGTGATCTTAGCAAGAAATCAATAACTAAAGTAAAATTTCCTTTTTTTTTCAGAAGACATAAATTTTCTTTCACCGCTAAGTGGGCTTCTGGTATGTTCTTTAACTTGATTAATCTATTTAGCGGTGTGGACTCAGGGCTTGGCAACCAAGCAGACAAAACTGAATTTTTCTATCCTGAATATGAGATTCAGCCTGTTACTACTATTAAAACAGAAGAAGACAGAGTGTACTTGACTGAGGGGAGAGGAATGTGAATTTTACCTGGAACAATGGATTTTGTTGTTCGTATTGGGATTTTGAGGTTAGTTATTACTGCTACTGTTAGAAGGCTGATTTGCTTACCACAGCACAAACTGCTGTTCTGCATACCTGAGCTATTCCTACAGCAGCATCCATCCCAGTTGCTAGCTGAAGTTTCCCAGCGGCTCTAAGCAACTCCTTTCATGATTTTTTTTGCTGCAAATTAAGGTGGCATTTTTTCTTCTGATAGAAAAAAGTGAATAAAGTGTTCATTGTCTTGTAACTTGTTGTGAGTTATAAGGGCATTACCACATCTTTCTGTAGTAATGGATTGTCTAGTTTTCTAAATGTGGTTGCCAGAAATGCTTATGCATTAATTAGTAAATTCAGAAGTATTGCCTTTGTGAACTTGAGAATTTTTTGGGACAGTTGGTAGTGTTCCTCTTTACATGAATAAAAGTGCAGTTTTGGGATAGATAGGTACATACACAATTCTAGATCACTGATAAAGTGAGCTGTGACAGGCTAACTAAAATTAATGATTAAAATGTTTCCATTTTTACATAATAGTTTGACAGTTAAAGCAGTCATTCAGGAAGGAGAATATTAGGAACCCTCTTGTATTCCATTCAGTCCAAAAGGAAGTGAATTCATAAATGTTGTACTCTGAGGGCCAAAATCATTAACCTGTAAAGAAGTTGGAATATGTTCAATACTTATCTATGGGACATAAGCTGCAGTTAAGATAGCAATTAGGGTCTTCCCTTTGATGAAGTACCTGGCTGCGTTTTGTTATAAGAAGGTCTCAGCTTTGGCAGTAGTTTCTTCTTCCTGGTTCTAGGCCAGCAATTTAGCGTTTAGGTTTTCTTTTTGTTTAATTTTTCTCCATGTGAGAGGGATGTGATGGGAAGCTACTCTAGTGATATTCTAACATAAAATGCTTTTACATTGCAGAAGCAGTGCTAAAAATCTATGCTGGTATGTATGATTTGTGATTACTGGAGCTGGCCCGCCTCTTTGGATCTTTTAGTATTATTAATAGTCAGGAAAACCTCCAGTTATATAGAAAATCTGTTTGAGTTTGCTTCTAGATCACCCAGATAATTATTTTCCTTGATTTCCTCGACTTTATTGTAATGTTATTGTTAGCAAAGATCTAAAGAAAGTAAAGGGGAAGCACTCACTATTTTGACTGGTTTTCTGTAGTCTTAGAGACATGTTATTTAAGGAGAATGGATTATCCCCAACATTTTTCCACTACTTAAAAAAAAAAAAGAAAAAGAAAAAGAAAAAAAAAAAAGGGAGGAGTGGTGTGAAAAAACCCAAGTAATATAGTTATTCCAGCTGTACTGGATTTTCCTCATAGATACATGCCTAAAATTCTGGTGAGACAGTACACTGTTTAAGCAGACTAAACTTCATTCTCTTTTCATTAAAGCTCAGTTAAAGTTGCCTTTTTAGCATCCAAATCATCATTTAGACTGCTATTAAGCTTGAAATCAGTTTGATCCAGTCTCTGGATCCTTTTCTGATTATTCACGTGGTCTCAGTTCTGTGTGTGGATGCAGATATTTGATTTCCACTTGTGATGCTGGATGGTAGCTGAAGGTTGCTGCCACTCCCCAGACAGGCTGGTTGATAAAAGGAATACTTCCAGTTTCCATCCACCAGCTGACTCCCAAATGAATAAGACAAGGGAATGTGTGCAGTGATGGCAAGTATTTGTTCCAATGTGCTCTGCCACTTAGAATTGCAAACAGATTAACCAGTCCTGTAAGGGGTGTTCCCTCTTAGAATATGCCAAATTTACTGTTCAGATACTGCAAATAAACAAAACTACAGTTAAATAAGATTTGATCAGGTCTAGGTTCTCATGTTGTTTCTCAGATCTTTGTGCTGTTCCTTGCTGTTACCAGGTCAGGACCTTCTTTCTGTCATGTTGTTCTTTCCTCTGCTATACCCATCAGTCACTCTTTATAGGCTTTTAAGTGTTACGTGGAATGCATTTCTTCCATCCAGTCACAGTCTTTATTACATATGCCACAGACTGCTGACTTTTGCTTTGCATTCCCTTCTAAAGGTCGCAAACTGCCTCAATCTAGTTTATGAGTTAGGTTAAATGCCAGCAGCATATTTTTCTGTTACAAGGTCAACTTTTCTCATTTTATTGCTAGTTTATCTGGCTGGGTGGTTTTGGGGTCTACAGTCCTCTGTGAATAACAATCCCTACCATAGTGTATGTAAAGTTCATTTATAACATAAGATATGCTTCAAATAATCTGTTTTGTATTGATTTTTTCCTCAATTCCAGATTAATTTTCTCATTTACTCAGCTTATTCAAAATTTTCATTTTCTTCTTGTTAATGCCTTTAATCTTTTGACTTCCTTCTTGAGACACCACAACATTTTATAAACATACAGATCATCCACGTTCTTGGTGACACCATCAATCAGAAATCAAATTACTTTTAAGATTGTGCTTAAAATAACATTTCAATTTGATGTGGAAGCGCTAGCAATGACACTGAAATTTGTAGGTTTTGCTGTTTTGTGGGGTTTTTTTGGTTCTGGATTTCTTCTAATCAGCTGTGCTTTTGCCTTAGCCGTTTACTCTGAATATATTTTCCTAATTATATGAAATAATTGCAAAAAAAATATTCTAAAGTTAGATCAAATTGTTACATGAACACTGCCTCCTTTTTCACAAAACAAGTTGTATTGAACAGCATGCCATATCTGTTTTGTATGAACTCTTGAATGTTTTACATATACAGATATCAAGTTACCTAAATGAAGCCATAATTTCACTCCTAGTTCTGTTTTGAACCAGGTCAAAATGGCTCTCATTATTTGATATGAGCTCCTGTTCTTTATAAAAGTAAAATGGAGAATGTAGGAAGAAAATTTATTTCATAATTGGGAAATTCCATTATAATCTTTGTTACTTAGACTCTCAGAAAAGATTTAAAGAAACCCAAGCAAAACATAAATAAAACAAGCAGAGAAACTCTCACCAAAGATCTAAACCTGTCATTGCAGCTGTTTCTTTCATAGCTGATTTAATACTGTAAAAAGCATAATTAGTGAGTTTAAATTACTGAAAGCAAAAAATCCTAAAATAGGAATCAAGCTCCCTGACTACAAATGAAGCCACTGTGATGAAACGGAAAGGAGGATTTATGTGATCCTTGTAGATAACATTTTTTATCTCTCACTACAATTTATTCTGTCACTGTTGAACCAGCCATTGCTTGATGGTGCACCCTGTTAGCTATGCTGGATCATCATATTGCTGACTTCTTGGTAGCTTCAAACTTGCTGAGATAGCAATCAAAAGGAAATATATTTTGTTTTCCTCTTACCCAGATAATTATTTATCCTGAGCTTTCTCATTTTAAACATTTGAGGAAAATGTAGCTAAAGTATTTTTCCAGTTTCAGTGACTTACTAGCTAAAAGAAAATCAAAAGTGAGAAAAATACAGTACGTAGAAGTAAAAAATATTAAAATATTTAGAACTTTGAATTTGATGTAAATTTAATGTTGTGCTTTAACCCCAGCCAGTAGTTAAGTGCTACACAACTGCTCACTAACCCCCCGCCCCTCACCCAGAGGGACAGGGAGAAGAATCGGAGAGGAATGTGAAACTTGAGGGTTGAGATAAGAACAATTTAATAATTGAAATGAAATAGAAACAAAACAAAAGTAACAATAACAGTAACAGATATAATGAAAAGGAATGGAAAGGGAAAGGAATGAAATCCAAAGGGAAGGGAGAAAAGAAAACAAGTGATGCACAATATAACTGCTCATCCCCTGCTGATAGATGCCCAGCCAGTCCCTGAGCAACTAACAGCAGCCCTAGCCAAACCTTCTCAGTTTATATACTGAGCATGATGTCCCATGGTATAAAATACCCCTGGCTAGCTGGGGTCAGCTGTCCTGGCTGTGTCCCCTCCCAATTTCCCATGCCGCTCCAGCCCTCTTGCTGGCAGGGCCTGAAAAACCAAAAAGTCCCCGACCCAGTACAAACATGACCCAGCAATAACCAAAACCATCAGCTTGTTATCAACACTGTTCCCATGCCAAATCCAAAACACAGCACTGCACTAGCCACCAAGAAGAAAATTAACTCTATCCAGCTGAAACCAGGACAGTTAATTAAAAGAAATACTGTACTGAGCAATCTTTATATAAAAACATAATTTGTCTGGGCAAACCTATGAGGAGGTTAGAAAGGTAAGCAAGGTATCTATCAGGAATGACATAAGCATAACTGGGTATGCCTGAGGCTGAGGAGTAAACTACTTGCATCCGTATCTTATCCTCTTATTCTGAGCAACAAAAACATTCCTAAGAAAACAACCAAAATAATTATAAATTAAACAGATAATGTATTAATTAATAAATAGTAAAACAGTAGCTGTTTTCTGCTTGTGTAAATCAAAAATATTAGGAAACTTCCTTAAGACTGCATTTTTATTATTTAAAAATATTTTAATTTTTAATCAGTATGGTCATGCTGAATGTTTTGACTTTGAATACAAACTTTAGCACAAAAACTGATGAAAGGCATTTTATCAAAATAAAATTTCTTACTCTTGAAATCACTGTCCTGGGGTTCAGCATTTTTGTTGATGGATATATCTGTCTTGCTATGTTACGGTGAAGTAGCCCTTTCCTGTGTAGTGAACTTCTAAGTGGATTTTGTTTTGGAAAGCAATTTAATGTTTGCTGATAACGTTGATTGGTACTTTGTCAGTGTTAGCTTTTAAGCTTCTGTTCTGGTCTGCTTAATTTTTTGAAATAACTTATTTGATTAAGTGATGCTTTACCACCAGCAGTTCAGCTGGCTTTCTGCTGATAGTTGGATTTTCTCTCTTCCGTGCTATTTTACATTCACTGAGTCTCTTTATCATTAAAATTAAGAAGTGTAGGTTAGATTCAGACCTCTCCACCCCCACTCTGCTGTTCTTTTTCTAGATACGTTCTAATAAATGGGGCAGAGTGTACCCTTTGCAAGTTTGCTGATGACACAAAACTGGGAGGAGTGGCTGATACACCAGAGCAGGGGTCCTCAAACTTTTAAAACAGGGGGCCAGTGCGTGGATGAAGTGGCAGGCAGTCATCTGTGGCTGCTTGGTTTCCCCCCCAAACCCCCGGCGGGGGTGGGGGCGGGAGGGTTCTGTAAATACCGGGGGCTGGACTGAGGACCCTGGAGGGCCGTATCTGGCCCACGGGCCATAGTTTGAGGACCCCTGCACCAGAGGGTCGTGCTGCCATCCAGAGGGACCTTGACAGGCTGGAGAAATGGAGCGACAGGAATCTTGTGAAGTTCAGTCAGGGGAAGTGCAAAGTCCTGCACATAGGAAGAAACAAACCCAGACACCAGTACAGGCTGAGAGCCACCTGGCTGGAAAGTACCTTGGTAGAAAAGGACCTGGGGTCCTGGTGAACACCAAGTTGAACATGAGCCACCAGAGCACCCTTGCAGCAAAGCTGGTGTCCTGGGCTACATTAGGAATAGTATTGCCAGCAGGTTGAGGGAGGTGATCCATGTGTTCTGCTCATCAATGGTGAGGCCACACCTGGTCTACTGTGTCCAGTTCTGGGCTCCTGTCCCAGTCCAGGACAGCCCAAGCCAGGGAGATTCAATACACCTGGAGTGAGATGAAGACACAAACAATGCCAAAGGCTGCTGATCAGGAAAGTTTATCAGAAGACTGTTGATAAGAAAAGAGCAATAGGAAAAGGAAGAAAGGATAGAAAAGAAGATAAACTAGCAAGCAGTCAGGATAGAGTTGGAAGAGAGAGTCACCACCATGGATCCAGAGGCATCTTATTGGGCCATAGTTTCCTTGTCCGTTGGTGGTGGAGGTCTCCAGATTGCACCCTTACTGTTCAACGGTGCAGTCTTTTATAGTGTATTCAGGGACCCTGTTTCCCTGGCCAATGGCATGTACTACACATCCACACATGCTTCCTATCTTGGCATGCTGCTTTCAAGGTGCATACGTGGAGGCCATGTGGTCATTTCTCATGGACTGCACGTGCCTTGGCAGATTGAGATGGTCATTCATGTCTGGACCTGTCCCCTAAAACAACAGTTTTGTGGCCATATCTTGACCCCCACCAATGTCTGGTTTCAGGTGGCTGTTTGCTCCTTGTCAGGACCAAAATTGCCAAGTTCCTGCCAGGTAGCTTTGCACCAAGCTCAGCAGGTATGCAAACAAGCTTTGAGACAGTCAGCTGACAATATGTTCTCTCACAGCTCCTTAGTACAAGGGAGATATGGACATACTGGAGAGAGTCCACTGAAGGGCCACAAGGATGATTAAGGGACTGGAGCACCTCTCATACGAGGAAAGGCTGAGAGAGCTGGGACTGTTTAGCCTGGAGAAGGAAAGGCTTGGGAGAAAAGAGGAAATCTTGTTAATGCCTATAAATACCGGAAGGGGTGATGCAAAGAGAACAAGAGACAAGGTCTTCAGGAGGTTCTGTCTGAGCACCAGGAAAAAACTGGGTTTTTTACTTTGAGGGTGACCAAGCAATGGAAGAGGTTAACCAGAGAGGTTGTGGAGTCTCCCTCCTTGGAGATATCAAAAAGTTGTACAGACATGATCCTGCACGACTGGCTTTAGGTGTCTCTACTTGAGCAGGGAGTTGGATTTGATGACCTCCAGAGGTCTCCTCTGATCTCAACCATGTGATTATGTGATTGAGTAGACTCAGTAGCTGCAATGGCAGACCTATCTTTCTAGATGAAGGCATATTTGTTGGCTGGGTCCATTGTTTTTTTCCAATGCACATTTCTACTTTCCTATTAAGTCATATACTCCAGTAATCTTCCCTCCTGATCTTCCCCACAATAGAAAAGCAAGTCTGGCTTCGCAGGGCAATGGTGGGGAGCAGGGGAAATAATTTATTAGTCAACACAGCAGATAAATCATTCTTTCTGTGTCTTCTGACCTGATAGAAAGTTACTTCCTAGAAATCAATATTTTTTTTCATTAATTTCTCTAGAATTTATGTAATTTTGCAGTCTTTTATGGAGACACATTACAAGCAAAAAAGATGTGTTGCTGCCTCAATGATATAATGAAATTATAGAATAAAACTGTGATAAGGACACTTTAAATGTGTCTCATACATCAGGATTTATTAATTTATCCTTGAAATCGGTCAGATTCTATTTACTTGGTATTTATCTGGTAATTAGTAATGTAAATAATCTTATTGGATTTGAAAGATGAACTATGAACAAGAGAAGGTTCAGCAATCTAATGATTTCAAAAATGTAGCATTATGCCATCAAAGAGGTTATTGGTGTGGGGTTTTTTAATGAAACATATGCAATATTTATATTCTTAAGTAATTCTTAGAGGTGAATGTGTATTTAAAGGTATATCAATATAATTCCCTGAAACAGAGAATGTGTCTGCTGTGAAACATAGTCCAGCAAACAACCTGGAAATTTTACAAGGCCTGCTTCTCTCAGCAAGAGAATAATTTTTCAGCTAAAAAGAAAGCCAAATTATGTGCAGATAGGAAAATATACCCACAGAGAAAATAGTTAAAAGTTATTTGGCAATAAAATGCATTTATAAAAAGATATTATGATAGAAGGTATACTCGACATTTCAGAAATAGTAATCACAAATGAGCACATAGGGTTGCTGCAAATACCAAGTTTTCAGCCACTGATCCTTTCAAATTCAATGGCTTGAAATTGTAGTCATTAGAACAACTAACATTTCATGATTATGTACCATGAAAAAATGTCAAAGAATATTGATCATAGCTTTGAACCTGCCAAAACACAAATGGAGAAACTTGGTCTTTCAGCCATGTGATTTGTCTAAAAATAACGGCTCAGTTCTGCTCTATTTACTTCAAAAAGAGTGTACTTGATCTCTGAACAAGCCAGGACTAGTAATGAAAACTAAGTCTGGAAATGATGTTAGATTAGTTTTTGTGATTCATAAAAGTGTATCATAAACTGTCTCTGATTAGCTGTGGTTGAACAGTTTGGAATGAGTAGTTTCAGTTTAGCAGAAGAGACTAGCACAGCAATTTCTGAGTGAACTGAAGTGCAAGTGTGATAAGTTTGGTTTACTCTGTTAAACAGTCAGTTTGAAATTATTGTGTCAACCATTTCTCAAGATCTGCAAGACATATTTGGTGTTCTATGCTGGTCAGGATTCATCCCTCTCTTTTAAAAGCTTTGCCTCCTTAAGCTCTCGGTACAATTAGAGAGAAAAAGATATACCACCAATATGTGATTCATTCCATGAGTTATGATGCTCCTAAAAGCAGTTATGGACTTGGTAGTTAAAAAACAGTTGTTGTGAAGCTAAGTTGTGTCCGTAATGCTGTTGAGGTCTTTGGTATTCATGGCAAGTATAAAAGTGTGAGCTCAGAGGTTGTGCTTTTTTCTTCTTGCTTTTTTTAAAATGCTTATATCTTTTCTTTCTTTTCCTCTTTTCACCTATTTCAAAACAGTTTTACGATTACTTCTAGTGTTAACCCTTTGAGAAAATGATGTCTTTTTCATCAATTTATTAAAAAATAGTCCTTTCTTCACATACGTTTGGTGGGTTTTTTTGTTTATTCAGTACATTAACAAGAACCCTATATACCAGCAATAATAACTGTATATACTATATAGAATACAACGATATGCTATAAATTGTAATATAGGTTTAGTCAAACAAAACTGCACATATGTTACCTCATTCATGCAGATTGTGTTCTGTTGAAGGTATCATAAAATCATTTCCATGGCAGAAAAAAAATAATCTAATTAATCAGACTCATAACTTTATTTCTAGACAATATTCACAGAGTTCTTTGGAATCACTAAGGCAAGTTCTAATAATCTCTCAGATCAGATGCAGGTCACTTTAGTAATATGCTATGAAACACCTCTACTGACTAAGATGGACAAAGCTTATTCATTAGTCAGAATAAGTATGCAATGTTAACTTCTGTTTGGAAAGGTACCTGTCTTTTCTTCTCCCATTGTGAAGGACTTCCGTATCTTTCCTACCAAGAAGCTACTTCTAGAAAATAAATCGACATTATCAAGAAAAAAAAATTGTGAAATTGATAGTTATACCATTAATATTTGTAGTAATAGATATCTATGGATTTATTGAAACTTTACATAAAAATACATGTAAAATGTTCCATTTCGCGTACACTTAGTATTATTCATGAGTGTACTACCGCCTAAAAACAGCTGTAAAAAGAAGTTTTCAAACTATCTGCAAGTTTAATTGGGATCATAAGTATACAAGGCTGTTCTAATTTTTCCTCTGAATTATTGTAGACCATAGATGATTCAAAAGCAATACACAACCTGCAGTTCATTAATTAAGGTAAGAATTTTCTTTTTTATAAAGATTTTCATTCTTCTTTTTATAGAATTATCATATCACCTGGAATATTTTAACTTTAATTTTACTCTTTCTGCTGAGCCAGAGTGCTAATTTCAGCAAGTAACAGATTAATTGTGGGTGAAGTTTTCTCCACCAGAAGACATTTGCCAAGAGCTTATACTAATACAGGTCAAACTTTGAGCTAAAATAACTTAATAGTATCCTTTTAAGGAAGGATTGTAGTCTTTATTTTGTTTTGCTAATGACATTACGCAGTAGCACATTACTGAAAGGTAGGGGATTACGCAGAGAATAAGAGTATTACTCATATCCACATTTCACTATAAAATCAGGTCTTCTTTTTAAGTACAAGTCTTCCTGCCAATCTGCTCTGTTTCAATGGTTGGGGGAAAAACTGTATCTTTCAAATAATTTTCTTAACACAACTTAAATCAAATGTCAGGATAAAGCTTGTGCTTGTTCTCTTTATGGACATATTTTTGTGAGAGTGTTTAATACTCAGAGGAGATTTAAAAATAAATAGTTAAAAGAAAATTGTATCTATTTTGCGTAGCCAGCAGTCTGAAACTCAGAAACTGCTCCTCAGCATGAATAAAATGTATTTTAAGTTAAAATTTTACTTTGTAATTGGGATATCCGAGTCTCCAGCTTGTGGCAGCCATATTGCTGACAAAATACTCGTAGAATGATACCTTGTGTATTGAAAAAAGAGCTGGTTTTAATATTACACTGGAATGTTAATAGATGTTAATTTTGAATTTCATTCTTTGCATAGCAAACTGGAGAGCGGAGTATGGATTTATGTGCACAGAAAAAAGGGAAACATTTTAATTGTGACAGCTAAATGATATATATGAATAAGATATGAGGACCTGTTAGAAAAGATCAGTTTTTGTAAATAATACCATTTTGACCCTTGTACTTGGGAAAAAGAGAAGTCAAATCTTGGTGTAATTATAGGTTTCTCAACTGTCTTTCAGTATTTTATTGCAGAGGGTAGGCTTACATAGCGTATTTTAAAAAGATATCTGCATCTCTGACCTTCCTAGCATAACACAGGTCCCAAACAGATGAATGCTAATTCTCAGAAGGGTTTATTAACTCTGACCTAGCACCATATTATTGCGGTCAGGTAGGTTTTAGCTGGGTTTGAAGCTTAGGCAGAGCAAGCTCTCGTGTTCTGAAATACTATGTTATCATACTTTGACTGGGTAAACTTTGATCCTTCTTCTTCCTATTTAAAATGTATACTGATGTATAGTGTTAGAATTTATCCTGTTAGAAAAAAATTTAATTTCTTCTAGAGATGAGTGTGTCAGGTATCTTATAACTGGATATTTAGGTCTTAATGATAAGCAAAATCTTAAGGCTGACACTTTAGCACTATAAATTAGTGCTTATTTCTTCTTCAACTTTAGAAGGTGGTAGATTTGGCTAGTTATGTCTTAGGCTGATATTTCATGAAAGATTCTTAGGACAGATGCCTCAGAAGACAATGTGGGTCCTGCAATGAGAAGTCCAAAGAACTTTTAAAAAGTTGTGTACAAAGCTACTGTCTTTTTTTATAGATACCTATGACTAATTAGGTTCAATATGTCACAACATAATTAGATTATTTTATCATCTTTGTCACATAAAAAAAAAGCATTCAGAACTGTTGTTTGCTATGCCATTGTTGAGGAACTGTAGTATATTAAGTTTCTATACCCTACACTTTTTCCTCCCCCTTTTGCCAAGTGCCCTCTTTTTTCTTTTTTTTTTCCACCCCGTGATGCAAACACTTTCACCTAAATGATAGCATCATGAATAAGGTTAGTGCAAGATTATAAGGATTTATTATCTGAATACCTTTACTGGCAGCGCATTGATACACTTATATTTATAAGCAAGAATGTCGGTTACTTTTATTATACCATTGCAATATAGTCATCGGGGAAGCTCTGACCAGTATTTGTCTGTACTAGCAATTCTAATATTAATATGAATAATTTTTAACATGGAGGCCAGTTAATGTGGGATGGCCCTTATATATGATAGTTGACAAGGCCTCAGAAACACATAGTTTCATGCAAACTACCTGCTGAGTATGCCACGGATCTTACAGTTTCTGAGCATTCCTGTGTACAGTTTGAGAGTGGGCTGGCAGCCAAGACCCACAAGCCTACCAAGGAGACTTCCAGCACTTCCGCAGTATGGACGATAGTTTTGCTGATTAACTGGATACAAGCAAAAATGAACTCCCAATAAAATATAAGAACAAATACAGTTTATTATATTACAGTACAATAAAGGAAAATAGCATAAAAGGAAACAGTAGTAGTTATTATGCACAATGGGATAAAAAAGCAATAAGAGTGAAACATCAGATCATTACTGTAAAGCATTACAGAGACTAAGAAAATGATACACCACCCATTACCACCTTAATGTCATCCAGGCCCACACTTTGGCTGGGAAGCCCAGTTGCAGCTGGCACCAGGGTTCTCTCTGTAACTGGGAAAATCTCTACGCGGTGCGTCCACCGGTAGGTGAGGCTTCTGACCCAGTCCTAGAGCTTGCCTGCATTTATACTTGGTGAAAACCAAAAATAGTTTACATACCTGTCCAGGCCCAGAATGGTTGGGTCTGGGAGATTCTTTGTGATTCCCAGAGTGAGATTAAGACACAAACGAGGTCAAAGGCCACAAAGAAAAGAAGAATAATGGTATTTGCATAGAGACAGGAAATGGAGAGAAAGAGAGAAAAAATAAAGAGAGGTGCAATAGCTACCACTGCACGGAGCTGGGGATCCCGTCAGCCTGGATCGACTTCACATCAGGTGGGGAATTCCACTCGGTGCTGGTTGTCATGGTTCTTTTATAGATGTTCGAGAGTTGTTCACCCAAAAGTCTCTGCTCCTTCCAAGAGCTGTTTTGCTCACCCCTCACTTGGCAGTGGTGCAAGCACCCATACCATCTTATCAGAGAACTTTTCATCCTCTGGGGTCTGGGCGTACTTGCTGGGGTGAGGGTACAAAACAGGAGATGTGTGGTTTTTGTGGTCAAGCAGATGCAGCGGTGTTTGGGTAAACGTCCATGGCCTGCCGAAGCCAGATATAGACAAGTTCCCTACAGGGCCTCTGTGTCGGTTTGCTGTCAGCCAGCAATGTTGAGACAGATAGCACAGTTCTAATAGCGTCCTTCACAATACCTAGTGTGTGTAAACTTTTAAGTTTAGGCTAAGTGCAGGTGTGCACTATCTCATGCTTCGTAAGGTTCACACATGCCAGGGACATTGGCCAGACGCTTGAGCGTGGTGGAGTTACCATCATGACACAGCTGCACACAGTATTTATTGTCTGGATCATCCTGCTCATATCTTGCTTGTTCAGGGGTCTCAGGACAAACATCACCTGCTCTTTAAAGTTGTCCTTGGGCTCCCTGAGCTCCCTGTCCAAGTTAAACGATTCCTAATTAAAAACAAATACTTTTTCATAAGCAGTAATCAATTTAATAAATTTTCACCACATTGATCAAGCTCCTGAGTACTGTTGCATTAGTGTTGCCATTGAGTTCTTGGTAGTCCAGTATTCTGCTATGATTGCTAATGTGTTTACCTCAGTGCTTACTTCAGACTTTTTTTCCTCCTGCTGCCCCACCCAGATGTCTGGTGGGTTTGGTTTTTCACTTTATTTTTTCCCCAAATAAGCCACATGGATACTTTTTGCTTCATTTATGCTATTTACCTATTTTACTCTCCCTCTTTCCAGTTTTGTTTGTTGTTGGATTGTAGCTACTTGTCCACCTATTACTGCTAGAGGAAGGACTAAGTAACTAAAGCCACAGTGACCAATATGTGGTTTTATTTTAAACAGTTAACTCTCATCTACAGAATTAGGTTTAAGTTTCTGCAAGCAAATATACTTATAAGAACTCTGCTTAATATACTTAATTCCTTCAGTCTGGTGATCAATGCAGTCTATGTGGTGTGGGATGGACATAACCTCTAAGTGTAACTATATATGTTACGGACATAATAAGTAAGAACTCAGCTAGGTGTCGCATGCTGGTCTGAAACCGGAGCGTGGCTCTGTTTGTATTCTTGGGAACAGAATTAAGACTCAAAACAGAGTCAAGAGCCAAGGAACTTTATTTGCCCAACAATAAATCTGCAAATGCGAAGAGAGAGAGAGTGAGAAATGAAGAGAAAGAAAGGAAAGAAAGAAAGAAGGGGAAAAAAAAGGAAAGAGTTCAGAGCAATAGCTACCACCCTGGAGCTGCAGCATCCCAGCAGTCTGATTTGTTTTCAAGTCCGGTGGGGGAACGTCCCGTCCGATGTTAGTTGGTTCCGTTTTTTTATAGGGTTGTTACAAGCTGCTCTATTTAACCACACCCCCCCACCTGACAATGGTGTACGTGCCCAACATTCCTCAGGGGCCTCCAGGCACCCTGACCCCCCTGACCCCAAGTCTGGGCACATGCACAGGGGTTACATGCCCAACATACCCCAAGTCTGGGAATATGCACAGGGGTTTGTTTAAGTTTTGCAGGATCAGTCTCCCTCATTGCTCCATGGCGTCAGTCAGTCTCCTAAATCTCTGTGGTGGCAGTGGTGGTATCTTCTTGCCTTAAATCACTTCTGTGGAAGTGGTGATATAATTCACTGTGGTGATGGCATGAGTTTCCTGCCATAGCAATGCTGAGACAACACATTTGCTGTGGCGATGGTGTGTCTCGCAAGGTTTCCCACAGTAGGAAAACATGATTCTTTGTTAAATGAAATATTTGCATCAGTAGAGCGATTTGGACTGCTACAGGATTGAAACCTTCTCTTTTTATTTTGTTATCTAAAGAAATGACCTTGAATCCCTGTAGCAAGAATCTGATCATTCGTAGCTCTTAACTTTAGGGATGCCAAGTCCTTTGCAAGAAAAAGAAATGACAGATAGATATTGGGGTCTTTAATTGTTTGTTCCCTCAGTCCTTGTATAATTTTGGGGGGGTTTGGGGTGGTAAGCATAGTTTTTCACACTTGATATTACCCATGAAGAGAACATTAGTAGTATGTCAGACATGATGTTGCCAAAAGGAAAGTAATTTCATGGCTTAAACAAACATAGAGTTATGATGGGGTTTTGTATCACTGTTGGTCTAGGCTGTGCAAATAGATATATATCTGTAAGTAGTGAAGACAGTCATTTGACTTCTTATATAAGAACTTATACAAATACTTGTCACAGACTTATTCTCAAATTACGGCAAAAACATTTATTAGTATCTTCATAAAGGCAAATAACCAGAAATCAGACATATCCCACTTAGCAACATAAAACTAAACAGATTCATAGGTCAGATTTAGATGTCAAATTGTGTTGTGGTTTAACCCCAGCTGGCAACAAAGTACTGCACAGCCATTTGCTCGGTCCTCTCCCCCAGTGAAATGCAGAGGAGAATCAAGAAAAAGGTAAAACTTGTGGGTCAAGATAAGTACAAATTTAATAATGATAATAATGCTAATAACAGTAATAACAGTAATAACAATAATAATAATAATAATAGCAGCAACAACAATTGTAATGAAAACAAGAGAGAGAGGGTCAGAGAGGAATAAAATCCAAAGAAAAAAGTGATACACAGTAGAATTGCTCACCACTTGCTGACTGATGCCCAGCCAGTCCCTGAACAGCAATGGGCAGCTCCCAGCCAACTCCCCCCAGGTTATATACTGAGCATGATGTTCTGTGGTATGGAATATCCATTTGGTTAGTTCGGGTCAGCTGTCCTGGCTTTTGTGCACCTGCTTACTGGCAGAGCATAAGAAACTTGAAAAGTCCTTTATTTAGAGTAAGCACCACTTAGAAACAACTAAATCATTGCTATGTTATCAACATTACTCTCATAATGAATCCAAAACACAACACTGTACCAGCTACTAAAGAAAAAAATTAACTTTACCCTAACCAAAACCAGGACAAATTGTTTCTGATGTTCAGTAGGTTACACACCTACTGCTAAAAAGTCAGGCAGATAGAAACGGTACAGCATTTTCAGTACTATTTTGTCTTTCCCCAGCAGTGGCATTTGAAATGAAACATTCACACCTCTTTAACCATAAAACTAAAGTCATATGTGCCTAATTTTGAGGATGCTTCACAGCTGAGAGTTTCAAGCAAATAAAACCATATCTTTCCACAATAAAAAATAAGTATCTAACTTTCCAGAAAGCTGTCCTCCACTCTTACCTGTCCTTTGAGCAAAGCAAGTATGACTTCTCACCAAGTTCCCAGGCCTGGTGAATACCATTCTTGAAAACCTACAGACAGTCCAAGCATTTTGACTGGTATTATGAATTACTCTGAGCCGCAAACTGCCTGGAAGATAAATATTGCTATGTTCAGTCTTACAGGACCAAATCTGATCTTGTACATCTAACCTTGGTCTTTAACTCAGTGAAACATTTGTAGGGCCTTCAGCATCTATCCTGATTTTATACCTACAGACTTCAGTGAAAAATATACCATTAATTTCAGTCCTATAACATACCTTTAAAAATTCACGCCTTTAGTTTATTTGCAGTAGTGATACTAAAGAAATTATATTAGTAATTGTATAAGAGTAGATAAAGATGCAAAATTTCATCCAGTTACTACATTTTCTTCAGTGAACCATCAACAACATCATTTCCTTTTTTGTTTTGGTTTGGTTTTAGTACTTTCAAAGAAAATGACTAACTATTTATGCTGTTATGAGTAGTTGAATCTGATCCTGCAATCAGAGCATATAGAAGAATGTGTACCTTCTATTGAAGTTTTAGAACATGACTCTGTAGACAACAGTCATCATAACATCAGCTATCCATAAGGCAGGTGGCCATACCTGACTTGATCATCCTAGGTTTCTGTGCCAGTTTTGGCTGGAACAGAGTTAATTTTCTTCATAGTAGCTGGTGTAAGGCTATGTTTTGGATTTATGCTGGTAACAGTGTTGATAATACAAGGATGGTTTAGTTACTCCTGAGCAGTGCTCACACAGAGCCAAGGCCTGTTCTGCTTTGCACACCACCCCAGAAGTGAGTAGGTTAGAGGTACACAAGAAGCTGGGAGGGGGAACAGCTAGGACAGCTGACCCAGCTGGCCAAAGGGATATTCCATACTATATGATGTCATGTTCAGCATATAAAGCTGGGGGAAGAAGGAAGGGGGGGATTTCCAGAGTGATGGCATTTGTCTTCTCAAGTAACCATTACATATGATGGAGCCCTGCTTTCCCAGAGACAGTTGAACACCTGCCTCTCAATGGAAAGTAGTGGATTACTTGTTTTGCTTTGCTTGCATGCACAGCTCTTGCTTTGCCTATTAAATTGTCTTTATCTCAACCTGAGTTTTTCCACTTTTACTTCTCCGATTCTTTCCCCCATCTCACTGGGTGGGGAGTGAGCAAGCAGCTGTGTGGGGCTTGGTTGTTGGCTGCTGTTAAACCAGGACACCTTCCTTTGCCATAAAGGAAGAAATTAAGCACTTCCTGAACATGTTTTCTTTAATCAGTTTTAGATTTTCGCTTCAGAATGAAATTAATCATGTCCTGTAAGTGCTAATTTTTCTCCATTTATTACAAATGGCATCAAGACAGGTAGGTCAAACTTTCTGTAACATATTTACATTTGGTCAAAGGAATACCACCGGAGATTTCCAAAATAATATTTGCTGTTGAAGCTTAGGACACTGTAGTACCAAGAGAAGACAGATTCATATTGTGCATTCAATCTCACCACTGACATTTTTTTTCCTTCTTAAATAATATTAATAATTTATGACAGTATTAATTATTGCGTAGGTAATTCCCTTTTTTTTTTTAAAATAAGGAGGGTCTAAATCAGTAGTGAGATTTAAATAATTCAGGTAGAAGAGATATTGGGAGCCTCCTAGAGACCATAATCTATCAACATTGGGAACACTAATATCAGGCATTCCAGCCATCTTTTCAATAAGATTATTAAATATGCAGCCAGGTTCAAAAGATGAAAGTAGAGATCTGACCTCTATTCAGCAACAGAAATAATTAATCTATCTACCTACCTATCATCAACCTATTCAACTCAATCCTTCAGTTTGTTCTGTAAGTTTTGTAGTGAGAGAGGACTAGACTCGGGAAACTAAGTCTGTAACTAGAATCATGCAGCTTGGAAAAACCTTCCTTGAGTGCACTTGATCTTTTCAGGAGAGTCAGAAATTATTTGGGCTTTGTACTTGTACTTATTTCCACTCTTAACTTTAGGATCTCAGGGTTAAAAATGTAGTTTGCTATCCTGAATATGTTGTTTGCTCTGGTTTGCTTCTGTTGTCTCGATGTTAGAAATAACAGTCAGCAAGAGTAGTATGTTCTGTATAACGCGCTGCACAGCACAGACAAGGTTTGTTTGAAAATATTGTAATGTATTGGCATCTTTGGATAGGGTAGTGCTCACATGAGAAATCAAATCCATTGAACAGAATGGGTGGTTGTTATTTGGATGGTGATGCAAGTCCCCATTGCAAGGACCATTTCAACAGTATCGTCACCTGGATCAGCTGAGACTTTCCAAACTGTTCTGATGAATTCTTATAATCGAGACTGCTGATCATCCTATGCAACCACTTCAGAAAATGCATGATCCTTCTTTGTGTATTACCTTAAACTGTGTACAAAACACCTCTTGTCCGCCCTCGCTATATACAAAAGACTAGTGACCAAACCTGCATAAGCAGAAAGAGTTTACACTGGTTTATATGACTTATGTATTTTTTGGCTAATTCTACATCAGCTAAAAGCTCTGAAACTGCTGGATTTCCCACCTGAGAGAATCAACACAATTAAGTCCACAAATAACACCTTCCAACTAGCTTATGAACAGCCTAGGGAATGTCTGGGACTGTCCAAAACTCCCACTTTCTGCAACGGTCAATCAAACGCTTTGTTTGACAGTGGCTAGGAGTTCAGTCAATCATCTTGTCTCAAGTCAGCCTGCTGTTTCAAATCAGTGTACTGTCTCATCTATACAGAGACTGCCTGGGAAGTTTCTAGACAACATGGGAAACTGATGACTAAGAGCAATGTGGGTGCATGCAGGAACACCCCTCATACCCAGCCAAACAACAGTTATAGCTATAGGGCAAACCTGAATCTCATCACAGTTGTAACTTGAATTCCATGCTGACAGAATTACACAAATTGCTTAGACAGGTAAGTGTATAAAACACAGAGGACCTAAAAACAATTTTCAGGGTTACTTCTTGGAAAGGGAAGAAGAGTCTTCCAGTGTTTTGGAACCCTCATTCTGGTTTCTGTACTTGACCGAGTAGATGAAAATCATAAAGCTAGAAATTGCTGTTTAACTACCTGCATTTATAATTATGACAATCCACTTTAAGAATTTATTTATACTTGTGCTTTAAAATGTTAAAGTAAACTTTGTTGCTGTTTTTAACATATTGCAGTACTTATATGTACTCTTAGATGGCTTCTCAGCTAAGGTCCTGTTCAGATTGCAGTAGTAACTCTCATTATTACGGCCAATTTTTTCTAAATGTGAATTAAAAAAAAAAATTAAAAATTAAAAGCAGCTAGCTTTATATAATTTGAATTAATTATATTCTGTATCCATTTATTTTATGTGTAATCAAATACATTTGGGAAAAGATTCATTCTTATTGTTCCTACACATTTTTTCATAATTGTTTCTATTGCAGAACTAATTAAACATCATTCTGAAGTTCTCTCCTTTAAATGTAATTACCTTTTAATGAAATGTATACATATTTCTCACTATTATTGGTTAACAATTAGCTACTTTTTCTATTTCTCCCTCTTCCCCTTATTGCTACAATTATACTTTGCACTTACAGAATGCTATTAACATGGGAATCTTGACAGAGGCAAAAAAGTGTAGTCTGTTTTATACAAACAGCATAATCACAGGTTACTGCATCCTAGATTTCAAGAAGCAGGTCTCAGATTTTTTTACCCTGACATTTTGATGTTTGGCATAGCACACGTCACGCTTATTTGCTTGAGTATGAGCATGTCCTGCACTTCTTAGTGAAAACTGAAAATATTAGTTCCATAATCAGACCAAAGAAGTGCCTTCCTTAAAAAGTAGGAATCTAAAAAGGTCTTCTAAGGTCAGGCATCTGACTTCCTTCTGACCTGGTCCACTTCACTGCAAACACACTTTTACACTTAATATAACGAAAGCTGGATAGCTGGATATCATAAAACAGAGGATGTGGATAGCTCCTTAAAATGTTTCAGATTACAGACCTCAGCCAATGGTACTCTGAAACAAACTATCTCAAAAATACAGACCTACGTGGCTTTTCATTGGAAGTGAATATAAGACATCAGTTTCCTGACTGCTAGAACCTTCTTTCAGATCACTCTTGTGAGCATTGTCCCATATGGTTATTAGCAGTTAGTCTGTCAAACCTAGAAATGGAGTTTAATTCTAGCTGTAATTAATTACAAAAAGTTTGATGGTACGATCTTTCTGCAGCTGCTTCTTTAAACCCTAAAAACCTAAGAAGTCAGGGCAGTAAGAATAAAGGGGGGGGGTGTAGAAGAAAAAAAGTATTAGAGACAATTCAAGGGGACAGACAAGTATTAGGGGGTGGGAGCAATTAACTGGACAATGATGATGTAAGCCCCATGTTTTTAGCTTAGTTTTCTAAAATTCTGTATCATCCCATGAGTCCACTGGATATGTTACATAGCTGAAAGGTAAAATTAGGGTAAACATAGTGTGCTCAGGGACAGCTCAACTTCCACCCAAAGCCACTTATGAATAACTTAGCAAATCTACATGTGTGGAAACAAGATATATTTATGTTTGGTAGCATAGCAGGCTACTAAACCATGCTGAAGTTGCTCTTCTATGTTTTTTCTCGATAAATAATCTGATCACATTTGTGTAAAATCATTTGTACCAATTTGGTATTACATCACTTGTCTTGTAAGAAATTAATTCAAATTTGCCCCCGCTCACTGGTTTAAGGATTGTGTTTCTATTATCTTCTGAGCAATAAATGAGGACAAACATGTGAATGAAACATCAATCCAATGTAATACCATTTTATGTTCATTATACAGTCCCTTTGTGCAGATACAAGTAGAAAAATATAGAAGAAATTTCTTAAGTTCCTTCTAAGAAATGGAGTGTTCTCAAATGTGGCTGCCTCTCCTGAAACCACATCATCCCCACATCTGTATAAAAAGTAATTGACTTTTGCCAATGCTGTGTTTAGACATGTTAGCTCCTTTTCTGTTTTGATGTTTAATTATTTATCACTACTGGCACATGGATGTTGGATTGATGTATTGACATAATTTAACATACAGTATGCACAAATACTATTCCTTATGGAGGAAGAGTGTACAGATGTGTTGAAGAGTGAATGACAGTTCACACACGCAAAATCTGGGAAGTGAATTAACAATCTTAAAATTATGTATGATCGATTACTGTGCATAGATGCTCCATTATTAATGTGGAAGATGTGCATTAAAATAGTCTTTGTCATCTACACATCACAACTTGGCTTTATACATTCAATCAAAAAGATTCCATAATTTATGCAGCAGCGTTGTGTTGCTGGAGTTGGCTCTTGCACCTTCCTTTTAAAGATCTTATCTGAAAATGAAAAGCTTGAGTGTTTTTTTGTAACCAGCTAGACTTAACTGTCAAATAATACTTTCTGAATAGAGATTTCTCAGTGCAGGTTATACTGTGTTTGAAAGGATGTGGAAAGCATGAAATACCTCATTTAATAATCAGATAATAATTATTTCATTAATTTATGAAGATAATAGCAAAAAATCATAACTTTGAATGCTCTTACATGCATGGCTGGAAAAATGCTGTTTTTGAAAAATAGTGTGATGGCAAAAGGAAGCAGCATTTCTTCACACTTAGAGGTCCTTGGTGTAACATAATGCAAAATCTTAGAGTGGGCTGCGTAGTTCCCCACTAGAAACAAACCTTGTATTACTAATTTGGCTGAATACAACAGGGGAAGAGAAGTTTCAGTCTTTTACAGATGTGATATAGAATTATATTAATTCTTTATGTCTCATGCTGTCAGACTGTTTAAAATTTAATAATCAGAAATGTGGATGAGCAGTTGAAGGCTATTATTCCTGGACAGCAATACTGAACAGGCAGTAAAATATGTTCTAAAGTTACCAGGAGATTATTTTCTGTCTGCTTATGAAAGAAGTATTTGCTGTTTCTCTCAGTCTGTACTGAAACCAATTCAAATCATTAAATCACAATCAGAAAAATCTCTAATTGGACTCCTTTTTTGCCAGGCCAAATGTCAAGTTCAAAACCAAACTACTGAAGCCTTCTATTTTAAAAAAAAATTATGCAGAGTGAAGGATGATCATGTATAGAATGCAGAAACCATGTTTGAAATTGTAAACATTATTCGAGGCTAGCTTTCTTAATGATTTAAGGTAGATTATTCTAAAACTGCATCATCTCTTTTGTGCATGTATAACAGTACAGGTATCAGTGGACTTACATTCACCAAGATCTGGAATAATGCTGCAGCCAGATAGTTTTCTCTTTTGACAAGTGCATTAAATGTGAATAGAGGGTTTATAAGTCCTTATATATCCTTACATATCCTCACTTATATAAGTATGACTAGGAATAATAAATATGCTTTTGCATTCCTTGGCTAATCGATATGCCTCCTTTGCACTAGAGAATTTTGTAGATATAACTTGTTTTTATTTGTAGCTCAAATGTTACTTTACATGCAGTGCTACTAAATACGACATTTCAGGCTCACTTGTTTCAGCTAGTATTGAACAAGCAGAGCATTGAACTAGTCTTGGCAATGTTAGGTTCTTGGCAGTAGGCTTGGACTCAATGATCTTAAGGGTCTTTTCCAACCTAAATGGTTCTATGTTTCTTAGTTATATGATTATACCCTTTCACTTTACTAGAAGCTGCAGTGTACGCTTAACCAAAAAAGAAATAGTCCCTAACACTTGGTGAACAGTATTTTGTGAAAAGCTTCTTCCTCTTCAAAAGCTCCCCAAGGGAAAAAAGATACTGATAATATACTTTTGTTGAAGCAGACCTCACCTAAGAGTAAACATGTATGAGGAGGATGATAGAAGATAGACAAGGCGAATTTCCTCTTTGTGCCTCCCATTTTTAAATCCAAAGAAAACATCAATGATGCAACATTTCATTCTGTGCCTTGTGCATTTGGATGCATTTAAGGCATGTTTTCTTGCATTTAGAGAGCTTGTTCTAAAGGGTAGAAGATGCTGTACCTGTCTTGGGCTGTGACACATCATGCAGACGGGCATGGGCTGGGACATCTGTGATGAACACACCCCTGGCGAAGAAATCCCAATGAGAAGGGAAGTGAGAAGATATGGAGAAAGGCAGCAGTGATGTTCATGAAGATTGTGTTGCCATGCTCAGTGTTGATACAGTGTTGCAGTTTAATCCCAACTAACTCGTTTCTCCCCCAAATTTATTTCAATAGATCTCGTAATCTTTCCTGTTTCAGTGTTCACCTCATCCTGCTGAATGCAACATTAAGGCAGCCTTCATCTTCCTTATGTTTTAAAACCTGGTACAAAGAAAACATCACTGCTACTGAAAGCAATGCCATTTGAAAGCTCAAAAACTTCTATGCCGGTTGAACTTGCATCTTCATTACTCATCACAGAAGCCTGAGAGCCTATCATCCCTGGCATCTCCCCTCAGGCAAATAGTCTTTTTCATGCTCCCACAAAGATCCAGGACCAACAATGTACAAAGGTGCCTCACAACCTGCACACTGATTCAGCCCTAGGACATGGCAGTCTTCAGTTTTAACCTTAATTTGACAGCTTCAGAGTGGGTCAACAGCATCCTGCTTCACCAGCAATGACTATGAACAGCCACCTCGCCAAAGACCAGCAAGTTCAGCAGTTCACTTCCAATGCAACATCCACCATAGCTCCAATAGCAGCTTTTCAGATTTCAAGCCTGTACTAGCTTTTTGATTTCAAGTTGTAAACCTTTTCAGGACAGAGGTTATGTAAGGACTTCTATGCATTGGAAACTCTCTTCCTACAATTTAAATGCTGATCCTGATGCTTGAGCCCAGAAATCCCCAGCAGCTTTGCCATATGCTGCTGAACCTTACACTGCTGTCCTGGTCTGGAAGATCCCTGCTGTCACTTTCCTCCTAAGACCAACCTGTCATAACAAGGCATGCCTATTGTAGTTCCCAAAATGCCACACAAAAAGGAAAAAAAGTGAATTAATTATTAATATATTTATATAAATATTCTTTTATTAATTTATGTATATACTTATTCTTGGAATAACTTTGAATACAACACAGAATTCTTCTACAGTGACTGAATCCAGCTGGGAAGGAGCCAATATATCAGTTATATATTTATATACTTGATTTTAATATAGACTTTTTCCACCAGATTCACTCCTATATTGGGGACGGGGAGGAGGGGGAAGAAAGAGAAAGAAAAGGCTGGGCATTACTAACAGCTATTTTCACTCCTGGCCTTAAGGAAAAATAACTTGCGTATTATTCATTAGACATCTGACCAGGATTATGGTAAAGCAAGGAAGTTCATTGTACCTGTGAATGCAAATAGCATTTTAATTTTTATTAAGCAGAAGAGATATTTATACTGTGTGTTAGTCCAAAGCTGAATTCTACCTTTTGTGCATGAAGTTATAATGTCAAGACTTCTGATTCAGACCTGAAAAACTTCTGCTACCTCTAGGATCAGTGTAGCATTTTACATTTTACTGCATGTTTACATGTTATATATGTGCCACTGTAATGCAAAGAGTTGTTTACTTCAAGTATTTTTGTTTCTCAGTGACAATAAGTTTATGTTCAATTTTCTTATATTTCTACTGCCACTTACATATTTTCTCATGGACAGCTATTCTTAGCTTCAGCAGTATTTAGTTCCCATTTCACAACCTGCCAAATGGCTACTCAAGCAGAAAAAAAACCCCTACAAAACACATGTAGTGTCTGTAGTCAGAAAATTAGCCTACTCATAGTTACGTCTCCCTCTGAGAATTTCCAATTCACTAATTGCTGAGTAGGCTGCCATCACTAACAGGAGTCATCAGTGATCACTGAAAAAAACAGTAAGATATAACGCCAGTAACCTCTGCTTCACATGATTCCAACAAATTTTGCCTGTTTCCATACACCCCGCTACTGGCTGCACAATCACTTATCATTTTAATCTAGTTATGAAATCAGTACCCAAGTGCTTGAGACACATATTTCAAAGCCACAAGACAGGATTTCTTTATCTAACTTTAGACATTTACTATGTAGGCTTCTACATATGAGGTAGTTAACCTAAGCTTCCTTTATACTGGAGACAGTTAATCACTCAGAGATATGATTCATCTGACCTATGTTAGACATCTGTTTTAGGATAAATCTACAGCTGCTCAGATTAATCCTATCTAATGTGACTTTGTCATAGAGCAGTAAGACTATTAGAGACTTAGGAATAAATGTAAATATTCCTAATGGCTTTTCTGCAAGCCTCCTTTGATGAAATACAGAAAATTAGAGCCCCTAATGTCTTTTCTGACAGAATATGTTAATACCAGTAAAATGCACAGATCAAACTCTCTGGGTTAATCAGGGTTCTCCATGCAGTGTGGGAGCAGTGACTTATTAAATATTTTTCATTTCTCCTTTACTTACTTCTAAAAATAAATATAAAAAGATTATTAAGAATAATTTCTTTCCTGGATTTTTTTAAAGGACAGGTTCAATACAGATAAGTAGGAACATTGAGTTATATGTAACCTTCCTTACGAATGGTTTGACTAGATGATCTGACCTCTTAATCAAGGATTTTATGATTCTGTTGAGTTGATGCCTATGTTTCTTAAACATTCATGTGGACAATTTATAGAACTGAAGGATTTCTTCCACTGAGATCTTAAAATGGTGATTCTGATGCTCCAAGGAAATACCTATGTGTATATTACTGTTAGCAATATTTCCTTGCTACTCTGCACTAAATCTAAGTTTTCTTTTTAGTAAACAAAATTATATCATTTATCAACTCCATTTAAAAAAAAATGGGAGCAAAATATTAAATTGGTACTCAGCTAGACAACAACTCAGTTTGTCTAGGATTAAGTAAAAATAGAAATCCGTTATGATACAACACATGCACTTTATCCAACCCTTGCCTTTTAACAGTAGTTGCCATAACTACTGAAATATTTTTCCTATGTTTCCTGCTTTAGCTTTATACACAGCAGTCAGAAATACCTGTTACATGTGAAAAATTATGAGGTGCTACAAATGCTTTAAAAAGCTACATGATGCTATATTTTGCTCTACCACATGTGGTGAAGGAGAGACGAGCATAAGTGAGTGAATACTATCAATTATTTAGGGCTCACATGTACAGCGAGTTTTAGGTAAGTGTCCTGTCTAGTCTAGTCAATCCATTTTAAAAGACAGGCTATCAAATCTACTGTTCATCCTGAGGGCATTAGTGTCTAAAGACAATAGTTTTCCCCAACACTATTGGTCTAACGGTCTGTTCCTGTGTCAGTCTGGCTGGTCCTGGAAGACTCTATGAGGTAACCACTTCAGCCCCTTCCACAAATTCTCCCATAAGTGCTCTAGCCCTATCATCATGCAATAATCTTTGAAATAACTGAACTCAAGATCTCACCAATAAGTTATAAAATAAAAAGAAGTCTGCAGACATCACTATTACTGTTCTGTCTCCAGCTGTTACTGGGAGAGACAATAAACCTATATGTAAAACTCAAAAATAGATATCAAGGATGTGATTATCTGTTAGAGGTGGTAATTCACCTGCAATATAGAGTAAGATGACTGGGAGAAGTGGAGCTCAAGGTATATTTTTCTCCAACCTATTTGCTGTTAAGCTAACTTTTGGTGCTTGTTACCCAGAATATTTGATTTTGTAGACCTCCTGCTGAATATAGCTCTTCTGATTACATAAGGAAGCCAGGCATACTGTGCAGGAGTCCAAATCTTATTAGGTACCTAGATGTGTATAAATAATATGCCACAAGATGTTGAACTGTTTTAATCTTTTAGTAGAAATTGTCTTGCTTAATTTACCTCTTCACAATTCTTCTGGCTTTGTTCAGCATTCTGTGGAATGTACAAGGCAAGATCCTGCAGGGGAAGAAAAACTCTCTGCATGATTATATTACTAGTAATTACATATATAAGACAGGAGGGAAGAGAGTTGTGTTTGTGCAGAAAGTCTTAACAGCAGAATTTTCTAACTTGTGTATTTGACTTTGTAAATGTTGCAAACTATTAAGACTTCCCCCATCCTCCCTCTCCTTCCCTCCTTTCCTTCCTTTTTATTTCTACATACGTAAATATAATTTATGTTGTTATTATCTGTGATTTATAAACCCAGATTTATAGGTAATGGGTTTTTTTGGAAAACAGATCTTTCTCTTGAACAGTTTTCATTTCAGTGAAAAAAATGTTTAAAAATAACATTCACTATCAGTTCTCACTGGCATTTTAAGAGGAAAATTAATTTATGAAAGTTAAATGAGTAAGTTTTATAGAGATGAAGAACCCCTTTCTCCACAGACTCACTAAGATAATGCACTCTTTAGTAAAGGCTCAAAACCTTTTCTGAAAATTTCACTTCTATCATATACTCTTTATGTGGTTTTATACTCAGAAGGTAATTATGGCCAAAAGGGGGAACCCATTTTATATAGAAAGCCAAGAGTTTACTAGTGGTCTACCTTAAATCTGAGGTCTAAGTAAGATACTATAAGCAGTTACCAATAATCCAGTGTCACAGTTTAACCCCATCCAGCAACTAAGTGCCACACAGTCACTTGCTCAGCCTGCCTCTGCCCTTCCTGATGGGATGGGAAGGAGAACTGGAAAAAGGTAAAACTCATTGGTTGTGATAAGCACAGTTTAATAGTTGAAATAAAGTAAAAATAATAATATTGCTAACAATACCAGCAACAATAACAGCAATCATTGTAATGAAGAGGAGACAGAGGAATAAAACCCAAGGGGAAAAAATACCACAAGTGATGCACAATAGAATTGGTCACCACTCGCTGACTGATGCCCAGCCAGACCCTGAGCAGCGATCAGCAGTTCCCAGCCAACTGCCCCCGGTTTATATACTTAGCATAATGTTCTATGGTATGGAATATGACTTTGGCTAGTTCAGGTAATCTGCCCTGGCTTTGCTCCCTCCTGGCTTCTTGTGCACCTGTTCACTGGCAGAGCATGGGAAACTTGAAAAGTCCTTGATTTAGAGTAAGCACTACTTAACAACAACTAAAACATCAGTGAGTTATCAACATTATCCTCATAATAAATCCAAACCACAGCACTGTAACAGCTACTAAGAAGAAAATGAACTCTATCTCAGCTGAAACCAGGACATCCACATACAAAGCTGCTACCACTAAGAGGACATAGTATCTTACCAATACAAACTTTGTCAATAATACAGGTAAAATTAATATTTAAAAAAATCCTAGTAACTACCACAGTTTCCATAGTGTTATGCTCACCCTTCCTCTGCATCTCTATTCCTCTAAGGGAGGCTCTAGGCTCTTTCTAGAGACAAAGCAAGGAGAGGACAGACAGGAGGACTGTATGACTAAACACTCAACAGTCAGCCTCAAGTGAAGAGCTAGGGAGTGTTGTGTTGATGACTGAGTTTCCTCCTCCTGTTTTCTGGGAGGAGATTGATAATTTCCTCCTCCTTACTCCAGGACCCACCCGGGGCTATTCATATCCATTTTCTAACATACTTCATTGAACTGCTACTCCTTGCTATATGGTGTAATTCATTGTGTATGGAGTCTTTTGCATGTGTTAGAATTCAGGGGTCCTCAAACTACGGCCCACGGCTGGATATGCCCCCCCAGGGACCTCAATTCGGCCCCCGGTATTTACAGACACACCCCCCGCCCCCCCCCCCCCCTCCCCCCGCGCTGGGGGTTGTGGGGGGAAACTAAGCAGCCGCAGATGACTGCCTACCACTTCATCCTCACGCCAGCCCCCTGTTTAATAAGTTTGAGGACCCCTGGGTTAGATGATTGTTCCTTGCTCCCTTTGCCCTTAAACTGGTTTTCTTCCAGTTATCAAGTCTGCATTTCTTTAGCCATAAATAATGGACTATTGGTGACCTGTTTATAGCCTTGGGAATAGCAACTTGTTACAACTGTCTATTTAAAAATTATAGTTATACCAAACAATTGTACAAATCTAAGAAAAAAATACAGCAATTAGTCAATAACCACCTGTTTGATATGTTGTTTTTTCTGTTGTTGTTACAGCTAAATAAACCAAATTAAAGATCTAGAAAAAATAATAGTAGTTCAGACAAAGTGTCAAAAGTCTCCTTTTCAGAGCTTTGCCAAGTTAACACAGTTAACTGTAGCTTGTTACTAACACTGGCACTTGTTTATGCAGTAGTCTATAGAATGTACTCAGAAAGTTTATTTTATGGATTTGCTGTTTTTTCTTTGCTCGTTTGATTGTTTCCAATATGGAAAAGGTCTCTTGGAATATTGGTGAAAGGAGAAATAATGGAGAGTCTTTACACGGAGATAACATTGCCCACCGCTTGACTGTGGTGGGTTTCAAAAGAAATTGGAGTTCATGGATGACAAAAGTTTATAAACAGGACAACACTTTAAAATAAATCCTCAAAATAGTTTGTAATATGAGGTAGAAGTACCAGAGAAAAAATATTTAGCCACATAAAGATAGAAAAAGGTAGCAAAAAGGTTTTGAGATGCATTCAGCAGGGCTGTCTACTCCATCTCTTCTTCATTTCTTACAACCCAGCATGTTCTTCTGAATCACAAATACACAAAGCTTATAAATTACTGTTGGTTTAGTCAGTTATAAACTGCCTAACTTCCCAAGTTCTGCATGGTTTACATAGATTTTGCACATTCAGTATTTTGGCCATATGACTTCTGTAGGGGCTTTGCTATCAGCTGGCCAGTCAAAGGTCTTTGCCTGAAAGACGTTTACCCTGAAGGGATTTTGTCTGAAGTATGTGACATTCTTTAAGCAAGGAAGAAAATCCCAACCAAATAACTGGAAGAGGTCACAAGGAACTTAGAGAAATGTAACTTTCAGTTCTCATTTCATGGCAAAGAAGAGAATGCAGCTTGATAAAATTAATCTCTGTGCTTCTTTCCTCACTGCAGACTACAGCTATCAAATTCCAGAATAAAGGGGTTAAAGGATTTTGATTTTTTCTTAAAGTGTCAGCATGTTCCGTATTTCTTCCTCCCACAGAAGAGAACAGTAGTTCTGTAGAATGAGTCAAATTTTATTTGAACATTCAGCAAAGTAAATGATTACTTTGGATAATGTTTTATAGTGATAAGAAGTCAGCTAATAGACTTGATTAGAACTGAGAAAGCAAATAGTTTTGCTTTTTCTCTTACAGGACTTGAATACATAGAAATGGCTATAAAACCCTAAGAAGGGACAGCAAAAATGTGTATTTTTGTCAATGTGTAAAAGTCCAATTCAGGAAGAAGTCCATCTTGCCTTATGGGGTGAGGTATTATAATTGCTTTTAATGAGAGTAAAAGGTTGTTTCAAAAATATTTTTTGTCTCATAAATAGCAAAAAATGTTCAAGATTTGTGTGGCTAATCTCAAAGTAACGCTGCCTTCTTCTCCCCAAATTATAAGTGTAAAATATTTGTGCGTCTGTATGTATATGAGGTGATTGCACTTGTGTTTGTAAGATATTCTTCTTGTTAATGAGATCCAGTCCATTGAACTTAATATTTAACACCAACTTCTGTAGTGTCTCATCTTTTCTTTACAGACACATTAGAAATCACTACAACTGAAATAAAAATTTGAGTACTCAGGAAGCATAAACTCTTCAAGAAAGAGGAATTTTCTTTTATGGACAAATAGGTCATTGTTCTCTAAGCTCCCAACCTTGACTAGACCTCTTTGTATTCAGCTATCCACAAAAGGTTGCAAAGACACAGTCACTGTCATGCCAGTCTGCTCTGGGGACTACACTGCAACAAGGACCAAAATTTGAAATGCAGCAGTGGAAGCACACACAAGGATGGTATTGTCTTAGGATGACAAAAAAGTCACAAAAAGCTAAATAATATTATCAATAACACCATGAAGAAAATTTAAGGAGGATTAAGTAAGTAAAGCTCCATTTTAAATTACAATAACACATAACACAGACATATTCTACCACCATTTCCTCATCACCTTTGCCACTCAGCCCTTCATGTTAATGCTTGATGCATTTTTAGGAATAAGAAATATGGGAACAGTCTTTCCCAGAAACTGAGTAAAGTGTCCATCAGTAAAAGGAAAGGCTGGAATAAATTACAGTTATATTAATTCATCTTTGATAAAAATGTACTTAGAGAGTAGTTACCAGTAGCTCATTGCCCAGCTGTAGTGAAGTACCACCAATGCTTGCCAGGGTACTGGTGGGTCCAGTCCAATTCATTAATGACATCGAACAAAGCACCATACTTCCATTTTAGAGCAATTTGGGTGAGAGTTTTAAGCTCCTCAAAGAACAAGCATGGATCCAGAGAGGTCCTGAGCAGTCGGAGCAAGGGTGTGAAATGAGCAGGACAGGATTTAATAGAAGCAAAGTTCTGCAGTTAGCACAGCAGTCAGCCAGACCCACGCAATTCAGGGCACTGGTATGACAGCGGTTATGAAGAAATAAAAAAAAGGGCTGAGGGCCATTGTGGACAACAGACATGTGTACCATTGAGAGCAGTTTCCAGAAATAAAGCAATTTGAGAAGCTGTCTGAGAAAACTCTCAGAACCTTAAGTTCCTGCTCAACCCCCTAGTATCTACTCCTCACCCTTCCCACAGCCCAGGACCCCATCTCAGCCCCTGCCTCAGCTCCCCACAGCCCAGCCCTGCCTGGCCATGGGTCCCACTGAGCTGGGCACACTGTGGACCCATGTCCCAGCCTGACCTTGGCCCATTCCTGTCCCCAGGGAGGTGCCTGACACCTGGGGCTGCCTTGGTGCCCTCCAGCTGCCCTGTCCCTGTCTGAGAGGTAGGAAAAATCTGGTTCAGACAAAATTTTTCACCTAACTATTCCACTGAAATCTGTCAGTACTTTTGCATTTTCTAAAAGAAGAAAAATATAGTTAGTATAGATGTATGTCTTGTTTGACACAAGCTAATATCTTAAATTCAGGCCCTTCTACAATAACAAATACAAACTGAAATCATGATCTATTTTCCAGTTCCTTTTAACTGTATTTCAACAAGAAGCACTATCAGATAACGTAGTAAAAATAATGTTTATTCTAAAAAATATATGAAACAATATTCAGTATAAATTCTCCATTTCTTATGGCTAATTTAGTGTGATATATGTAATATAGATGGAGTTTGAATGGAATTCTGTAATTAATTATGTATAATAGGAATTACACTGTCAATTTTTTGTTAAACAGAATGTTCTTTTGCTAGTAGAATGGTGCCCAAAATAGGGTCTTCACATGAATTATTTTTGTTTTCAATAACTTTTAAGTTCTTTCCTTAATGACTGGATTTATGCCTGAAAAAATCCTTAGAAGATATTCTGTTTCAGTACTAAAACCCCACATTCCCACCCTTGCTGTGATTTATTCATGTATTTTTCTCAAAACTTACAAAATCTGTTGGTTTTGAGTATAGAATTTAAGGTCAAATCATCCTCAGTTAATGATTGCTTTTGTTTCTTCATTTGCATCAAATGAACATTTAACACATTCATTTGAAAATATTTTAACTTATTGTTAAGATAGGGTTCTAAAATTCAAATACATATTATATAAAATATTTTGCTGTTTCACTCCTTTCATAAAAGCAATAGATAAAATAATAAATGGAAAATGTCTCTCTCAGTAGCCACTGATTTCTAGGAAAAAGTGGTTTTGTCCATTTTCAGTAATTTCAGCAGATGCTGAAAACATTTCAGCAAAGGAATTAAGTTTATGACAGTCAAATACAGAGGCTACAATCACGGCCTGCTTATCTTAAATTTTGGGGTTTTTTTCTTAGAAAAGTGTTTCTTTCCATGCATTGTTGAAGGTTTTTTAAGTGATGAAGGAAAACTTCTAAATGGAATAAATTAATTTATTAGTGAATGGTCTGTCTGATTCAAAACATAGATGGGTATAAAATAGAAATAAAATACTATTAATAAAAATATATTTTTTCTAAGCAGTCCCTTATAAGCTGTAAGTATTGCCAAATCTGCTAGAAAGCCCAGATGTTGCATGGAACTCATCGTGCTCTTAAGACAGACTCCTATAAACAAACAACTCAACACAAACTCTTATTTCTTGTTCTAATTCCTGCTTTACAGCTGCTGGTAGTTTTAACAGTCAGATCAAAACCTGTTTCCCTGTTGCCACACAAAGAAAGGATGATGTTTTCAAACATAAAAGTGGTTGTCTGCAAATGTTACTGCTATATCATAAAGAATTTCTTACTTGGATTTTCCTAACTCTCAAAAGTGTCTTTTGTCAGATTAGCCATTTTGACAGAACCCAGCTAATGATGGCATAGTCTATGCCAACAGGGAATTTAAAAATAATAAAAAAAGACTTTAAAATTAGATCAGCAAGAATACTCTTTTTGGTTTTTCTTTTGCATTTTTGGCTACAGATATTCTACCAAGCATGCTTGGGAATGCTGCTGGGCAGAGGCTACTTGGCACAGAACAGTCCACATCTAAGGTAATGAACTTTGCCTCCACACTATGATGGTTGTATGCAAAACCGTATTGGAGATGGTCCCTGTACATTTTAAATAACAGATTGTTCCTGGGAATTGTTCAGGAAAATGCTAGTTGGAGTACAATAAATGTCTTAGGCAAGGGTTGAAACATGCTTAATTATATTATAGTGCTGGGCAGGATTTACTGTACTAGTACGGCTACAACTTCTGTGCCTTTACAAAGAATTTCTCCAACAAAGCAGTGTTATGTGTGTATGTATACTTATGTAGGACTTTTTTTCCCCCCACAGTCCTAACTGGCATAGGTATGCTGGCAGAAAATTTTGATATAGAGCTTGTTACACCTAATAGCAAAGACAGACATGAAAAAACTACTGTGCAAACACAAAGTTAAAACACTTGTACTGGAGAGATCGTCAGTGGTAATTTGCCTTTTCTATGGATTATTCTTTTTACCAATGTTTACTTCTCTCATGTATTATCAGAAGTTTTCAGACTAGCTATGTGGAAGAACCAGTGTATGGCAGTACCGAAGACTACAAGAAAAATTAATCAAGGAAAGTAACTAGCAGACAGAAATTTCCTGCCAAGCAGAGAATCTTGCAGAGCAAACTTACAGCTGACTTCCTACTTATCTAGCAGCAAAGAATATCAATGACCAGGACTGATGCAAACTTTATGTATAAGCATGAGAAACACAGTTACCATGGCAGTCAGCATACCGGTAAAGCAAAAGAGATCCAGAGGCAGGTGCCAATCACAGAAAAAAACTGTAGTGGTGGCTATCACCAAAGGACATGATCCCCAGCCTTAGTAGCACAGCCAAACCAAGTCCTTTGATTAGCCACTACTAATAAAGATCTTATGCTGGGTGTCACCATTCAGGTCTCATGCTGTAGAAAATACCTGGTGTTCCTCCCTGGGGTTGAAAACAACGGTGGTGATCTCACCTGTAGGACATGACCTCTGATGCAGGTGTTGTTCCTTCACCTGGCATTGCATTAGAGAAGAAATTGAGCAGCATTCATTGCACCTGGGATGACAAACAGGAGATGAACAAGAAATTGCATAAATAAGAGCCTAAACTTTGTACAGGTGAGAGGAAGGGTATGGCTAACACGAAGAACTCTATGGATAATTGTGATTTCTTGTAGCAGAAGAAAGGCTACCTCCAGATTTGAACTGTTAGTTTGTCTATGTTAGATTATGTGATTAAAAGCTCCTTTCAGTAAACACGAGGGAACACAGAGCATAATGACAGCTGAAGAAAACTTGATAAGCTAACTGGAGCCACGCGAGCACCCTGGCCCGAGTTGTCCCGGGTGTATGCCCATTGCCCAGCTGTGAAAGACAAGATGCATCAATGAGAGCTGGGGGCTGCTCTCCACTTTACAGACTGAGGGAGGTTACTGCCTAAGGAGTGTGTACTTCTTACAGGATGCTGGGGAAGACAGTCTTGAGATTGTACCAACACTTATTATGGGGTGTTTAGGGAAAGGGACCAAAGGCAGGAAAAGGAAGAGATCAGGTGGTTTGGGGAGGAGCCAGCATAGGAAAACAGAGGTAAAAGAAGGTAAAAGGGGTCAGTCACACGTAAACAGCTTGCTGATAAGTATGTCTGACTGACTGTGCCTTATGCCTGATCACCACAGTCTGTCCTTTCTCCTTTCTAAACTCCACTTCTAACCACGTTCCTTGGTGAAAGGAAACCTAGAAAGCAGATCAAGGGCCTTAGAATTGACTGGGAAGAATAAGTTCCATTTTTCAGATTTATCTTGGCTGTGTAATTTAGGCCTTTGGATGGGAAATCAGTGCCAAGAACTCAGAAATGTTAGCCATTGGTGATTTCATTCTAAGTGGCGCAGAGGTACCTGCAATCTTTCATTCCAGGGAAGTTTGCCACTTTGCAAAAATCCACAATCCTGATGATCATTTAGTCAATCATCATGGTCCACTTATTATGCCTTTCTGTTCATTCATATGGGAACCAGTGATGTACATGGAGAAAAGCCTGAGTAGATCACAAGTCTCTGGGGGTAAGGGTGAAAGCAACAGATTCCTGAGTCTTTTTTTTTTTTTTTTTTTTTTTTTTTTCTGTAATGCCTGATTAAGGAGGCCTAAAAGGGAGCAGACACAGCTGGCAGGCTAACAGCTGACTGTGTATCCACTGTCACTAAAAAAGTTTTGGCTTCTTTGGTAATTGTGCTTCCTTTGATGATTGAGGGGATGACTGGGAAGAGATAGAGTACACCTAATAAAAAGTGGGGAGAACATATTTGTGTACAAACATGTTAACCCAGTGCAAAGACTTTTAACTGTTTACTGGGAGTGAGGACTAAAGCCCTAGAGTAACTTATTAAAACATGACCAAAAAACAGTAAGAGTTTCACAATTCCTCTCAGAAAGGGAGGGAGCTCAGAAGCTTTTCTCAAGCTGCTTTGAAAAATTATCATTAAACTAATATAAAGTGCATGAGCAACAAACAAGAACTGGGAGGTTGTGCACCATCAGACAGCTATGAGTCACTCTTAATCACAGGGGACTGGTGTGGCAGGATGACCATAACATTGCCATGAATTGGTATGATATATTCAGGAAGGATAGGCAAAGAAGAGGAAAGAGATTTACCTTTCTGTAAAGGAGCCCCTTGACTGCACAGTGCTTCACTATGAAATTAGGGAAGAATCTGTTGAATACTTAGGACTAGATTTGAGGGAACAGTAAAATTGAAGATTTGTTACATGCCATATGAGCAAGAAGATGAAATGGATGTGGCTTTCTAGAGATAAAGAGCAAAAGTTGCCCTGTAAAAGGCCCTCATCCTCATGCCAGGGTGTCCAGCTGGTCAGACTTCTGCAGGCAGGGTAGCATCACATTGTGAAAGCAATCAGGATTCCAGGTTGCGTTGCTAACAATTATCTCAATCAAGCAATGAGTGGCTAGTGAGGATTAAAGCTCATCTTGAACTTTTTCTCCCAAAGAAATAGTAAATATGATCATAGATGGTATCTTCACTTCTAGTGACTACAATGTGAAAGGTAAGCAACTGCACTAAGACTTTGGAAGCAAACTCCCTTATTTAGGGAACAGATAGGCAGAATCTTTTGGAAATTAACCAGGAAGGAAAAGGGGGCCCAAAAGATCTATCCAGTTATTAAAGGGCATTTACAAAGCTGTCAGGAAGAAACAATCTCATTGTATAGGAAGATCAGAATTTTCAGCTGAACACTGAGGGGGTTTAAGTAAGAAGGTTTTAAAGAGCAGAAGATTTGGGGCAGTTTTGTTTTGTTGTGTTTGGCTTTTTTGGTTTTGTTTGTTGGGGCTTTTTTAAGAGAACATAAATGTTAAAAAGGAGAGGCAACAAAGGAAGGGAATAAAAGCATTGCGTCACCACTTAAGATAGAAATTAGAAGGCCAAACCAAGACAAAGGTAAAACTAGTAAGGGACATAATCAGTAACAAGATGGAAATTCTATAAGCTAACTAAAAGGAAATGGAAGTTCAGAGAAAATATGGGTCCACTGCTGAATGGAAAAGGCAGCCTGGTAAGAGTTAAAATAAAGGCTCAAGTACTCAACCCTTCTCGACTGTAATCCCCAGAAAAACTCAAACTCAGCTCTTTGTGTCAAAAAATATATTTTGGGAAAGAGCAAAACAGCCAACAGTGGAGAGGAACAGATTTGGGACTACTTGGGGAAGGTAGGTGGATTTGCATTTGTTGGGCAGAGCGGTGTTCACCAGAGTGTGTTAAAAGAGCTTCTGATGAAGCTGCAAGGCTGTTATCATCTGTGAAACACCATGGTTATTGAGAGAGGTCACAAATGTCTAAGCAAATGGCTCATGTTGCATGCTTCACTAAGGCAAGAAATCAGACCAGTAAAACTAAAGGCATGTCATCTTCCTCTCAGTTCTTGAAAAGACCATGAAGCATGTCGTTTTGAAATCCAGGATAGATTACAAATGTGTGACAGACAGGAAGGTAATCAAATTTACCAAAAGCAATCTTCCTTGACCAATATAAGTGCTTTTTACAGTTAAATGGCTGCCTACAGAGAGAAGGAAACAACAACAGGAATATCACAACTTCTGAAAGGCTCTTGAGGCCATTTCTGCAACAGTCTCATGTGGAAACTGAAGAAGTATACAATGGCCAAATAGACCGATAGAGGAGCTGAAAGTGAATATGACACTGTGGTGAGTTGACCTTGGCTGGATGCCAGGTGCCCACCAAGCCACTTGATCACTCCCCTTCTCAGCAGGACAGGGGAGGAGAAAATATGATGGAAAAAACCTCCAGGCTCAAGATAAAGCCAGTGCGATAAAGCAATAGCAAAGGCTGTGTGCAGAAGCAAAGGAAAACAAAAGATGTTATTCTCTGCTTCCCATTAGCAGGGGATGTCCAGCCACCTCCTGGGAAGCAAGGCTTCAGTACATGGAGTTGTTCCGGAAGACAAACATCATAAATAATGAATTCCCAACCATTCCTCCTCCTTTCTCTTAGCTTTTATTGCTGACCAGATGTCCTATGGTACGGAGTATCCCTTTGGTTGGTTTGGGTCAGCTGTCCTGGCTATGTCCCCTCCCAAGGTCTTTCCCCACCCCAGCCTACTCTAAACATTTGCCTAAGCAATCCTTTTCTGGGATTTATGTATGTGACCAGTGAAAGGGAACGAACTTGTGCTGTTGTAGCTCACAGCTAGTGTAAACCAGAAAGGTCACTGATGCTTGCAAAAAACCCCATTCCTATGTATAAAGAAGATCAGTATTAGTTCTGCAGCAGGACTAGAGTGCAAAGATGTCTTATATTGTCCTTCTTTTCTGAGATACAGGCCAAGGCCCAGAATAAGATTTTCATTAAAATGCATTAATTTGTATCTCCAAAGGTAATTAAACTGCTGTGTGAAGTTTAGGAAATTAATATTGTAACATAGCTTTTCTGTAAGTAAAAGGTTAGCATTTTAAAACATTCATAGATCTGACTTGATCTCAAAGCCAGGTGTTTACTTTTGGGTTTTTTTTAAGTGCTCACTGCTACAAATGTGTATGAATGTCAAATTCAAAAAGTATTATTCTGCTTCTTCAGGTAGGAAATAGGGTCATCTTGGACTAGGGCCAGTGACTTCAGTCCCTATCCCTGCTGTTAATGCTAATGTCAGAGTGGTGATTACCATGTAACTTCCATTGAAATTATTCCGTGGAAACAATTTCATACCAGCTTGATTACCACCTGGATTCTCCGGATTGAAATTTTTAATTGGTATGCAAAAGAATAAAGAAATAAAACCAAGAAGCCCAAACAAACAAAGAAACACACACACCCCCCACACACTACCACCCCTTAACACCCCCCCATCCCCCCAAATAGTCTGCATTCCATTACAGATTCCTTGAGGGAGCAGTCACTGAGCGACTAAAAAAAAAAAACAGAGTTATACCTCACATATGGATATGTACCCCTGGTGGTTTTTTTATTCTGTGTTTTGTTCAGAATGCAATAATATTCCAGGACAGAGGAAGGGTGACGACTTGGTATGATATGAATCCTTTATAGTCTGAGTCTTCATTATTCACGCTGAGGAATTGATTATACTCAGATAATACCATCGCTTTTAAAAGGTTGCTCATTAGTCAAAATATGAATTTTCCGTTAGGTATGTAGAATGTAGGGCAGAAAAGAAGAGCCAGCGGTAATAAATCTTGCTTCAGGACTGAAAGTATTATTGCATTGCTAATGTAGCCGGCTACCTGAACAAACAAACCCTGGTAGAAAACCTTCACAAGGCTTTTAAGCAGAGAACGTAATCATTCTGCAACCATGCTAGTTAGGACTGAACTAGTGTTCTTATGCAAAGTTCAGTGACAACTGCTGACTTATACCATGTTCAGATGGTGTTAATTCAGGTATTTCTACATAGGACTCAACTGCATGATGAAGACACAACCTAAGGGAACATTTTATGCCATGACTGACATTAATGAACAAAGGATTTGAAGCCAGTGGGTCTGTATGTAAAAGTAATTGTTTCTAAATCTTTCTTCAAATCATCACATCTGTAGTGTAATCAAGGTTATGAAAGATAATTCAGGAGTTAATGAGTACTCAGAGCCTTGTTCAGCAGCTCATGTAATTTTCAGTAGGTTTGGTGTTGCTGTTTGTACAAATATTGAGGGTAATTTTCTGTTATACAAAATAATTTATCAAAAAACCCCTGTATTTTTAAACATCTGTTTTGTGATTAAATGAGCTGTCCATTGACAATATGACAGTCAAGCTCAAATGTAAATGACTACAGTGTAGGTGTATATATTTGGTAACTGTTCCATCCCTTTGTGCTTATTAACTTCTGTAAAGATTTCAAGGTCCAGATAATATGGTTTAGAATTAAAAAAATCATACATATGATAACAAAACACCTTGTACCTCATTCCAGGTCTAAACAAGGTATGGAAAATCAGGAAGATTTTAAAAACATCATGTACACCCTCAAAGGAAACATTTGCTTAATATATATTGCTAATATAAAAGCAGGTAGATGAAAAAGCAAAAAGCAGAATACATAACTAAGTATTATATAACTCAATTTTATGTGCTCACAAGGAATAGTGCGTTCATTTCTTGTTAGTGTATTTCAGAAAGATGTGGGACAACACATGGATATCAAAGTGGATGTCAAAAGTGATTTGGAATATCAAATTAAATTTGTGGTAAGCAAAACTAAAAAGGCTAGGATTAAAAGGACTTTAAAGGGAAGATGAATAACAGAGGATGTGACAAAGCACACTGAATAATAAATAGTAAAGTGAAGACAATTCTAGTATTCCTGTGTATCTCTTTTCCTTCTACAAGATGAATGAAAACTTTTAAAAAGAAAATGTAAAAGCTGGATAATAGCAAACTGTCTCTGTTAGCAGGAAAAGAGACAGCAGCTTCCTTTACAATTTTCTCTTCAGCAAAATCCAGACTCTGCAAGCCAAGAAAAGTGGTTTTAAGGTACATACACATGGGACAGCCCCTGGAAAATTTCTACATATACTCAGATTGTGCGAGAGAGCTGCAGGCAGTAGTGAAGAGAAGTCAGACTGAAACATCTGTTAATAGTGATATGAGATCTACTGTGGACCCTTTGTCACCTTAGCCATGATCACCTCCTGCCCGTTAATGTGATAGAAAGAAACATTTAGATAGACAGATTTAGTATAGATATTTTCAAAGCTGTGACTGCTGCATTGATAATGGTATATAGGAAGATTTTCTTGCCATGCTTATTGTTACAAGGAAATTAATGTGCAGTAGCAAGCAGGAGATTTAGTAAATATGTGTCTGAAGAGTGCTAATTCTGCCCTGGGGCTTCAGTTCATTCTGCTTATCTTAAGGCAAATAGTTTTAGGACGAGACATAGGTACGTGAAATATGTTGCTAATAACTTCTGCTAAGACCTCCATTAGGTGTCTATGGTATCAAGTATATGGGCACTTTTTCAGTAAGTGTTACAAAATTTAGTGTTTGTGGAGATGCATAGGCCCTTGAACACAACTTTATTAAGTGGTTAAGAAAGAATTGTATATGTATTTTTGTTATTAGTATTGTGAAACAACCATGTTTGAGAAAAGAATAACACTGAAGACCTGTGTATGATTTTTATGTCAACTTTTACTGCCTTGCACACTATGTTAGTGTATTATAATAATTACATTTTTAATTGTTTATGGATATATTGGCTCACACAAGAAGCAGAGCTGAAAATCATTGTGTATGTCATCAAGTATTAACAGTTATGCATTGGTGGCTGCAATAGTTTGAAGCACATCTGTAATGAGTAAGGGGTTTTATTCCTCTGCTTTGTATGTCTGATTACTACTGAGACATATAGCCTGGAAATATTTCTGTTCTTTCTTTCTCAGTAGATCATTTATTTTTCATAGTTGTTAATGTATTTGCTACCTTGCTTTATCACCTCTACATAATCCTATCAATGGTAGCAGGTCAAACACTTCTTGAGCTTACACTAACCAAAGTCTCATTCTAAATCATTACTTCAGTCAGCCAGATCCCTTGAACTTGCTTTGGCTAGCTCTGATCCATCCGGTCTCTCATTCTCACCAGCCCTTTCATCTGCTTAGCATTTAATTGCCACATTAATATACCTCTCAGTTCTACTCCCCCATGTATCACCTCTCACTGTTGCTCTCCTCACAGTAAGTCCTCAGATAAGTAAGTTAGTTATTTTTGGTTTAAAAATACTCTGAGGTCCTTACTTCTCTGCTCTCTAAGCTTTGATTTTCACTAAGCAAAAATCCACTTTGAATAAATTCTAAATATAGAAATTTGTACATTTAGACATTGCATTTTTAAAATTTACATTGTTTGATTTATATACGTGACTTCGACTTGCGGGTTTGCCTTCTTTGCCCACTTACATGAAAATAAGAAGCATTCTTTGCTAATCTTCCTTCAGCCTAACCTTTTGGTGGGTAAGCATTCAGCAGGTACCAGTCTAACAAATTAAATGGTCCCCATGGCAACTTGAAATATTGCATTCCACAAAATATAGTGGTTGCCATATTGTAGTAGTGTCTGAGGTTATTTAAAGACCATCAGAGTGCTTGCAAAGGAAGCTGATAAAACTGACAACTTCATAAAATAGTTTTGTGGTAGATTTTTGTCAGGGAGGGAGAGGAGGGATGGACTGAATTCTTCTTGAGAAGACCCCTTTTTTGTGTTTTCAGATAACTTTATACACCCTGTGTAGGTAGTATTTTGTGAGGACTCATGAAGGTGCTTTTTTTAGAAAGGTACCAAATGAACAGTGTTGGTTGGCATGAAGAGGAGCTTCTCAGTAGTGGCTGAGAAAGTCTGAATCCCATTTAGGGCTACCACACTGACTGCTATCCAATACTATAGTATGAGCAAAAAAAAACCAACCTTAATGTTGGGATCCTATAGTAGAACCTGTCAGTTGACCAAAAGGTATAGTACATACAAAACACAAAACAGGTGGTTATATATGCATTATTAACTTTGTTGTCTGAAAAGCACAGATACATAGGTAAAGTACATAAGGCAAGAATGTGATTTTTACTATTATATTCTTCTAGAGTCTAGAAATTTAATAATGTTTTTGGCTCCATCACTGGTCATTTTTATGTCCTTTCTCACTTAGATCTTGGGGATTGTATTCTGCGAGTGATACAGTGAGAAGAGCAGAGCTGCAATCCATGTTCTCTTGGTTTGTTACAATAACAATTTGGCTTTTAGAGAAGAGGATGAGATGTGGATGATTAATTTTTGCTTCAGATTATTGCTTCAGATGGATGCAGAAGATAGCAGGAGCAGTGATACATCAATGATTGCAGCAGCAAATCTCTAGCAAATTCTGCTTTCACACACAGCTGGGGATTTAAAATGTTGCTGAGTCACTGGATAGTCCTTCAGTTAGTCTTTCAACAGCTCATTTATCATAATCCTACAGAGACATAACCTGAACTACTCAAAAGCCTCAGGCTAAATTTTGTTTCTGCTGGTTTTGATGCTTGATCATTAACACATGGAACACAGAGTCAAGGAGATTTGTGATTAGACATCAGCTGAATATCATAGGCATTCCCTCTTTGTAAAATGACAAAAACTAAACAAACAAAACCCCAAACCAACCAATCAATCAACCAAACAAAAAAACTGCACACCAAAACTCCAACTTTAAAGCTACTTTTTTACTATAGAGAACCTATGTAAAACCCAGCAAACCTTATCAGTCTGCTTCCTGAATTTTAAAGTAATGAAAATTCATTTGTATAAACTCTCTAGAGTTTTCAGTCCTTTCTGTAAGCTGGATGCTATGAATTTTGATTTCAGCATCCAAAATCAGTATCTACAAAATTGGTAAATGCTTCTGAAGAGATGGGTGTTCACAATGGTTTGGTCACGACCCACTGTACTTCCTCATGTTTTGGAAAATCCATATCAGAGTGCCCTGGTGAAGCTCACACAGAAACCAGCAACCAAGCACAGAAATAATAAAAAACAAGAGTCTGAATTCCCATCTCTATTGTCCTACTGATAGCTATGTAAGTATTGGTGATATCACTTGTAATTTCACAGGCATAATAATAAACTAATTAATGTGTTTCTAGATAGAGAATTTTCCCCTATGGAAAGTCTTGGTGAAAACCTGGTGCAAATGCAGCCACTTGTATCTTACTTCTTTTTGTTATCTGCAGCAATGGCCAGTGTTTGGAAATCTATTCAGTTATTGACTTATTATTATTATTATTATTATTTTAAATAGTTTTTCTCTTTTTCTATGATCAAATACTACATTGTGGATTTTTATGAAATATATATGAAATAGCAGAAAAATGCAACATGCAGAAAACGGCAGGGCCCTATATAGACACAGAAGTTACTGTGCTTGTGAAAAGAATAGTTTGATTTGAATAGGAAACACTGGAACAGCGAACTGTCTACATCCATAGTTTACTGTAGTTCAGCTGTCTCATCTGTCAATTTTAAAAACACATGAATAACAAAATAAATATTTTATCCTACTAAATTCTCATATACTCACAGTGTGGTGAGTTGACCTTGGCTGGATGCCAGGTGCCCACCAAGCCACTTGATCACTCCCCTTCTCAGCAGGACAGGGGAGGAGAAAATATGATGGAAAAAACCTCCAGGCTCAAGATAAAGCCAGTGCGATAAAGCAATAGCAAAGGCTGTGTGCAGAAGCAAAGGAAAACAAAAGATGTTATTCTCTGCTTCCCATTAGCAGGGGATGTCCAGCCACCTCCTGGGAAGCAAGGCTTCAGTCCATGGAGTTGTTCCGGAAGACAAACATCATAAATAATGAATTCCCAACCATTCCTCCTCCTTTCTCTTAGCTTTTATTGCTGACCAGATGTCCTATGGTACGGAGTATCCCTTTGGTTGGTTTGGGTCAGCTGTCCTGGCTATGTCCCCTCCCAAGGTCTTTCCCCACCCCAGCCTACTGGGGTGTGTGGTGGGGAATGCTGGAGAGGCAGCCCTGACGGTGTGTGAGCATTGCTCAGCAGTAACCAAAACACTGGTGTGTTATCAGCACTTTTCTAACTATCATCCAAAGCACAGCATTATGAGGGCTGTTATGAGGAAAATGAACTCCACCTCAGCTAGACCAAATTAACTCAAATAAAACAATGCATTAGTTCTCAGTGCTAATGGAGCCTATGTATTTATTTAGCCTGTTACTTTCAAACAAACTGAAATGAGAGACATCCTGAATTTGGTTTAATTACAGCTTTCATCTTTCATCACTGCTGAAGTTCTTTGCAATGCACATTCTCGCACAATAAAAAGGAATAAAAAGAAAAAAATCTATTTTGATCCTCAAATGTTGAAAATAACTTTTAATCTTACCTTCTGTTGTTGGTACACTAATTATGATTTAAAAAATGAGAAATGGACATAACAAGCAAGAACATGGGAATAGCTTAGAAGACAGCTATTTCTAAAATACAGTGCTGAATATCAAAAAGGAAATCCTGTTTTCATACTTATGAATGATACATGCTTCTCAGGGGAAATCATAACAACAGAATTTATCACCGATCTATTTTCATAAACTCTTTTCTCAGTCCCATGTACTCAGTCTCAGCCTTAAGTTTACTATTAAGAAAAGGTTTTGTTTTTTTCATTGTTTTTTAATGGGTTTTTTTCCTCTTTTCTTATTCTGTTAAACATAGTACAGCTTCAATTTCCTTTGGTCCTTAGGACCTATAACTTCCCCATGAGGTAATGAAAACTGCTGGATATTTTGTGCTCTCAAAGTACCAAACCACACAAATTCCTAGCAAGATCATAATTGTGTTACTCCATTTAGTGTCCTCTTGTAACTGCTGGTCTTTTGCCTCATCCTCATCATGTTTAAGATCATGGCAGTGGTGTTACAGCAGTTCAGTAAGAATCACAGAAGATCACCAAAAATTAAAAATTTCATTTTTCTATACATTTTGCTAAAAAATTACATAACTCTTTTTTTTTTTGTAGGCAAGCTTTTATTGTTGAAAGGTTTAATTGATAGTTTCCATGTTTTTTCAAGTACCAGAATACTCAAAGTACATTGATTTTAAAAATTCTCATTACACTTCATTATAATTCATGAAATAAATTACTGATTTTTCAACCACATCTAAAAGTCACTAGAAATGTTCTGTACCAGAGATCAATTAAATAAGAAAAATGGAAAATACATAATAGGAAATACTTCATTAAAAATGATTTCTTAATATGGATAATAATCTCAGGAAAAATAAATAGAACTCATAATATCTCTAATTTTTGTTTCAGTCTTGATTAATGAAAGATCTTATGTGCTGAAATAAGACTAAGGTCTATATTTGGAATAACATAGTTATTATGAATATCTATATTTTCTGAAATAAATCATAGAATCATAGAATCATTCAGGTTGGAAAAGATTCTTAAGATCATCGAGTCTAACTGTAAACCTAGCACTGCCAAGTCCACCACTAAACTATGTCCCTAAGTGCCATGTCTACACATCTTTTAAATACCTCCAGGAATGGCGACTCAGACTCAATCACCTCCCCGGGCAGCCCGCTGTGATGATTAATAACCCTATCTGTGAAGAAATTTTTTTCCTAACATCCAATCTAAACCTTCCGTGCTACAACTTGAGGCCATTTGCTCTTGCTCTATTACTTCTTACTTGGAAAGGAGACTGACACCCACCTTGCTACAGCTTCCTTTCAGGTAGTTGTAGAGAACAATAAGGTCCCCCTCAGCCTCCTCCTCTCCAGGCTAAACAACTAGAGTCCCCTCAGCCACTCCTCCTAAGACTTGTTCTCTAAACCCTACACCACCATCATTGCCCTCCTTTGGACATGCTCCAGCACCTCAATGTCTTTCTTGCAGTGAGGGGCCCAAATCTGAACACAGTATTCAAGGTGCAGCCTCACTGGCACTGAATACAAAGACACAATCACTTCCTTAGTCCTGCTGGCCACAGTGTTTCTGATACAAGCAAGGATGCTATTGGCCTTCTTGACCAGTCATGATGTAGAGAATTTTAAATTTTGTGTGCTTAGTCTCAAAAAGGCTTTTGGTTCCAGACTTTTCAAAAGAAATGGAAAGAGGTTTGATTTATTTATGCATATGCTGTAGTTATGAAAGGTATTTACTTGTCTAAAGGTATTTATTTGTCTAAGTAGTGGTTACCTTAACACATTCAGTGGCATCTGTAGAATTTTATAAATAGCTAAGTAATTTATGTGACATACTTTTAATCTGAAGGTGTGTTCTCCTGTGTGAGAAGCCCACCACCCTGTTACAACCAGAATAGAAACACACAAGTGGCTCTTTACAGCTTCACTAGTTAAGTCAATTCCAAACTACATTCGGAGTGAGTTCGATGTTCATGAAATGGATAATTGTTGCAGGATCACAGTCTCAAGTGATACACTGTACCAGTATTAGTCAGAATTAGGTATATTGCAAGAAACGATGAGCAAGTGTCCCCACAGTCCCCTGTCAATTCATCTTTGTCTTGACCTGCAAACCCCTGACATTCCATTCCTGGCCTACCCTTAAGCAAAGACTGACAACTGTGCCGAACTGTGACAGATTGTGTTGTTGATACATAATATGAGTATTTTTCCCCAAGAGACTATATAATTACAAGTGTAAAATATAAATAAGATAAATGAATCAGAAACTAAAACTTAAAAAAGACATATTTTAACTGGGACCTGAGGGAAAGCAGTGCTTCAGAAATACAAAATGTTTATAAAACTTATATCCTCTCTCAGTATATCTGCAGAAATCAGTACTTTAGATAACTTAATGTTTATTTGGAATAAAATAATTTTGTTCTCTTACAAAAGCTATGCTAACAATGTTTTCTCCGTGTCATAGCTGTTTACCTTAGTAGCTAAGTTTGTGTGTACTTCTCTAGCATTAGCTTTTTCAAACTTTTCTCTCAAAGACTATTTTTCACTTCCATTAATAAAGTTTGTATTTGACATTTCACATGCTATTTGGCTGTTGCTTTTGTATTTGTTTCTTTTCCCCTCTTTTGTCTCTCTTTTCCTTTCCATAGCTTTAGCTTCTTTCTCTCTTTCCTAACCTCATTGCTGACCCACCAGCCTCTTTGGCTTTAACTTTATTCTCTTTCTCTCCTGGTGTGTTCTTGGTTCATTTCTATCTCTTCACACATACAAGTATTTCTTTTTGCTCTTTTTTTTTTTTTTTATTCTGCTAACCTCTGATCAATTCTTTCCAACATCTATCCTTTTGCTCTTCAGTTCCCTTAATTTTCACTATTAGTACACAGTCCTTCAGAATATGATATTCTTTTTTAAGTCTGGATTGTATTTGGTTTTATTTTCTGTGTGGGAAACAGTTAACTACATTAGAAACATCTTGACGTTAAAGAGGAAAAAAGAGGTATCTCATTAAAATATTTCTAATCTATTTCAGCTTTGCCAGGCCAGGAGGCAAACTCATACTGTAAAGACTGTAAAGACTAGTCATATCTGTGGTAGTTAGAAAGGGGGTGAACTGCCATAATCACATTCAATCATTTTTATTTTAGGGGCAATGATACTTGAGCATTAATGTGATGATGAAATCAAATCTGATGGCTGAGCTAAACCTGAGGATTTCCTGTTGAAGCGTTCTGTATATACAGAGGAGCCTAACAAGAGGACTAATCCTTATTCAGGCAAACCAGACATCCTTTTCAAGGACCTTCAGTGGAGCCTTCTCACTACAAAGGATAAAATCTATGTACGCCACACAGTGCACCACAGCATAGCTAAACATTCTGATCCTTTGTATTATGTGTCTTCTTGATGCATCTTCCGTCACTGGAGCTCATCTACAAGGAAGGATATCTGGATTTAGAAACTGAAAAGCAGTTTTGGCTCCCATCATGCACATGTTGCTTATTCAACCTCTTATGCCTTCATTACTTCCAGTGTGTTATTCAGGTACAGGGCAGTGGAGAAAATGGGATATGAGTCTAGACCTGGCATGAGATTTGTAAAGGCCTGTGTGTGAATGGGCGGAATGCTTCTGAAAGAGGATGGAAGTAAATAAATAAATGAGGCAAGCACATTTGTCACAACAGGGAAAGAAATCCTAATTTTCCCCTATGTGCAGTTAACATTATGCATCACAATATGTATTAAACATAGGAATAGTATTTTAGACTGTCTTAATATGTTAGGATGAGTAACTAGAACATCCTGAAAGTGAGATGGGGTTTAAAATGATTCAATTTTAAACTATGTGGATGAAATTCATGCAGAAAAGGTGAGCAGAATGTAGAGCTGAGGAAATGCAGGAATGGCTTAGCAGATTTGAATAGTGATTTAAATAAGAAGCCCACTCTATTATGTAGACAATAATTTTGGAATGGTTCTTTCAACTAAGATAAAAGTTGAAAATATGTGAAATTGGAAAGTGCTACAAAATATGCTGAGTGGAGAAACAGGAAGGGAATCAAGATGCCAATGTTAATCATCCTCATTCCTGGAAAACCTCTTCTGAGACCATTTCAGTCTGACCTGACCCTTTGCAGCTCACAGTGATACTGTCCTTACTTAGGGTTGCTTACAGGTAAGGAGCAGAAGAAAAGGAGGGACAGAGAAGAAGGACAACAGGAAGCACCAAGAGAGTATGGGGGAGAAGAAAACCATCAAGAACAAATATCGTGTTTATCCTTGGATGCCAAACAGCTTTTGGTGGCTATGTTCTCAGGGCTGTATTGTTTCTTAGCAATGTAGTTACTGAAAAACAGCTTTCATGTCTTCTGTAATATTGTTCAAGATCTTTTCCTTGCTTTTGAGATACAAGGAAATAATACCTAGGAAAAACTATTGCCCTTGTGGAACTTACAAATATAAAAATATTGACAATGTATTGCTTTCATTGAAAGGGCTGACATTGGTGGTGATTCATGAAGTTCATTGCTGTTTATCTAGGCTAGTAAGCACAAAACTAGATACCACTAAATAAGCCTTCTCAAGCAGGGAGCAAGCCGAGCGTATTACAAGGAACTAATATTGAATTATCTGATTTCAGCTGAGGCAGAGCTGGTTCCTCAGATGCTGTAGGTATGTATCTGTTTTGCCTTTACCCAGCCACTTTTAGAATTTTAAAAACAGATTCTCTGTAAAGCTGTAATGGCCATTTCATAGCAGAATCTAATTCTCCTAACACCAAGTCTTTTTGTCATCTTCATCAATTTAACATAAATGTATAAAACAGAAATTCAATTTCTGTTAAGGTTTTCCTATGCAGAAAGGATACAGAGTTTAGATTCTCTACAGGAATTTTCATGACAAAAAACCCACAACACTCAACAAAACAAAACACTAAGGTGTGTGATAGAAAAGCAGGAGCTATAAATTTCTCAATCCAAAGAACGTATTTTTTTCTGCCTTATTCTCATACTTAATGATATTATATTTCTGAAGAAAAGGCATCTGGTAAAAATCATTCATTAAGAGGAGGCACAAGTAATTATATTTGTAGTTTCAAACAATTTTTGTAGGCAACACTGCCTAGTTTTTTTTCCCCTTTTTTTCATCTTTTTCCTAGACATACTTCTCTATAGATGTCTAAACAGAGCAGATGAACAGAAAATGATAAATTACATTTCCAGCCAAAAATATCTGCAGTGAGAACCTGCAAGTAAGCTGAAAATGAAACAATTTCATGCAAACTAAATTCCCTTTTTGGAGGATTAAATAAAATCACCACAAGATGGCTCCCCAGCTTCTCCAAATAACTTTTTTTTTTGTTTTTTTTCCTAATCAAGCTGCTCTCCAGTGAAGGCATTGATTATCTTATAGAAGTCTCGAGTACAGCTGAACAGACTGTGGATTAGAGCCTTGTCTAATAAAATAATAGCTATTTTTACATTAAAGCCCTGGAGATCTCTTTGGAAGGTAATTCTGTTACTTTAATTTCTGTACCCCATAAAAGGCTGTTATCTAGTTTGTGCCTCTGTTCATTTTTTTTCTAACAGACAAAGATTGGCTTAGAGAATTCAAACTGATTTGGAGTTTAAGCCTTCTGCTTTTAAAGGCTAAAGCAGCTTATGCTCCTAAAATTTCTAAGTTTCTAAAAGTACTAGGAATTTGAATACTACATAGATTTTTAAATTATTATTTTTGTTGGTCAATAATTTTAAAAAAGTAGAACTAAAATTAAAAGCTGTGAGCTAAAGTTTTTACCAGGGGTTGTTCCCAAATTAATCTGAAATCACACTAGAATAAACACTATTCTCAGGGAAAATACAGGGTCTGGGGTATTTCTGTAGTTTTAAAAATCAAAAGAAATTAAAGGTACAACACCTGATTCAGTTAGTCATAAGAATATACGTGTTTTTCAGAATAGCAATTCTAAGATATATAGGTTTGGTTTTGGTTTTGCTAGAATTATTTTATCGATACAGTCTTCCTAATACAAAGCAGATACATGCAGAGGAAAATAGAACTGAAAAACCTTGGGGGGTAAGGAGTGAGAAATTTCACATTGAAGAAGTAGTTGATAGACACAGAAATCTCTTCAGTTTGTGTACAACAGAAAGATAAACTTGTATTTATGCATAATAAGAATATATTTTCTTTTTAAGTATCACACTGTAAATCTGAAAAGCCTTTCACAGAGGAAGCATGGTACTGACAGAGTTTACTGCAGTCTGAGTGCTACAGATCTGAAAAATTTCACTTCTACAAGGTCAGAAGTGCAAGTTATCTCCATTCTGTCTTTTAAGCCCATTTGTGAATCCTTTCTTCAGGTCAAAGTCACTGATCAATCACACTACCTATAAATTTTCACTCAGTTATAGGGTGACATTTACTGGTAAAATTTGATCTTTATGCTTAATGCAGAGAAAATACAAGATGAGAATGAGTTCCTTGTTCAGCTGTGGAAAGATCACAGACAAGACCATGCTTTTATTAAAACAAAGCTGCTAGTCACAAAAAAATACAACCTGGGGTATAAATAATGCAAACCATAAAGGAACCTGGAATTAGGCATACATTTATAAAACTGAAAGAAGCTTTCCTGAAGACTTGGTGTAGAATTAGAAAATCGGGTGCTTCCAAGAAGACTAGTCTTGGGTGCAACTATTTTATAGATGTATTCAACACTGAACCTATAGCTGTCCATGACAGTCTCCACGCTCTCCCCCCCTTCTTGTTTTTGGTGTTTTGGTTTTTGTTGGTGGTAGTGGTTTGTCGTTTTTTTTTCCTGGTCTGTCTTGGGCAATGTCAAGAGTCCAAGAACAAAGCTCACCTTATTAAGGTAAGCAGCAACCTCTGTCATCTGCAACCCTGTCCACCCATTTTTTGAGTCTGTCTACCTGTGCTACTAGGTCTCACACAATCTTTCTTTCCACTGACTGTAAGCCATGTCTATGCCTATTAGCTAAGACGCGGATGTATACACTAAACATCTGTAAGTCAGACAAATTCTACCTGTCTCCATCTGGGACAATGGCATAAAACACTTCTAGTTATGATCCATGCTTAAGGACATAACATACAGTGTATTTGTTCACTGAAGCAGCTAGTATGCCCAGTATGCCCTGACAGTATGAACAAGCTAGCATGTAACAGTCCAAAGGCCTGGCAGAAATGGAAGTATAGGGAGCCAGAAACTTAGGAATTCACATTGAATTCTGCACTGAATTTCCAACATACTATTGCTCCGTTTATTTTGTTCAGATGACATGTTACCCTTAAACTTTTTTTGAGCAAATTCTACACCTCTATTTTCTCTTGTTCTGAGTCGGAAAGTCCATTTGAAAAGGAGTCACAGCTGTTTTACAAATTATTTGATATTTCTGGATTTCCACCCCAAATTGCAAATGCAAAAGTAAATTGCAATCAGGGAAGTCATTGGCTTTCTGAGACATTGAAGCCCAGCCTCTGCATTATTTCACCCTTAGTGTGGTCTGTCAGGAAGAAATATTTCTTCAGCTGTACTGAGAGTGCCAGCATTTCTTTACAATGTAACAGCATAAACTTCTGCCTCAAGAGCAAATAGTTCCAACATGTTCTGGGCTTTAGTTGCTCATTCATTTACTTACCTACTCTATTTTTGAAAGGCAATATTTTTAATATGATACTAACAACATTAATGGATTTAATGGTCGCTATTCATAAAATAAGTGTAATAAGACCAATTTAATAACAACAAATAATCTAATGAAAGGCTGCTTGTGAAAGATGATGAGGACTGTCAGCTACCTTTCACTTATTATGTCATTATTGCAAAATGTCTTCCAGCCATTGTAGTGACATTAAGCTCAAAAGGAAAATTCTAGCACAAATGGGTTGGTGCCATTCTCTTCTTTTGTCCACACTGTCCTCCTGGTGCAGATTTAACACATCTACTGTATTAGCTAGAAAAAGAAATACTTAAAAAAACATTTTAAAATATGCAATATCACAAGAAGCATTAGTAACTTTCTTGAATTATTCAGTAATCTCATTTATATAATATATACTAAAATACCAATCTGTGGTGTAGGCTTAGCTTCTCAGAAAGAAGGTATGGAGCTGCTGTTTTGTTATAAATAGTAACAGCCATTCCTGAAAAAAGAATATTTCTTTAAATTCCTTGAGTAAAATTCTGTCCTTATTGAAACCAAGGAAAGTTCTTACACTGAATTTATTAGCCACAGTTGAACCTCTTATTTTTATTAGTGATTATACCATTGCATATACTTTTACTTGACTTTACATATGATTTACACTACTGTTTTTCTAAGCAATATACATATATTAAGACCTATAAATTTAATTTACTTAACTCAGACAAACATTCTTTCCGCAATTAAAATATTAGCCAAGTACAGAAAAACAAGAAAAAAATTACACCCTTGCCTAATCCATTCACAGGAGACACACATGAACTCTCAATTACACACATCTGCTTTGGATTTCATTTGCCAATCAGTATAGATTGAACTGTTTTATATATAACATAGCTGCATACATTTATGTATATTACATACCATTACAGAGACAGCTGACAAATAGAACAGATTTTCATGCAAAACAAAAGTTTGAAAATTATAGTCTTTCCTAAGATTGAATGACAATGTAATGGGGGGGGGGGGGAGTTTTTTTTTATATATATTTTAATGAAGTGTATTTTAAAAGCACTCTTTCCACATGATTTTTTCTTTGAAATAAGTGAGCATGTTTATCTTACTCCATTAAATCATACAGAAATGTGGACAGCAATGAAACATATAAAGTCCTTGTGGGTGATATTGGTTCAACACTTGAGGGAGTTAAGGATTCTAGAAGTTCATCCACAGCTCTATGAAATCCATGCAGGATTTCCTACTGATCTCAGTGAATATAAGATCAGAAAAGGAGTGACACCTAAAAGTAATCTTTAACTAAAGCAAAACTGCAGCCATATGTTTTGATTTAAGTGTCTTTAACCCACTGAATGTATTGTATTACAAATCAAGTTAGAAAATTAATGTACTCTTCAAACAAATACATTTTACTATTTGATCTAAAAAGACAAAATCTAGTATATTTCTCTTATATTTTATATATTTATTTGAAACCAGATTTTTTTTTTCTCCTGTGAATGCTGAAAATGATAAACACTTCTGTCTAATTTGTGGGATGTTGGGTTTACATGTAAAATTTTTGCTGTGCTGTGCTAGCAAAGGTGGGTTTCAGCCTCTAGCTTTTGCATAACTAATTGATTTCCTGAAGAAAGAAAATGAGAACCTTCTTTGAAAGATCATTGTAAAGAGAAACATACCACAGACTGTTTTTTGGATGATACTAGGTGAAAAGTAATGAATGAACTCTGCAGAGCATCACAGTGAAAACATTTCTTCATTTTCTTCAAATAATACACGAGCAGAAACCTCCTAGCCATTACAGATAGAATTCAGATTGGTCTCCTCTTTCTGCTCAAAATGGAATTCTGTTAGATTTAGTCACTGTGTTGAACAAGAGTTCCTAGGACTCAGTTATTACTTTATTCCTGTTTCCATAGAAACATGTCAGCATGATGAATATGGAAAATGATGCTTTAAAATAATCTTAATTTTGAACATAAAAGGAAAACAGGCTTGTATAAAGCAGCAATTATGTTAAAGCACCTTACCCCATTTTCATTCAGTACAACAGCAGTTTCCATGAAAATGGGAACATGAGTAGTAACCAGCAGCAAGACAGCCAGACTTCTTTCTTTAAGTGTGCTGGTTCAAGTTCATGACTGCAGACTTAACTTTCCCAGGTTTTTGTAAAGATAAAATCAAAAAGTTTCCTAAAGTTTCAGACCTATTGTTATTTTGTGCTATAGCATAGTTGCTGCAGTAAGAAGATTTGATGTTCTGTTGAACATCCAGAAATTTACTGGAACACTGTCTTCCCTTTTTTGATACATTCTGTATGTGACTAGCATAGAAAGTTAGTATATGTGAATCAGCCTTCTATGCCACATTCAAATACTTTATTTTAAAAAGTTATGCAAAAAAGAAAAGAGAAAAAAACCAAACCAAACAAAACAAAACAACCAACCACACACCATTTCCACTGTATTTTATTTTTTTTTTTTTGCATATTCAGAACTATTTGGATCCATGTAATTAATTAGAATTTGGTAATTCTCTCTGAACAGGTAATGTGAATAATGACAGCTGATGGCCATGGAGGCATTACAGTATTGTAAGAGTCTAAGAAGAAACTCTCTGGGCTGCAAGAGAAGTCTAAATTATAGATGTATATATAATGGAGTATACACTTTTTTTGTGCTATTTGGATACCATATTGATTACACGTGTGGAGCAACACAGAATGTATACCTTACATACATCCTTACATATTTTTTATACATTAATGGCATACTATCTAATGTTCATTAACATCCTCATATGGCCAATAAATTGAGCACATTAACTTATTCTACATGTTTGGCTTTTAATCTAATGAACTTTAGCCAATATAATGTTGAAATTGCATGGCTTTGTTTATTCATAACAGGCTTTATAGGATCAAATTTGATATCTTTGCACTTGAAAACAGTCTTTACAGTGGTTTGTGTTGTAAATTAATATATTACTATGAGTTTTGTGACAGAAAAAAAATAATCAAAATCAGATCATGTCCTTGTCTCATTTACAACTATATCAGTCTTGAGCTATGTTTCCTAAGAAAAATAGGGGAGATTCAGTGGACTCCAGATTTACTTTTACATGGCTGAAAGCAGTAGAGACCTATATTTTTGTCACATTTATATTTATGTCATATTTTTATGTTATGTCTTTGAAGCATTATGTGGACATGTCATGCTCTGAAAAAGCTATAGGCTTAATATTTGAGTTTATTTTGATTATGAGCTTGGAGAGCTGCTATTCTGTCTATTGGAAAATGGGAGACCATAAATAGCCTTTTTATGCAATTAAAGGCTGAGGCATTTGACAACCAGAAAGGACATTTATTCAAATATAATACACTTCCAACATTTTTCCTCCCACATGACTCTACAAGAGCTCAAAAACCCACAGCATTTTTAAAAATACATTAGTGCAGATTTTTCTTTGATGGTTTGAAATTTCACTGTTATTTTATCATCAGACTGTTCATCAGGTTCAACATTTAGGTATGGCAAGAATAGTCTTCTGACAAACAAAAGATCATTCTTAGGCTGTAAATAATTTGGAGGCTTTAAAAAGCAGTAATTCCTTGCAGGCATAATTGATTTCAATGGAAAAAAAGTGGACACATTGTCCTTATGTATAATGCAGTCAGTTTCAGTGACATGGTGAAACAATCAACTCAAATTAAAGTTAAGCTATGTCTAAGAAAATGAATCCTAGATTTTCAGTTTAAAGACATTTCATTATATCCCATATAATACCTTGTAGATCTTCAATAAGTGGGACAAATCATATCACATTTAACACTGAAAAAAACTTTGATTTTCATTCTTTCAAGTAAGAGTAGCCTGCATATAAGAGGCATTCAGTTCTAGTTTACTTAAAGCCTGCATATAAGAGGCATTCAGTTCTAGTTTACTTAAAGTCAGTGAAGCAGACACTGACTAGGTAATATGAATGGCTATTCATCAGTAACAGCAAAACATGGCCAAACAAGCACAAATAAAACAAATAGTCCATAATGCACAGATACACAAAAAAACCTAAAAATCCTGCAAATTTATCCACTAACCTGTTGGATTTACACAATCCTATCTAAATACTTCTTGCAAGATATATGTAATATATGACAGTTCATACTGTTTTGGTTATAAGCTCAGAAATATAGCATTGCTTATTAGAGAAGCTCTTAAACTATCAGCACCCTTGCTGAGAAAAAGATTTGTGGCTAACCTTTGCTAGGTCAGTGACAACAAGACTAGGAATGTTTTTTATAGGAAAGGCAATCAGGGGGTTCAACATGAAATTAGATAAGTTGCCACACTCAGCAGGTAGCTGATAATAAGATTGAAATTCAGGATATTTTCAATTTCTGATAGAATAATTATAATATAATAAAATATTTATAGACTAGAATAGTTAAAATAAAAGAATAATCTTTAAATATAAAATAGTGCCTAGCATGCAGTCTGGATCATGAGGAAGGCACTTTATCCTGTGATGTTTTCAGTGTCCTGCATTTATTTGAAATATCATACCACACCCCCTACTTTGTATTTGCTAAACCACAGAGACTGTTTCATTGTCCAGCATTTCTATCACAGTTTTTCAGGTTGTTGGAATTGGTTTCTTGTTGAACTACTGTGTTTTTTTCCCTACATCAGTGCTGAACAGTGTTACTACACTTACTGTATTTCTATTAAAAGAAAGATCTGATGATTCTGTGCAACCTGATTTAGTGAAAGATGCCCTGGCCCACGATGAAAGGCAGGCGTGGGGTGAGCGGGGTGAGGTGAAACTATATGATCCTTAAGGTCCCTTCCAACCCAAACCATTCTATGATTATATGTTTCTGCAGATGGAATCTATAATCTATAACTAGGCTCTATAATATTGCCAAAGGAAAGCTTGACTGGGTTGAGGTTAGGGTTGTGAAAACTTTCTAACTATGCTTGTAAGTATGCAAGAAATTTGAATGAAAGCTTTGAGAATGCAGTAGTCCCTAAAACACTGGGAGATGGAGAGAAGAAAGGTATACCAAATTCCTGGACACAGAAGAAGACTGATTTAAATGGAGCTCTAGAATCCCATTTTTATATTATTATTAATAACCATAGAATATGTATCCCAAAATATTAGCCTGCTGGTGCTGATTGTGGCTAGGAGAAATTAAAATATTTAGACTGAGACTGATACAGAGAGCAAGATATGATTGTCTGAATAACTTATTCAGAATTGTTGCTTGTAGGAAGCAAGTGTAGAGACCACAGCCATAGGAACTACATCCTGTCAATTAAATATGCCCATGACTACTCTCCAGCACTGAAGTCAGTCAGTACAGAATGGTGCACATGAGCTGTATTAAATTCTTTCATGCTCCAGACTAGTTAGCCTGTATTAAATTGTTTGTTAGAAACGCTCCTTGACTTTCACTTATCACCCAACTGTACCTGAGAAAATACTGTCTGGCCAAGGTTCAGACTAAGCCAGGAACTATTTTGAAAGTTTACAGTTTATCGGGAGTGAAAAGAACAGGCTTCCTGATATAAGCACCTGGGAAATGAGTTCATCTGATCAAATGCTGACATCTGTGGTACAGATCTTCCAATCTGATTTAGATGTTTAGACTGTCTTTATCATTAGTGGAGAGAAACAGGAACTTCTAGGGGAATGATTCACTCCATCATAAAGCAGACACTTAACATTTTCAGATTAATTGTTCCTTGCAAACACCCGTTTTTCTTTCTTCACTATAAAGAGAATCTAGGAAGACAAATATACACGTCTCTATTGTAAATATTTAAAGATAAGACGAATCCCAGACTAAATGCATGAGAATGTTCTGACTGAATCTGTGGTTTTGTGCCTCCATAGGTCTATCCATGATTCAAATTCCAATCTTGCAAAGCTCCAACTAATAGAGGACAAGAATTGATTTCTGTGCATCTGAGGAAAACGTTCTTTCACAAATTCCTCTTGGTTTACTATCCACAATAAGTCTATGAACTTCTGATTTTGTGTTGGAAAATCAAAATCTGACTATATGTCTACTTCAAAGAACCTCTCTATTGACATTTTATAGGCTTATTTTCAGCTGTTGCCTTTTATTTATTCAGAAATAATTAAGGAATGGAAAGTAGAGGCAGTAAGAGTATTTTTCTATTCATGGGGAAAGAAGAAATTAATCAAATACTTTACAGTCCCTGTAACTTTATAATCGAACTATGAAGGCAAGAAGATGGTTTTCATGCAGAAAGATAATGTCTTTTCAAATAGCCCAAGGTTATGCTTGTTTCAGCTATAAAACAGTCAAAAATACACATGCTAAAGCCAAGGTCACACATGAATCAAGATTTCTTTACGTGAATAGTGGTTGCAGGAATGAACCATGAATGAGCCAGACACCATCACTCTAAAGTGATCAATAAATAATACATCTCTGTTAATGAAAAAAATAAATATCTTTGCTAGTGATCTTGTGGTTAAAGCACTATAATGAAGCTAGGAAGTCATCAATTCCTGATCCCTCCACAAGCATCCAGTGTAATACTTGATTGGTGGCTTTCAAGCAAAGTTGTCACTCTATGCAACATTTATTCATAATTTTATTTTTATTTGTCAATTGAAGTGTTATTCTAACATTTTATTGGGAATGCACAGATAAACTTGCTTCACTTCTAATGAAAGGATGACATATAGTCAAATTACATTCAAATTGCCCAGGAACTTCTTTCAGTTTTCCTTCAGTTTTCCCTGACTTTGGACTGACTTGTGTGCTTCATTTGTGTATCACTTCATTTAAATTTGTTTGGATAAGGATTTCAGAATTTAATTTCAGGACCCAGGTTTTAGAATATTTGTATATGTCCTGGTTTCAGCTGGGATAGAGTTAATTTTCTTCATAGTAGCTAGTGCAATGGGTTTTTTAGGATTTGTTGTGAGAAAAATATCTCTAACATGCTGGGTTTAGTTATTGCTAAGTAATGTTTATACTAAGTCAAGGACTTTTCAGTTTCTCAGGCCCTGTCAGTGAGAGGGCTCGAGGCAGGGTAGGAGAGGAGACACAGCCAGGACAGCTGTCCCCAACTAGTCAAAGGGATATTCCTTACCACAGAATATCATGCTGAGCACATAAAGCTGAGGGAAAGAGATGGGAGAGGGGACATTCAGAGTGATGGCGTTTGTCTTCTCAAGTAACCGTTAAGTGTGATGGAGCTCTGGTCTCCTGGAGATGGCTGAACACCTGCCTGCCCATGGGAAGTGTTGAATTAATTCCTTGGTTTGCTTTGCTTGTGTGTGCAGCTTTTGCTTTACCTATTTCACTGTCTTACCTCAACCCACAAGCTTTTTCACTTTTCTGATTCTCTCTCCCAAGCCATCATGGGGGAATGACTGAGCAGCTGTGTGGTGCTTAGTTGCCAGCTGAGTTTAAACCATGACAACATATCCCCAAGCATGTTTTTACAAAGGTGGCACAATCTATATTTTTATGGACATTAGCTCTTTCAATGTTCTCTAAAGTTGCCTAAAACTATTCAGTTCTGAATGGGGAAAGTTATATGTCAAAGAACTCTTTTCCTTTCACACTTCACTCATGGTTGTACAGTGCATTACAGCAATTAGGGTGCTTCACATACACCAAGTATCCCTCCTGATTCCCTTTCACACATGGAATGAAAAAAATGAAGAGAAGGGAACAAAACACTATTTCTCAACAAAAGTTAAGCCACATAAAATGGCCTTAGTTACATCTTATAACCAAGCAATTGTTTTATTTATTGTGAATAAAAGTATATTTGTTTTTGTCACTTGTACAGCAGGGAAAACTGCAATTTTTATTTAGATAAGTATATTTTTTAATTTATCTGTTCTATTTGGGTAAAAGGAGTTAGTTACATTAGTAGGAATCAGATTAGTTGTAATAGGGTTCTTAATTTAAAATATTTAACTTTACCACATAGGTTTGGTACTTTATAATTTTAAATATATGTTAATATTTTATAAATATGTAAATAAACCTTTTCCCCCATGACCTAGTAGACAACAATTGCCATACAACCAGTCAGAAATTCTGTAAGTAAAGACTGAGCAGAACTGGATTGCTTTCCAGACATTTTTAAACAAGTAGCTAATATCTGATTTCTGCAAAATTATGTATTATATGCATAATGCCAAAAAATAATGATGTGCCATCTCAGACCTTAATTGTCCTATTTCACTAGGAAGGCAAAAACTTTGCATATTGCAGTAGGCATACAAGATTCAGGTAAGGATGGAGGAGGTATGCAAAGATTTGGGAATATCTAGATTGCATCAGATATATTTTAAAGTTTTTATCTTAAAGTCACAGAGAATTAGCAAAAATATATCTTCTAAGTCTTCCTTCCTGAACTTTCCTTTAAAAGATAGCTTATCACACAGTTCAGCATTTTAAGGTGTTTTGGGTTGTTTTTTTGTTGGTTTTTTTTTCCTTCAGAGGTGTGGTAATTGTATTTTTTCTCTTCCTGTGAAGCTCTGTCTAATTCGGTAAAAAGAAAATGACATATTGAAAAAGTACTGTTTGAACAGTATGAAACAATGCTTTAATAATATGATAGTATTAACAGGGACATCTATCTCTGTTCTTAATTTACTTCTGTCATTCCAGTATCTGAAATCAGGAGTTTGTCTCAGATGTTTCTCTTTGTCATAATCTACTTTAAACAGGTATAATTCCTTTTTGTTAGTATTATTGCTTTTCCAAAAGAAGTTATGTTTGTGGAATACATATCTGAACCACCCTCTGTTCCAGTCTGTGGGACAGCCCAAGCCAGGGAGATACAATGTTACACATGGAGTGAGATGAAGATGCAAACAAGGTCATATGCTGCTGATCAGGAAATTTTATTGGAGCAGAGTGTTTATAAGAAAATAGCAATAGGAAAGGGAAGGAAGGATAGAAAAGAAAGAAACCCAAGGAGCAGTAGGTATAGAGTTGCAACAGATAGTCACCACCATGGATCCAGCAGCATTCCTTTGGTCCATAGTTTCCTTATCTGTTGGTGGGGGGGTGTCTCCGGATCGCACCCTTACTGTTTGATTGTGAAGTCTTTTATGGGGTATTTGAGGAGCCCTCTTCCCAGACAATGGCACATACCACACATCCACACATGCTCCCCATCTCAGCATGCAGGTTCCAAGGGGCACACATGGCAGCCATGTGGTCCTTTGTCACGGACTGCACGTGCCTTAGCAGGTTGAGGTGGTCGTTCATGTCTAGACATGTCTGCCAAAATGATGTGGCTGCTCCTTAACGCTGTCCAACGTTTGGGTTTGGGTGGCTCATTGCTCTGGTCTGGTCCACAACTGCTGAGTTCAGCTAAACCACCAGGAAGCCTTGCACCAAGCTTGGCAGGGATATGAACAAGCTTTGAGACAATTATGTCACAATATGGTCTACCACACCACCCCGTGTCTCAAAGACTGTTGCTTCTTCTTCCATGGTGGTGGAAGGTGAAGGAAGTAGTAAAGTGTGGAAAAAAGCATAGTTTTTACAGTGCTTACAGTTGGGGTTTCAGGCTTAGGCTGAAATACCACGTGGATATGTTTGACATCATCGTAAGATGAGGCAGCTACAAGTTGCATATTTGGGACAGTATGTTGGATCAACTGTATAAAACATGGAATTAAACATGGGAGGAACAATAACAATGCAACACCACATAACATATACAAAAGGCTGCATTTGGCCCATGTGGTACCTAGAAGCCAAGAAAGTGGATCAAATTCCCAGCTCCCTCAGGTCTGTACAGGATCATGGGCCAGTTTTCATATTCCCGAAGTGATATGCCTCAGGGCAGCAGTTCAACTGCTTCTGCAGCAGCCACCCCTCACCCAGCCCCAAGCGGCACACACTTCAGCCAGAGTGGGCAAAGCCCCACATGCCCTGCAGAGTGGCAGCTCGGCTGTTTGCGCCAACCCCCGCATGGCCCCGCATGGCACACACATGACTCCCTGCAGGTGCCACGTGGCACTCACACCTCTGAGTGCCCAGTCCATGCCACCAGTGTACCAGTCCGTGCCAGCCCCGCCAAGGGGTTTGGTATGACACCAAGAGTGAGGGGAGACACAAACGTGGTCAAATGATGCCAATCAGGGAAGTTTATAGGAGCAGAGTGTCCGCAAGGGAACAGCGGTAGCAAAGGGCAGGGAGGGCAGCACGTGGCGAGGGCACGGTGGCGAGCACCAGCTGCTACCCTGGATCCAGATTGTGCCCCTCACCAGGTGATCACGCAGGCTCCAACAGGGCGCATGGGAGCCGTTTCCCAGACAACATCACGTGCTGCGTGTCTGTGCACGTGCCTCACCTGAGCACGCAGTTCTGGGAGGCAAATGCGGTGGCCATATGGCCCTTTGCTGCGGGCGGTGGGTGCCTGGGTGGGCGGGGGCAGCCAGCGGTGCTGGGACGTGTTCCCCGGGACAGTGGGGCCACTCCCAGGCCCCAGACAGCGTTGGGCTCCAGGTGGCTGTTGGCTCCGCACCGGGTCCACAGCTCCTGAGTTGGGCTGCACTGGCCCGGAGCCAGGCGCCGAGAGCGGCTGAGGGAGAGAGCACTGGGGTGGCCGGCTCGCAGCCTGGGCTCCCACAGCCTTCTGGAAATCTTCAAAATACTCCCCAATATCATACTTCTAATCACACTCAACCTTTGAGTTTAACTACCTTTTAAAGGTAAATTTAGATGCAGGTGTTTGCTTGCTTTTTGGCTTTTTGCTGATTGGCTAAAAGGTGTTCACATACAGTGTTCATACAACAGCTTGTCTTGGTGTATCTCAAGTGGGGAATGTTTAGGTTCAGTTAGTATAAATCACTGGTGGTGAAAGAATGCGCAGAGAATGATACGACACAATACAGATTAGATTATTACGTTTTGTGTTTATCAAACATGACTAGAGGTGTGCATTGCAACTGCGGCAATCTAAGCTAGTAGGGAAAGTGTGAGAGAGAGGGCGACTGGCCATGGTAAATGAAAATTCAGTTACGTAACGAAGGGGTGACAGAATTATAAACTTTAGGGTTAATGTAGCTGATTTTTAATTTTAAAAGGATCTTTCTGACATTAGTTCTATATCTGTCATCTTTGGAAAAAGCCCTTTTTCTTAAAAGAAAGCACTGTTATTGCTAATATTTCAGCCTGGCCTATACTGTAATAATAAATTCCTGATAGCCATTGTTGCTGGCCCTATCAGACTTCTTTTAATTGTCTGGTTTTATCATTTTACATTTTATTTTTAATGAATGAGGGTTTGTATGTTCCACTCCTCTGAGAACAGCAATGACAAGATAACTACTGAGAGAAGATGCTCGGGGTATGTCTAAGCTGTTAAGAAAAAAAAGGGCAGAAACTGAAGCAACACACTCCGCAGCCGAGCCAGGTGCTTGTTGAGGTAAGTTTCCACTGGAACCCAGACAGTCTTGGGAAGAGATAGAGTGGTCCAAAAGAAAAGCCAGGGGTTGGATAAAGAGTAATTCACATGGGAAAACTCATCCTCTTGCTTCCTTTTATTTAGTCACATAAATAAAAATCTCAGGTGTGTGATGATACTTGTAAGGATAGGAATTAATACAACTGATTGCAATATTATCATCATTCCTATGAAAACTGAAATTGACTGAAATAGAGTATAGAATAAAATTACCTATGCATTATTACCATAGTACGAAGAATGTAACAAACTTACTTTAACAGAATTACAGGAAATACCTTATTTTAGAGTCTCTTTAGAAATTTTATTCGGTAAGCTTTACCCCTGTAATTTGACATAATATGTGAACGCGACCCTGTAGCCCATAAGCAAACATTACAAATCCAGTTAAGAAATAATATTAGCAGTAAAACAAAAAATAAGAAGATACAACATATCTTGCTTGCATAGCACAATTAAAATAGTTCATGCTGTTGTCTAATTAGATAATATGAGATTGAATCATATTGAAACAATGACAGTGTCATTTGCCACAGAGTTTCTTTCTCAAGAATAGACCCTAAGACAGTCACAAATACTGCTGTCAAATAAAAACAAAATACTCTTAATGGGAAATATGTTTGATAGCTTATTGAAAAGGTAAGTTATTTCAGTCTTAGTCCTGACAGATAAGAAAATAAGTACTTCAGTATGCAAAGTAGGCCGTGAGATTTTATGGTGAAAAAAGTTCTTTTACTTTCTGGATAATAAATATTAATTTTTAGAGACATTGAAAGTCAAGATTCTATACTTGGCTGAAATAGAGATAAGTTCTGAAGAGTCATATGACAGATACGTAATTTCTGTCTTGTATTGTTTATAAACACTTTTAGCGAGAAGTATAAATTAAGTATAATTGTCCTACTTTCTTTCATCTCAACTGATGCATTTTCTTGGCATAATTTTTGACGTTTTTCTTAGTTGCAATATTGTTGTAATTTTTAAGGAAAATGACCCAGTTTTGTAACAATATGCTTGCGAAACCTGAATATTGTGAAGAATAATGCTTAATGTGGGAATGTGGGTAGTTTGACTTCACTGCTTTTTTAAGAGGGTTATTTTTTATTTCTGTGTTTCCTGCAGCTTAGGTTCTTTGTACCATGGCCTTTCTTGAGAGTGTAGAAAAGCTCATGAGATACTAGCACAGGGAGAAGTGTTTAAGCATCTTTCTTCCCCCCCTCCCTTCTCTGCTTTATTTGATTATGCTAATGCAATAACATTTTTATTTTTGCTTTTGGGAAGTTTGGTTTTTTTCTTTCCCTCTCTTTAAGGTCAAATATTGCTTAGCTTGGTCTACATAAACTCATGGACTTTTGTGGAGGTGGGGATTTTCTTTTCAGCTGTTAAAATGCTTTAGAAGTTACGGAGACCAAAGTATGCAAGGAAACTGAAATCTAGTTTGCTAGCCAAATTACATCTTCCACATTAGAAAGTCCAGCTTATTCAGAAACAGATCTGTTTTCTTTTCTCTTTCTTGCAAGTGGAAGATATACATGAGAATCAAAATTACTTCCCCCTTCTACAGAGACTCCTGCTGTTTTAGGTAGAGGTTTCACTAGAATGAGGCATAAATTGATTCATGGGTCACCAGGTTCAACCTGTCATATAACCCATCATAAAATTTTTTTTTTTTTTAAAAACATGACTGGTTACTACCTCTACTGGTCTCAAGATGGACGATACTGTTTTATCTGTTCTCTCCTACAGAATGAAGTAAAATCAAATAGAAGATGGGTGGATGGGTGTTTCTTCTAAATACAATGGAAGAAAAGTTAATCAGCAGTGTCTGAAGGGTAAGGCTCTAGGAACACTTCTTCTTCTTGACCTGGGCATTTCTTTTGGCTGTGCCCCGACTACACAGCAGCATGTGAGCCAGTGTACACTGTCTTGCTCCATCTGCTTCATGGGTGTCATTGCATAAAGGGAGGAGGAAAGTGATCACCTGCTCTCAGGATTGGAGCATGCAGCAGCCTGTGCCAAAAGATCAGTTGCTCTGAATGGGATTCACAAATACACTCTACTTGCCAGATAATGTGTCTGTCCTACAATTTATATGCAATCATTTCCTATTAAAAAAAAAAAAAAAAAAAAAAAAAGCCTAAGTAGAAAACTTGTGTGAAGAAATGAAATGTGAAAAATCACTTGATTTAACCCAATGATTTCATGAAAAATAACAGAAATCCTTAGTATTATTCCTCAATACTTTACCTGACTAAGGAAAAATTACTTTTGGTAGATATCCATAATGGTTTAATATAAAACAGAAAAGGATACAAGTCAGTGTCTTTAAAATCAAGAAATGTAATAGTATGAAAATTTTATGTGAGAGTTAATTACAGAATAGAGTAATAAAGAGAAGCTTCTGAAACTGCATAAAAATTTATTTTTCCTATACAATAGTATCTAAAATGTCCGACTTTATGTCTCATAAAAGCTTCCTAGAAGATGCCAAAACGTAATTTATGAACATGACTGTGTTTCATGGAGTGACTATTTTAAATGACTGTGGGAAATTAAAATAGACTAATATTATTTGGAACAAAAAAGTAACAAAACAGGGAAAGACAATGTGAGTTAAAAGAATTTAAAATTATGTTAAAGGAGGAAATATAAGGATTATGGAGGATTAAACAAATTAGTTCATGAACAGAACAAATAATTTGTCATTAATTCTTTCATGAGACTCCAGTATCAAAAAATGGATTTTTGTCAGTTTCAACAGATTTTCCAATTCAAATATATTCTGAAATAATCTAGTCATCTTGATAATTTCAAAATGAAAAATTACTGTTTCTCTGTTCCAAAAAATAGCTAGAATGGGATTCAGCTCCAAGTTTTAGGCACTTAACATGTGATTTTTTTGCCTAAATATAAATGTCTACCTATGGGCTTCTAATGCTTCTTCATAGTGTTGACAAATATGACAGGATCTAGGGAACATCTCTGCCCTTCTGAAACAGCAGCTGGAAGCCAGGTGAAATCTACTAAGAAATCTCAAATGCCACTAGACACCATCTGTACTCAGCTTAATTGAGGCCCTGAATTGAATGTATATACATAAAAATAACTAAATTCATCTAAATTAATTTGCTGGTTGGTGCAGATCTAGGAATTAATTTGTCAAACCATAATTGCTAATGGAATTTAACATGTCAGACTCTATTGAAGACATCTGTGCAGAGTTGTATCTATGACACGAGCAGTAGTAATGTCCTGTTACAGTAGCTGAAACTAGGCAAGATAGTCAAGGGCATCTCAACGCCACTAGACATCTTTGTGACTGCAAATGAATCATGATATGAGTCAGTAAAATCAGTGGAAACTGCAGAGGTAGACAACTAACCAGATTTAAATGTCTGCAACACGATAAACTGATCCCTATCACCATGATACAGACTAGAGCTAACACCATTTGCAAAGCATCTGAGAGAGCCAAAGGAGATTTTTTTTTTCTATCAGGATTAGCAGTTAGGGCATTGGAAATGCAGCCAGTCTCTTATGTTTTGGAAACTGAACCAAGCCCCGCATGAGACATTAAGAGAAATTAATTTGAGCTACAGTGAGTAATACAAGCTAACACTGAACAACATTTTGATTAGTTGTTACAATGAAACCATTTAATAATAATACATGGAACATTAGATGTTAGAGAGGTAGGTTGCAGTGAAGTAAAGTATGAACTCCAAGAATAAGAATAAAAATCAAGGAAATATTGTTAACATATTGGGTAGCTTAATACTTCCTGCACATAATCTAGATGCTTTTCATATTGTTTTACTTATTTCTGCTGTTGCCTCATAATATTAAGTTCTGAATGTGTAGGGTATATGCATGTGGCTGATTTTGAACCATAATATGTAGTGCAGAGTTACTATTCAAACCAATTGCAAATAATCTTTCACACAAGATTTTCTGAGTAGTGGAGTAATTCACTGGAGGTTTTAGGTATGACATGTATTATGCTTAGTTTCCTGAATGAAGGGGATGAAGACTACTGCAGGACAAAGGTGTTAATTAAGTAACTGAGAAAGCTAATAATAATGACAGAATTAAGACTTATTCCCCATTGTATCTCAAAATATTGTTGAAACTTTCCTTCAAACTAACCTACAAACTATTACTATACAGATCCAAAGAACCAATTAATTCATAAATACAGTAGTCAGAATATACTGCAGAAAGAATGAAGAGAAGTGGGAAATCCATTGTTACCAGGAGATCAGCAACATGGTAAGAGTCTGTCACATTAGGAAAGGAAGGAAAGATGAAACACTGCACTGTGGCATGATGGCTTTTGGCCTCTGTAAGAATGTAGCAGGACCTTAGTCATAAAGGCTTACAAACTCAATAGGTTTGGGGTTTTTTTCTGAAGTAAAAGAGTCAGCAACTTTTCTTACGAGGCAAAAAGCAAGAGCAGCATTTTAAAAAATTAAATGCTACTTCTGGACAAGATGGGCAATCATCTTTATGGATTAACTCATATATCTAAATATTCTAGGGAGGTATTCTCTGAAGAAATGCACTTTTATATTTGTGAAGAATGCTAAAGAATAAAATAAAAAAAAATCTGAGGTATATTTGTAAGCTATCAATTGTTTCTAAATTCTCATAACGACAACCATCACCAAAATATATCAGTGAATTGCAAGAGATAATATCTACAGAAGGTGCCCTGGAAGTAGTATATTCAGTTACCACTGAATGTTTACTTAGGTGTCAGTGCCATAAATACTGTAAGAAGAAACAAGGAACTATAGATCAGAAGCCCACATAATCAATTTCTAAACCCCATTGAATTTAGGAGGTAAATTTAAGTCCTCCAGAGTGGAAGGCTTAAAGCAGCACTGATGAAGCAATTTAATTTGAGTTTTCTGTAATGCCAGTAAGAAGCTAAATCAGGAAGAACTTATTTGCATCCTCTTCTGTGGTGAACTGCAAGCATTTTTGATAAGTGATATAAATAAATCTCAGCCCAACCACACACCGATTTCATTTTTTCACCCTGAATTGCCTTCTTATCTGCCAGTTGCTTTGGATCAAGGAACACTGACCTTGTAGTTGTAGGCAGTTCCTTTATGTGTTTGCAATAAGGAATACATCAAATTTTCCTACGCTTTGTTTCTCTGCCTGCTCTGTGCACTCTGCAATACCCATAAATGCTTGCATTAAAAGGCAATTTTGTGAGATTAAAAAAAAATCAAATGAAAGAACAAAAATCTTTACTAGTAGCCAAAAGATTTGAAAATGCAGATTTCCTCAATGAAATGAATAGCCATTTCATAAAAGAGAAACTATACTCAGAAACCAATGATCCATTCTAGACTTAAACAAGATGAAATTATCACAGATTAATCTCTATGCAAATTTCAACAAGAAAAATTACACAAAAATACCTGGATGTGGTAGTGAAGCTGGTGACAGTAAAAGGTTGCTGAGTAAAATATGGACAAAGATGTATTCAAAGATAAATGATGGAAATGGACCAGCTCTAAACTGTATTTAAAAATTCAGAACTATAAAGGCATCTTTCTGACCCCTGCTGTACAGCTTCTGCTATGTTTGTCCAAGCCTTCATTTTACTAAATTCTCCCCATGTTACTATTTCTATTTTTTATCTCCCCTTTATTTTTCCATTTTCCATTCATCTGCCAGGCTCTTGTTTCCTCAGAAATAACTACATATGTTACTAAACAGAAGGGACAGAATGGGATTCTCCCAATGAGGCTAGGGAGAAGTAGATAGAAATATTACAATTCTTGTGAGGACAAGAACGTTGTTGACCTGCTTGCACAAGATAAAGATTAGGATGGAGAGGCGTATGTTTATGGAAATAGGAATAATCCAGTGAATCAACTTTTTTAATACATTTTTCCTTTCAACTGCTTGATGGTCCATTTTCTTTGATTTTTGGAATATTTTAATCTATTCTTTCATACAAATTTTAGAATTTTTCTACATCAGTTGGAGAGAAAGAGAAGCTGAGACTGCATCTTTGTTGCTGGTAAACAGCTTGAACAGCCCGAACTACTGAGAAATAACTGTATCATGATTATGCAAATCAGATAAACTCAACCAACCAGTGTGCAGAAAAATGCACAGCTAAGGAAAAATCTGTACAGGTATGCATCAATAGCTGTTCAGTTATTCTGGCTCTGATTGGCTAGAGCAAGTCTATTTCTATGTTTTATGCTTGCATTGGTGAAAAGCTAAGAGACATACAAAACTGATTCTCAAAATACTTGGAAAAATTACCTTGATTGCCTAAAGAATTTGGCTGTTTATATGCACAAGATATAAATTTAGGCACCAAATTTAACCTTTTTAATGGACTAGAGTAATGATTTTCCATTTATTACTGCTTCAGTTTCTGTAATTGCAGAACTGCAGTTCAGCTGAGGAGGGGCACAACTAAAAGCATAAAATGTATTTGGAAAAAAATACCACAAGATTTACAAATTTGTTATTTAAATTATTTGAATATTTTGTAAGGTTAAATCTTCATCTAAGGACATCTGTTGGGTATGAGTTGTACTTCATTTTAATATCTTACATTCTTCATTTTATATATTAACTTGTCTGACGCAAAATTGAGGTTATCTAAACAACTTGTATACCAAACACTTCTGAAATCCAGTGTCTTCAAAAAGAATCTTTGCAATATTTCTTAAAAGCCAGGAGTTCCCAAATCCTGCAGCAACACAGTGAAACTAAATTCTTGTTAGAAGCAGCAGTAAATTTGTGCTAGAGTTAAAGTTCTAGAGCAGCACTCCTATGCCATTTTCTCCTCCATCACCTTATTTGCAAGCCTAGGATTTTCAGTTCTGAGTTCCAGGTCTTCAGCTAACAAAGTGATGTGCAGTGGATTTGCCAGCCATAAACTTTGTGCTGATTTGATAAAACACAAAATATTTCAGATTTTTTATCATATAAGTATATATTTTATCTGCATGAGCTGCTTTAGGGCAAAAAGGGAGCTCCACCACTGATATCAATAGCCTTAGGAATATCTTTTACATGTCATTATTTTTCATTATTAGTCTCTTTATTCTTTATATTGTCAATTACTTAACATGGGACTAAGGATCCTTTTTCTGTGGCTGTATGCAGAAGGGTTGTATATGCAGGGGGGGGAATGAAAGAGTAGATGGGCAGAAAAAATCACTCAGTGCTGTTCTAAATACTAATGTGATTTATTTCTGCTAGGGAAATATTTCTCTCTATTAACCGACTCAGTCAGTATGTTTTTTTATTGATATTCTTCAACACCAAGGCAATTAGTGCTTGGAGACTAAGGAAGTAATATGGCTCTATTTTGGATACAAAGTGTAAGTCATACCACAGGTAAATTACTTAGTTTAAAAGAATATCAGCAAACTTGATTATATACAGACACAAAATAAAAATATAAAAAAAACCCCACCAACTTTATACTAAAAGCATTAGTAAAATTGGCATAATCCCTTTCTGACTACTGTAGAGATAGTAAAAATATGGTTTTCCCTACAAACTGTATGAGAATGAAAAACATTTTCAGCTATAGTATTTTAACACTTGATGTTCATTCAATAAAAAAAAAAAAAATACTGGGTCATTTGGGATGCCACTGATCAATAAGACTGTCACACCTCATTGTATATTCTTTAACCTTCTCTAAACTTAAGACTTCATTATTCTCATACCACAGAGAAATTACATTTTACCAATGAATTCAGTGAAAGAAGCGGGTCCTTATAGAACTAGAAGTATGATACTGCCTTTATTGTATGCACATAAGAACTCTGTACATAGATCATTGTTACTACTGGCAAACAATAGATATTAATGACAGGAGCTGAGATTGCAAGCAAAAGAAGTACAAGCTAGTCAGAAATGAGCTTTCACTGGTGTTATTGAAACTAAGCAGAATGCATCTTGTCATTAGAATATTGAAACAAAAAAATGAGATACTGGCATGTTTGTTGTGTTTACATCTGTATTTACATTACACCTGTATATGCAAATAAAATAAACTAAAGCTCATTCTCAGAGCTTGAGAAAAAATATTTGCATACATATAAAAGGATGGTCTCCCAGCACAAAACAAGGTGTCCTCTTTCACAAAGCCTACTGTCAACAGATCTTGAATTTTGCTTTCTCTTAGACTGACCTGAGGGACTGTCTAGGAAGTTATTAACTTCTGTGGCAAAAAATCCAAACACTTATCCTGGAACATGGTAACGGTTACAAATTGAACACACCAGTATCGAACCCAGTCCCCCCAAAAGATTCTGAGGTTCTCACAAAACTGTGTGCAGGGACCTGGGCTTGTCAATATATTTGGAATTGATGTATAATATAGGTTGAATAGAGATGAGAAAATGCTGGTTGACAGCAAAGTCAGTAAAAAATTAAGTAATCTGGCAAGATATTCATAAAAAATCTAATGAGAGTGAATGACTAGAAAATGAAATCACAGAAAAATCACAATACTAAAACATGCAAGTAAGAAGAACATCTATTTAGTCTTTAAATTATTCCCCTGTACTAATCCACTGTATGTCAATATCTTAAATATTTTTATGTTCTCAACTCAGAGCATCTCATCTCTAAAGTGTTCAGTATTAGAAAGTGTTAGAAAAGGTGCAAAGGTGAGTAACTGGTCAGAGATCATGGGAAATGATCAGAAAATGAAAGAACTTTTTGAAAAGGAACAATCATTCAGAACAGAATTTAGGAAGCAGATGACTAGACGTGTGATATTGCTGATGTCTATAAAATGCTAGAGTGGCATGGAGAAGGTTAATAAATAATGATTCTTTCTCATAATAGGAGACTAGGAAAAATTAAATTAGCACACAGTTGTGTTTTTTTTTTAAAAAAAAGAAAGTACTTTTTTTTCACTTAGAGCATAATTAAATTGTGGCAGCCATTGGTTTGCGATATTTTAGATGCCGAAAGTATAGCTGGGTTATAAATAGATTGGAGAAATTAGGGGAGAAAAGCACTTTTCAGAAGCTATTAGGCAAGATAGTGTGAACATAATCTGCAGTCCAAGAAATTTCTAAGATACAGAATAATAGAATATGAGGTCTGTTCCTCAACATAGGAATATTTCCTCAGAATATTATTCAGTAGTGTTTTGTTTCTTAGACATTTTCTGTAAGTACCAACTAATGCCTAGTGTCAAAGATAGGATACTGATTCTTCTATTTATGACCTTATTTTTTATGTCCCTTTTATGTGATCCTACTTTGTAGCACTAAGATGAGCTTAGTCATCCTATGACTTCTGCTATATTCCTGTTAGTTCCATGATTTTTGAACTACATAGAATGAAAAATATAAGGAATAAATTGTGGAAAAAAAGTAGAATAATATATAAAATACATAGAAAATTGGTATGACTACTGTTAAGGAAAGCCAAAATTATCAGTAATGTAAAACCTGAAAAATAAGTGAGTCCTTAAAAAGCGTATTAGGATACTGAGAAGTTCTGAGTGCATTGCTAGATGCTATTAATAAACAACATAATTATGTTAATTCAGTTGAAATTATATACCTTTCTTTTAATTATTTTTTAAAGAAGCAAACAAGAGGTTGTACTTATCCCATAATCATATGTTGGAACAGAAAGTTAAACATCTGTAACAGTGGTTAAATAAGGAAGTGTCTGCAAAAATTAAACTCATAGAAGTGTTCCACAATCCCTTCTTTAGTATTTACCAAGGTTTGGAAAGAGAGAAAAAAGTAGAAAAAAATTTCTATTTCTCCAATATTTTAAATATGCCAAAAACTACAGATTGATATCACTGCTTGGAAATAACTAGGCAAGGATTATATCAACAAATAATTAGAGGATAAAGCTATAATGAGTGTTAGTTCACATGGAGTTAAGAACAATATTATTTTTCAAAAATCTAACAATACTGTTGTCTTTTTTTTTCTGGTTTTGATATTTCCGACTGTCCAAGACAGGACAAATCTGTAGCCGCTGTTGATTTTGACTTTTTGAACATTTAAGACTGTATGTGTCATCTTTGATTTAATAATATTCAGTGTTATAAAAGAACATACCTTAAGAATTTTCTAAATCTTAGAGGTGATAGACACAAGGGGATTTTGGGACCTGGGGTGATCTCCTTCCTGTCCCACAACAGCAGAATCTGTGAGCTCTCAGCACCAGGGGAGTCCTCTCACCTCAGCCAGGTCAAAGGGAGGCTGCTGTGGTTTGCTGTCCACAGGTTCAACCAGTATCCACATTGAACACCTTTTCCACAAGCACACACATTGTACAACAGCAACAAAAAAATATTTGTGTTTAATTTGCTTAGGTTTTAGTCAAACAATATAACAGTAAATAGCAAAACAAATACAAACAAAAAAAAACCACCCATAACAAAAACCCCACACCCAAACAACCATAAATACACCCAACAAAAAAACCAAATATGTCAAATCCTAACTCATGTGATAATGAAGAAATAGAATAACAATGTGAATGTCTAAATTACACAAGGGAAAGGGAAGAAAATCTGAATTTCTGAAGACAAGGGAAAAGGAATGTACTTCATAACAGCTGTATATGCTCCAAAACTTGCAAGGTTTTAATTACCTGTTTAAAATTGACCCTGATGACTCTCACAAGAGAAATGGTTTTCTTGAAATCAGCAAATTGAAATAAACTGGTATAAATTATTAACTTCTGTGGGTTGCTAGCAACAAAACAGAAGTTTGGGAACCCCATAGGCAGTCTTCTCCCTACAGCACAGGATTAATTTTGGGGTCAAATAGAAGGAAAATGTTTTTGTGAACAAATAATATCAAGTGACTCTCAGGAAAGTGAAGCCATTGAATGAGAACTCACAGCTACAGGACCTCCCCCACTAGTCTGCTTGAGAACAGCCTGAATAATGGTATATTTGAGGAAAACAAATGAAGGGAAAAGTGCCTTCTTGAGTCAAAGCAAGACAGAAATTATATCCTATATTCATGTTGTTCTTTCAAGGAGAGAAGAAATAGCATATTAAAAATGCAGCTGATGTAAAAGTTTAAGCAAAAAACGTATTAGGTGGACTGAAGAAATTGTGAGGAGACATGAATACCCAAACTGTGGAGAACAATTTATACCGGAAGATTTTTTACCTTGAAGGCCTGGAAGCTGCAACTGGGGAACCCAAATGATAGTTTTGTGACTGAAGCTGATTACATGCTGGGGTAGTCATCTAGGAGATATGATTGACTTGCTCTTGATAGAGGTCTAAAGTCAAATTGGACAACATACTTAACAACATCCTTCACATTCTCATTTGGACCAGGTTTTTAACTCATTTATCTGTGTACAGAAACAGTGGTCCCTCCTTACAGTACAATCTATGGACTTTTAGGTACTTTAAGGTGCATTTTTACAAAATTACTGCCCAAAATATAACAAGTTGGCTCTTTTAATAAAATTCCATGTTAATGATTTGAGGTATTTACCTGAAATAACCAGGAAATAATCTTCCTAGTTATTTAACTACAGATTTTGGGTAGATGTGGGGGTGTGATTTGTTTTTAACTTTCTATGACAGGACAAATGGCCACAGCTGCAGATGGTTCAAGATGTAAGTGGTGCCTTTTTCACAGTGTTCAAGGATATAGAACACCGAGTTGGGAAGGAGTCAGTTCCTCAGTATGGTCAGTGAAGTTTCTGTGTGACAGTTTCTGTGGCATGTGGCTGTTTCCTATCTAGAGTAGTAAATGTATGTTGGTTTACATACATTATATAATATGTGTAATGTAATTAATTCTGTCAGGACAGGTCTACAAGTTTTGGTGACATTCCGCTTTTTTTGTTTGTTTGTTGTTTAATATTCTGGAGATTAATCAAATAGTTTCAATATATAATTAGTCTGAATAAGAGTTCCAGTAGTCTCTTCAGCTGTCATTTCTATGAAATCTGTGTCTTCAAAGAAGCGACAAAAGCCTGTTATTATCCAGTCTGGATGAAACATTGTCAATAATGATACAAACAACTACTGTGGTAATAATATATTTTTTCCACATCCAAGTATTTTTTTTTTAAATAAAGCTGGTTTAAAATGGAAATATTTAGGACTACACATCTGAGATCAGAGTTCTAAAAAAATAAAAATACCCTTAATACCCCCAATGTCTTCTTCTTAAATACCAGCTTTTACCATGGAAGTATTAAGATGAGAAAAATCAGAAAAAATGAGGTTTACTTCTGAAGGGACTGTGGCTGCGGGTGAGGCCACGTTAGAGCAGGTCTATCTCTGAAGGCACTGTGGCCCATGAAGAAGGCCATACTGGAACAGGTGCACCTCAGAGTGGCTGTGGATAAGTCTATGCTCAGCAGGTATACCCCTGAAGAGACTGTGGCTCATAGATAAGGCTTCACTTAAAGCAGCTATGCAGCTAAGGGACTGCAGTCTGTGGGTAAGTCCAAGCCAGAGCAGGGACAAGGGGAGAAGGTCATTGCAATATTCAACCTAATGGTCTGGTCCAAAGGGAGATTGTAATTGAAATACCTTTAAATTGTTGTAACTTGGGATTTGACTTGCATGTTATAGAAATTACTATAGCAGGAACCCCTTGTTGCTAGCCAGGCTATGAGCAAGGGAAGGACTTCATTGCAATGTTAAACTGTATAACCTGACCCAAAGGGACCAGGGTGGAGATTGTCATGGATATACCTTTAGATTGTAACCCATGACTGAGTTGCATGTTACAAGAATTACTATACCAGGAACCACCTGAACCCGTGGAGAACAAGTCTTGCAAGAAGCAGTGCAAGTGCAGCAAAGACCTGGTCTGAGCTGGCTTTGGTATCCAGTAACTCCATGCAACATACCATCTCACTCATCCTGAGTGAACACTGTAACAGATGGAGCTCAAATGCATAGACTAAACTCAATAGACATTTTGTGGACATTTTATAGACACTTTACAGGGATGGTCCATAGACTAAGGGAATGGCATTGTATATTGTATTAAAGGATGGAACGGGTGGTGGTGGGTAATAAGAATTTATTGGATAGTGTGAGACCTGAGCATGACATAAATGGATGAATGCCAAGGGTTACCCAACCTTGAACCACAAGATTAGTACTGTTGAGTAGCCAGTATCTGCTGGGTCAGCCCTTATGTAGGTGGCAAAGATCAATCATATTTGACTTAGAAACGCCTACATCCTCACTTGGTTTTGATAGAAGAGATCACTCTAAGTGCAGGGTGTGCTACAGAGCCCATGGGGTTGCAAGATGCCTCTGTAGGCTTCCCACTGCCTCCTACAGGATTTGTAGTTGTGAGAACCAGCCCGTGGTGCTCAGCTCAGCACAGTGTGAGGGGCAAGATCCACGATGCTCACTCGGGGCTCAAGAAGGCAAGAGCTAAATGTCCAGGAACAGCAAGAGCAGGGATGATCTGCAAGGAAAGGTGAGCTGACAGCCAAGGTTGGCCACAGCACGGGGGTGGGGTGGGGGGGGTAGTGCCCTCAGCTGCAAGAATGCTGTCCCATGATACCTGAGCAAGGTGATCAGGCTGGGGTTTCATCAACAGTCTGGTGATCATCAAACGCCAGATGACAAGTCAAGTCTGAGGCGAAGCCAAGAAGTCCAGTCTGCCTGTTGCTGCTCTCAGGGCCTTGACACCTAAGAACTAATTGGAACACACTGTTAGCTCCTTCTATCTTTACTCTTTTTTGGCCGTGCTCTTCAGAGTAACATTGATTATAAAGCAAAGTTTTCTTTTGTGTCTATGGTACTTGAACACTGTTTTATTTTTTTCCGTCCAAGAAAGGGATGTATTTTCTTGCTGAGTTGCAGAAATGTAACAGCACGATGCACAAAATATCACAGCAAAGTACCAAATATGCATACCCGGCTGTTGTGGGTTTCTTTGAGTATTTTACATGGCTCTGGGAGGGTGCACTCTCAGAATGTAGAAAGTTGCAATCACAGCTGCTTTTCCATGGGGTAATAACATAAAATAACATATTCTGAAGGGCTGCAATTCATCAGACAGACCATTTAATTTCAAATTATTATGAATTGGAAATTATTCTACATTTGTCTTTGGGTCTGCTACTAAGATTGTATGAAAATATCTGTTTCTTGTGTCATTTAGTGTAACCGCTTTATTATCTGCCACTGACCCATAATAAATTTCTGTGGTTTTCTGGCCAGCTTGAAAAACCTGGCTTTTAGCAATTCACACTGAGGTATTCTCACAAGCTTACTTCTGTGCTTTAGCTTTGCTTGCTCTGTTATAGTAAAACTTGGCAAAGAAAAAGAAGCATCATCTCAAGAAACTTTAGACTTTTTTTTAATTTACATTTTAAATCATCTGCAATTCAGTGATACAGTCCATATTTCTCTTGTGCTAGACTTTTACTACCAGAAATAATTACATGTAATAATTACATGTAAACAAGATTAATTGCTTAGGCATCTACTGAGGATTTTACTAAGTTCTAACCTTGTTTGAATTCATAACCTTGTGATGGTGACTTGTGGCTAGCTTCTCTCAAAATGATCTGGATGATCTAAATGAGACTTCACAGAAAACCTCCTTAAATCATGTGACGTAGTCTGGTTTATAGTACAGGTGCTCCCAATAGTGTTTCTTGTTAGAACTTGTGCTAGAAACACGAAAAATTACATGCATAGGTCACTTCCAGGTGCTTTTCTTCTGAGGAGACTAAAATGGAAATTGGAGGATAATGCATATTAATTGATCATAAAACAATTAGGAATGGCTGGGACAAATGCATGAAACACTAGTACGACTCCTAGTTTTGCAGGATGCATATGCTCTTTCCCATCTTTTAATTATAAAACCTTCACCACTGCTCTCCAATGCATGAAGAAAGTTAGTCACCTAAGAAAGACTTCATGGAAATGAGCAAGTTGATGAAGAAAGCTGATTCTGTAACTTAATGGATGAGTTAAATATGTAAATGTCTATATTTAATGGAGATCTAGCCAATATATTTACAAGTCCTGCAGACTGTTTCTCATCTCTTACATACCTTCTCAGCTGGATTGCAACCTAGATTCTACTGAAAGTCAAGGTCAAGTCAGTTCCTGAATACAGTCATCTACTGCCATTTGAGACACCCTAAACAGGACTTCACTTGGTCCCGCGTAAACAGATCTATAACCTTCTGGCAGTAAAATTATGGAACAGTTATGGAACAGTCCATATCCATAATGTTAAATTGCCTTATTTTCTGTAACTGGGTAGCCATATCTGAACTAAGTATTATGAAAGTTGGTCTGTAGTAACTTGCTACTGTCTATCAGGACATTATTTGGCAGTGATGACTGGCTTAGGACAAAATCACACCAGGATGCTTCTTACAGTTTAATAGCTATGGGTGGCCAGGTTTGAGTATCTAGGATGACAATTACATTTCCTGACAGCTGTTTAATTTGCTAATAATGACAGTCTCATGTTCCAGTCTGTATTTCAGTGAAGAATAAAGTATGCTCAGCACTGGTGAGGCCGCACCTCGAACACTGTGTTCAGATTTGGGCCCTCACTTCCAGAGGGACACTGAGGTGCTGGAGCATGTCCAGAGAAGGGAAAGTAGCTGGTGAAGGGTCTGGAGAGCAAGTCTTATGAGGACCAGCTGAGGGAACTGAGGTTGTTTAGCCTGGACAAAAGGAGGTTCAGGGGGACCTTACAACTAAAGGCTGTAGGCAGGTGGGGGTCGGTCTCTTCTCCCCGATAACAAACGACAGTACAAGAGGAAATGGCTTCAAGTTGTAGCAGGGGAGGTTTAGATTGGATATTATGAAAAATTTCTTCACTGAAAAAGGTGGTGAAGCATTGGAACAGGCTGCCCAGGGAGGTGGTAGAATCACAATCCCTGGGGATATTTACACAATGCATAGATATGATGCTTAGTGACATGGTTCAGTGATGGACTTAGCAGTCCTGAGTTAATGGTTGGAATGTATCATCTCAAAGGTCTTTTCCAACATAAATGATTATATGAATCTATGTTTTATTAAGTATAACTCATACATAGTGAAATATTCCACCAGTGTTCCACCGGCATATACCACCAGTATCCACGTTTGTCATGGTTTAACCCCAGCCAGTGAGTGACTAAGCACCACGCAGCTGCTCACTTGTTCCCTCCTAGAGGGATGGGGATGAGAAACAGAAGAGTAAAACTGATAAAAAAAACCCCACAAGTTGAGATAAAGATTGTTGAACAGGTAAAGCAAAAGCCACACATGCAAGCTAAGCAAAACGAGGAACTCATTCACTACTTTCCCTCAGCAGGCAGGTGTGCAGCCATCCCCAGGAGAGCAGGGCTCCATCACACATAACAGTTACTTCGGAAGACAAACGTTATTACTCTGAACGTCTCCTCTTCCTTCTTCTTCCCCCAGCTTTATGTACTCAGCATGACATTCTATGGTAAGGAATATCCCTTTGGCTAGTTGGGCTCAGCTGTTCGGACTGTGTCCCCTCCCAATCTCCCATGCCCCTTCAGCCCTCTCCCTGGCAGGGCCTGAGAAACTGAAAAGTCCTTGACTTAGTATAAACATCACCCAGAAACAACTAAAACCACCAGTGTGTTTACAACATTGCCCTCATACTAAATCAAAACACTTCTGCACCAGCTACTAAGAAGAAAATTAACCCTATCCTAGCTGAAGACAGAGGACTTTTTATCTACCTAGTTCAAAATTAATTCATTTCTATCCTTGTTTCAGAGAAATTATTTCATAAGATTGCTATATTGTAGATTGGGCTTTGAATTTTTGATCTTCAGAAAGAGACCAAGGCAAAACAAAAAGTAATACTGCACAGGGAAAGAGAATTTCTCAGGAAAGAGCTTGCTTTTGGATTACAAAAACAGCAAAGCCTAAGTGGCACAATTGAACACATTCAGGAAAGTCTGATCCAGGTGTCACATCACATCACGCTTCTCAAAGAGAAAGGGAGCAGCAATGTGACAGTGGCAGTTTAGCAAGTAGGAGCTCCCTGCAGAGCAGCCTTGGGGAGCAGAAGCCTGTCGTAGTTACCTACCAGCTCCTGGGAGCTGCAGCTGAAGCTAGGTCTGAAGATGTGGTAAATGGAGACCAGCAGTGCTAGCACTGTGCTTGTTGGCCGAGGCTGCTTGCTGTGTTTTCAGCTGAAGTGCAGTCTATAACCAGCTTGCACCATGAAGATGCATATTATCAAGGCTATCCTTACTCAAATATCTCTTTTGTAGCGGCTTGTAGCACAGTAGCTCCTGTACTTACACACAAGCAGTCTTGGTTGTTCACAGTAAAAAAAATGTAGTTGCGGGCTTTCCTCATAACACTTTTGTCTATGTAGTTATTGAACACCAGGCAGTTTTATTAAGTAGCAACAGGGAAGAATAAACCATTGAAGTAGATGTGTAAAGGTGGGTTAACATGTGAAGTTAATCCACTGAGAACCTGACAAAGATTCTCTTTCTTGTAAAGACTCAAGCTGAAAATCATTAGATGAGATAGTGGCTTAAGAATGAAAGAAAAGGACAAGATAAAACACATCAAAACTGACATTTTGCAGAGGGCAGACATGACACAAGTGAAGAATTATCAGAAATGTTTTTTTCTTCATGCACTGAATTAATTTTAGATTTGTGCTAATGGTACGGTGAGCCCACCTTACTGATACTCTGCTTTTCATTCAAGGCAACTTATCTTCAGCAACCACCAGAATCTTTTTCAATGGCAGAAACTTTTAAAGAGTCACTTCTACGTTACATTATGCTTGATTATGCAACTTTCTGTGTATTTTGTCACGTGTTTATAACAGTGGTAGTTTTTTTCCTATTGTTCTTATAACATTGAACTTTAATTACATGGCATGGATTCCCATGGTGAATTAAATATACAGTGATTATGCAGATCAGTCACCTGCAACTGGATGAAGTTCAGGGAGATGCATTAATTAGAATACACTGTACAGACATAGGTCACAAGTGGTGCAGAATTCTCATCCTCTAAAAGGCTGAAACAATCTAATTTCTAGATACATTTACTAGCACTCATAATATTACTACTAACAGTAACTATTATAGAAAACTGCCCTAAAAATATTAAAATTTTGAAAAATTAGGGGAAATAAACAGCTGAGAGATATACAATGAAAATCCTCATAAAATCAAACAAGATTTGAGTGAATAATTTACAAGGTACGAATGTATAAAATGTGAATCCAAAAGTCTTCATATTGAAACAAAATATACAAGTCGTCTTTGGAATTTTTAAAAACAAGGATCTCTGTGTGTGTATATATATGTACACATATATATACACACACATATATATAAATATATAATTTTTAAAAGGAGATATACCAATGATAACTAGATAAACCCTTGTTGATATACTAATAAATGCACATACTTTGCATTTGTTTTTCGTGGTTGTATAATGTCTTCTTGCAACATCAGCAAACACAGTAGCAACCCATATAACATACAGTAGAATTATAGCTGCAAGTGCCTGACAGTTCTCGTCTCAACTTCTTTGCTTTTATCATTATTTAATTTCAAATAAACTGATTAGGAGAAAGTAAGGTCTAAGCAGATGGTTTTCAGAAATGTGCTTACCACCATAATCCAATTGAGAGATAGTGACCAAGCATTTGATACTTGATACAGTATAAAAATTCCCACATTAACATGCCAAAAGAAATCAGAGTTGGAAAACATTTTAGAATAGTAATTCACTCCTTACTGTTTGTATTTTAGAAATATCAAGTGCAGAAAACCACACACAAAGGACTATTTCAATACCTGTAACTAAAATAGATATTAAGATGAATAGTCACAAAAACTGCAGATCATACGTGAACTTTCGAATTTCTAAACAACCTGGAACAATTGGTTCTGCTGAATCTAAAGCAGTAATATTAATTAGATTACAAATAACAGAAGAATATTAAGCCAAACACTTGGCAAATTGATGTTTGATTTGTGCTTTCTGCCAACACACTGCATTCTTTTATTGTGACATTTGCATTATTATTATTATTATTGAGTGATTCAACTATCAAACAAACAAATTTGAATTTATATGGATAATTAGCATGTTTTGAACTCAGCTGAAGTAGTCACACATGCTTGTAGAACTTCAAGGAGGAGAAACAAAAACATAAAGAATATTATTTCAAAAGGATGTCTCCAAATTTAGTTATTTAAGACTAAGAATTATATTCTAAAACCCTCATAGTAGGTGCCCAACAGAGCAGAAGATGTCTTCTTCTATTCTTATTTCTTAATAAGTACAAAAGATGACTAAGTAAATGATGAGTATATAATAGATAGGTATTTGTGCTTGCCATACATTAGACATAAATGCGCAGTTGACTTGTTATCTAAAAATCCCTGCTCTAAATTGTTGTTGTTTGTTGGACCTAGTAACAAGTATTGCTGACACGTAGAAGATCTTTTCTACCCATTATACTCCTTGCAGAGCTGCCCAGTCTTCTCAGTATTGCTGACTAGGTTGGATTTTACTGATGGGACAGATGAGTGGGATTGATCATGAGGCAAAAGTGACAATCAGGCTTGGAGTAGGAAAACAATCTTTGTAAGAATAATGGCAGTTCAAGATTATTCTGATATGACAGGGCTTTAAGATGTTTTTTGGATGGTTTTGGATATACATGAGAATGAAGGGTGCCAGTGATTATGAGCATTTCTTTTCTAAACATCCCTGCCAGCCCTTCTGCAGAATTTCTTTCTCTCTTCATCTTACTGTCTATTCTTCCTAAAGAACTTCCCCCCCCCCCCCCCAATGACAGAAACAGCCACTGTATATTTTCATGTGTACCATGGAGGAGGGATTAGGGCTGCTTGTAGTTCTTTGGCACAAGAAGGGAAAGGAAACCAGGAGAGGCAGTGAAAGATTTCAGGGGTTTCTGCTTTGCTTTCCACAGTGATGAAGGTGAGATGGGGAAGGAGAAATGGGGAACATGCACAAAACCAAGATCCTTTCCTCCTCCCTCGGCAGAAAGAGAAATGGCCTTTTCAAATAAAGGGTGGAGAAGGAAGAGGGTTCAGTCTAAGCAGTCCCAACCTTCTCAACGAAAGGTGAAATAAGTAGCTGCCTGCATAAACAATGGGCTGCTTTGGTCCTGACTGGAGTCGGATATACTTATTTCTTATGTATTATAACTCCCTTCTCAATATTCTTCCTCCCTTTCTCATATTCCCGTTTTTTTCCCAAGCAAGTAAATCAATGTTATTCACTTATTTCTAAAAGTAGCCACTATCCAGAAAATATTTCCTACACAAGCTTCAGCTAGAATATTTATTAACCTTTCTTGCTACCTCTTGTTTGTATCCTCTAGTGACAGCTTCCTTGAATGACATTTCAGTTGTTGGCTTTAGGACACCACTGCTTTTACAGCCTGAATTTCGATCAGTGCCATGAGTGAAATGAAGTATCTTGAGTTTGATTTTGTTTCCCTGTGTATTAAGAAATAGTGTACTCGAGGGCTTCTTGTGGTTGAAAGTCTTGGAAAGGTAGAATGACTGTGGTTTGGGGGTTTGGGAAGGGTGTGTGGGGTTTTGGGCGTTTTTTCCCCCCTCACTAGATTCTAGAGATTCCAGACACAGAGAAACTGGCTACAGTGAATAAGATTTTAGAGGAAAGGAAAGAAAAATGCTACACAGGGCAGAACTGTTAAACCTAGAGTTAGGTCTGCTGAAGAGAACAGCAGCGCTGGTGACGGACTGTGTAGAAGTTTAGGATGAATGTGTGGATTCAGCTTGGTAGTTAAAGCTATATGAAAATCTTTTGATCAGTCCTGCTGTCAGCATAATGGAGAGTGTTTTGCAATTAATGAGGCAACAGCTATGTAGAATATTTACATATTATCAGACCTTGCATACTATCACTCTCCCAGAGGTGAGTACAAAGTACTCCCCCCTTTTAAGATTAAACTAGAAAGATGTATGTCATTACCATGTATTACCTATGGGTTCAGCTTGGTTTTTTATCCTCCTTGTATTTGTTAGCTATAAAAAGTCATGATTGCCATTTCTATTTGAACACACCAAAAATTCCACATCTAGGCATAATCCCATTGTCCTACATGCTTTGCTAAGAAAAAGGTGATACCTTATTCCTAAGTCTTTGCAGATGAAAGGCCAAATTTCATCTATAAAAGACCAGTAATATGTAAATTCAGTATCAGTAGTAGTGGAAAAATTTTAATCAGAAAGGCATAAAGTGTGTGGATATTTTAATTTCTTCTCCCACTGTGTGGAGTTTATTTATGTGGATGGTTACCTAGGAAATGGCTGTAGGATAGCACTTGTTTAACTGTGTTGTCAGATTGATTGTCAGAGTTTTGAGCAGGGTTATAAGTAGTGGATGTGCTCTTGATGCTAGAAAAAAAATAAGATCAATTTGCTTTTTATTACCAATATCAAAGAAACTATGGTAGAATGAACCCTTAATAATTTTAATTTTTAAAATCTTGCTTGGCAATAAATTATGTACTCGTGGGCTAATTTAGCTTGAGTGAGTGAAAAAATATTTTCCATTGCTAAAATAATACTGCAGCATGAAAGAATACCTTGTGGCTTATTTAATGTAAATGTTGAACATTTACACCTTGTAATTTCGTCTTCTTGCAAACACTTGTCTAAAGTCTCTATGCGTGTGCTCAAAGTTTGAAGTTCTATATAAGTGTTTGCAGTCTATTCTGCCCATTAATTACCTTCTAAATAATCTGTCCCAAATTCCTCCATTCATAGTCTTTTATTTTCCAAAGATGTTATAAAATCCAACTATTTAACATATTGCCCTCTAGAGTGCTTCTGTAACATCTTTTTTACTTTGTAGTCTGTAAGTCTCATGGAAGAGAACCTTTCTTTGTTACTTTTTCTAAAGTTATTTTTCCAGGTGAATGCCCATAACAATTATTAAACATATTTTAAATATTGAAGGTCATGGTTTCACAAGTTTTCCCCTATTTGGTAATAATTTATACTTGTATAACATGAGTATAAGCTACCAACATAAATTGGAATCATTTTATAACCACTTAAAACAGGAATAATTGGCAGTAAATAGTGCAAGGTAGTGGAAATTTAGGTGATATGCATGCAATTATATGCTAAAAAAAATCAGTAAAACCTCTTCCAAATTACAACCATGGCATAAAGAAAATAAAAAAGAATCAATAAAGTTAAAACTATCCTTCATTGTCATTTGAAGTGCTAAGTAAAAAGAGAAGACTACATCATGCCTTCAGTGCCATAAAACCTCAGCTATAGTACACAACTGAGATTATATTGATTTTCAGAACCATAGGTACAACATTACTAACTCTTTTTAGCTCTGATGTCAAAACTGAGTTTGGTTTGTTTGAAGGTCCCATTAGATTTCAATTGTTGCTGTTTATTACAGCAACATATTAAATGTTATTAAAAGAGATTTCCTAGCTGCTTTGTACCTACAAGTCTAAGCAAAATAACTACAAAATATTAGTATATGCCCCAAAATTAAAAGTAAGATAGGTCACTGCAGAAAAGGAAAAAACCCAAAAGAAGTATTTGTTTTGTTTTTTTTTTTTTGGGGGTGGGGGGTGGGGGGTGGTTGTGTGTTGTTTTGCTGTTCTTATGTGACAGAAAAGCAGTTGTTTCTATTAGTTTTCCATTTTCCCCTTTAACATGTTCAGTAATTAGGTAAATGTTTTCACTAAGAACATTATAGAAACATGAAAAACTGAAAACAGGAGAATGAAAATAAAAGATATGAATGCATATATTAATACAACAGTGATAGGCACGTTGTACTACTAATTTCTGTTATTCATACAGAAACTGTGTTTTGAAACATTGTTGAAACTACCAGAAGATATTCTGCATGTACATTTGATCACTGCAGAATCTCAAGTATCTGACTCAGAATTTAGCTGCCATTTGTGGCATAGTGCACCCAAGTAGAGTTTGTGCAGAATTTCAGCTTTTGTTTACTGCTGTTCAGACAGAGTATCTCTAAATTTCCACTTATAAGCAAGGGGCTGTCTCTAAGTAAACTTTAAAATTAAAGGCAGGAAATTGATGATTGATAAAAGACTGTCATCAGAAAGAAACACTGTCTTTTGAGATCGAGGATGACCATTTTAGGGAAAACTTTACATTCTGCAAATTAGATGTTTGACACTGATCAGCATTTACAGGGCACCATATATGCAAAGAGCTTCTGAAAGAAATAATAATAATAATAATAATGATGATGATGATGATGAAAATAATATAGGTATGGCAAGCAGCCAGGAAGCTGAAAAGATAGAACAGCATGGAGGTAAGATCACTAAAGCATCAGCTGTGAAGAAACACAAAGAGAGAGAGTATTAAGGCTGTTAAGGGAAGAGCAGGACTAGAATACAAATAGCAGGGGGCTGGCATCATAGTATCAGGCAGGAGGTTGTCCCTGCCATGGAGTTCCACCTGAAGAATCACATAAGGAAGCTGGTTATGATAAGTAGGACTTCTGTGCTACTGAAGCTATAATGCTGTGGGACTTTGTGCATTGGAAGAACATGGACACTGAGAGGAGAAATAGGATGGAAAAAACCCCAACAGTATTACAGGACTAAATTGAGGCATGGAGAACCCTGAAACTGTAGCTGAGAATACAGTTAAGTGATATGCAAGCTTTTGATAGCTAAAGCTACAAGTCAAAGGTGTATTTAGAAGAAACACACATACACACAAAGAAAGAAAATACAAAAAAGTTTAAATCACATCTCCACTGATGTTCTGATGTCACTGTGTCCTGGTGTTCACTGGTTAAATTACCCATTTTTTCTGTAAGCAGGTGATTTAATCATTGTACATGTCATGGTTTAACCTCAGTCAGCAGCTAAGTACCACACAGCTGCTTGCTCACTCCCCTTCCCCAGTGGGATAGGGAAGAGAACCATAAAAAGGTAAATAAAGCCCATGGGTTGTGATAAGAACAGTTCGATAATTGAAATAAAGTGAAAATAATTATAATAACAATAACAATAATATATGTAATGAAGTGGAGACAGAGGGGAATAAAACCCAAGGGAAAAAATACCACAAATGATGCACAATACATTTCTCACTACCTGCTGACTGATGCCCAGCCAGTCCCCAAGCAGTGATTGGCGGCTCCCAGCCAACTCCTCCTCCCAGTTTTATTGGGATTTATATATATATATATATATATATAAAGAAAGAAAGAAAGAAAGAAAGAAAGATATGATTATGTATATAATACATATATATAATATACTTATAAATAAATACATAAATTTATAACTCTCCCAGTCACAGAGCGTGGCATTCTGTTGTATGGAATACCTCTTTGGTTAGTTCAGGTCAGCTGTCCTGGCTCTTGTGCACCTCCTCACATGCTCCTGGAAGAGCATGGGAAACTTGAAAAGTCCTTGATTTAGATTAAGCATTACTTTAGCAACAACTGAAACATCAGTGTGTTATAAACATTATTCTCATAATAAATCCAAAACACAGCACTGTTCCAGCTACTAAAATAGAAAGTTAACCCTATACCAGCCAAAACCAGGACAGTACATAATTCTGTGATCTATACATATGATATCTATACATGATATTTCTGATATGTGATATATGCAAAGTAAGGACAGGATACTTGGAAGCCAAAAGGACACAGCAGTGGAACTCAAGGCAATATTTACTTTTGCAGAATAAAATACTAAATCTCTGCCAAGATATTCTAGGGAAATGCTTAAAGAATTTACCCATCTCTGAAAGAAAATTCAGGCTCCTGTTGTTTAAGCAGGAGACAACTCCTGCCTGTTTTGTCATTTTAGGAAAAAAAACCACGAAAAAACAACACAAAACAACAACAACGACAACAAACCAAACACAAACCAACCAACCAACCAAAGAAAAACATAAAAAAACTTTTAGTGTATTTAATTCAATTTGCATTGTGTGCCTATGTAGGAAACTTCTTCTGTGTGAGTGTTCAAGGTGTGTATGTGTTCAAGCAGAAGCAGAGGAGGAGTTTAGTGTCTTTGCTGTAGAGAACTGGAAATTTGAATGATCATGTCAGTGTATGCAAACACTGAGTTAAGGGGATAGGACGTTTAAGAGCTGTGAATGGAAGTGCAAGGATCAGTAAAGAAATGAACAACTGAAAAGGAGTGCTGAGATGGAAAATGCAAATCATGTAACACTAAACTATTGAAGCAAAGAAATTGTTGGAAGTCAAGATGCAAAACAAGAATGATTAAAAATTATGCACTTCAAAAACAACTTACAAGGAAGACAAGGAGGAAGAAAGGCTTTAACAGAAGACCCTATTGTCATACAAACAGACAAAAGAAAAAAAAAAAAACAAAAACAAACTACAACTTCAAAGACCACACAGAGGATGCATTAGTTTTAATTGATTGGGGGAAAAATTCACAAATAAAATAAAAATATTAAAATTAAATTACACAGCTGAAAATGTGGGATACTGAGGATTACCTAAAAATAGTAGGGTGCCCAGGGCCAGCTTTGACTACAAAGTTTCAAAAACATTGCAATCTGTTGATTGTAAATTATTTAAGTACAGTAACTTTGCAGCACTTTTTACTTCAAATTTCTGTGACAGCAGGCTAGTCCTTTGCTGATTTATCAGGAGCTACATTTTTAAAACAGATTTGTAGGAAAACATATTTCCAGAACTTCATTTTTTCTTTGGTGTACACAATTTCTGACTACAAAACATATCTACTTGCAGAAGTTATAGGGTGTTTCAGAATACTTAGGACTGTAGATCTCCGTGTTCCATTATCTGTGTGATGTAGAAGTTGTTCCCAAATGATCTGGTTACAGAAAGCGAAAGAAGTGGCGATTTGTGCTACGCCTTTTTTTCAGGCAAAACAAAAAAAAGATGAGCATTGTGCCTGGTAGAAAGTGAATGGGTAACTCTTGAAAATCTCAAGAGTTATTTATATTTGCCTAATGAAAGATCTAAATTGTAGAGGTCTACATCTGAGAGAGTCTTTCATCTCAGTGCAGAGAAATAGGCTGCTCTAGGACACAATTGATATCACCATAAAGTAACTGGCTAAAAGAGATCAGTTGTATTATATTTATTTTATCCAATTCCTATTTTATTTTCACAGGGCCAGAGGTGAAGGGTTCAGACGTTTGTTTAAAGTAAATCCCACCCAGCCTGTCTGGTGTAGGACGTTCCTACTATATTCTTGATAAAATAGTAGGGAAGAACAAATGCCTCTTTCCTCTTCAAATAAAGAACAAAGAATTATAAGATTCCTTTTTCAAATGCTGCTTCTTGGGAGAAGGTATTTGCAAGATGTAGCCACTCACTCTAAGGCAAAGCATCTTTTTCTCATCAGGGAAAATCATGATACCAGGTGAAAAAGAAAAAAGATACCACAAATGTCAGCTTTCTCCAAATTCTGCCCTACCACCTGATACATCTATCATATCTATTCATTGATTAATTCTTTTATGAGCTTCAGTTATAACATCGCATATGTGGTTTGTGTCATGCATCTTGGAAGGCTGTGTCTAGATGACTCCCAGTATGCATGTCTTCATGTTAGATTAACAACTCCTTAGAGTCTTTTTCAGTCTCTCAAGTCTATCTTTTAGTCTGCACTAACCAGTTTAACAGCATGTACAATTTGGTTCTTTTTTCAGCCAGTGTGTCAGCTCATAGTCAGACATGAGTTCTGTCACCATTAAATCACAGCTGATACAGATAATCAGGTAGTTCATGCACCACTATTAAGTGACTGTCTTGTTTTCTGTGGTTTTGCTTTATATTTCCTCCAGATTGCAGCCAAAAGTCATACCTTCAGTAAAATAAAACATGTCTGATAATTTGATGTACAATGCAGTTGTTTGGTTTGGTTTTTGTGTGTGGTTTTTTGTTTGGTTGTTTTTTGTTTTTTTTTTCTTCCCTAGTGCTCTAGGACAGTTTAAAGTCAAGTAAATCCTCAAGAAGAATCATGGCACTATTTCTTGACTCAGAGACTGGTATAAGTTTGCTTGCATTTTCATAAATACATTATGGGAGAAAAAGCAGCTTTCTAGGGCTAACATCTCTCTTGCATCTCTGGGAGTGCAAAGATTACTACCTAATGTAAGTTCTAATAGAGTTCTTAAAAAGCTCTGAAGAGACCAATAAAGCTACCACAACATTTCTGTAAGGAATGGCTCTTATTTTCCACATTGTCACTACAGAGGACCAGTTTAGTTTGTTTTGTTGTACTACTTGCTTGTGTGTGTATTTTTTTTCTGGGCTGCGAGAAATACATTCTTCTTCTGATGAAGAAACTTTAGTACACTGATATTTTTTCCTCTGAGTATTCCTTCTTTTATTCTATGCAGAATCTTTCATTATTACTGACAGACATATTTCCTTATACTCCTTGGAACATGCTATGTTACACATTTTTTGTTGGAACAGCTTACAATACCTGCCTCCAAGTTCTTGTCACCTGTTGTATACTGGAATCTCCCTTGCAGGCTATGTGTGTGTTTTGGCTGATTCTTACTAACTAGCAGCCAGGCACCATGCTAGGAAAGCTAAAGCCCTGATAGAATTAAACATGGCCAGGGACATCAAAGGCAACAAGAAAAGCTTCTATAGGTATGCTTGTAATAAGACTAGAGAAAATGTGGACCCTCTCCAGAAGGAAACAGGAGACCTGGTTACACAGGATATTGAGAAGGCTGAGGTACTAAAGGATTTTTTTGCCTCATTCTTCACGGGTCACTTCAACCATACCTCCCAAGTCACAGAAGGCAAAGACAAGGGCTGGGAGAATATAGAACTCTCCACTGTAGGAAAAGAACAAGTTCGAGACCATTTAAGGAAACTGAAAGTGCATGAGTCCATGGGATATGATAAGAGGCGTCTGTAGGTCATGAGGGAACTGGTTGGTGGCTAAGCCACTATCTGTTGTATATGAGCAGTTGTGGAAGTCTGGTGAAGTTCCCACTGCCTGGAAAAGAGAAAACAAATTCCTTAATTTTAAAAGGGGAAATAAAGAAGACCCAGGAACTACAGGCTGGTTAGTCTCACCTCTGTGCGAGGTTCCATCATCAAGATGATGGAACATATCATCCTGGAAAGTATCTAAAGGTACATGGAAAATCAGGAGGTGATTGGTGACAGGCAACATGGCTTCATCAATGGAAAATAGTGCCTGAAAAGCTTGGTGGCCTTTTATGACAGCGTTACAGCACTGGTAAATGAGGGAAGAGTAATTTGATATCATCCACCTGCACTTATGAAAGCTTTTCACACTGTCCTGCACTACATCCACATGTCTAAATGGGACAAACATGGATCTCACAAACACACCACTTCATGGACAAGGAGTCATGGACAAACCATTCTACAGTTCTATGAACTCTGAAGGAAACAGAACTTCTCTTACATTTATACATCAATACCGTTCCACTTCCTGTCATATATCCTACTATTGTTTTTCTCCTCTACTAGAAGATCCATTTTCGGACTATATAGAATCAAATGCACTAACCTACTAATTTCTTGCAAAATTATTTACAAAATTTTCAAATGGTCTCCCAAAGACTAAAAGTATCCCATAAGTTTAAGGGGATTTCTTCCCAATTAATTTGAGGTTTAAAGGTGTTCCTTTCTTTTTTCTCGGTAGGGCAATAAGACCACATTTATGCTCCCTTGGCTTGAATGGTTAGAAAAATTGTTGTGTTAATATGTTGTAGAAGAGACCTAAAAAGATAGCAAAAATATTTTGGTTCATACACTACATTTTATTTAGTTTCCTTTCCTGTCATTTGGGGAGGTATTTTGCATTTCATGTATTAACAACAATGATGAATCCAGATGAGATGATACTTAGTTTACCTTTGCATTCATCATAGTGGTAATTTCTTCTAGTGTGACAAATCACGTTTCACCTTATATGTGGATCTCATTCCACAAGCAAATAACCATTTATTGTATTTCAGTGCTGCATGACTGTATTTGATTTATAAATATGGTCTACATAATAGGAAGATTTTCAGGCCATTCTATGGTTGCAGCTTTGTTCTGAATTCTGTTTAGTGCTGTTTCATATTCATTATCCTACATAATATTTGCTACCTCATTTATTTCAAAAAATGCTTTCATACTGAACTACAGTGTTTGTTGTGATTCATAGTTGTCTTCCTTTTACCTATATGTTTGTCAGTTGGTCTATGAGTTTGTATAGTAAGACAAACTGTTAATGAACCTTTATCAGTTTGATATTGTTATGAGACTCTTGAATTTGTATACTGCTGCAATCATACTCTTGGTGGAGCTTTTGTTTTATTTATCAGATTTTGCTATATATATACACGCACAGTTTCTGTTATCTGTATTTTAAACACATGTAAGGCACTGTCAGCAGAGGAAAAATGATCTAATAAATCTTACTGTTTTTCAAAGAGTAGAAATGTGTCATACACAATGTCATAAATATAAACCCATTTGTTTTCACATCCAAAAATGCATTTTTACAGTTATGTCACTGTTGGGTTATGACTATCACTTCCACTTTTAATAACTGAGAAGAAAAAACTGTTTAGAGAAATAAAAAATAGACTTATAAAATATGTGTCTGAAAGTGCAGAAATTACTAGGTCCACAAAAAGAAATTTTACTTATTGTCCATCTTACCTACTGAAAGTCATGATATTAGAAGAAAATACTGCAACTGCTTGAGAAAAACTAGATACCTAAATCTGTGAGCAGCAATGCATATGCATATGTATAAAATGCTACCTAATGTTGTTAATGTGTATTCTGAGGAGCACAGACCTTTATTCTTCCTTCTCAGGTTTCCCTGCTTTGTTCTGTGCTGGAAGGATCTGCTTTCTACCCATTAGGAAAGGAGATTCATAGCTACATTGTAAGTAGTCAATGAATCAAAAAGTCACCCTACTTTTGTGTGTTTAGAAAGGTGCCCTAGTTATAGGTTATTCAGTAATGTGAGACAGAGGAACTCTCAGAATTTTTTACAGATATTGTTCAATTCTTTTCATTAAATAATCAAGTTCTTGCTGAGCCACTAGGAACATGACTGGATATACATAAGATTCAGGTGCTCAACTACAAATTTGTAAAGCTGGCATTTAATGTCTCTGCGTTGAGTGTTCTTGGTGTTTTTCATTTGAAGTGTTTACTGGAGCATGTAGGTGAGTACACTAACCACCAGGTTCAGCAATTGTGATCCATTTCTTTCTCATTCTTACTGTAGCCCAGTGAAAGTTTAATATTTTAGGAAAGTGAAATGGCTTCAACAGAAGGGTATGAGATCACCTAGCAGCCACCACCAGGGCAAACCGCTTTCTCTGTCCTAGTGCTCTTAGCGCCCACCTGACGAAGAGAGGAAATAGCTTTAAATCTCCTTAGGCAGTAAAAGCAGACCTGGGTCAAGGAGAGACCAGTTGTATGTTTCCTTGCACAGCAATAAGAAGGTATGCTAGACAACCCCAAGGTGTGAATAATTGAAATGATCTAAGAATAAGAAACCTCATATTTTAAAAGAAAGGCAATGCCGGAAAAGAATCACATTTATTCACTTTGTACTTGTATTTTCTTTTGACGTATTTGAATAACTTTAAACTTTTTTTTTTTCTTCTTCCTTATTAAAAAGAACAAACAACTGAGAGATTTTACCAGGATTTAAAAACTGTTTACATGAGATTATGTAGGATCTCTTTGGGACCAGTTTTGACTTTCATAAACTGCTTGAGAACAACGGAAATTGATAAAAATTCATTGAAGTGTGAGTGCACTGAAGTGTGAGCAAAAAAGAAGTTACATAAATATTAATTTTTATTTTTTACTTCATGAGCTACTACACAAAGTAGTTAACTCTAAATAAAGGAGAGCTTTATGTGTGGACTTTTAAAAGTGCTGCACTATTTTATCACAGAAACGTGCATAACTGATATATTTGTAAAAACATGTCAGTGGAAATTTTGTATAGAATTATGACTCAAAGAAAAAAATATTAAAAAGCGGGTGAAGAAGAAAAGCCCTAAAAAGCACCTCCAACATTTCAGTTGAAAACTGTGATTTTATGAGATAAAGAAATTGTGTACTCTGAAGTATATGAACACTCACAAGCATTAGAATCATACAATTGTAGAATGGTTTGGGTTGGAAGGCACTTTAAAGATCACCTAGTTCCAACCCCAGTGCCATGGGCAGGGACACCTCCTACCAGACCAGGTTGCTCAAAGCCCCGTCCAACCTGGCCTTGAGCACCTCCAGGCACGGGGCATCTACAACTTCTCTGGACAACCTGTTCCAGTGCCCCGCAACTCTCAGAGCAAAGAATTTCTTCCCAATATCTAATCTGAATCTACCCTCTTTCAGTTTAAAGCCATTCCTGCTTGTCCTGTCACTACATGGCCTTGTAAAAAGTCCCTCTCCACCTTTCTTGTAGGCCCCCTTGAGGTGCTGGAAGGCTGCTATAAGGTCTCCCTGGAGACTTCTCTTCTCCAGGCTCAACAACCCTAGCTCTCTCAGCCTGTCTTCATAGAAGAGGTGTTCCGGCCCTCTGATCATCTTTGTGGCCCTGCTCTGGACTTGTTCCAACGGGTCCATGTCCTTCTTATATTGGGGCCCCCAGAGCTGAATGCAGTACTCCAGGTAAGGTCTCACAAGAGTGGAGTAGAGGGGGAGAATCACCTCCCTCAACCTGCTGGCCATGCTTCTTTTGATGCAGTCCTGGATACAGTTGGCTTTCTGGGCTGCAAGCTCACATTGCTGAGTCATGTTGAACTTCTCGTCCCCCAACATCCCCCAAGTCTTTCTCCTCAGGGCTGCTCTCAATCCATTCTGCAGCCTTTCTCTATTTGTGCTTGGGATAGCCCTGACCCACGTGCAGGACCTTGCACTTTGCCTTGTTGAATGTCATGAGGTTTGCAGGGGCCCAACCTCTCAAACCTGTCAGGGTCCCTCTGGATGGCCTCCCTTCCCTCCAGCTTGCTGAGTGCACCACGCAACCTGGTGTTGTCAGCAAACTTGCTGAGGGTGCAGTAAATCCCGATGTCCATGTCACCAACAAAGCTGTTAAACAGTGCTGGTCCCAATACCGATCCCTAAGGAATTGCACTCATCACTGGTCTCCACTTGGATATCGAGCTGTTGGTTACAACACTTTGAGTGTGAACATCCAGCAATTCCTTTTAGAAGGCCAAGAGGTAAATAGTGAGATAAATCTCTTGTAAATTAGATATCTAAGAACTGGGTGATTAAAGGTGATAGAATCATCATAGGCTCCTTTTACAGTTAGGAAAGACACTTTTAAATAACAAGTCGACCTAGTCTGAAGTGGAAGTCTTCATTGAAAACAAATTATATTGTAACATTCCTTTTTACTTTTCATTGACTCTCATTCAGCCATATGTTCAGATATGTTTTACATGAATGTCACCTCTATTTGCTTTTGATAAGGGCCTTAGTACCTCAAATAAATCTGACAGATAGAAAGAAGCTAGCAAATGTTCTCTGTAGTCAGCTACTGAAATACACCCTAAAATTCAGACACGCCTTTCATGTATATAGGCCAAGAAATTTAAGCTGTTTGACAAAGAATTCAGTGACTTGATTTCCAAATCTGTAAACAGGAAATTGGTGAGCTTGAGCACAGCAGCCAATGGTAAAAACAATAATATCAAGTTAGATGAAACATTCATTCAGAAGTTACATAACTATATATATATTTTTTTTTAATGGGAGCAATTTTATTAATAGGCACTGTGAATAGCCTGTTTTCATTTTTACTTGTAACACAGTGCTGTTGCAGAAGAAACTTTTAATTGCACATTCTCAATCGCTCTATGAGGAATATGTGAATATATAGTCCTCCCCCATCTGCATTGTGTTAGATTCAACAGATTGCAAAGAGAAAGAAAGAAAATGAAGATGCAAGGTTGGATGTCTCTTATTACCTGTGATTTTCTACAGTGGAGACATTGCTGTAAGAATTAGTCATATTAAGTTATCTTTCTATTTGATGCAAAGGAATAAGTGTGTTAATTTTACCCTTATTTTGGGGTAAATTAAACTTCAGTCTTGGTGGGCCTGCATCTCTCCATTGACTCTAAGAAAGTTACTAACTCAAATGTGGGTTGTTACTCTTGAGCCTTATACATCCTTCTGAATCACAGAATGGTTGAGATTGAAAGGGACCTCTGAATGTCATCTGATCAAACTCACCTGCTTAAGCAGGGACACCTGGATCCGGTTGCCCAAGACCATGTCCACACAGCTTTTGAGTATCTCTGAGGAGGGAGACTCTGCAATCTCTCTAGGCAACCTGTTCCATTACTTGCTCATCCTCACAGTAACACAGTATTTCCTGATGTTTAGATGGAATGTCCAGTGTTTCAATTTGTGCCCATTATTACCTGTCCTGTCACTGGGCACCACTGATAAGAGCCTGGCTCCACCCTCTTTGCAAACTCCCTTCATACACATTGATGAAATATCCCCTGAGCCTTTTCCAGGCTCAACAGTTCCGACTCTCCCAACCTTTCTTTACATAGTGATGTTCCAGCCCCTTCAACATCTCTGGGGCCCTGTGCTGTACTCTTTCTGGAAAAAAACCACTCATGATAATTTGTTAAACAGAAGGGGATATTTTCAGATATGCTGTGTGTCTGTTGATTCAAAGATGACATTTTCTTGAACTCTTGACCACCAAAGAGCATCTGTATTGCAGATACAAACAACTTCAAAAGTGGTAGCCTTTCTGGAACTAAGCGCTCCTGGTTTTTTTCTCCTTCTCTCTGTCCTCCCAACAGCTTTTACCTTTTTATATATGCCCTTTTTTAAGAGGTGTAGTTTTAAATTTATCGTTCACAGTTGGTTCATTGACTTGCCTTTCAATTTCGACTTGCTTTTTAATTTTACCTTGAATAAATAAATGCTATTATAGTGTGTACCTGGACTTTCTAAATTATTTTCTTTTTGTGCTCATTTCTGGCTTTCTATTTCTAATAGATGTAAGTCTTAGTCCACAAAGCATTACAGAACTGATACATAGTATAATGCATCCTAATTATACCTTTAAAATTTTTACTGGGTTTACCTGAAAAAGCATATTTTCTATTGGCTAAGTTTTTTCATCTATATGTATGGTAATGAGACTGCAAAATAACAGTAAATGCATCACTTATGGTAGAAGTGAGGAACACTGAGCTGTTAGAACATCTCCTTACTCATTGTTTTCGGACTTTAGTGGTATAAGAGCAGAGTTGCTGTATTTGGTCTGCTGGAATTGAGTTAATTTTCTGTGTAGCAGTCTGTATGTTGCTGTGTTTGAGATATGTGACTAAAAGTATTGATAACACAGCAGTGTTTTGGCTGTTGCTGAGCAGTCCTTGTACAACATTGAGGTTTTTTCTTCCTACCACTCTATCCCTGCAGCAAGTAGCCTACGGGCGCATAGAAAACTGGGAGAAGACACAGCTGGAGCAGCTGACCCAAAATGGACACAGGGGTAATCTGTATTGTAGGACAACCTGCTCAGAAGTAAAAGCTCAGGGAAAGGAAGAAGAAGAAGGACATTCATGATTACGGCTTTTGTCTTTACAAGTAACTGTTGCACATGCTTCCGGGGCTAAAATGGCTAAAACACCTGCCTACCAATGGGAAATAGTTCATAAATACTTTATTTTGCCTTGCTTGTGCATGCATCTTTGTTTCCCTTATAAACTGTCTATCGTGACTCACCGGTTTTTGGCTTTTGCTCTTCCAAGTCTACCCCCCATCACACTGGGTGAGCAAGCAACCGTGCTTAGCTGCTGGCCAGGGTCAACCTGTCCATACCCACCATAGCTGAGAAGGTTAAGTACCCCAATGCATATCTCCAGTACCCTTCTAGAGGCCTCCTGCATTCTAGAAACATCTCAAAAGGCATTTTCTGAAGGAAACAACAGGGTGAAGATTGATGTATCAAAATCAAAGTTCTAGACCAAAAAAACCCACAAACCTGTAATTCTGGAGCATTTGGTGCCTCTATGCAAACCAAACTGCAAAGCTTTTCACTCTAAAGTGAAAAAAATATTTAATATTACATATATGTTATTAAATAAAACTTTCTCAAATTTAACCATCATATATGATAAGAAAATTATCTCTGGTAGAAGCTGTAGCAACCCACTCATGTGTAATTATAAAATAATTTTAAAATAATGAAGTGAAAAATATAAATTTAATATCTGTCCTTTCACATAGTAACATTTTATGGTAGTTACTATGCTAAAACAACAAGAATTAAAAAAAAATTCCACCAAGAAAAAACCAAAAAGCAACCTCCAAAAAATCCAGAGCTGGTAAAAGAAAAACAAAGCAATAGAAAACAAACATAAATGTGTAAACTTTCATTTGTTATATCATTCTATATATCTGAGAAGTAAACCTCACAAAAACATTTTGAGATCTTCAGGTTGTCTTGCAAATAAAACAATAAACTTTTCTCATGGGTATTTTTAGCACTATTGCTTCACTGCCTTAGGAGTACTTAAGTATAAAACTTTATGTTTTGATGTTATTTCTAATTACTTCTTGCAAACAAAGCATATTTTAGAAATTCCACAGAATTATCAACTTGAGATAGGTTTTAATTATCAGGGATTTTACTTTTATTAAAAGCATATTTTTTTTTTTTATCTTCTGTGTCAAAATTGTTATTCTAAAAGGAAATATTTTTAGGTCAAGTGTTTACATCTCATGAGTCAGGCCTCAACAAATACAGGGTTTAGAACTGTGATAATAACCAGTGGAGGTGTCATGGAAACTTTGCCTTAGTCTCAACCTTGATAATAAGTGCCATGGATTTTTCTAAGCCTAAGGTTATTATTGCTTTCTCTGAAACCTTGATATGGCTGGGGTGGTATATTTAAGTTGGAGTTGAAACTGTAGTCTACCACACTGAATTAACCATAGTAGATTCTTAAAGCACTGAAGCTAGGAACTAAAGGTAAAAAAAATGTGTCTCAATATCTCTATACCTAGTGCTAAAAAGTAATTATTTGTTCCAAGTTTTAAAATAGTTTCTGTCCTACTAGGAAGTCTTCTTCAGCATGCATCACTGATAAATGCTCTTAGGAGGATTGTTCTCTGTATTAAGTGATACCCTACCAAAAATAGTCTGCAATCTACTCTGTGATGTGGGATTTAGCTGGCCTATATTTAGGCATCTGTATGTGACCTGGATACCAGCACAACTACTTTTGTCACTGGAGAACTAGTCAATACATTCACTGGAGGCTAGAGAACTGCTCATTTACCCTAAAGCAGACACCCCCATGTGATGTCTAGACTCTGTATCTCTAGAATCCATCAATTGTATTGACTAGACCTCCACTGGATATAGAAAGTGCATATAGACTTAGCTTACATGTAGACACTTCCATTGTAAACGTCTGAAGTTAGGGGTACCTGAATCCCACCTAAATTAAGGTTTGAAATACCGTGTTCTTTTTAGCTCTTGGCTTGTGAACATAGCCATGTTATTACATGTTTTAAACATGTTCCTTTGACTGCAAGGACAGGAGCAGGAGGAAGCCAGGTAGAACTGAATTGCTGCTAGTTTGATCACTGAAAAGGAGTGATACCTCTAACACTATGGCACAGGCATCTACCACTGGAAAAAGAACAAAACATCTTGTATATGTTTAAATTGTATATACTAAATCTAGACATACTTGCTAGTTTTGGGGTCTCAATACATACTGTGCTGCCTAAAGGGTTCTGCAAGCAAGTTCTATAACTATTTGATGTGTATCTAAGATTAAGCTAGGACTCTTGGCTTCAGGTCCACATAGAATAGGTGGGATTTTTCCCTATCAGCTTTTCCTGTCCCTTTTCCCTTACCCTTCCTTTCTTCCTTTCTATTTTTCTCTTCCCCTTGCATCATTCATACTGTATTCTACTTATTTATATTATTTTGCTCTTTCCTTGAACATGCTTTTATTCCCCTTCTTCCCTTTTTACCTTGTTCTAGCCAAGCAATAAGTCTTCCTGCTTATCAACTATATTGGTGCAGTAAAAAGGGACACTTGTTAAATATCAAGTAACATGCATTTTCTTTTCACAAAATACTTAACAGGAAGGAAAGTGTACAGGGTGAAGGAAAGAAACACAAATAATGCACTAACCTGGCTGTCATTCATTATTCACACACATATAACATTGCCTGTCTGCATATTAGCAATGAAGAATTAAGGGCTCAAAAGAAATTTTTGGTATTCCGGTTTCCAGTTTTAAGTGTCAAAACAGTTCCCAGCAGCTGCAAATTGCAAGATAAGACTCTAGGGTCACTTTCCAACAGAATCTTCAGAAAATTACAGGCATTAAAGGATCTTCTGATCATACATACATGCTGAGCAATTGTCTAGATTGTGTAAACAACTCATATATCATCATACTAAAGAAAGCCTGTTAACTCTCACTGGCTATTCAGAGAGTTAGATGACATGAGAGACCAGGTTCAAGTTTCTCTACCATGCTGACTATATATATCCTCTGTTTTCAGCAGCTCAACTGCTCAGCCCATATTGTCATTCATCTTCACCTAGCTGACAAACTGGATCTGGTGCACACAGTCATGGAGGATCAAGTACACCAGAATGAACCCTAGACAAGAGCTGTGCAACTTAGCAGAATCTGATGTCCAAATGAGTATTTCCTGAAGTCACATTTTGCATTTGCAGATAGACGTTATACTCTCTTTTTACCTGGAAACTTTGTAAGGGCCTTTCTCCATCACAGAGATGAGGAAAGGGTGCCTCATCACAGTCTTGCAATGTTTTTTTCTGTTGATTAAAACTTCAACAACAGAAGTTATGTGATGCTGCAAGAATCTCAGTTTTCACTCTAAGTAAAATTCTGACACCTGATTTCAAGAGATGCTTGACAGCGAAATCCAAGTGCATCTTTTAGTCTCCTAAGTAACTGACCAAAACACAGAATTCAAATTTCATTTGTTTTTAAATCAAAGATTTTGAAGGCATGATATTAAAAAGATGTTCTGTATGTATGACGTCAGAATCTTTCCATTTCTGATCTTGTGTCAACAAATATGAGAGCAAAGCAAAAGTCACCTCTAATATTTTAGTAATATTTCAGCTGTAAAAGTGCAACTATTTTAGCCATAACTCTTCAAAACCCATGCGAGTCAAACTTGAAAACAACTTGTGAGCACAAATCAGTTATTTTTTTCTCCAAATTATGAATAACTGGAAATTGGATTTCACTGTGGAAAGTTAAGGTCCTAGCAATGTGTCTTTATGATTAGTACTTGTGGTAGAAAGTTGGATGTTGAAGAAATGCAATGGACCCCTCTAGTAGGTAAGAGATTCTGCCATAAAGCCTTGCTCTTCACAGATGGAATTGGCATCACAAATACGTCATTTGAGTGGACAGCTCTCTGGCTATATCTGCATTTACCATTAGAGAACCAGAATATGAGGATAGACCTTAGGTGCTTCAGGATCAATGATGTGTTCCTGCATGTGCATCTGTTTATATCAGCTGTTGCCATATAACCCAGATGATACCAAGGTTGAAAATAAAACGTTGACCACATCATTTATATAGACAGAACGCTGGCAATGACAAATTAAAATGAGGAGTCCTGGCTTTATCATTGATATGAACACAGCCTTTTTATGAAGGACAGCGAGAATAAGCATTGGAGAGGAGGCCAGAGCTCTGTCCATTACAGGTATTGCCATGGAAGCCAGAAACATAAGAGATGTTGGTGAAGCCCTGGTAATGTCGAAGATGGGGACAGAGCTTTATCTGTGTCAAATGGTTGCTATGGAACACTGACTTTGTCAGAGGTGAGGTTAGAGCTCTGGCTGTGTCAGAAACGAGGATGGCACTCTGAGCATATCACTGTTTGCCTCAGATATTTGGCTATATTAAAGATAGCCAGGAATGGACACCTGTCTTTTTCAAGGCTGGGCATAGAGCACTGGCTATGTCAACATTTGCCATAAAGCTATCATTTTATCATATAGCAGGATAAAATTTTCAATATATCCGTGATTTACCATGTATGTCAGATGAATGAATAGATTTTTTTAATATATTTTAGATAGAGATTTGTCTCTGACCCAAATCAGAGATTGACAGCCTTCTCTGCCTGGGTTCAACACTGATATGTGTCTTCACTTGTCAGAGACATGAGTAAAGCTATATCCATACAAGAACTGTTGACAGGAGCCACTCCTCTATTACTCTGATTATTTCTCGTATACCTTCAAAGAAATACGGTATGAATAGGAGAAAAGTACATGTTTTATTTTGTGTGGTTAAAACGGCATGCTGATCACAGCAGACATAAGAATGAATTTTTATAAATAAAAAGATTTGTCTTTTTGTCATACACATGTTCCAAGTTACTTTAGGTAACACAAAAATCTGATTATATTAATGGCCATTTAATGCTTGTTTTTGTAAAGATGATAATGGTTATTTATGGGAAAACGAAAATGTGCTCCTATTTTTGTCAGATGTGCATTTAAAAATATTTTCTATGCTGGATTACTTGTTCCCAGAGACCAGCAAGATACTCTTAAAGTGCATTGATTTTGTCCTGGTACTGCACTAAACATGCATTTATTTTTAACAGTGTTTCAGATTTTGTTCTAAAAATCTCTTTGTACCTATGTATATAATGGAGGTCTGCATATGCCAAAAAATCAGATCAGTCTGAAAACTATCCAAGGTTCTGATCTGGTCAAGATGACCCAGTAGTTTTAGGCATTTTGCATATAAAATAACATCCATGCCAAGCTACAGTTGGGGAAGCCAGATTATGAAAGCTTACGCTTACAGAGAAGCAGAAACAGAATTTTTTGTAAGTCAGCGGCAGTTTTTAATTAAGTGAGGAAGAGAGAGATGAAAATATTTTTTTTTTTTTAAAAAAAAAGCTATATGTCTTCTTATATGGAAGGTGAATTAGTCTTTTTTTTAATGTAAAAAAGTAGAGGAGACGAGCTCTGTTAATTTTATTTGTAGTTCCTGTCATAGAATATAATCAAACAACTCTAAATACTGAAGTTATACCTGAGTGGCTTTTCCAAAAGTTAGTGTGTTGTTTCCTCAGGTGCAAATAATCGTGATCATGGTTAAATTACAGCAGAAGATGTAGTTGTGTCTTCATCAGTTAAACCTAGCTGGTAATTTTGCCTGAGAATCTGTGGGCCCCATCTCTGTAAGACCTTTTTCTGCTATACTTGTAAGCAATCCCCCTCATTGTTTGTGTCAGTCAGTCCTGGACTAGCCAGAGCTCAAAGGCAGAGACTAACAGGAGGCAATTAATCTCTCTAGAAAAAGCCGGAGAAAAGGCAAGTGTCCCTGATAGAGGGGAGGAAGGTCAAATTAAATCTTTCTTGTTACTGGGCAATATTTGTTTCTTCTTTTAATTGTTATTAAAGAAATTGACAACATGTATGTAATTAACTGAATTTTGAATAGTTGTGGTCAGATCTATGTCAGATGACATCGTATTGCATTACATATACTCAACTAGACAACATTTTAAATTGTAAAGGAAACTGGATCTGATGTACATGACATGCCCTTTTAAAAGGCATGCTTTTACTTTATTAATTAATACTTGGAGGTTGTTTATATTTAGCCATCAGCTCCATCTGGACCAGCAGCAAGATACCTTATGAAGGCACAGATAATGAGCTGTTACACTTTCATACAAATGCCTTGTGTTTTGTTATCAAAGTCTGTTTGTTAGTCTGTTCAGACTTTCAGATGGAGATAAAGTGTGATACAGAAGAGTAAATATGGAAACAAGTGAACTTTTTCCTTCCTTTGATAATGAAGCAATGGACTGAAGTTGGAGGGCAAAGAGGAATTCTCCAATGCATTGTTACCTAAAGGTCTCTGCAGAATTTCTTCCTCAGCAGTTCTGCATTTCTGCATGGATAAAGCTTTAACATTCTGCAGCACATGGCTAAAAGGCTTGATAAAGAACTTTTGTTAGTTACAGCCTTCTCCTGACTTAGATGCAAACCCTCCATGTGGTCTTAGTCCTGAGGTCTGCACTCTGATCTTCTATGAGCTATGGAAACTATGGACAGCATCTTTCCAAAATTCTAGGAAGAAAATCTTTCAAAAATGTTTTGTGTGATCCTTAAAAATCTGAGTGTACTTTGCCTTTAACATGGATTCATGACTAAGGAGCATGATTTGGGCTAGTTTTTCAGGATACATAGGTTTTATTCCCTGAGTGCAATACCCAAAGAAATTGTGCATAAAGATTTTTTTTTCTGAATGATAGGATGTTTAAATATGTAAATTAATTACACTGAGCTGTGATGACTTCTATGTTCTTTGCTTTACAACACTTACCTAAAATAAAATTGTGTAGTGTGTTCACCTGTATATTCTATTAAGAAGATACTCAAGTGTTTGCAATGAAAATTCAGATTTATCAAACAGCTTATGTTTTGTTTATATGGCTACAATCAGAATTTGAAATGGAATAGAAAAAGAAGAGTTGAAGAGGGAGATATAGTTCTGATACTAGTTGATAGGTGTTTATTTTGTAAGCATTAGAAATTAAAGAGCATACACAAAAGGAAAGCATGGGTGGAAGAGACAGTTCAGCTGGCAAGAGAAGAGAAAACCAATTGTCAGGTGGATTATTTTATCAATTAAAATAAATTATTTGTTGTTGTGACCTCCCTAAATAAAACTTGGTCAAATGAGACAAATTAATTCCTAACAGGACGTAATCAGCACAGATATCAAGTTAATAGTCAGAGGCTAGAATAAGACAGATTGATTTATTTACTCTCTGTGTATGCAGGTTAGGCCTCTAAGCTCATGTTGTCATTTAAGAACAGCTCTGTCCTTATGGCCCTGTAAAGAATAACATTTAAAGGGTATTTTGTATCTAAAGTGATTATTTTTTTAATCTTTCTCCCTCTGTCTGTATATATATATGTATGTATACACACAAACATTTTTTTTCTAGTTTTTCAAATATAGTACTACCATTGGAAGAAGTAAACATGTCGATATGACATTGTATGCTTCAGTACAGTCTGAATATCACAAAGGAAGAGAAATTTCTGGTGGTGATTATAGTCAGTTCTAATCTAGGGTGGTTTGTTGTGGGTTTTTTTCACAATTAATTAACTAAGAAAAAAAAATGGAGGAAATTTTATAAAACTTTACAAAACCATGCCACTCTAAGCTATTTATTAGAAATTAAACATTGCCTGAAAATTGTATTTAAGGCTCTGTGCCTGAAAATTGTTTTTAAGACTCTGTCCCAGTCTATCTTCTGACATGTCATTGACCTTTCTGCAATGTTGAGCAAGGCTTTGGTTCCTGCAGACATTCTCCAAGATGCAGGCATCTGCATCTTCCTTTTTCTGACTGTTTCATTGTATGAGATATTTGGTCTCCTTAGTACGAACTACAGTTCTTTGCTTCAGACCCTGGAACCTTGTGCCACAAATTTCTGTCCTGGAGCCTTATTCTCTGGTGTGTCTTTATATGCATTCTCTGAGAGTCATATCCACGTGGAAAACAAGTTAAACAATTAATTATTTAACCTTCATTTGTGTGTGGTCAGATCGGGGGTGTGGGGGTGTGGGTGGGTGGGGGGAGCGGAGGCAAGACACTGCCATATGCAATGAAGCAACGGCAAAATCCAAAACTGCAAATGTGTAAATCCTGATAACTTGTCACCAAATTGGAGTTGCTTACATTTCCTGGTAACTTTTTTTTGTGGGTTTGGGGGGTGGGGTTTCCTTAATTATTCCCTAGCTTTTTCCATGGATATACTCCCTGTGTTTTTCCACAGTAACATGACCATCAACAACTTGTAGAAGTCATGGTGTGGGGGTGGGAGGTGGGGGGGTGGGTTGGTGTTGGGTTTGTTGTTGTTGTTTGTTTGTTCTGTTTTGTTTTGTTCTGTTTTGGTTTTACCCAAGACAATCAGTTCCAGAACAAAAGGAAATGGGAAAACCTGGGAAATTATATTAGGATGAGGGTTCAATAGATTGCCTCTTCTGGTGGCACTGATAGCTTATCCTGGCTCAGTAAGGTTGTTGAGTGATAGTGTGAACATTGCCAAAGTTTATGAGCAACACTGTAGCCAGATTAATTTGTCTGACTTTTACGTTTTCAGAGTAACACCTTCTCTGTAGTGCATACACACACACCCTGAGACCTGAGTGTCTCCTAAGCTCCAGATCACCAGTGATCAATTATTGGTGGTTAAAAGAAATCACACAAAGCACATGTGCCACAGATATGTTGAGATATGACCTCCTTTTAATATATTTCACTTTCCTAACACCATACCGTCGTACCAACCTAATCAGAATCTTTGTTTTTCTAGTTCATTATTCTTTAAAGCTTATGATAGATGTTAGTTGCTCGAGAAGAGGCTACTTTAAATATCTCAGCATTCCTTTTACTGAGTTCTAAATTGTTTTTTCTTAGTTTTCTAGTCCTTAGACATAGTGTCCATTGTTCTGCAGGGTCACTTGAAAGATGATCAAGATTAATAACTTTTGACTCTTAAGTAAGGAGAATCAGAAGCTGATAGTATCATTTCATACTTCAATATTTTAATCCTTCAAAGAAGCAACACGAAAGCTTTCTATTAATTTGGTGAACATAGAATCTCATTTCTCATTTAGAAAAAGATATCAAAGAATCAAAGTGACAGAGACAATGGTATGTAGTCAGGGATGGAGACAGCCTTTGGCTTGGGCAGTAGGAAGCCAAGGTTTGCTGCTTTGTATAACATAAGCAAAAAACTCTGTCACTTCAGAACTGATAGGCATAACAGAAAGTGTATCATCTAGCTTTGATCAAATTCAATACCACTGAAAATTCCCAGCTTGTGCTTTGAAGGAGCTTTTGAGACTGTTTCATGTTGAGGAGGTAAGAACGTTCTATGGGACAGATACTTGAAATGAATTTTTGGAGCTTTGTCTGATACATTGTTAGGAAAAATGTCAGAAATTGCAATCAAAAAATCAGTTAACTAGATGACTCAGGTACATCATATCATATTATAATTCTACTTATAGTCTATTATTTATAACATAGCTAATACTGTTGTTATTCCTTTATGCCTTTGTATTATGTTAATTCTATTAGCAGGTGCAATTGATATGCTAATTTTCCTGGGGTTAAAGTAAAAAAAACAAAACAAAGGAAACCCAAAGAAAAGACAGTGAAACCTTTAGAAATTTTACCCCAAAAATCATAAGGAAAAAAGTAATATCTAATAATGAAAAGAAAAAACAAACCAAAAAAACCCCACAAAGTCTTAAATAGATATTAAATCAAATAATGTGTTAAATAAAAAGCAATGTTTACCAGTGAAAAAAGTGAGTTTGAAGTGTTTAGCTGTTTCAGATGATGACAGCCAGAAGTGAGAGACCTCAGGGACACAGGTTCGTTTCTTTTTTTCACGACATCACTTAAAACATAAGTCTGAGATAGCCTGATATACTATAATTAGTGTTTTCTTTCAAGCTTGGTACCTTACATGAAATCTTTTGCTACCCTTAATTATGGATGTCTTTGAAACAATATACAAAAAGAACACTTGTGAAAGTGTTGTTGGGAAACCACCTCTTATTCATGTAGGCTGTATGTGATGTTTTCTTCCACTGATTTGCTCTTATTTCTTGTTTAAAAGACCTGTGCCATCCCACTAAAATGCAAGTAACAATTCATTAATTGGCTCAATTAGAAATTAGACTTTATTAGACCCTAGTAGGAATTTTAAAATTATCTATATTTACTTTAAATTTTAGGAAATACCTAACGTATTTTAAAAAAAAAATATGGTTTCATATCTATGTCTTTTCAAAAGTTTATTTTGTAGAATCATAGACTCATACAAATGTAGAATCATAGAATAGTTTGGATTGGAAGGCGCCTTAAAGACCATCTAGTTCCAAACTGCTGCCATGGGCAGTGATACCTGCTACTAGACCAGGTTGCTCAAAGCCCCATCCAACCTGTCCTTGAACACTTCCAGGAATGGGGCATCCACAGCTTCTCCGGGCAACCACTTCCAGTGCCTCACAGCTCTCAGAGTGAAGAATTTCTTCCCAATATCTAATCTAAACCTACCCACTTTTAGTTTGAAACTATTACCTCTTATCCCATCACTACACTCTGTGATAAAGAGTGCCTCCTTCTCTTTCTTGTAGGCCCCCTTTACATATTGAAAGACCATAAGATCTTTCCAGAGCCTTCTCTTTTCCAGGCTGAACAACCCCAGCTCATAGAGTTTGTCCTCACATGCTTGAGCAGGCAGTTTCTCATGCAGTATCTTACTGCATAGTACACTTAAATATTACATCTAAGTTCTCCATATGGACTTTTTTAATCCAAATAGTTAAAGATACATGTGAATGGAGCTCTGTGAAATTTAGAAAGCGCTAAAATGCTAGTCTCAAATGAGGAATACTAATTTATGTTTATATTTGCATGAGTTTTACCCATTTACTGAGTTTTATTTTTTGGGCACATCTCCCTTAGCTTTCACTTTTCAATACTAAGAGAAGCAACACCAGCCTATTGTACAATAGTGATCTGTTGCTCTGATCATCCTGGTAAACTTTTTTTTCATGTGTTTTCATTTTATTTGAGCAAGGGAGACCAGAATTTTGTACAGTAATCTACATCAGGAAGGGCACTATTTGTTACACTTATACAGTTTATAACAGAAATTCTTCAACCAAGAGAATCTGGAATTTGTATTTTTCATGATGATTTTGGAATATTATCCAAAATTATTTTTACTTTGCATCCAGATAGGGAAGAGTGGAGGTTTTCTCTCTTTTCTGAGCCATTTACTGTCCCACTTGATTTCTGGGGATATTTCCATTCTCTCTGTTTAATAATCTGACTGTACTGGTACAAACTGTGACAGTAACGGTATCTCTTCATGTAATTTAAGCATCACAGAATTGTTTAGGTTGGAAGCGACCTCTTGAAATCATCTGGCCCAAGTCTCTCCCCTTCTTTGCCTTAGAAATGCATTGCTAACTCATAGTCAGCTTGCTGTCCAGTGGAACCCCCATGTCCGTTGTTTGCAGAGCTGCTTAGCCTCCAGTGTGTACTGGCATGTTCCCTTGTTGAATTACATAAGACTTCTGTCAGGCCACATATCTGTTATTTAGGTCATTAATAAAGATGTTGAACAGTATTGGATCCAGTAATAAGCCCAGGGATTATACCACTAGTGACCTACCTCCAGCCGGACTTTCAGCTACTGATCACAACCTCTGGGCATGGACCTTAAATCCGTTTTCAGTACACCTCACTGTCCACTTATCTAACATGGAACTGCTTTCAGCTTGTCTGTGAGACTGTCATGGGATATGGTATCAAAGGCTTTACTAAATTTGAGGTAAACAACATCCACTGCTTTCCCTTCATCCACCAAACTATTCACTTCATCATAGAAACATATCAAGTTGGTCAAGCATGATTTTCCCTTCATAAACCAATGCTGACTACTCCCCATCATCTTCTTATCTTTCATGTGTTTGAATATGCATTTCAGGAGGAACTTGTCCATCACCTTCCTAGGGACTGAGGTGAAGTTGACCTATGTGTAGATAGATCCCCTGATCATTTTTTGCCATTGTTGAAGATAGAAGTGATACATGGTCTCTTCCAGTCTTCAGGAACCTTTACCAAGCACCATCACTGTTCCAAGATAAAATTGAGTAGCCTTGCGATGACATCAGCTAGTGCAATCCATCATGACACATGGATTTATATATATATTCCATTTAAGTGCTCCTTAACCCAGTCCTCCTCCAAAAGGGTTAAGTTTTCTTTGTTCCAGACTTTTGCTGTGGTCTCAAGGAGTGGGGATTCTTGAAGGCTGAGTTCACTGGTAAAGATCAAAGTAAATAAGGCACTGAGTACCTTGGCCTTCTCCATGTCATTTGTCATCAGTTCCCCTGTACCATTCAACAGCAGTTCCATGTTTTTCTCAGTTTTCCTTTTCCTGTTAATGTACTTGTAGAACCCAGTCTTGTTGCCCTTCTGATCTATTCCCAGACTCAGTTCCAGGTCAGCCTTGGCTTTTCCACCTCAAGTCACTGCAAGATTGGACATCAATTCTACACTCTTGGAAAACAAGAGAACAAAATGAGAGGACACTTGTTTTCCAGCATCCTAAGGCCATGTCAGAGTTGCATAGTTACGGCTAAACTTTTTTCTAGCACCTAGTGGGAACAGTCTTTTGCCTCTGTTGTGCCTGAACCATGCTTGTTTCAGGGGCATAAAAGATCTACAGAATACTCTATTGCCTGGGGAAAAGTTTTCTCAGAAAAGAAAATTTTGCTTTAGCAATGGAAAGTGATAAAACTACTCTCATACACTCTGGATTAATATTTTAACCAAATTATTAAGTATTATTAAATCAAGTATTAAAACAAAAAAAATATTAGTTTCTCTTTGTGATTGTTTATTATAAAGCACAGTCAGGCTTACATGCAGTCCTGTAAAAGATACAGTCCTATAAAAGAATGAAATGTTAAATTGGCACTGTGCCAGAGACACTCCCTTCCAATTTCTCTTACCATACACTTCCTACCCAAGATCTTCAGTATGTGTGTATCATCTAACACTCTGACACAATTACTACAGACATGCAGAACAGATTGGGTTCTCCAAAGAATTTAAGTTTTCTAATGCCTCAAACTTTTATGAACTGTCTAGGTAATCTGAATTACCTGCAATAATGTAGAGAGGCAAATGGTACTTTTTCTGCCACTCTTCTGAAATAATAGTGGATGTGACTGCTTGCTATTATATCCCACTTTGGCTTTATACTTTCAGCTGAGTTTCTAAGATTCTTTTGGGTATCTAGGGTTTGGGGAAGGAGGTATTGATATTTTTTTTCACCCCACTTTATTCCTAGGCACACATTTTTGTTTGTCATGTAGTCAGAACATAGAATATCTTTTCTTATCAACAAACTCAGAGGGGATTCTGCCTTGCTGCATGCTTCATCTCTATGTATTCATTCTCTGACAGAATAAACCCATTCTAAATCAATCTCCTCTCCAATGTTTTCTGTATTCACATACAGTATTGTTCCTTTTGTGTGTCCTGGTTTCAGCTGGAATGGAGTTAACTTTCTTCTTAGTAGCTGGTGAAGTCCTGTGATTTGGATTTGGTGTGAGACCAATGTTGACAACACACTGATGGGTTTGGTTGTTGCTGGGTCATGTTTATACTAAGTCAATGACTTTTCTGTTTCTTAGGCCCTGCCCACAAGAGTGCTGGAGGGCCACGGGAAATTGGGAGTGGACACAGCCAGGTCAGGCTGACCTGAACCAGCCAAAGAGGTATTCCGTACCATGGGGCATCATGCTTGGAATACAAACCTGGGGGGTTAGCTGGGGCAGGGAGGATCATTGCTCAGGGACTGGGGGGACGTTGGTCAGCAGGTGGTGCGCAGTTGTGCTGTGCATCACTTGTTTTCCCTTCTCCTTTTCCTTTGGATTTTATCCTTTTCTCCACCTTTCCACTATAACTGTCATTGTTGTTATTATTATCATTATTATTATTATTTTTATTCTTGCTATTATTGTTATTGTTGTTGTTCTTACCTTTTTATTCTGTTTAGATTATTAAATTGTTCTTATCTCAACCCTCGAGTTTTACATTCCTTTCTGATTCTCCTCCCCCCCCCTTCAGGTGAGGGGGAGTGAACAAGTGGCTGTGTGGTGCTTGGTTGCCAACTGGGGTTAAATCATTACAGTCCATTTTGGCACCCAATGTGGGGCACGAAGGGTTGAGATAACGACAGGTCTAATCAGACCGTGTTAAATTGTTTTCAGTATTCATTGTACTAGCTTAATAATAATTGGCTACAATGCTGTCTTCTCTGCTTTTGAATTTGCTGCCCATGGTCTCAGGGTTGAACTCTCTTGTTTATTTAAAGTATGTGTTCCCTGTTTGTTTACATTCAGACCTGGCCTACAGTGTTGTATATATATTACTAGTTTATAATATGATGGACTTGTTGGTTAAGAAACTAATCTGGTCTGTGTACTCGGTGTTGTGGCCTCTGAGTGTCTGGTGGCCCCTGCGGGGGAATGCCAACAACTGCCCCTTTGGCTTTGTTTTCCCAGAGAGTTGGCCTATGGGTGGGGTCCAGATCTCCTCCTTCTCCTCAGGGCTAATTAATGAAATGTAGGAATTTAGGAGACTCTGAGTATCTTTGGTCTGCTGGAGGCCCCATACTGTCAGTCCTGAACCTAGGGACAGGAATACTGAATGCGGTTTTCATGTTCTGGAACTGGTGGAATTAGAGTCAAAACACAGCACTGTACAAGCTACAAAGAAGAAAGTTAACTCCATCCCAGCTGAAACCAGGACATTTTGCAATTCCTTGTGGAAAAAAAACATATTTAATTTGGAAGCTGTATTCTAGTGGCAATAATTAGTAGTCTCCAAAAGTGAATTGCATAACTTTTTGTATTGCATCTTCATCTTTCTGTCACTGATTTTTTTTTTTTTGTCAGGGCCTAAGGCCTTCACTAATTAAAATGTCAATGATATCCTGAGGAACCTTTTGATGCTATACTCTGGTTGATACTGTCATAAAATTACCGTACTGTAGTAGCACTTCTATGAGGATGTTGAACCCATCACAACCTGTCTGCAGTTTTTTGTATCCCATATAGACTTAATCAATGATTTTCAAGCAGCAATACTTTTGGACAATTGGATGACAGAAGCAAGAAGATTCCTACTGGGAATGACATCTGAGAACAGAAAAATCTCCAAACAGAATCTCCAAAATAGAAATAAAAAGGCATGGATTTCAAAGAACACAGGAATTTGAGATGGAAACCTCAGCGACCAATACAAACAAAACTGAGACCTGAAGGAAGTAGAAAGAGGTTTGTTTTGACAGGAAAGCTCAGGAACTCTACCAAAACAACCTGACATTTCCCTGAGCCTGAGCAATGCTCCAGAGTAGTACAGAAGAGATATGCATGTAGAGATCGTTAAATCTGCCATGTCTGTTTGTTTGTGTTCTGCTAAATAAAGAGGGTGATTGTGTTTAATCGTAGCTTTTGACCTGTTTGCTTGCTGGTTCCTGTTTAAGAGGTACACTGTTGTTTCGGAATACTCATGTCTTCAGTCTTATGATGAAACACTACATCTATATTGGTTGGAATTTTGGCATTACTCCTGTGATTGAACATCCAGCTATAGGATCCAAACTCAGAGAACTTGTCTTGATCTCTCAAGCTCAGTTTGGGGCCTATGCAAATTTCAAAGTGAGGTCCAGTGTATGTGGCCTCCGGGGCAATAACTTTAGTGTGCTCATGAGCAAACAGCTCCGTCAAGGCTAAACTACAGCAAGTGCCTCTTGCAATTCAAACCTGCCTAAAAGAGTCATCTAACATCCTCTGTGACAGTTCACTTAACTTCCCTGTACTGGCATCATAGCTTACGCTGTGGCTAAGTCAAAAGCAGGAGATCCAATTAACAGAGTCTTTGGTAACCTCTTCTGAAAGTCAACACAAAATGGCAGCAGCTAGAGAAAACTCTGAGTGAATTAACTGTTAGCAACTCCTATCAGCAGGATAGAGAAATAGAAAAGCTTCATTCCAACACCTGTTAAGACTTTTTTTATTTGTTTGTTTGTTTGTTTGCTTTGTTAACTTACACTTGTGACAAGCAAGTTTAAGAGTAATGCGAAGATATCAGGTTAATGCTTAATACTACTACAACCTTCCTATGGCCTTTTTCAGTTTTCATTCCAAATAATTTCAAGTTTTAGACACATATCTTCTAGGGAAGAATACCAACCTTATGTGGCTATCTACATCTCAGTGTTTCAAATGCTATATATATATATATATATATATATATATATATATATATATATATATGTATGGCTGGTTACTCCTCCAATAAAAAAGCACCCATACTAGCCTGGGCACAAGCTCAGTTCAGCCAGTATACTGATTCATCATGGTTAACTGCAGAACACGAGCTGAGTAAAAGGGCAAGTATAAGATTGCTGTTTTGAACACATGGTTAGGGACTAATTATTTCCTTTTATGTCCATAAGGAGGTACACCTCTCAGATTGTTTTTGTAAATGGTATTTCAGATGAAAGGCTCAGCAACACCTTTGTATGCCTGACATTAAATGTTTTTGCAGATCTGGTCTTTCAGCTTTTTTCAGTGCCATTTAAATTTCTTCAAATAACTTTAGTGAGGTTATATGTATACACATAAATATATGTCCATTCACAGTCCTGCAAACAAAAGCGGAAAATTGGAACCTTTTATTAATCTAGGATAAATACTTTTAAGTGTCTCAGGTTTTGAAAAATGTTAGAAAAGGTAGGCTGACACATAGCACATTTTCAAACATGTCTGTTAGTATATATTCATACACACACATATATTTGTGTACACAAATATTAGACCATTCCGTTTTCCTTATTTCCCAGTGAAAAAAACATTCAGAAGACTGGGCCACACAACATATATGTTTATCCATCAAGTACAAAATTAACTTGTTTTCAACAAGGAAAAAATGAGGCTTAAATTTTAATTATACATGTGCATGAATAAGTATTTTGTGAAACAAACCATGAAGGGATTTTTGCTAGTTGAAAAATATTTCCCACTTAGAAGTTGTATTATAAGGGAAAAGTCATGATCAAAATTAAAATATTGATAATGTTAAATCACAAAGAAATTGCTTATAGTAGCATTAAAATAACTTAGCTAATGTACAATTATAGGTCAAAAACTAGATTGAGGAAATGGTTTTTGTAATAAAATTCTAATGCTGAGAAGCCTTTCTTGTAGAGTTCATTTTTAAAAGACATTTTAATGCATGTTACTCTCTTTAAATAAAGGTTTGTATACACACATAGCATTCAGTGGTATTTCTAAGTAATTAACATTCTTATTCCTAAATCACAGTAATACTAAAATGAATAGCATTGTTGTTTCAGAAGCATGCAAGATACAGCACAGACAAAATAGGGGACAAAATTATAGAAGAGAGAAGTTAGCAAAACATAATATTTTTTGGCTTGCTCTAGAAGGACACATTAGAAATGTAATTACATAGCATTGTTACATGGCATAATTCAATAAGTATTTATGGAATGCTTTATTTTGACACAGTAACAGCAGCAGTGTTCTACAAAGGTATCAGATACTTCCATAATATTCTATTTTATTATTGATTATATATACTTCTATACCTAAGCATATATATTTTATATATATTCATGCAGTTCAGTTCAATATAATGGAAGAAACTTGGACCAGATTCAGAATATTAACTCAGAATGTTTTTAGATTTCACTGTTCACAAGTTTTTAACCATGTGGCTGCTTTTCATTAGATGCAAATACTCTTATTTAACACCCTTAATTACTATATTTTCTTTCACATGGAAAAATTCTGGAATTCATCTAACAGTGGTATGAAGCAATTGTGTTGTGTTGAATAGTTAGTTAATAATTTAGAATACATATAAAACCTCAAAATATAACACTGTGTTGGAAATCATAATCCCAGCTTCATAAAATAATAGGGATTTAGCTGTACTTTTTAAAAAAATTAGTGTGTGTGTAAATGTAAACACAATTCAATGATTAATGCTTAATAATTGTAACCTATACTGTATGATTTGATACTTATTATACCCAACATCCCCAAAATCTATCCTGCATGATTAAATACTGTGTATTTATGGTTATACATTAGCTATAGTTATAAATACTCATGGACAAGCACACCTACTTACATATGTTGGATGATGTATGTTAGTTAACACTTTATTCACTGAAACGCAGGAGTTTACAATCAGTGATGAACATAGATAATTTCATTAGGGAAAGACAATGAGCATTTTGTGATCAACCTGCTTCTGGTAGGAGATGTAATTTTTGGCACTTTGTGAATAATAAAATAGATCAAGTTTAGTTATAGTATTACAAATTATGTTTCTTTACCAAAAAGGTTTAGATGTAATAAACAGATCCATACCACATATCTCTGCACTGTTTGCTTAATTTTATTTTTCCCATAAAGATGTAATATCAGTAAATTATTTTACAGTTAACATGCTAAAACACAAAGCTTAAGCATTAAAATTGCATTTACTGTAAAATAATATAAAACCAACTCACCAGAAAAATGAAGTTTTCAGTGCAAATATGCTATATATTCACATGAACACTTAGAGGGGAATTCAAGCTTCAAAATAATGCTACTTCCAGAAACTGTTCATTTGTTCATTTATTTGTTGGTTTGATTGTTTCTAAAACCTCATATGAAACAAGAAGAAATTTTAAGGAAGAACATTGTGGTTTATAATTTCTAAGGTAATATATGTAGATAGAAACATTCATATCAAAGCCTTTAATATTCTGAATGAAGAAAGATGGGTAATGTTTTAATATTTCAGAAATTCTAAAAGAAAAAAAACATAGCCCTGCTGTTTATCTCACAATTTTGGCAATTGCCTTCTTCTCTAAAAAGTTCCATTCTGTGAATATTCTATGGGTATAAAGCATTTTTAACTGTAACCATACTCTATACCTTCAAATTTAACTTAAGGGAATGCTGCCTATTTTTTTCAAATTGATATCATGACTATCATATTAGCACAAGTTTCCTCAGTATAATTGCTTTAAAACAGGCAGACATCAATCCCTTAAAAGATCTTCATTTTAGTTTCCTATAAACTCTAAAAAATTTGACTATTTTTCTTAAGTATGACTGAGTCATATGAACTTGTTTAAACCCAATAAAAGATGAAAGAAGTTACTTTTAGAATTCACTATTATTCTACAAGAAATCACTCTCTGTTTTTCTGTCAGTAAAGTTGTCATGTGATTTCTGAGATTCCTGCTGCAATCTTTTCTCTATCAAAATTAAAGTAAAATCTTCTAGCATAGTCTTCCTTCTGCTGTTCAATGAGTTTTCGTTTAAAACTAAGGGAGTTAAAAAGACAGCTGGAATAAAAAGCATCTATTTTAGACTCCCTGTTGTAAAATGTGGTCATACTGGATTTAAGTGCCTTCATTCTGAGCATGAAAAGACAAGTTTGTTATTTCCATTGCCTAAATAGAGTTGCTGGCATATTATCCTCACACAAGAAGATACCACAATCACATGTTAAAGGCTGTTTGAAAGAAAGAGGAAACACTATCAAGCCACCTTGTTAAAGATTTTTCAAAGACAAAAAGGGTGGAATACATCTGATTTGATGTAGATACTTGGTAATACAGATGCCTACAGGAGCTAGTCATGCTAAGCTATATTTATAGCCAATAGCAAGAGATAAGAACTTCTCTAGTCATTATTCATCTCATCCCAAAGAACTGTAATAAAAAAGCCTTTTTCTCCCTATTGACTGTAAAGAGACCTTAGGGTACCAGCTACTTTCCAAACATGTATATAACAGATGCCTACATTTTTTTAGGTAAAATCATGAAAATAGTTAAATATTCTTTTATCTAGATATACAAAAAAGAATGAACACAGTCCTTATCTACCTGCTCGTTATTATTAGATATGAACTTTTTTTCCTAGACTTCAGTTCCTACATCACTGAATAGAAAACAGATTTGTGCTTCGCAAAACTGTAAATGTAGTCTTTGTCTGATGCACAGATCTACATAATCATGTTGTAGAAGTAGCTAACAATAATTGTCATCTTCAAACCTAATGCTTTTTAAAATTAGATTTTTAAAATAATTTTGAAAATAGTTCTATTTATCCAATTTTAAATAAAAATATCCTTCTTTGTCTTTCTGAACTGAGAATAAAGGCACAGAGTGTCAGTGTAGAAATGGATCTACTGTTTTCCTTGTCCATCTAAAGTTAGTGTGCAGCAGAAAGAATAATAATGAAAAAGAAGATAGGCAGATCGCATCCATCCAGATGCAAATGGAGTACTCATTTCTATCAGCACTAAAAAGACCTCTCCAGTAAACATGTACTATGAGTTCTTAAAATAACAAACACTAATTCAGCTCATTAGGGGCAGAAAACTTACCAGATTTTTACTAGGCCTGTGTCAAAAATCAAGATTTGAAGAAACACAGATTCATTGTATAAGTAGTTTCTTTAACATTATAAAGTAATTGTTAAAATATTAATTTTATTTTTTTTATTTATTTATAAGTATAAATTATATCTTACCAGATTTCTTTCAGAAATGCGTGTATTAAAGCCAATTGAGATGACAGAGAGGAGGTAAGGTTAATCAGGACAACATTTAGTAAATTGAAATCTTTCTGCAGAGAAAATGGTAACAGTGGTAGCCTTTTCTCATGATACATTAGGGAACCTTGACACTATTTCTAGATGTAATAATATTCATCAGCTTTGTCTCCCAGGAGAAAAAGAGAGCTGAAGATTTTATTGAAAAGCTATTAAAACACTTTTCACTGAATTAAAAACAACTAAGACTTTCTGAGTTTTTTAAAGTTACTGAGCATTCACTAGATATCATGGGGTTTTGTCAACTACTGGAAGGGAGAGAAAAATGTCACCAGAGTATCCCAAGACTTATCAAATAATAAACCAGTGTTGTAATGAAAATCATGGTCCTCTACTATCTGACTTTTCAAGAAACACAGCATTCCCCATTTCAAATCTCTGAAGTATTTGTGGCCATCTGATCATACTGTACAGTTTTTTGCTCCAGTCATTCTGAGAAGTGAAGTCTTTCAGAGAGTGCCTAACAAATCCTATTGAGACTAGTGTTAAATGAGAACTAATAAAGCATAAAAATCCTAAATGATTTCTGTTTCTACATTACTGAGCAAAGTTTAGCATGAAAGGATATATTTCCTATAAAGATTAAAAAAAAAAAGCAAGCAATAATATGATGCAGCTATTTTATACCATTTCATTCAAAATAGATTTTGAAATTCAAAGAACACTTGCAAAAGTTATTAAGAGTAAGTGTCCATTCATTAGCGTTGTTCATTCTGATACATGAGGCATGAAAAACTTGTCTCCCGTAACAGAGTACTTAGCCACAGGTATATTTTAAAGAACCCAATAAAGCCCTTAGACTAGAAGATAATTATTGACCTTATAGAGATACACATAATTAAGTCCTTCACTGGATTTGGAAAGAAAATGTCAAGAATGAAGCTCATCTGGAATTTTATTCCTGCTTATTTGTCAGAAAAGTGATTAAAAACTTAGTTCTCCTTAATGTATCAAAAAGTAAGTATAAGACTTGGGGGGTGGGGTGGGGTCGGGGAAGGTCAGAGTATGTGAAAACACAGCTGTTAGTCCCAGAGAAGAGATGGGAACATCTATTTTAAATTGGTAATTTGGTGATGTTAACATGATTCAAAGAGATTTCTGGATTCACTAAACCCTTATTTAGGAAGAAAATGAGACATAAGTGATTTTACACTATTACCTTTCATTCCCATTAGTTTTATAATATCTTATCTTAAGGTGGCTGTAGATAACACAATTGAGCCAATATAATAGTTCACTAGAAGGAAAGGTCACCTTTTCTTATCCCTTCTCCCATACTCTTTTCTACTTTCCTTCTTATTTGTGTGGCCTTTTGTCCTTGGCCAACTTCATGGTGAGCTGATTCAGTTCATTGATCTGGCAGAAAATTAACCAAAGAAAAATGCCTTTTAAAAGAAAGAATATTTTTGCAGGTTTAATGAATTGAGGCATCTATTGGCACAAGTGCCCAGACAGGAGCAGAAGGCAGCAAAGTTAGAGGGAACGTGCCTTTTGTTGGCTGCACATTGTTGATTCATCACAGCTGTGGAGTATAAGCACACCCTGAGTGACCTTTATTCAGCCGCTGCTCTGTGAAGGCAACTGAAGCATTGCCTTCACATTAAATACATGTCTGGCTCATCTGAAGTGTAAGGGCTTTTCAGTGTATTTCAGTTAATCTCACACAGAAGTGTTTCTGCTTTGTTTACATAGGGAGAAAATGTTTATGTATTTCTTTGTGAAGTCATTATTAATATAAAGCAAAGTAAAAAAAATCCCATTAAGAATTAAGCTAATTCTGTGTTTGTTTTTTTTTTCTTTGCGAAGTCAAAATAGTTGTATTTCTTTTTTGAAGTGTTTCTGCCAGTGTTCATGTGTGCAGGACTGTGAGGAATTTGCAGTAACAAATGTGGCAGTTTATCTAAGTCCTTTTTTGCATCAACAGTGTGAAAAAAAATGCCTAAAGGTAAAAAAGAAAACTGTGAATTAGACCTTTGTCAAGTGGAGTTAGCTGCAGGCTTCATAAGGAAAGCAGAATTTGACAAAAGTGTAAAATGCTGAATTTCTGAAGTTTATAGCCTCAAAACTTGTTGACAGCACTTGTAAGCACAGATCCAGAAAGCAAATCTCTAATTTAGGCAACGAAGCTGGTGAAGGGCCGAGAGAATAAGTCTTAGGAGAAGCAGCTGAGGGAACTGGGGTCGTTGTGTCTGGAGAGAAGACTCAGAGTGGACCTTATTGCTCTCTACAACTACCTGAAAGGAGGTTGTAGTGGGGTGGGGGTTGGTCTCTTCTCCCAGACAACAAGCAACAGGACAAGAGGAAACAGCTTCAAATTGCACTAGGGGAGGTTTAGATTGGAAATTAGGAAAAATTTCTTCACTGAAAAGGATGGTGAAGCATTGGAACAGGCTGCTCAGGGAGGTGGTGGAATCACCATCCCTGGACGTGTTTAAAAATGTGTTGATGTGGTGCTTAGGGACATGGTTTACTGATGGGTTTAGCAATCCTGGGTTAACAGTTGATGATCTCAAAAGTCTTTTCCAACCTATATGTTGCTATGACTCTATAATTGATTCTATGATACATAATTTTGAAATTATTTAGCCTGTAATGAGTGACTATAGCAGATGGATTTACTGCTATAAAAGTACAGTTTCTGTTGTCTGTTTTCCCTTAGCCATTTGCTCTGTATGGAAATAGGTCCTGACATTCAGTTCTATACCATAACGGTTTTTAAACACTGTCAGTGTAAGTCAAGCACCCACACTTCAGAGTGCCCTGGCTTTGTATTTGTCATTAACATGTGGAATCCTTTGCAAAGACCCAAGCAATATAATCTAGTCTAAATAACAGAAAATATGTTCACATAGTTAAAGGGTACAAGAAGATAACTCAGGAAATGCAACATTAAGGCAGTAGGTGTAACCTTTCCTCTGTTTTTATACATGTGCATTGTGAAATGTTCTTCAATGTTATTATCATATCCTATGGGTATAAGAAGACTTGTCTCATACACTCTACAGTTTGCCTATACAGACTGAAAAAAAACCCAGGTTGTCTGTCTTTATGTTGCAGTAGTTTATAAGAAGAAAGATATTATTTCTAATGTAAGCAAAATCATATAGTTCTCTAGACTTTCAATTCACCTTTCTTTACAGACAAACCCCTTTTTCTTACCCCAATGCATATACGTGTGTGTGTGTGTGTGTGTGTGTGTGTCTATGATTTTGTTTATGTGTGTATACATATGAGTGTGTTTTTCAGTTACTAAGCAACATTAAATTTGTGCCATTTCTTCTGGAACAAAGACTCAGACTTAGAAAGAGAAAAAATTAAAGCAATTCTAGTGTAACATTTATCCTGATTCTGCTGCTGTCTTAGAGAACTTGGAGGTTCTACTGTGGCAGGCTGAATTAGAGGATTACCTTCAGGTTCACGATCCACATGGACTAGATGACAGTGTTCCAGTTGCATTCTGAACTGCAACATCAATATTTACTGGAAGTGCTTGTTCTGGTAATGTCATACTTTCCTTAAACTTAGGGCTTTCCTGGTTCCACTTTGACATATGCATGCTCTCTGAAACAGGACAAAGAAGTGTCCGGTGAATCACAGAAGTCATACTGGTAAAGTAATAATACTGCCTTACAGTGGCAGTATTTTTCTTATATAAGGATATATAAATAATTACTGTTTATGGAATAGTATCCTAGTATCAGTATAGTCATGGGAAAATTCCCATTAATTTCAGTAGGACTGTGGTAAGCTTTATGTTAAATGTTCCCATGGGCTGACCAAAACCATAATTTGTGTTGTGAAAGTACTAGCAGTTTTTATCTTTACATATAAAATGCTAAGACATCATCTAGGATTTTTATTCTTTGGTTTAAACTACTTCAAAATTTAGTACATATTCAGTAAGAATAAATATTGATTTCTATCTACAAAAAAAAAATATTTGAATGTGAAAAAGTACCACAGTACCATGTTATTTTTAAGAAAATGTTATGAAGAATGGAGAAACACTAGTACATCTACTAAAGATTTCCTAGAGCTGGCAAATCAGAAGTACAGTATTTATAATTTCTTTATTTATTTTTAAATCACTTGTAGCTACAGTGCCTTTTTTATGTATTATTTCCTCACAAATTAGTTGAATGGCTGTATGCCTTTGTGCTTCCCTCAGGGACCTTACCCTGTAATCCTAAGCAATGAGATGCTCACAACTAGAACTTTCTGGTAAATTACATCTAAATAGTAGTTATACCGTAGTGTACTTTTCTGAAATGTGGTGAAATGTCAATCTCCATGACTGTTAAATAGGTATAAGAAGGAAATTTAGAAAGAAAAAACACAGTTTAAACCATTTGTGCTGGTTTTGACTGGGGTAGTTAATTTTTTCCATAGTAGCTAGTATGGGGCTATGTTCAGAATTTGTGCTGAAAAGTGTTGATAAAAGAGGGATGTTTTCGTTATTGCTGAGCAGGGCTCACACAAAGCCAAGGCCTTTTCTGCTCCTCACCCCACCCCACCAGTGAGTACACTGGAGAGCACAAGAAGCTGGGAGGGGGCACAGCTGGGACAGCTTACCCCAACTGACCAAAGGGATATCCCACACCATATGATGTCATGGTCAGCACATAAAGCTGGGGGAAGAAGGAAGGAGGAATCTTTGGAGTTATAGCTTTTGTCTTCCCATGTAACCGTTACGTGTGATGGAGCCCTGCTTTCCTGGAGAGAGCTGAACACCTGCCTGCCCATGGGAAGTGGTGAATGAATTCCTTATTTTGCTTTGCTTGTGTGTATGGTTTCTGCTTTACCTATTAAACTGTCTTTATCTCAACCCATGAGTTTTTTCACTTTACTCTTCCGGTTCTCTCCCCCATCGCACCAGGGGGAAGTGAGCAAGCAGCTGTTTGGCATTTAGTTGCCAGCTGGGATTAAACCATGACAGTCATTTTGGAAACCAATATGGGGCTCGAAGGGTTTGAGATTATGACAAATTTGATAGGAATGTGCTAGGCTGAATTTATAGCTGTTAATACTGTTTAGCTATTAATCAGCTTGCCATGGGGCTTGCTTGCCTTATTGTATATTAGAATCTAGTGCTCACTGCCTTTTGCTTTTGCTGCTTGCTGTACTGCTATACTAGTTATGCTTTTACTCTATTGTGTCTGGGAGCATTTTGGTAACAGCAATGGAGATGTTCCTGGGCTGGCAGATGGCCAGGGCATCACTGCTGTTCCTGTGCTGCTGTACTGGAGAGGCTGGAACTCCAGTGTGAACTCAAGTCAAAGGGACTGTGACCTGTGGATGAGTCCACACAGGAGCAGGACACCCCCAAGTGTCTGCAACGATGGATAAGCTCATGCCAGAGCAGGTATATCTTGAAGTGTCTGCTGCCATGGTTGTATCTGTGCCACAGCAGGTGTACCTCTGAAGGAATTGTGGCCCAAGGAGAAGTCCACACTGGAGAAGGTACACTTTGGAGCACCTGTGGCTGTGGATAAGTCTATACTTACTGCAGCAGGTATACCCCTGAAAGACTGCATTTCATAGATAAAGCTCAAATTGGAGCAGGCACACACCTCATGGACTGCAATCTGTGGGTAAGTCCAAGCTGGAGGAGGGGCAAATGGAGGAGTTCATTGCAATTTTAAACCCTATAACCTAACCCACAATGATGGGGGCTGCAGATTGTAATGGAAATGCCTTTAAATTGTTGTAACTCATGATTTGAGTTGCACATTATAGGAATTATTCTAACAGGAACCACTCAAACCAATGGAGGACAAGCCTTACAAGAAGCAGTGCAAGTTGACCTGCAAGCAAGCCGACCTGAGCTGGATTTGATGCCCAGTAACTCCACACCATATAGCATCTCTCCTGCCCTGAGTGACCACCATAACAGATGGAGCTCAAAGTCATGGACTAAATTAACTCAACAGACACTTTGTGGACATTTGTGGACATTTTATGGGCATGTCATGGACATTTTACAGGATCCATAGGCTAAGGGAATTATATCTGTGTATTATATCAAAGGATGGGAAGGAGGGTGGTGGTTACTGAGGTTGTATTAGATCAGGGATCCTCAAACTTTTTAAAGAGGGGGCCAGCGCACAGATGAAGTGGCAGGCAGTCATCTGCGGCTGCTTGGTTTCCCCCCGCAACCCCCGGTGTGGGGTGGAGGGGGGGTGGGGCGGGGCAGTTCTATAAATACCGTGGGCCAGATTGAGGACCCTGGGGGGCCATATCTGGCCCGTGGGCCGTAGTTTGAGGACCCCTGTATTAGATGCTGTGGTACTTAGCATGGCATAAATGGTATGGAATAAAGGGTGGAGAATGTGAATATCTACTGAGAGAGAGAGAGGGAAAGAGAGAGAGTATACACACAACATATATATATTCAAACTCAAGCATGTGTGTTCAGCTTCACTGCATTTTGTGGTGTTCTTGTGCCCCAGTTTTCATTTCTAGTTGTTTATGCAGATTATCAGGTATTTGGGTCAGGGGCTCTGACCCTGAGTCTGAACCAGCTCCTTGTCTTCAAAGTTTTCTGTTGTTACAACAGAAAGCTGTTCATGTGAGTCTGAGGCCAGATATGGACCAGTATCTGCATTTTGATAAAATCCTCAGAAGGGCATCAGTTTCTGTGCAGTGAAAACACATTCAGATCAATGAAGAATGACAATGCATTTTTTTTAAAAGGAACTATAAAACATTAAGATAATTATTCATGTCTTTAGTAGTTTCCTTTATGTTTCCTTTTGAACTCTACAGAATGCCTAACTAGTATTTGAAAAGTAATTATTTAAGAGTATATTTCAGAATTCTAAAGACATTAATACAGTGCGTGGATCATTTTATTCCTAAGAAAAGAATATCACAGTCATGTTCCTATATTAAAAATATAATAATTCTTTATTTATTTTACATTTCTCAAAACATGTGCCAATGTCTTTTTGACCGGGTACATTTATACTTTAAAAACAATCCCTAATTAGAGACATAGAGCAGGTGCCAAGGCCATTCTGAGTTAAATTGCTTTAGAGCAACAGTTACCAACCTGTTACTTTGAGCTAGCTCTCTAGAGAGCTAAAAAGGCAGTTGCAAGCATGAAGCAGTAATGGTTGAGTCTGTGGCGTAAGACAGTTGAAAACACTCATGGGAAAGTACATGAAACAGAATGGGCATAACTAATATTGTAAAGGATATAGGGGTGGATGGAGTATGAGTGTCAGCTAACTTCTTCTGTAAAGGAAAACTTGTAATACTATTTTCTCAATTTTTGGAGTCCATAAATATTAAATGAGCTTGACAACAGCACAGAAAATGTACTAATAATATTTGTGGATTACTTGATGTAATGACATCAAGCTTTCTCAAAGATCTGAAAAGTCTATATGCCAGTATAGCTACTGAATAGGAATAAGGACAATAACATCTGTGGTCTACAGATATTATTCTAATAAAATCAGCATTCACTAAGGAATAACAAAGATAGCCCTATGTAGTAAAATCCCTTCAAATAAAAACTGACTTCAGAAATCAGACTCACTTCAAGACCTACAAGTTAGGACTGCATTGTGTCAAAAAAACCCAAACACACTCACCCACCCACCCAATAATAACAACAAATCCCAAACGAAAAAAAGGAAATGTTTTCACTGCTTGATAGTAACAGCAGCCACCAACCCTGTCTTCTGCCGCTAGTGGAGGTACAAACTTGAAGTATGATCCCAAGGATTAATAATTACTAGTGACTTATGATTCTCAAATTGATTACTCGTTGACAGGCTTGGAGAACAATGAAGTTTCACAAGATGTTAAAAGTCACTCAGATTACTCAGGATCTTCAAAATGCAAAGCCTTGAAAAAAAAAAAATACTCTCGGTAGAGTTGGATATGCACAACTACAGTCTGCATTATCCCTTTCTTACAGTTACATTTTTTGTAAACCATCTATGCAGAGGGATATAGGCAAAAAAAAAAAAAAATCATAGCAGGAAAAATGGTAACTGAAAATAGACTAAGGTGCTAACATACTTTTCCCAGTTTGCTTCAGATATTCCTAAGTTTTCTGGGGATCTGACCAACTAGAAAAACTGTAGAATTTCACATTGTGTTGAAATGTTTTTCAACACTTTTGTCTTCAAGAATTTTTCATGCATTCCTATTAAGAGCACTACATTCTTAGACAGGCCTATTTAAGTTAAGCTATAAACAATTATAAAACGTTGCTAAATCATTTTAAAGTGCTAAATTTCTAAGTATCATTCCAGATGTGTGGGAAAAATACTGAAAGAAAACCTGTTATTGTAAGCTGATCTCTTGTAATGAATTTATGTTTACACACTAGCCATGGATTTTTTTGTTACTTGTAAGCCTTAATAAATAAAAAAAATGCTGCTACCTTAAATTATTTACTATTTAAATTTTTTAAAGGCACTGTTTTTAATTTTATTACATGCAAAAAGAAAAAAAAAAGTCCTTTCTCATTAAGAATAAGTATTGGAGTTATTTATAGGTATGTATGCATATATGCATATATTTAAAAAGAGACAGTATAATAACTTTGCTCACAATACATATAATCTACAAAGAAAAAATAAACTACTAATACCAAATTTTGAAACTAGAAAAAAATATGAATATATTATATGATAAACTTGTTAGACAGATAGATGATATAAAAATCAGTTATTAAAATTTTAAGAACTGGTTTATTCTTATGACAGCAATGGAAAACCAGTATGAAAGGAATAAAAACACTAATTTCCTGATCCAACATTACTGCTGTAAAGGGCCAGATTAATATTTTTTTTATTTACAATACATATCCCTCTATACTTATCAGATGTGTTGGGAATGTTGTGTATTTGGGTTAGATGGTTACATTTAGTTCAGTTGTAACAAAAATTTTTAATATAAATTGGTATGTCAATTTCTCTGGAATCTTAGCAGCATTGATTTGATTATTTAATTTTTATGTAAATACTGATGGGAAACTTTCATTTTCTATTAATGCAACTACTGACACTCGATTACTGGTGACTGAGCAATAGCATTTCATTTTTTTTTATTTTTTTTTTTTTAATATTATACCTGTGAAGCAGTAATTCATGTAGCTATAGACCATCACTCTGAGTGTAACAAATGTCATCAAATAAACAACACAATCATTCACAACAGCTTCTCCTATGATTCAACTTCATTTTGTAAGCTAAGTGGATCAGTTTCCCTCCATGTCACTGTCTACCCAAAAGGTAGAAGAGAAAGGAGATCTTGGAAGTCTCCAGTCAGAAATCCTGTCTATTTCCATACATTAGAAATCTACTGCTGCTTTCTAAGTAATCAGTGTTTCTACTCAGAGGGGAAGAAAAATCTCATTGTAATATTGCAGACTTGATTTATATTTCTAATATAGTTTGAAATTTCACAACTTTGCATTCTGTATAACAAGGCTACAAGTAGTATTTCTCACTTGTACAAGAGCTAAGTGTGAAAAAAACCTTTAGCAAAATAAGTACTTCATGCATCTGAAAAAATCTGGGTAGCAACTGATCAGCAATTATTAATTCATGATAAGGACAAGAAACAGAAGTCTCCTTTAAGACAGACAGACAATTATTTCTGTCAAAAAAAGAATTTTATTTGCCCTGAAAGCTAACATTGCAGATGAAATTTTCTTTATCATCTTTTGTATAGCACAAACTGTAAATTTCTATCTTTGTAGTGGCTGAAACATTTGCTGCAGCAGGACAAACTGTGAATCTCTTTCCACCTTTTTGGCAGATGCTCATAATGTGTAAAAAACATGCTGTAAAGAAGAATGCAAGTCAATGATACATGCATCCTATGGAGCTATCTATTCCTGGGTACAAGGGTACTTGAATCTGCAGATGTGTTTTATCAGGTATTATTTCATCACATGTGACTAGTACTGTTCAGAAGAACTGCTGGTGTGAGTTCACTGATGCAGTCCTTTGTTCTGGGTTTGCTTTGACAACTAATCACCATCTAATACTTTTCCATGGTGAGGACAGAGTAAGATCAGTAAACATAAGTTACAGAAGTCAAGAATAATAATGTAGAGCACATGCTGTATGGAGGGAAATTCCTGCAGTGTATGTAAAGACAAAGCTAAATGTTTACCACTCAAAATAAACTAACACTAGTTCACAGTCTGTATGTCTGAACTTCAGGAGACTGTTCAAAAAATTGCCTGAATGCAGCCTAGAATTGCATGCATGAATAAGCAGGTATATAAAAAGGACATTCCATGCCCCTTTTATACAGAGAGAGAGCTATTGGACTTCCGGACTTACTGGACTTATATGTAGGAAGGTATAGAACTTAGATAAGGTGTTTGCATGCTTAATGGTAAAAGAGTGAATGTTAAGAGAAGAACCTAGGCAGAAGTATGTCTTTAATCATATTTCCAGTCTAATTGCAGAACCACAGAACAGTTGAAGTTAGAAGGCATCTCTGGAGTTCACTCATTCCAATGCCTAAGCTCAGAGCAAGGGCATCTGGAGCAGTTTGCCCAGGACCATGTCCAGTCAGGTTCTGAATATCTCCAAGGGCAGATAAAACTACTCTGGGCAATCTGCTCCAGTATTTGACCATTCTCACAGTAAAAAAGTGTTCTCTTGTGTTCACTTGACTTTTCACGGTTTTTAATCTGTGCCTATTGACTCTTGTCCTGTCAGTGAGCATCAGTAAGGAAAGTCTGACTCCCTATTAGTCATTCCCTCCATCAGGTATTTATACATATTGATAAGATACCCCTGAACCTTTTCTTCTCCAGGCTGAACGGTCCAAGCCCTCTCAGTCTGTCCTTCTATGTCAGGTGCTCCAGTCCCTTAATCAACTTAGTGGCCCTTTGCTGGACTTGCTCAAGTAGCTCCAGAACTGACTTACACAGGAATGTATTCGACTGGGGCAAACTGTAGGCATAATGGAAAAGAGAACGTGACCAAAAGGACCTGGAGAGAAGTATATTTCTAATGGTATTTCCAATCTAATAATGCAGTGGAAAAGACAGAATAATAAAAAAGAAAACACTAGAATTAATGAGGCTCTGGAACAGGAGCCCAGAGGAGTAGAAGGTTATAAATCAGACATATAATTTCATGGCTAGAAGAAGGTGGGGGGGGGGTGGGGGGTGGAGGGTGGGGGGGTGGGGGGTGGAAGCAAAGACATGAAAGCGAAGACATGAAATCAAGAAATATGTCAAATTATCAAGTGGTGTGTAAGCAAAATTCCTGTCTTATTACTATAGGCACTGAGAGGACATAGGTACTCAGTTATCAAACATGTAACATGAACTCTCAGAACACCACAGATTATAGGTGCTTTCAAGAGACAGAGTGGGCAAACAAGTAACTCAGAATCTCTCTGTTTGCTAGATTGATTCCTTCATTCCATGTTCTCAAGATTTTACTACTAAAATTCCTTGAGATTAATATATTGAGCATGAGGTCCAAATTTATTTGTGAATCATTTGCTTAGAACATCTACAGACTATGCAGAGATTTACCATGTTGCCCTAGGTTACCGAGACTCACTTATCAAAGAAAGAACCAGATGTTCTATGCGGATAAATTATTCTTCCATCAGTGAAAAATTATAGTTTTTCCAAGTAATATAGTATTCCAAGTAGAATTAATCTCAGCTAACTGCAGGTATCTGGATGCTGGGTGTCTACAACTAGTAAGCCAAGTTTATAGCTACGGTAGAAGAAATAATACTGCCAGCACTTCCAACTGATTTGTCTCAGGTGCCTGTTCCAGGGTGAGATGAATTGTCCTCAGGTTATACCTGAATCTTTCTGACTATGGCAAAAGGCAAACAGTCTAGAAAAGTTAGATGTCTAACTTTTGGACATCTCAGAACAGATAGGTTAAATTTATTTAACTACAGAAGACAGGCAGGAGGAAAAGGAGCTATACCCTGTATAAACTGTCTTCACTGAAGCAAAGCTTTATTAGGTCAGAAAATATGATGTTTGTTCAAAATTTTATAGTCACAATTAGAGGATATGTTTGTCAAAATTCATTTTCTTCATTTCATTCTCTCAAGAAATCTTGAAGGAAGCTAAAAAAAAGGAAGAAAAAGTCTTCCTACCAACCACCAATTTTATTTCTATATTGGTCAAATTACCAGGACAACTCTGAAAAATGAAAGTGATACTACTGATTCTAGACAGCAGTAGCCTTTGTCAGGCTTCCAAGTGACTTTCAAATTCCCAAAATTCACACAAGCTTCGATAGTAAGGAGTTTAAATTGGTAAAAATCACATTTCTGTATGTTTGAAATCTGTTGGCATTGTATCATTCTCTTCCTTTTGCTGCTTCTGAATGTCAGGATTACAGAAGAAAGATCTGTAAAACACGAAATGTGTCTTTTGGTGTGGATAACCTTCAAAATGTTATCATTGTCTATGCAGCATATAAATACATTAAGGTACACCAATAAAGAAAAATAAGTATTTTCTTTTCCTATGTTATTCTTCTGCATTACTTTCATTTCAATCCAGTCTTTCACAAATGTGTATCAGGAGTCTCTCCTTAGTAAAGCAAATATCTGCCCAATCACTATCTTTTTGATTCTGGTTTTTTTTGTGTGTGTGTGTTCAAAGAAAACAAAATAAATATTTTGATTAATGTACTGTAGTTGGGGAGGATATTAGAGGAAACTCATACATTAAAGGAAATAAAATGCCCTACTGAGCCTTCTACAAACAGTGTAGAGCACGACTTAGTTTTTTAGAGTTTCAGGTTTTCTTTCAGCTGTAAATTAAAGGTATAATAAAAACAGGTTTGTAGGTTTAAAGAAGAGTTGACAAATTAGTTTTTTCATTTGTCATATATATAAATGGTTATACAAGGTATAAGTAGAAGAATCATGGTTAAGGATGCTTGAAATCTTTTCATTATGCATTATTATTGTGAATTTGCTGTGTTTTTCATCCACTTATACCCAGCAAATTATTTCTCTATACCTCACCCTTGAAAAGGAGAAAAAAACCCCACAAAACAAAACCAAAACAACCTACAAAATAACCCAAAACAAACAAGGTATCTAATTACTGAATGGGAAAAAAACCAGCAACAACTGATTTATGAAGCATTGGAACAATGAATCTTGCATAAAAGATAGGAAGATCACAAAAGAAGTCAAGATATCCTTGGAGTATTTGATGAATTATAAATTTGTTTGACCAGAGGAAGAAAGTGAGGTTTTGATACCATGAAAGAAAAAGCAGAGAATTCAGACAGATTACTATGAAAAATGTGTAAGTCAAGGAAAACTGGTTAATAAACTGTGATGAAAGAAGTTATAGAAAAATCAAATCCTAAAAAGGATTGTGAGGGATAATCAAGAAAGTGGACAATCAACAGCAAGAATCAGTATCTGTAACTGAGGACAAAAATGAGTAGCTATAAACAGAAGCTAAATCAGTTTTAAATAGTTGTGGGAGCAGGTGCAGATGCATCTGCATTACAAAGAGCATACAGCTGCACAAGTACAACTGTACATCTTTGTTAGGCCTCCTTATTTACTTCTAGGATAGGATAAATATTAAGACCTGGACAACACATACCCACTGGTGTTGTGATGTAAATAACAGTCCAAGAAACAGAAAAAAAGCAGAAGAAAATTTATCACAGAGGAAGCTGATAAATGATGTGGAGTCCTACAGATAGTATTCTATTACTAACAGATTTACATTTTAATATATACAACACGACCTTGTATTAGAAAGATTGCCCATAAACAAACAATGTTGACCCCAAGAGAAAGAATTCCCTTCCATTGTGCCATTCCCTCCCATTCTGCCAGTCCTTCCCATTCTGCCAGAATGGCGCATCTATATAAGTTCCTCCAGTATTTTAGCAAAGTGTTAAAGGCTTCCATTGAAATAGTCTCATGTCACAAAATGAGTTTCTTCTTGCAGAAAATCAGTTGATTTAAAGCAAAGATGCAGCATAGTCAAAGACCAAGGAAAAATAGGTAGATGAAAAAAAAACACCAACCAACAACAAAAAACACCCACCTAAACTTCACAATTACTTAGACATCCATAAAGTATTTGGTCAACTTTTTCAGGGAGAACTCTAAGTGGTGATGAAGAAGCAAGTATCAGAAAGAGGATAATTCTGACCTTGAATATGTTTCAAGGGAGATAAGGACACACAGGAATATTGAGCAACTGATTTTACACAGCAATGCAGGTGAGAGAAGCATGTATTTTGCTACCTTCTATTCTTTTATAAATTTCACAGAAGTCATATTCATTAGAATCACAACCTCCACTTAGAGGGAAGATTAAACTGCTAATATGAAAAAGATTATATCTAACAAGAAAACAGGATTATTATGCAACTACCCACAAAACTAAAAAAAAAAAAAAAAGTAATAACAGCAAAACAGAATTTTTCAACCAAATATAAATATCTGGAATGTGATCATCCTAAATTCCCTTTACAATTGAAAGAAAGCAAATATGCATTTTTCAGGATTAATTTATTTCCCATTACTGTAGACACCCAAATAGATCTGATGTGCCACTCCTTACAAATGACAATTTTTCCCATCATAGTTTTGAATAGAAGCAATGATGCATACCTCAGTTTTCAGAATCTGTACTGCAGGTGTCCAAAGGTAAGTGAGAGGAACCTAGTGACAATAAATGAGTATAAAGTCAAAATGAAGTGGCTTAGCCATGCAGAATAGGCTTATGTGTTAACATTGTTAAGATTGCAAAAGATTACAGCCAGCCTCTTAAAATGAGGTCCATATGATGTAATCCATTTCATAATAAAGAAGGGGAAATACCCTTTCATCTGGATAACAAAGGTTTTGAAGAAAGTATTTACCAGTACTTCAGAATGAGCATAAACTATTATTAATGTTGCAATATAAAAAGAAGTAAAAAAATACTTTTCAAAGTCAACAACATTATAAGGCACATTCTTATTGTGTATAAATAAGCCGAGTGTAACAGTCCATCTCATAAGAAAACCTGCCAAAATTAATTGTGCTGCATGAGCAGAGAAGGTCAGAGACAATCTGTTCACATTTGTCAGCAGTTTTCAGACTGGGAATATTTTACTCCAAATAAAATGTAAGTAGATAGAAAAACATATATACATTTATTTGTACACCTAAAACTATAAAAGAGGTACAGTTGATTCCACCACAAATAAACCTGACAATATAACTTCTCCTTTATACAATGATCTCAGTTCAAAGCAGAAAGAACAAACTCGTATAATGTAAGTTTGCATTTCTGTTCTGAAGTAAATGTAACACTTCTAATGTACACCACAGTAGGAACTGGCCTGAACTACCCAAACACTCTTTACCTTTCTGGAAGCTATCTTATGTTGATACAAACATTTCAGGTCCTTTCTAAAATATGGAATTCATCTTCAGATCATCCTTCCTGAAAAACTTTCACTTGATTTCAAATTATGTCACAATCCTGTGGTTTAATCCTGGCAGTCAGCTTGACACCACACAGCCACTCACTTGGTCCCTTGCAGCAGAATGCAGAAAGGAAAATAACAGTAAGAAAACTCATGGATTGAGCTAAAGACAGTTTAACAGGTAGTGCAACAGCCGCATGTGCAAGCAAAGCAAAATAAGGAATTAATTCACTACTTTCCATCAACAGGTAAACGTTCAGCCATTTCCAGGAAAGCAGGGTTTTGCCACGTGTAACAATTACTTGGGAAGACAAACACCATAACTCTAAATTTTCCTGTCTTCCTCCTCCTTTCCCCAAGCTTTCATTGCTGAGCACAACATGATATGGTCTGGGATATCCTTTTGGTCAATTGGGGTCAGCTGTTCCACCTGTGTCCCCTCCCAGCTTCTTGTGCACCCCAGCCTAGTCACTGCTTGAGCAGCATGAGAAACAGAAAAGGTCTTGTGCTATGTAGAGCACTGTTCAGCAATAACCAAAATGTGGGTGTGTTTTCAATAGGGGTTTTGTCACAGCTCCAAAACACAGAACAATGCAAACTGCTATGAAGAAAATTAACTCCATGCCAGCCAAAACCACTGCACACATGCAAATTATTTTTGCCCGATTCTTCCCTATATCAATACTGTCAAGTGATCTCTGCTGATTTTGGTGGTATACACTTCAGTGTGCTTAACTCCTTGGATCAATTTGTAGCTTTTCCATATGACTATAGATTTTTTAAAAAAGAAGTGATGCTACAAATATTTTCTTTTTTTTTTTTTCTTTTCAGAACTTTTTATAATATTAGCTACGTATAGCCTAGTAGATAAAATGGGTCCAAGGCAAAAGTTTGATGATCTGTGTGTAATTACCCATATGTTTATTTGTTCTCACTCTTCCTCACATGGTTTTGGCCCAAACCAACTAGTTTGCATTAATATCTAACCAATGTTAAGTATAGCATTTCCAGGAATTATTTATAATAGTCAGTTTAATGTGGCTACCCTGCTTTGTTAGGGAAGAAAATTTAGGCATATGGACAAAAGCCAGGCTCATGCCAGTTTGTCTTAGTGCCAGAGATGATTCCTTTGTCTGTATTTTTTTAAAAGAAATAGATGTAGTCCTACTTTGGTGATTTCTGTCAAAGAAATGAATGAAATATTATACCTTTTTTAGTCTTTTTAAACAAACTATCTTTACCTTTCTTTCATTTGGATGAACCATAAGAAACATATATGAAAGAGAGGAAAGTAGCCATAGTTGTATTCCAAAATACAAACTGGCAGCTGAGGAGATTTACATGTTGCAGGTCTAGTTGAGATAATGTGTGGAACCCAGACCAGTTTCTAGTACTACACTGAAACCCTGCAAAAACTGCTACCAAACCAGCTCAGAAGGAAAATACGGAATGTATCTCTATAAATATCTATAAACCTTCCTGAGTTCAAATATCATGCTGATTTGTGATCATTTTAGTTTTGTAAACCTTTGTGAACAGTCCTGTGCAATTCTGCACATGTGCAGCTTTAAATCAATATTCCAATAATGTAGAGCTTAAAATTTAATATTTCTTGATCACTCTCTATCACACTAAACATATATATTACTAAACATAAACGTATATTTAATGATCTTTCTGTGTAATAGAGTTAGACAATTCTGTAATTCTTAATAAATTTACATTTGAATAGAGGATGGAAAACAGGTTCTTGACAGCTGGTTAAAAAGTAAAATTATTTTCCACAGACTATCCATAAAAAATTGCCTTATTTTAATTGTAACAACAAGAAAAGAAAATTGTCTCAGCGGTTAGATGCATGACTCTGGCCTTTAACACAGAATGAATTACACTTGATTGAGTAATAGAACACAGGTGTTATAAACATTAGAGCAGTTGATACATATATATTTTCCCACGTGTCCTGTGACTTGTACTCATAACATATACTGAGTCAAACTTGCATTTCTGAAGGAAGCATTACAGGTCTTACAGTATAATATTTTAGTCCTTCACAAATCCTGTAGGACAATGTTACATGTGATGGAGTCTTACAGGATTACCTCACAGTCATCTAGAAATCCCTTTAATCCATCAGAAAATCCTTAGGATTGTTTTGTAAAGGCACAAAGTAACATAGCTCTGACCATGCCTGTTTCTCTCACAGCACAGTTCCCTCAGGATGTAAGAATCACATCCACAATTTCAAGCAGTATTGGTGGCATTTTCTATTTCAGTTTAATAAACTCTTGAGCTTTATGGTATGAATTCGAGCACAGAGCACATGTAAAGGTTTACATTAGCTCAATTTATTGAGTAAATTAAGTTGGTCTAAAAAAGGTCATTCGGTCGCTAAATAATCGTGACTGCAATGAGATTCAAGGCTAAATAAAAGTGATCCCTCTAACATCTAGAAGCATTACCAGATTGAACGCTAACCTAGATTTATGAGTAAATACCTTTCCTGAATATACTGAAGAAATTCAGCTACCATCAGTCTTTAATAGACAAAAATTATATACAGAAGGAGTTTGGGACAACATGGCAACAATATACATATATATTGTATGCAAATATGCACACAGTAAGAGAGAGATGATTGGCTAAGAGGAAGACTAATTCCTATAATTGTTTTAAATTTACCACTGTAGAAGTTTGGAAAAGTGAAAAGTTTGAGAGTATATATGCATATACATACATATATTTTCATCTTTGGGCAGTGTCCAAGTGTGTAGGGATGTGGCTTGGAAAATTCATCTGGAGTTTCACCTGTTGAAGGATCTGAAGGAAAAGAAAAAGAATTTCAATAGGTATAACAGCAGCAAAACAAAAACCAAGAAAAATGCAGGCAGCTGCTGAACTGGACAGGCAACCTGGTGAAAAAGACTATAGAAAAGACTGTGCTTTTGTGCTCAATGTCTTCTTCAAACCACTCTGTATCGGTAGTATCTTCAAACCACCTGCCTTCCAGCAATCCTAGTTTCCTGAGACCCATGGACAAGCCTGGAGCAAGGAAGACTTAACTTTTTCTTGAAGTAAATTAAGGAAGACTTACTTTAATGTGGGTGAAGATCAAGTTAGGGAACATTTACCCAAACTAGTTGTATGAAAGTTGATGGGTCTTTTTAAGATACATCAACAAGCACAGAAGAAGCTGGCCAATGTCTCTGGGACCACTCTTGGCTATTTTGAAAGATCATGGAGATTGGGATTGACTCCTGAAAACTGGAAGAAATCAAATGACACATCTCACTTCAAGAGGGACAGAGAGGAGGATCCAGGGAACTGCAGGGCAGCCAGCTTTAGCTCAACTATAGGAAAGTGATGGCACAAGTAATCCTGGAAACCATTTCCAGACACGTGAAGGACAAGAAGGAGTAATCAACACGGATTCATCAAAGGGATATCATGTGTGACCAACCTGATAGCCTTTTATGATGAGATGACTGACTTAGTGAAGGGGGGGAGAGTAGCGGATGTTGTTTATTTAGATTTCAGGGAAGTTTTTGACATTGTGTCCCATACTATCTTCATTGTCAAAGTGATGAAATATGGGCTAGATAAGTAGACAGTAAGATGGATTAAAAATTGGCTGAACTACCAGGCTCAAAGGGTTGTGAGCAGCAGCACAAAGTCCAATTGCAGTCCAGTCATCAGTGGTGTACCTCAGGGGCTGATACTAGTGCCAGTACTTTTTAGCATTTTCATTAAACACCTTGCTGCACCCTCAGTAAATTTGCAGATGCTACAAAACTGTGAGATGTGGGTGATACACCAGATGGTTGTATTGCCATGAGAGGGACCTCAACGGGCTCGATAAATGAGCTGAATGAATCTATGGAGTCCACCAAAGAAAAGACAAAGTCCTCTACCTGGGGAGGAAGACAAGGCCAGACTCTTTTCAGTGGTAGCTATTAAGAGGATAGGAGACAAAATGTGCAAACTGAAAAACAGGAAATTCCATTAAATACAAGATTATTTGTTTGGTTTGCAGCTGGTCAAACACTGAAATAGGCTGACCAGAGAGACTGTGGAGTATCTACCCTTGGAGATATTCAAAACCCAACTGGATACAGCTGTGTATTATTACCAGAAGAAAGAATCATTATGATTTCAGTACCAATGTCCTCTTTAATAATTTTTTCCTAGTCTCCATATTTTCAATAATTGAATATAAAATTATTAATTATTCGATAACCAGAAATATGTACCTCTGTTGCAAAAAAAATCAGATCATTTAATTTATATGTATTGCATTTTTTATAAATGCTAACAGTGGATAGAAACGTATTAATTTTTAGGAATGAGATTTGGTAATTAAGCAGCAAATACAGGTTGGCATGAGAAAGAACCCATTGAATTAATACAGCTTGGTATTTGGTGTTGTTTATTCTAGTCAATACTAGATTTGTGGTTTCCAGTTCTGTGTTGAACTGGAAATGTTGAATATTACTTGAATTAGGAGAATTAATTAAATTTCCACTCCATCAGATTTATTTTTTTATCCTTATACTGATGTCTGTATTCCTAGTTTTACCATAAACATAACCTTGGATGGATTTTAAAAAAAAAAATAAATGATTTTTTTGAAAAATAACCATGATAAGACTTTTCACATTATAAAATGAACCATATAGTTCTAGAACACTAATTACTTCAAGATCTTCAGAAAGCATAAACAGATGAACATTATGAATTTCAGTGAGTCCATTCACATCTGTCATCTAAAATAAATCCAGACTGGAGGCAATAAAGCTAATAGTCTGTTGTTCCTTTTATATGTCTCAGTCACTTTTCCTTTTATGCTTCAGGCGAGTTATGCAATATATATCCTGAATTATCACCTCCAGAAAGAGTGAAAAACTCTCACTCTTTTCCACAGAGTAATAAATGATATTTTTCCAACATGGGTTGATGCCCAACTCATTTGACTTCTATCAGAATTGTGTCAAAAAGGGCATTGCAAACCTCAGGATTTATCCATCTGCTCAGATTGTCTTGTCTTTTTCATTGAAAAACGTATCACTTTCTTAAGAAAAAAACATTCTTTAAAGAGATTCCATTTGACCATATGAAAGCTATCCAAGCTTCCTACACATTTTTACCAAATTTTTCTTCCTCTCCACACCAAATTTCTCAAAGAACTCTATGTTCTGATATTGCTGCTCTCTCTGCATCAGTAATCACCCCAATCTTTTTCTTTCCAGCCCTGACACCTTCTAACATACCAGGAACAGACCTAGTTTTTTAAACTCTAGACTTCTGCTGATTGCACAGATATCATATCTCTATCTTCAGGTGCTGGGACATGTTTCAGGATATATCTTCTATCCAGAAAGCTGTTTTAATGGATGGGATTTCATTAAAGCAAAGGTTTGCCCCTTTGCTGGACCCTGATCTTTTAGGTAAATACATGATCTTCTCAGAACTTAAAATTTAAAGTGTGAACCTTCTATTTGGTTTTGTGTTTAGGGTTGGGTTTTTTTAGTTTATTTTTCTTGCCAAAGTGACTACTTGGAACAGCTGAGACACAGAGACTTATTCAATTGCCTAAACATAGATATCAAATACTACAATTTAAGATATTTCATCCAGCTTCCAGATGCTGTTTCCGGGAGAACATGGGCTTTCTCAGTTCAATGTCACACTGTTAACTCCATGAAGATATTTTTGTTATCCTAGGGGATTCCAGTGGCATGAAGCTTCTGAATTTGGGTAAATAAATCTGGTAGAGCAGAACTGGCATGTTCTCATCAATGAAAACAATACTCAATTACTTTAAAACACAGATATATCTTATGTGCATGTCAGTTAAGCACGCATAGTTTGAATTTCTTGCTTTATATTTTAAAACAGATTTGGGTTATGATTAGAAAAGATTCCGCCTTTTAATAAAAGCTCCTGAAACCATTTGAAGCCAATGGAAAGACTCAAAAATTACTTTTGCTCTGAATCAGGTCATAAATTGCATTTCCCACATTTCTTTGACCATTATATCCTACTGTCTGTCAACTTTTCAATCTGTAAGAAAGTATTTTTTCAATGTTCTTAGTAATGTTAATTCCAATCAATATGATGCTATACACCAGACGTGCAAGCTTTTCCTGAAGAGATGCAAAGAAGTAACAAGTATTCATGACAGTTAACACTATCTCTGAAAGCCATATTGATTACTAAGAGAGTAAAATGAGGATTTATTAAATTTAAAATTAAAAAAATAATAATTCTTGAAGTGAAATATAATGTTTCATACAGACACTTAATATAAGCAGAAATTACTTTTCCTTCATGGAAAATTAAGGTTGGTGGGGTTTTTTTTTCCTTCCTATTAGCATTTCAGTTGAAAGCATTTCCACTCATTTCCTTTTTAATATAAGTATATAAATAGCAATAGCCTTTAAGTACCGGTTTGTTTGTTGGGCTTTTTTTTTAAAGAAAAATATCCTTTTACATTAAGAACATTAATAAAGTCTCTAGATAAGGGTGGTGCAAACACTCAGTTTATTTGTTTCAATTCAGTAAATATACACTGATTTTTACACTGCTTATATTTATGACTAGAACAGTCCTCAACACTTTTTATTGATGGTCATTTTAAGTAGAAAACATGCATACCGTGCAACAGACTCAGGCATTTGAGGTTTTTTTAGGATAACAGTGCCATATTTCCTGAAATTGTGTGGCTCTACCTAAAAATTCCTTCATGCAGGGATTTGAATATTTAAAGTTTATGTTTTGAAAAGAAAACCAAGTATTGCAAGAAAAGCAAACTGCCAACTAGCAGGAAAAAACCTCAATTAGTAATCTTCTATTGAATTTTAGTCAAAAATAGATCTACCAAAAATAGAGGCTTTACTTTGAAATAAATACCTCTATCCTTAAATTATAGAATCATAGAACAATTGTTTTCATTAAAACTTTAACTATTTAAAGATTTCAGCACATTTACATTCAATATTGACCCAAACACACACACAAAAAAACCCTGTAGCTCATTTGCAGGGGCCTTAGGACCTTGCCTAATAGCCATCAACCTCTGTCCAATAGCAGGGAATGGAAAAGCAGGACAAAGGTTTTACTTCAGCTTCTGTCTTCTCTCAGCTCCCCAGCTGGCAGAGCTCCTCATTGTCCTTGAGAAACTTCTGGACTAAATCTAAGTTGCTATGTATAGGAGCAGACTAAAATCTACAGATAGTGGTACAATTACTGAATGACATCAGAGGTTTGTTGGATAGCTTACTGGTGGAGGAGAAGGAACAGATATCGTACTTTTCCCTGCAAATTTTTGCAGTAGCTTTTGTAAGAGAATAAAGATCTCAGGAACAGATTTTTTGTTTTCTTTCTCTCTTGCATACCTCCTATCCTCCTCAGCAACAAAAAACGTGAAAAGAGAGGAGAACAAGTTTAGGTTCAAGGAATAAATCCTTGGCCAAGAGATCAAGTAGGAATGAGCACTGGAATTCATCCACAAAGTTTTCAGCTCCCTCTTGAGAAGAATGACTGCATCCATATGACACAACACCTAGCTCTGGATCTGCACTAGACTCTATGTATTGTCCTTGTAGCTGTATAGTATGATATAATTTTACATACTTCCCTCACTTCACTGTAAGACATAACAATGTCATGATGTGGCAACCCACCAGTGTGTGTGGGTTTTTTTTGGTTTTTTAACATGAACCTGAAGGTATGCACTGCTTGCATCTTGCTGTGAAACGGCAGTACATAAGAGATTGTTTGATGGAGAAAACTATACATGCAAGAAAGCTTAAAGTAGTGTTATCTTATTGATACTACTTTTGCAGGTTGTCCCTAGAGCAAATTATCCACTGTATGAAGCCTACACATTGTTTTGCAGAAAGGTAGCTGAAGCACCAATCTAGAAAGTGAGTTAACAATTAAGTAACAGGAATTATTAAAGTACAGTGTACTTTTTACTTTTACCCTTTTTTGTTTAGTAGTATAGTTATAGCTTGAGAAAATCATTATGCTCTATATTTATTTGTTGGCATCTCCATACCAGTCAGACTAGTTAGTACTGGTACAAAAATTTCAGAACATTAAAACACTTGGTGCTAATGTGATTCTTTTTTAGGTATCATAATTGCAATATTATTACTGCTACTGGCTGTGCAAAATACAGTCGCTGATATAAATAATTCAGACCTAATGCTGTTGGATATAAAATAGTACAGATGCAAAGACTGGTAAGAACTTAGCCGACAAGCACAGCCTGATTGTGTTCTCCATTCTGCTTTTTTGTCATTGGGAGCATATTAAGGTTTTCCCAGTCCATCTTGGAATTCCACTAAATGTAATTCAGTGGAATACTGAGATTTCTACCTCTCCCTTAAATGTTTGGAATTGGCCACTAAGGTATATAATGTATATATCTTTGGTTCAGACTTCTTTCTAAATTTTCATATCTGAATCATGTCTAAGTGCTGCTGATTCTTTCTGCCCATCAGACTCACTATGTAGACATGTATAATTTGATATATTGCATCATTTTCTTACGTTTGCTGTTTTAAAATGTTTTTAAAGAATCTTTTCCATCTATTGCAATTGGACTGATTTGACGTAAGCTGAGTTCCTAAAGATGTTTCAGATCCCCTCTGGCTATAGGATGCTGCTTCTATAGGAAGGAATAGTTTAATTATTTCAGCTATAAATTTCAGTCTAAATTTTTAAAAGGTTGGGTTTTTTTTTTTTTGGGGGGGGGGGGAGAAGTAGGGAAGTAACGATGAAGGAAATTAATTCCTTATGGAAAATTACTATTGTATTCACACATATTTTTTCCTCCCATATATTCTGACTTGACTATTACTGCACTGCAACTATTTTTTTCTATAATTCTTGCCTTTCTTTAAATTTAAATGATTTGTAATAGAGCTTATGTCCTTGAATATGCATTTATATGTGTGCCTGTTTACACAGAACTTCATTAATTTATGGGTCCATATTGATTTATGTTATTCTAAAGAAGCATGGGTTTTTTAAGTAGTTATACTACTTACTATAAGGAAGGAAGAAAGGAAGAGATGGAAGGGAGGAAGGGAGGAAGGAGGAAGGAAGGAAGGGAAGAAGGGGTAAAAGGGGAAGAAAGGAAAGGAAGGAGCCTTTTGTCTTCTCTTCTAGGACTTTATAGATTTAAGTGCATTTTGGGGTATATTTTGGCATGCTTAACTATTATACAAAAACTTCTTAAAAGTTGCTCATTATTCCTTTTTTTAAATTTCAGGCTAATAATATTTACAAAGTACTTTCTAGATGTTGTAGAAAGGTTGAGAAGTCAGTGCTGAATAAGTAATAATTTCATTCCCTAGATCCAGTTTTGAGAGACCAAGAATTTCCATGAACAGACTTACACAAGGCCATTAATTAAAGACTTGAAAGTGATTGGATTCTGGAATAGTGATATTCTTGATCCTCAAACACTGGCAGTTAAATGGTCATTATGTCAGCACCTCTTTTCTCCCTCAGCTCACAAGAATAAAACAAACCATTCAGTTTTGGTTTGTTTGTTGGTTGGTTTCCCTTCTCCTCTTCCTCTTCTTTACCACTTTTTTTTTAATACTTTCTTTTGTCCTCTTCTTTTCATATTACCAACTTAACTATGGCTTTATTTCATGACTCATTCCTATCCTTCTTCTTCCCCCAGCCTTAAGTCCTTGTTGTGCAATGAGTGCAATGTGTGTATTTTCACCTAATGTCCCCAACAAGAAACAGGAGCACTAAGAAAGGAAAGACTAATCAAAGGTGGTGGTGAGGGGACAATGGGACAAATCAACAACAAAAAGATATGCACTCATATTAATGAAAACAGTAACCAAGTAGGTAGAACTAACATGTCTTTCTTTGCTATTGATCTTTTCCACTCCTTATTTATTTCCTGAGCATTTCACATAGCTTTCCTTAGGCAACTGTTTCCCCAGAATCGTTCAGAATCACCTCTACAACTTCTTTTCATTGTTATTTCACTGAAGAGATTAACATCTTTGGTCTCTAAAGACCAATTGCCCCTCACTTCCAATACCTTGCATTCCTTGTGGTAATTCACTTTACCAAGTTTACCTGTTTTTCTTTTGAAGTCAAGTTATTAGCATTAAATTGCAGTTGATGCAACTCTGGCGTGAGAACATGTAGTAGGTCAAGGAGTGGAACAGGATTTCAGCTGGGGAGATGCATGTCCTTCAGATGCTACATGGCAGCACAGCTTCTTCTTTCTCTTACCACTGCTCCTGAACTTAATTTGTGCAGTTAAGGAACTGAAAAGATGTAAATCCAGGTATGTCTATTTATAATGTTTCCTATTCTTAACTCAGTCTTTTACCTGTGTATGAATTCTAGCTGTGTTATGCAACATGCTTTTTTGTAGAACATTTAAACTATATCTATATGAACTAATGGGATTGTCAGAAGCAAGCTAAAGAAAAGGGCATGGATTTCTGCATGGGTAGATCTAGTCTGTTTCTCATGTGGAATTTGTAGACATATTCAGGTACATTAAAGTTGCAGAACCATGGGTCACCAGTCATGGGTTATATTGCAGGTACATCAAACAGAATATCTTCTCCTAATGTCAAGGTGTGAAATATCTAATACTAACATCACACATCACTGGTTTCCACTCACAAATCAATCCATGGACCCAAAGAATAGAATACTGCAAAACTGTGGGCAATCTGTGGGGAGGTAAAAGGTGTTGAGAAATTTGATACACTTGTTCTGCGGTGGTCAGCAAAACCAGCCTGACTCATTTCATATAAAAATCCTTCAGTTGCCCCACTTCAGAATAATCTATGCTTGGCAGAATGAATTTTTATGTTTCAAGTTATAGCCTTTATCCTGCCTCTATGGTATGAAGCGTGTCATCTGCACCTGGTAGACTGGTGAGCACAATGTAAATTAGTGTGATGGTAGAGAACATTTATTCATTGATATATACTCATAATATATTATATTCACTTAAACATGATTGATTTTTTCTATTTTCTGATTGTATCTCTCTATATATTGGTGAACTAATTCCTCTTTTTTTTCTGGTTCATGAGATTTCTTTTTCTATTTTTCCCCTATAGTTCCCATTTAATTCCAAGTTCTTTTGTCTCAACTTTCTCCGTTTTTATTCTTTTCTTTTTTAAAATTGTCTGTCTGTCTTCCACTTTCTTATCTTATTTGGGTATAGCATAAGAAATTATAGATATGAAGCTAGGAAATAGACATCTGGTATATTTGCCTCTCTCTGATGTGATTCCTCACAGGATGGTAGTGTTTATGACAGGATAATTTTAAATAGAAGTGGAAAGTGCCAGAGAAGGAACACAAAGACCTAAAAAGAGATGGAAAGAGAATTACTGCAAGGACAAGTTTTTCTTATTTTCTTTGTCTGATTTATCATTATCACATTTGTACATGGAATGTTTATCAAATTATTTTACCAGATGTTCTATTTTATAACCATTGGCCAACTAGCAAATTCCAGGACTTTGGAAAATCTCCAGATTTGATCCAGGGTTTGCTGCCACAGTTACTTGGCATGTCTATAGTTGCATAGCATTTTGATTTTAAGGAGTCAGAATCATATGGACCCCTGATGCTCACTTCTAAGGAGATAGAGAAAAATGATGATAACAGTTTTAGATTTGACTTAAATTTATTGTTTTATTTTTTATGCTGCTTTATATTTAATGTCACCTTTTGAGGAGAGATTAAAATTTGCTTAAATGTGGTCAAGTGGTAGCAGTCATTCTGTAACTCACATCAAAGAAGTCCTTGTCCTCTGTACATTTTTAAGGATAGGATATATTTCCAAATCACAACTTATTGTCTGACTCTATACTAATGGGACAGGATTGATCTGTGACATAATTCACGTTCACAATTCCTTGAGACCATATAATGATTCCATGAGAGATGAAGACTTCTACTGACACCATTTCTAATCACTGCCTACCTTTTAAAAGGAAACAAGTGTAGGAGCACAGAGGGAGTGGTAGTGCACTTTCTTACTCTGAGAAAGATGACGACAGGATGAGAAGCTAGGGAAACTCCAGGGATTACACTTTCTTTGAGGGCACGACATGCTAAGAGATCTCATCTTGGAACCCATCTCTCATGGCATCCTATGCAGAGATCCCACCCACAGTGTAAATTCAACTATTGTGGAAAAGAGTGACAGAATTTGTTGTTGTTGTTTTTTTTTTAAAAAAAAAAACCACTTTGTACTGTACACTATATGCTTTGTTACAAAGATTTAGCAGAAAATTAACTATTCAGTGAATCAGTAAGGAAATATTTTAAGGAGTTGTATGTCTTGGTTGATTGATTTTTCCACTGAGTTAAGGAAGTTTATAGTGTTGGGGTTTTTTGTCTCTGCATATACATATGTCTTCAGATGTTTACATGGTGGGTGTCTAGCTGTAAATCAGTGAAGAATCAGGAGAACAATTCAGTTACCTAAATGAATAGGTGTCAAGGCACCTGACAGGGTATCGGAATTGTAAGTAAAGAAACAGAATCAAGTTCTTCTGTTCACAGGATAGCAAGATAAAGAAAAGAAACATATTCTCATTTGCATTGTCATCTACAGTGTCTCTTCACTACGAGCTGAATTAAATTGAAAGAGAAGTGAACCAAATATAATATTGAAGATAAAAATATCACTGGAAAAATGAGTTTTCTTGGAAAGTCAGAGTGAAAGCTAGGGTACTCATTGGGGAGATAGTCTACAAATTAATTCAAATGTAGTCAAATTGAAAAGAGCAGCCTACACATTTTGAAATGTTATATTACTATCAAAGTAGCCTTTCCTATTCCTTCTGGACTGCCCAACATATCTCTGCTACTGCCTTCAGAATATAATGGTAGGTGGAAAGAAGGAATAAAGAAGTCATTTCCTTTGATGTTTACAGTTTGCTGCCTAATACAATCTTCTACACCAACTGATTTATGGATAATAAAACTGGTAAGAATTAAAATTAAAAGAAAAAAAAATCACAAAATTCCTTAGGACAGGAGTGCTGAAAAAATATGCATTTATAACAATATAAACATTTGGATCAGCTCAAACATTTTGTCTGACTAAAACAGAAAGATGGAAGTGTGTCATTTGATATTGCCTCTTCCTTTCATGTAGACTTTTATTTTACCTGTAGAATACTAAATAAATCTAGTAAATAGTATGTAAAAAAAAATAATACAGTGTGTAAATGAATTTTTCAGTCACACAATACCATGTATAAAGTGGAAATTTTCTATGATTTCAGGATCTATGTTGAATTATTGCAAATGATGGATCATGTTGAAGTGACGACAGTATCACCTAATGAGAGACGGAAACAAAATTTTTGTTAAGTCGAGTAGTAAAAGCTTCTTTCCTAACCTCTACTCAAGAGATATAAGATTGTTGTAACAGACAAGATTATTTTGCAATACATTGAGAAAGGAGGTAATAGTCACTGCAAATTTGGCTAACGTTTTTTTGTGTAAATGAGTTTAGAAGTGGTCTGGCAAGTTAAGAAAATGATGAGGAGCAGGTAGACCATGTTACAGGTAGTTAAGCAGTGTGGCAGAGTAACATGCCCTGAGTACAATTTAGAATGGATGTATTCTAAAGAAGCTCAAATATGAAACTGACAGAGCTTCAGACAACTGACCTAGCACATTGTGTAACTCTAGAGTACTAGCGCATTATACCAGGTGGGCCATAATAACTGTATTATTCCTATTGGAGATTTGAAACTAAGTGGGGCTGACTGTCAGAAATAAGTCAACCAAAAGCAGCTTTTAGCATTTAAAAATTAGATATTTGAACTTTCATACACAAATGCACTACACGTTATAGAAAAAAATTGCTAATACGTCTAGAAAACACAGTAAGTGTTCCACAGTGCAGTCCATGTGGATTCTTACATTTCACAGAGGGTTTTCCAGCTGGATATAGCTGACCTATGACCCTGAAGCCTGGCAGTTCAAAAATCAGCTTGCTAAGACACAAGTTTCAATAAAGCAGGAATTACATCTTGTAACTATTTTACTATCAGAAATGTCATGTGTACCAGGAGCTCAGCATGGTGTACCTTGATTTGGTGTGACAAGAAAATATTAGACAGCCATTGTAAGGACAAACCTCCAAGCATATCTGTCCCAGTACTGCAAACTGTGTAAACACTGATATGCTAGCCCTAAGGAATGCAAACGAATCTTACCATAAATCTAAGGAAATAATAAGAAATCTTTGTATTCCCACGGAAATTTACCTCAGATACAGTAAAAGATAGTCAGACCAAATAATTTCCAGGTGAAAAATTTGCACCTTGAAAAGCCATGGCTTTCTCTGGCAGAAAGCAAACACTTCATGTTTAATCATCTAGCTCCAAAGCTTGCTAAAATTGTCCTGAATACTTTGTATGACTTTAAATGGGTATTAAATCAGGACAAATTGGAATGATAATGCTTCAGCAGAGGTGAGTGTGAAAAGAGAGCTGAACACATAAATTTGTAGGATGAGGTAAAGAGACATTGAGTCTGAAGTTGGACATAGTAAGTTAATCAAACTGAAGAATAAAAATGTGGGCTACATCTGTCTTAATGTGGGCATCTATGATTTAGATGTCTGCATATGACCAAATCACCGTGATCTCCATTTATAATCCTAATGTTCTAGACTCTTCTCAGAAAGCAATTTGTATTATCCAAATTTAAGTGAATCCCACAAAATAAACAAACAAAAAAAACCCCAAAACCAAAAAACAAACCAAAACCCCCAAAATCCAGACACCTTAAAAAAAACATGTTTATGCTATTTTATTGAAGTTTTGATCTACACAGCATATTTCTTCTGTTATGCATGTATCTTAATCTTAATTTCTATTTGACATCTCTCTGTTCACATTGCAAAACCCTAATTATTCTTGCTACCACCCAATGGACACTGCAGTAAGTTATAGGTCAAAAGATTGTTGAATATGAATTACAGTTTGTCAGAAAAAGGTAATGGAAAGAGGAATACAATAGCAGGGATGTGCCAAAAGCCAAAAATAAGCTGGAAGGTGACTTACCATCTTTCTAGCTTATTTCAAAAGCTAGTTAACCCTACAGTTACACATGGAACCCCACAAGAAACTAAATTTGTATTTATGGCCATTCAGTTTTTTGCTTATAATTATAATTATATATATATATATATATATGTATGTATAACGTTAAAGTACTCATATGCACATACAAGCCATTTTAAGTACACAAAAAAATCACTAAATATTTCTCTTCAGTCAAGAGTCATATAACATCAGACCTAAAATCCTTACTGCATTAATATTATACTTAGATGATACATTTACCAATGTATAATACAAAAGGACATTTCTAATATTTTTCTGCTGTTCAATATTCCTTCCAAACCTTCCTTGCTAAGATCCTTCATGTTCACTGTAGTGCTAAGAACTTAATTACCTTTACATGATTTAAGAAGTCATCTACAAAAAAACCACCATTTGGGCTGAAATTTTTGAAGACTGCATAGCAAAAATGGGTGACTTTGCAATGAGTAGTATACAGTAGAACTGACAAAAAAATTAAGACTGACTTAGAGCTATTTTGTATGTCTACAGATTTAATGTCAAGTAGTCTACTTTGCCCATTGTTAAATATTTTTCCACACCTAGCTGTAAGGCTAAATAATTGTCCGTGAATTTCTCCATTTCTCATGCTAATGGTCAAAATATTGCTCATCCATTGTCCTTTTCAGTACTGATGTTTACTTGCTGAGAAACAAGATGGTTTTCACTACTGAGGAAAAAATATATTTTTTTAATTTTACTTTTGACAAGGCAAAAATGTTGGATGTGATAAAGGGTAATTTAGAAATAAATATCACCATGGCAACTGTGAGAGCTGGTCTTCAACAACTAGCTAATTCTCAGGAATCAATTATTATTCCTGATGTTAAAATTCATATGCATATATCCCTTGTATAATCCCTGTTTATCCAGATAAATTACATTTCAATTTTTTTTTTCTTGTAGGCATGTCACAAATACTTTAGTTTCTTCTATTCACTGTTGTCAGTGTGGTCTTATGATCATCTCTACATTGTTTTTAAATTCTTCTTATAAACATGGAAAACAAAAGAAAACTTTTCATCAAGCATCAGCTATCCTTCTGTTCATGTCTTTGTTTTTTCTGCCGAGGCTACAATATATTATATTTCTCAGCTGTGTGAAGTCAGAGAGAAAAAAGATGGAATTCTGATATCACTGAAACATATTCAGAGCAGATGTCCCTTGTCTTGCATCAGAGGGCAAGCTAAGCGAATATGAATTGTTATTTTCAAGTAAATAAAAGTGGTAAGTGCAAACTTATCATGTAGGATTCTTTAATTGTTGAATACCCTTCCTAGTAACTTGGCAAAGGTGAAGAATGATGTGGTTTAATTAGCAGCAACAACAGCTAAGCATATTTGGGTTAATCAGGTCTCAGGGATATTGTGAAGAACTTCAAAAAGACTTTGGTGAATAGGTAGCGTTATTCTGGATGAAACAATTTTCATTGAAGGCAAAGTGGTCAATGTTGGAGGGAATAATACGACCTACTTGTGTATGTCTGAGTTCTAAATGAACTGCAACACAAATGAGAAAAACAGAAAGCACCAACACTGACAGATCTATAAAAACTTTTACAGTGGAGGTCATAAAGCGAACAAAATGCTTACCTGAAACAGGATGCACCTAAGAAGGTGGTGAAACTAATACATCAATTCTTGTAATGTTATTATATAAATACAGAAGTATTTCACTAGTTAAAATACTTTTTTTGTTTCTGGTCACACCAACGAACAGATGAAGGGAAAGAAGAAAGTTGTTTTTTTTTTTAATTAGATCTTTATAGCAAAATTAATATTCAGTTTCTTCCTGTTCTTCTTAAACCGTATTTACTATTATCAATAATGTCTGCTCTGATTCAGACACATATTCCATGACAATGGGGCTCTGAAAAGAGGAAAATGTCTTTCATTGTGAAGGTGAGAGTAATATGAATGATTGCCAAAGGTACAAATGTAGACACACAAAACATAAGAGTTCTTTCTATACATTTCAAAAGTGTGGCTCCATGGCTAACCTGCCCAGGAGCCGTCATGCAGGATGTCATGAGTTCTTTATCTCAAGCATCAGCACTGCAACTATAACCCAGTTGGATACAAACCCCATTATGGAATTCCGCTCAATGTGAATGTATCTTTTATTTTCACAAAGACACTATGAACTTTTATTAAAGTTTATATTATGCCCATCCTTAATGACAGTGGAATACTGACTTCCAAGTGAGATCCCCACAGAATTGTCAAACAACTTTTCATTGCCTTCTACTTTGAATGTTATTGCAATTATTGTTTACCCCAAAAAAGTAGTTCAAGAACTGCTGTAAAATTTTCTATTCTCATTCTTTATTTTAAAATATGGCAATGAAAGATGCTTGATAATTTGACACAGATGGTTTGTATTCACTACTTGTAGTTAATTTCTTTTTATGTTATTATTGACAGTTTAATAACGTTATAATGCTCTCTTTGGTAATACAAAGAATCTTTTTTTAAAAAAAAAACCCAAACAGTTCAGGCATGTTCAGTAATTACTGTGAACAATGTATTTAACAGTCCTTTAGCATCTGTTATATTGCAAGTCATTTTATTTTGATTATTGAAGTAATGGTTAAAAATGTTGCAGTTAGTGATATTCTATGTGCATAATTCAGTATATTTTCCAAATATTCCCAACAGAAGACAGTCACGAAGGACAACGAAGCTGGTGAAGGGTCTAGAGAACAAGTCTATGAGGAAAGGCTGAGGGAACTAGTGTTGTTCTGCCTGGAGAAAAGAAGACTCAGGGGAGAGCTTATCGCTCTCTACAACTGCTTGAAAGGAGATTGTAGCAAGGTGGGTGTTGGTCTCTTCTCCTAAGTAACAAGTGATAGGACAAGAGGAAATGGCCTGAAGTTGTGCCAGAGGAGTTTTAGATTGCATATTAGGAAAACTTTCTTCACTGAAATGTTTGCCAAGCATCGGAACAGTCTGCCCAGGAAAGTGGTGGAGTCCCCATACCACGAGATACATAAAGATGTGATTTAGTGGTGGATTTGGCACTGTTAGGTTGATGGTTGGACTCCATGATCTTAAAGGTCTTTTCCAACCTAAACAATTCCATGATTCTGTGAAGTAAATTATTCATTTTGTCTACTTAACTGTTTCTTTTAAGCATTGAATATTTGAAAAGAAACAACATTTATACATTTTTGGAATCTGTCTCCTATTCTATAAACAATCAGAAAAATGCATGGGGTTAATATTTTTAGAAATACGTGACATAGATGCATTCCTCCATTTCTGTCTCAAAGCAAACAAGCCAGTTCGAGACCAGTTGTTCCTGTACCTATTTCTAGTTAAAGAATCTGTGGCAACAGTTTTAATTCTGGATTACATGAAACAGGCTACCAGTCAAAACTCATTAGGAAAAGCTTCAATCGCCTCCTTTTATTCTCAAAAATTATTTATAGAGAAAAAAAAAAAGGGAAATGAATACAGTTTTGCCAATCCCTTACACAAAATGTCCTGTCTAGGGAAGGGAAAAATCCTTGTAAGGAAACTAAATACAGTTACAATTAAGTATGAAACAATATCAATGTGTGAAACCCTTCATAGGTCAACCACAGAAGGCTTTCAATGGTACTGGGTAGGGTTTAGCTAGAACTCAGAATTTCAGTACCAGTAAACTATCTTGATGTGTGGCTTACATTCCACATCAAAACTATAAATATTATTTTAAATAAAATTTTAATTTGAAGGAATGGAATACAGGTTTAGATATATGTTAATCCATCATAAAGCAAGGGATTACCATACTTAAATCAGACTAGACCAAATGCTATGGTCCTCAGATAAGCCCTACCTTAGATTTTTTTTCCATACCAGTGTGGAGACAAGTTGGAGGTGATGTTAGAAGGGAGGCTGTGCAAAGTCAAGGTAGAAAAATTTACAAACCTTTAGAAATCAGAGACTGGGCCTAAGAGTTTGGTTATTTAAGTCAACCCACCATAAGAATGTCAAAGCCTTAGTACTTTAGGATATGTGGCATCAGTCTTTAATCAGGTACATGGCACCAACAACCAGCTTGCTAATCAGAAGTACCTAGCCGCTGGAATACATTTGTTTGCTTAGTCAGTAAAGATGAAATTTAGGTTCAGCTAACATTACCCAGTAAATTTGTTTCTTATGATATATTTCAACCTTTTGTGATTAAAGATTCTGAGAAACCTGAAACTGTCATTAACAAGTGCTGGTAAATACAACTGGTAACTTTAGTTTCCCAGGAACATTTTATTCAACTCTGTATTACAGTATCTCTAGGAGATTGAAGAGTCGGGGGGGGTGGGTGGGGTGGGGGGGGGGCGGGCGGACGCGGACGTGGGGAAGGAAGTAAGAAAAGCCTTAGTTACTGGGTAAAAATAGAACTGTTGGAACAGAGTGTTATTGATGCTTCTAAAGTTATTGTTTAAACTTCAGATATTTCAGTATTAATGTCTCCTGAAGCTTAAAATCATAAATTGCTGATGAATGTGGTTTAACTTTTTAGTTAGCATCCAACTAAAATGATTAGTATGATTAAAATCCTACTCAGAATGTATAAGGATTTTTTTTAATCTAAATTTCTTAGTTAAGTCCAATTTAATGAGTGTAACATTGGTTTGTATACATTTTTATTTTATATATGTATAAATTTTCATTTAAATCAATGCAGTATCATTCATAGTCTTATTTGTAATACAATTCAATTTTCATTCAAAATTTTTATCAGTGTTTGAAGCTACCACCATACCACACCTTTCTCATTAAACAATGTAAATCCAGAAATTCTAAGATATTAAGCTTTCCAGCATCCTTAATTTTCACTTTTCATAAACTGAGTAAAATTGATAGGATTTTTTTAAATTATTTGTCACTAAAAAATAATTTTTAATAAAAGTAAAACATTTTGCAGTATATTGTTGATTTTACTTTCATATGGTAGTTAAGCAACCTTTTGGTTGCTCATAATTCTCTTGTAATTTATTTTCACTCTTACAGCTTCACTTCTGTTCTTATGCAATACAAATATTATTATCAATACTTTGAGTTAGTTTTCAATTTGTTTTATTAATAAATTTCCTATTTTCATATGCTTTTCATAACAAAATAGAGGAATTTGGCCTTACTAAAATAAGTTTTTTGATTGTTGCAAAAGCAATTTTCCATTTCAACTTATAGTTCTTTCCTTTGTACCTGTATTTGTTACTTAACTGTAGAAATTCTTATTGACAAGAAGCACTAATGTTTGTGCTTTTCTCAAAAACCCATATTAATTAAATTTGGATTGCATTAGTTGACAAATTCACAGTAAAGATGGCTACAAAACTTCCAGTGAAGTCATTTAACTAGAATATACTATTGTACTAAGACTACAGTGTTGGGTTTTTAATTCCTCCCCCCCCCCCCCCCCCCCCCTTCCCCCCAAGTAGTTCGGTTTTTACAGTCTTTATTGACTCAGATTTGTGCAGTGGAATAATGCAGTTCCACAAGACCGAGACATTCAGGACTTCTATCCTCTGCACTATGGAAGTAAAAGCCTGAAAGCACCGAAAAACTCAGGAATTCTAAGTTATTTACTGCAAAGGCAGATATCCTAGCAGGAAAGGATTAGGATAAGCCTACAACTCCAGGACTGACCAGAGTCAATTATTCCAAGGTGGGTAGTCCATCGGTTACAGCTTCAGAATACTTAGCTAAACCAGGACATCCAGGTACATGACCTTTAAATCCATTAGGAAGTTTAATCCAGCTAGGACCCTTAAATAGGCTGGTAGATACGTGGGGGTAGCGCTCAAACCTAAACCTCAAGTTTCAAAAGTTCCAAAGCAGTGTACTGCAGGGTGACTGTTCCAGACTCTGGAAGCTCAGAAAACACTTAAAAATATCTCACATCTTGTCAGATTTTTATTTTCTTACCAACCAATTGTTCTCCAAGGACAGTATAAGTGGTATATCAGTGTACAGATATATGTATGCGTATACTATATATACATATATAATATATAATATTTATTGAAGTAAATCTGAACTTTATCACAGAATGACAGAATATATCTAAAAGCATTTCCAAATACATCCCCACAGTACCTCTGAGCAGTTGATGTCTGACTGGAAAGAAGCTTCAATTTTTAAGGTAAATATGTTTGTCTCTTTACTGTGAGGCCCTGATGAGACTACTCTGCTGAAGTGCATCTCCAGTCACAAGAGATAAATCAACCATAGGCACAAGGTAATTTGTCAAACATGCAGTTAACATTTGTTTTTTAAAGTTATAAGTACTGAAGATTAGTTCTACAGGTAGAACTAAGGCTATTTGTTGTCCTTATGATTCAAGATCTCTAGTAGACTAATCTATCAATGAATTTATTTTTCCTATTTTAATATGTTTAACAAAGCTTTTCTGATCCAAAATCTTTTTTTAAGAGTGTTTCACTGCTATCTTAAAGATTATTTAGTTGGCACAATTAAAAGTGCTCAAAAAAGAAAAAATATTTTTCTGGGCAGTCAGATTTTGAAGTCATTACTTTGGATCTAACCACAGGTGGTGATGTGGTAGTTTAAGAGTTAGAGGGAAAACTGCAGATCAGAGTTGACTATGAAAGGGAATATTTTGTTCAAAATAAGAGATAAACAGCATCAGAGTTAGGGAATTTTTTGAAGGATATGTAGAATGAGGAAATACCTATAGATACCTCATTAATGTCTCCATTTCACACACCTATTCAGTCTCATATGATGAAAAACTATAGATGTAGTAGCATAATAGAAAATTATAATATCTTTTTATCCTTTTTTTTTTTTAGTTTTAAAATAAATAAATAAAAGCCCACTGCAATTTAACAATAGTGGTATAAAATATTCTAAAATTATTTAGAAGTTTCACATGCAGCACTCAGAAGAAATGACGCAGAATAATTCCCTACCAGCAAGTGTATATTTATACACATGAATAAGTAAAAATCAAAGAAGTACATAAACATGTTTTTATTCTATAGTTGTAGACCAGGGTACTGGCCTCCAAGTAACAGTATTTGAAAATGGGGGAGAATGTGGCATCACAGCATCTCTCCCAACACGTGACTTGGAACATACACTACTCCAGATGGTAATAACAGAAAAGGAGTTACAATCCCGTAGTACCATGTGTAATTTGTTCTTGCATGATATGTGAACTGCTGAATTCTTTCATATCTCATTGAGTGTGTACAGGAATGTAGGGGCTCAAAATTTTATTTTCTGGATGCTGTGGAAGAGACCGTAGGAGAAGCAATCTGGCTTATCTTTAGTATGTCATTTCACAAAATGCTTCAGGACAAAATGTGCTGAAGAATGCATATTTTGTGTTCTCTAAGGAAAGGTCAAAACCTTCACATAGTAGGGAAAAACCAGTTGTAAAATGAGTCAAAGAACTTTAGAGTTATGTAGATTTTGGAAATTTCAGGGTCTACCAGATCTGAGAAAAGCTGAGGGTACACAACACCTATAAGAAAAATCTCTTAAATAACAATCCTCTGTGAAACTAGAAGTCAGTGGATATCATTTCAGCTTTTAAATAACAGAGTTAGTCTCTGATGCTGAAAACAGGCATGCACATGTCACCCTTTATGCAGGTGAATGAGGGTTCACTCATCTGTTTGATGTGTTTGAGTGTGTTTTTATGATTGAGGCTTTACTGTGAAATAGTTAAATTTTTGTTGCACATTTAGAGAAAATCTGACAAATAACCAATTAAACCGTACCTATTTGCATTTTCAAGCGTTTAAATGGGATTATTTTAGATTTACAGTCTGGAAAAAGGACAAAATAGGATTTCAAAAACTGTAACGAAAGTTTTAAATCTCCAAACATCTTGTGCTATCTGCCTCACAGTTTCCCTTGGATTAAGGCCAACAAAACAACTCTGTGAACTTCCTGTTTTATCCTGAAAATTCAGGAAGACCACGCTCTTGGGCTTTTTGAGCCCCAAAGGCTAGCTACAAATACCTGCCCAGAAATTATTTATGACAATATAGACACATCAGTATGATGAGCTTTCAGTCAACTGATCAGCTTGCATTTTGAAAGTCATACTCACTGGAAGTCTAAATGAAGTAATAAACAAATAAATTAATTAATAATAAACTCACAGTTAGCTAATTATACAACCAGTTTCTGTTTCTGTTTCAAAAATTACTCTGAACTGGGTCAAATGTTTTGTTCTGTATGTTTATAGCCCATTCTATGTTTATCCCATAATATCATTCTGACTTTTTCACAGTAATGTCTGTTAAGTGTATCAGGAGGAACAGTGTCATTTTTCATCTTCATAGGATAAGGAAAAAGATGGACAGAATAGGGAGTGAGAAGACAGTGTGAAATTAGAATTTGTGCAAACCCTTGAAAAGGCTTGCTGTCATGTTCTACATATGACGTAAGTTACATTGCCTCTGCTCCCTTTCCATCAGCAATTAATTTGTTTCTTATTAATGTAGTTTAAGACATCACCTTAGCATGGAGTTGACGTGAGACTGCCAAGCTGGATTAGTTAATTTTGTTTAAATATCAGATGAGTCAGAAAATCTTGTTCTCTTGCTGAACATAAATCTTAGAAGAAGGTTTCACGTAGTAATATTCTTTGTCATTTAGTACAAGAAAACTTGGTTTTTCTAATATTCAGAAACTTACTATTTCTTCAGACAGTGTAGGTAGTAAATTTATTTTGTCTAGGACTTGGAAAATACAAATAAAATTAAAAGGGATTAAAAGTCTAAGTAAATTAATTTAAAATTTGTAACGGGATATATGCAGATGGTTTTTCTCCAATACTTGCTCAAATATCTAGTGCAAGTTTAAAAAACAGATAAAATAGGAAGTGAGTTTAAAATTTGCATTTTAAATGTACTGATAAGTGTTACCTAACAGGCCCCAGAGGTCATTCCTTTGTGCGGAAGAGGTATATGGCTTATTCCTGCTTAAAATCAATTATTTGTTTAACAAGTCCATCAAAAGTACTGATGTAGTAACATTGTGCTTACTACCACACCTGTCTCTCTCAGAGCACTGAGGCTGAGATTCTTAGTTTTTCTTTAGTGGGACCTATTTGTTTAATCCTTGTGTTGCAAGATAGCCAAACATCTGACAGGAAACAAAGGTTCTCTAACACTTTTCTAATGGTGTCACATTATTTCCTTCCATTAAATTTCAGATGAATGACTGATTTAATTTTTACTTTATGGTGCAGCAGAATAGCTGTTAGTAGGTCCGGTAGCCATCCATAGCCCATGTTTCTATTATGAGCATTTAATAGCATTTAATGTCACTACATACGTGTAGTAGATCTTACCATCACAATACTGATAGCAGTAAAATGTCTTAAGACACAACTGTATGACTATTTCATGTACTAAACTCTTTTATGGTAGCCCTTATTTTCTAAATAAATACACTTTTCACCATGGAAGTGTTTACCTGTCACCATCCATCATGATCATTTTAATAGTATCTCCTGTTGACCTGATCATCTGGACTGCCTACTGCAAACCTTTACTATTTTGCAGGCCATTAGTTTTACAAATTTTAATTGCATATAGTTTTGACAGCTTTAATTTTCCTGATATCCTAGAGAGATCTTATCAAAAGATGGCAAATTATTTCAATTAATGCTGCAATTGGTGCATTAGGTGGGACTGCACAGTTGGGGAGAGAGAGATACAAGAAAGAGAAAAGTTTAAGAAGTTATCTGAATCTAAATTCAAGCTTAGGGTTAAATGTGACATTAATCATAGCCTTCGGAAACAGATAGGCAGTAACTGGTATTAGTCTTCCCTAAGTTGTAAACATATCTTTTCAGATAAGTTCCTCCGTGGTAATTTCTCTCCTGATGTTTTGTGGATGAAGCAATTTAGTATACTTACAGTCTAGGTTTTGTTCAACTAAGCAAGACAAAAATAAGCAAAGTTTGGTTCCTGTAATTTTCTTTTGTTCCCAGTCACTGTTTATTTCATTAACAACTTCCACAAGGTTCATCAGAGCTTTTCAGTTTAAACTGTTGTAGTCCAAGTCATCATCCCTTCTGGGTACAATTGAAGAAATCTGAAATATGGCAACACACTAAAATTTTTTGCAACACCTTTCAAACTGAAAGGAACAATACATTAACTTCCTTGAAGAAAGGAAATAAGTGCTGTTAAAATCAGGTTAAATGTATGTGTTTTGGGGACTGATCTCTTAAAAACCATTTTGGCTTATAGCCAGCTGCTTCCATACCATTTTGTACCTGTAACACACTTACTTCTTCTGTATCACAGAGGTAAACGGAAGGCAAAACAACGCTTACTGAAAACTTTTGGGTTTGCCTTGTCATGTTCTTTTATTACCTTTGTCATTGCAAAGCTATGTACTAATCTTTCTTGAGAGCCTATAACCTTCCAGTTCCTTTTTTGACATCACAGCTATTTTTCTGCCAGTGTAGTTTAACATCCATAGCTATTGGAGCTTCAAAGTCATCAGCTGACAAGCTGGTGTTTGAGATATATATGTGAACTGCAAGGAGGAAGAAAAGCTCTTAGTTAAAAGGAAACAGAAAATAAATGCACTGTTAATCAAGAATGGTTTAAAAAGCAACCTCTGTTTTCAAATTAATAGAATCGCCTCATTATACAGGCAACTGTGTTAACCCAAAGTGCTTTGATTTGTTTTTATTAAACAAACGCACTTTGTCTCCTTGATTAATAATTATAAAATCATTAAACAAACAAACAAACAACAAACTAGTTTCACATTATCTTATTTGAAATAAAAGACAGTTTTTAATAGACTATGTAGAAATGTTTAAGATGCAGGTGAGGGATTCCACTTGTAGTGATGCATACTGACATTTTAAGGCATGAAAAGGTCTCAAGATGGCAGAATTAATACAATCAAAAGTGCACATACATTCTCTAAAAATGGTGATGGTTGGTTGCTTGTGTAAAATGCAAGAAACAGTTTTCACTAAGCAAGCTGGCAATACCCTTCAATATGGCACTCAAGACAAAGTTCATAGGAGAATTATACTCTCCCATTTCACATGCACTCTTCTGTTTCCACTCCACACCTATTCCAACCACGTTGCTGGTCTTAACCATGGCAGCCATTCTCTGTTGCGGAATATTATGTAAGGTGAATTCACATTCTTTTGTGACAGATTTTTGTTTTTGGTTTTTGTAGGACTGAGAAGTTTTAAAGTCCTGCTTTTTTATAAAGCAGGTAAGCATGCTAATGCTGGAAGTGAACACGAAAAAAAGGACGATTATTCCTTTTCTGGAAGCTTTGCAAATTTCATGTAAAGTTGCTAAATTGCTTTCATTCAAAATCATTACATGAATTTCCTGTATACTCATAAGTATTTTGTGACAACAAAACTTAAATTTTTCTTTGAACAAATATTTCACTAGAAGAAAAAAAACCCACAACCCAATAATTCTATGAATAACTTTCCAGATGGCTGCATTTATGGGAAAGAGGAAAGGAGATTGTCAATCTGAAATGATGCTACCATAATTCATAAACAAAACTAGATGAGTTAATGTCATAAGGCCACTGATTAGATTTTCCAGTGCATATTTGTGTATAGGTTAAGCAAGGATACCAGACAGAGGTCCAGCTGATATAGATTCTTTGATATTTAAAATTTCTACTAAGGAAACTACTGTATTGTAACTGTCTCTACTGCCATTAAGATTAATATCTTTCACTTAAATTATTTCAATCTGCTTTTTCATATTTATTTAAAAGTTAGTAGTATGTGCTCTGGGTTTGGGTTTTATTTTGTTTTGTTTTGTAAGCTGTGGGGTGGAGTGGGGGTGGGGATGTTTCTTCATATTAAATGGGCTAGAGTTCTGGAATCTGGAATAAAGTTCCAGAAAATGAAGAGAACTTGAAAACCTTCATTTTTGAGTCATATTATTCTCTTTTGTTCTGTGACACCTAAAAATGTTTTGTCTGTTTCTTTACCATTGCTGGATGATTAAAAGACAGATTAAAAGTGTAAAAATGTCAGCATCACAGAAATAGTTTTGGCAACTACATGGCTAGTTATGTTTTAATTAATAATATTAAGGGACTTTCTTCATGTTTTCATCTAATTACTCTTTATTTGAGTAACTCTTATAAATAGTAATGGAACTAGAATCTTTGGCAGCAGGCTGGCCAACTTGGTGAGGCAGGATTTAAACTGAAGGACTAGGGGGAGGGGTCCAAAGTGGCAATGCTCACACCATCACATCCAAGTGGGGAATAATCCAGGCCAACCTGATTAGTGACAATTGTTCCTTAGCTGCCTCCCAAGATGTGTACCAGAAGGCCAGCCACCTCAAGGGTGTGTGTGACCATGGCGGATCCTCTTGCACCCCTCCTGAGAAACCTGCGTGCTCGATTACCTCTCCCAAATGCCTGTACACCAACAGACAGGAAGAATTAGAGATCTGTGTGTGGTCACAGGGCCTTGATCTCATTGCAGTTGCAGAGACATGGTGGGATAGCTTGCATGACTGGAACGCTGTCATGGATGGCTATGTACTTTTTAGGAAAGACAGGCCAGCAAGGTGAGGTAGTAGAATTGCTCTTTATGTGAGGGAGCAACTGAAACGTATTGAGCTTTGGCTAGGGGTGCATGAAGAATGAGTCGAGAGCTTATGGGTAAAGATTAATTGGCAGGTTAACGTGTGACATTGTTGTGGTATTTATTACAGGACACCTGATCAGGAAGAGGAAATCAGTGAGGCTTTCTACAAACAGCTGGAAAGGCCTCATCATTACAGGCCCTGGTCCTCATAGGACTTCCACCCTGATATCTGCTGGAAAGACAACACAGCTAGGCACACACAAAACTCAAGGAGGTTCCTGCAGACCACTAATGATAACTTTTTGATGCAGGTGGAGGAGAAGCCAATGAGGCAAGGTGCACTTCTGGACCTAGTATTCACAAACAAAAAAGGACTGGCTAGGGATGTGAAGGCTGGGGACAGCCTTGGCTACAGTGACCATGAGGTGGTGGAGTTCAGGATCCTGCATGGAGGAAGCAGGGCAATAAGTAGGATTGCAACCTTGGACTTCCAGAGAGCTAACTTTGGCCTATTCAAGGAGCTACTTGGAGGAATCCCATGGCTTAGGTCCCTAGAAGGTAGGGGGATCCAAGAGAACTGGCCAATATTCAGGCATCACTTCCTCCAAGCTCAAGATAGCTGCATCCTCATGTGTAAGAACTCAAGCAAAGGGGGCAGGAGATCTGCACGTGTGAGTAAGGAACTTCTGGCAAAAGTCAAACAGAAGAAGCATGTTTACAGAATGTGGAAAAAGGGACAGGCCACTTGGGAAGAATATAGGAACATTGTCAGAACATGCAGAGATGTGACAAGGAAGGCTAAGATCTGTTTGGAATTAAATCTGGTGAGGGAAGTCAAGGGCAACAAGACGGTCTTCTTCAAGTACATCATTATGAAAAGGATGGCTAGGGAAAATGTGGGCCCCTTGCTGAATGAGGTGGGTGCCCTGGTGACAAAGGACACAGAGAAGGCGGAGTTACTGAATGCCTTCTTTGCTTCAGTCTTTACTGCTAAAGCCAGCCCTCAGGAATTCCAGAACCCAGAGGCAAGAGAGAGAGTCTACAGAAAGGAAGATTTTCCCCTGGTCAAGGAGGACTTAGAGGGTTAAAGATCATTTAGGCAAACCTGACACCCACAGATCCATGAGCCCTGATGGGATGCACCCCTGAGTGCTGAAGGAGTTGGCAGATGTTATTGCCAAGCCACTCTCCATCATATTTGAAAGATCATGGACAGGAGGAGAGGCACCTGAGGACTGGAGGAAAGGCAGTTTCACACCAGTCTTCGAAAAGGGCAGGAAAGAAGGACCCAGGAAAGTACAGGTCCATCAGCCTAACCTCTATCTCTAGAAAGGTGATGGAACAGCTCATCCTGGAGGTCATGTCAAAGCATGTGGAGGAAAAAATAAGTTTATCAGGAACAGTCAACATGGATTCACCAAGGGGAAATCATGTCTGACCACCCTAATATCCTTCTGTGATGGAATGATTGGTTGAGAAGATGAGAGGACAGTGGTGGGTGTTGTCTGCCTTGACATTGTCGCCCATAACATCCTACAGGTAAGCTCAGGCAGTGTGGGTTAGGTGAGTGGACAGGGAGGTGGATTGAGAACTGGCTGAATGGCAGAGCTCAGAGGGAATGTGATCAACGGTGCAGAGTCTAGCTGGAGGCCTGTAGCTAGCAGTGTTCCCCAGGGGTCAGTACTAGGTCCAGTCTTGTTCAACTTATTCATCAATGACCTGGATGTAGGGACAGAGTGGACCCTCAGCAAGTTTCCTGATGACACAAAACTGGGAGTAGTGGCTGGTACACCAGGAGGCTGTGCTGCCATTCAGTGAGACCTGGTCAGGCTGGAAAGATGTGTGGAGAGGTATAGAGGAATTATAGAGGAATTAAGGCAGGTTAATTAACATTTATAATATACAGCTATGGCTTGCTTCAGGGGCGGAGGATTGGCTGACATGGATAATGTGCAGCTGTGGCTGGTTCCTGCTAAGTAGTTAAATAGCTCTAAGGGGTATGGAAGGGGAGCACTGGGTGAAGAGACCTGGAAGAAGCAGAGGGAGAAGAAAGAGTGCCCTGGATGTAGGAGAGACAAGGAGAGGCACCAGGAGAAGCAGGGAGAGGAAGGGGGCCCAGATGAGGAGAAGCTGGCTTGAAGAGAGCCCAGGGAAGGAAGACTCTGGATGCAAAAGAAGCAGGGTAGACTGGCCTGAAAAGGCTGAAGAAATAGCACAGACAGTAGATGAACTTTTGAAACCTTATAGGGGATTGCTGGCTGTGCCAGGGCAAGGTGCAGGGACTAGTTATTGAAGTTAACCTGGTATGTGATGGTAAAAGCCTTGTTGCAGCTGGTTAGTTTTGGTAGTGCTGCAACAGAGAGGAACCTAATGAAGTTCAACAAAGGCAAGTGTAGGGTCCTGCACCCAGGGAGGAAAAACCTCATGCACCAGCACAGGCTGGGGGCTGACCTGCTGGAAGGCAGCTCTGTGGAGAAGAACCTGGGAGTTCTGATGGACCGCAAATTGACTGTGACCAGCAGTGTGCCCTTGTGGCCAATAAGGCCAGTGGGATCCTGGGATGCATTAGGAGAAGTGTGGCCAGCAGGTTGAGGGATGTTATCCTTCTCCTCTGCTCTGCCCTGGTGAAGTCACATTGGGAGTATTGAGTCCATTTCTGGGCTCCCCAGGTCAAAAGAGACAGGGAACTACTGGAGAAGGTCCAACAGAGGATTACAAAAATGAGGATTGCAGTGTCTCTCTTATAAGGAAAGGCTGAGACAGCTGGGTCTGTTTAGCCTGGAGAAGAATGGGAGGGGTGGGTGTCAAGAGGATGGGGCCAGGCTCTTTTCAGTGGTGCCCAGCAACAGGACAAAGGGCAATGGGCACAAACCAAAACAAAGGAAGTTCCTTCTGAATATGAGAAAAACTTCCATACTTTGAGGGCTACAGAGAACTGGGACAGGCTGCCCAGAGAGGTTGTGGACTCGTTAGAGATACTTAAAACCTGCCTGGACATGATCTTGTGCAATTTACTCTAGGTGAACATGTTTTAGCAGGGGGTTGGCCTAGATGATCTCCAGAGGTCCTTCCAACCCCAACCATTCTGTGATTATGTATAAAAGCAGAGTATAAATAGTAATTTTAGTAATTCAACTATCATAACAACATTCCAGGTAGATGAATATATAGATCAACTCTACAGTATACCTATTGGAAATGTATCAGTAGCTAGATACACATTTAGACCCGCTAACACAGATTTCTTTCCCGTGGAAAAATTCAGTGGTTCCAGGATTACAGCTTTCTATGTCCTGGTTTCAGCTGGGATAGAGTTGGTGTTCTTCTTAGTACCTAGTACAGTGCTGCATTTTGGCTATGATGTGAGGACAATGTTGATAATGCACTAATGTTTTTAGTTGTTACTGGGTGATGTTTATACTAAATCAAGGACTTTCAGTTTCTTGGGCCCTGCCAGCCAGAGGGCTGGGGGGACACAGGAAATTGGGAGGGAATATGGCCAGGACAGGTGACCCAAACTAGCCAAAGAGGTATTCCATACCATATGATGTCATGCTGAGTATATAAACGGGGAAAGAAGAAGGAAGCAGGGGGGGCATTGGCATTATGGTGTTTGTCTTCCCAAGTAACCATTACATGTGATAGAGCCTAGCTTTCCTGGGGATAGATGAACACCTGCCTACCCATGGGAAGTAGTGAATGAACTCTTTGCTTTGCATGCGTGGCTTTTGCTTACCTATTAAATTGTTGTAATCTCAACACTTGAGTTTTACATTCCTTTCCAATCCTCCTTCCTATCCCTCGGGGGGGGGGGGGGTGGGGGGTGGGGCGCAGAGGGGCTGGGTGGGGGGAAGTCAGCAAGAGGCTGTGTGGTTTGGTTGCCCGCCAGGGTTAAACCATAACATACAGCAACCTCTATTTAACAGCATGGCCTCACTTTCTCTCAGATACCTCTGGGTTAGCTTGGATGAAAACCTGAGGTTGTATTTACTTGCCAACCATCAACAGTCACTTCTTGGATATCTTCAGCTCAGCATTTCTCCCTTTCACCCAATGATCACCTGCCATTTTCCCTTTTATTCCTCCTATTGGTCACCCTTGACATTTTTCACTTTCAGCTCATATATCCCACAGGAATCTGAACACCAAAAGTTCCTTTGCCATAATCTTTATTTTAGCCAATAATTTTTGTCTCCAGTCCCTTTCTTTTCTGGTTTTTCTCCCACAATATCTTCTCTAGACTCTATATCCCTGGCTGTCAAGTCCTGCAATATATTAAAAATGTAGCTGAAAACCATATCTCTGTTCCTTTTGTCTCAGTTGCATGTGGGGTGAGGCTTTATTACTGAGAATTTCTGATTCACTGACATATGTTCAAGAGGCTTCTTTGGACCTCAAATACTGTTCACAGTTCCACTTGTCACTTTCCAAGCTCTTGTCTTGTACCACACTACTGATGTGCCAAGGATGATGTTCATCAGTCTTACTATCTCTGTCCTGCAAAAGTTTATGTACTTCTTGCTATGTTGCATTTCATTTGCCCCAGTTCATTCAGACTCTATGATTTCTAGAACTTCCTTCTTTCAGAATCACTTCTCTGCTGTGACACCTAAAAGAAATCAGTTGATCAAAACTATTAGATTATAACAGGAAAAGCAGAAATAGTAAAATGTTTAAACAAAAAGCTGCACTAAGCTATACCAATAATTAACTTGCATACTCATAGGCTCTTATTAACATTGATGTCCTGTACATGATCTTAGGAATAGAGTGCTGCACTGGAAATCCGAAAACCTTGGTTCTGGCTGTGGCAGGATATGTTCTATAAACTGTGATTTTCATTTAAAGTAGGTATATATTATTGAATGGGATCACCTTATTATAACTAGCCTTAGCATTTATGGGTAACCCTGACGTGCGTAACTATTTGTGAAGGTTTTTGAGACTATTTACATTACATGTCATTTATTGCCCACCAAGGACCACTTAGAATTATCATGTAGGAATCAAACTCAAATATGTGTTAAGATTAATAAAAAACTACAGGGGGAAGAAAGCAAGGGCACCTTCAGAATCAGAAGACTCTGACAAATGGTAGAGAAGAAGAGTGAAGTTTATAGGTAAGCATAGAATTTGGGACAGTTCTCACATAAGAATAAACTAAAAATTTGATGTGAAATGTAAATTCCCTCTTGACTCAAAATAGGATGACCAGTCTATCCTTGAGATTAGGAGCAGGATATTGTAAGTGTTGAAATTCTACTGATGAGCAACAGTACAGATAACACTATTTTCAGCCTTCCAGATGCAACTTCTCATTGACAACTTAGACTAATACATCTGATATAACTGTAACTTTTGTTTGCTTACACTGTTACTAAATCAATGATGCTCTGATTAAAATATTTCAGAATATATAGTAGCCATTTACCTCAATAAGACCTTGTGATTTTAGAATTTGTTGTGAAGCTTGCTAAAATGGGAACCAATGCAAAACCTTAAAAAATATAGTAAAAGGTAAAGAAAAGGAATAGAAAGCTTAAACACTCAAGGTATTAAGAAAAAAAAAGGGGGGGGGGTTAAAAAAAAGCTACAGCAACAAAACCTGGCAAAATATATTACTGAATATAATTTCTGAAAATTCTAATAGCTAGAATTGTTCATAGTAAAAAGATATAACTGTGAATAAACTAGAAACTCTGTTAGCCTATTTCTATCAGTGGGACATGCTAGAATTATTTGAAAGCAGTGAAAAATGAAGGAACAAAAAAGTATCAGGATATATTCACCACTGTCACCTTCAAATTAGTTAACTATGCTATGGAGTTACACAAAAACAATACTTTTTTTTTTCAACAAGTATCTACTGTAGCTCTGGATCAATGTTCATCCTTGTAAGAACTTTCTGACAGACAACACATACATTGGTTTCATATAAAGCAAAGGGAGTGAGTTTTTTGTTGGCAAACAAGAAAAAATATATATGCAATTTCCAAAATAAGAGTGGAAATATGATTCATAATGACACTTTCTGTGGAACAAGAACTTGCTCGCTAAAGAGAAATATTGGTGTGGTAAAACCTTTGCAATCCTCAGACAAAGCTTTGCTATAGACAGCTAAGCTTAACATACTTGCTGGGAAGCTGATATATGTCCATAACAGACTGAAAGTGGTAATTGCATTGTGCATTGAAGCTTTATGTAGAATATTTTCCCACTGTTCATATTCTGCCTAAACAGAGGTGGCACAGCTGTAGTTTGATCCTTTTATACACCTGGAGACTTTGTACTGTGGTCCACCACTGGTATTGTTTTTGTTGTCCAGAATGCTTAAAAGTCACTCTGGATGACAGTGTGTACTGAAAGATGGAGGAGAAAATAACAAAAAAACACCCCGGCACAAACATAAGGCAAGTATCAGCAGCTCTCTGCTTACAGAGTATATAGAGATAAAAGATTATAAGCTTTTTTCTTAACCAGTGATAAAACAGATTGTCCTACCATAGTTTCTTTAATTTAAACAGATATTTCTTATTTTAAATCAAAATATTTTGCTTCAATCATCTATTTGTGTGCTATTCAGAATGCCAAGTCAAATTGTACAAAATAGTTACATGTTAGAGTATTAAGTGCTCTTTAAGAGAGTTTTTAAAGTGTATAGCTTGAAACATTATTAAAATGAAGTTTTTGTATTTTTTTATATTATCATGACAGATGTCATTATATCAAAACCATTAAGACAGTACTTAATACCAATATATGTATTGTTACTGTTCTTTGAATACTAGAATTCTGCTTAAACCTTCAATAACAAAAAAAGTGATTAGGCTTAGTTTAAAAATCTTACTAATCTGTAATAGCGTGTGTCAGCTCTTAAATTACATTATGTTGCATTATCTGTAATTGGCTACATTACAAGTTTTTTTTTCTTTATCTTTACCTGTCTACATCAAATATTCAAGACAATAATGGCTGAAATCAGCCATTATGTTTTAAAGTATAATGCAATAATAGTGAGTATATATTTAAAGACACAGCTTTTCTAACAAAACCTTGTTACTAATTAATTACTGATCTAAATTTCTCCCTAAACACTGTTTCTGTTATTGTAGAACTGGGGCAAGGCAGGAGCTTTTTTGGCATTTCAATTGAAATGGTCAGTAGTATTAAAGTATTAGTGCCTAGGAGAAATAAACTACAGGGAAGATTGCGCTGCAAGGATATACAAATCTTTGTCCTGAAGACAGACAATTCCTAAAATATTTTTTTTCTGTTTTTTTTTTGTTGTTGTTTATTTTTTAAAATGTTACTGTATTAACTATTTTTTTCAGGTTTATGTTAGTAACTATTTAATATTGCTAAGTAGTCTAGGTCCAATTATGGACCTAGATCCCATTGCATTAAATTTTGCATGAAAGCAGAAGAAAAAAATGTCCATTTCTCAGCCAATTTACAATTTAAGAGTATGATTAGTCTCAGTTTAATCTCAGTTACCTTTAGCTGTCCAATGCTAGACTTCTAAGTTAAGCTTTGTTCTGTATTCCAGGCTAGGTTCTATCTATGAACTCTGGAGTATGATCAATAAATGAGTCATTTACCTCCCTACTCCAACTAGAAAGGGAGCAGAGATGACTTGCTTAGAATAGGTGTGTATCTAATTTTTAGACAGATGATGTTAGATAACCCTTTCCCTAAGCATACTATAAGATAAAGCAAATTAACACAGACAAAAACCTGTTCAGACTAAAAGGAAACGCTGAGACAATGTTAGCTGTAAAGATCAGCAGTGACCTCAAAACATCATTTGCTTGTTACTTTTTTCCTAAGCATCATAGCAAAAGAGAAGTATCAATGGGAACAATGAGTAAGTGTCTTGTGCATGCTGCTGTGAAATAGCAATGATGAAGAGGAGTGGCAAGGGAGCAATCAGGAAGAATCACTTACCCACTTGTTGAATTTCTAATGCAGGACTGGATATAGGATCAGAATCAGGAGACAACCTCTCAATACTGAGTGAAGAAAGAAAGCAAGAGTCTGAAAATCCTTGAAAGAGAAAACAGGTTTATGTTTGACTCAATATAGAAGATACTACTGAGGGAATGAAGAATAATATTATAGTCAGAGGTCAAGATGAAAAAAAAAATATTTGCAGCAGAATTCTTAATGGATAAAAGTAGAACAAGATGTGTTTGTCAAGCCAAAGAAAAAGACTATTGAATAACCAAAGAAGATGTTAGGCTAGCCTTCAGGCATGTGGATTCTCCTTGAACATGTTGGCCAATAAGAATCTGTAAGACTGAAATGTAACCAGGGTAAGACGACCAAGAGAGCTTGCATTAACTAGAAAAGTATAGACTTCTGTGACATTCAAGGTGGAATTAATTTACCTGACTGTAAACTTTAAAAACACTTGCATATAGATGAGCTTCCTTTTTTGGCAACAGATGGTAACAGGCAGTTTTAGAACAGAATTCATCTCGCCTTAAAAGAAGGAAATAACTGAAGCAGCTTAAGGAGAAGATGAAGAACTCTGAATCTGAGCTGACAGTTAACTATTTGTATGAAATGCCAAGACACAGACTAAAAGTTTTAAAAGTCAGCATACCTGGTCTAGAAAGACGTACCAGTATGAATGATTCGGAGGCCTCTTCTAGAATATTTGCTTCAAATTTATTACACAACAAAGCAAGCTTTCTCCTACATGCCAGTTTTTTTCCACCAGTCTAACCACAGGCCACGTGGGCTATGCAGCTATTGGCTTTATTAGCATTTTCACCTCCCATGATTACACTATGTGCCTGCATACAGAACAGCTCTAGAGCTTTATATTTTGAACAGCAAAGCAAGGTGACTGACACTTCTGTGTCCCTTACATAGGCCATTCAAAAACTGTGAATGAACTTTCCTGTTTTTTGCAAAGCACTAGAATGAAAACAAGCCATAGTATTTAACTGATTTTCTTGTACAGTAATAGAAAATTCTGAACCTGAGCTACAAGCGGTTTCAAGACTGAAAGTATTTTGCTACCTTTGAAGTCATCCAAATTTTTGGTAATGGAGGATATTTCATGTTTTAAAATATCCAACTGATTACTGGGAATGTTTATTGAAAGGCTTCTCTATTTTTTTTTAATATATATGCAATATATTTTAGATATATAAAGTCAAATACACAGATGATGTAAAGCAACACAATGCCAGAAAACTAAATAGTGTTACTTAATTTTAAAACAGCTGTAGATCTGGCCCTTAGCTAAATTATGCTCTGAATCTGACTTTTTTTTTTTTTTTTTTCAGCAATCTGAATTAGGTTTTACTTGGAAAAATTGAGCTTCATAATATAAAGATATTATACATATATTATGAGTAAAACTAAACAGATTTTGAAACAAAGTTTAATGAGAAACTATGCAATAAACTGATTTTCAAACAAAATAAGAATATAACATGATTGTGGCAGTCAACACAGAAAGTCAATTTAGTGTCTCAACAGTACAGAAGTAAGTGTAATGGAAGTCTAATCCAAAAAGGGAGAAAGGTAAGCAGGTTAACCTTACTGGAAGGCTGCTGTGATAAGTACAAGGGGAAATGTATTCCAGTTGGATTCAGGGTACTAGAAAGAAACGTTGCATTTCCCTAAGCTTTAAAATGTTTGTTTTTGTTTTTTTTTTTCTTTAGACCTTTTCATAATTAAAAAAAAAATATTCAGTTTTAATCCAGATTTACTTCCCAATAGCCTGATTAAGCATTTAACTATGATTAGTCTCAGACTTGTGCAAATAAAGACTTGTTAGCAGAAAGTCAATTCAATACAGTGAATTTAGTTTTTCCTCCTTTTCCTCTAATCACTAAAATAAAAACTAGTAATCTTAAAATCAAGATAAACTAGTAGTTTCTTATTGCTTAAAATCAAGATAAATTAGTAGTTTCTATTTATTTTTCTCTCTCTTTCGGAAAATGCATAAATCAGTAAACACATTTAAAAGTCTAATGTTCTCTTAAAATCATCTCAACTCACTTCTAAATTTGTAGCTGCTTAGTTGAAACCCAGCATTTTCCAATTTATAGCATTTGACCTGAAAACTTCTGAACATACCACAACTTCGTTGTGACTTGAGTGAGCAAAAGACAAGAAACAATGTGGATAAAAAGCTTAGAGGAGATAACAGAGTAGGGACAATGAAGGAGAACAGAACAGTGAGTGCAGTGCAACAGAACAAAGGGAAGGAGGGCACTGCTCTTGCCTGCAATGGCAGATATATAGATCATTATTTTTAAAAGAAGGTGAAAAAGAGGGCAAAAGAAAGACCTAGAGAGGAGACAAAATGAAGGAAAGAAACAAATAGGTACCAAATGTGAAAGGCACTAGAAGGAAGAAAAGCTATTATAGGCCAATTTTTCCCTTCTTAATAAATAAATTAACAAAGGCTGTTGAATTTATGAATAAAATTTTAAACTTACACGTACATCTGTGTTAGTAAACTAGGTAGTATACCTGGCATTGTTCACCAACGCTGCGCTCTGGTATGGATTGGCTCATACCCAGACTGAGATGTTCCTTTATTTTCCAAGATAGAATGGCAACATCCAAATTGCCTGTTAGGAATGTTTCCTTACTCATGCTCACTCTTCAGTGGTGCTTGAAAACAACTAGGAATGTTTATATGAGCTGAAATGATCCTACAGAACTTTCTAACAATTTAGCAATACAGATGATAGCATCCCCATGCACACTAATGTTCCTTGGTATTGTTTAATTTACTGACACAAATTCAGATACAAAATCTATGAGAATCTCTCCATGATGAATCTGCCATGAGGTAGAAAGACCTTCAGCCATGATACAGTGAGCATTTATACATCTGTGGTTTTCTGTGCAGGTAAAGTAGGTAGTTCCATTGGTATTGCTAATCTCAGTAATGTTATGAACACGTTTATAGGATGAAGTTTTTAAAAACTAAGATTTATATTCTACCCTCAATTTCAAAGTTCACACAATGAATATTTTTCTGAATAAGAAATTGAAAATACTTATTTTTTTTCAGACACAGAATTAAATTTATCTTAGGAACAAAATACCATGACTATCAGAAACAAAACAAAAATCCCCACAAACTCTATTGTGAGGAAATATGAAGCTTTTCATATTCTATCACAATAATGAAAAGTAAATCTCCTAAACATGGCAAAGAAGCCAAATTGTGGAAAACTTTAATAAAAAAGTATGACAAAATAAAACAACTGTTTCTATCCCTCTGGCAGATTAAATGAGATTCACTTAATCTATGGCTCATCAAAATATACAGTGACATAAGTGAAAGTACCAATCCATTAACTCTCTGCATTACACAACTCTACAAGAAGTTCTAAGCAGAAATTTCCAGTCTCTGAGACACTTCACTGATGTCCCTGGAGCTCTATGTTACTGTGCCTTGAAAATCGTTTCCCTATGTAACTGTGTATTACAGGATCAAGACCTATCTCAGTTACCTGTCTTCAGGTTCTAAAGATAATAGTCACTTTTGATTTTTAAAATTATTTCCTCTAGTGCTTTCTTCCAGTAGGATTAATCTTCAGCCAGACTGCCTTGTAGATAATTTAGGGCAGGGGGCCTCAAACTACGGCCCGCAGGCCAGATACGGCCCCCCAGGTTCCTTAATCCAGCCCCCAGTATTTACAGACACCCCCCCCACCCCCTGCCGGGGGTTGGGGGAGGAAACCAAGCAGCCGCAGATGACTGCCTGCCGCTTCATCTGCGCGCTGGCCCCCTGTTTAAAAAGTTTGAGGACCCCTGATTTAGGGGTACAAATGAGTAAATATTTCAGAAACAGGAACAGATTTTTTTTTTTTTTCAGGAACTATGTAATAAATGAGTTAATTGAATAGGTAGTAATTCATGAGATTAATTATCAATATACATTGTAATTTAAAAACTGGAACAGGTAACATACAAAATTCTGTAAAATTTAAAGCAGGCAGAACACACATTTTAAGAATCTTGCCTGTGAAAGAAGAAAAAGAAACATTCATAATGACAGATACCAAACTAATAAGGCTAAGTCCCTACTTTTATAATTTCCATTTCAGACACCTTTTCATGTTAGATATTTTCCAGTTGCTCACATTCTGGAATTTACTGTTGTGTACATAAAATTGGATGCATATTTTCATTTGAGTCTGATTTTTGCAGATCTGGGCCACTGAGCATTAGAGTTTTTTCATGCCTTTCTACAGCCATCATAAGACATATGAGATACATATGATTAAGCAAAGTCAAGTTGAAGACTTGGATTAAAATTCTCCAAAGGGTTAAAAAACATGTTCTTATCACCCAGGTTTAGACAGATAGCTCTGACAGCATGAAATCCTGCATAACAGAAATCTTCAGTGCAAACTCAACTGTCACTACCTGTTCAGCCACTTCCATGCCATTTTAGACTTTCATTTTCTATTAGAGATCTAAACTGGCAGATGAAAAAAGCCTCAGATTCAGACTTTACAATAAAACAACAAAAGTTCAAAGCACAGTGCAACCAGTTTAGTTCAGATGACAGCCTCTACCTTGAGAGCTATATTTAGGAAGTTGTACACAGAATGAAAATGGAGAAGGTAAATCTTTTGTAAGTTCTAACTTGTCCACTCCTCCTATACCTCTGCCCCCCAAGATTGCTTTCTGCTGAGCACACCTTAGGAAGTCGATATGCACATTGTAGCCTGATGGGATAGAGAGGAATTGACTATTTCCATAGAAGCAGTCCACATCAAAATATAATAGCAGTCAGAAGTTTTCAACATATGTAGGCCATCAAGGCAAAAGCCAATACAATTAACCACTCTGCAGCTAGCACAAGCTGCCAATTGTGTTAGCATGGTGAAGAGAGAGGCCTAGTTTCAACAAGTCTCACTACTGATGTGGTAAATCAGCTCTACATAAACAAGTTAAAGGATACACGTACTCTTAAGCTGCTATAACCACGATATTGCAACGTAATGTGGTACTAATACTGACACAAGTTAATATGGATACCCATGACAGTCCACCACCACAGCATACAACTTCTTTGACTGCTTTTACAAACCATGTGGGCCTCTATATAACAGGTAGAAAAGGGAAGGGGCTTGCACAGTTTTTGTCTATATAGTTAATTAATAATAATAATAAATAATAATTAAATAACTATATCTTTCCACACCTTTCCAGTCAGCACTTTTAACAAATGAATGTTCGGGTTATCAAAATTATAGGCATGTGGGTGCCGGAAATGAGGACAAAACAGGAGGATACTGCTATAAACCGTAAGCGGTTGCATTTCAGATGCATCTAAAATTATCCTAATAATACTGATAATTACATTTTTTTATTTTTTTATGACTGAAAAAAATTACTATACAGTAATAAAAATTCACAAAGATGTGATGAGCGTTAGAAATATCTACATATTTGGTTCAAATTCAGAGTTACCATTAATTGCCGTTGTTTAGGTGACAACAGAGATGAAGTTGGCAGAACTATCCCAATTACTGTTAGCTCTCAAGATTTGCAAAGGCACCCACAAACTTGAATATCAATTCACAAGGCATATATTCACTTTCCTTCCAAAGCTAGTGAACGTTTTAATCAGACACAAAACTGTTCTAACATATCTTGATAATAAACTCATGAAACAAATATGAATGCTTATGTGTTTCTTAGCAAATCTTTACATGGGTGTTTGCAGCAATATATAACACACCTAGTAACACCAACTTTGCTTTCAAAAGTGGAAAAAAAAAAGAAGTAATAACAAAAAAAATCATAATTGGGCCATAAGACTAAAACCAAACCAGTTAAGTAGAAAAAAAGGCAACTGGTACCTGAATAAAGGCAGAAAACATGCCATGACAATTGTGTGGAATGGATTTTTTGTATGTATCAGCCTTCTCTTCATACAGACAGGAGAGTTTGTTAATTTGAAACTGACCATAATAAACTTCTGAAGAGGTTACATGGTTCTCAGACTTCAGTTTTACTTCTGATCAAAACCAGAGACAATATGCTTTCCATATATTTTATTTTAGTTTGAATTTAAAACTGGATTGATTAACATGATCTACCAGTCCTTAGGATCAATACAATATATTTCTCACTTTTTAAAATTTATTTTAATTACTTGGTAGTTCCAGTTCTGTATATAGAAAACCAATCTTATTTCCTCCTCCATGCCATTTTCTGTCTCTCACTGAGGCAGAAATCTAGCTCTTCTATATTGTTCCTCTAAATAAACATATATTGCAATATTAGAGTATATGTTTCAATTTTTCTTAGTTAATAATTCAACTCCTAGTCAAACATCCATCACCATAGCAATTTAGTGTGAATTGCCACATCAACAAGACATTTTAAGGGCACATACAGTTCACAGTTCTCTGAATACCTCTTGAGTACTTTGTATCCTCTTTACAGGGAAGAAGGAGTTGGGCTGATGTTTCGTTAGCAGATGATGTAAGCAGCAGTCTGAAATAATGTGTTTAAGAAGTACAAAGAGTTTTGAAATAAGCACTGTAATTTTTATTTTTAAACACTCATATTTTCCAATTGGAAACATAACTCCATCAGAGGTGATTCAAGACAGAAATATTATTACCAGTGGGACTACAAACTTTAACTGAATGGTTAATTCATTGTGGGAATATATTCAGGAGTCAGTGGGGACGGCTAGATACTGCAAAATCTCTGTAGACCTATTGTTGATTTCTTCCACACGTTTACTCCCTCTACCTCCACAAAGGATTTAACATACACTCCACAGCCATAAGCTGTATTTTTCTTTGATGACTGAAAATCTCTGTTCTCTCAGGCATAAAAGACTTTTTGTTTGTGGTCATAAGACAGCAAAGGTGCTTTCAGAAATTCCCTAACGTTAGGATCATATCTTTTGTGAAGAGATCTTTAGGCATCAGAGTTCAACAAGAAGTTTGCTGTTTTCTTGAATGGAGTCTTTGCAGTACAGTTGTGTAGAACAGCACTTGTATTTTGGAGAGAAGACAGAAAATAGTGTCTAGTGGCTATTTGCGGGTTGAATAGGGCATAAAACCTCATCATTTTAGAAAATTAAAAAGAAAAAATGAAAAAAAAAAGAATGGCTGATGTCTTGTACAGGGAAAGATTCAGGTGTAGTAGATAAGAAAGATAATAAAATAGCAATTTAACCTAGGAACTTGTGTCAAGTGCCTTGGTGTTTACTATAAAGATTTCCCAGAAATTGGCATTAGCAAAATCTAGGTAAAGAATGTGCTAAAGCCTATGATGTGCAGTTAGATACCTATTTTCATAAATGTATTGAATGATTCTTTACTGCAGAAAACTAATTTTAACCACTTTAGCAGGTCTTCTGCCAGCTGAATTATCCAGTCATCATCTTACTAAAAGATGAAACAAACGCTGATTTCCAATATATTGAATTAAAGGGCTACTTTAAAATATAAACTAGTTGTGAGACATGTTATATAAGGTTCTTCTTAGCTTACAGCAAAACTAAAAAGAAAAATAAAATGAGAGGCAGTGATGCAGAAGCTCAATATATTCTTAAAAACTAGGAGTATGTTAGCTTTCCCTTGTTAAATATTTCTTAAGCAATTTTTAATTGACAACATATGTTGAACATCACATAGCAATGTGTGCAAAGCACTTTACATCTGTCATAGCCTCCTGAAGCTAATCCCTCTTTAATGTGTTAGCTTTCTTTGTATTGCTGCAGGCTTTGTTTCTGTTTACTGTCTTTCAAAGGGAAGGGAAAAAAAAAATAAAACAAGTTAGCTATCAGTGAGAACAGGCTTATTTTACGAATATGTTAATTCTAGTAATCTTTTGACTGACTATCTGCTAGGAAATCATTATTAGTGGTGACAATGACTTCCACAGAAAGAAAAAGTCAAATTCCATTTCTTTCAAGGTGAATAGTACAGTTTAACTGAGCTTCCACAAGTATGATTCCAAACTTCACAGGAATTTCATCTTTGTTATATTTTTCCTCTACTAAAAAAAAAAAAAAAAAACCAAAAAAAAACAAAAAAGAAAAGAAATCAACAAAAAAAATACAACAACAAAAAAACCCTTGAAAAATTTTATCTGCTTTTTTTTCCTGTAGTACTTAACTTTTGTGTTGAATATGAAATTTAGCTACCTACTATTTTTGTGATTTTTGTGACATTATAGTAGCTACATTTCTGTAGTACCCTACACAGAGATCAGCGTTGGACTCTGTTCAACTTTATATTAATATTAATGTATTAATGCACCCTTAGTCAACTCACTTATCCACATTACCACTTCCTTATTTGGAAGAATAAATCTACCATTATTTTTCTCCTATAAATATCACTTTTGCGATGAATGCATGAAAAACAATGTAAAGTTTATTATAAGAAATATTTTTTATTTATAATTTGTATCTGACCTTTGTTTGTAGAAATCATCACAGGATACAGTACAAAAGGCTATATCTTTTCTAATAACTTTAGGATTAAAAGGAGTATGTTTGCAAAAGCTAGCATGTGAGAAAAAACTTATATAGAAAATACTTACCTTAGAGCAGTTTAAGCTGCAAGTAAAATAAGTTCAAAAACCAGTCTAAATATTTTTAATTACCTTTTTTTCTTGGGGCAAGGTAGAGGACTGAGATACTTCAAAATGTCAAGAAGACTAAGACTCCAAACTAGGGGGAGAGGGGGCTTTTAAATAGACAGGAATCTTACACCCAGCATTACATCATGGAATTGGCTGCTTGCAATGCAAAGTACCCAAAGAATTTGGAAATTTCAGGAGACCTGTCCCACACTACCCTTCCTGGGAAGCAGCTAGACACTGAGCTTGGAATTCTTTCTGTCTTAGACTCCAAGATGGTCAGGTAAGCAAGCTGCCAAGAAGTCAGGGCAATGAGGTTAGTACACAAGTATAAAATCCCTAGCTACTCATAATGGGAAATACTGTTTAAAAAAAAGATATACTGTTGAAAGTTTGCTTCAGTTAAGACCAGCTGATATCCCAGAACAACACAGTTTACACAGAAGATCTAAGCAACTGCTTATACGTTGGGATTTATGGGCTGTATCTGGATATAGCATAATGTGATTTCCTTGCTGGTACTTCATGTGGTCAATGAACTGGATATCAGAAAAGCAGGAAGAACTGCACTGTGAAGAACTTACTTTTCTCATCTACTCTTTGCAAAGCAGGAAGTTTTTCAGATATCTTAATAATCAGAAACAACAAACCAAAAATAAACTGAAATAAAATAACACACACAAAAAATCAAATCTGGTTTATATCTAGCTTTATTTTGGAGCTGGACCGTCAAAATTTTCTTATGGGAATTCTGAGAATTATTGAAGTCCTCACATTGATATTTCATATCATATACAGCAGGTCAGAGTTATTTTCCTGTTGGCATTACTCCCAGCAGCACTACTTGAAGCTGCCTGTGCCACAAACTGTAAGCACTGCTGACTGGATATCAATTTTTTAATATGGTATGAATCTTAGTTGCAATGATCCAGAGATAAAGACAGAGACAAGAAAAAATGGAAAAAAAACCCAACAAAACAAAACCCTGACAATCTCACGCTAGGTGTGCACAGTGTGAAAAAAGGCTTAGGTTATGTTAATTTGTTGCCATTGCAATGGAGAGATACAGGCTCTTTAGGAAGACAGGAAGATGAGAAAAGGGAGTTATTCTTTCTATAAGAGAGTGGGTAGAGTGAGTGCAGGGAGCTCTGTCTGGGGATGGATGAGAAGCCATCTAGGAATTCATGAGTTAGGATAAAAGACAGGACGGGTAAATGTGTCATTATAGTGAGCATCTGCTATAAGCCACCTGACCAGGAAGATTGAGTGGATCAGGCCCTCTACAGACAGATAGGATAAGCCTCAGGTTTGCAGGCCTTATTGGGAGACTTCAACCATTCCAATGGAGGGTGTTTGTGACAACATAAGCAATCCTGGGTGTTCCTGGAGTGCATTGATGACAAATTCCTCCTCCAAGTGACATGGAGGGCCACTGAGGAGAGCTGTTTTACTGGACCTAATACTCACTAATGAGTTGGGAATGTGAAGGTCAAAGACAGCCTTTGCTTCAGTGACCATGAGATGGTGGAGTTCAGGATCCAGAAGACAGGGAGGACAGTGAAAATCATGCTCACAGCTCTGGGCTTCAGGAGAGAAGACCATGGCCTCTTCAAAGATCTGTTTGGAAACATCTCATGAGATAAGGCCCTGGAGGGAAGAGAAGCCCAAGAAAGCTGATTAATATTCAAGAATCACCTCCTTCCTCCAAGCTCAAAAGCCTTCCATCCAAATGAATATGAAGTCAGGCAAAAATGCCAGGAGGCTTGTGTGGATGAACAAGATTCTCCTAGCCAAACTCAAACAAAAATAAAGCCTACAGAGGGTGGAAGCAAGGACATGTAACCTGAGAGGTATACAGAAACATTGTTTGAGCATCCAGAGATGAAGATAGAAAAACTAAAGCCCAGATGGAATGGAATCTAGCCAGAAATATCAAAGACAACAGGAAGGGCTTCTAAGAGTAAGTAAGTGACAAAAGGAAGACTAGGGAAAATGTGAACCCAGTGTTCAATGGGACAGAGGGTCTGGTTACAATGGATGCCAGAAGTGCTGAATGCTTTTTTTGCCTCAGTCTTTAGTAGCAACACCAGCCTTCAGGAATCCCAGGTACCAGAGACACAGGAGAAAGGCTGGAATAAGAAACGTGTATGTACCTTTGGTAGAACAGGATCAGATCAGGGAATAGATAAAAAAACTGCACATGCATAAGGCCATGGTCCCTGACGGCATGCACCCAGGAGTGCTGAGGAAGCTGGCAGATGTCATTGTGAGGCCACTCTTAATAATCTTTGATTGATCATGGTAACTTGGACAAGTGTCTGTTATCTAGGGGAAAAAAAATGCCAACCTCATCTTTGAGAAGGGCAACAAGAAGGACCATGGAAACTACAGGCTGGTCAGCCTCACCTTGATTCCTGGGAACATGATGCAGCAGTTAATGTTGGAAACAATTTCCAGCACATGAAAACAAGAAAATCATCAGGAGTAGTCAGCATGGCTTTACCAAGGGCAACTCATGCAATTTGGGCAACCTGATAAGCTTCTACAGTGAAATGACTGTCATGGTAGATGAGGGCATGTCATGGTTTAACCCCTCCAGCAGCTAAGCATGATGCAGCCACTTGCTTAGCTCCACCCCCCCACCGCCCCCCCAACACACACACGTTGCAATGGGGGAGAGATTTGGAAGAGTCAAAGTGGAAAACACGTGGGTTGAGACAAACACAGTTTAACAGGAAAAGCAAAAGTGTGCATGCAAGCAAAGCAAAACAAGGAATTCATTCACTGTTTCCCATCAGCAGGCAGGTTTTCAGCCATCCCCAGGAAAGCAGGGCTCCATCACACATAACCGTTACCTGGGAAGACAAATGCCATCACTCCAAAAGTCCTCCCTCCTTCTTCTTCCCACAGCTTATATATATATACTCAGCATGATGCCCCATGGTATGGAATATCCCTTCGGCTATTTCAGGTCCGCTGTCCCGGCTGTGTCCCCTCCCAATGTTCCGTGCCCCTCCAGCCCTCTCACTGGCAGGGTCCACAAACTGTAAAGTCCTTGACTTAGTATAAACATGACCCAGCAACAACCAAAACCACCAGTGTGTTACCAATACTGTTCTTACACCAAATCCAAAACACAGCACTGCATCAGCTACTAAGAAGAAAATTAGCTCCATCCCACCTGAAACCAGGACAGGGCAGAGCAGTGGATATTTTCTGCCCGGACTGTAGTAAAGTCTTTCACATTGCCTCACATAAGATCCTCTTAGAAGATTGGCTGTATGAGTAGACTGTAAGCTGGATTGAAAAGTACCTGAAAAGCCCTGCCCAGAGGGTGGTAATCAGTGGAAAAATGTCTAGTTAGAGACCAATGATTAGTGGTGTACCCCAGGAGTAAATACTGGGTTCAGTCCTGTTTAACTTCTTGATTAATGATCTGGATGATAGAGCAGTGTGTCCCTCAACAAGTTTGCAGATGACACTAAACTGGGAGGAATTACTGTTACTCTGGAGAGTCATGCTGCTTTCCAGAGGGACCTCAACAGGTTAGATAAACCTCATGAAGTTCAACAAGTGGAAGTGCAAAGTCCATCACATAGGAAAGAACAACTCCAGGCATCAGCTGGGGGCTGACCAGCTGGAAAGCAGCTTTGCAGAAAAGGACCTAGAAATCCTGGTGGACAGCAATTTGAACATGAGCCAGCAATAAAAAAGGCTAATGATATTGTCAGCTGCATCAGGGAAATTATTGCCAGCAGTAGAGGGAAGTAATCCCCTTTATTCAGCCCTGGTGAGGCTACACCTGGAGTACTGTATCCAGGTCTAGGCTCCTCAGTACAAAAGACACATGGACATACTGCAGAGGGTCCAATGAAGGGTCACAAAGATGACTAAGGGACTGAAGCACCACTCATAGGAGGAAAGGTTGAGAGAGTTGGAACTGTTCAGCCTGCAGAAGATGAGGCTCAGGGGATATCTCATCAATGTATATGAAGGGAGTGTGTAAACAGAATGGAGCCAGACTCTTTTCAGTGGTGCCCAGTAACAGGTCAAGAGGCAAAGGGCACAAACTGAGCCAGAGGTTCCTTCTGAACATTGGGAAAGACTTTTTTACTGTGAAGGTGACTAAGCATTGGCACAAGTTGCCCAGATATGTTGTGGAGTTTCCTTTGGAGGTAACCAAAAGCCATTTGGACATGGTCTTGGGCAACCGGATGTAGGTGACCCTATCTGAGCAAGGGGTGTTGAACAAGATGACCTCCAGAGGTCCCTCTCAGCCTCAACCATTCTATTCTGTGACTTTGTGATACTGTAATTGTGCATAATTTTGAGACAAAATATTTCTTATGTGCTGCAATGTCATCACAGGCTGAGTAAAGGTACATAAGATAACTTTCATATTTTTTTCTATGATTTATGAAGTGAAACAGCTGCCAGAATCTGGTGAAAACAAACAAAGAACGACCAAAAAACAAATCCAACCAACAAATCAAAACCAAACAAGCAGAATTTTTCTACTGAAGATCTGGTCTTTGCTCAGTACTTTTGTACGCAGTGATTTCCCAGGCTATTCAATTTTCATACTTGCACTATGTGTTCTTTTACTAACTTTTGTTAAAGGGGCAGGAATTTTATCAAGATAATGTAAGATATACCTGAAACTGGAGAGATTACTTCTACTGCTTATGACATGTATTGTTTTGATTTACTGTCTCTATCTACAGTTTGTCAGCAGTCTGTTTCATTTGAAGTAAAAGAAAGGTTTGTTAATTACAATAGATGCAGGACTGAATGCATGGAGAGTGTGAGAATACATTTGTCGTCATTATGCCCGCCTTAGTTTTCTTTTCTCTCTACATTTGAAATAAAGGAAACAATGTGTTACAAATCTTATATTATGATGGGAGGTTGCAGGTATTTATGGTAGTGTATGCAGCACTGTTGGGAATTCAGTGGGGCCCTCCTACCTGAGAAATTACACTTTGCTGAAGAGAATGGAAATTTCAACTATCAGACATTTGCTTTAAGCAGTGAATCCCCCCTGGAGGGAGGAACAGAAAAAACAATGTGAATAGAAGTTGGATTAAAGAAAAGAACAGATGGAAGACTTAAGAGTTTGACATATATTTTCTTTGGAACTAAAGCTAATTTATGAGGTCCCCACTTCCTACACAAATGAACACCTCTTGACCCCCCACTGCTTTTTCTCATTCACTCCCTTTTCTATTGTGCTGCTGAAAACATCTGGAAGGTCATAATATAGAATAGATCCCTGAAATTAAGTGTATTAATAAAAGAGTCTCCAACATGTCAATGATTCAGTTTACAGCATGACATTACAAATAGTTGCACTGCTACATTGAAGAAATTAATTCTAGCATAGGGCAGGAATGAGCAAGTGGTGTTTGAAAAGTGAACTTTTAAACCAGCTTTTCCACTGAAGAGTACATGGAACTGCACATTGGAAACCCATGGGGAAAAAAAGGCTTCACAGGTGTCCTGTGCTGCTTTGCATAATAAAGGCTTTCATTAGTACAGTCTGGGCATTCTGACTTCAGGACTTTGGCTTCAGATTAGATGTCTAATAAGTGCTGTCTTGTTCTATTATAACTACTAGATCATGCTAAACTGTCTTTAAGAGTGTTCAGCTCTTGACTGGAATCGTTTAGGTCTCTTTGGTGGGACACAGAACAAATTAGGGTGTTCTGATTCATTTTCTTCATGAAAGAATGAACCTATTTAGCCTGGCCCACATAAACTGCATAGAACACTTTATTCAGAGGAAGATAAAGGTCTGACCCTTGCATAAAATTAAAAAAAAAAAACCCCACCACATTTTAATTGTGTCCAAAACACAAGGAAAATAAGTGTTTCCCACCTCCAAAAGAACTGGAATTTAAGTATAAAGCATGTCACTAGTTTGTCCTTTCCCTCCTTTCCCTATTTTATACGGCAGACATTTGACATCAATAGACCAGTGAGTCAGATATGAATAATTCAATGTGCCATAAGTAATGTTAGTAGTACTGTAAAATGTGGTCACTTTGTTCTTTGTAGAATGTAGTAAAATTACTACTTTTATTTTCAAATATTAACAAAACCTGACAAAATACAGATTTATTTCACGTCATCATTCTATACATATATTAACAAAACAGATGAAATCTTGACATAATAGTAAGGACCAATAAGATATTTTTGCCAAAGCAAGTGTATTTGCTGACAGTATCTTTGTACAGGTGTGTTAGCATCAGACAAATCCAAGCAAAAAAAAAATAAATTTTCAAGTCCTTTTAAAATTAGTTTGAACTAAAAAGACTTCATAAAGGTACAAAAAAATTACTCAATAGGAGTAAAAGGTTTGGTTGTTCAATTATAAAATAAAATAATTTCCCAACATTTCCATATAATTTCTTTTCCACTTTCCACTGAGCTTACCTTCCCATGCCTTTTACAGGAAGAGCAGAAACATAATACCCAGTTAAGTTCGCACAGCAAAGCCCAGACATTCTAATTTCAATTCATTTCTCAGCAAGGGAGGATTACAATTTTTTTCTTTAAATTTTAACAAATTATATTTCTAAGATGATTATTAGTAACAGTTTCTGATATGACTTCAATGTGAAGTTTTGTGATTTGTTTCAAGGTAATTTACACCATTCCTTTCTGTATCATCTGATGACTAAACACTAATATGAGCAGATGTATTAAAACTATATATACAATTAACATCCTCAAAAACTTTGTACACAAAATGTTAGCTAAAATGCCATAATACATGAATTAGATAAGAAACCCAACATAATTTGTTTTCTTATTTAATTCATGTATCAACATTTATCAAGATGTTTTCATATCAGCTTAGAAAAACCTCAACAAATTGCTGCCTTTACTCATTACCGCTGAAATGCAGAAGAGTCCCTTTATTTCCACCAAATAAGAGACTCTGACATAACAGGATACAAAGATGTTAAAGATGTATAGTTATGTAAACAGAAAAGCAGTATTATCATGACCTTGTCTTTTTCTATCATCTTAACTTTTTTCCATGAAATCCTACAACAGCTTGTAGTCTTATTAGACAGTATAACCACTGATTTTTTTCAACACAGTGGCAGAGACCTTAACTCACATTGGTTTTCAATGCTTCTTAACATTCTTGTTAAATGAATTCTCTAAGGTTTCATAGCAAAAATAAATTATAATAGTATGTCTGCTGATTATTACTGAAACAACTTTAAAATTCGTGTGTGTTGCTATAAGTCTTCTGTTCAGATTTATAGCAAAGTAATGGCATTCTGAAAACTAAATCAGTTTTTCTGATCTAATTCAAGTCTTATATAGAATAAACATTCATCTTTTGCTCAGTCTCTTGATAAAAGAAGAAAAAGGAAAAGAAAAAAGAAAAAGGAAGAAAAAAGAAAAATAAAAAGAAAAAAAAGAAAGAAAAAGAAAACAAAAAGGAAAAATAAAATAGCCTGCAGAAAACAGAGAATTGAAAATGGTAAGGGAGAATAAATGAATAAGAGTAATTATCTCAATCACCCAAATATTTAATAAGTCCAGTCAGCTCATATCTGGCTTACCAGTACATTTTTCAAATTACATAATATTAAAAAAAACACAGAATCAAGTCCCAGTGACTTGTTAGAAGACAACCATGTTATAGCACAGACAGTGAAATTCAGTGTCTGCCTTTCCCAGCTTTGCTTATCTTGAGAAGTATCATGAAGTGACATGATTATCTTTTTGAAACTAGTGGCAGTCCAATATTTAATCTATAGAAATTCTTCAATGTAGCAATCTTCCTGGAATCTCTTTTAGTTGCAGGCATAGAGGAAAACAAACGTACCCAAATATGGCACTGAGTTTGCTCAAGGTTTTCCTAACATGTCAAATACATACATTGAGTTTCCAGTCACAACCAAGAACTGACATTTTGTACAGATAGGTGTACACTTTTTCCACGGCCAAAGTAAGAGATGCTTATGTTTGTCTTGGGTTATCTGTACTCTCCTTCTCTTACCACTCATCTGGTTATCAGGCAAACAATGCTGCCACCAGACTAGAAGGGTGTTTTAGAATTTCTAATATTATCTTGCTGAGTGCTGTGAGAAATGTTTTTGTCAGATTATTTTTTGAAATTGAGAAAAGCCACTCCTCTGAAATGCAGGCAAGAACCCAAAAGAAAGATTCTGTCTTCCGGTGCTGCTTTTGGACACTGTGATCCTTTGCTATGTGAAAAAATACAGTGTAAGTTTGTACCTAGATCTTCCCCAGAAAACGCATAGAGTTGATTTGGTAAATGCTTGTGGAGAAAAAATGCCTTGAGATCTATCAACACCTGGCACTGGAGAAAAAAGCAAATTGGGTCAGAAGCTATTTTCTGATAGGCATAAAGTTTCATAAGAATGAAAACAATGCAGAACTGGAAGGTGTTTTTCCATTGAAATCTTATACATTTTTTATAAGTTTTAAAATAAAAAAAATAAAGAAGAGTTCAAGTCTGAAAAAATCTTTAGAAAACCTATCCTGGTTTTGTGTTTCTTTCAGCTTCTCATTTGTTTTTTAAGACATTTATGACACGTAATTCTCGAGACAGTTACATCTATATGATGCTGGAGTACTCATTTAAGTCACTATTTGAAAGGAAAAAAGGGCTAGGATACTGAATTGGATTCCTTTGAGCATAATCAGAAAGGATTTGCTGTCATTTTGGAAAGCTCCTCCTTAAATAAATATGCCTTAGGGCAGTTATCTTTGAGTGCTCATGTACAAGTTAAAACTGATATATCTGTTAAAATTATGAAGAAAATGGCGAAAATAGGTGATGTCAAAAGATATGCAAATCTTTAAATTTTATTGAAAAGGTGTTTTAGGTATTTGGTTTTGGTTTTTTGCTGGCTAGTGTGCAAAATCTTGGGAAGAAAGCATAATGAATTAGACAGCTTTCTCACACAAAATTTAGGTGAAATGTGGTTTCTCTTGAAACTCAGATTTTAATGCTTGGCCTTTTTCAAAATGACCAGACCTGTACTTATTTATATCAGACAAAAAAAAAAAAAAAAAAGTATGAAATGGCTAATTACTTGGGTATCTGAGAAAGGGATATTGGAGGAGAGGGAGAATGAGAGAAAATCTCTCCTAATTATATATACATATATATATAATGATCAGGTATATTCTTTTTTATTTAAAATTTCACAGGAAAAGTTGGTAGATAATTCTGAAAGCGTGGATGGCAGTTTGGGTTTTCTTTTCATCACAAAGCCTTTTTGTAGAAGTTAGTTTCAAATATTTGTGCATTTGATATTAGTGCTTGAATCTTGAACGTCGTAAGAATAGTGAGTAAGATTGTGGCTTCATATGATGGCCACACAGTAAGTGAGTCCTTCTATCCCATCTCATATTTCCCTTTCTCTTTCATCCTTGTGTTACTTCTGGTGCTCATCAGTAACATAATGTTGGTGATTTTTATTTAGTCCCATAGCCTATTAGAGGAGTAAATGTCAGGACTTCACAGGACTGTGAAGCTGAGAGAAGAAGGGGGAACTGGATACTTTTTTCAATACAGTCATATCAGCTGAACTGTCTTGTCCGACCTCACAGGAAACTTAGAGATCACTGGCTGGACAACTGCAGTAAATAATTGGTTGTGAAGGCTTCCCCATACCACAGGATTTGTATACTATCACTCCTTGGCAAAACCATATTCATGATGGCTAGTGACCAATAAGACACAGTGATGCATTTTCATTTTTGTTGAGTAGGACAAATGGAGAAATACAAGTGCTTTTAGATGCAGATATAGCTTTTACAAAGACTTATTATCCTGATTAACCTGATAGCAACCTCATTAAAATCAATCTACTAGAAGTAAGGTGCTAATGCACCGATCATGTGCAATGTTAATAAAATTTACGACTAGATTAATAAATTGTAAGACATCATGTATATCTGCTTCAGCTAGCTCTGTGTTTTATGACACACAAAAAATGTAAGATTATTGAGTACTAATTGTAGGTCTGTTTTGAACTATAAAATTAAATTACCCTGACTTTTTAGGACATACTTTCCTGTTACCAACTATGTCTGGTTTGTGACACTATATATTAATTTTATTTTTTGTATTTACTAGATAAATTAAGTTGTTTAATTATCTCATCCAAGTCTTCAGAATCTACTCAATAATTATAAGTAATGCTACATAATTTGAATGAAGTGACAGTTTTTCATGCTTTTGGCTTTCTTTTGGCATCACAGAATGTATTTGCCTGATTTTCATAAGTCTGATACGTTACAGTATATTCCCTTATATTTCAGTGTTCTTGGCTGGAACAGAATAAATAAAGTCACATCAAAAATGTCAGCTCACTAAAATAGCTTGGAGAATAGTTAGTTTAGCCTCCAATTTTTGTTGCCTCCTAAGGTAATTGTGTAATAAGTAACTCTTTGTTTAGGGTATCATAATGCCTTTTGTTTCTTCTTTAGCAACTGCTTTTTTTCTTTTTCTTAACTGAACTTATCTTTCATGTTCATCTTTCCCCCTCTTTGTGTTTTAAATTCCTGTTGAATGCTTCTCTATTTGTACACAAAGAAAATTTTCTTATTGTAGATAAGCAAAGATGATGTTGTGATTTGAGACTCTACTTGCCCTGTGCCATAAGAAACAGAAATGTTTATCTAAGGCATAAAATATCCATTCACCACTGCTATATGACTAACTGGATTTTCTATATATAGGTGATTTCATGTTTAAATCTTCATTGATTTTATGGAATAAAGGAACTTTTACACTCAGGTGATTTGTAGAGCAGAAGAGGGTTAAGGAAGTTTTCCTCAAGGTGGATCAAGGCAGAACTTCTGAAGAGAAAAAAGGTTAACTCTATTTCCACTAAACTGCTCTCCAAACAATTATTTTCTATTTTAAACAGAAGCAGGTGGAATGTTTTACTTTACAGCCTGCAGAAATATATCAAGAAGGTCAGATTTGAAAAGTTCACAATAATATCGAATGTATTAACACCTACAAAAGCATTACCAGGATTAACTAATGAGGGCTAGAATAATTATACTGATAAAGAAGAGAAAAATTAACATAATGACCATACCTTTTTTCTGTAAGTTTCTGATTTTTAACATACATGATAAGTTTCCGGTTAACATGCTTTACCTTTAGTATGTACTTCATATAAGAGGGGAAAAGAACAATCTAAAGCAGGAAACATATCCCTATTCCTAACTTGTACTTACATTATCGATTTGACAGGCACTTTTGCACCTCAAATTCTCACTTTCCTAAAAAGAAAAAGTCAGGCTCCATGATATTATGCTGTATCTATATATTTTAAATTTATATCTGAATGATAAGCAACCAGAATAATTTACATTGTTTTTAAAGAATGCTGGAAACTCATGTACAGTAAAACAGGGCATATTGTTACTCACAGATTTATTGGGAGAATAACAAGACATAACAGACCTTACTGTTTTACGTATAGACAGTGTCACATCTGGGTAATTATCTGTTGGTATTAGAAATATGTAGGAATTAAATGGTCTTATCAGATAACTTTAAGTATATGTTCAAAGAAAAATAGTTGTTCTGACAAATTGCATTACAAAGTTTAACATTTATTTAAGCTTATATAAGTAAAAATAAGAAAGTACTTTTGTCACTGGTGAAGTTATGAAGCAGAAAAAACATTGTTATGTCCTACACATTTATATCTCTGTGTCAACATTTTTAGGAGAGTAAAAAGTTGTTGGAGTAAAAATTGAACAGTCTGAACTGTGTGACCTCTGAAAATTATCAGCCTACTAATGTCAAAATTGCTTTCACAATTATTTTGTTTCTTTCCTTAAAAACGTTTCCATTATATCTATTATAGAATGCACTTGTGTGGTAAGTTGGAAATTCATTGGCCTCATGTTAGGATACATTTCAATTTGGTTTGGAGAGCCCTAAAAATCAAATACTCAGAAAATATATGTTCAAGTTTATACTTTTAAGTTGCTAGTTTGTTTTTTGTTGTTTGTTTGTTTGTGGGTTTTTTTTAATTTTGTGTTGTGAAGTTGTCACTTTCCTCCTCTTTCCTAAAAGTGCAGGATTACTTTGTAGGACCACACAGATTAAAATAATATTATTACTGCTTTTTGATATCAATGGTCTATAATCAAAAGTCAATAAGTAATTTATACCTAAAGTAGAACTTCAGATGTATTGTAAGCCCCATTTTGAGAAACCTTTCACAGCCATCACATGATGTGCCCTACTTTTTGATTTCATCTTTTCCTGTCCTTTGAACTGTATTTCTTCACTTCAGTAAAAATGGTCCAGCCTATTCTGCAGTTCTGTGTTTATAAGCAAAGCATAAGTAAATATAATGTGTGTCAACCCACATAGACATTTTAACACTATCAAAAATTTAGCCATGCAGTCCCAGTTCTCAGTTCCTGGACTGCCAATACAATAGAAACACATTCATTTCTTGAAATTTCTTTGTAGTAACCAAAATCTCTGGAATGAAAATCCATGTGTAGCTGTGGGTATAGTTTACTTCAGACCCTCTTCAGTAAAGTAAGATAGATGAAGACAAACTATCTGAAAAGGCCTGGTTTCTCCATTTCCACACTTTCTTCAAAATGTTCCTCCAGCCCATCCATCACAACACACTCCCAACTTCACACTATTTAAAAAAATATTTTGTCAACTACGGTATTAGCCTTAGCATCATTTCAAATACTGAACTACCTCAAAGAAGGTTGCACTGAAGAACAATAAGGGACCAGACTTAACACAGGATCCAGAAAATTTGAAGTAAGTTAGGTCATGCAGTACAGACACAGACTGTTTTAAAATGGGTTATCCTTAGGCAGTGTGAACACAAATTGTTTTCTACTACTTTGCCTTGCAATAAAAGATGATTACCTGAAGCAGATCCATATGACAAGGTCAATGTAGCCATAAACTATGTAAATAATACATACATAATACATCCTGCTATAGTTTTGGCCCATACCAAATGACACACAATCATAACTGGGCATGAGTGAGAACATAATATTGGCCTAGGAACATTTACAATTGGCAGCCTTGTCCTATAGGAGGAAGGAACTTAAACTGGTGGAAAAATTATGGTGTGCTACTAAACCTCAGGACCAAACAATGGTCGCTAAACTGCTATATTTAGTAGTACAGACATAGTGTAAGTGACCAAATATCTAGTTAAGATTACAACATACATTATATACTTAACTGAGTAACTTAGCCAAAGATAGCAGACTCCAAGTGGAGCTTCCTCTGTCATGTTCATCAAAGATGTGACGCTATGTATTAAGAAGTGAGTAAAAAAAAGCAAGTCAAGACTTTCTTCAAAAAATGTTTTGTGGTGGTGTGTATTTCAATAAGTTTGAATTTAGTTCTAGCAATTCAAGGAGGTCTGGATTTTAATTCTAAGCACAGGTGGAGTTTTACTCCATATACTTCATTTTCCACTGTGCGTTTCTATGTCATGCATGACATGTTATGCAAAAGTAAGAAACAAATTCAGAATAATGGACTCTACTTGAGTCTAAACAACTGAAGGTGTGGTGCTCCATTAACTTAATTCTGAGAAAGTTAAGTAATTTCTTAAAGGTTGCCCTGCTAACATTAGATGATGTCATGACTGAGCATTAAAATAGCTAGCTAAGATACAGCGTTGTTATGCCAAATGGCTGTTGGCTTGCTTACAGGATCTTTCTACACAACTAAAACAATCTCACACAACAAAATAAACATCAAACAATCATTGGTTTAGTAAAGGGAGGGTTTATTTTTTTATTATCTTTTTCTCTCACTCTAGAATATTATATTACTTAAGGCTGCACATCAGCTTTGGCTGAACATAAAGCTGGCTGTTAGTTGGCCTGCATAGGGCTTCTTTGTTGGAGTGGTATGAAATCTAAACTTTGGTCCTTTACACATATACTTAATTGCAGGTACACCTCCATGGCCCAACATTATCTGAACAAAATCTGATGCTCTATTGAGGCTACACTTCAGCAGGGTTAATTAGTTCAAACCAAAGTCCCTGCTACTAACCATGTGCTGTTTCAGATATTTAAGCTTACTCATTCTGAAATACTGGAGTGTAACTACGGGGCCCTCTTTTGCTCCGTGTAGATGTAACCTTCACAAATTGTGAATGGAAGCACAGTTCTGGTAGAAACAGAGTGAGACAAATCTTGACAACTTTTGAATATTCCCACTTTCGGTAGGTACAATTTACAAGTTGTAAGTTTAATACAAGACCAGTGGTTTAGATAATAAACGTTGGATATATGGGTCTTAGTTTGTCACGTAAAAAATTATTTAAGCCTGCAAAAAAGTAGAAAATAGGTCTTCTTTTCTGCTTGTGGTATGCTTTTGAGTACTAGAACAAGAATGTCTTAAAAACAAGTGCTATGGTTTCTAGATTGTAACTGGAGTAGCAATAGTTTGATTTTGTGGCATATGTAGGATAACAAGTGAATCAGTGATCCTTAGGTGAAAAAATGGAACATGAACACACAAAATTGATTCTTAATTTTTAAGTAAGACTGATCTGAATTAAGATCCCTCATGTTATTTCTGAGCGTCAAGTTTTGAAACTTCCACATTTACCCCCTTCTTTCATAAGTAATGATTATGTTTGATAGGACTGGAAATATTAGCATACAGAGATCAATGACAGGTTGTTTATTTGCTTTATTTTAACACATATTCGGTGTACATTCAAGGAATTGGTAGCAACAGGCCTGCAGGGCCCCTGTATGCAGCCAGGGCTGCCCCAGGCTGGGCACAGCCGGTTCCAGCCCACCCACCGCAGGGCCCCTCAGCCACCGGAGTGAGGGGATTTCCTCATGGGAAGTGTATTTAAGAAAAGGCAAAAATGCTGCATAGCAGTAAAGAGTGAGGGAAAAAGGAGTATGAGAAACAGCTTTGTTAACACCCAGGTCATTGAGGAGGGAGCGGGAGGAGGTGCTTCTGGTGCCAGAGCAGAGCTTCCCGGGAAGCTTGTAAAGAGGTCCACACCGTAACAAATATGTATCTATATATACAGATATAACAAATATGCATAATGCAGCCTGTGAAGGACCCCACACTGGAGCAGGTGGATATTTCCTGAAAGTATTGCCACCTGTGGAGAGCCCATGCTGGAGCAGGTTTTCCATGCTAGATAGAGGAGTCAGGAATAAAGAAGTGAAGTTGAACCTGGAAAAAAGGGAGTGTGGTAGTGGGAAGGTGTTGTTTTAATTTTGTCTTTGTTTCCCACTGTCCAAATCTGTTTTAATTGGCAACAAATTAAATTCATCTTCCCCAAGTTCAGTCTGGTTTGTCCATGACAGTAGTTGGTGATTGATCTCCCTGTCTTTATCTCGACCCACGAGCTTTTTTGTCTTTTTTTCTCCCCCATCGTGTTAAGGAGGGAAAGTGAGAAAGTGGCTTGGTGGGTGTCTGGAAGCCAGCCAAGGTCAACCCACCACATAACAATACTATGATTGACAATATAAATTTTAAGGCAATGTAATACATTTTGACTTTGCATCAGAGTAGACAAGCAAGCACATATCACATTTTTAAAAAGGTGAGAAAGAAAACTTGCGGTTCTGAGAAAAAAAACTCCATTTATTAAAGAAAGTCTGACAGCCACTCTGAAGAGAGAGATTTAAAATCACTATAGCCACCAAGTCTTCATGGGCAATTTAGTTAAAAAGGCATACTGGATATTTAGATGATCGCCCTAAGGACAGAGCAGCAATCAGAAAAAAAATTGGTACAGTGTGAAGCAATGATTTGAGCTGCGGTGTTCTATGTGCATTTCCAGAATGAGTACTGTCATATTCTGAAGCATTTTCATGAAGGTAAGGGTATGGAAACTGAACTTCTGGAAGAAAAGGATTTTGAGTGATTCAATTCTCAAACTCAAAGATATAAGAAAACACAGATTTAAACAAACGAAATTATTAAGGAAGTAGGTTAAAAAAGTAAATACTATCCAAAAAAATGAAGAATCAGTGTATTCTTACTTTCTTTACCATTTTTAAATGAGTTTTATTTAGCTGATGTAAAACATAATATTTTGTCTGGATCAAACCCTGGTAGCACTTTCCAAATCCTGTGTTTCCTAATTGTGTTGTGTCATGACTACACTGCAACTCTGTTTTGTTCTCTGGTTTCTCCCCCCTAAAATGTCAAGATTTTCCCAGAAAGGAAGCCCAAAGATACAGGCCAGCTGATGACTTTGAAATACCCCAACAAATAAGTTAGGGAGCTGATGAGAGCAAAGTTTGTCTTGTCAGTTAAAAGCAATCAAAAATCAGTAAAAGTGTTAGTTTCTTTTGAACTCTGTAATTAGTTTTACACGTGAATTACATTTTTATTTGTTAAATAAGCCCTAAAAAAATGACCAGTGTAATTGGTTAAATTTCATAGTAATGTTCAGGCTATTAAAGTGATTTCATGCCTGGTGAAAGTAATTCTTGCTGGGAAGCTCAGTAAATAACGAATGGTACATAGAACATATTTGACTAGAGCGGTTGCTTACCATTTTTCATTCACAAATGGCAGAATGAAAGTGAAGCAATGAAAGAGCAAACAACTGACACCAAAAGAATGCAAACATATTGAAAATTGCAAAGGTCACTCAACCATATTTTTATGTTATATTATTGCAGACAGTAAGAGAGCATTGGCGCTGGTGGTTATTAAATGCTTGTATTACAGTGGCTCCCAGAACTACTCAAAGAGGTAGAAAGCTGTAATGCACTAGGCACTCCACACACTTCTGGAGTTCAGATCTTCATCTCGCAAGTGTGTACACTTTAAATAAAGGATGCAATAAAAAGTGGAGGGAAAAGGCAACATGTAACTAAACCTGAGTTGGCAGTGTTCTAACTCTCACTGAACTGATAAGTCACCAAACTCACCTCCCTGCCCCTCCATTCTACAAGTAGACAAAAATAAAAAGGTCTTGAAGACAATGCAGAAAATAAAAGAATTAAGATAATACTATCTGGACCTATGCCAGAGCAGGGATACCACTAAGGGACTGCAGCCTGTGGGCAGTCCACACTGGAGCAGAGAAAAAACCATCTGAAAAACAAGGAAGAGTGGCAGAATCGACCCCAAACTCCTTCACCACCTGTCAGTTCACCAAATGCTTTGGGATATACTGAGAGTAATCCATGCCAAAAACAAGGGATGCTGAGACTAGGAAGGGGGGATGAGAGGTTTTTGGCTTATATGGAGCTTAGGGAAGGGGGGGGAAAGCCTTTACTTAACTGTGTGTTTAACTGCTTACGTTTTTTTCCTTTTGTTTTGCCTAAATCAGTCATTAATAGTTTGTGTTTATTGAAAATAAACTAAATTACATAAAATTTCCCTGAGCTGAGACTGTTTTATTAGGCACATTCAAAGGAGATATTTTCTCTAAAACAGGTACCTTCTCTCAGAAAGACTGAGGAAGATTATTCTAAACGGCTCTATCATTTGGGGGCTGATTTATTTTGTTCTATGTGTCAAAATCATGTTTTGAACCTTCAGCTCTACTAATGTGTGACACAAACAATCAAATGACCAAAAAGTTAAATATCTATGTTAAATTACATGTCACATCATATTTAAACAGTCAGAGTATTCTGATTTATAAAACCTATCAGTGACGTTCTCTGAGTATGCTCAGGAAAAAATAAGTGAATAAACATAAAATCATATGACACTGAAAGCATTGCTGTAGATTCTTCACATAAGTTGGATTTGAAACTTGGAACATCATTTCCTCAACATTTCATGTAAGGTAGGTATCAGCATAATGCTGAGATTAATAGCCTGGGCTCTTGTCCCTAATCTGGGAAAAGGCCACTGTCCTTGTGATCATAGCAGTCAAATAAATGTATCTGTTCAGAATGTTCATACTGAAAGGCAATGTATATGATCTATATGACTTGAAATAATTACATTTGAGATTACCAGAATAATATGACTCATCTTTGGTATTTTATATTCTATAATTGAGAAATTCCCATTTCATCTCTCACTTCAAAGAAAAAAACAAAGTTGTTGCTTTTTGCTCAAATTCATAATGCAAAGGCCACACAGATCTAAAAAGGGATAGGCAAGTGCCCAAGATTAATTTCAAGCTCTAAACACACTAATAGCCAAAATTAACATTTATTCAAACAGACTATGCCTGACCAGCAGTCCTTTGCCTAAGTCCAAGTGATGCAAATTGACTCATTTTCATAGTACTTGGAACTAACCCTCTTTACAGTAGGTATGACTTGGAAAGGGTAATGTCCAGCAGTCCAAAAAATACAGACAGTGAGTAATCTGAAAAATGTCCAATGTTTGCACAAACTCTTCTTCCATTTCCCAAAGTCACAAACACCTTACCACCCACTAAATATCAATGCTTTTTCATATTTTCCCCTTTTTTTGTTCCCCGACTGCTCAGTCCTTTGCTAGTCTCCCCTTACAAGATCATCGTTTTCAGTATTCTGCATGATCAAGCGACAGTTGCAAGTACTTAAAGTTGAAAACTCTTTAGAGATTTTGTTATCCTCAATGGCTGGTATTAAGAATAAAAAGAATTATTTTCAAATATAGGTATTTTATAGCTATAGAGAGATTGAATGTATGTCACACCTCCAAAAAAAAATATTTTCTATTAAAAGTTGAACTTTTAAAAGCAAAACCTTATATATGTGTGTAAGTGTGTGTGCATAATCAACAGGAGAGAGACAGAGAGAGAAACACGCATATAACCACCAACCTAAGACTGATGTTTAACATAGGAAAAAGTTTATACTTAAGTATGAGGGGAAAAAAACCACATTATTTTCTGCCTTCCAAAGACATATAAAGCACTTCATCAGCTATGTTCCAGTTTCAGGATTCATGCTAGCATTCTATTAAGGCACTTTATCTACCAATAAAAATAGCTATAAATATAGGGCATCATTCGGCAAGACACACTAATCCTATAGATTTAAATATGCACTGTAATATCTTGCTAAATTGGGCTAATTAATCCTTGGGTTGCCTGAGAAAAAGGGGTATGATATAAAGTAGAACTTGGTATTTTTCTCAAGAAATATCTTTTCTATCCTACAAAACAGTGGACAAATCCGTCACTGTCTGACATATGCAAACGGTATTTTATGAGATGTTTTGAGCCTCTGAAATGTCAGTTTCTCACATTATATATATGTGGAAGATACCAGACAGATAATATGTCAGCTTTTGTCTTTATACCAACAGTAACACTTTCACTATTAAATTATGGACAGCTCAATTGGCTCATCTCCTGGACATTTAAAATATAGTCTGATGAGAACTACTCAATTTTCTTCTTCAGTTTTTTAAAATCAGAATTGTTCACTGCAGTCTGAGATAAAATGGTTCATTTTGTAAATGCAGCTTCAAAAAGAAATCATGCTGTGTTCCTCCATTATAAGCAGGATTAAAACCTACAAAAGTGAACTAGTCCAGTAAGTGTACCATTGATCTCCTAACTGCTAGCTGAGAAATATGTCCATTGTTATCCTCTCAGCCTTAGTTCTGAGTGTACAGAGTATTTAGCATAAGTAATAGGTATTAAAATGTCAATAAACTGTCTGTGGTATTTGAGACCTAGTTAGCATTTTTATTGAGCTCTTTTGCTAGCATTTTCAGAAATGGACTTTTATGAATTACCAATTTAAATCCATACTTTGATACCACAGGTCACTATTAAATGGGTCATTTCAACATTAATAGCTCTTACCAAGTGAAATACTTCAATTTCATCAGATTTCACTGTTAGTAATTAAAGTGTGCACGTACCCCAACCTATTTATCATGGTAACTAGACAGCTTAAGACATTTACAAGATACTGCTCTTGATAAAAGACAATATTCTACCCCTTTGCTGTTTTCAATAGTACTTTCATTTCCCATAATCTAGTCTAATTAAGAGAAAGTGGTTATTTACCTGTCAGAGGGAAAAAAAAAACAGATCTCAAATACAACCTAGGGAGATATAATTGCTAAATTCTCAACTTGATTTCTTTGGCAGTATTATGTTGAAATTATTGATATTGTTCAATTATTAGGGTACTGCATTGCATGTCTACTATAGTTAAAGGCTTGTGAGCTTTTCTGATACAAATCTCACCATTAAGAAGTTATAATTGAGCCTGAGCAAGTTTAGCTCAGGCTAATGCAAAACCAAAATTGTTATAGATAGCAGATTTTAACCAAAACAACAAAAGCACAGTATCAATGTCCTAGAGCATTGACCAGCAATTGGATACACAAAAGTCAGAGCTCTTGAAGATGTTAAAAAAAGAGTAAAAATTAATATTTCTGAATTTTATGTGAAAAAAATAAACCACCATAAACTGATGCTTATTTAAATAATTGGCATATTTTGGTGGCAAGAAACTATTGTTCCAGCTGACAAGTGGTAAGCATTCACTTCTGATAAGTACAAAGCTTTATATTTAATTTCTGAGAGAAAAAACAAAAAACTGAAACACTCACTTCTGAAGGGTCAAGCTTACAGAAATATTATTTCCAAGGAATAAAAAGAAAAGGGATGTGATGTTAAAATTGTTTCTATTATAAGAGAAAAAACACTGGTGATGGTGTTTCCAAAATGAAAACCACTTCATACATATATGGCATTTATTATCTTATCTTCTTCTTGGTATTCACAGTACTTTTTGACTATAGGATAAGATTTAATTAGTTGGTATGTGAATTCTCAATCTGTGATGGAAAGTCACTTCCCTCCTTCTCCCCCTTCCCTTGCTTTTTGTCAGTCTTACAATATGTTAATTTGACAGTCTAAAAACATTTAATTGAGTGAGTGATGGGTGGAACCTCTCAATCTTTTTTAAGTTCTCCCCCTTTTTTTTTTTCCTTTTTTTTTTTTTTTTTGTCTTTTTCTTTCTCTTCTTTGACTCTACCTACTAATGTTTCAGGATACTGCCACAATAAATGGTCCGATGTTTCTGATTATTTTGAGCTCAGTTCAATACTATTGGTTCAATATTAGAAACAGGTTAAACGACAAATTCCATGTATCTCAGAGGTAAAACTGAAAACTTCAGAAGCCTCTACAATTTCTACTGTCTTTCAGGAGAAATTCTCCTGTCTTTCTCCAGCTTATGGGACAGCAACTCCAACCTATCCTTTTCTGTTTGCTAGGAAAGAAGAAAACTCCAGCTACTATCTTTATAAGATGAGATAGCACTCCTTTCCATTTTAGCCACAGCTGCCCTTTCTCTTTTAACTAAGACTTATAAGGTCAAATCACCAACAAATGTTCACTCCTGATTGAATATTCACTTCTACTCCCTTGCTTCTCATTGACTGTGATGGTGCCAGAAATCTTTAAAGCCAGAAATAAGTCTTTTTAACTTCTACACAAAATAATTAAGCTAAAAAAATATATTCCTTTAATTAGAAAAGACCATGTTCAGATTATGTCTGTGTTATTCCTGTCTCATTACTAAGTGCATGATTTTCTAAGTCCAGTGTACAGCAAAGAGTTTAACCTTCAAGGAATGGCTGCTGTGACGATAGTCTGCAATTCATATCATGTTGCTTTCACCAGGCCTGGAAGGGTTTTTTGGTTGTTTCCTTCTCAAACCCTTTGGTTCTCCCAAAGATAGAAATACTGCAGATAACAGTTAGATGATAAAAACCCAAAGTCAGTATTTCTACAGTAACATGTACTTAGGTCTGACTTTTCACCAAAGAAATTTATCAAAATTATGGAATTAATAAATGTGGTCAATGAAATGTAATGGAGAAGCATTAAGAGTATTTTTGCTGGGGAAAGGAATATTTCACAGGCTTGTTAGGGCTTTTTTTTCTTCTGTCATTGGAAATAAGATCTTATTTTGTATTAGTAAGTGGTTAATATGGAAAGAGGAGTAGAGATAAATGGTTGGTTTTAAAGGTAGCATGGGATGGTGTCATGAAAGCTATACCAGTATTTGTGCAGTTCAGGATATCTATGAAAAACCTAGAACAGAAGAATGAGTAGTGGCACGACAAAGATGTTTGACAGTTGATTATACTATATTATTAAGAATAGACAGAAATACAACAGACTGAAAGAGTTAAAAATAATCTCAGTCAAAAAAATGCCAGAAAATAATCAGTGTGGAAGACCGTAAAGTAATGCACAAGGGGAACTACAATTCTAGCTGGGCATGTGTTTTTATGGGCTTAAATTTTCCTTTTAGTCAGTCAGGTGAGAGCTCTGGATCTGAACTTAGGAAAAGTCAGCTCATTATTCACCTGAGGTCAAAAAGGCAAACTGGACATCAGGAGTTATTAAAAACAGAGAAAAGAACAGATATTATTGCTGTGTCACTAATATGTCTGTGTTATTCCTGTCTCAAATATTGCATACAGCTCTGGTCACTTGCTGTCAAGAAGGATATAACTGATATGAAGAAGAATGCTCAGTGATATAAAACAGCCTCTGTAGAAAGAGAAATTAAATAGAACAAGACTCATCAGCTTCAAAGAACAGGTGGTGGGGTATGATAAAAGTATATAAGATAACAAATGGAATGGAATAGAACTGATGAATAAGAAACTGTTCGCCATTTCTCATAACACAGAAAGTAGGTACAGCAAATGAGATTATAAGGCAGCTGGTTTAAAACAAATTGAGGAAAGTAGTTTTTCACAGAACGTATAATTAAATTCTGGCACTCATTGCCACAGGATATTTTGGATGCCAAAAGTACAAATGGGATCAAAAGTACATTAGACAAATTCATAGGATGAATGTCCAGCAAGGTCTGTTAAACACTGCGATGCGAAAGTAAAATCTTCAATGTGGAAGGTCTTAAGCAGGAGCTTGCCAAAAGCTGGTAGTATACTAGTGGAAGTATTGTTCTGAAGTTCCATAAGAATCTAGCCAAGGACAGGGAGATAATACTGGGTTGAATAGACCTTTAGCTTAGCTCATTATAATCCATTTTATGTTTTTGTATTCTTCTAATTCTTCTAAGAAGCACCCATCTGTTTAAAAAAAAAAAAAAAAAAGCCATTTGCTCTAAGTTTTTTTTGGTTTGCATGTGGTGAGAATAAAGCTGTTAAATCTTTTCTAGCCTCTTCCAGCTACATTAGGAAGACCTGAATGATTTTATTAGACCTTTGGATGGATGAGCCAGTTCTGAAAAAAATAAGTGACCTAAACTTTCATTCAAAAGTTTTAGTGAACTGAACAACTGTTTGAGGTTCAACATGTTCAGTTAATGAATTTCTATGATTCTGCACACACTACTTCAAAGCATGAGTGGAGATGGAACAGCACAAAGACCGTGTTCATATTTCTTTCCTAGTTAAAACTAGAAAATAATAGAAATCTCATAAGTCACCATAATATGCCACAATTCTGAATTTTATTTCCAGATCAAGGAGATTTGATTGCCTTTGCTACATGTTGGGGTGGGAAGGGAGGGCAAAGAAAGGAGAGGTAACTGCATTGTTAAACTCAACGGAATCTATGAACTGTAAATGTCAGTTTTGGTTAATCTTGCTTCTATCAGGTAGCTCTCTACAAAAGTCCACACCTATGAGAAAAAGGTACTAGTTACTGCAAGTTAGGTTACACCATCTTTGTTCCTTGGTCAGGTCTCACAGAAATTTCCTATAGCAGCTTTTTCTGAAAAGGGAATCCCACGTATAAATAATTTGTTAAGGGTTAATATGCAAAAAATCAAACACAAAGAATCCAGGATCTTTCTCTGTTACTCATTTACATAACTAATTATCATGTCATCTGCTTCTTACATATAAAAAAATTACAGTTACATAATAAATAAAAATATATTTTTATATATACATGATTATAAATGTGTATACTTGACATTTTTATGTAATATTCCTATTTTTAGTCTCCCTATGGTTGTTCTTCACTCTTCCTCCTTCAGTTTAAATCTTCCCTTTATTTTTGTATTTATTTATTTATTCAAATTGTCTCTACCTTTTTCCCAATTCTGTGTTAATCTTTCTGTAGATATCACTAACAATGGTTGAGTCAGTGTTTCAAGTGGGTCATATTTAAATAGGTCCGAAAATGAACAGAAAAAAAAAGTCACATACAAAGTAGTAATGCCTTGGCAAAACTGGATGCCTCAATTATTTCACTCATCCATGGCAAGTTTTCTCATGTCAACTGTTAGTCAACAAATTAGACCATTCAAATCTTTAATTTTATTCTTTTGTTCCTGATGCTTTATTAGGTAATCTTCATGGTCTACTCTGTACATAATACAAGAAATTTTCATGGGTCTCAAATACTGATCAGTTTTCAGCCATTCCCAGGAAGTGATCTGCATCTTCCTAGACTGAGCGTCAGTTTCACATTGTCTTCATTTGGGTTTTTTTTTCACTTACGAGTCCATCATGAGTTAAATTTTATTACAGAAGTTTAGTACTTCATTACAAAGTACTTGTTTTTACAGTGTCTAATTCATAGTGGTTATTAGTTACACACTCCCATGTCTGGGTTGTGAGGCGCCTCCTCTAAAGATAGAAACAGAAATTGTCCTTAGGACAAAGCACTGCAAATGGTTGAAATTATTCTTTATGCATATACATCACTCCTTTTCTTAGAAAATTCTTGTTCCTATGTTCTGTTTTGTAAAAAGGAAAGCCCATTTCCAATGCCAGTGAAATTACAAGTGAAGGGCTGCAGCATGAAGATTAGTAATTTAGAAACTAGTCTTAGTTAACAAAATGTTTTCATTTAGCCTGACAGAGACAGCTTAGCCTGATGTCACTTAAAATAGGCTATACTGCATTGTATTCCACTGAACTGCAGATGAATTTCTTTTGCTAAAACCATGGGCTTTTTCAGAACTATTCTATCCCAACTTTAAGATTCACAGCTCCCCCCCCCTCCCCTCCCCCATTAGTTCTGCTACACACCACAAACACACATCTCTTTTTGTTCAAATCCAAGCACTGCATTAAACCACTCTAACATAGCAATATCAATCAGTCTTTCATGGTCACCAAGTTCAAGAAACCAAATTTCAGGGAAAAGAGAGTTCCTTTTCTATAGAGCAAATTATGACCTTTATCTCAAAGAAGCACCCACTTCAGGCAGATATGATTCATCCTTTTTTATGCAACAAACTAGGAAAGGAAAAAGGGAAAAGTGGTTCTACAAACTCCATCCTTCTCATAATGAAACATGAAGATAAAATGTTAGAAAATGAGAATAAAAAACAACTAAATAAAAATCATGAAGCTACAAACATCTGCACTTAATTTCACCATCTACTCATTTTGAGTCAGACACTTGCCTTATTAAAACACAAGTCGGTATGATTAAATGCACAGTGCTGATGTCCCAATGTACCATTCTAAAACCTTGAATGAATGCATCCCAAAACTTCTAAGTGCAATCAAGAACCATGAGATTAATGGGGTAGAGAATGCTTGCCCATCTCCACACCACCCTCTATACAAATGAAGAATGAAGCAAGACCCATTTTCTATCCTCTGTTTTGATTAGTGTTGGTTCTATTTAAGTACTGAATCAACCAACAGAAGGAAGGGAACATTGTACACAAGATCCCATGAATCAGAGAAGTTCTACCTGGGCATACAGAGACTGTGCTATGGAGAAAACATCAGTAATCACTTCCTATTAGAACAATAAAAAGAAAAGAGAGGATTTATTTAATGTTTTGGAAGCAAGTAGTAACATAAAATAATGAGATAAAAAACTTCTGAGAGAAAAAAATTTGGACTGAAATCCTGGGACTTGAGGAAGGGAGGGAAGTTTACTAGTAGCAAAATCTTTTAATGTCTTCCAGCAATTCTGGCAAAGTGTCAGAAGTGCAGACACCTGAAACTGGAAAATAAATTTGCAAATAGTTGAAATAATGTATACTGGCCTACATTATAGGGATTAAGGCCAAGTACACTATTTCATCGTCAAAATGACTCCCCACTTTCTGGTTGCTTGGGTTGTGTGTGCATCCTACAGTCAGTCACAAGGTGTTATTGCAGCCCTGACTCTATTTAGCATTGCCCCAGGCCTGTGCATCTGTAGTAACTCTTTGGGAGTCATACTCATGTAGTCCTAGTCCTTTTCCATAGAGGGATAAATTTGCATTACAGTTAAATCATGACTGGAGAGCTATCCCTTGTGTCTGGTTTATGTAAGTGGACCTATATAGAAGGGCAAATGTAAACAACCTTAATCAGCCTTAAATGATATAGCTCGAGGACTGAAGTGTTAGATTGATCTCAGTAAGTCTGAACCAGCTGGACCCTTCTGTGAATTCTACAGGCAGAAAAAATTTCGGGGGGACTTCCAGTTATGCTTACAACTAGCCAAACACTGTCCTCTAAAACACCAAATACATAAAATTTCCCTGCACAGAATATGTGCGGTGGGCTGGCCCCAGCTGGCAGCCAGGCAGATCTGCTATAGATAAATTTTAATCTCTGACTTTCCGATAACAAACAGCGCTGCCTTCTATCTCCTGTCAAACCTTTTGTAATCTACCCTAAGACAAAAAGATGCAGAAAGGTGATGAGAAGACGTGTTTGGGAGGAGAAAAGAAGTCATGCCAATGGTAATGGGAGACTTACTGGCCAGCAAAAGACACATTAGCGCTGACTGGATCTTCACTAGACTTCCCTATTAGTAATGTAAATGCTGAATCTGGATACTTCAGGGCAGGTTTTGCTCACATCAATTGTCTTGTTCCTTTCCTTGCAGAAAAAAATATAATATAGAGATTTTTAGGACAGCACAGACTTGAAGAATGATCTATTTTGGAGCAAGGAAGGAGTTTTTCTCATTGAAATAAGTTTGGTAGAGGCCAAAAGCATTATCTCATACTGCTCACAGTATTTCAGAGGTAGATTTCAGTAAAATTGCCATAGAACTTAGCAATAAATTGTGAAAATTCCTTGAGGCTTGCATTTGTCACGAATCTGTTGCCTGCATGTGTTCTACAGAACAGCCCCTACTGTCAAAAGAACAAGACAAATTGCATGATAATTTCACAAAATACCATTTTCTGGCTGAAAAATCTATGTTGCAATATATTTCTTTAAACAAACACAAGTGTTAAAAATCAAAAAGAAGGGCTTATATTCTCCAGGCTCAGACAGAGATTCTTCTTCCCAGTCCAGTGCCTGGATCATTCATTAAAGCCACAGTTTGTTTTTAATTTTTTTGTGAATAAATAAAATAAAAATTTTAATACAAATTATATTACTCTAGTCAGAATATTTTGCAATTAATTTGTTTCTAATACGGTAAGGTAATTTTGGAAAGACTATATAAAGATAAATATATACCTTTCTTATCTTTTGTTTCCTAAATAACAGTCTGCATTGACTTTGCGTCAGTAAATTAGTGTGCATATGCACAGTCATTCAGAGAAACTTATCAGTTTTAAGATACAACTCATATATATAATCACCTTACAGAACATGTTATGGGCCCAGTCCTTCATTAAGCAACACATAATACAGAACATTTCATAAGGTGAGATTATAGGAGTTTATTAGATAATGTCAGTTTTGAAAAAATATTATTATTAGAGCACAAAAGAGTCCCAGCTGTGGATAATGAAATTTTGCCCACATCCATAATTAATCAATGTTTCAACCTTGCATTATATTCTGAAGTATAAAACAATTAGAAAATAATGTATTCAAAGACCCTTATTTCTTATTTGGTCTTTCCGAAATGTATTGACTTTTCCCAAAGGCTGATTAGAAATAATTTTCATCTAAATAGCACTTCACAAATTAATTCCAAATCAAACATTTCTTTTAGGAATAAAAAAAAAATCAGAAATCTTGAAGTTTTTATGGAAATACCTCCCTGTTCTCTTTGTCGCTTTTGTCTTCTGTTATTTGTTCCTGTCCTTGCCACCTTCTGCTTCACTGAAAACCAGTACAGGTTTTGCTTCACCAGTTACAGCCTGCTTCTTAACTGTGTTGTTTCTAGCACTAACCTCAGGCTTAAATTTCTTCTTTTCTCTCCTCTCTTCTCTCCTCTTTCATCAGTGCTAGGAATGGGAACTTCTGTCTTGGTAAGTGATGGGGGATGCAGTCTTCATCCACAGACTGAGCCCTGCAAGTAGTTTTGTGTTCCTCCAGCACTCCCAGATTTGCAGTTGCACCTCCCCAGGTGTTGATGAGCCTGAAGCAGTATGGAAAGAGGATGGCATATGAGGGGAAGGAACAGCAATACTGACAGAATCCAGAACCAAATCCCAGAACCACTGTTGGTAAAAGGCAGCATATTAATCAGTGTACACCTTGTAGTACTGTAAACAGAGCGTTATTTGTTAAAGAATGGTGTACGGTGTGGCAAAAACAATAGGACTTGACTTATAATTGGGAAATCATGTATTTTCTGTCATATATTTGGGGCTGTTTTGTAGTATACTGGGGTTGTGCCTGTCTGCACAGTGGTTGCACCTGAGTCATTAATTCTTGGGTGATCTAGGAACTCCCTTGGTAGTCATCTGTGTAGATGAGAAGATGGATTGGCTTGAGACAATGGACTTGCTTGAAACTAGATCATTAAATGAACCTTTAAATTCAGTTATTGACTGATTACTAGAGTACTCCTGGTAAGAATTTTGGACAAAACAGCCTGTGTCAATGCCTGCTGTGTCTAGTATAATTTGTATGCTTATAAATGCTGATTAACACCGCAGGTGGTGTGTCCCAAATACTCCCAGAGGTGACTTCTGCTATTGAAATAATTAAATTGTATGTAGACTGTAAGTATTCAATAAAAACTATTTCTGCAGACATAGTCAGGTGGATCAGTCTTTTGTATGCAGTTAATTTATTTAAGACATGTTTTGTATATTATTGAAATATATAAAGAGCAAAGACTTGTGCATGTGTTGGGGCCAACTGGATTGTAAGAACTATGCAAAACAGTGATTTGAGGAGCCACTCCTAATCCAGATGAAGATGCTACTGCAAAGACCCTTGTAACAGGTTTCTGTCCAAATACAGAACTCACATCACCACCAAAGAGTGACTAACCATGCTGTTCTGGAGACTTGATTCCCTATGCAAGCAGTACCACAGGGAAATTTACTATATAGCAAAAATGATAACATTCACAATACCTCAATTTCAAAAATTGATAAAGAATTAAAAATGTTGTGTTTTCAATAGCATCTGTGGATTAGGAAGCAAGTTACTGTTACTGACAAATGAACTCAGAAAATCCATTCTGAGGAGTCGTTTAAATAGATAAAGAAAGAAAACATCCTTACTGATTTAAACTGCGGAATAAATACACTCCACAGGCTGCAGACACATATTCCATATCCCCAGAATACTGCTGATTGTAAATGCATATCAATTTATATATTCTCAAACAAGTGTGTGCAGCAAGCATAAAAAACAGAGTGAAAATATTAGACTGGTGATAAGTATGGCATTTTCATTTTTATTCAGATTTTTTCTGATTCATTATTAAAATGCTAAAAAAGATTATGACATTAAAGTTTCAGAAGCGTGTAGTCCTTGGATGTTTGGACAGCTTTCACCTACAATAACATATTTTTTCTGTTGTATTATTATAGACCTATATTATTCTATCATTGCTTTATTATTAAGGTTAGGCTAAAACAAGCAAACAAACAAATTATTTTCTGCCAATTATCTCAAAAAGTATCCTGCAAGACCTTCCAGGTTTCATAGACCTGAAAGGATAATATTTTAATGCAGATTCAGCAAAGATTTATTGTTCTTGGGGGAAAAAAAATCTTTACTTTCACTACAGTAAAGAGGGAATTGTCATCTTTGTGTGGCAGATGTTAGTTTGATATAATTTAAGAAGTAGATGCAGTTACTCACAGTTTCATTTTACATTGTTGTATTTTTTTCAGAAAAGTTTTGATAAAAGCCATTGTGGACTGCAAAGGTAACGTATTTGTTTTATAAATTTGTAATTTTACTACCATACATAAAGTGAAACTTTGAAAGATATACAGTGAAATTATTTTGAGATTTTATCAGTTGTGATGGTCTTTATTTAAAATTTCACATCCAATTAAACCAAGTTGAAACAGCAGGCAAATGGAAACGTGTATAGACTTTGGAATGGGGATTTGAAACAGTTTGTGGGAACATTCTCTCACATGCTTTTGCAGAATCAAGGACTAAGTTACAAAGCTTGAAAAAAAGAATGTGTCATTTCATAGGTCAGCACCTTTAAAGGTGGGTGTGCATTAAAGTATTTGAGAAACTTCTAATTATTTGCAATGCAGCAGAAATAGAGACAGCAAATCTTGCACTAATGTATGGCAAGTGAAGTCATACTCAGGGAAGGGACTGTCAGAAATTCATATATAGTATTTGTTCAGCAATGGGCCTTTGACCAAATAAGATTTTCATAGAACTTTCCTAGGAAATTGCTAATACTGCTGTTGAGAGTACACCTTGCCTAGTTGTTCTGGTATTTGATTGGGGGCAAGGCCGTTGTTGTTCACCTACAGAGAAAAAGCAGGATGGATCCCAGGAAGTGCAACTAGCATGAAAACTCAGAGTGATCAGTAAGTATAATGTTGAACTGGAAATATACGAATATTTTATTGACAGTACTTATGATTATAAAAATAAATGTATAGCTAAATAATTTATTTCTAAATTTTATATCTCACAAGGAATTGTTATGTCTTTTCTCAGCTTTGTTTGAAATAAGAATACAAGTATAGATACACCAGTTTCATAACTGAAAGAAACTATATTTTGCATGTTCTTTTGTGGAAAAAAAATCAGGCAACTCTATTCTTAGAACTATGTGGTTCAAATACATACATCCATGTGGGCATATTTCTCTCACAGATAAGCACAAGATGCCTCTATAATTTTGTTAACTGTGGATGTGAAGGACTTGGCTTTTATATTTGAGCACAGAAATTTAAGTAATCAGATCCTTCCATGGCACATAGTCAATGTGATAGTCATAAAGGGAATAATAAGAGATAAATATTGTTTGCAGGTGCAAGGATATGGAGAAAAAAATTTGTTTTGCATCCATCCACAACACAGGCAAATTTGGGGTTGGTTTTGGGAGTGATGGAAAGACCATAATGATCTCCCAATAATAATACATCTTACTATTTTTAATTCATGTGACTGCACAAATTATTACATCTACTTTAATTGGATTAGGCATGAACACATTGTTAAGGATGTGTAAACTGAATGAGGGCAGAAGGAAAGCACTGTGTAAAAGACTGTGTTTGATAATAGGAATAGATGAAAAGACAAGTCTGTTAACATAAAACATGTTCTGGACAAAGTACACAAAGGAACTGAATTGCATGAAAAATTTAAAGCAAAATTGTACATTTTTCAGCTGTTTCACAATACACATATTACAGGTGACTGAAGTAAACCAGAGATACAAACAGTTCTCTGGTTCTACAACTGAATAGAATATCTAAAGGTGATCTGTACTGAAATTATCTGCATCCCAGTTTTCAAGCTGTTATTCCTGGAAATCCAAGTGTTTTGCTTATTTTCTGTTACATTAATGAACTTTTAAAAGTCTTTCAAAAGTCAAATGTAGTTCAAATCTTTCAATAGCTGCAATATTTTAATTTCACTGATCACACCATCATACCATGTCCTTCTACTTTTGGCTTATTCACAGGATTCTGAAATCAACACTGGACATTTTGGGTGTGTGCTGACTGGCATATTCTGCAATTTGTCATGTGATCACAGCTTCTTATGATATAGCAATGCATAACTCTTAATCGGTTTCACCTATAAAAATGCCAGCTGGTGGCAAAAAAATTCTGTATGATCTAGATAACTTCTTAGAAGCAAGGTGAGTTTGCTTCCAATGAGCCTTGTTGTCAGCAGTGTCTGAAATATTCTGAAAAGCTTTGCTAAGCTGATGAAGAGGTATATGTGAATACCGTAAATATTAGAGATGCCTGAGGAGGCAAATTTTTTGTTAAGGAAAGGTTGGTAGGAAACTAGACTTGCTTTGCCTTTTGGCAAGTTATAAAACCTAGAGTACAGAAATAGAAGGGGAAAGAACAGGCAAATTTCTTACAATGAAAGTATTTCAGGAAAAATCCACTGGGCTGCAAAGCATCTGTGTTTGCAGAGAAGGACAATAAGAAAGAGAAAACCTACAGAGCTCCACCTTCTACTCAGACATTCTTCCGTATCAGTTACCCAAAGAATGGTAACTGTGAATAACATCGAAATGTTCATACTGGCATGGAAAAGTAAATAAAATAAAACAATATTATAAACAAATCAGAAACTTATCTGTGATGTCCAAAGAGAAACAATATTGGCCTTACTTCTGGTTAGTTAATTCCAAGTAATATTTGGTGGCTGTGGCTGTGCCTGTCAGGAACATTACTGACAGTTTTAAGAGATCACTAGAGGGGAAGAGCTTGGAACACAGTCATTTTTTTTTAATAATTATTATGATTTATAATACATCACTTGATTAATTTGTCAAAATACTCAAGTGAAAGGATTACTGAATGATCAGAAATGTCAAGGTAGTTTGGACTAATCATGTGGTCAGGAGGAAAGGAATGCAGGGTGTAATTTTGTGCTTGTACTATCAGAGAGCAAAAGAATGAGAGTAATTAACTCTTTCACAGTCAGACCTTTCTTTCCAGTCCAGATCCCTTTCCTTACCAGTTTTGCACCTTCTGCTGAGTAATCACAAATGTAGTTCCTTGGTGTTCTCTAAAACCTCCTCCTGAAGAAAGTCCATGTTTTAACTACTAGATCTCACTCTTGATCTTGATCAAGACCTGTCATTCTGGCCAGCCAACCTGCACAGACCGCATATTCTTATTTTTGACCTACTGAATCCTCTTCACTGGGGAGTGAAGAAAAAAGAAATTTTAAATTATAGTTAGACATCTGAAGTAACATTTTAAAAATGTTATGCAGCCTCCCACTTTTTCTACTTTCTGAAAACATTCTATAGTTCTTTAATTAATGATGTGCCTTTGAAAGTCTGGGTAATTCTCCAGCACACTACCACTACAACTGGGTTTACTGTGACAGCCTTGAGACTTCTTTTCATGGTGTGACCCAACATGTGAGATATCACAGCTTCTAGGAGTTAATAGAACTCAGATAAGACTTCAGATAGGACTACAAGATAATATCTAGTCCACTTGTCTATTATTTCTCAAAGAAATGTCTGTCTTCCCTTAACACATGTAAACACACAACTGCTAATCCTCTCTCTTCAGCCCAATACCTCTCAAATACAAGTTACCAAAACAAGGTAGGAGCCACCTGCCAAAGCTAACAGTCAATTTCAATTCAACTGAAAAAAGTACTTAACTACATTACACAACCATTGTACCAAGACACAAAGGAAGTCACAGAATAATAACATCACTTAAATATAACCATCATTAAATAATAATAACAATAACAATAATAATAGAAGATAAATTACTTTAAAATAGTTTCCTTGTGAGTAAATATTGATGCACAGCAAGCCTAGCTCAGGAAGTTTCTGAACAATTGATTGCCAGAAATTAGAAGAATAGGTCAAAGTATATCAGAGAAAAGGTGATTCTCAATTTACTTCATTTATTATGCTTTTTTCTTAAATATTTGCTACTGGATACCATTAAAGATAGAATATCAGATTTAATGGAATTTTATGAACTAAGACACACAAAAAATCTCCACTCATAAAGAAACAAGACGGTCTGTTAAACTTCCCAATATAACTATAGTAATAGGTCTTTAGTGGGTTCATGTTTAATGTGCAATCCAAGATTCAGTTCACAATATTTTAAGGACATATTATTCAAACATATAATCTACATTCAGAATTAGAGCTTTAATTATCATTAGATGGTTGACCGACACCACCTCCAAAGAACAATTTCACCTAATATCACAGAATAAATCACCCTCTCAAGGTGCTTACTATTTTCATTGGCAATAGAGGGAAGAAAAGCACCTAACTTAGACTATAACTCCATTTTTTACATCCCAAACATTAGACTAAATTAATTTGAAATTTATGCATAATATATGTGAAACGTGTGAAACCTTTAACTTTCAAGTTAACTTTTAACTTTTGAAATACACGGTGCAATTTATTCCTCTTCAAATACGAAATGCAATACCTCAAAGCCAGACTTGAAAAGAGAGAATGAATTATTACTAGAAAAAGGGTTGTCACAGCTCTGATGAACCTGAAAAAGGTCATGTCATAAACCAGGACATATTCCTAGAGGCTTATCAGGAGGTGCACTGCCCAAAGCAGAAATGTCACTAGCAGCTTCAGCCATAGCAGACTTCCCCAGTTATGAGAGCACTGCATCACTGCTGGCACAGACTCAGTAGAAGTAGCAACGGTCTCAAGTGCTTGAAGTTTCTGTTTCTCCTTTACTTAATCTGCATGTATGCGTAAATGTCTCAATAACTCCAAATCCTGTATAAGCAGGGATGCCACTGCTACTGTCTTGGTAAAAAATCAAGTCTCCTTCAGCCTGGAGCAGTGTGTAATCTAGAGCAATTCTAGGTAACTAAATTTGTCCATTGACCACTTTTCATGAAAGATAGTAGGATTATAATGAAGAGACAGTGTATACCTTAACCAGGGATGAACTGAGTAGAACATTTTCTGTCTTTCTGCCTGCTAATTTTCTATGTATCTGTATTTACATAAACTCTATTTACACAAATTAGATTTAAAACTAGTAAAAATAAATGCAGTTTTATAGCATGTATAAGTAGTTCATGGAACTTTGGTCATGAGATGGGATATGAATTCTCAGAGCATTTAAATTTATGTTGGTGATCTAGAAGAAGGATTGAATTTTTGTCTGCATATTAAAGACTATAGCTAAAGCCTTTCTGCTCACAGCATACAAAATGTCTAACCAATGGATTAAGATATTTACCTTTCCATGTTGCTTTTCTTTAAAAGAGGATATATATTTTGTCTTCAAATGAAACACCAGGCCCTGATTGCTTCAAAAGAAAAGAGAATAATCCCTGAGGCACTGTTGTTCTTGAAAGAGTGGCTCTTTTGTTTAAAATATACTGTATGAGAGGACTCAAAATGTCAAGGAAATCAATCTTTTGAGATAGAGTATTACCTTGTGATCTTGCTGTGAACTACAGTTTTCTTTATTCCTATGGAATTGTAGGATGCATCAAACTACACATGCTAAGAAAAACAGGAAATAATTTCCCATAGGAGACCTATTGTGAAAACATATGGGCCACAATTAATTCTGTCCCAGAGAAGAAAAGAGGTTAATGACTATGGGTTACCCTCAATTCTGAGCTATACTAGGTCGTGTATTATTTTACACATATACTTCGGATATGAAAATGTTCTCACAGACTCCTCCACACATACAAACTATAAAATTATACCATAGAGAAGGTGTAAAGAAATTTCTGTATGAATACTTTTTCATGAAAAAGAGAGAAATTGATTTCACAGTTCTGCTACTGTAGGTACAGCAGCTTTCTGCAGTTGCCTCTCTCATATTCCATCTTTAAACATGGAGATAGGGAACAGCCATAGGTAAACTGAAATTTAACCTTTTATTTTATCATTTACCATTATATAGTTTGTAATTATAAATATTAATTGATTACATATTTAATTTCTTAATTGTTTCTTTTACAGGAAAGAAATGACAGCAAGGTGGTTTTTTTTAGTTTTCATCCATCTTGCATAGTGTTTTGACTGCATTTAGTGTTGTAGATATTAAAAAGTGTTCCCTTAGAGTTACAAACTTAGCTTTTGCCACTATAGATAATGCAAAATGAATGTGAATTCAATTGGGCAGAACAACTTGATGCACTGCTAGGTTGCAAAACTGAAGCTACAAAGTGCAATAAAATGTCTTAATTATGCATTAATTTTTTGCATGCATACTTTTCCATGCAATCATATAGTTTTTCAAATCAGGTGACTTAAAATTTTCTTGTAATATTACATATCCACCAATCCATTCTGAAATCTTCCAAATATTGTGCGTGAAAACCATTCATAAGAGATGTATATTGGTTTTGAACATGAACAAATCATTCAAATCATTATAGAATTGTTATAGAATTACAGTGAGAGCATCTCTAAGGTAAAAGAGTAAAATTGTGGTGGTGGAAAGCCTTATCTGCAGGGAAGAATGCTCTGGATAGGTTCTGGTTTATTTAAATCAATTGCTTGTTTCATCGTTCAGATGACCTAATGTAGTTATCTACTTCTGCATGAACTGAATACCTGTCTAGATTCCATTGACTCTAATGATGAGGTGTCCACTGAATATAATGAGAGCTTAGCCACATGGTTCATATGGATACCTAAATTTAGATGCTTGAAGTAAGAGGTCAGTACTCGGGATCTGAATACCACCTGAGGGTAATTCATATGCCTAGTTGCCTTGTTCCTTTTGAAAACCCTAGAATATCTGAGTCATCTACACAGAGGTAGCAGATAGGAGATGCTAGCAGACAGCAGGCTCAATATGAGTCAGCAGTGTGCCCTGGCAGCCAAGAGGGAAAACTGCATCCTGGGGTGCATCAAAAACACTATAAATAGCTGGTCAGTGGTGGTTATCATGCTGTATTTAGCATTAGTATGGCCTCACCTTGAGTACTGTGTGCAGTTCTGGGCCCCACAGTTTAAGAATGATGTTTAAGTTCTTGAATGTGTCCAAAGGAGAGCAATAAAGCTGGTGAAAGGGCTGGAAGTCATGTCCTATGAGGAGCAGCTAAGGACTTCGGGCTTGTCTAGTTTGAAGAAAAGGGATGACCTTTTGAAGCTGAGGATGACTTCATTGCTCTCCACAACCTCCTGAGGAAGGGAAATGGAGAGGGAGGTGCTGAGCTCTTCTCCCTGGTATCTTGTGATAGGACATGTGGGAATGACTCAAAGCTGCATCAGGGAAAGTTTAGACCTGACACCAGAAACATTTATTTACTGAAAGGGTGGTGAAACACTGGAAAAGGCTTCCTAGAGAGGTGGTCAATGCCTCATGCCTATCGGTGTTTAAGAGGGATTTGGATAGTGCACTTAATAATTTGCTTTAACTTTTGGTCATTCCTGAACTGGTCAGGCCACTGTAGGCCCCTTCCAAGTGAAATTCAGTTCAGTTCAGTTCTGTTCTGTTTTAGTCTAGTCTAGTCTAGTCTAGTCTGTTCTAGTCTGTTGTATTGTATTCTATTCTAAATTATGCAGTACTGGGGGTCATTTGCACCTTCTTAGATTGTTAACCGGAAGATATCTGAGCACTTACATGCCTATGTTTAGGCAACTGAATACTCTAGATGTCTACAGTTGGGCCTTTATTTTAAGATATTTATTTAAAATCCCCCTATGAACAATTGAAAGAGGTAGGCATATCTTCAGGTTGAAGTCTCTGTATGCTCACCATCACGACACTGGATTTCCCCAGTCATCGGTAAGGAATACAGAGTTGAAGCAAGCTCAAGCCCATTACTCTCTTCAAAGTGTATTGTATTGGTTGCTCAGTTTTTATAGTCTGAGATGGGCTGCACCACTTACACACTTCCCCCACACTGGCCTGGCTAGCTTTGGAAGAACATTTACACTTCTTGAAAACTCAGGGAAGGCCATCTGAAAAAAAAACCAAACTAAAACCAATTGATCCATTCAGCTGATATAGCCCTTTATATAAAACAAAAATTACCCTGTGGTTCCTTTTTGTTAACTTTAGCTTTCTTAATAACAGCTGTGGTTAGTCCTTATATTTGCTCCTGAGTTTCATGAGCACAGTGCCTTGGCCTATCTTCTTCCAAGTCTCCTGTTGTAGGGGTTTGTTGACCAGTCACACATGATCTGAGATGAGATTTCCCTGTAACTAACTATACATTGAATGCTGTTCACTTTTGTTCAGTTGATGACATTAGGTTGGATTCCTAAAAAATTACATTTCTATCCTCTTTTCTCCCTGCAGCAATTTACTTAGAAAGTAAATTTAATTTACTTTCATATTGGTAAAAACATATGCTTTTCATATAAGATTCTTGGATATAAATTAACTTTGAGGAAATTATCGAATACTGAAACTGCATTTGATTCTCCCATGTGATGTACAATACTATTTTCTTCATGTTATATATGTTTACCATTGCTACTCCTATTTTCATTTTACTCAGACTGGGATTTCATTTAATCTGCTTAATATTGAAGACAAGGCAGTGCCCCAGTGGATCAGTTTATCTGTGCATTATGTATGTAGAAAGAGAGCTAACATAATAAAATTGTTGAGGCATACAAGCTAAGGCAGGGTACTGGCTGAAATCTTGAGAGCTTTATTAGGTCATCTGAGACATAGTTAAAGCTGATGGATTAGTAGTGAAGTATTAATAAGATAAGTGCTATTTGTCACTGTTGTTTATATATAATGTTGGAGAGAGTCTGTTAACAAAAGTGTTGTCCTATAATTGTTAGACCATGCCATAGTTTTGTGCTGTAATATAAACTGGTAAAGCTTTTCCCAGTTTATAACATTTCAAATGCACATATAACAGAAAATTGCATGAAATGGTCCAAGTGCTTCCTCAAATAATGACTAAAACAACACTATTGCATTGTAGCTCTTAATACAAAATGCAGTTATAATGCAAAAATAAAATGAAAATAATTTAAACAGTTGAATTATTTGAGGTTAAGGCTACTACTGCTACCATTAAGTAAACATGGATCATCTGTGTTTGCATAAATCAAAGTTCAGTGAAAATAAACCTTTTTCAAAGCTATGGAATTAACTACAAATTATCAATGCATGAAGAACTGGAGCATTCACATTTGCAATATGCCTGTGTGGAACAGTTCAATGCCTTGTTAACATATTCAGCTACTGTCTGTTGAACAGATTTGTCTCGATAGCATCATGTAGATGTAGAAGTGGAAATCAAAAAGTAGTGTGGCCATGCTAAGCTAATACGAATGTGCTGTTCGTACACTGAAGTGCTTCACCTAATAAATATTCCACTCCTCAGCCAGGCTGCTATGTTGAAAGAAAAGTATTTCTTACAGTTTTAAGTCCAACTTGTTTGGAACCATCAATGTATTCTCTCTGCAGAGAACTATGTATTGCCATGCAGATGTGTCTTCAAACACTGATTGTACAACCGTTATGCTTCTGGGTATTTTGCAGCTTCCTTAAGGTTTGTGAGGTTATGTGTTTTGTCAGGGTAAGGGAAACATTTCTTTTTGTTTTATATCTCTCACCAGTAATATTTCCTGAACTCAGAAAAATGATGGCAAGACAAGTTACGGAAAGATGCGATGCTTTCACAGGTGATGTCTGTCTTTATGCCTAGTTCACAATTTCAAGGATATTTTTTAATGACTGTCTCCTGGTGTTATCAGAACTAATGCATTAGAATCTCTGGAAGGAGAAAGATCATTATCCATGAAAGAAAAGGACTCCAGGCAGGGAGATTGTAAAAAGAAACAAGGAGTCTCAGCTCTAATGGCAGACAATTCTTTTCCTGGACAGTCAGAGAGCACTGGAGGGATTTTTTGAGGCACCAAAAAACATTGCATTCCTTTACTGACAGCAAATCTGAAGGAAAGGACTTGACCTGCAAGGTCACTGTAGGCAGAGCACAGATTTGTCTAAAAACCTTCTACATTTCTTTTCTGTCTCATCCTGCTTTTAAAAAGATATTTGTTCTAGCACTTACTAGTTCTTCCATAGTCTATGAAATCCATGTTTTTAGAAAGTATAGTTCTCAATTTACAAGCCTTTTCATATTTTTTACGCTCACCATTTTGAAGTTGCAAACAGACCCTACTCAAAGCACCAACCAGCTTGGAAATCTGACAGAGGAGACGTTCAGCTATATTTGACCTTTCAGGAAACTACCCAACAGAAAAAATATATATATTTATAGATGGGATATAAATGGGATTCATACTATCCAAAAGTGATTTCTGATTCAGCAGTGTAAGATTTCAGCCAGTTTCACAAAAAAAAAAAAAGACTGATAGGTAAATGTCTCAGCCAGTCATGTACTATATTCAGTACTTTGAATACCTGGTGAAAATTGTAGACGTTTACACTGTGTCCTAGTAGTTCAGATTTGTGCAGTCATCAGAGCTAAAATTCAAGCAGAGTGTTTTCCAAATCCTTTTAAAATAAAACATACACATCGCTCACATGGATGATGACTTAGGCTGGAAAAAGAAGCATTTATACCAGTAGAAGTATTGAGGGGCCAGACAATAAACACTGGGAAAATTATTTATAAATTCACTGTATGAATGGGTCCAGCTGAAACAAGAAAATAGGACTAAAAGGGAAATAATTAGGACTGATTATATATAGAAAAAAATGTCGATCAGGTATTTTCTGCTCTGGAATTAATTTAGACTAAAAGCAATTGAAATTTCCCCACCTATATCAGGACATAAATTCTATGGAAAACAGCAAAAAGTCCAAGACAAAGGGCAATTCATCATTAGTAACATCATGGACTGGATGACCTCCTCCTTTTTTTTCTTCCTGAGTGACTTTGTTCTTATGATACAGAGGTTAAAAGTTACAAAACCTTGGTTAACCACTGACTGGAGATCAAACCACCGAAAAAATTTTGTCACCTGGTTAAAGGTCATTGAAGAGAAACTGTATGACAAAGTGACCATCAATAATTTTACAAAGGCATAATGATACAATATAAATCAGAATGAAATCATGAAGCAATTGATTACAAAAATTTGAATTAAAGTTCCATTTCATATTTAATAAAAAAGCATTATTGAATTAAAATTATATCAGTTGTGATTATTAAGGACTAAAAAGTTTATTACAGTTTTGTAATATGCAAGAATACATTGAATAATTTTAAGAAAGTCACTTTACCTTTGGACAATAAGCACCATTTTTATTTTAAAAATAAATAAAAAATTAAAAAGTCTTCAGTTGCATGACTCAAGTATCAAAAACTCACAGAATTATTTTTTTTTTATGGTTCCCAGTCTTTAGACAGTATGCCTTTCTGACTGTTTTACACAGCCATCTCTCCAATGACACAAAGTCATATTTACATTGACATAATGTGTAAGTAGAATGCCATTCAGAAGAGTGTTGGGAATTAATGGGAGGTTAAATATTTGCTCTATTTGCACACTTCCCATCTACATTAGAGTCACTCCATGAATTTGGGGCGACAGCTTTAAGGAGGTCCAGGCAGTTCTAACATATTATAAGGATAACTCTACATAGTTTTCTTTTCAAACTATTCCTTCCTGCAAGGTGCACGGAAAACAAGAAGGATGAAAGGTGTTTGCAGACTGTCAAGGGGAGATAGGGAGGGGTGGTCACTGGAAAAGAACTACACTGCTCACTGACAATATTCTAAACTTATTTGCTTAACAGGGTGGGGTTAAATGGGTGGATAGCAATCCCTTTCCTCCAAAACACAAATATCCACACAAACCAGAATTTCAGCACCACTAGTTCACTTTAGACTAGCATAATTTACCCAGAAGAATATGACGCTCTTCTCAGTTGATGTGTCAGGTCCATGGCTGAGAAAGCAAATCCTCTTTGGGCTCCAGCTTCCACTTGCTGTTGCATGTCCACCTATGGTGTCTCCCTAAAAGGCTGTCAGCATTAGCTGCTAACTGCTTTACTAAACACCTAGCACCAAGTAATCAGCAGTGGCCTGTACTTTTCATCATATCTCCCAACCATGTGATGAAAATCTGAAAAAGCTCATAGTTACAATTTTTAATTTCTATAATTGTAGTTAGCCATATTAAATAAATTTGCCAGATTTAAAAGTTTTTCTGTGCTTTTAGGTCTTATTAACTTTAATAGGGTCAGAAGTGCTTAGTACTCAGGAAAAAGTCAGACTGCACAATGAGATGACAGAATGTGGTTTCAGGTTCCTAAATTTAGCCATTGCAATTTGGCAAATGCTGCCTGTGAATATTTCTGACTATGTGAAGTTGCAATCCATAGAGTAATTCTGCAATTCTATGGCCACCATGAAGTGTTACACATTTTAGATTATCTAGATTATTCATTTCATTAGTGTCTTGCAGTATTAATCCTGGTCAGTGCCGTACAGGCAGAATAGATAACTACTTAGGAGATCAGAACTGTAGTGTTGCCAGTTGATAAAGGTTAGAAACGTTACAGCTGATTTTTTCCGAAGGACACAGCATGCTAGAATTTAATTGCAATCTTGCTTCATTACCCATCGCATTCCCTATTAAATAGCAAAATTAATGTCTTTATGTCTTTATTTCTCACTTCCTGAATTTTGCCATTTGGGAACATAAAACAGCATTCTTAAATATTTGAAAGCAATACTTTATAATGATTTTTTTTTTCTTATTACTTAGGAATTTATAGTTCAGGTTCCCCAGTGAAGGACTTTCAACTTTACTTTTAGGATTTTTATGGCCATTTGAATAGATTTAACTGTATGTTATATTTTACCCCCAAAAAAGTAACAGCTGGTCTATTTATGTACATCAGTAAACGTCAGATCCTTTAGAAAATGAAGGGCTTACTGCATAGTTATCATCACCAAAATAACCAATAGTCAATAGAGATAGAAATTCGTGTTTCCCACAGATGTCAGGAATTCTTTTTCACATTATTGTTATTATTATTGTTATTGTTGTTATTATTGTTATTACTGCTACTAATATTATTATTAGCTATAAATATGCAGTAGAATAGCAAGAACCTGTCATAGAGGACTGGAATGAGCATCAGGCTAGACCTCATCTCCAAATCCCAGTAGCATTTGCCAAGGTAAGCGCACTTGTTTCTGAAAAGAAGCATGTCTGATTCCTTAAGAATTATTTTGTTGCCAGAGGTGTTGATTTAATTGCTCTCTGTTTTAGAAAATTAGCTTTGGAATTTTTTGAGGGGGGAAAGAGTCCATGGATGACTCCAGTTAAAATTCTTTGCAACACAGAATGACACTTAAAGTACCGTATGTGTTTTTATCACTAAACATAGGATCCAGAAAAGGGCCACATAATATGGTTTTACATCCATGTAATGCATTTGTACACAAAAATTCGACTCTAGTTTCCCCTTCATATGAATTATGTGATTAGACAGATCACACAGGTTTTTAGAGCTGGAAGAATTGTTAGTTTTTAATAGACTGATTCAATGGGAAAATGTGATATGTCCATTAATACCCTAAATGTAGCTTTTAGGTTTATAAACTAGAACACTGATTAAAAAAAAACAAAACAACAACAAAAAACACCAAAAAACCACCAAAACCCAAACTGAAGACTACTTTTATATACAGTCTGTGAAGGCAATCATAAAATTCATTTAGTATGAAATTTGCAATTTGTAAACACAAGTATCTTGTAAATTTAAATACTGAGCAGTCATGTTAATTTGGTATTTAGCTATGAACTCTTCTGCTTAAAAACATGAAGATAAAAACATTACCTTAACATTAAAAGATCAGATTTTGAGTGAATTTGCATAGTATTCTGATCAAAGGTATGCTTTCAGCTAAAATCAGATGACATATTGACATATTTTCTAATGACACTAATGGCTCCTTTATGTCTTCTATTAATACACTTTATTTCTTGAAAGCATAGCAAGGTATTTATTGCAATCTTTATTTTCTCATTTTAGTAACCATGATAATGAAATGTCAGCCTAATTATTTTTATGTAGGCACAAAAATTTAAATATATCCACGTCAGTCTTCCACTTTGACTGTTAAAATTAGCATATAAAAATACGAGGTAACATAGGTTTTTATAATGATGAAATAATCCTGTTGCTACAAATATGTTAGTTTTATAAATCATTTTCACCTGTGATTATCACCATGTTAAATTAATTTGACAAAACCAGAAAATAAGTATTTGAATGGCAGTCAAGTCCCAACCCAATGAAAGCAGGATCAGGTGTATTATCTTAAGTGGTGCTGTCCATCTCCACAGTGCACGGAAGTCATCACCACTCAAACAAATACATACATATTATATACATAATTCTCTTTCCTTTTTGCATATACAATACTAAAGTGTCTGGCTTTATGTGGTTTGGTTTGTTGTTGGGTTTTTTGGGTTTTCTTTTTTTTTTTTCTTCTTCTTTTTTCCCACTATTTTATAGGTACAGAAAAAGAGTTGGTATCGTTAGGAGAGTTATTGCAAGCAGTCTACTGGATTGGGGTGTTGAAGGTGATTGGCACCTTGCACTGAGCACTTCAGAGAATCAAGATTCTAGTTTATGACACTGTGAGTAAAGGACACACAGGATGATGACTATGTGAGGTGCAGTAGGATACTGAAATAATCGTGGTCCCTTTGCAGTATTGCGATGTAATAAAAGCACAGGTATTTAATGACAACTGCCTCTAATCTTTTAGTGCCTTACTAAGAAAGTTTCTGTTTTATTTACAGTGATCCAGTATTCAAGATTTCTAAACAGGAAGGTCACCTCTTTCTGGATAAAACTGACATCCCACCCCAAAACCAAAACCCAACCCAACCCAACCCAAAACAGTTGAAAGGGGTAGTTTGCCATAAACCTTCAAAATCACTTCAACTATTTAAGTCCTGCATTTTATCCCTTCCCTTTTCATCTTTCATAAAGTGTCAACTAGTTCTATTTGTTTCAAACTATTTCTGTATTAGCAAACTAGATATGTGCAGAGCTCAGGCACTGACTTGAGAGCACTGATACAGCTTAGTTGTACTATCTATGCTCAGTTTTAACCTGCACCATCTAGCATGCTTGCATACAATGTTTTGAAACAGCAGAAGGACAATTTGCACCAAAGGCCACCCCCAGTAAGCAGTTTTGATGTGGACAGCTTACTTTAGAGCGTAAGAGAAAGTAGCCATTTGGACACCAGCTATGTCATACCACTTGGTCTCAGAATCAGAATTCTGTTTCTAGACCATTTTATATTTTAGGAAAGTTTTTGCCTCAAAAAAAAAAAAAAAAAAAAAAAGCAGCTTTGAGTCCTTTATACATGGATTTTCTTTCTCAGCACCTAACTGCTGTTCCACAAAGACAATGACAGCACCATGCTCACCACCCTGCCAAGAGAACTGGGATGGTGTTTGGAGCCAAGAGGAAAAGAGGGATGAAGGAAAGAAAGTCTGTGGTGACATAAGCACACACTCCTCATTCAGAGTGTAGCCCTGTCCATTTGTCTACCAAGCCACCTGCTGTACCCAAAGAGATTAAGTGGTACAATGAGACACAACAGAGGGCAAATATACTTTCTGTGCCTACTGGAACAACAGATGGACCTAACTTCATTGTTACTCTGTTTCCTACCACACTTGCTATTCACCTTTGTCTCCATCTGTTCTGTCTTGTCATGAGCTTATGTTGTGAATGCTTTGGATCAGTGACTGCACCTTGCCAAGCTCAGTGGGGTCCTGATTGCTGCCTGGAGACAGGCTGTTAGGCTATACATTCACAATGAAAACTTATGCCACAGCTATTTAGTAAAATTCATAGTATGCAATCTAGACAGCTAGATGTTTTGTGCTTTATTTGGATAGAACTTGGTGTTAAAGAATGGAATCTACAAAGATCAACATAAAAAAAATGACAGTAAGTTAGAAGTAAGAGTAACTGTAGAGAAAAATGGGAGGGGAAAATGGGAACAAAGGGCATAGTCACCTAACTCCCAGCTCAAGAGAACATTTAAATCCATATGAGATTCATATCTGTGTTTCTCTGCAGGGATTAGGGCCCAGAATATGATTAGAGACCTAATATATTTCTAAATAAGGCTAGAAGAAAGGGACAAGCTATTGATACCACTCTTTTTCTCTGATAATTCAGTAATAGAGCACTTCACTTGTGATATGGGACAGCTAATTTCAAATTCATTTTTCTGCTTGGGTAGATATGAAAACATATCTCCAACTCTAATCACTAGGCAGCTGAGTATTCAGAGATGAGATCTGGTCCCACCCACCATTTGAGTACCCAGCAGAAAGACAGTATTTTCTGGCCCAAAGAAAGACTGAAAGCAAATGCAGTCATGAGTCTGTAACTTCTCGTCATGTCAGTCAGCTTGAAGTTGGCAGATGTGGGATTCCATCTCTACTATTCAATTTTATGTTGGATCCCAGTGCAAATATCCTTCAAAATAACTGGATCATGAATCAGATGTGTTAGGGAAAGTGCCCTAACAAATAGGCTATAGAGAGCCCTCATTTGAGTACTGTTAACAATGTAACAGTATCTGTTTTCTTACATCATTATAAAGAACAAATCATAGCAAAGAAAGTTAAACTTAAAGATGATGAACACAGCCACTTTTATTTTCTAGATATGTACCATAAGAAAAATTAAATCAGATTAAAGAAGCAGGAAGAACCCATGACTGCAGCAAAGGCTATTGGAAGCTGCCCTGTAAGCTGCTATTGTTCTTTATACTAACAGGTCTCCCAAGATAAAAAATGTTAAGGAGTTTCAAAGCAATCAAAAAGCACAATCCCTTTACACTTTCTTCTTCAAGTCCCCATGTCTTGCATATCAACATTGATTAAAGAAGAGGCAAATATGTACTGAATCAATTAATTTTTTAGTGGAACTGATCTGAGATTATTAGATTTCCTTTACCCTGTACTTCCAAAGACTTCCCTGCTTGACCAGCTCTCAGTCTCCTCTCCTGACTAGATCCACATTTCATCTTTCTCTTTTACTGTGACTGCACAGTCCTGGTTGCTTCTCTCCTGTTGTGCAATTTTTTGGTCCTGTGTTCTTTTGTCTGTCTGTCTGTATCCACCAGTGCCTATGTCCCTGCTCTGTACTGCTCTTTCTTTCCCCAGAGTCTTTCTTCCAGTTAGGTGCATTTCTTGCTTTTCTCTACTTTCTTGGCCGTGACAGCTGAAGCACTGAAAAGGCTATGGCATAGTGCAGGAGTGGGTTAGGGATCCCTGAACAGCTTAAGTTCCAGTAGTAGTTTAGCAGTTTATTTTTCTTAATGCTGCAACTATTTAACAGCTATTTAACTGGTTGGGCTCAGCCAGAGTGTGAAGCCTGAAAGTTTTTTACTCATAAGGAGTGAAGGACCTAGAACACAAGTCTTATGAGGAGCAGCTGAGGGAATTGGGGTTGTTTAGTCTGGAGAAAAGGAGGCTGAGGAGAGACCTTATTGCTCTCTACAACTACCTCAAAGGAGGTTGCAGCAAGGTGGGTGTCTGTCTCCTCTCTGAAGTAGCAAATGATAGGACAAGAGGAAATCACCTCAAGTTGTTCCAGTGAAGGTTTAGATTGGATATTAGGAAAAAATTATTCACTGAAAGGGTTATTGAGCTTTGGAAGAGGCTGCCCCCAGGAAGTGGTTGAGTCCCCATCCTTGGAGGTATTTAAAAAACATGTATATGTAGCACTTTGGGAAAAGGTTTAGTGGTGGACTTGGCAGTGCTAGGTTAACAGTCAAACGTGATCTTAAAGGTCTTTTCCAACCTAAATGATTCTATGATGCTTATGGTGAATAACATTGACACAGCTAGTGACACAAACATGGCAAATGCAAAACAGCAACAGTTTAAGCAATGGTTAGTAAGCTTTGTAAGTACATTCTTTGTAAGTATGTTCTATCTACAGCATAACCTTAAACTGTGAAAAATGAACGTGCTAAGTGGTTAGATTACAAAATGTGAGGTATATAAAAAGGATGGCATGAAAATAAAGGTGCATCTTAGAAGAATAATACTTTTTGTCAAAACCACCCTGGAAAAATGTAACAATATGGTCATTAAAAATATTTACTATATAAGGTGATAACACAAATAAGAAAAGGAGAATCAATATGCCTATATTGAGAAGCTGCAATTCCACAACCTGCTTGGTGAGGCACTAGCATCAGCTCAGTTTGACAACAGATCAAACCTATCTCAAGACATGCAAACGTAATAAGGTTTTGTTATTCTGTGAGAAACAAATGTGAAATGAAATGTGTGGGGTCTACACAGGCACATTTCTGAAGTCTTGATAGGGATTTTAGTGACACAGGCATTTGCCATCGGACATCTTCAGAATATTGTAAAACCATGTTGAATACAAGTTCAGTGAACAGCCTATGTGGAAGAACACATTCCTCAAAAAGTATTACCAGAACCATATTACAATCTTTTGAAAATTCTGCAGCCTATCTTAAAAAGAAAACATGCACTATAGCTGTTAGTCAAATGACTGAGGATGTCTAATATATGCAGGATTCAAGAGCTGCTTTAGAACAATTTCGCAGAGGATTTTGAAAGATGAAAGTCTTTTAAACCTTCCATGTTAATGGAATTAACTAGAAGAACAAAATAAATGCAACTACATCTTTGCTGAACTTATAGTTTGATACCGGAACATGATTTAGCACAGCGTGAATAGAAAAGACAGACATTTACAATTTTCACTTAGTAAGGTACCAACAGCTTAATGTTTATAAACCAGCAGCAATTGATGAAAATCAAAGTCAAATGTTATGCAGGCTGCACTGGTAAATATGGAAGCAAAATTTGAATGATTGCTATGACAACAAATGTAAACTATTGCAAAGTTGGCTTAGAACAGCAGGCTACAACCAAACAGAATCCAACAAAACAAATCAAACAGTAAAACATTTTAGTTTTATGAATAGTAAGTATGTGAGTAACAGTAATGATACTGAATGTGAGGAATGCAGAAGCAAGGCTGAATTTAAAAACCTTCAGCTAAGAATGGGTATCATAATTCATTGCAAAGGCTCAAAAAAATTATCATTTCACTTTTCTGTTTAGAAAACATCTTCTAACTTGCTCTCAGAAATCATTACTTTGTTCTATAGAACAGGTAGCCTTACATACAAAACACACAGAAAAGTTATTGCAAGAATTTTACTTGAGACTGAAGCACTTAAGAAGGAGATTCTGTTTTATAAAGGGGACAGTGTATCAGCAGGTTGTGCTTTGCCCTTGTAGTATCATCATGGAAGTGATAGTGGTTTTGTCCATGTTTTAAGGAAGAAAATGTCTTCATGGGTGAAATTCGCCTAAAAGCAACAAAATAAAGTCTTAAGAAATTAAATGAACCCGAACTCCTAAATGGTAATCTTGTCTTTTGGAATCACCTGACTCCATAGGCACACAGGTGTGTTTGAGTGCCAAGTTATTTATGCATACATGCAGGCATATGTTCTGGGAGATATGATAGCGATTCAGGATAATGTAGGCAGCCACTTAATCTCCCATGGCTGGCAGGAGGAGACAAGCAACCTTAAGCATAGAAAATCAAATCAGGATTTAACTCCTTCCCTGATGACAGTTAGCAGCCACAGGCCCTTAATTTGAGGATAGAACCCTGAAACACTGGTAAAAGCATCTCTAAGAATAAAAGGAGGCAAAAATGATGAGAACAGTAAGAGATGAGTTAATTTCTTGTAACACAAATTAATAGAAGGTAAACTCTAGCTGCAGGTAGTCTCAATCATGACACCTCATTATGGCATATCGTGGCTGAGAACCCTCTTCCCTCTTTCAAATGCAGCTGGATCAACATGCAGCCCAGGAATGTATGAATCATCAGACCATTAAGAGAGTACTACATTGTGTGGGGTTATGACACTCAGATGGAAAGGTAGGCACCTATGTTTCTGGGTTTTAGTTGGCGGGTTGGATTTTTTTCCCCTCAGGCTGCTCTAGTTTTTTGTACCCGGTGTTGTTTGTACATTATGCACATTCCACTTCCAATGAGCAATGGTCTGCATTATCCTAGGTTAGATTCAAATTTCCTTTTACCATCTCTTCTCCCATCCCCAGGAGTCCTGAGATTTTGGCAGTGTAGCAGCTCACTTCTAAAGCTGTTTCTCCCCTTCTTTCTTACTGTTATTGTAGCCTAGTGTTATGAAACTCTCCTGCAATGTAGGCTGAGGGCATCTCAGACTGAGTCAATATAAGACTCTATGTATCTTATCATCATGACTGATTGTTCTGCTCACTAAGCTAAGAGGTAGTAAGTGGGGACTGGTTTTTTGGTCATGAAAAGGAAGTTCTTTTTCTTCCATTAGATAGATGTTCTTTGAAGATGAACAACCACACCAGATACTAAGTCATTGTGACCAACAAGGATTTCTTATTTCTTCCAATGCAACAAGCATCACACCACATCAGAGAGATACCCACCTAGTATATACTGTCTTTTAGGTGGGTGGGAAGTCTTTAGATGTGCTGATACATTTCTGAAGTATGTACCACGTGCTGAGATGTGTACATTGGGAGGATTATATTTTCAAAATCAAATATGAGGACATTTCAAGTAAAACAGTCTATCAGTCACTGATTATAGGAAGGGGAGACAGTATTCATATTGCAGATGGGAAAGGCCACCCAACTACTTCTATATTTCAAGGTAGTAGTAATTACTGGCACTAAGGAGAACTAACTTAATTGTTGTAAAAAAAGTCTTGTAAGTGTAGGATTAGATTCAGTGCAGAAAAAAGCCAAAATATTTGAGGCACTGGCTATGTAGCATCTTCCTTTCATCTGCAATAGCTAAAGACAAACAGAACTGTAACTCCCACTCTTTCTGTGGCCATTTGGTGTTGAAGGGAAACTGTAAGAAAGGATCTGAATGATGAGAGAAGGAGCACAAGTCACTAAATAACATTTCCTTTTTCTTTTTTTCTTTTTTTTTTTTTTAAAGAAAGTGTGCAAATACTTTCTATACTTTGAATAGGAGTGTGCAGAGGACACATCAGAGCAGCACTTAACATATGTCTTTTCTACGTCTTTTGCACAAAACATACCTGGCTATACTGAGTCTCAGATGAATGGTTAATATAGTCTTGCCTAGATCAATTCCAGAGCAAATGGCAGCATGGAATTCCTACTGGAAAGTCACAGAAAAGTTAAAGGGTTGCATTAGATGCTTGTTTGTTTGTTTGTTTGTTTGTTTGTTTGTTTGTTTGTTTGTTTGTTTGTTTGGGGGGGTTGGAGGTGATGCAAATACTGTCATCAACCGAATATTCAAATACTTACGGCTGAGAATACATTCCTAAGTTTGAGCCACAGACTAATCGTATTCCCACTAAGATGAATGGGACTTGTTGAGTAATCAGCACTTTTAAATGTCAAACTGTTTTAGCTGCCCAAGCTGTTGAACTGTATAAAGATTTTGCCAATTAAGAGCTGTGCACTAAATTTAAGGGTTCTAACTGATGAGTATCTAAATGAGAATTTTTTCAAAGAGTTGGATTTTTAGAAACTGCTGAATGCCCACCCTCAGAAAATCTGTTTTTTCAGTGTATTCTTAGGGCTTTGATTGACAAGAAGGCTAAGACTGGGATGGCTGAAAAGGTTACTGTGTCCCCATTTGTGTTGTTCTAAAATCAGATCCTGAACCATGGCAGCAGCACACTGTCAGCTCAGCCTCTTCAGTTGACTAGCAAGCAACTTGTGCAGGGAACAGGGCAGGCAGAGGAAGTGGTAACGTTTTTCACCTTCCCAGCCCACACCACCTTCCTCCATACATTGAAGAATGCCCTAAGGAGATGAATTTTCTGAGGGTGAACACTCAGAAAATTCTGAACTCCTTGGGGGAATCCTGTTTAGACTGTGAAATTTATGGATGCTAAACAAAAATCATAGGTGATACAATCCCAGATTAGGAACCTGAAAGATCCCTTCCTGAAATCCTTATTTTAGACTGTAGAGTTCACACTAACAACCTTGTAAGGCAGTTTACCTTACTATACCACCATCTACACAAAGTAAGTGTTTTTCCAGACCTTCCTTAATAGCTTGCTTTTCTTAATGCTATTGAGACTTGGAAGTATTTTTTTGTTAATATATTGCATTCATTTTTGTGACAGTCTTCATCATGTTATCTTGGACTATTATTTCTGCTTTTTCTTCAGTCTGTCTATTAAAGTGATATAAACTTTTCTGGCAGAAAAAGTTGTTTAGTGAGCAGCACAGGCAGAATGAAGTGCGTTTTTTAATTTCTTGAGTCTGAAAAGAGCACAGAGAATGGAATTGCCTACTTCTCTAGTGGCCTATATTGTTCAAACTTTAGACTTCTGTAGATTTTCATATGCGGGGCCATATGTCTGGTTACTATATTTAAGATCCTGTCTGTATTTTGAATGAACTCTAAGAACATAAGAAAATAAATTTGTAAAAAAAATTGTAAGCTCAATAGGAAAGAGAAGAAGACACAACCTCATCAAAACAAAATACCAAATCTTCCTGGCTGTGAAAACAGGAAGGCAATTTTTGTTAGAAGTGTTTCTCTTTTCCCAACCTAAATAACTAATATATAAAACAACTGAGCTGTGTCCATGCTTTCTCCTCATATTTCTCTTATTTTGGCTCATTTTTCTCTTGTAAATTAATCCCCCGCAAAATCAGTCCTGGCCCTATATTGTACAAAATATGTAATGAAATAATTTTTGCCAGCTCTTTTGTCCTCTAGGTTGTCCAGCCATATGAAGTGATAGATACAAATGGGTGTACTGGTATAGCAGTGGTCCAAGTGTTTCAGTGCCCCTGGCTTTCAAGCAGAAGTGAGGGTAGTAAGAGTCCAACTAGAGGGGGATCAAGATTTCTTATAGGGAAAGAAGGGCTGCCTGGACTTCCAAATTAGTCTAATCCAGAATAAATCCTGCTGTTCTGTGACAGAAGTGTTTTGATATAGAGAAATATATTTCCAAGCATTCACTGGTACATCTGAAATTATTCGTAAAGCTGACTAATTCAACAAAGATAGTATTTTGTTTTCACAGATACGTAGGGTTTAAACATGTACTATTTCCTTTCAAATTACACTTTATAGAGTATTATACCCTGGGAGAAATTATTCATAAATGGTACTAATGAGTGTCAAGCTGCATTGCAAGGCATTTTGAAAATTGTCCTATTAATTAATGGAGTAATTAAACTTTTGTCAGTGACATATCATATTTCTGACAGGAATAGATGGCCTGTGTAAGTCTGCGCTAGGCAGCTATCCAGGCAGTCACTATGTTTAATGGATGGCAGCAATTTAGCCCAGGTTTATGGTGATGGGACCACCTGCATAGGGGGAGCTGGCAACCTGCATACACAAACAGCACTTTGCACTTTTTCTCAGCAAAAGCGTCTTAGCTCTCAATTGATGTAGCCCTCCCTAGGATGACACATTAGCTTTTTGCCATTAAACCATAAGTACTGTTTCTCTGAGCTTTTGTGACAAAAACGTCAATTAACTTCCAACTTTCATTTCCATTTAATTTTGTATTCTCATTCTATTTGCATATTAATGTGAACATGGTGCAGAACTGTTAGATTAAAATACCTTGCTATGGCTAATAGCATGTAATGCATACTTACTGAGTGGAATAGTTATGAAAATACAAACTTTTAGAAGAATACATTTTCAAGTTGCCATCTCCTTCAGAAAAAAAAAAAAATTGTTCATGCACCTGTTCCATCATCCCCTCCCAAAAACCCCGAGTGGGTGACATGTACAAAGATAAACACTACAAACAGGAACAGGAGGGGGAGAAACTTGTAAGTGCAGATCAGCACAACAACAATAACAAATATATATTTTTTTTTCTTTTATTCCTTTAGAAACAGATCTCTATTAATTCTAATATTAATAATTTATAGCCTGGCTTCATTGGTGGACTGATTTTACTTCCATGTGGTTACACAGTCCATATGCCTAAATTTATTAGCTGCATATCTTAGAACACATCTGAGTATTTTCAAATGTAGATGAGCAGAATTATTGAGCCAACACTGACATAAAATACCTACTGCCTTCCTTGGCATAAAAAGCAGCAAGCTGGCTTCAGCACAACTATCAGTGCAGTTAAACACTGATTTGTGGCTGACCACTCCATCAGTGTACTCCTTGTAAAACACTCACAATGGAAAGGCAGGGAAGGTTCTTCTGCTGATCAGTTCCAAATCTCCCTTTCTTCCCATTTCAGATAGTTAAGAGTCTGCTTTCTGTCAGTTTCATGAAGCTTCTAAACTCAGCAGAATTTAGACATTCAGGATTGCACAGCATAATTGGCATGATTAAAGCGTGAAAATGTCTTATATTTAAAATATTGGGCCAAATCTACTTATGACATATTTAACTGAAACAATCAGACTCACACCAGTGATAAAATTGTACAAGAATGAATACAATAACTAAATAACAAAATATGTGAATTAACTACTATCTACTTCCATTCAAAATACATGATTCTGGACTGAATTTTCATTTGTTTCCTGTAAAAACAGAAGATATGGAAGCAGAATCAATAAATTAAACAAATATAACATACAGATGACAGGCTTGACCTTCTTCATGGTCAAGGAGACAGACTGAATATCAGCTCCCAGGATAACTCTACTGTCCCAAAAAATTGTGGATTTATACTGCTTAGGTTTCACTTGTTAGAGATTTTAGAATTCTTTCAAGCATTTCCAGCATCACTTTGGGAGGTTTGGTAAGCGTCCAATACATTTAAATTAAAATGGTGATTCATTACAATGCCTAAGACACAGCGTTACTTTGTCATAAATTATAGGTAATCTGCACTTTTACATTAGCTCAATTACCAGTAATAGAGTTTTAATGCAGTACTTACATGGTGTTAGAGGAGAAATGTTCGGTACTCCTGGATTTATCTCAAGGAGGAAATGAAATCTAAATTGGAAAGGCTGGTACAGAAGAAATACTGATAGGGCACCAGGGAATGGAAGTGAGGACAGAAAGTCATGTCAGTCACATGAATGGAGAAATAAATAGTAAATATAAGATTAAAATACAGCATGTGAAGGGAAAATGTGCGCTAAGGACACTTGAAGAAGGACAAACATAGTAAAATCTAGTAAGGCAGAAATGGTACTAGAAAATGGGGGAAGAGAAAGAGAATGAGTGATAAGGTCAATTACATGGAATTGGGCTGCTTCCACATAAACTTTGATAATAACAAAAGAAATTTTATAGAAAAAACAGAGATTATGCTGATTCTGTACTTCCTGCAGAAGTCAGATCTTTCTCAAGGGAGAACATGGAAGTCAGTTTCAAAATTTTCCCAGTCAGTGCCTTCACTGCTTTAATTCAAATATGTCTGTTTCTGATTAAAATTTCAAACTCAAATCTAGGTGACTTCCAGAAATTTTGAGCATTTTTATCCAGGGTTTAATGGGATCTATTTTTTGCAAAATCAGACTTCTACTTTAATTAAATAGCAACAGGCTGAAATATGCTATTTTTGTTACTCAGGCTGGAAGAATTTTCCTGTTCTGCAGACATTGTCCCTTAGATTTATGAAGTGGTCTTTTGAAAGAAAGATGTGAGTGATAACAATAGAATTTGGACACCTACATGACTAGAGATCTAACTGCATATTTGTTTTGGACTTAAATTTAGTAAAGTGCCAAGCATGTGATGCAGCAATTATTATGAAAAAGAAGACAAAGAAGTATAATTGAAAATAAAGTCCATCTCCAAAATTCCCATACTTTCTCCCCTTCCTTGCTGAAATATAACAGAAAAAAATGTATTTGAGAAAGCATCACAGGAGAGGGCCAAAAAAACCCAAACCCCCAAAAAACCCCAAACCCAAAAACCAAAAAAGAACAACCAACTCAAACAAACAGAGAAAACATAGAAGTTCCCGATTCAGAAATAAAGGCCTACTTCTGAAAAAAAAACCCACTAAAACAACAACATCAAAACAAAACAAAATCCTGGAATCTGGTCAATATTCCTAGGGTCAATATTCCTGCTGTATCCTACTTTACAACTTGGTAAATTTAGAATGACATACTAAGGGCTCATTAGTCAGCCTTTAATGAGGTTATTCATCTGTAATATAAGTGATTGAGATTGAAATCTCTCATCTGTCTCAGGTAGCCCAAGGACGTGAAGCAGATGTGGTATTTTCTCCCTAACTAACACTGTTGGTCACAAGGTCATTTGTAGTCCTGAGACCCTCTACCTGCTCTCCATTTGACCAGAAGTTTCATAGTCTGAGAAACCTTTCTGACTGAAAGTTCTGTCAAAAATGTTATAGTCCCACCATCAATAAGTTCCAGTCATAGAAAATGGCTGTCCTATACCAAGACCATGACAAGTTTCCACTCTTATTTTTTAAGTAAAGCTCCTTTATCATTCCTCTAAATTGCCTATACTTTACTATCTGATTCATCCAGGACTTTGCTGCTTTAGAATCTTAAATTGTCTCCAAAAACTTTATTTTGCCTTCACATAACAATTCACCAAATCATTTAGAGCTTTTAGAGCTTTCTGTACTCAAATAGCCTACTCTTCATAAAATCACTTTTAGCAAACCAGTTGGAGAAACAATAATTTTTCTTTGTTGTTTTGTTTTAAAATGTGTACTAGAGGAAAAAAGGAAAAAAAAAAACACCTGAAAACATATTGCTTAGAAAAAAATGTTTCTTTATTAAAACATATTATCATGCCTCTAGTTCAATATGTCTCACAAAAACACCTTGTCATATAAAAAAAAAAAAGGTAACCATAATCACAATATCTATTTTGAATTTTTATTCATGATATGAATTAGAGCTGGAATTTCAGCAAAATTTCACTGACAGCTTTGAGAGTTCAAATTTTGTTCTTCAGCTAATAGCACTTTTTAACTTCAAGTTTGATTCACAAAACACAGTACATGGGCACAAACACCCTTCACATGCGGAAGACAATTATTTTAAATAAGTGCTTGTTTATTACACTGCAAAAATTTCTTTTTTTACTAGTAGCATAAATGGAAGAAAGCCTTTAAAACTGAATGGAGTTACAGAAGACACAAACGTTTTTGACAATTTTCAGATGTTCCGGAAAGCATTAATTGATTTTAGTGCATAAAAATATTAATTACCACCATGAAGCTGAAATTTTACCATTTAATGATTTCTGTATCATGTAAACTTTGTAAGAATATTTGTGTTATGTTAGGAAGGCAAATTTTTTATAAGCACAAACAAACTCAATCCAAACTGAGAACATCTGAGATGGACAATACCCACATACACATCAGAGAGATTAAAAGAGGCAAAATTATACCTGAAAACACTGTTTTCCTTCAGGTTATATATTCAGCCACTTATATTAACATAAAATTCAGAGTTTTCTGTAATCTCTGAATTAGTTGTATAAGAGATTTTAGCATACTAAAAAGTTATTTTAGTAACGCATGAAAAGGAGTGATGAAGAGAACCCAAACTTCAACAAGTCGCTAGCTGTGTGATGTCTTATTTGTTTATTAGAAATGATTAAGATTCCTGAATACAAATGAGGAGGATATGAGCAGTAACCCACTACCATTTCTACAAAGTAATGTTTTCTGAAAACACCTCAGAAGCTGATGTACTTTTTTAGTGTAGCACATTTAAAATGTGCTACAGTATGCCGAATGCTGTGATGTTGTTACATTGATGGTGTCAGAATGACTGAGCCAGACTTTGTCACTCACAGCCCCTTCAAAAAAGTCACTCAGGACAATGGGTTGGTGACTAGGGTTACTTTGCCCCCCCAAGTTCTTCAGTTATGCAAAAAATATGAACACACTGTTTTGGACCAGCATTGAGACTGTATCAGCAAAGCTGAAAGCTTAATTGACTTCAAAAAGTCTATTTTTTTCAGAGTGTTGAACCTCTGGGAAATACAAAATGTGCCAGAAATTAAGAAATCTACAAGAAAGTTTTTGTTTGCAGCCTAGTGTTTTGGTGAACTACAGAGTATTTTCTGTAGTGAGAGAGACATTCTGTCTTAATTTACTTCTAGTTTATGCCATATATGCTTTACTTATTTTCACTCTAACATTCTGAGGAAACAAATTCTCTGGCACCGAATGCATACAATTCAGTGAAATTCTTCAAATACTTTAAAGTTCTCAAAGATGAAGTTGCTAGGCTAGCTTATCTTCCCAGGCTAAATCCTGTAAATAACAGGAAGGGCATACAAAATGAACAGGAATATTTTAAATCTACTAATTTAGATAATGCGTGCATACTGCCTACAAACATGCTGTATTTCATTTTTATTCTTCCCATAAATCTGAAGCACAAAGTTGCACTGTGAAGCACGAGTAAGCAAATACGTCTTGCTTTGGTTGCTGTCATGAGAGATGTTCTCCCACAGAGGACTAATTTTTCCTGAAGACTGAATTGATGGGATGATTTTATTGCTCTTTTGAAATGGCTGAGAGTAGAAAATATTTTAAAAGTTTTCTTAATTACCTCAGAAATCAAATGTTTAACACTAATATAATGGTGTTAATACAATATAGAAGACAACTGGCAGTGCAGTTATATGAGATTATATAGCTGACTCCCAAACTATACTTTTGTTTATGCATTACTAGTGGTCTATCTTTAAAAAAAACACACAATTAAAGCTATTGTCTTATAAGTACCAAAGATGCTGAAAAAATCACTCAACAAAACATATGTAATTATTATAACAATTTGATAGTTTATATTCCAGTTTTAGTAAATTCTTCACCTTTTGCATGGCAAAGCCTTTATGATTCTGTGCTGGTTTTATGGTAATCCAGTTTGTACACTTTTTCAAACTTGTTAATAATTCTTAATTGTCACAAGTAAGTAAACAGGACTCAGTTCCACTAAAACTTTATAGAAGCTGCTGCGTTCAAAAAGCCTTGTTTGTAAACTTCCTGGATGAAGTGTGCTCCTTCTTTTTGAACTTACTTAGAATGAAGCTTTTTATTTAATTTGTTTTTCCCTTGTTCTGCTGATTTATTTTTGAAATGTTCTTTATCTTTATGACTTGTAAAACTCCCTTCCATTTTTTCTATTGGTTTATCATCTCTAACATTTAGTCTCTTCTGCTGCTCTCTAGACTTTTACTGCTGCCTATAGTTTTTTTCCCTAATAGTACTAGCTTGAAGAAGCAAGTATACATACTAAAAATAACCCAGGGTAAAGGCTTACCTCCTTGGGCACTGCTTATTTATCTCGTCAAATGTGACAACTGCCCAGACGGTGACTTAAATTCTAGCATGTACTATGGAGGATCACTGCTAAGTTGGGACTCCTGGCTATAGTGGATTGGTATTTCTTGACCAAAACTTGAGGGGGTTTCTGAAGGTATATTACTTTAACAAGAAAAAAAAAAACAAAAAAAACCCAAAAAAAAGCCACAAACAAAACACACACACAAGCATGTATTATTACCCCTGTCTATGGTTATTTTAATAATAACAAGGGACCAGAGAATAACTTCTGGCCCCACAGAAATGGCACTGATAAATCTGTTATTAGCTGATGAATAATTTTCTCTTTTGTAGACTTGTCTCAGTTAACTAGCTGGAATAGTTGCAAAAGCAACCAGGTAGTGAGATACCTGTTCAATGGTGCACTTGCTCTTTTGCCCTCATTCACTTAGCAGGATGGAAATATTCATAACACATGTTTCTGGGATAGAAAGTGCCCTAAATCATGAAGAACAAGGATTTAAGCCTACTCTCCCCTATCACCCTAAGACCTTAACCTTTGTCTAGCTTTTGGACAAATATGGACTAGCTGGAATCACCAACTTTATTTTCTTCCTCCTTTTTTCTACAGAATAAGGAAAAGAGATATTATCACTGGCAATCGCTTATACCCATACATGCACATATATGCACATACATGCTACATATGTAAAAGTACATGCGGGAAAATATAGAATTTCAATTGCTGACCAAAACTACCACTGTTCAAGACACCAGGCTACTGTAGAAGCAATGGGGAATGAAGGAATGCTTTGGACAAGTGTCAGCAGAAATCATGCAGAGTGAGATTTAACCAAATAAATGTAAAGGTCTTTATCAGATCTGTCAGTCAGTCTTTCTTCACAGCTAGTGGAGAGAAATAAGCACTTCTAAAATATGATTCGTTCTGAAGATGACATCTAAAATGTATCATGGCTATTTTCCCCATAAGTGGGTAATTCTCTCCCTTGCCTGTGAGAGGAGGTTGGGGTGATCAGCTCAGATGCAGTAGCATATTTTATAGGTGAAAGGAACTCTGTATGCACTGTAAGAGTAAAGGCAGTAAAAGAACCTTATTCATAACTTCATTTTTTCATAGTTATCTCCATTTGAAGGTACAATATTATTTTAATAGTGTTTTAAAAACTAATAGCACTGCATCCTTTGTCTCAACCTGCCTGCTAGCATTGTGGGATCCCAAATCTTTAGTATATATTGAAAGCAAAAGAAAGAGGTGACAGCTTATTATCCTTACTTCTTTATATGTTGATTAAATTTGACTAATTCTAGGATTTTGGTTTTATTTTTATTTCCCTTTTTCTCTTAAGGTTCATAATGAACAGCCACTTACTGGAAAAATGCCTACAAAATAAGGAATTACTCTGTGATAGAGCTGGGCCCATCAGCACTAGTAAAGTGGTTTTGCTCTCCAGCTTTCTTGCAGGCCCCCTTGAGGTACTGGATGGCTGCTGTAAAGTTCCCTCGGAGCCTTCTCTTCTCCAGGCTGAACAACCCCAGCTGTCTCAGCCTGTCTTTATAGGAGAGATGCTCCAGCCCTCTGACCGTCTTCATGGCCCTCGTCTGGGCTGACTCCAACAGGTCCATGTTGGATGATAACTTATCATCTCTTGTGACATTTCTTTTCAGGACTTTGTACCTCCCTTTCCCTATCCTACTCTCCTCCACAATGGAAAAAAAAAAAAAAAACCAAAAAAAAAAGTACCTTAGCAAATATATGTTTATAAATGTTCAATATTGCAATACATTAATCACATGCCATGGTCATAGTTTTCTAGCCTGCTGGGGAGACACTGAATAACATAGTATCTGAGTAAATTCTCTTTGTGTTACATATGTGGGCTATTTGAATAAATTCTGCAAAGACTGTCCCTTTTTTTTATTTTGTTCATGAACGTGTATTTCCACTACAAAAGATACTGACAGAATTGGTAGGTCTACAACTCATCTAATAGCTGATCCCCACTTCTTCCACTTCACAGCTGTCCATTAAGTTTTAATTCCCATTTGAATTCCCATTGTCTTTGACATGCTAAGGATATGGTGAAGTCAGTTATCCCATAGCGAATATGGATGAAGACAAGTAATATGGTAAATTGCAATGTAACAATTTTGTGGTAACATCTGAAATTTAAGCATATATTTATGGAGAGATTTTCAACATCATGATAAGTCTCCTCCCTTCTCTTTAAAGCATGGGAGGAAGGCAGACAGGCAGGCAGGATAGCTGTCTGGCTGGCTTTATTCCAAATCGCTGCTTCTCAAAGACTATTAATGCAAATATTGTTTAAAGATTTTACTAAAAGATTACAAATAAGTTATTAATATTGAAATAAAAATTCATTAGTGGTATAATTTTAAAAACTTGACAGAAATTACAGAGGCACAAAATGGTTTACGTTGGAAGGAATCATCTAGTCCAACCCACCTGCTTGGTGTCAGGGTCAGATTGTTCAGAAGTGAGTCCAGTTGGATTTTCAATATCTCCAAGGATGGAGACTCCACAACCTCTCTGGGCATCCTGCTCCAGTGTTGGACCACCCCCAAAGTAAAAGTGTTTTTTCTTTTGTTTAAATGGAATCCCATGGTTTTATAAGTTGTGCCCACATCCTCTTTCCTGTCACTAGCACCACTAAGTAAGGTCTGACTCACCTGCCTTCATTCCACCACCAGGTTTTCATACACATTGATAAGATCCCCTTCTCTTTTCCAGGCTGAACAGTTTCAGCTATTTCAGCCTCTCATATGAGAATTGTTCCAGGCTTTTAATCAACTCTATGGTCCTTCACTGGACTTGTTCTAGCATCTGCTGTCTTATAGTGGGAAGTCCAGCACTCCAGATGTGTCTCACGAGTGCTGAGTAGAGAGGAAGAATCACTTCCCTTGACTTGTTGGCAACACTATTAAAATTGCTATAAAATTATTTTATAAAATAAACAACTCCTGATAATAAATTTACTATAAATTTTGAGACAATCAGATGCACTAGTATTTTAGGACTTTTAGGACTAAATTTTGCTGATATTAGGTAGTAAACTGTGAGAAAGTGAGGCTCTGCCCTGTTCACCTGCAAGAGAATTACTGCTCCTCATCAAAGCCCAGCTTTTATTACCTAACCATTAGTATAAAGATGCATTATTAAAAAACAAGCATACAAAGCAAAAAAAGCCCATGATAGAGGCAAACCCCTGTTTTTCTGCAGAGTAGATGTAACTTTTTGTCTAATTTGCAGTCCAAGGTTAATTAACCCGTTTGGTCCAGTTCAGTACGTTACATTTGTGCAAAGCGAAAACATTGTTCCTTTACCATCTCTTGCCCATTTCCTTAAATTCTTCTTCCCTTGATTAACTATTTCTAGCTTAACTTAGTTAAAAGTTTTAACTGCCAAAACATTGCACAAGAAGTCTGCCAATATCTATTAGCAGTTCTGTTTGTTCATAAAGTCAGGAGCTTTTTTTTCTTTTTTTTTTTTTCCCCTTCCCTAGTTTGTTTCCAGCATTTAATATAATAATGTCTGCAGCTTCCAGATGCTGGTAAGAATCTCTAGAGGTGCATCATACAACACAGGTAAAGGATGCATTAGCATCTATTATTTTGCTTCCCATCTATATGTTTTTAGAGTTCAGCAAGATATAACCATGGAGTTTTGTAGAAGACAGCTTTTATATTCTGCTTTCCATATTTATAGATTTGTTCTTTTAGTTTGCTACCTTCAGGCCTTAATCTATATATGCCACCATAGACTAACCTGATCTATGTGGCACTTCTTCAAAATTTAACTAAGAATTAACCGGAAGCTACTCTTTCAATAGTTTACCTGTATTGTCTCTGGCAAACATCATAAGGTCTCCCTAGCTAGGTCTCATGGAAGGTCTTTCTGCCTTCACCTTTGTTTTGCCACTGGACCAGGTTTTTAAAAAGCAGCATCTAATTTTGGATCCCTTGGCTCTCTTTCTAACCTTAAGAATTGAGGTTATAGTCACAGAGTTTATAAAGTTGCTCAGGACTAAGTAACTCAGAAACTTCTGAAAACATTAAATATCCAACCAGATAGTTTCCTAATGTAATGTTCTATTCAGATTTCAAATGCAGCATAATTCATACACCCTCTGCTTTGAACCTTAAAAAGTTTATTTTTGTATGCCTTAAGCTCTTTTTCAATAGAACTTGTTTTCATTATTCATAGCTGCCTTCCTTATATAGATATACATACATAAAAATTTCTGGAGCTTTTGCCCTGTTACAACAGGTAGACTGAAGTCCCCACAGGCCAATTGGTTGAATCCCCTAGTTTTCTCAAAAGCTTTCACTGCAGAGAAGCAGCAGTTTACAAATCTTCTACCAAGACACATCTGCTTTGCCTTCAGTAACTGTGCAGCAGCTAGATATTAATTCTTGAAAACTACTAGCCCTTACTGCATCCTTGCTGCCTGTGGAGTCAGAGCACGATGCTGAGCTGGTTTACAACCTGGGCCTGACTTCCTTTGCTGTACCTAGCTGTTAGCCTTCTCTAGTTCAGATTAACAAATAGCCAGTGTGGACAATCAGAAGAATTAGACATAATGCATATTCAAATCTACCAAATGAAGTGTTACTTGCATAGATTTTCAGTATCAGTTGCCAAATATAACTGGCTTTCTTGGTCTCTAATCCTCACCTCTTGCAATTGCTATTCTTTTCCCAAGTCTCTAGCTTCTGTTAAATCAGTCATATTTAACCTCACAGTTGTAGCTACTTCCTTCTTAATGGAAATCTTTCTTACTCTAATCTCTGCTGCCCTGAATCTTTCAACTTCAATATTCTTTCTGTCGTACTGTTTCTGGCAAAGACTTCATGTCACAGACTGAAAAAAAAGGATTGCTGCCAGCTCTCTGTTTAGTGAGTCTACTCGACCTAACCTCAAACAACAGGAGTCCTACAGGACCACCTATTCCATTTTTTTTCTAAACAGTAGCAGTCAGCACTCGCTGTGCACACAAACTCAGCAGCTGCTCCTTCTAGAGCCTATCATAACTCATGTCTGTCTACTAACTTTACCCAACATAAGCTAACTAATATGCTCATCACTTTCAATGTGAGGAGTCAGTGCACAGGCAGTCGCAAAAATTCCTTTAAAATGTTTTCGAAGCTATTCTAATGCAATTTTCAGCCCCTCATTGACTCAAAGAGGTCCCTTGAGTATAACCTTTAATGAGCACATGTAAATTAGGTCAGATCAGTTATGCCCTGAGAGTGCCACTCTTTTTCCATTACCTATAAATAGAATTTAGGATGATAAGCTTAGAGTTATACATAAGCATTGTAACACCCTGAGCTCAATCAAATTGCCTGCTTCATGGGCCTCTCTCTTCTGCCTGGGATTTGAAGTTTCTAGCTGCTGCTTCTGGATGGTGCAAGCCTTCTACAACAAAATGTGCTGTATCTGCCAGTGTTAAGTTGCTGGCTTCATTACACAAACAAAACTAAACATTTCTGTTTATGCCAGAAAAGAATATACTATTAATTATAGTTAAACTGCTCCAGTGTCTCTCTTTTGGCCAAAGCTCCTGATTAAAAGAGTCTCCTGTAAGTCCTCAGTGTCATTTCTACCAGCCTTATGGTGATGCCTCAAATATTCTTCAGTCAATACCAGACTCCCCTGTTTCAGCAACTGAATCAAGACCTGGGTGGGATTCAATGTAAAATTAAGGTATCCAAATTCATGAGTGAGGTAAACCACTTAAACTAGGTGTCTAAATGCAGGCATCTGCACTGAGGTAGATGTCTAACTTTCCATTACTGCCCACAGACATCCTGAACTTAATTCATGATATCTACTGCCATCTGAGAGTCCTTAGGCAGTCAAAGAAATACTCATAGGATAGGATGATCTTACACACAAGACTTATGGACTACCCATGCAGTTTTGCAGTGGAAGCTAAAGGTTAACCAACATGTCATATTTCAAATAGCACTAAGCCTCTGTGTGTGTGGTCACACTTATCCACCCCCCCAATCAACACCATCACAGATTCTAAATAATAGTCTAAAAAGCTGAGACAAACTGAATCTCACTCCTAAATTACATGTTGTTAGTCTTCTTAAAAGTGATTACCTGAATATTTAAGTGGCTGGCTGGTAAAAGGATTTGAAAAGTCAAAGAAATATGGTTCTTATAATTACTAGCATTTCTATAGAATAGGCAATAATCTCAAGAAAGCAAAAGGTTGAATTAAAGTTTTTTTGTTTGTTTGTTTAAATAATGTTTTATTAAAAGGACCTGTTCATAGAAATTGCTTAAAAAGCACCAGAGGACACAAAGGTTCCCTGATACTTGCTTTCTTTAGAGAAAAAAAGAAACAATATTTTTTTTTACAAGAAGGTAACTAAATGCTGCAAATATAGTACCAGACTTCTTGCTGATCTGTCAGATGAATATAGTTCATAATATTCCTTCAGTGTGTGCTTTATTTTAATCTAGTTTCCAATGCATTTGGTTTTGTATTACTTTTTTTGCAGTTTTATACTAACAAAAAAAAACCCCAAAACCCTCAGAGATTAAGGAAACTGAAAAATATATCTAAAACTTAGTTTTGTCCACAGGAATTAGAAAGATAACACAACATCTTCCTTGGGGAGAGATTGAGGAACCTTAAAACTTTTCTGTCTTTTTGCTTATTAAATTTAAACACGTGGCATCCTCCATGGCTGATTTTGGGCATTTGAAGACATGCTGTTCAACTCAACCAAATGTACAACTATGTTAAATCCTCCACAGTGAAAATAAAATCCATTAAAGCTGATAAAATTTTACCTTCTTTTTCCTAATACAGATCAAAGAGAAAGATACCCTTTTATGTTTCCAATGCTTATATTTTAACAAGAATTATAAACTCATTTTTAAACCTCCTTTTAAATTATGTGACCTAGTGCAGAAAACAATCAAAGCATCTTCACTGTTCATGCTACCCTTTCTTATTGTTGATATTTTGAATATTTTTGCTGATGGCTCAGAAAATGCTGGAGTTAAATATAGCTACAAATCAAAGCAACAAAGGAAAGGTTTCATAACCAAGAGAAGAGGCACCACATTAACTCCTCCCATAAGATTACAAATGTAATAGGGACATTTCACCTGAAACATCACCAGGAAAAAATAAAAATAAAAAGACTACAGCTGTCCCAGCTTATTGCTGTTCTTTTTGCTGTTCCTATTAAGGACATCCAAGTGGTTTGGGAACTTGGTCCTTATGTAACAGAGAATGGCACTTTTTCTGTGCTTTGAAATTTCATAATCCTCAGGGCTTATCTCAACAGTAATTAACCTCCATGGCAACTAGCCAGCTAAAACTCCATAAATCTTCTGGAATCTCCAGCCTAGAAACTAACTTATTTTTTATTACTTTTGAGGAAATGCAAAACAATCATAACCTTTAATTTCAGTGACAGCAGTATAGTACAGGAAAATTCTTAGTTTTTCATCATATTTCTTAATTTTCAGCTAAATATTCTTTAACCCCTGATTGTAATATTAAAGAACATAGGCTGAAAATCTTTGAGAAATTTTCTGAAACGTAAGAGCAACATTTCTTTTATGGCAAGGAAAAACAAACAAATAAACAAACAACAAAAACTCACACACAAAAAAAACCCCAGAACTCCTTTCTCTGTGTTATAAAGAAGGAAACAGAAATGGAAATTGCTGATATCCAGATGGAGAGCAAAATGGATCCATAGCAACATATGATTTTTTATATATTTAATATTGGCAGAGTAAAGAATGTGTCTGAAGTCATCCATGTCCACATTCATTTATCTAAGTATTAGTGTGATTTGCCATCCAAAGATTCCTTACTTGCAAAATCATAGAATGATAGAATTATGGAATGGTTTGCACTGGAAGGAACCTTTAAAAATGATCTTGTTCCAATCCCTCTACCAAGGCCCAGGGCATCTTTCAATAGCTAAAGTTGTTCAAAGCCACATCCAACCTGACCTTGGAAATTTCTAATGATGGGGCTTTCATAACTTCTCTGGGCAATCTGGTATAGTGTGTCACCATCTTTACAGTAAATAATTTCTCTTATGCCCAATCTGGATTTACTCCCTTTCAGTTAAAAACCGTTACCCCTTGTCCTATCACTACAGGACCTGGTAAACACTGCCTTTCCATCTTTCTTTTAAGCCCACTCTAAGTATTGAAAGGCCATGATAAGATCTCCCCAGAGCCTTCTCTTCCTCAGGATGAATAAGTTCAGCTCTCTCAGCTTTACTTCATAGAAGAGGTGTTCCAACCCTCTGTTTATTTTTGCGGCCCTTCTCTGGACTTACTCCACACATCCTTGTCTTTCTTATGCTGGGGACCCCACAGCTTGATGAAGTACTCCAGGTGGGGTTTCGTGAGAACAGCGTAAAGAAGGAGAATCACCTCCCTTGACCTGCTGACCATGCTTCTTTTGCTGCAGCCCAGGATTTGGTTGGCTTTCTGGTTGGCTTTACATATGCCTGCTTATATGTAATTTTTCACCCGTCAGCATGCCAAAGTCTTTCTCCTCAACACTGCTCTCAATCCATTCATCCCCCAGTCATTACTAATTTTGGAGATTGCCATGACCCATGTGCGCGACCTTGCACTTTGACATTTTTGAACTTCATGAGGTCCACATAGGCTCACTCCTCAAGCTTGTCAAGGTCCCTCTGGCTGGCCTCCCTTCCCTCCAATGAATCAACTGCTCAACTCAGCTTGTTGTCACCTGTACTATCTATGTCATAAATAATATATTGAACAGTACCTGTTCCAGTACAGAACCCTGAGGGACAACATTACTGATCTCCATCTGGACACAGAGCTCTTGACTGCAACTCTTTGAATGCAGCCATGCAGCCAATTCACCATCCATCAGATAGCACATCCATCAAATCTATATCTCTCCAATTTAGTGACCAGGCTGTTGTGGAGGACCTTGCCAAAGGTCCTAGCCTTACAGAATTCAAGATAGATGACATCAGTAGCTCTCCCCTTGTTCACTGATGCAGTCACTCCATCACAGAAGGCCACCACACTAGTCAGGCATAACTTCCTCATGGTAAAGCCGTGCTGACTGCCTCTAATCATATTGCTGTATGTCATCCATATGCCTTGACATATCTTCCAGGAGGATCAGCTGTTCTGTGATCTTACCAGCCACAGAAGTGAACCTTAACTAAGAATCTAGTTTATTGTAGCCCCCAGCTAGAGATGGCACAGAGAAAACTTCAGCAACTGAAAATTTGTATAAGATCTCTAAATCTGCAGCTCACCATGTTTACCTGGCAATTAACAGTAAGCGATGTATAGACAACTTTTTACATTCTTAGCCTGTAAGGGTTACTACTTGCTTATTGATTTCTCTTCAGCAAATACAGCTGAAGATTTTCAATTTAAACTGAATATGAGGTGAAGGAAAGTTGCTGTGCTGTGGACAGCTGAAGGATGAAATAGCAAGCTGCCTTTTGAGACTACCTCTGAAAGGTAGTCTCTTTTCCCTTTTCTCCTTCCTTGCCTGGCTGTACACCCTCAGTAATCTCCCTCAAGCTGGCTCTGATTTTCATTTGTACTCTCACAGAACTGAGTTAACTCATTCAAACACTGGAAAAACTACCTAGTTAATAGGAAAAAAAAAAAAAAAAAGAAGAAAAGAGTAAAAAGGAAATATTTTTCTGCTAGGTTACTGAGATGAATGCCTTCAGCAGAGGGTGTGAGTAAGTCCAGATTCTTTAACAGAAAGACAAGCCCAGCTGTGGAAGAAATAGACAAGAGAAGAGCAGAGGATGAGGAAGGTGGGGAGGAGAACTGTAACAGTTCAGGTATAACATGCAACTGTACCTGAGATCCATTGAATGAGTGCAGAAGGATCGAAAAGTGGGGGGGGGGGGGGGGGGGGGGGGGGCAGGAGAGAAGAAAAAAAAAAGGTTTATAGGTCTTTTGTTTTGCACAAGAAGAAGGGTAAATGAAGAAAGGAGCATAAGCAAAGCTTCATGAGATAGTTATAATGAAGTTTTTATAACCAACTTGCATGCAACAAATATGTGCACATACAGAAAAATGAAGTTGTTAATATTTCCAAGGCAAGCTGTAACCCTACTGAAGGACAAAAGTTAAAGTTTCTAAACAGTTACAGACTCCTAAAATAACCTAAACCACTATTTTTTTACCAAAAGTAAAATGTATCAAATTCTGGAATAATCCAATTCAATTTATAAAATTGGTATTAATTCATGTGTGTTGGTTTTGGTTGTGTTTTTTCATTCGATGGGTTGGGCATTTTTTGTTTGTTTGGTTGGGCTTTTTTTTAAAAGTATGAACACAGAAATAATTAAATTTCAAGATGGATAGAGTCATGAGTTTTGGAAATGTAGATTTCCTCCATGTGTGCTCTTTACCCCTCTCTGAGACTTGACTCTTTTCGCCATGAAAACTAATGTGTCTGGGGTTTTTCATAAGCTTCAAACTTAAATATATGAATAGCATGCCTTCTAGCTAAGCTGGGATCTCCAGGTTTTCACAGTTTTTGTGATGTGAAAGACCATAGATAATAGCTAATGAACCAAACTCTTAGGGAGAGCAGTTTATGATCTTTACATTTTTCAAGGAGATCTACATCTTTGTCAAAAACCGATAAATCTTATTTCTAAAGTCTTGAAAAGTCCACATAAGACCTTAGAAGTAGGATCATTGTTTAGTAATTGCATTTAATTATAGAATAATAGAAGTAAAATGAAAAATATATGAAAATAACAACTTGTTTAACAGATGGTTATACTACTTTGAAAGTTAAGAGCATACGGTAGCTCTCAACTGCCCCTCGTTAGAAAAGACAGCCCTCATTTTAGACCTGAATCTCACAGCAACCCACTCAGACCTGCTGTTCTCACATATATTACTGTAAATTATTTACATCAGATAACATAAATCATGAAAACAGGACTGCTGAAAAATCTCATTTGCTGGAAAGATTGAATTTCCAAAATTGCTCAGTGTCCTACAACTTCTCTTCTAGCATGTACGTGAGGGTCAGATATCCAAAAGACATAAGAATTGAGTAATCGTTATTCTCACTTTGAGCTAGTGAACATACAAACATCTTGTACCTCTTGGTCCTACTTCATAGGATTTGAATTAGCATCACCTAATTTAAATGTCCATAGCACAGATACCTATGCCTGGGCTAATCCAATCATACTCCTTCCATGCAAAGAGGAGACAGAAGGATACCTCTAAGTGCACAACGGTTCAGCTGGATTCTTTTAAACTACTTCAGGATTCTAAGAGTTTTACCCCAGAAGTGCCTATTTTGGTACATGGAACAGGGTGTCTAGTGTGACTATCTCAGATGTAAATATTTATACTGCAAACAAGCAAAGTCAGGGGAAAAGAGTTCCGCCCTATGTAGCCATGTGGAAGTTTTGAGAATGTCTGAAAATTGGGTGGTTTTGGGTTTTTTTCTTTCAGTAATTTGTATCCTGAATAGATGTTTTCAAACTGCTCTAAAAAACATAACTGCTGTGTCCCTTATTTAATCTTTATCTCATAAAATGTTTATATTTAGTTTGATGTATCTTCTAGCAAACTAAAAAGAATGACTTTGTGGGCTTCAGGAGGGGTTGTGCGAAGAATTGTAGTATGTGTATAATATACAGACATGTATGCATAGAATGTTCACCTGCCAGCACTGATGACTACATTTAAAATCAAATTAATACTGTTTATGAGTTTTTCAGTCCATACACCCTCACAGCTTCCTAAATACATCTCTTTACTTTGTTTTGGTTTTTTTGGGGGGGTTGAGTTTTGGGTTTTTTTTGTTTTTCTCTCTTCTGGTTCTTTTCCAAAGAAAAGTTCTATTTTTCTGATTTAAAATTTGAGCAAAATAATCCTTTCAGAGTCATGGCACTACAAATATCAATGTGATCGCATTGTAAAATGCTTTTACATTTGTGTATAGGTATATGTGTATGCACTGTGTTTCTCCAACTGCACAGAAATGACTGAAGCCAGAAATTTGAAGTTAACTCATATAGAAGTGTATGCTTTAGGCTTTTGTAAATAAAACTGGATATGCAGTATAGAAGTTGCAAAAACCTTAAAATAAAACTAGTGCAACAGATTGTGACTAAACAACCAAGAATTACCTAAACATATATGAAATTATGTGGTGTCTTTTACTGGGCTAGAGTCAATTTACTTCATAGCACCTAGAATGGGGCTAGGTTTTGCATTTGTGCTGGAAACAGTGTTGATAACACAGGGATGTTTGGGTTACTGCTGAGCAGGGCTGACACAGAGCCAAGGCTTTTTCTGCTCCTCACGCCACCCACCAGCAGGGAGGCTGCGGGGACACAATAAGCTGGAAGGGGACACAGCTGGGACAGATGACCCCAAATGACCAAAAGGGTACCCCATACCATATGACATCATGGTCAGCGATAAACTAGGGGGGAAGCTGGCCAGGGGACTCCTGCCTGGGGACTGGCTGGGCATCAGTTGGTTAGTGGTAATTGTTTTCATTTGCACCACTTGTCTTTCTTAGGTTTTATTTCTCTCTTTGTTATTTTCATTACAATTTATCATTATTATTAATGATATTATTATTGTTGTTATGTTGTTGTTGTTGTTGATATTGATATTTCAATAAACTGTTCTTATTTCAGCCCATGAGTTTTCTCTTTTACCTTTCCAATTCACTTTCCCCGTCCTGCTGGGGGGGTGGGGAGTGAGTGAGCAGTTTTGTGATGCCTAGTTGCCTGCTGGGGTTAAACCATGGCAAATAAGCATACACATACATACATTTTTTGTCTTGTGAAACACCAAATCAATAACAATGAGCCAAATATGCTGGAATTTTAAGAAGTTACATCTAATGTTCTGCTTCTACTGTTTTGAAACACGGTTTACCATGAGCTAAAAGCACAGGCTGTCAGTCTGAGGGGCTTCCATCCTGCCTTGTGCTGTGTTCAGCTCCTCTGTTGCCAGAGTGCAGCCAACACTGCACTACATCTGACTTTACTGTAAGAATTGAGCAGATTGATGCATTTTCAAAATGGCTTTTTCTTTCAGAAAATATTTTTATCCACACTGAGCTCTTATATGGCAAGATCTAAGTTTCAGTTAAATGATAATAAAAATAAATCCTTAGGATATGTTAGGCAATTAGCCGTTTCATCTTTAGTAGTCTGATTCAAAGGGAAAAATATTGGTCTAACAATTAAAACAGACAATATTCATTTATTTGTTAAGTGACAGACATTTGAAGTGCTTGCTATGACAAAAATGTGTCCTTCAGCAACAAACATAACAAACTTTGGCAAACTAGGATATTGTAGTACACAGGCATATATAACATTGATGCTACTACAGTATATACTGCTAGGAGTAAAAACAATAGCACAGCGAAAGAAAATATGGCATGCAATAGTGATTAGCCTGAGGAAGTTAGAGTGATCCGGTTGCATTGTAAACCATATAGGGATTAGGGAACACTGAGTTATTGCTGGAGTGATAAGGCTGAGAGTGGAATTTGGTAGATGCAAATCACCAATCTACGCAAAGCCCAGCAATGACAAGAACATAAAAAGGCATTACACTGGGAATTTTAAAAAGTTCACCCAAACCAACAATATTTTTCCCCACCTTAAGACCAGCCCAGAGTAGCTGACTATGGAAAATGAGAAGAAAAAGTCACATAGTTCCATTGAATATTCTCTTAATTTTGAAGAATTTATAATAACTGATTGTATGAGAAAGAGGTGGGTTTTGTGCAATCAGTAATCTTCAGAGGATTTCTTTTTTATGAACTTGTACAGCCTTCACTTGTATCCATTTCAGCTTCAACATCCACAACTTCCCTTAGCCTTTCCTACTTACTCGGACACTATCAGAAGAAACATGTCTTCTTGAAAAAACACCCAAACTTGTAGCTGTCAAACGCAGGTTTCAGCTGATAGTCCCTGGTTCTACTGTGGAAATAAACAGTAGGCAGCTGATTCCTCCCCACCTTTCCATGCCACTAATGATTTTGTAGATGTCCATCGCAGTCTCTTCAGTTGTCTGTTTTCCAGAACAAAGAGCCGTAACTTTGAAGTTCAGTTTAAGGAAGCCATTGCATACATCTGGTCATCCTTCACACCCTTGTCTGAATATTTTTCACTTTCTACTACATTCTTGTTGAGAAGGATGGAACAGAACCGTACAGAGTATAAAAAGTACTATTATACATGCAATTACATTTTATTTGGAGGTAATATACTAATATGTAATGCACACTAATATATTAAAAAGACATTAAAACGTAACATTACCCTGCTTATAGAATAACTCTTAGTCCTCTAGAGATATAATTTGATTAAGGTATTGCAGCTCAAAAATGGCTAAATAGCAGATTAGACGCTGTTCTAAATTATTTGAATGAATATTGGTGGAAGTGTCATGGATATACCAAGCAAACATTTTTTTTAGGAGTGTACATTTTATGTTGATGGAAAAGCCAGATACAAAGGGAAAAAAGGGAAAGCCAGATACAAAGGGAAAAAAGTGTAAAATCTTTGTATAATTTGATTGTGTTTACTTGGGATTAATACAGAAATAAAATAAGATTAAATTTGACCAACAATGAGTAATAATGAATGCAATCATAAAATACTGTGTCTTAATAAGATGTTAAAAGAGAAAACTGGGCAACAAAAATGAATACAAGGCAGTGAAATAACAGCAAAAATTCACACAACCTAATAGTGTAACAAGCATCTTATAGTAAACAGAATTTAGCATAAAATACACTACTGCTACTCTATTCTTCATAATCTCCATGTTTTCTATACTATTCATATAATCGTATCTTTTTTTCCTTTATGTTTTTATGCTTTTATTTATGCTTATTTTAGTTTCTCTCTTTTTTTTTTTTTTTCTATTTGCAACTGGATGTTTTCTATTTGATTCTCTTCTGCTTGCTCCAGCTCTGCTTATACAAATACCATTGTTCTTGCCTCTTCATTTGCTATAGTTTGAATAAAGTATTTGATGTCTTTGCACCCTTTTGTGTATTTGAACCTTCTCTGCATCCTTTTACATATGCATCCTTTTACATACTTACACCTCTACTGTGTGTATTCTATTTTTCAAATACTTTGACCATTTCCTACATGCACACTCTTCCATTCTCCTTCTATCTTTAGATTTTTTTTTCTTCCTCACTTTCTACCTCTCGACAAAGTAATACATAATGTACATTTTATTCCACAAGCGTTTGTTATTCAACTAACCTTTCTCCAGTACTTCTACAGTGTGACAATTACCCCAGAACCAATATTGGTTTGTTTTGGACCATTTTAAAGTTTCAATACTTTTTTACTAATCTTTCTTTCTCTATTATTTTCAACATACACTGATTAAGCACAAGATTATCTCATTTATAAAAGTATGACAAAGGGAAGCAAACAAAAACAGAATGGAAAAAAGTTATGTGTCACTGTCACATCAAAATGTGCTATAAATGCATCATCAAAAATGCATTGTCAGAGACCTGTAAAGACAAAAGAAGGGAGAGGGTATTATTTTAGTATATATTTACTGAATATGTGAAGAATCATGACATTCCACAAAGGTGAGAGGTTCATGTTGCAGGTCTTATTTGATAATGGATGTAGAACAAAGAAGATGAAAACCTGACCAAAAGAAAAAATAAATTTGCTAAGCAATTTAAAATAAATAAACTACAGGCATCTATCAGGCTCTAAGTATTGCTTTTCTACAAGTGCAGAGAGTTTATAAAGAACACAAGTTAGGCCAATACATTGGATATTTACTAATATTACTTTGCTGCCACTGAAAACAGCAACAAGCTATAGAGTTAATTCCAGTTAAAAGCTAAGGAATATCACTAATTAAATTAATTCAAACTGTTTTTACACCAGTCACTCTGCGTAAGTGGTTTCAAACACATGGTGAATCATGAAAAATTTATACAGCTATTTTGTTCTGAAGCCAAATATATCCTTAACTATGAACTACAGAAGATAAGAGCGCAGAGTAGTTTAGAGGTACAGTATAAAATTAAGCACTGACAAAGTTACTAGATGTGCATGAAAGGAAAAGATTTTAGGCTGCTGTTGTTATACTCCACAGTCAAATGACGAAAGTAAAACCTTGCCTAGCATTGTTTTCTGAAATATTTATGTTAATTAGCAAGACTTCCCAAACAGTACCATATAATACTCCATATTTGTTCAGGAAAATTCTTTCATTCAAAGAGATTGTACTTCAAAACACATGTCTGAAAAAAAAAAAAAGGAAGGATGGGTTGTGTCATAGGATAAGAATACCCTTTTTAAAGCAGTATCCTGTCTCCAGCAGTGACCAGTTGCAGATGGTTGAGGAAAGAATGCAAGAAAAAGAGCCTGTGTTCTTTCTACTTTTGCAGTTTTCAGTAACCAATAAGTCCTGATGTAAAAGGTGTACTTGGACCACCTCTATGTGGCTAAAAGTCATAATCAAGGTCATTTGAATGATCATTGTTAAGCCATGCAGTGTTTAACTCTTGCTGTTTTTAAAGGTCATCTTATTTTTGTTACTTCACTCATATAAATACCTAATTTCCTTCTCTGTGACTTTCTAAGACATTCTGAAAGTTTTTACCTGTGTTCAGCCTTTGCTCTATGCTAAAGGGGGTTATTTGGTTGTTTTATCCAGGAAATCTTCTTGTTTTCATCCTTCTGTAATATTTAAGAGCTTTTCACTATAAGGAATGTAAAAGTACTTTGCAGACTGCATAGGAAATAAATCACATTTCTGTACAAACTGTCTTTTACCATCAAAAAGGGGTTCTCTATTACAACCCTCACCAACTACTTATACCCATCTTTCTCTTCTTTGTCATCATAGTATCTTCCCCTTGTCCCTACTACAACAGTTGGTTTCCTACGTTGTTCCATGTATGTTTTCTACATACCAGAGCCATCTGTGTTTGGAATCTTTCAGAGAACTCTATGACACTTAAAAACAATTTATGAAGAGTTATTTGTGCTTTGTAGAAACACATTGTGTCAATGCAGAATAAAACTGTACACAACAGCTGTATGAGTTTATATTATACATGAATAAAACTCTGTTAGCATCTGAATAATTACACACTCAGCTGCCTCCTGACAAACGAAATGAACCATTCTTTATCAAGAGTACAGAATAAAACATGAAGGCCTTTTTCAGCTTACTACTTGAAGTCAAATGACTCCTAAAATTTCTTAGGAAAAAAGAAATATTGCAATCTTGAAAGACAACAGTATTTTTATACTTCCAAAATGCTTTACTCCAGTTGACCTATTTTCAAAGTAAGTTTCTTAACTAATTCTTACATTGTCTGGTATACTGTATTGTTTTATGCAATTAGATCTAGACTTACATTCTTTATATACATATAAATATACATATGACTCTATATAGACATATAAATACATATAGAAATAGATACATGTATATGTGTTCATGTATACCATCCATATCTCTAGCTATATGCATGCTTTTATCTGTGTCTATGTCTACACAACAATTTCTTTTGGCCTTTGTATGATCCACTGAACCCCCTGCAATTAAACAAGGAAAACTAAGACTGGCTAATGCCCTTCACTGAAGATGGAAATAGTTGTATCAGATATGGAGGTGACAGCCAGTTGGCATTATTCTTGGGCAACACTAGACCTGAGGGTCTGCCAGCAATAAGGTGGGCAAAGAAAGGTCTGAAGCAAGGAATTCTCTGCAACCAGCCTTCTAGCAGGAAAAGTCAGCAGCTTTTTCCCTGCCAAGCAGAACTCTGAAACACCGGTATCTAAGGCTAATTCACCAGGACTTTTTAAACTAACTCCTATAAAATGGAAGAGCTAAAGCCACATAGATATTTCTGATTACTATATTAGTCCACAAAAGCCTCATATTTCAAATTTTAAGAGCCATTTATTTCAATATATCTACAAACCAAGATTGGTTTTGAGACAAAATATTAGTTAAAAGAAGTGCATTTGATACAACACTACTATTATTTTAGTAATATGTTTACAGTGCAGACACATAACCACATCTATAGATACACATTATATTAAAAAACACAAAACCAGTAGTACATGCTGAAGGTGGAAAAGAGAACTTGTTAATTGCATGTAGTTAAAAACAAACTTATTTTTTATTCTTATCACAGGCATCCATTCTCCTAGAGTGGATTTAATGTAATAAAAACTTGCAAAGGAACAAATTATAAAATCAGATTCATAAAATAAGTCACCTAAATAGCCTAACAGATGGGTCTTTGTGTCACTGGTGATATTATATTGGGATCTTTTTAAAATGAGCATCATATCCCTTTAAAGGCAATTATATTAAAAAAAAATTTCTCTGAGAACCACAGAACAAATGCTGATCTGATTAGTTTCTTGATCTGTGTTGGCACCTGACACTGGAAAGAGAAAACAGAACTGAATCCCTCGTACATGCATCTCAGATATAGGTAACACAGATCATTTTGCCCAGATGTTTGATACCTATGCAATCTTGTCTGTTAGTCTGTCAGTCACTGATTCCAGGGCTGTCCCCGATTCATTCAGTTCTGCATTTTTCCTTTCTCACAATGCATTCTGTGAAAACCTGTAAACATTCTGGGAATTGTTGCACTGTGTAACTGAACTTCATCTCAATTCCAGTTATTTACATGAATAGTAAGCCCTGAGTTTTGCACAAGCTATACTGATGGGCATTGACTGACAGCATACACTTCATAAAACATCACAGTATAAGTCTTTGTATGGCAAGTTATTTCTTTTTCCTTCTCTTCACCTCAGTTGCTGACATTTTGGCCATATCTAGTGGGTGACAGCAATTCAGCCAGGTCAGTACCATCGATTGTAATAAGAAAGCAAAAAGGCATTGTCTGTGACTGCAAGACCCCAGTGAGAGCTATGGTGTGTGAACAGGCTTGCTGCTGCTAGCATATTGGAAAAATATGTTAGCAACAAGAGCAAAATGGTACTTCTCAAAATCTCTTAGACAATGCCCTATAAAGAAACTTAAGTGCCTACAAAGGCACCGTAATCATGATATTTTCTATGTAAATTTTACAAATTCATTATCAACAATCCTTGTGTGTAAAGTTCTGGATATATAACATATTTTTAGTCTTATAGATATAACTTCAGAGGTTGGAAAGGTGAAATAAGGGACAGATTGCATCCATTCCCCAAGAGATATAGAGCAGCTATTTTTCCTAGACACAGGAAATTACTTTGAAATATGAAGTTTTCAAATTCAATAATTTTAAATTACAATAAAAAGAACACATTTATGCTACCGTATGTTCTACCTAGAAATATTTTATAGGGGCAATAATTAATATGAATACTTTTTCTGTAATACACATTATCTCCTAAGATCTTGAAACAAATGGAAAGTATGACTTGGAAAAGCTGTATGAAAGAGAAAAGTTTAATTGAAATATCCTGGTTCTAAGGGTTGTATCATTGTCAATGACTACAACAGAGCTCTCAAGCAATGTATGAAAGCAAGTTTCAGTGTAATAATCTGGATTGAAGAAACAGATATTTTCTCATAAATTATTTTATGGAATCCAAACTATCTACTTCTAATGCTTACAGAAATAACTAATATTCCTCGTTTAAAAGCAATGGTTCAATTTTCTTTGATTAAAATTTTATGATGCTCCCATAATAAGATCCAATTTTCAGTAGGTTTTAACTGACATACTGTAACATTCATACTGTTATTGTCTGTGTCAGATGCTTGTCTTAGCCTCATTTTACTTGTTTTCAGTTTCTGGGAGGATTTCATCCTGAATAGCCAAGGTTTTTCTCTGAAGCTGAGCAAAATAGGTTCTTTAAATATAAATAAATTTCAGATCACTCTAACACTTTCTTTGATAAACCAGTTTCTCTACACTCTGGAACTGATAGTTTGGCAAAGCATGTTTCTGCTTCTTTTAATTTTTTTAAACTGCAACTTTGAATGATATCACGATTTTTAATGAAAGAGGCTTGTTAAAATCTGAAAGTTGAAATTTCAAAAGAATCCAGTAGTTCTTGAGACACCTAAACCTTTCCTGATTACAGTTACAGCAAAAATAAATAGATGTCCTTCCCAGAGCTTCTGAATACATTACCAGCTTCAGAGATGCAGTTCATTTACATCTTTCCCTAAAGCACTCAATGATCTGTCCTCCAGGCAGGAAAGTGGAGGTGGTGCCAGTCTCTGCATCCTCATATCATGTCTATGTTGTTCCATACAAGTTGGACAGGAAGCAAGTGCACGTTAACTGCAATGATCACAATGGCTGTGAGGTATGATCCATAGGCAGCATGAATGCTGAAGACACCCAACTGAAAGTCTTGTGTCATACAGAAAGAAGGGATGAGACAACTTAGTTAATTTAGAAAGCTTTACGGTTTCTAAAATGGGGTCTAAAAGTGGAGAAGAAAGCTAGAGTGGGAGTAAAAAATAGTCCAAATACTAGCAAAAAATGAACAGGAATTCAGAAGAATGGAGTAGCATCACATATTTCACAAGAAAGGAAATTAAAACTACACAAAACCCCTGTAAATCCTGCAGTTGGGCAAAATATCTCCCAATTAAAAGACTGTCCCCAATCTTCCTGCAAAAATGATGGATTCTTTTCTCTTTTTTTGGTGGGGTGGGGTGGGGTGGGTGGGGGGGCAGTGGGGGAGTGGTGTGACACATAAAAAATAATGTGGAAATGGAAATGGAATGTCACTGAAGAAGTGACACATTCAGGAAGAAATGTACCGTTCCTGTGCAGTCCTGATCTGCCTATGCATAACTGTACAGAACTCCTCAGTTCTCGTTAATCCAATTTTATTCGGATGATTAAGTATTTTGAAATAGCAACTGAGATGTAGCAAAACCAGACTATCAGTCATATTTTCTCTGTCTGAGAAAAGTAGGAACCAAAGGATAAAAGGGCGCCACAAAAGTATGTGTGTGGGAGTTAGGAGAGTACTAGTGCTGAGAGGGGGATACCAAAAGGGCAGCAGAGGTTGTGCACACAGATTCAGCTGTTCCTAGCACTGCTGAGTCCCGAGCTGTGGGTATGGTACTATATGCTGCAGCATCTGCAGGGAAGCTGTCTGATCTTCCCTGTATGGGAGGCTTCCTCGGGGTACCTGAGGGCCACAAAAGAATCCAGGGGGAGACTTGCTGCAGTGCTTTGGCCTTTATAACATTTCACCTTACCACTGTCTTAATACCTGACACTGTCCACTCTGCCACTGCTTAGCTCCATTCCAAAAACCAATTTACCTCTGATACTTACCATTTATCCTCTCTAGCTTTATGACAATCTTTAGTGAAATGAGCTCAGACAAATACATTTTTCTGGGAAACTTCTCAAGGAACATGCTATCCCCCCTTTGCCCTGTAAATACAGAAGCTATCAGTGTAGTTATACGGATGACACCAACCTGTATTTTTTATAATACTCCATCCCTTAGATTCCTCTATGTGCTGGATGACAGAATCTTAGGCTGCTCTGTAGCATTGCTGGTGGGTAGGCATCTCGTTTCTCTTGAGTAAAATTCCTGTGATGTCTCTAGTAAAAGCCTTTGTCACAGGTGATGGAGGTGGGGGAGCAAGGGGAATGTAAACATACTGTGGTTTGCCTAAAGTGCAGAAACGTCTGCTTGAGTCATGAGTAGCTTGTTGGCTGAGTTCAGCAGGGAAGAATCTGGCAATTAATCTGAAGTGTCACTAAATTTGATAGAAATTGTTGCAGAGGGATTCCGAGGACATAAAGGTAGCTCTGGTGGCCAAAGATTATATATGTTTCTGTGGTTTATTCATTTTTAAAGACTTTACTGCACTCAAATAGTAAACTTTTTCTAAGAATAAAGTCTGCTTAGTGACTTTCTCCATAAATGGTGACCTACTTTGTGGAAATAGGTATGTCAGCATGAATATGGGAACTTCTAAGAAGATGTATGTACCTATAAATTCCTGTTAGTGGAAAAAAGAGCAGTTATTTGCTCTTCTCTAAAGATAATCAAATTTACAGTGCTTGGGGCCAAGTTTGCACCTTGGATACAGACTTCATTGGACTAATTTGCATACAGAAACACAAAAGCAGAATTTGCCCTTTACCTAATTTCCTTTTCAATGGCATAACTTCTGCTCTTCTACCTGTTTGAAAATAAGATTCCACTCTGGGGTCATTCTACAGTCCCTGGCGAAGTGTAAAACCTTCAAAATACTGTTTTCAGGAATCTTTCCTAAGCTGAAATCCCATAAATATTACGAAGTGCAGAAAATAGTGCAAGGCTTATATATGAACAATGGAGATTTCTCAAATTCAAATTTCCTAATTTTTCTCATCGGTTGTGTAGTGTATCTTGAGTATGTCAGTATTGGTATCTATATCACACCAGAGGACTGATCCCAAACCCACCTAAAACAGTAAAACTGATTTAAAAGGATTTTGGATGAGGCCTTAACAGATTTCCAGATTTCAAATTACCTTAAAACCTGTTCCTTTTTAAATCTTTGTTTTGGTTACTTTTTTTTTTTTTTTTCTTTACAGATACCTTTGCAAATCAAGCTCATAGACTGGATTTTTCAACCAAGCCACATATAAGTTTGTCTTTCGACACAGACTGGTAGTTAGCTACCAACGGAACAATGCTGATGATATTCTACTGTTCTGTTGGCTCATACATCTATGCGTGACTTACTTCTGTTCCATTTTTATCTCTCAGTGAAAACTTTGAATTCCACCATGGCACTATTGCAGAAAATATTTTTTTCATTTTGGCTATTCTTCTAAGAAAGGTAATCCTAGCAGACTGCAGATTTTCTCTGTCCAGTTAATTTGTGGAATCTTTTATCCAAATGTAGTTGAAGGAATAATAATAACCAGACCTCTCAACTCATTTGAAATGTTTAGCTACCTAGAAAAATAGTAGAAGAAACTTTGAAGATACCAAAATCTGCCTTTTCCCTCTTTCCCCCCCCCCCCCCCCTCTGAAGCACACCATCTAAAGTGGTCAGCCACCACAAAGAACATTAAGCTTTGCAGCTGTGAGAGCAAATAAATTTCAAGTTTTATTTTCTGTTTCAGTTCATAGGTAACATATTTACCAGTTTAAACATATTCCAGAAAAATACTTCGTGCAGAGATCTTATGAAATTTTCTACAAGTTTTAAACTTACATACCCATAATTTAAGGTGCAATTTGTCCAAAACGACATGTGTAACAGATACAAACTATGGGTTTAGAACTGGCTTTGGTCCCATGATAGGTGAAACAGAATAAGACTCATTCAGTAGAAAAATTAGAACCCTACCCTGAATCCTCTATTTCTCTCGCACGGTTACAAGTAAAGCTAAGATACCCTGTCATTGTAGTCTTGTTTTGCAGACCATGAAGCATGTGAAGAAGGGTCATTTGCAAACAAGATCTTATTCCTTTTGTGGAGATACACTGTGTTCTGTCTTCTATTATTTTTTAGAAAGAGTGTCTTGTGGACATGACCTGCTTAAAATAAAATTATAAGCTAATTTTAAAGGAAAAAAAAAAAACATAAACAAAATATTTTCCCTAAGGAAATCCTTTGCTAAATCATCCTTGAAATTGTTTTAAAAAGGCACTAATTTCTTCTATATAGACTATTTGCTTGAAGTCATTGAATTTTCCTCTTGGCTACTTAAAAATCTTGTTTCTCATTCATTACCAGCCTAAATTAAATCATCAATAGTTTAAATTATTAAACATTGGGGGAAAGCAGAGAGGAAGGGTAGGGGAGCATTACACCTGGCAGTCAACCAGGTCAGATAGGTGACAGCCAGCCAGACTCCCAAACTTAATCCTTTATTGAATCGTTTTTAACAATCAGACAAATTTCTGAAGCATCAGCGTCACATTTATATCAACATCAGAATGCCAAAAAACCAAGCAAATATGTTTAAACTCCTGGAAACAGGAGTGGCAAACTCTCCAGTTAAACTATGTCCTTCACTGGATAATCATTCATCCTCAGAGCAGATAGCAGTGAGGAAGACTGCTGCATTTGTCCAGGCTCCAAATTTTCCTTCTTTCAAATATCTTCTCAGATAATTTTCAGTTTCCCTTTTATGTTTGTTCCTCCTGTAGGAAATATGTGTGATATTTAATAAACATAGAGAATTCTGGTGGGCACCTGTAACTGTTTTTTTGTTAGTCATGGTGTAGCTGTGACTGAGCCACACAATCAGAACTCATCACAAGCACATAGACCATTGAAAGATGGTCTAAAACTTTCAGGGTTTTTTTTTAATTCATTTCCCCATTCTGATAATGAGTCTATCCAGCTTTATACTTTACATTTCCTTGTCTTCTTTGTTGCTTCTGATCTGTGCTGCCAGCAATATAAAGTCTGCTAGGACTGGTTACTGCAGTGCATTCTTCCTGTATCTCTGTTCCAACAGGGAGTTTTAATTTACCGGGGCACCTTCTAAATCTGACGTGTGCAGTCCCCTTGTGGTACATCCCAAAGTAGCCAGGTTTTGCTAAATTTGGCATGTCTCTGAGATCTTGTATAATAAAAGCCTCTGTGTAACAGGAGCTCTACATCTGTCTAAAAGGGTAAATCTTTTATCTTCTACCAATGACTACAAGTGGAAAAGGGATTGCACATTTTACCTTCTGAAACCAGGAGGATTGGTAAATTCCTTCATATGTTTTATTTCTTGAGTTTCGGTATCTTATTCATTTATCATTCACAAAATTTGCCACTTTCTTCCTTGCTTTTTACTTATTCTCTTCCTAATAACTGTCCTTCCCTTGATAGGATCAGTATTCTTAGCTTTATTAAACTTTTCTATTTTATTGTCTATATCTTATTTTTGTAAACATCAGATGTCTTTTTGCTTGACTTGTTTCGTTTGGAGTTTAATCTAATCTGATTAAAGCCAAAGGAAATTTTTCATGACATTTTCAATGCTTCCTGGATCAATAAAGAAAGGATTAACTCATTAATCAATCGATCAATAAATTATATCATTGAAATAACATGTGCAATCATGAGTGAGAGTGGTGTTGGTCAGTACGATAACTAAAACCTCTTTTGTATTGATAGATCTTTAAGAACTTTTCTAGCTTAATATTTCCTATGTAAAATATGAAACTGCTTTAAAGAATACAGTTCTTTGAGTTATACACTCACAACTTTGTACTTTTAAAAGCTTCCTTCCTCCCTCTTACTATGTTGAAGTTACATACAAGAGGAAATTTTGGAACCAGCTATCAAGAGAATATCTGAATGTAGTAATTTGCAGTTTTCCAAAAAAATATGCAAAAAACCCCAAAATATAAAAAATAAAGAAATATTCCTCACACTTTATTTGACAATTTTATTTTTTTCTTGTTTTGGAGCAACAGTAAAAGTAGATATATATACTTGTATATACTTACATGATTTAGAAGTATTATAATACCGTGCTCATTGTCCCTTTGAAATGGCTTTTTATTGCAGCTCATTAAAATCTTTATTCTGGAATGCTTCTTTAAGCAAAGTAACTGAGACTATAGAGATTCTCATACCAGACAGCAATCAAATCAAACCTTCCTGCAGATAAGGGTTATCTATAACCCCCAGAAGTACAATTTTCAATATGAAAGCCTTAATTATTTCCATGAAAAACTTCCAGAGGCTGATTATTAATTTTTCTGAAGTTATTTTAGGTACCTTCTTAAGGTGGTAGTTATGGATTTTGGGGAAAATTAGAACAAACTATTCCAAATTAACACATTTGCCTTCTGGCAGACAAGGAAGTTAAATATCATTCATACAATTATTTAAACTGTCAAAGGACTTAAAATGGGAATACATTTTAAAAAGTTTATGGACCCACCAAGGTTTTCTAAGCTTTTATACCATTGTCCACTGATCTTCAGATAAATAAGAATACAGAACTGTTTTACCACTGAGCTCAGTGAACCCTGTAACATACCTTACCAGACTTAAATGAAATTGCTTGTGGTCACCGATTCTAACTGGGTTTAGAGTTTTCCATTTTTCATTGTTTTAATTTCTAGTTAGATGAAAATTAAAGGTGCCTTACTCTGTTGTTAGAAACACTCCTTTTTGCATGATATGGTGGCTAGTCTGTTATTTAGCAGTTATCCATGATGACATACAAACGTAAAAGCTGTTTGACAATTGCAAGTCAATTTTCAACAGTTAAAGCCATTTACAGAATGTGAGACTACATAAAAGTCCCCCTACAGCACACTGTCTTTGTCAAGGTCCATGGGAATTATTTCAGAAACATTTTTTTCCCTTAGTTCTGTTGGTTTCTTACCCTTTTTACTACATTCATCAAAACTGTCTTACTATAGTCCTATGTCCCTCCACTTACTTGTCAGAGCAAATCATTGATCTCATATACAAATATGACCAGCAAAGAAGGGAGGGAAATAATTGCCTCAAATCTGGGTATATTGTGTAACACAGAATGAGTCCTCATCTGGATATTTTGTAAAGCAAGGAATTCCTTGCTTTTATGCCAGAAAAAAAATATTAATAATTTCCAAAAATTATTTTTGTCTGTTTTAATGTGTGGGTTTTTTCAGGATTTATGCAGGAGTTTCTCACAGCACAATCAACACAGTCTTTTTCATTATCCCAAGATCCTTATAAGAAAATAATTGTATATATTTTCATATATTTTTTTAAATCTGTCATTTGATAAAAATTAAAATCTGATTTCTGACTTCTAGGTTTAGGAGGTTTCCCTTCTTTCTTTTTTTCTTTTCCAAATTGTTCACTTTGTGTAAAAACATTTGAAATGTTTTCACCTAGCTTTGATCTCCAGGTGTTGTGTGGTAACAAAAAAAAACCCAAAAACTTTATCCACTCTTATATAAGATGGCTTCTTTAATTTCATTACTCTCATGCTTATCTGAAATAGACCATCTCACCTATCCTTGCTCTGTTGCCTATTACTCTTTTATTGCATTCCATTCTGCAGCACAGATCAGACCTGTAATGGAAGGCAACTCTTTCCAAAGAAAATGCTTCTATTATGAAACTCATGACAGACAACATATTTGTTCATGCCAGGTTAGCATGATATAAACATACTTAAGAGATGACATTTGGGTTTATGTAAAATAAATAGCTTGATTGATTTATCTATGTTTTCCCACAATAATGTTTGAAACTCCCTGCCTCAGAATTGTTTTTAGAAATATAACAGTAACATGACTGCATCTCAATCTATACACTTCTGTATATACACAAGATACATATATAGGCCAAAACCTAAAAAAATCCCATAGCCTGGAAAATATTGCACTGAAATACATAAAAAATATGGCTCTTTAGGGTCATTTATGCATTACATGCTTTTCTTCAAATGAAAGCAGGATTTAACTATATATTTACTTATATTTTAATAGGGTTCCATCAGAGATCCTTGCATCATCTGAAGCTGACTATCTTCAAGTATTATGAAGAAAATCTGTCTAATAAAAGAAGTTTTAAAACAAGCACAATGCTGTCAGGTTTCAACATCCATCAACCAATAACAATAAAAACAATGTGTAGTGGTAATTCTCTCATCACATCATAACATTTAGTTGCCTCTGTGTATGTAAACAGTGATTTTTGATCTCTCAGTGGAATCTGGCTTAATATGACACATTTTTCTCACTTGAAAAGAAAAAATCTAGTAACAACCAAAACAACAAATATTAAATAATTCCAAGGAAAGGATCAGTGGGTTCTTTTATTATTCTCTTAAACTTTAGCTTGAAGACTTTAAAACTATGAATAGTCATTAGAAACAACCTGTCAGGAACTAAAAATGGATAAATTTAATAGGTTATGTACCTTGCTAGCTCTGGTGAGTATGATGCTCCAAATAATCAGTTTCCACAGTTCAGAAAAGAAATCAGTCAGGTTTAACAAAAACCACAATGATCAATTTCTTACCAGCATCCTAATGGCCGAGCCAATCAAAGCAAATTTACTTTATGCAACATCACTAGAGGTATCAAAACCTGATCTACTGGGAAAAAAAAGAGTTATTTCAGGTGGTACCTCTGAAAATTACAAAACACTAACAAAGTGGATTCTTGTGGAAAGTTTTCCCTCACTGAAGAGCAGTGATTTATCTAAAGCTTGCCAGCAATATTCACTTTTCTGTATAGCCACATATTATTTTGATCATAAATTATTCTATACCACCCTTGGTTACTCAGCTATGTAGTTTAACTAAACCAAGTCCATTTCTACAGCTTATTTTACACACAAAATAACATAGCTAGTTACCACCTACCCTTCACTCTCTGTGGTTGGCAGATAAGCCCCTAACCAGTTACTCACTCACTCTCCCCCTAGCAGGACGGGGGATAGAATCAGAATGGCAAAAGTGAGAAAACTCATGGGTCAAGATAAAGACAGTGTAACAAGTGAAAGGGAAGGAAAAGAAAAAAAAAAAAAAAAAAGGGAAAGAAAGAAGAAATAAAAAGAAGACAACAAACCAACAAATAATTGATGCAAATGTAAGCACTTGCCACCAGCAGACCAATGCTTAGCCAGTCTCCAAGCAACAGCTGCCTTGGAAAAATCCCCACAGTTTTACTGCTGAGCATGAAGTTATATGGCATGGGATATCTCTTTGGTCACTGTGTCAGCTATCCCGGCTGTGTTCCCTCTCAGTGTCTGTGCCCACCTAGCCTACTCACTGACTGAGCAAAGCAGGAAACAGAGAAGGCCTTGATGTTGGGTAAGCACTGCTTAGTAAAAGTCAAAAAATTGTTATCAACACTGTTTTGATCACAAATCTAAACTAACTATGGGCTGCTATGAAGGAAGTTAACTCCATCCAAGCTAAAGCTGGTGCATTCTCCATGCAAAATGAACAGGTATGCTTTTATTTTGGGTCAGAGTGGCATAATCTGTACCTAACCAAAGAATAATAAGGCTCAGATGTATAGTCCTGATTTTGTAGTGTCATCATGTCATCATGATGGCTAAAGAGACGTACTTTATTTTTTTCTAAACATGGAAGTACTGTCATGACAAAATGACTTTTTTTTGCCATAACATTGCCAGGAGGCAAGACCCTCTTTTCCAACTTCTGCCAATACATAACTGGAGTAAATGTATTCACCTAATAACTATAGAAACAGAATAAGTGATTTAACTTTTTTTTTTTTTTTGAGAAATCTTTGTTTCATTCATTTTTAAGTGTGTTTTAAACTATATATGTATTCAGAATATTCTTTATTTTCTATGGAAATTTTGCTTTAAATTGAAAGGCACTTTTAAATATGGAAAGAATCATAGTGTTTTGTTTGGTTGGGGTTTTTTATTATTTAAAAACCTAGATTATTTTAATCTATACAATCTAGTCAACTTCTCTACCTTCAAAATAATTCTTTAAAATCAATTTAGCATAATTATTTATGTTCATAATTAGTTATTAATACATTGCTACGCAGTCATATTGCAGGCATTAGTGAAATGTTCAGTCCTTAAAAGAAGCATGTGCGTTTAACAGTCACAGCTGCCTAGCACTTCATTAAAGGACTAGAAAACTGTGATTTAAGTAATGACCAAAGAGTCTTTTCATCAGTTTTTATTTAATGGACACAGTTGAATACAGTTTGGGGAAAAAGAGAGAGAAGGCAGAATAAAGGTCAAGACCAAGGTTAAAGCATGAATTACACCCAAGATGGCTTTAAATTAACCTGGCCTCTTGGTTGGTTGGAGCAGGGACTAGGAAGGATATAATTGCACCAGAGAAAATTAAGTACATACATGAAATACCAGGTCACAAGCATATATATTGTGAGAAAATGTTAGGGGACACAGGATTTTTGTGATTGAAAAAGAGAAAAGACCTGGAGGTTACACCTGAGAAGTAATTTGTGATAACTATTTTTCTGCAGTTTGATCCAAATTAAAATTTTCTTGTCTGCAAGTATAGTTTAGCCTACTATAGAGACCGGAGTTAGGATCCCCTAATTCATAGCTTTTACCAGGAGGCAACTGTGTGTGTTCATGTCTACAAATTGATTAAGGTGAGCAGTAGAAGAGGGATTATCCATAACACACTAACACTTAAAAGAATATTTCAGTTAATCTCACCAGTTTATTATATTGCCACCAACACATTCACATTCCCAGAGGAAGATAACTGCTATCTTTGAACCAAGTCTAGCGTGGAACAAGTTTCCAGATAAGGAAAAGGTTGAAGACCGGAGATAAAGCCCCCCCCACCTTAATGCTTGTAATTTTAAGTATTATGGGTGCAATGAAATCACAGGATCACAAAAAAAAAAAACAACCAACAACAACAAAAAACAAAAAACCAAAAAACCAAAAAACCAACCAAACCATAGATTGGAAGGAACATCTGTGAATCATTTACAACCAAGCTCCTGTTTAAAGGAAGGATAGTATAAAACCTTAAATAAGGCTTTTCACAACTTCTCCAGTCCAGTTTTGAAGATCACCGTAGATGGAAATTTCACACTTTCTCTTTTCTGGCACTTAACAGCTGTCATTGAGGTTAAACACTCAGTTTCCTAATGTGCAGTTTGGATTTCCCCTGTTGCAACTGGTCTTTTGTCTTTTCCCTTTATGTACTGGTTTTGACGGGGACAGAGTTATTTTTTGTCCAAGTAGCTGGTATGGGGCTGATTTGGATTTCTGTTGGAAATGATGATAATACAGGGATGTTTTCTTACTGCTGAGCAGGGCTGATACAGAATCAAGGCCTTTTCTGATTCTCACCCCACCTCACCAGTAAGCAGGTTGGGGATGCACAAGAAACTGGGAGGGGACACAGCTGGGACAGCTGAACCAAGCTGACCAAAAGGGTACCCCATACCACAGAACATCATGCTCAACAATAAAAAACTGGGAAAGAAAAAGGAAGAAGGGGGACATTTGCTGTTATGGTGTTTTTCTTCCCAAGTAACCATTATGCAAGATGGACCCCTGCTTTCCTGGAGATGGCTGAACACCTGCCTGCCAGTGGGAAGCAGTGAATGTATTCCTCATTTTGCTTTGCTTATGTGCAGGGCTTTTGCTTTACCTATTTCATTATCTTTATCTCAACCTACAACTTTTCTGACTTTTACTCTTCTGATTTTCTCCCCCATCCCACTGTGAGAGGAGTGAGCGAGCCTCTACATGGGGCTTAGTTGCCAGCTGGGACTACCATAGCAGTCCTTTTTGGCATCCAGTGTGGGCTTAAGATAACAGCAGATTTGATTGGAATGTGCTAGATGAAATTTATGAGGATGAATAGCAGAATAATTGCTATAGTTTCCTCAAGAAGTTTTAGAATAATTAGTTAATATATTTGTCATTAATTTGTCTTCAACACCATAAAAAAGAAGAAAAAAAAGAAAAGGAAAAGAAGCCCACAAAAAAGCAAAGCAAACCTTAAATGATTTTCAAAGCCTTTTAACTAGCAGAAATGTGTTTTTAAAATAATGCAAGAAAAGATGACATTAGGCATAGCCACTGTGCTTGCGCTGTGTCACCAGGGGTCAATTTATATAATAAGTGGGCAGGCAAGCTTGCTAAACAATTGTCTACACTGAGAACTTAGTTATCAAATCCTCAGGTAACCAGATAAATTGGCTTGTTAATGTGCACAAACAAAATATCTTGGAACAACCAATAAAGGAAAATTGCACTGGGGAGTACCATGCTAATACGATACAATGCCAAACTTATTACAGAAGCAGACTTGATTTTATTTATTTATGTATTTATTTTTAATTAAGTATAAACAGAGCAGAGGACAGAATCCTTTGACTGCTTCTGTCTACCTGGAAGACATGAGAGTGATTAACCAGCTACAAAGTGAGCAACTGGTGCTGGGATATTAACACCTAGAAAAGTTTGCATAAAATTATTCATTCTTATGCTGAGAATCCTACTTTTGTTGTAAAGGATTGTTTTTATTTTATTCATATTTTTTAATTCATTTGAAGCAGCAGGGTTAGGTTTTAATGACAAGACATAAATAATTTACAATGTTTCCTTCCTGCCCTTATAAAATGACCACAGCAAATTGATACTGTTCTCATTGCAGCTATGCCAGTAGTTCTTGCTGTGGCATGTAATAGAAGAAAAGTAACCTCCTACAGCACAACCACATTGAAATACTCTGAATATATAAGGCTGATACTTCTGTTTTAAACCAACCCAGAAATTGCTAGGTACTAATTTCCTGCCAGGCATGGTATGAGGAGAGCAAAATATTTCTAAAAGCTCATGAGGGAGGAATACCAAACTAGCTCTAAATATAGGCAGCATTTTTATATGGTTATGAAGCTGTAAATGGAGTTAGGGAAAAGGAAAGTGGAGCTGGTGGGGAAAGGATACAATTTTAGGGGTTGTGACACTGGCTCTGTGTCTATAATGAATTCCTGTTGAGGTCTAATCGGTAGTGCATACTAGTTATCTGAGTAGGTGTTTTCACACTGAGTTTGAAAATAACTTAGGAAGTTTATGCACAATTTAGCAATTGGTTATCTGGGGATGTAGAAGAGCAGCGTGATGCCAATAAGCAGGAATAACTACTACTGTGTAGTCAGCAACCTTAGTGGCAGTACATTACAGTTCTGTCCCTCAGCAGCAGAGACCAAATCTGTACTGTGCCCTTTTATAATCAGCAAATGACCCAAGCACCTTAGAGGGGTCATAGCCTCATTTCTTTGGAGATTGCTTCTCTTCCTCCAAACACAGAAATGCAGCTGGTCTTTGCTGAAAATAACCAAGAACTGTAAATTCATCAAAACAAAATATTCTCTCTGTGTGTGTGTGTGCATGCGCTAAGTGATTGTGATTCTCCTAAGAAGATTCAGCCTAGTGAATCATGTCCAGTTACCTTTACCACTCTTCCATAAGCAGTCCTTTTCTTTCTGGTCTGCACACAGATCATCTTGAATTTTTCATTCACTACATTAAGTGAAAACCATTAGAAACAGGAAGAGAAAGAGGCCATAAAATAGACACAAATGTCTTTTCCTTCAAAAAACTGCATCCCAAGGTATATGGGTCTGGAAAACATGAAGCTGGAGAGGAAATCATCTCCCAGTCTGCCCCAGATTCCTGGTCTGGAATGAGACCAAATAACCACTTCTCAAAGTTTTCCATTGCACATCAAAACACAAGCACTGACTATCTGTTTCTTATCAGTGTGTGTACTTCCTCTACTTTGCTGCAGTTTTAGGAGAAACACTTCCCAAAGCATATTATCCTCAGTAAAAGTTAGAAGTTAGGAACTTCTTTGTGTAACAGATTTCATATCTATATCTCTGACCTGTGAATTTAGTTAACAACACCATGCTCATAGGCAATTTTCCAAAGCAGAAAAAGGACATAAACAACAGACAGTGAAATTTCTAACAAAACACCTGTTGGAAAAAAAAAAACCAAAACCAAAACCAAAAACCAACCAACCACAAACCCTAAACCAAAACATATCAGGTATGAAGTTCTTAGATGTGGCCCAGAATTTCACTGTTAACAATCTGTCAGCTTCATCTCTGACTCTGAAAAAAGCCTAGAATATTTATTTTGTGATCTGGAATTCATGTCATAATAGTGATCCATATACTTTCATGTTAATAGCCCACAGTTCTGAAAATTGACTTCTTGCTGCTGTTACACCTGAATATTTTTACTGTAGAAAATAGGAGAGAATACATCAAGAATATTTGTCGGTTCACACTACTGCATGATAATACAGAAATAGCACCTTCAATATTTTGAGAGACTTTTTGAAATATCAAACCCTAAAATAATGTGTTATGCTAGGTGGTTTGCATAGTGATGCCTAAAGGCAAGTTTCTTGCATTTCCCACTGAAATGCTTATTGTTACCCAAAACCCCTGAATCTTTTTCAAAATATTTTCAAAGCCTGACTGCTGTTTATGCCTTTTTCTGCTTTTGATATCATTACAGTCTTTTCATGATTGTCTGAAGAAGGGGACAAAAAAAAAAAAAAAAGGTTAAGAAAAGTAAAGTTTTCAGCCCAGCAAGAGATGAGTTGTACAGGCTCTGCATTCAATTACCAGCAGGCACATGGTACAATTAAAACAGCCAAGGGAAGAACTAGCATCTGTCAAAGCTACAAACCTGACGACTATGCACATACAGTCAACACACCTGCAAATCCTATCCCAAAGTCCAAATCTTCTATTTGACAGAAACCAAGTGAAGGTGATGATGAACAGAATAGAACAGAACAGAACGGAACAGAATGGAATGGAATGGGAGGGATGGGATAGAATGGAATAGAATAGAATGGAATAGAATAGAATGGAATGGAATAGAATAGAATAGAATAGAATAGAATAGAATAGAATAGAATAGAATAGAATAGAATAGAATAGAATAGAATAGAATTAGAATAGAATAGAATAGAATAGAATAGAATAGAATAGAATAGAATAGAATAGAATAGAATAGAATAGAATAGAATAGAATAGAATAGAATAGAATAGAATAGAATAGAATAGAATAGAATTGAATAGAATTGAATAGAATAGAATAGAATGGAATGGAATGGAATAGAATAGAATACAATACCATACAATACAATATTTTAATTGGAAGGGACCTACAGCAATAATCTAGTCCAACTGATTGACCAGTTCAGGATGACCAAAAGCTAGCACATATTAAGGGCATTTTCCAAATGCTTCTTAAAAACTGACAGGCTTGGAGCATCAAACCACTATTCTAGGAAGGCTGTTCCAGTGTTTGACCAACCTCTCAGTAAAGAAATGCTTCTGGATGTCCAGTCTAAGCATCCCCTGGCACAGCTTTGAGCCATCCCCATGCATCCTATCACTAGATAGCAGGGAGAAGAGATCAGCTGTAGAGAGCAATGAGGTCACCCCTCAGCCTCCTCTTCTCTGAACTAGCCAATCCCAAAGTCCTTTAGCTGCTCCTCATAGGACATTCCTTCCAGCTGTTTCACCAGCTTTGTTGCCTTCCTCTAGACACATTCAAGGACAATCTCCACTTGCACCAGCATTATGCAGCCTCCTAACATGAAGTAATGTTGCTGTCTCTTTTGTGTGGCAATTCTCAACATCAATAAATGCCAGTATTACAGTGAACAGCTTGAAAACTGCATGTAATCAGTCATTTCCATAATAATCACCATTTAGAAAGCCAATATTCAAGAAAAACTTATGTTTACATCTTGCAGTCATCACTCTGTATTAATAATCAGCCACAAAAAATATATTTTAATGCACTGTACACAATTCTAAGACAGGATTTTTATCACAGATGCATTTTTTCCTTATATGATGTTTTATTTGTGACTTAAACAGTAAAAAATCTCAAATATCCAAGGTGAATTGCAGATAAACTGACAAGATTGTGCATACATTATGCGGTCCTGTGACAGACCAGGCCATAGTGTGCTCTCTATCACAGGCCACATTGCAGAAAATAGAAAGATAATCTTTACAGCTGAATACATACAAGAAGAAATTTTGATCAACTTTTTAATAGGAAATCATCAGCGTTTCCTCTTGCCTTTTGGAAACCTGATGACCTGTGTTGGGTACTGCAGAAGAACATCTTTCTTCATATTGAGTGCCTTGAGCTCCAAAATCTTCAATATTCAGCCAGGAGAGCGTGGGGTGATTGCTTGTATGCTTCCCTCTTCTAAGACACTGAAACTGCAAAACCCTCAGCATTTTGGAATGTCCTTCTGCTATGTCCATTTCATATCAACTATAACCAATATGTTTTGTTTAAATAAGACTTTCCAAAGAATACTGCAGGGAACAATACCATATTGCTGGCTCACCCAGATCAGTTTCACTGCTGCAGTTATGTAGCATTGCATTGTCATAAAACAGAGTAGTAATGTTGAATGTCTGAATAAATGTAGAACTTTAAGAACCTAAGACAAGTCAAAACCAACCTGGATAGCAGTCCATCTTCTCAAATATTTGTAGTCTGGATCTGAAAATTGAGTGAGGTTGTGGGAATAGGGAGTTTCAGTTCATGTCTGCCAGGACTGTTCAAGGAGATCATGGCATATGTTATTATGAAGAATATGTTGTAAATTTTGGGGTTTCTTTTCAGATTATATTTCTCTAATGGATAAAGGAAAATGCCAACAATCTGAAAATTTAGAGTTCACAGAGTGAAGATGTATGATATCTATTCCAGCTGTTTCTAAACTATGTGGAAAGTAGTGTGCTCCAAAGTCCTAGTCTAAGAATTGTACATACAGAGAGAGTGAATGGTGCAGAGTTTTCTTTTTACATGTTTGCTGAAATATTCTCCCAGTGAAACTCAGAATGAGGACTCAACTTGCAGACAAGACACAACTTGGCTTAGGACCTGGAGCTCCCAAGCTCCTAAATTCTACAGTTTAGATAGTAAAAGCCTGCCTGTCTGCCTGCCTTCCGTCCATTCGTTCATCCATCCTTCTCTCCATCCATCTTTCTGCCCTTCCTTTCCCCACCCTCCTTCTTCCCTTTCTTCCTCCCTTCTTTCTTCTTTTTCCCTATGACCTCCAATCTTGTGCTTGACTTGGAGTGATCAAATACCAGTATTTGTTTCATGAATTAAGTATAACCCAAAACCACAGAATAATTTTGTGTTTGAATTGGTAACAGATTACATTAAAGGACAAAGCAACTCATTTTTATGTTTGATAGCTGTTGCATATGTAGGCAGCCCGTTAGCATTTTTCATAGTGTAAAGAAAGAGATGTAGTGACCATTGAAGGACATACTGTGTTTGGTGCTTTGCCAGCATCAAAGGAAATTAGAAAGAGATTCTGATTCTGTTTCTCATCAAAAATCCAATCATTTGGAAATGTTTTGCTAGCAGTGAGAATCAGTAATGCTGAATCTAAATCTGGTTAAAAGGCTCATTTTTTTTATTCCCTTGTAGTGACTATTTTGCATATCCTTTACAATTATATTTGGGTTTATTCTGTATGTGATATTTACAACTGCAGTTCAGTTTATGGAGCTGCATGTGCCAGAAATGTTTGTGCTATTTAAATATCCATTCTTTTTTTCTTTACTATATCAGAAATATTTAGATCTGGAGGGTTTGTGCTAATGGTGGGCTAGTCGTTTTATGCAGAGATCTACATTGTCATTAAGAAATTTTTAGGGCTCATCAGATGAAAGCTAATGATTCATACTGAAAACTGGCTTCACATTATCTTGGTTTAGGTTTGTTTTGCATCAGTATGTAGCATGAAGAGGTACTGAAGAATTTTCTTCTGCTAATCTGGGAATGGCAATACCAGACTTGTACACTTTTATTGTTGCACATAGTGCAATTATAAATGAATAGTGACATAAAACTTCACCTTCTCCCTTGATGTGTATTTTCTAGATTTTTTTTTCAGTTTCTTTACTAGTCTCCGCATAGTATTTTTGTTTTAAATACAGAAAAAAAGTGTATTTGTAATAGCATGGAAGTGTGGTGTTAACCTTATTATTAGTAAGTGTGAACTGTCACAGCCTTGAGTCGAAAATAACAGAGAATGAACCACCTCAGGATACATATGACAAATTTCCTTGAGCCACGGAAGCTTCTTCATGGGTTGCACTGAACATTTGAAATGTCTTATTGAAATTATTGTGGTCAAATTCTTATCCAGTCATACATTTTTCTAGTTGCACTGAATTCAAGGAAGCTATAGCCACTGAAGCACTGTCTCAGAGGCATCAAGTTAGAAACTTCAAAAATGTGTTACATCAGCTATTTAATAATAATACTGGCTTTAATAATAATAATGGCTGGTTAATCTGTTATGAGGTATGGAATTCTGAGAATTAACATGCAAAGAAAATTAATTGTGTTACATGTTCGTTTATTTGGCAAGTATAATTTTGTTTTATTGCTTTATGATTACTCACAACCTGTAAATGTTCTGTAGTATATTTTGAAAACATAAAGGTATAGTAAAATACTTTGATACGAAATCTTTATTGGGAAGATACTTCATTTTGGATGTTAATTAAAAAATACAGCTTTCTGAAACACAAAATAAACCCTTTTATTGACAACTATGTAAAGTTTGTCTTTTATTTTATTTGGCCATGTTATTTTTCTAAGAAGGCGTATATCTGGGCAGCATGATTATTCCTTTGTCATGTCTTGGCTACTGCAACTACAGTCAAATGGGACCTCATTGGAGGGAGAAGCAGGCTTTTTCTATGTCTGGAAGCAAAAGAACACACTGTGCTGGAAGGAAACTGCTGAAGTGCATCATGCAGCAGTGGCCTTCCAAACCACATTTGGCTAAAGACAGTGAAACATAATTTCTATCTTTCAGAAGAGCTCTCTAATATTAGACAGTAATGGCAGCACTGATTTTGCCTTATTTAGACATACAGGCATTAGCTGTTAAAGCCTGAAATGGTAACTCTACCCTATCTTACGGTCAGTGGAGAAAAAAACCCAACCAAATCAATCTCACCTCATCTGAAGGAAGGTATTCTGCCCCTTTCAGTGTATTTACAAAGAAGCTTATTATTTGCTAAGGAATTATTATGGTAGGTGAAATTAAAAACGCCATGGCAGAAGGGATGGAGCTAAACGATCTTTAAGGGCCTTTCCAACCCAAACCATTCTATGATTCTATGAAATACATATTCCTTTTTCTGCTGTTGTATTCAAAATGGAAAGGGAAGTTCTTTATTGTAACCCATGATCTCAAACACTATACCTACCGTTAACTTTAAAAGTCTTATTCCATGTCAAGGAAACTGGTTGAAACTTTAGTGTTCCCTTCCATTTGAGAAGTTCAAGATGTAAACTACCACATATTTTGGCACTGATGAGGCCACACTGGGTACCGCATCCAGGCCTGTGCTCCCCAGTACAAGAGAGGTGGGCATACTGGAAAGACTTTAGCAAAGGGCCACTAAGATTTTTAAAGGGACCGGAAAGGCTGAGAGACCTGGGACTGTTCAGCCTAAATCACCTCAGGGCTATCTATCTCATCAGTGCAGGGGTCCTCAAACTTTTTAAACAGGGGTCCGGTGTGCGGATGAAGTGGCAGGCAGTCATCTGCGGCTGCTTGGTTTCCCCCCGCAACCCACTGGGGGTTGGGGGGGGGGGGGGGTTCTGTAAATACTGGTGGCCGGATTGAGGACCCTGGGGGGCCGTATCCGGCCTGTGGGTCATTGTTTGAAGACCCCTGCATCAGCGTGTATAAGTACTTGCAGGGAGGGTGCAGAGGATAGAGCCAGGCTTTTCTCAGTTATGCCCAGTGGAAGGACCAGAGGCAAAGGACACAAACCGAAACACAGAAGATTCTATCGTAACACCAGGGAACACTTTTTCACTGTGAGGGTGACTGAGCACTGGCACAGGTTGCCCAGAATGGTTGTGGAATCTCTGTTCTTGGAGATACTCAAAAGCCATCTGGACATGGTCCTGTGTAGCTGGTTCTAGGTGTCCCTGCTTGAGCAGGGGGTTTGGACCATATTGACCTCCAGAGAGCCCTTCCAACTTCTACCAGTCTATGATTCTGTGATATGAAAGGCAGCTCGTGACACCAAAATTTTTCATACTCTCTAAGGAAAACAAAATTATTATTCAATTTTATGAGTCACGTAGTACCTCTATATAAGTTAGAAGTGTACAGAGCACTTAAGCATCATTTTGGGGAGATCGTCCAAGACTGTCCTGGAAATACTCATAAATACTGGTGTGACTAGTAATCTAGAAATTATTTTGGTCTGTACAGTCATGTTTGCCAACCAAGATTTGGAGCAGGGTGGGGCAGGAATAGAGGAGTGATCAGAACCCAGCTGTAGTTGTATCCCGGACACCTTTTTCCTCTTTTCAGTTTCACAAATGTTTGTGGACTTGGATATAAAATCAAGCAATCAATAGCTTGTGGAATAACAGTAGAAATAAGGCTAGAGCTTGTTAAGATTGCTTAGCAATTTACTAAATATAGCATAATACTGTAACTAAATAATGAAAAAGACCTACAAGTTGCTAAGTTTCTCATCCCAAGGGAAATTGATTAGTTTTTTTGTTTGGCTGGTTGGTTTTAATTTTACAGGGCACCTGACATGGTTCAGGAAAGCTATGTGTAAATTCATACCACCCAGGTTTCAAAATGTAACTGACTTGTCTAAGCTAAGAGTGCAGTTGCCCTAGGTTTCTGTTCTGTAGGCTTGTATTCCCAGTTACATCTTCGTTTCAACACTTTGTTCTGAGTTAGGCTAACCTCAGAGCGGTTGATGGATACAATGTTTCTCATTCAGATAAAGTGTAAAAAACCCATCACCCTGTCTACATCCTTTATGGAATAGACAGCTGAAACAGTAATATCTTCTGCCTGGAAAAAGATACACACAGAGAGCTGCAGTAAGAGTTGTGTTTTTCTACACCTTGCTAAAAAGAGAGGCTTACTGTGATCTGGTGATAAAACTTAGATATGCAGGAGTGGCTGAACTACAGCCCTATGTGAGAGGAAGAAATAGCAATTTGCAATAAAAACAGCAGAGAGGGGAAACAGTATACAGAAATATATGGACACAAAAATGTTGTTTTCAGTGTCGTTGTAATATAGAGCTTTTAAAGTTAACTGTCAGAGCTATGTGGAAAAGGCTAGAACTTGTGAGAAAGGAAAACGGGAAGAGCAGTGGTATCTCCTCATATATTCTAGCCGGTTTTGCCCTATGATCAGATTAAAATGATTGTGTATATTTTTTTAAATAACTTTGGGGCATCTCACTCAGCAAAATATTCTAAAATATCTCTACTATTACCTCACACTAGCTATTCACTTACATTAACAAACTACTTAGATCTAAGCTGGACATAGGACTGTCATTTTTCCTTTTTCATAACATATCTAGCACTTGAGACTATAGAAATCAAAAACCACTTCAGTCTCTGACAGCAAGTTAATGCCCACTTTTGTCATGAAAATACTGAAAAGAAATCTGAAGGCCAAATTATTTTAATGTAAGATATATAGTTTTATAGCATATGTGTCAAATATATTAAATTGATTTATAGTGGTTGCATCATTATCTTAGCATAAAAGGGGGAAAAAAAACGCTGAAGATTAATGAATATTCTCTTTCCCTGCTTTTTATACACTAAACTAGAAAGAAACACATTTTCTGTGCAAAAGGAAGAAAAAGTATAGAAAGACTGTTAAATGCTTGGCACACTGAAATATCTTCATTTAGATTCTGACACAAAGTCAGTTAAAAACACTGGAAGTCTTTCATTGATTTTGGTTGGATTTCGATCAAAATTTACTTCTGAATAAAACAGAGATAAAGAACCTGAAGTCAAGACGATAGCTTTGGTTTTTTTTCTTTTTTCTTTTAAGCTTTTGCATGGCTAAATGAATAGTGCTAAAAAATATTTAAACTTGTATTAAACAACTATAGAGATAAAAGAAGGCTTGGAACTAACTCTGCATATGCAACAAATTGAGCAAGGTAAATACATTTCCAAAATCTGTGAAATTAAATAATAAAATTATCTTTATCTTGGTGTGAGATAAGGAAGTACTGTGAGGTGTATTATTAATAAAGGCAATGCACAGGCACTAAGGTCATATTATATGCAGTGTCATGGAAATAACAAACATATGAAAGGCATTTCCTAATGTGATTTGGAAAAGAGCATCAGCACTGGAAAGAAAGGTTTAAATAATTTCTACAAAAACCTCACCAACATTTGTATCTTTTCAGAATTTGCATTGACTTATTAACATTTTGGTTCTTTTACTGTTATTTTGAAAGCTTCCTTTAAAAAAAATATAAACAAATAAACAAACATACAGTTACCACAGAAATAATCTCATTAAAAACCTTTGCATAAATAATATTTCATTTTTGTGAGTTAACACTGCTTCCAGAGGTACAGACACACATTCTGACCTGCCACAGTCAGACTTGCCTTTCTGACCTGTTTTGCTTGTCCCCTTTCCTTTCCAGAAGTACCACTGACAAATCGTTGCTGCTTGGTGTGTGAAGAAAAGCTGGCTTTATCACCATGTGCTCTTGCTCATATTTACACTGGTAAAGAATGCATTAGACTGTAATTACTCCCATTTATTACATTACCTATAGCCTTTCTCAGACTGGGAAGGTAAAAATACTTTAATTTTGGTATTTTCCTCACTTAAGCTTAAATATCCGGAATCACTCTTTTTTATGAGAGGAAATTGAAAGCAAGTCAAGAATTAATGTGAACATGCATTAGAGCAGGAGGAATATCAGTTTCTGAGGTACATATATCAGGTGATATATGTCAGTCATGGAAAGCATTTCCTTCAGGGAGAAGGAAGAACTGTATCAGTAGTGAAGTGGTCCATGCAGAAAATCTGTTTCCTTGGTGTTGGTGGGTTAACTCTGTATATGTGTATAAACATGGCAATGATCTTGCTTATTTTTGATGAGAAGTTGTAGCAGACCAAGCCTGGTGGAGATGTACTGTAGCAATAAGTAGGCTTCTAAAGGTAACTGCTGTTTTTTTCTGATTTTCTGACTTTTTATTTTTAGTTCTTTTAATAGTTTTGGCCCAGGGACAGTTAACAGTTCTGGGAGGCACTGGAACTCTCACTTTAACCCCCTTTGTTGTACTATCTATTCCCTGATGTAATCACCCTAGACTCCCTAGACTAAGTGTACACCGGGAAATAATAAGCATTTTCAGGATGAGATTTCATCTGATATATTTCTAAGTACAATATCAGAATGCATCTGCAGTTCATCTCATTCTGCTGTTGAACTCAGAAACACATGCAATCTACACAGTTATGTGTTTATTCTTAAAGAGATACTTGATGAAGATACTGTCCCCTGATTCTAAACCTAGAGCCAAACATGTGTACAATAATTCCAGGGAACAAGTAGGCTTGTGTTGTGGATTAACCTGACAGGCAGCTAAACACCACGCAGCTGTTCATTCACTCTCCCCCAGTGAAACAGGGGAGAGAATTGGAAAAAAAATAAAATGCATGGGTTAAAATAAATACTGTTTTATAAGACAGAAAAGGAAGGGAAAATAATAACAATGATAAAAGAATATAAAAAGCCAGTGTTGCACAATGCAATTGCTCACCATCTGCTGACTGATGCCCCGACAGTCCCTGAGCAGTGGGCTGCCACCACCTGGCCAACTCCCCCCAGTTTTGCTGTTCAGCATGATATCATATGGTACAGAATACCCCTTTGGCCCATTGGGGTCAGCTGTCCCAGCTGTGTCCTCTCCTAGCTTCTTGTGCACCTGCAGCATCCTCTCTGGCAGGGCAACAAAAGAAGCTGAAAAGTCCTTGACTTAGTGTTAGCACTGCTCAGCAACAACTGCAACACCAGTGTGTATCATCATTATTCTCACCCTAAATCCAAAACACATTAATATATCAGATACTAGGAATAAAATTAACTCTATCCCAGCTGAAACCAGGACAGCATGTATGTCCCTCACTACTTCTAGAAGTCTTCACTTTCTTTCCTATGTCACTCATGTTTAGCAAAATGTCATCAACACTCACTTATCCATAAATGAGAAACCAGTCTTTTTCTCTATGCCTTCTACTTTTGATCCCACTGAAGCCTCAGAAAAATATGTCACTAATGGAGTTTTCTTGTTACCAATTCAGACAGACTTCTTAAACAGTACTTAAGCATCTGAATGCATGTCCATTAGTCACCTTGAATTCATGTTGGAGTTGTGTCCTCCATTAACCCACAAAGCATTCTCCTTTTTCCTCTGAACAAATGTTACTGAACAGAGTTACAGGAAACATGCCTCAAGTACACTGTCCATAGTAACAGAGCACGCACTCCTAACACTGCTTATGCTCACAGTGGCAAAGTGACATGGGGAAAACGCAAATCACAAATATTAAATAAAAGTCAATTGTACAGTTTCCTGAGAAGTTAGCAAGAAGAAATCATATCTGTACAAAAGGATGAGGGCCACTGTGCCAAAAGTCTTTCAGATGCTCAGGTAAATCAGTTGAGAAAGGGTGGGAGATTTTCATAAAGCTATAGCCACCAGTGGATGGCTAATAATCTTTGTAATTTGGGGAAAAAAAGTTCATAAAGGGTTTGCACAAGACATTCTAACTACAGGTAAAAATTGTCAGCATTATGTGATTAATGAACTAAAAAGATTGCATGATTCCTCTGTTAAAGCTGCAGTGAGCACAGCTTAGTGTATTCTTAAAGAACTTGGTAATGTTTGTAGTTTAGCTAAAATATTCCAGATATGTATAACAACCAAGGTCACACATTCATATCTAGGCACCGGCAGCGGGGCCTGCAGGGCCTCTGTGAGGTAACCGGGGCTACCCCGGGCTGGGCACAGCTGGTTCCAGCCGGCTCTGGCCCACCCACCGCAGGGCATAGACTAGCCCCACGGCCACCTGGGTGTCGCCTCCAGGAAAGTGTATTTGAGAAAGGGCAGAAAACTCTTGGGGGGAGCAGACAGCAGAAGGGTCAAGATGAAGTTGAGCCTGGGAATAAAACAGGCTGAGGTGTGAAGGTGGTTCTCGGTTTGGTTTTGCTTCTCACTAGCCTACTCTGTTATGAATTGGAAATAAATTCCTCTTCCCCAAATTGAGTCTGTTTTGCCTATGACAGTGGCTGGTAGGTGATCTCCCTGTCCTTATCTCAACCTACAAACTTTTTCATCTTATTTTCTCCCTCTGTTCTCCTGAGGAGGGGCATTGAGAGAGTGGCTGGGTGGGCATCTGGCAGCCAGCCAAGGTGAACCCACCATGTGTGCTCACTACAACCTACTCAAAACAAGTTTTTTGTTTGCAGGAAAGTGGGTTGAGACATAAAATCTAGCAAATATAATAAATGCAGGAACAAATCACTATCAATGTTCTTAATATACATATTTCTTTAAAGAATAAACCAGAGTAGAAAGTGTAATTTCCTCTGCAAGTGATAATAGACCAACACAGATGGCATTTATTTTGCCTGTTTGTATTTTCTCCCCTTCCCATTTATAAAATATTGCAGTACTTCTCTCTGTACCTTTTCAGTTTTTCCTGTGATTTGCATGGCAAGATTTTGGTAGTGGGGGGCCTATAGGGGTGTCTTCTGTGAGAAGCTTCTAGAAGCTGCCCCCATGTCTGACAGAGCCAGTGCCAGCCAGCTCCAGGATGGACCTGCTGCTGGCCAAGGTTGAGCCCATCAGCCATGGTGGTAGCACCTTTGGGATAACGTAGTTAAGCAGGGGGGAAAAACCCTGCACAAGAGCAACTGCAGCTGGAGAGAGCAGTGAGAGTATATGAGGGAAAGCAATTCTGCAGGCACAAAAGTCAGTGAAGAAGGAGGAGGTGCTCCAATTGCCAGAGCAGAGATTCCCCTGCAGCCTGTGGTAAAGACCATGGTACAGCAGACTGTCCCCCAGCAGCCCATGGAGGTTAATAGTGGAGCAGATAGCCACCTGCAGCCTGTGGGTGACCCCACACAGGAACATGTGGATGCCTAAACAAGGTTGTGACCCAATCGGAAGCTCATGCTGGAGAAGGCTCCTGGCAGGAACTGTGGAGAGAGGAGCCCATACTGGAGCAGGTTTCCTGGCACTACTTGTGACCTTGTAGGTGACCCACGCTGGAGCAGCCTCTGCCTGAAGGACTTTGCCCCATGGAAGAGACCCAAACTGGAGCAGTTCATTAAGAACTGCAGTAGATGGAAGGGACTCAAGCTGGAGAAGTTCATGAAGAACTGTCTCCTGTGGGAGGGACCCCATGCTGGAGCAGAGGAAAAGTCTGAGGAGTCCTCCCCCTGAGGAGGAAAGACTGACAGAGACAACATATGATGAACTAAACACAGCCCCCATTCCCTGTCCCTCCCCACTGCTGGCAAGGAGGAGGTAGAGAAACTGGCAGTAAAGTTGAGCCTGGGAAGAAAAGAGGGGTGGGGGAAGGTGTTTTTTAAGATTTGGTTTTATTTCTTAATATCCTACTCTGATTTTAATTAAATTAAATTTTTCCCCAAGTCAAGTCTGTTTTACCCTGTGACAGTAATTGGTGAATGACGTCTCCCTGTCCTTAACTCAACCCAGGAGCTTTTCATTATATTTTCTCTCCCCTGTCCAGCTGAGGAGGGGAGTGATGGAACGGCTTTGGTGGGCACTCAGCATCCAGCCAGGATCAAGCCACCACAATCACTCCTGTTTTTTCACATCATTCCTTGTACTTAATAATTATTATTATCATCTATTAATATAAATTTTACATATATGACTGAAGCCCAAAAGATTATGAGTGGAAGAAAACAGCAATTCTGTATTTGTTTCTCAGTGCTGGATAGGTGGCAGATATTAAATACTGCTATTCATGTCAATACATTAGCAATGAAAGGCTTGCAAAGATGATATCAGAGTACTGATACGCCAAGAAGGCACTTCAGGCTCATAAAAGACACCAAAAGAGCCATACAATGATTAAAGATATTTTGAATATAAACAAGTTTATTATTGAAGTATCAATTATTGCATACAGCAAAACAACTAAAAGGGGTTACGGTACAAATAGTAACACCAAAGGAAAAGATAACTCTCATTTTGGTTGAATCCTAGTGTGAAAACACAATTTAATGGAGTCTGTTTATCATTTCTGGGTTTTGTTCTATGCAGGTGCTTTAATCCCCACAGCAAGAGCTGCTGAGTGTCATGAGCATTTTGTGTCATGTCTTATTTAAGATGGAGAAAAAAAGGTATGTGCAGAACCATGTGCCTCTGTAAAATGACAATGTTTTTGCAATTATAAGATTTGTAATATAATGTATGTGTATGTAAACAGTGTGCATATATATGCAATTGTGTATATATTTGCATATATATATTCAATATGTGTGCATCCATGCACAAATTTGAATACAAAAATCTTGATACTTTGAAGACAAATATGAAGACAGGGTGTTCACTTAAAAAAAAGTACTTTCTACAAACCAGACTGGAAATCTCTTTATCAGTGCGAATACCATGCACATAACCTATGCCATTAATCTCAGCAAAGACGCCTGTGTATTTAACTGTACTCCAAGTGAGTCAAGACTTGGCTGCATGGCATTAAGCATGCACTTGTTGTGTCATCTGTGTTACACTTTAAAGCAGAGGTAATGTATAGGTTATGCTGAAAAACTTTTTCATTTAAATCAGCTTGTTAAGTACAGTTCATGTAGATCACAGGACATAAACTCATACAGGCAGTTTTCTGTACCTATACTGCCTTTCTTCCTTTTCATATTTAGATTAGATTCTATATAATGTGTTGAGATTTCATTATGTGGAAAAAATGCCTTCAACTACAGTAAAATAAAATTTATATTGATCAATGAACAGAGATCTGATAATCAATCAAAAGATAGAAAGGAATCAAGAGTAATGTTTGTTAACAAACATAGGTTGTCAATTTATTAGATTTTCTTTCCCCTCCCCATTGTTGTTGGAAATTAATAGTCCCTAAACTTTACCAAACTTTACAAGTCAAGTTCACAGATTTTCGTTCCTAAGACAGACATTTCTTTCACTGATGATGCTGTTTAGTTCTGTGCCTGTTTTCATGTGAATTCATATCCTTAAATGCCAAAATAGTACTACTATATGTAATGACATCTGTGCTAGGGGCATCCGTATTTTAGAGGCTAAATGAATTGATGAACATTCCCATTTAGCCCTATTTTGGCACTACCCTTAGTTGATAAAATTTTTGGAAGGTAATTGTTTGCTGACTGGTAGTTCTCTGTATCTGTTCTTTCAATACCCCATTATAAAGATTATTTCATTCACTTTACTGTTCTTTCAATACCCCATTATAAAGATTATCTCATTCACTTTACTTGTGAGTACTAAGATTTTTGAGCTCTTATTTTTCCCCACTTATGAGAACATTTCCATATCTTCACTTTTCCTTCCAGTACCTGTCTTGTCTCACCCCCATCATAAATAGCCTTATAACTGTGTGTGAGATGCAATGAGAATCTGTTTCATTTGTATTGTTGAATTCATGATCTCTAGAAAATATTGGGATAGAACAGAAAAAAATCTGTCACAAAAGACTCAATTATTAAATCCAGCTAATGAAGTGGTATTGAGGGGAAAAAATCACGGAAAATGTGCATTCCTTTACTTAGTTTTTGGGCTGGAATTTGAAAGTCAGACATATCAAGTTCACTGGTCCTAATTCTGTCTAAATTGCTGCATGAGTTTAAGCAACTCACAAGACAGCTGGGTGTTGATATTCATAAAACAGAGACGATGTTTTTAATAAGCCTACATGATAGTCATATCATGCTTTAACTAAGTATTTAATCTATTCTAAATGCTTTGAGAGTCTACAGTCTACATGTACATTTCTATATTTATGGAAGTTTTAGCTAATCATTTACTTACTCCAAATTTCTGGTGTTTTCTCTAATTTGAGTTCTGGATTATCCTATCACAGAATACAAAGAAATTTTGATGTCTTATGCTGTACAAGTATTTGAAAATATATTAAGGTGAGGATTCAAAAGTCCAACATAACTATCCAGCACTTAGAACAGGAAAAGATTTAAATATGATATGGGAATAATACATATGCTATTTTTCCTCTTTTAATGACAAAATCTTCACAAAGCAGGAGAAAGCTCTGTTTAAGGGATTTCCCATATTTCCTCACAAGTTGCAATTTGAATAATGAATAGTATTAATTTACCCTTTTATTATTTTAGAGCAACCGTGATACCCAGTAACTGTCTGAAAACATTAATTTTCCATGAAAAAGAATACAAAATGATATTAAGATACGATAAACATGTAGCTGTAACTGAACATTTTGAAAATAGTTTGAAAAAGAACAAACCTTGCTCCTGATGCTACACTTTCAGTATTGCCTTTACTGTTTTCAAGATAAAAATGTTTCATGCATTTACATTATAAATACTGCTTGTATTTAGTTTGTACAATTGTAAGAGGGCCATAGTAATATTTAATAAAATAGCTAATAAATATAAAGGAAAGATATTTCCTACTTCAATATGATGGTACTTCAATACTGCTATGTGGAAAATAAAATACCCTATTAATGTCTATAATAGTATTACATTACTTTAAATTACTTCCAATGCAAACCTGATTTGCATTAAATGTACTTTTAAATAAAAAGATTGGTATAACAAAACCAAACAGAGAAAGAAAAGTCTAAAACTTTGTGGGGTTATTTAATGCCAAAAAAAACCTGAGAACAATTAATATTTATAAATTTTCCAGTGCATTTTTTCCACTGATAAATAATTGTTTTATATATAACATATTTCCTTGTAAAAATCAACAACTACAATAAAACAAAACAAAAACCCCAAAAATAAGGAAAGCAAAATAACTTTGTCTGTGATTATTCCACATATGTCTGAGGTCCAAACACTATTTCTCCCCTTTGGGGTAAGTTTTTTCTGGAGTTCAGATATCTGACAATATTCTCCCTGTTACGTGTTACTCATTAATGCTTAAATTTCCTGCCTAACTTTAAAGTGCCTCATTACAGGACCTATATTAAAAAAAAACAACCAAACAACAACAAAAAAGTCATTCTTGTCTTTTGTAATCAGTAGTGACAGGAACCTTCAGAAGCTTTGCCAGTACAAAATCTCAGTTACCTTTTGAAGGTATTAAGAGCATTTCATTGACTGCTCAGAAATTTAACCTAAAAATACTCCTGCATTTACATTGTGTACATAAGCATATAAAGTTATATGGGATTAATTAGACTTACCTTGCCAGTGAAGTCACCACTCCAGTCCATTCTATATATTTTTTTCAAATTAATTCAATATTAGTCATATAGAAGAATATTCAATAAAATTTGCTAGCTCTATTATATTAGAAGGATCAGGCCTCTCTTACAGACTATTATTGCACAGAGCATAGCACACATGACTGAGCAGCTGCCTTTTTCAGTGTTCTTAATAAAATAAAATAAAATCAGAAACCAAACCACATTTGTTTATGCTAACATACATTCATATATAAGATTAATTATTCCTACCTCCCTGTCCCAAATTGTCAACTTTCATATATTGATTTTTTAATCAAAATTCAATAAATAAATTCCATCAGTTTGCATTTTTGTTTTCCAAGTGTGTTTTTTCCTGACTACTGTACAGTGATAATTATTCCCACCACACTGGTAGGGAACTTCGCAACATTTAAAGAGTCGAAGCGTCTTTCCTAATGCTGCTAAGCATCAGCTCTTGCATTATTAACTACGTATTTTAAGGGGCTGTAAATCATCTGTAGTGAGGTAGAACTGAAAAGGAAATATCATAAGATACCTGTCCAGCAATCAACTCTCTATGCATATACCCTGAAGTTGTTCCACTAAAATAAATGGGACCATCTTGTGCTTTAGTTGAAGCACCTTCTTGAGTATGCTTATGATTAACTATAGTCATACAAAGTTCATCAACAGGATCAAGGCCAGATACTCTACCATTTAAGAGATCAAGGTTATAATGATTCTATAGACTATAACAGAAAAGCTAAAAAACCTGTCTATCCTGTATTTAGCTGCGTGAAAGACAATAAAGGAGAGAGAATAGCAATGTGCATCAAAAATGCAGAAAGTCTTCCTTCTTTGGAAGGAGCTAAAAGATCTTTTAAAAAGAGCTTCAAAAAGGTCTTTTACCTCCTGTTCATAGGAGCTCAAATGTCTAATTTAGAAATAATCTCCTGAGCAACTTCTGGTTTTGGGATAGGCTGAACAATTTACACATGTATCATAATCAGAAATGTGAAGCCTCGTTACCCATCATCTGTGAATATAGGTATGTTACAATGGTAAGGATCTGCACAAATACATTTACCAGGAAGCTGTAAGCCTTCATTTTACATGGCCTTTGAGAAAGCTGTTTAGTTGATTCTTCCTCTTTGTTATTGTTGTTTTCAAACTCACATTTCTCTGAAAAAGATTTCTGACTTTACCGGTAAAAACGTAATTGTTGAGTAGAGAAGGAGGAAAAAAAATCTAATTTCGGGGTGGGGAGGGAATGTAATTTTGTCTGAGGTCATACTTCTAAAGACATTGGATGTGTCAAGATTTGTAGTGAATGGCAAGCTCAAAACAAAACAAAACAAAAAGAACAAAAAACAAACAAATAAACAAAACAAAAAAGTGTACAAAAAAAATAAACTTGGTCCACAGTGACACATCTAGGAAATCACACGCTATTCTACAGTTCATGTATTCAGATTGAAAGGCCAACACTGATTTTAAGTGTTTGGTTTTTCAGTCAGTATTTTTTTTCAAGTACAGCAAAAAGCAAAAGGATGAACTTCTTACTGTTGAATCTTGCCAATTCCATTAACATTAACGGTGACCCTTTGAACTCATTGGACTAAGATACCAAAAGTGACATTGGAAGCCATATGTAGGACCCACAATACAAATGAGTTACCACTGTTAGAAAAATTGCAGACATAGAAATGTCAGCTGTATTATCCATACAGAAAAGCAATAAATAATAAAAAAAAAAAATCACCACTTAATAACTATGCATGTACTTCCACAGACTGTAAATCAGTGTAAAACAGTTGAAGTTTCTGTTCTCACTGAATTAATTTTAGTCAAATTCATTATGTGATTGCATCAAATCAAACCTTCAGTTAAGAAAAAAACCAAAAAAAAAATACATTTATCATAATGAAAATTGCCTTGACTTCAAGTTGGGGATAATTTTTTACAAATTACAGCTTTTGTAATCTATTGTGTAAGTAAGGTTTTTGACTAGTTCTGCTAGGCCAACAGATGAAATTAAGGCTACTTCTGTGTATAAATAAGAAGATTCACTTACACACAACATATTTAGATATTGAAAACAAATTGCACTCTAAAACAATAAAATCCATCCATAATAACATACCACTACTCACAAACTGCTTTTGTTTCGACCTCATTTCTAGTTTCACTTAAAGGAATACAGACTGTACATTAAAGAGTCCATAATAAAGAATCATGAGCAATAAACAAATGCTCTCACTTAAAATCTTCTGTCAACTTGAGCTCCCCTTGAATTTTTGTTGTTATTTTTATGTCTGCTCAATAAGTAAACTTAATTCTTCTTTATAAATGTGATCTGCTGAAAGAATAGGAAATTATTTACAATATAGTCTTGTAAACAAGAATACACAAAGTTATACTTGTTCTGTAGTTATAAGAAAGATTTTAAAAAAGAGACATATGGCCTTCATACTCTGTATATGCATGAGCTTTTTCTGGTACTTAACCAAGAATGTAAAAATTATTTAATTGTAATTCATAATAAATAATGGTCTTCTTTTATATACCTTGCCTTTTACTTAATAGTCCCATTTGTGCATGAAGAACTTAATAAAGGTCAGATCCCTATCATTTTGTTCTCTGTGCAAATGTGTATAAATAAATAGTTTCTTCCTAAGGAGTTTGTATTATAAATGTACACGGGAAAAATTTGTGCCTCCATACAGAATGACTTGTTCTTTTCAGCAAGAAAATATCAACACCACAAAACAGAAGTCTCAGTGTGCATGTTCTTCTCCCCAGCAAATGCAGTGATACTGAGAACATTATGGCTGCAACCTCTGCATTGAAGCCAACATGAAATCTAAAGATGAGAACACAGAAAGCAAATATGCCACAGAGCAGATCCTCAGGTGGTGCAAACTGTTTCTTTGCTGAAGTAACTGAAGTATGACATTTTTCATCAGCTGAGGTTCTGCCCCCATTATTTTGCAGCTTTTTGAATAGGAAGGCAAGCACTGATCACACTGGGAACAACTCTAATTGAATGTTTTTCTACTATTGAATACTCACTAGCACACAAAGCAAAACAGCGTTGAAGGGCAAAATATATTCCCCTTTCTTTTCATCAGGAATAGTAGATAGATTGCAGCAGATACATACAAATACTTTGATGGATGCTTTATGAGATTGCCACACCTAATAATAAAGAGTAAAGAAGCCTTAACCTTCGTGCAGCAGCATTTTTTAGTATGTGTTTATCTTAAAGCATGTGTAATCCACTGAAATCAACAGAATACTCCTGTGTTTAAAGGTGGGGGATATTGTTAGATGTTATGCTAAAATGGGTCTCATATAAGGTATCCGAAGAAGGTTTAGACACAACCTGGTTTTCCTCATTCCGTTTTAACCAGTTAGTTAAATTTCCACAGCATCACAGAGCAACACTGCTGTTCATTTTGTGTACACAGGTATGTAGGCAGATAGTTGAAGCTGAAAGAATAAACTGCAACTTATAATTGAGAAAAGAGACTAAATGTCCATTTGCAGGGCAAAATGGAGCTTTCCTATTAGCTTTACAGTTTCATTAAATGCATTCACCACAGTTGCAATTTTCCTTCATTGTTAATCAACATTGTAATGTATAAAATACATATTCAATATATAGAATTTTATGAATTATTATTAATTCCTAAATTCTTCTGAGATAAATGGTATAAATCTCCTTTAGGTATTCTTCCTTTTCTTTCTCTAAATCATACTTTTTGGCCAGTATCATTTGCAATGGTATGGTTCAGAGAAACATGTTTACAAAAACAACAGAAATTTTCAGGCTAGATCACAAAACCAGACTTTAATTAACTTTCTTTATCCCGTGTTGTTGATTAATATTCTATCAGTTAATATTCATGGATATCTTCTACCAAGATTTTTCAGTCTCAAGTGTTTCTTAGTATTGCAGCAGCAATTAAATGATGCTGGCGTTATTGTGTATGTAGATGCAGATGCAGATGTAGATAGAAATGTAGACATGTGTATATATATATTTCTTTTCTTCAGCCCTTGTTACTTCTGAAATTTAACTTGATTTCTTTTCTAGATGAGTAGGAGAGGAGGGAATAATCAATAAGTGATTTGAAAAGAAACATTTATATGCATATATTACATGGAGATATTTACTAGTATATTGATACGGTCTCTGCTCAGGGCTTACCAACCCCTGCAGCTGCAGAGGACATATTTCACCCCATATCTCTGAAATGTTGTTTATTACCACAAGGTAACTATCATTGCTCCACAGAAGCAAATATATATCAGCCATACAGAAATAGAAGTTATCACATTTGTAAAAATGGGGTTTTCTGAAGCTATTTTACTAACCATAAAAAAAGAAACACCATAGGGAAGAAAGTTTACATTTTGCTCAGTGCTAGCAATCATCATGGGGTAATAGTCCAAAGAATTGAACCCAGGCTGCCCTGTCTCTGGACGTGACTCTAGAAAACAAGCTAGAAGAGCCAACTTTCTTAACAGTTGAAATAGCTGGGTATATATCCCATGCCACTGCATGGATGTTTCAGATTTTTCCTGAACACCCACTGCCATATCTCAGAGGCTGCGACTTTTGCTACTAAAGGAACACCTTGCTTAATTTCCACTGTTTAATTTTTCTTTGATATCATTCTTTCAGAGCCAACTAAGGTCCCAGAGTCCACAGGGCAAGTCTGTGTGATACGAGTGACAGCTATAGAATCAACTCCTGATTTACAAGAATACCTTCCTTCCCCAGAGCTAGCGTTCTTCTTGTTTTACCATGACATTCAGGATCTCTTGAATGAAAGCAGTTTCCCACTTGAAACAAGATGTCCTTCATAAGGGATCTTCTCATTTCACTACAGCCAGCGTTTGGTGACCTTAAAGACTTGCTGCAAAGCCCATCTGTTTGTTGAAGCTTTCCCTTTAAAAAACCAGTAATTGGGTTGGCAGGACTGGTTAAAGTTACCTATGAGTAAAATTCATACCTGTTTTTTCAGTGGGAAAGATATTGCAGTAGATACAAAAGAAAAAGAAAATATTATTTATAGACTTCTTTAAACCTTCTTGATTTCTTTTTTCTTTCAATTTGTTTTGGGATTTTTTTTTCAGTTGTATTTATAGAGCATCAAATAAGCTCTATGAACAAATCTGAATTACCAAAAATCATCATTTTAGAACAGCTTTACAATGTCCACCCCAAAGTGTCTTTGTCTTTTTGCTTTTGCCTCTTTGTCTTAACCAAGAGGTCTTACTCTTCTTGAATAATCTAAATAAAAATCTTTCAGCTCTGGAATTTTGACTTAATATGACTTGACCCATCTGGTCATCATTGTGCTTCATCAAGGACTTCATCCCTATAGCAAATCAGGTACTCTGCTAGTCTTTTCCTGAGAAGCAAAAGTCTAAGCCACAATTTCGTGGCAAATGATAACAGGCAATGTATTTTTTAGTTTTGTGGGAAGAGTTTTTACTCATGTTTACAGCTTCCTATGATATATTAATTTTTTTCTTTCTTGGGCTTCTTGAATCCCTGGATAGTTTTACAGTCTTAAGGAAAAGACTGTCTCCTTGTATTTATTCTCAAGTATCAGTGAGCCATGTGAGAGTCAGTTTGGAAGGCTTTGTTCATCACAAGTGCTATTTTAATCTTCTATTAGTATTTTTGGGGAAGATAGCAGTTTTAATTTCACACCTACTTCTTTCCTATTGTTGTTTTCAATTCCAAGTTCAGCCAAGAAAAGTATCCCTTAAACAAATGTGTAATTTAATATCTCTCTTCGGTTTACTACATTCAGGCAAGGACCTACCCACTAAACCTAGACAGTGCACAAGAAAGGGAAATACATAGAAAACATGCAGCTAATTCTATAAGTTACTAGGTGCATATGTGGCTTATCTAGGTGGGATAAAATGGAGTTCAAGGATTCATTCATTAGTCTAAAAAGTGTTTTTATTTCCCTCTTTCTCTGCCCCCCCCCCCAGGTATGCTATTATACATGTTATTGGATGTTGTTAAACTTCAACCAGTGAGAAACCACTGGCACAACTGTCCTCTCTTTGAATACAAAAGTAAGACTTCTGTTGATTTTAGTGAGAGGAGGAAGATCAAACATTAAAAGTTGTATGATCCTCACTAAACAGTTTCACAAGGCCTTATCTGGCTGTTCTAGGTTTCATAACTTGGATGGTTTCATAATCAAGATTATTGTGTTGCTATATCATAATACTAATTTAAAATCCTTCAGAACTTTAGCTGTGTGAAGTTTACTCAAGTCCACTGTGAGTGGTAATGATGTCTTGTAATTATAGGACAGAAAAATAACTGAGTAACTGTGAATCAAGGAAACATCTTCAGCTGTTGAAATTATTGTGACTATGCTGAAAATCGAAGGAGTTGCAGGCTTTTACACCAAGTGAGAATATGTTTCCTTCGTAATGTTTTTCTAGTTTTGTTATGAAGTTTTTGTGTCATCTGTGGTCTGCCATTTGCTGTGTTCGATATCTTTAAATAGTTGACAGTACTTATTTCACAGAAATCTTTTGAAAATTAATTAACACTTGTAAGCTCATCTGAGAGAGAAAAGTGCAAACTATTATTCCTCATTACCCCATGAAGTATTTTCATCTGGTTCCCCAGTAACATTATATGGCTTCCTAATAACCTTCTCTACAGTGAAAGTCTGATTGTAAATCCTTACAGCTGCAATACATCTCAAAAGCTGTTTCAAGTAGAACCAATAGGAAGGAAAATCTTTCTAAAAAGAAATCATTATAATACATTTTTCCAATGAAAAAGCATTTTTAACTCAAAAGCAAGAAATTATTCATCAGTGTTAGGGAGTAAACTGAGATTTGGATGTTGCCTCCTATATAAGCAGCAGACAGTTCCAGAGTCAGAAAATGTAAAGTAGTTGATGTAGTTGATGCTGACATAGTCTGAAGAAATCATGTTTAAAAAAAAACAAAACACCAAAAACAGAGGATATAAAAACAATACAGAAAATATATCTAATTACCTATGCACTTACTGGTATTTCTTCCCTTCTTCCCCTATGGTAAAATACTTTTAATGTTTTGTGCAATTTCAGAATATTTTGTCTTTGGGCACTGTTGCAGTTATTGCCTCACTATTTAAAATAACAACCCACAAAAAATCTCTGAAATTACCATTTTATAGCAAAGCACCCTAGTCTGTAGAGGAGTTGAAGAAAGACTACTAGCTGTATGGAGGTTGTGCTACCATTTCCATATGTAGTTGTGATGCTAACTTTGCTTAGTGATGGTTTTAAAGTTTTTTTGGTTTTTTAAGACTGCACTGATAGGTAATTCTTATCTTGTCACTAGGCTGCCAAATTTTTATTATGATTTGATAAGTTATCCTCAGTTCCCGCCCTTCATTCACTAGTTGGCTTTCCTCTCTCAGTGATGCAGAGTGTTTTGCATTTTTCACAGTTCCCATAACTAGTGTCAGACTTTATTATCATAAGCACTATAGTTGCACTATAAGTACTCCACTGTGCATATCCATATAGTAGCAAGATGGCACAGCAAAAGTAGCTGCAGATTCCTTACTGCCTTGTGGCAAATCACTTCAGACCACTTCAGGAAGAAACACATCTGATGTTTGTTCATTTGATATTTACCATATGGACTTTGTGGGATCTAAAAAAAAGATTTAACCTGTTGGTCAGAGCCATGGGCACGTTATTAGTAATGGTTTTTCTTGACCAACCAGACACAGCAGACTTGAGGTCCTTCTTTACATAGGCCTGGCTGTTCAAAGAGAGACTATGCATATTCTTCTGTGTATCAAAGACATAGCTTTATTTTTGAACAGAATATATTTACTAAATAAGATATAATTACATGTGAGTTACAATTTTCTCTTTAGGTTTCTATTTTAGGTCTTCACAGTTTTCTGAAAGCTTTATATTTCATACCAACGTTTGTTAGGTATTATATAGCCTTGCATCTAAATCATTTTCAGAGAGTGTGAGTCAAATTATTTCCCTTATTATTTTCCCATTCTGATAAGGATAGAATAAGGGAATTAGGCAGAGTGTTAGAAATAAACTTCACTGCACTTAGAAGAAAATGCACAAGATTCTACAAGAACAGTGTGAGAAAGAGAACATTGCCTGGCAAGGCACCTGCTTAAGAAGACGTACCTTGACCAGAAGAGAAAAAAAAAAAACAACAAAAAAAGAAACCAACATTACCCTCCCCCACAAAAAGGATCACAGACCTCAGTATACTTTATATGAAGTTCTTTAATATGCAAGAAATACTTTTTTCCAGTATACCTCTGTAGAGGAATGAAGCTGTGTTAATTAGCATTAACAACATACAACTGTAGGTTGGTTTCAGGGGTGGTGGGTTGGCCAATGTAGATAAGGTGCAGCTGTGGCTGGTTCTGTTAAGTGGTTGAGAGCCAGTGAAGAGAGAGCAGCCAAGGAAAAGAGAGGAAGAAGCAAAGAGAAGAGAAAGAATGCACACTGAGGATGAGGAGAGATAAGGAGAAGGCAGCAGAGTACGAAGAGTATGTTGGTATGAGATGGTAAAAAGACCTTGTTGCAGCTTGATAGTTTGGAGAGTGCTGCGACATACCTCAACTTAAAATTTAAATCTAAATACCCTGTTGAGAAAGGACATATTCTGAAAGTCCATTGTTTGTCTAGTCACATAAAAAAAAATATTAAAAAAAAATAAACAAATCAAAAAATCTGAATTAATTTTTCTTCAGACTACTTTCCATTTAAAAAAAAAAAATAATGAAAAAAAACCCACCTTAGAATTGTAAGACAGCACAGGTTGGAAGGAATGTGGAAAGATCAATCATATGGTCCAAACCCTCTTGGAAAAGGGAGCTTACTCTATTATATGCTAAAAGCTTCTTGTATCATATGCAAAAAGGAGTGTTCTTTGAAATCTTTAGGTCTAAAGCAGACTGTAAGAAGGGTGCGCTGAAAGAGCATTTTCTGTAGCCCAGCAGAGAATTTCCTGCTTTTTCATATCTCGCAGTGCAATTGGGTTCAGCCATCTACTGAGGCCCTTCTAAAGACACATAGCTTGGATGGATGATTTATATGCATCACTCGCATTTAAAAACACAAATATATTCATCTTTCAATTCAGTTGCTTACACAGTGACATCTTGTACCATTTGAGAGTCCCTACGATATCTGAAGCAGCCACTTGGGACTTGTAACTATGATTCATGCATATCAGAAAATCTGTGCCCTCTTAAATGGAAAGTGGGGACATCTGAATGGAGTCTTTGAAACATGAGATCTTTATTGACATATTTGTATTTTCTTTTTTATACAGGAACAGAAAAGAAGCAAAAAAGAAAACACAACAAAACAGAAATCTGAGAATAAGATATAAACTGACTCTTGTGAGCCATGGGACGTATGTAATTCAGCTGCCATATGTAAATACCAATGTAAACCCAAAGTTAGTAATTTGATCTTATATATGTGTGCCATATTAGTTCACAATGCTTTGTTTGCTATTTTACTTTAAAAAAATATTATTATTGACCTTCTGGCTGCTCACTATCAAACTGAACTTCATTAGTTAAAAGGTGAAATCTAAATTCCTTCACACTCTTTTTTTCTGCTGCCGGGCCAGTTCTAGTTTCTGACTATTTGGATAAAGGCATTGACTTTTAAAAATCAAATACAGTATAGTAGTTGTGTGGTCGCTTCTTTCAAATGAGTCCAAATGGCCATTGGACACATATACACAGTTTTTTGAGTGTACCACTATGCCTTTCACATTAGTTTTCTAATTATTGTTGTTATGGTTAATTCTCTACATACATTGAGAAGTTTCAAATTTGACAAAAATACTTTGAAAAATTAATCTGCCATAAACCAAACTATTCAAATAATTTAAAACATGAAGAGAAAACCAGGATTATATAAGTGAAATAACTGCACTAAAAGCCTCTAAAGTTTACAAACCACTATAAATAGCCTGAATCTGCTTTAAAAAAAACATATTGTGGGTAAGAATTGAATAACAAAATGTACGTTACACCTAACTGGTATGTCCTAATTTTGAAATATTTATTTGTACTGCTTAGAAGAAATAAATAATTGTAATAATACTTGTTTTTATATCTTTTTATAGATTATTTTTAAACCAGCAAATAAGGTAAGTACATCCATGGGGTTTTTTTAACCTAAATTTTGAAAATTTGAATGTATTTATAATGGAGTTACATATTGTGAATTTCATCCAGCTTTTTGGCTGGCCTAACACCATTAAAATCAAGACAACTTCAACAAATCACATGGTTTGGAACCTATCTTGCCATTATAAATATGAAAATTAATAAAACACGGAGTACATAAAAAATTTTGATTTTATCTTCTTTATAATTTTTTCAGTCTAATAACTAGACATCTTTAGACTACTTTTAATCTATTTACTTTAAGGAAAATACATTTTTTACTAGTATATATAAATATACTAAAAATACATTTTTAGTAGTAAAGAGTTGGGAAACCTTCAGATGCCTTCATTCTCCTATCTTTTTTAAAAAACATACAAACTCCAGGTTATGTTACTATCCTGCTACTTAAAGAACTTCTGCTATGTTGCAGTAATGTTTTTCAGTCAGACCTAGAGATGGTCATTCACACTTTTGTTGTTTCAAGATTAGATTATTGCAATTCCCTATTGGCTGCTTGCCCAATAGAATGCTGCATAAATTCCAGCTGGTTCAGAAAATAGTTGCCGGTTTTCTCATGTAAAAGGGACAATCCAAGCATATTTCACCAGTTTTTAAATTTTTGCCCATATCACTGGTTATACAACATATCAATTATCAACTGGTCCTTCTCATTTTGCAGCAGAAACGTGACTTTGGCCTAATGCAATTTATCAATATTTTATTTTGAACCTATGTTTATGAAACAAGATTAGGTTATAGATTCAGGTTGTCTCCAGGTTATCTTATAAATTGTGGTGAGGTCCTATGCAGTATCAGTTGCACTATTTTTCCTACTTAAATGATGCTGAGGTTTTGTACAGATTTTTATATAGAACTACTCATCTGAGCCAGTGGAATGTCACTGGTTTTCACCAGCTGAGAATCTGGTCCTTGATATCAATACCCTTTTTAATTGCCTTTTGTGTTTAATCAAACTAATTACAAATTCAGAGAGCTTTGCCATTTTCTCTCAGGTTTATGTTCTAATGTGCACTTTGGACTGACACTCTGCAACTGAGTGGCTTCTGTTTGAGTTCATCGCAGAACAAATTCTCACAGATTAAAAATTAATTCAAAAGGGGGAAAAATGTTGACTTTTTCTCTTGTAGCTTACACTGCTTGACAAAGCTTGGCATTATTTTCAGCTTTTTGAAATTGAACAAAAACTCATTTCATATAAAAGGGATATCTGGAAAAACTAAATATGTTACTGAAATGGGAAAAAGGAAGATAGAGACACTCAGTAGTTAAGAAACACATTCATTCAAATAAATGTGGGTTCTCTTTTTAAAATGGGTGAAATGTGATTAAATTATTAGCCGATCTACCAAAATTAATAAATTACTAATTTCTTAAACTGCCTTTCTTACAACAGTCCCACATAGTGAAGAATTGGGTTTAATTCTATTTTGTTTCCTTTTCTATGAACAGGAGTGGATTAGCAGTAATTGTAGGGGAGAAACTGGTGTCCCCTCGAAACTTTGTTTCAGTGTATGCTGCATGGAGACAAGGCATTGCCACTGGGAGCAGCAGTTTATAAAATCCTGCAATTTGAAGGCTGCAGGTATTTCCAGAGCCAATTTTTCAAAAGCATTGAGCTTCCTAGCAGAGGTGACTGGTGTGGTTTCCAGAAACCCTTAAAGTTGTTAAGGACAGCTTACAGAAAGGAACGGAAAAGCTTGTCTGTACTCCTGAAACTATCCATCCCAGGAAATAATCTCCACCTCTAAGTCAAATTATTTGGAATGGCTCACGTTTGCATGGCTCTACCATGGGGCCTTCTAGGACGGGCATGTTACATTCACAGCCTTGCACATCACAGGTTTCTTCTGAGTCCAGCATGCAGATGCTATGGCTTAATTATTTTTAAAATCTCTTCAGTACCTGCAGTTTCAGTTGTAATGATAGTAAGGACTGCATGGCCCTCAAAAGAGTAGCCAGTATAGGACTGAGTGCACTGAAGGTATGGCATGCCTTGCAGTGGGTGTGGAATTGTGCAAGGGTTTTGAGAAAGACAAGGCATGATATCTTACCTATCTCACTGTCCTAGTTGTTATGTCTTAGCTTCTGAGATAGTCGTATATGAGATAGTCGTATAATTCAGGACAGGATCTCTCTCTCCTTCTCTGGTTATTTATGTTTTTTTTTTTTTTTTGCTCGTTTTTGCTACTTGAAATAGGAGTGGTTGCCTACTCTGTATGTCTGATCCTCATATTGCTTTAAATTTCTATGGCTCCTTAAAACTGCCCTTTTCTTTGTGATGGTCTGCTTTTCTAAAATTACTTTGGAAAAAAATAATGAGAAGGGCACCATATAAGCACTTCATTTTGTTTGTGTTGTGATTAGCAAGGAAGGCTTTTCAGGAGAAGATTATACTTGTTTATTTAAAAACAGATTTTTGAAGACAAAAACTCAGCGATAAATTAAAATGACACTGTTACACAGTTCATTGAACACTATTACAATATCTTGCACTGCTGGTTTACAGAATCTCAGATGCTAAATGCATATTCAAAAGGGGACAAAGTAGATTGTTGCTTCTTGTCAACAAGGCAAGACGTAAGAAAATATACATAAGAAATGACACATATTGCTAATAGCATTCATTTCTCTAGGCAAATTACCAGTATCAAGAGTTTTATTTACATCCCATGAAACTCCCATTCCATTTAATATTTCACAATTAATTACACCATGTTCTGCTGTAGGATTATTATAGTGAATTTGAATTAGAAAAATTAGAAGGCTTTTCACTATTTCCTGAACACTGGCAATAGAGATTCTCTTATGTTGTACCCTGCTCGCAGGAAAGAAGAAATTTCTTTCTTTTTTTTTTTTTTTTTTCCCTGAGGAACAAGGCAAGGAGGGAGAGATGATGCATGACTATCTGTACATCTTTCTCAATAATTTAAACAAAAATGTGTTTTATTGCCAACGAAAGTAAAAAACAGAATTTCTACTAAAAGCTAATAAGTGTTACTTAATTAGGCAAAGGAAAATATTTAATTGAAGACATAAATTGAGAAAAAAACATGGAATGGAAATGATATGCTTACTACCACTAGAAACAGCAAAAGTGGTAAATACACAGTGCACTTTCTAAAATATTCTCTGTGTGCACGTACGTGCGCTACACACTGTGCAGACAATGCTACAAATACATGCTGGTTTTTTCTAGCATTCTGTAATGCTGAGTGTAAATATATTTATGTATAAATTGTATTATAGCATTTAATCAGATAGTAGTGATACGACTATTTAAGGGTAACATCCAAGATATGAATAAGTATGCAGAATATTTGTGATTGAAACAATGCTAACAATATGTCACTAAAACTACAAAAAGGAACAGATTTTGTATGTTTTCCATGGTGGAAATATGGTTTATCAAATATCAAAAATCCAGGTATGTTATGCTGAACAGATAGTTTGTTTTCCTGTGTTTGCAGGTTTTGATAGTTGAAGTACAACAGTTCTCTTCTGAACGGGCTGTAGCTACTGAGTTCCTTAATTAGATGACTATCTGCAAAATTTAAATTAAAATGTTACCTTTAAACTTGTTTCTGCAATCCAAAATAAATTTTAATTTAATTTATTTTCTGTGTCCTTCAATAAATTAGGGTACTAGCGTAGTGCAGTAGGAAACAGTAAAGGAGACATTGGCTCTGTCTTCTTGTTGCATTTTCAAAGTACTTATTTTGTATATGTTCTGAGTTACTTTTCGTTCTTCCTAAAATAAATTCTCAAATTCAGGTTCTTTTATGAAGTTCAATAAGGAAGAAGTAAGGCTTCAGACTTTGTCGAGGAAATCATACTAGATGACCACAGCGGTGTTTTTAGCCTTCCATGTCTTCATTTTTTGAAATACCAGAGACAATAAAAGTGGTTTTCAATTCAAATCACCTAAAATTGGACAGAAGACAGCTGTCTGTGTCTGAGCTAGAGATCCTTGGTTCTTGTATAGACAATGGAGAAAAAAAGGTGGGTTTCATGACGTTTCAGGACAATTCATCTTGTTTAGAAATGCCTAATTCTCTACATTGACTGTAAAGAATTGTAGGGTCACTAATTCAAACATCAGCATCCACGTTGTAGAGATTCACATTTACATTTTCTCACTTTAACCCCTATAAAACCTGTAAAACTATTAAGATGTAAATAGCAATATTAGAATTTGAACTTCTGGAGTGCTCTTGTACTTTCATCTGATTAACTGCTTTCAGAGAAACACACATGGGCATACACAGAATACTGTATCACAGACCCTTATTTACCTGTTACTCCAGCTACCTGAAATTGAGGAATTCATGCTTACAATGGTAATCACTATTTAGCCTCACTTAAGAAATACAAATGTATATATCGGCATATATATATATATGTGTGTGTCATATATATATACACACATATATACATGTATATATACACAAACCAAAAACTATAATTGTTCCTATGCTTTGGATCATTTTTCTTCAAGGCATAGAAAATATTGACACTATACGTGTGCCTGTAGCACTATCTCATTTGCAGTCACAGGTAATGTATATGGCACTTGCCTGGTTTTATTGTCTTACCTTTTTTTCCTCAGGTTTACATCCTCAAAAGAGCACTGTAGTTTGAGTTTTGTACTTAAGTCTTCATTTACCTTCATGCTTCATAGGAGTTTGATTTTTTTTTCTTTTCAGGTAACCTGATTAAATTAATGAACATGAATTCTTTCAGGTGAATATTAAGGAACTGCCTTCCTCTTGCAATACCATGAGTGATTGATTAAAGTAGTCAAAGAACAATTTATTATGCATACATTTTGTTGTTGAATTGGTCAGTTTCAGAGCTTGGCAAAATGCACTGAAATTATATATACATTATGCTGATGAGAGACTCATTTTTATTTGCACATAACACAATACCTGCAATTTTACCATGTGGCACTTAAATACTTGATGTTATTCCATTTTTTCCACTCTCTCATTCTGTGGAAATTATAATATTAATTTTTACTATCTAACAAATCATTCAAGAAAAGACCATAGAAACCAGTATCAACAGTTCATAACAGTTTTATCTCCTATGACATATGTTACCCTCAGTCTTATAGTATTAATTTCACTCTAATTATCATTGTTCAGAATGGCATGGGAATACTCATTATGTAGCTGTTAAATTACAGTCAGCAATCTCACAAATATAATAAAGTATCTGCTGGATCAATATCAGAACTATTAGCCAAACAGAGAATGAAATAGCACTGATTTTCTCTATGAGAAACAATAAAGGATCTTGTATCAGAAAAACACTTTTTTTTTCTTTAAATATTATAGTTTGGCTGAAAATGAAGCGGACGCCCACCCCCACCCCCACCCCCCAAGAACTTCTAAAACATAAATGGAAGCAAAACACAGTGTCCCAAATTTGTAGAACTATTCAAACATGTATGTCATGTATGTCTATTGAATGGAAATTGATAATATTTTCTTCTCATTTTTCAGATGTGCCTCTTTGAAATGCAATGAATGACATAGATGTTATTTAAACTTCATTTGACTGGTAACAATAAAAAGTTTCAAGCTGTGACATATCTAAATCATCAGTCTGTACATACAATTGTATGATTTTGTAAAAAGATATAGATGCATTTTTATTATACCACACCTCATATAATAAAAATAACTGCAACTATTCTCAGCTAGTGTGAAGCAGCAGTGAGCATTTGAAGACAAGTAACCATCATCACCAGTTTGGGTTCTGACCAGCTGTACTCAATGTGGTTCACATATATCCATTTCTTTCTGCCTCTGCCTCTATCTCTGTGTCTGTCTCTGTCTGGGGGGCAATCAGGAAAGTAGTAACTTTTGATTAATGAAATTTCTCACATCCAGAAATAATATAAACAAATAAAAATCACTTTTAAAACACTTATTTTACATTAGATATCAACATTAGAGGAAGGAAGGAAGGAAAGGAAGGAAGATCAGAATATAGCTTTGAGACCAGAATTTTCATAGCCAGTCTGGAACCTGGATATCTTAATTTTCCTGCATATAATGAAATACTCATGGGTCAGTCACAGATGATAAATCTTCAACACACACATAACAGAATGTCAGTTCAGGATATTTCCTCCCCCCACCCTGTTAATAACACAGAAAAAGAAAGCTTTCTTGATAGAGGGGTGAGGTGTTTTGCTTATTTTATCCCCAAAGAGATAGTGAATTAAAAGTGAGTTTAAAGAAATTTGTTCAGCTCTGGAATATTTACTATTTTCCATCTCACAATTAAATAATATATAGGCCTATAACTGAAATGATGCCAGGTGCCTGTCATCTTGCACTAGGAAACCTAATCCCATACTTACCTTTAATTGCTCTCTGAAACATATTATTTTCAACATTCTAAACTAGGTCTTCTCTGCCCAAGGTAGCTAATTAAAAAGTATCTAGATACTGCATATGCACTGAAGACTATTGAATAATACATGAAGATTGACTGAAGTCAATTTCTTTACATTTTTATCTTTTATTCATTAGGAATTTTCAGAAAAAAAACAGGGTTTGCTAAGGCAAAAATAACATGCCACCATACTTACAGTGTTTCAACACAGTTTAAAATGTTGTGAAGTAGCAGTGGTTTGCTCTGAATATCCAGAAAGCTGAAAAACACGCTACGAAACATTTGTATTAGTTGTACCAGCTACTGGACACATACTTGTCTGCATTACGGTACATTGAGCTTTTTACCAACGCTATTAGCTGTCTTTGTTGTATATTCCTTCACAATGCAAATAACTTCTACAAAAAGGAATTAATAGAAGTACAATAGGGATAATTTTGGCTTAATTTTAGGGATGAAGTTGGTGTTTGTTTTGGGGGTTTTTGGGACAAAGAACCTTAGGTTTTTTAAGAGCCTCTTCATCAATTTTGCTGCGGTTTATGCCTTTCAGCTGTTAGTATTTTGAAGACATTGCTGTTGACATTAAGGCTCTTGATTAGCTGAGCCTAGTCAACAGAAAGGGGTTTCACTTGTTTGGAAACACCTTGTGAAAGGCTCCAAATTTAAGCACATTTATTTCTTGTACACCATATATCTAAAATTCTCACCTTTCAGAGGGCCAATTTATGCTTCCTATTCTGCACCCACAGAGACCTCAGCCTTCCTGCATTTAAGAGAGGTGAGCCACAGCAATGCATTTTAGCATTAAGCAGCAAACACTAAATTCACCCTTTTGGATATATTTAGTGTCTTCTGAGCCAGGTTAATGGATTGTTGAAGGACATTTCACATTATATTTCCAGAATTTTTTTTAAGTTAACTATTTGTTGAACACTGCCAAAAAGAGACTGTGCTTTAACCGGAGGTAGAGGTTCTGGATTGATCAGTGCCTGTAATGAATGAAAATGTAATGAATATGGAACAAACTTATTGTCTGCTGTGATTTCCAGAAAGTTTCCAGACAGAGCGGTATGAGAGGGAAGGCCAGGAGATTAGCGTTACTTAGGTCAGTGTTAGTGTGCTTTCTGAGCTAGGACTCAGCCTTGGAAACGAAGCACACTTTTGAAAACTCTCTTAGATGTTGACGGCACAGTCTTCACTACGTGAAAGTTTCTGTATGACATCTTAGAGCTAAGGAATATGGAAGAAACTATTAGACACAAAGAGTGTATCTCTAAGTATTGTAACTGCCTGGCATAAACTTTTATTTGGGAAGCTTTGAAATGACACTCTTCTCCAAATACAGCTATTTATTACTTATGCTGACATTGCAAGCACCCCTCTAAACAGTAGATTCACATCACAGCATCGAAATTTAAGGCCTTTAGAGCAATGAACTGGTCATTAAATAAAATCAGCTGTATTAATTACCAAATAAAATTGAGACATATTTCAAAAATGATGACACATTGCAACCTGTATTGCAGAAGACAATTACGTAACAGAAGAGTTAAGTTACTGAGCACAAATGTATTTTTCAGTGTCTTATAGTGGTTCTGTAACAGACATGGTGAACTTGGAGGATGAATAGACAATCCTGATTTTCACTTATATTAAAGGAATTTGTCTAAAATTATGGGCTTCCAATTTGTGTCTGAGTCTCAGTGTTTTGAAATATAGACCTGAAAAATATATACTGGTGTTAGATATATGACATCTGGATTTTTCCACACATAATTGCATCCCGTAGAAACTAAAGCCAACCAGCCAACCAACCAAAACTGTACAGAAAGAATATTTGTATTTTATGAGATTAAATCACAGCTTATTAGAGCATTACTGTCAAACTTTCAAAGGCAAAGGAGATGTCCTAGGAGGAAATTTATTGTGAGTGAGCATGAGGAAATAAAGCTAAATCTTTCACCAAACTTCTGCCACCATAGTAATAATTCCTTTTTTATATGCTTTCAGGAAAGGACTATAACTGTTTAAGAAAGTTGTTCTTGCACCTTCGAAGTATTTTTTATGTTAATTTGATTTTTCCACCCACTTCTTTTAACCTTAGTCAATCAGTCTTAATCAGGTCATTATGCACCATTCCATTTCATAAAATGTTTAATATTTTCTGCTGACACACATGACACAGTGCATTGACCAAGGCTGACAGTTAAAAAGTGCTTCTTGTTTGGTTGTTTGATTCTTTGTTTTCTTGGGCCTCAGACAGGAAAACTCATTTGCAAAAAAATTACATGCTTTTTGTAAAATACAGTTATTTCTATCTTTTCCCATGGAATAACTGTTTTCCTAGAAGTAAAAACATGGAAAAAGTCTGCTACATCAGTTCATCAATCTCACTTCCAGGACAATATTGATCTCTAGCACTGACTTTTCTCTATTTTTGATGTCTAGTTTTAAAGGTGAAAAATTATGAGAAATTTCAGCTTTTGCACAAAACAGAGGTTCATGTATCTTTTTGTCAAGAAGTCTTCTTTTGAAAGGTCAGTCTACATTTTCATAAATTGAATTTCAAGCTTAAATTATAGAGATATAGAGGGAGATAGACTGGTGGAACCACTCTTTACCATCACTGAGACCAATGCACTGCATGGACATGTCACAAGAAGTGGAGGCTCCCCTGCCTACTCGCCACCAGGTAGATGGAGGAGTCCTAAGTGACAGGGAGGAATGGAGATAGATCCCTGCTTGCATCAGCAGGCAAATCACCCCCCGGCCTACTTCACTTTCCCAGGTACCCCTATACAGTGTGTATGTAGCTCTGGAACCTGAAGGCCAGGAAAATGATGATGTGGATGAAAGCCTGTGCAGGCTGGAGGAGTTGTCAGTCTACCCCGTGCATCACACCAGCTCTGCTAGGAACAAAATAAAGGTGGTTGTCATCAGCAATTCCACTCTGAGAGGAACAGGTGGCCTGATATGCTGACTGGACCCAACCCATAGGGAACCTGCAGCCCCCCTAGGGTCCAGGTAAGGGATGTTACTAGAAAATTCCCTTGTCTGGTACAGCCCTCTGACTGCTGCCCATTACTGGTCTTCCAAGTCGACAATGGTGAACTCCAAATGACAAGAAGTCTGAGGGCAATCAAGAGATACATCATGGCCTTGCAGTTACTGGTTGAGGGATCAGGAGCACAAGCAGTGTCTTCTTCTAACCTTCCAGTTGCAGGCAACGATGGTGCACATAATTGGAAGATCACACAGACCTTTACCTGCCTCCAGGCCTGATGTCAACAGTTAAATTTTGGGGGTTTTGAACATGGATCAATTTACATGGCAGCAGGCCCGCTGGCAACAGGTGGGGCTCACCTGTCTCAAAGGGGGAAAAGCATCCTAGATCAGGGGTTAGCAGGCTCATGAAGAGAGTTTTAAACTAGATTCAAAGGGTAACAGAATAAAACCAAGCTCCTCATTACAGATGAGCCTGGTGCTGGTGTGCCAGAGCTGGAGATGAGATCAGAAACACAGCAGAAGTTTATCTGTGCTGATGCCAGAAACACGGGCAGCAAACAAGAGGAGCTGGAAGCCATCGTGGAGCAGTTAGAATATGACATAACTGCCATCATGGAAACATGGTGGGATAAGCTGCATGACTGGCGTGCTGCAATGTATACAATGGATAACTATAAACTTTTCAGAAGGGGTAGGCAAGGAAGGAGAGGTGATGGGGTGGCTCTGTACATCAGGGAATGTTTTGACTGCCTATAGCTGAATGATGGTGACAGTAGGGTGGAGTGTTTATGGGTAAGGATCAAGGGGAGGGCCAACAAGGCAGATATCCTGGTAGGAGTCTGTTATAGGCCACCCAACCAGGATAACGAGGCAGATGAAACATTCTAAAAACAGCTGGGAGAAGTCTCAAGATCACTAGCCTTGTGGGGAACTTCAACATATTGGATGTCCACTATAAAGACAACACAGCAGATAGGAAACGGTCTAGGAGGTTCCTGGAGTGTGTGGAAGGTAACTTCCTGACACAGCTGGTCAGTGAGCCAACCAGGGGAGATGCCCGACTGGACCTATTGTTTACAAACAGGGAAGGACAGGTGGGTGATGTGGTGGTCGGAGGACATCTTGGGCATAGTAATCATGAGATGATAAAGTTATCGATTCTCAGAGAAGTAAGGAGCTTCCTTGCACTTCCAGAGGGATGACTTTGGCCTGTTTAAGAGCTTGGTTGACAGAGTCACTTGGGATATAGTTCTGAAGGGCTAAAATATCCAGGAAGGCTGGACATTCTTCAAGAAGGAAGTCTTAAAAGTGCAGGAGCAGGCTGTGCCCATGTGCCAAAAGACGAGCTGGTGGGGAAGTCTAGCCTGGTTGAACAGAGAGCTTTGGTTGGAGCTCAGGGGAAAAGGAAGAGTCTACCACCTTTGGAAGAAGGGGTAGGCAACTCTGGAGGACTATAAGGATATCATGAGGTTATGCAGGGAGATTAGTGAGGCGAAAGCCTAGTCAGAACTCAGGTTGGCCACTGCCATAAAAGATACTGAGGGAGCTGGTGGAGGAGCTCACCCAGCCACTCTCCATAATTTCTGAACAGTCCTGGGAAGCTGGGGAAGTCCCAGAAGACTGGTGACACCCACCTACAAGAAGGGCAGGAAGGAGGGTCCCAGATGCTACAGACCAGTCAGCCTGACCTCAATGCCAAGAAAGGTTATGGAGCAGATCATCATGAGCACCATCATGTGGCATATGCAGGACACCTTGGGGATCAGGCCCAGCCAGCAGGGGTTTATGAAGGGGAGGTCCTTGATGAACCTGATCTCTTTCTGTGGGAAGATGACCCACCTAGTGGATGAGGGAAAGGCTGTAGGTGTTGTCTACCTCAAACTTAGTAAAGCCTTTAACACCATCTACCACAGCATTCTCCTGGAGGAACTGGCTGCTCATGGCCTGGACAGGGATACTTTATGCTGGGTTAAAAGCTGCCTGGGCAGCCGAGCCCAGAGAGTGTTAGTGAATAGAGTTACATCTGGCTGGTGACTGGTCACAAGTGGTGCTCCCCAGGGCTCAGTATTGGGGCCAGCCCTGATTAATATCTTCATCAGTGATCTGGATGAGGGGATTGAGTGCACCCTCACTAAGCTGGGTGGGAGTGTTGATCTGCTTGAGGACAGGAAGGCTCTGCAGAGGGATCTGGACAGGCTGGACCAATGAGCCAAGGCCAATTCTATGAGGTTCTATGAGGAGAAGTGCCAGGTCTTGCACTTGGGTCACAACAACCCCATGCAACGCTACAGGCCTGGGGAAGAGTGGATAGACAGCTGCCTGGCAGAAAAGGACCTGGGTGTGCTAGTTGATGGCCATCTGAATATGAGCCAGCAGTGTGCCCAGGTGGCACACTGGTGAGGCTGAACATCGAATGCTGTGTTCAGTTTTGGGCCACTCACTTCAAGAGAGACATTGAGGTGCTGGAGCATTTCCAGAGAAGGGCAACGAAGCTGGTGAAGGGCCTAGAGGACAAGTCTTAGGAGAGTGGCTGAGGGAGTTGTTTAGTCTGGAGAGGAGGACACTCAGGGCAGACTTTATTGCTCTCTACAACTACCTGAAAGGAGGTTGTAGGCAGGTGGGGGTAGGTCTCTTCTCCCAGATGTCAAGCAAGAGGACAAGAGGAAATGGCCTCAAGTTTTAGCAGGGAAGGTTTAGATTGGATGTTGGGAAAAAAAATCACTGAAAGAGTGGTGAAATATTGGAACAGGCTGCCCAGGGTGGTGGTGGAATCACCATCCCTGGAGGTGTTTAAAAAATGCATAGATGAGGTGTTTAGGGACATGGTTTAGTGATGGACTTGGCAGTTCTGAGTTAATGGTTGGACTTGATGATCTAAAATGTCTTTTCTAACCTAAAAGATTCTATGATTCTGTTATTCTGTGATATGCCTATACCTGTCATGCTTATACACTTCAAATGTTAATACACAGACCCAGTGTTCTCCACTTAATATCTGTTCCTTGCTCCATAAAGTTAGTAGACCATTGTGGGTTTTTTTCCATTAATGTACGTAGGAATGAAGCACTTGCTAGTCTTTATTCTCAATGTCATAACCAGGTTTACCTTTTCATAGAAGGGTACATTTTCTAGTCATGTAGATATTTTGTGGATGTTACTGATGTTCGTTTGGTTTTCACTTCTGATATTCAACCCTAGCAGGTATCCTAGAAATAAATATTTGAACTGTGGTTTTCTATCCCTTAATTTCTGCTGGGCTACTTCAGAATTTGTAATAGAACCTTGTGATCCTGAAGCTTCTTCAGCATTTGCACATTTCTATTATAAAGCCAAAAAACAACCCATCATTTCTTTTGGTCATTTCTTACAGCTAACTCACGCCTAGTCTGATGTCAGCAATTCTAATCTTTCAATATTTCTTTTTACAAAACTTTTTTCTAGAAAATTTGTTGCATTCTGAGATGCTTCCACCTGCATTCTGTTCTATAATCTTCTGCTATTGTTTGTATGTCTATTCTCACTTGCAATGATATTCTCTCCAATTATGTTGTTATTTATGTTAAAAGGAATTGTGCAAAAACTGCAGGAAACTGCTAAAACAAACTAACATAAATGTAAAAGATCATGGTAGGTTGGTTTGTTGTTTTTTTTTTCTTTTCTCTGCATGTGATGACTCATTCCTATGTCTATAGACTACAATTGATGCAGACTAATTTAACATACATAAAATTGACATACATATCACTAACTACCTGGGTAAGTTAGTCATCTATTCTGCTTGTACCATCAACTGAGACAAGCATGTCAGAAAAAGAAATGAATCTTTTTTAAGGTACATGTCTAATTATAGTTGTTTTCTGTAGGTATCAATCTTTCTCCATTCATTTACACAGGAAATGTATATAACTAGTTTAGACAAAATACCTGAATTTTAAATGATAAAGTTAGGTGTGTTGAATCTCACACATAGTTGATATAAAGTGGCGGTTTCAGGCTATTGTTGGGCAAGTTTCTGCACCAGTCTGAATATAATTGTGTTAACAACAAACAGGAGGAACAGCAAACAATAAAATTCTATTAGGTCTGTAGAAAAACTGGAGAGAAACCATTTTGTTATTCTGTCTCGGTTTATGCCCCTAAAGTTAAAAATATAATTTGTTAACCTTACACATCACAAATAAAACATTCATGGTCCTTTTTAATTTAAGAAATACTGGAAACAGGAAGTCACGTTAATAAATAAAACCAATCTGCATTGGACTACTTGGAATAGTACTGGGAACACTATAGATTTGAGCAGGCCCCAGGTTTTGGCACATACGGTTAATATTGTCTATCTTTGGAAATCCATACATAAATTGACTTCAATTTCCTTACAAATTTTGTTAGTTAAGTGTTGGAAATTAACAGACCATTAGCTGGACATCTTTTCTGCCAAGTCCAAGAAGGCTGATAAGATACCCTAGTTATGTGTCCTACATTACATGTCAGATCAGAAGAAACAAGACTGACTTATTTTGGGTTTCAGAGAACACATCTACTTTACTTTAAAACTCCAATCCACTTTGTGTCCTTGGACTAAGCATTCAACAGAGACATGTGATGATGGCTGATATATTTAGATACTGTTGAGATGAAACTTCTAAAATTCTATTAAGGAAAACTATTATTTATTAGCATAACCCTAACCATGAGCAATTATGATGGTCATTACAATGTGAGCGGTGTTATAAATATGTAAGTAATGCAGAGTGTTTTTTAAATACTGTAGAGAGCCATTATGTAAATGGTCAAGCTATACGATAAATTCTGCATTCTTTCAAGTCTCTAAATCAAGATATTACATCATTCTAAAAGATATTCCAAAGTCATTAGTTTGCTGACAGAAAAAAATTCAATGAAATTTTGTACAGATTACCTTACCATAATCGTGCCTTTGGCCTGAAAACATAAAATTCTAAGGAAACCGTCTTTAGGTTAAAAAAAAAAAAAAAAAGTCACAAAACAAACAAATCCAAAACCCATCAAAACCACCTTATTATTTCAGAAGAGTTGTATTTAAAGAGCAATTAAGTCATTTTTTGAACTTCAATTAGTGTCCCAAAGAATGAATGAAAAAACCAGAAACAAAATCTGAATAAAGTTGTCAGTTGTCCTGGATTCCATTCTTGCTTCTGACACATAGCACAGGACTCATATTATCTTACTTTAGACATTTAAATAGATACCTGTTTCTGAACTTAGACTTCCTTTACAGCTAATGGAAAAATGTAGAACTTGTGAATGGAAATAATTTGATCCAACATCTATATTTACTCAGATGAATAACACCTTAAGAAACACCTATTTCTCTACACAGGGGAGGGAGCCATGAGTGACTAGCTGGGATATCCGTCCTGACTGTGTAGATATCTAAAATGAGATAAGATTTGTCCTACTCAGTATGATTTGTGCAAGGTGATTAGAAACATATTTAGTTTCATGTAAAAATATCTGTAAAATGACTATTGAAGTTTGTGCTCAAAATTACATTGTGAGGATTCTTGAATGCATATTGTGAAGTGGTTTACAGTCACTTAAGGATATGAATTTTTTTTCTTTATACTGATTATACTGAGTTCTGTTCCTTTTTACTGAATTTGCTGAAATATTTGTTTTCCAGAAGTTATTACTAAGTAAGTAACTTACTATGTAAGGCATACACTAAATTTGACATTTTTGATATATTGTTTGCATTTCTTATTTTTTTGACTGTCTTACTCTTAGACTTACACCTAAGCTCACAAATCCTTTGTACGCATGATTAGTTTCATTAGCTGATTTGGGAAAGTCATGCACATGTTCCCTTTTTCTCTGCTGCTTTAAATAAAAAGTTCAGGTAAGAAAGATTATAATAACATTTATGTATTTTTAAAAAATTATTTGCATGTATTTTTTTAAATATGAATATTGCATCGTATATAGATTTTAGCTAATGATGATGCACAGTGTTCAGTTCTCAGCATAATTGTATTATATGAAATACTGATGCATTGATGTATACAGATTGTATTCTAGGCAAACAAGAAAAAAGTTTAATTAAGCACTAAATATGTTTTGGAATGATACCTGTTTACTTTCAGATTTCATTTACAGATACAGTAGTTATGTTTTTGTTCATACAGTAGTGAAATATTATTCCATAAATTATAGTGCAATACTAGAGCAGAGGTAGGCTGTAAGTCACATCTAATTTATTCACACTGCTAACATCTAGGAAACCTAATGATGCCAGTGATGTCTCTGGTTTTCACCAACTTTTTTTACTAGTCTTTGCAGCAGCAACATGATCTCACATTTACAAATATGGAAGGGAATAATAAATCACATTTAAAAATAGTCCAAAATACAAATGAAAATTGTAACTGATATAACAGCAGAAAGAAGGGTTTTGCAGCTCAAGTAAGCGATCATTCTCTTTATCTAACTTACTTAAGAATCATCACGCATAAAACGTGTTGTTGGTAACTAAATGAGCCATTTTTGATGTCTGATTAAAAAGCATGGTGGATGTAGTGCTATAGATATTTTAGGCTCTGTAGATCTCTCTCATTAGCATTTGACTGTGATCTGTCAACACATCCTGTATAACCAGGTAAAGCTTTTACATATGACAATATAGGTGTGCAGACAGATAGATCGATCAATTGATCAATCGATCATAGAGAGGTGTGTATGTTTGTGTGTGCATACATGTATGTGTGTGTTTATACATATCCCAATATAGAGATATCAAAAAGAACCCTCTTTACTGGTTAAAAATCTATCAAGAATGTGAGATTTGATTAAAGTCAAACTGCCAGAGTCTGTGCAACTATGCAATAATATATCATGTGTATGTACCGCTAATGTCAAATGGGTAGATAAAATGTTTTTTTTTTCAATATTTAGTCCAAAAGGACCTAATGGCACTCCCAAAAGTGCTCAAAAAGCTTCTTCTCAAACTGTATTTGAATTCTGTCAGTCAATAAAAGTTATATTCTGAACTTATTCCCTTCTTTCCTTATTTAAATCTGAGTTCTGACTAGATGTTTAGCAGCTGCAATATCAATATTTTCTCTAATGACCTGGAAATTTAAAAGGTTTTTAATAGCTGTAGAAAAATATCTCTGCCTTACCTTCAAGAATGAAAAGCACCACAGAAAAAACACAGGAACCAAATGAACTAAAACCTGACACATTTTATTTAACTTGTTGATGGTGGTTTTATTTTTTGAGTGCCTCAGAATTAGCTTTGAATGCACTAAAAATTTTCAGGCTTCTTTAAAGTGAGAATCCATATCCATTTGGTAATTTATCCATATTGTTCCTAGCCCATAAAGTTATATAGCCCTTTACATTTCCACATGCATTCTCCCTGCAGTTTTCCTATCTTCAGATTTTGTTGTCACAGTCACCTACTGCTCCTGAATTTAAAAGGTGTGTTCCATATATATTACTTTTATCATTACAGGACATCTAAGACCAATATATATGATTTGTGCACACTGTTGTATGTAGAACAAATCACAGTCATCCCAATGGACTGCAGAAATTATTTCCATAAAATTTTGCCAGCTACCAGAAAGACTTGAATGAACTTTAGACTTCTTTGTGATTATCCTATTGTCCATGAGTAAATGGATTAGATAAAGTTGCAAAAAGAAGACTTTGAATATAAGTATTGACATTATGAATTTTATTCTGCTTTTCCTGAAGACAAAATGCTAAGCGGAACCCATCAAGTTGGAATATTAAGTTAAGGACATGATGTGACATATGCTGACACCAGTATGTTTGATTACCTCTGTCAAATATCTACATACATGGTTATTGCCATTGTCACATACAAACCATTTAACTGTAAGATATAAGATGTAAAGTTCAAGTTATTGTTATATCTTAATCCAAATTTATTTTATCGGTATCTTTTGGAGACAGAGAAAGAACAAATACAGAAGGAAATGCAAAGTATTTCTGATTGTATTCTTTTTATTTATTTATTCAAATGTAATACAAAGAAGCAGAAATTAGTTTAAATAGGGATTTTGCAGGGGTTATTTTTGTTAAAAATATTTTATTTTACTTTGACATTAATTTTGTGTGTATGAAAAGCTCATTTCTACTGTTGAATTTTTTATAAAAGCAATGAAAAGGTTGGTTGTAGTGGTATTTTTCATGGGTTTTTTACAGCAGGTGAACAATAATTACATTTCCAGCTGTGCCATTTTTCTTTTCCTTGATCATACTGAAGTTGCTTTATGAGTAGTTCCATCATTTTTAGAAATATTGCTTAATACTGAATACCATTCACACTGACCCATGAAGTAACAGATGGTTATAACTCCTACCTGCAAAAAATATTAAAATATAGGTAGGTCAGTTATAGTGAAATTTCCAGTAAGGCTTTTCAAGCGTAAAATTTCAGACACTCTAAAATCTGTTTACATTTATCTAGGAATGGTAGTCCAGATCATCTTACTACAACAATGCCTAAAAGTTCCAGGTCACATCTGCAGTGTTAAATGCTCTGTTTCAAGAAGTAATTCCTGGCCTTCAGTGCCAAGTGAGACTGCATGACGTACATCCATGCTGCTAGCCACCTCCACAGCTGGCTGAACATACATAGCAGATGGTCGCAGGTTTTCTGTTGGATGCAAGGCCCTAATCTGTATATATTTGGGTTGCAGAAATGAGGAGATGAAAACAAAATGTCTGAAATTACATGAGGACCATGTTGCAGGTCACTAGAATTTCTACTGCCTGAAACTGTGGATCTACAGCACATGCCATGGCATACAACCAAAAGGCATTTTTGGTTCCTTGCAAACACTAATTGACATGCTAAACTTAAACTGGAAGCCTGAGTAGGGAGAAAGGAACCAGACCTTGTGTAGTGTCATGCTTAAAGCTTCTTGAGAGAGTTGTTGAATTAAACATATTCTACACATGGGCTTTGCTTCAGAGGGAACCAGCTGGTTTATTTCAAAACAGACTTTAGTTTTCATCCTTGTTCAATCACGTAAGAAAAATGGTTTACACTTCAAAACCAGATGCCCATCCACTAGGGTTTAACGCTAAAATTACCTTCTCCTTTTCCAGCAAGCATCAGTTTCCTGAAGAGATTTTAACATTACTGAGCTTCAGAGGAAAGAGCTAAAATACACTTTTAACTATACCAATATTTTATACTTCCTAACTTTACAAAGAGTCTTCTCAATGTAGATTTCCTTGATTACTCTTTAGAGGCATCTCTGCTGTTCAGAGGTTTACTATAAAGAAACTGGAGGAAACTTTGGCACATTATTTTGGGTAGATGTTTAGTATTTTCATGCTGCAGTACCTAAGTTAAATTTGTTTCCTCCACTAGTGACTAAAGGATCTATGACTTAAGCATGTTGTTCTCAGGAAAAAAAACTCACACTTTAAGACCAGAAATCTGTTTTATCCACAATCCCATCTCCTTATCTACAAGGAAAACAAAGTATTAGTATCACCCCAACAGGGGTGTTTCAAGGTCTTCATATGGTAGATAATGCTGAAAAACACAAGCAATTTCATAAAGCATTAACAGTCAAAATATATATTGGCCAAGAACAACTGAGATTAAAAAGAGTCCTTTGGGCTTTTTCTATGCAAAGGAGCAGCCATCTTTCTTTTAGATTAATGTAGGCAAGAACTTGTCTGCAACATTGCAGTTCTACTGGAAATTACATAGAGATATATATGTATGTATGCTAAGTTTATAAGATTTCCTAAGCTTAAGTATTGCCACTTTCCAGATCAATTTCTTCAAACAGTTCAAAAGCCTCCCTCCTTATTGGTGTAATATAGGATACTCCAAATCACTTTTCGATATTACAGACTGAGATTTTTATTTAAGCAACAAAAAACGATACCAGAATTAGAACATAGTAAAATATGATTATGTGTGGTCATATACATAGAGATTTCTTGCATGTAATAATAGAGATAATGGGGCATACTGCTGTATGCTAAAGTTTTTTTAAGAATTTGGATTTTTAAATATTAACAATTTTTTTCATTGACCTATACAAGCATTATGTAGTGTTGTGGTTTAACTGCAGCTGGCAGTTGAGCCCCACATAGATGCTCTCACTCACTCCACAGTGGGATGAGGGAGAGAATTGGAAGGGTCACAGTGGGAAAACTCATGGTTTGAGATAAAGACAGCTAAATAGGCAAAGCAAAAGCTGTGCACACAAAGAAAGCAAAACAAGGAATTCATTCACTACTTCCATCATCAGGCAGGTGTTCAGCCATCCCCAGGAGAACAGGGCTCCATCACGTGTAACGGATTCTTTGGAAGACAAGCACCATCACTCCAAACACAGCCCCTTCCTTCTTCTTCCCCCAGCTTTTATTGCTGAGCATGATGTCCTATGGTTTGGAATATCCCTTTGGTCAGCTGAGGTCAGCTGCTCTAGCTCTGTCCCCTTCTAATTTCTTGTGCACCCCCAGCCTACTTCTAGCGGGGCAGGGCAGGCCAGAAGAGGCCCTGGCTCTCTAAGCACTGCTCAGCAATAACAAAAACACCAGTGTGTTATCAGCATTGTTTTGGTGACAAATCCAAACCACAGCCCCACACAAGCCAATATGAAGAAAAGTAACTCTATCCGAGCCAAACCGAGGAAAAATACAGGAGATTTTCACTGGCTAGAATCCATCAGAATTCCTAATTACCCATGTAGAAGTTTCCTAATGTACAACACTATTCTGATGGCAATGGCAAAATAGTCAGTATTCATCAAATACATCACATTGTTAAAAAGGACGCTTCCCTTTTCTTATAACCACATTCAAAAAATCAGACTAAAGAAATTAAATATCCCCCCCACATTTTCCTTGCATAGCAATATACTACTAACAGAATAAGATATTTTACCATTATTTACACATTTTCTTTGAGTAAACAGGTGAGATATTTTAACACACAATATTTTTTTCCTCCAATATGAAAGAATGTGGAGTTAGTAATAAATTAGTTCCTAAAAACAATGACTGGATGAGTAACTTGTAACTGTCATGGGAAGAAAAATACCTCTGTAAATTCTAATAATTTGGTGAAAATAGCTAGCATATTAACAACATAGAAACCAAAATTCTTTGATATTTTCAGGTCTCTTCTTCAAGCCTTTAATAAGGATACTAAATATCAACATGCAGCAGAAGGCACATATATGCTATATAGTATATATTCTAGCTACTTTTTCAATTTATTTTGTATGTGGCTTTTAGGCCATATGGATTGTTTGTTGAATTTTAATTCACTACTCCATTTACTTCTTGTAAGGATAAAAGGAATGAATTATATGCACCTATATCAAACCAGTTCCTAAAGAATGCAATTATCTTCACACTAACTTAAAGCCACATGATTTTGGAAATGAAGGATTTTCTGTCACCTGCTTACAAACTGTCAATGAGATTGTGAAAAGGCAAGATGGTTAATGGCTCAATACAACTGTATTAAAGTTATATTTTTTTCCAGTTCAGACGTCAGTCACCATGGTCTAAATGATGAAGTGCCTTAGGAAGTATTTTCTATGCGGTAGTTATTATTCAATATTGTTTCCTTTTAATTTAATATCTAAACCAAATAAAGTTAATTGGAGAAACGGTGAGGAACAGTGAAGTTAAAATTGTGATGTGGTAATACAGATTTGTGTAAGGGGTAAGGGAACCCTGTGAACTCATGCCAAGCAATAAGTAAAACTGAAAGAGGCTTTGATTCACTCTGTAAATGAAGTGACAAGAAGAATGAAATGTAATGCTGACGATTATAAAGTGATGCACAAAGGGTTCAACATTCATAAGTCAGGAACAGAACAAATTCAACTGAACTGCAGCATGACCTCCAGGTGATCTTGGAGCTTTTGGAGACTTCTTCCTCTATATGTCTAGACATGCAAAGAAGTATTTTAAATGAGAAAACAAAGATAAAATAAACACAGCTAGATTAGTAGAACTTGGGAATTTTATTTCTTGTTAAATCAGAGCCATCTTAAGAACTTTACAGATTTTATACAAGTACAACTCTACAGGTGTGTACCTACTGTGGAAGCTACACTAAAGTAGCAGTGAAACATCAGAAGTAAAAGCTGCAAAAAATTGCCAGCTGAAATACAAATACAGAGGGAATGTTCATGGAATAAATTGTTTCATTGCTATTTTCACAAGAATAATTTCACATTTGCCTTTCTCACTCCAATAACCGTAACAGTAAAAAGGGTTGAATAGTGTACTGAGATCCTTAGACTTGCAAAAAAAAATGGAAAGCTGATTCAGAGACACAGGCTGCGGTTGGCTAGTCAGATCCAAGAAAGAAGAAAAAAAAACTATATTCAAATGTAAGCTATATTTATATTATATATAAACTTTATATTTAAATTTATTTAAATATAAACTATACTTAAATATAAGAACAGAAAATGAGCTCCAGAGATATTACAAAAAGAAGTTCTTAACAGAAAAAAAACCACACAAAGCCACATCCACAGTTATAATCATGTCTATCACCATTTCCTATAGTCATATGTTTTTATCTCAACAAGATGTTACTCAGTTCTCTAACTTAGCCTAGAAGTTCCCTGACTGTTTTCAAGTAGGAGAAATTATTTTGAATGTTAGTTCACTTTAGAAGTGTTTAAAATGGAATATTAGCAGGAAAAAATAATCTTTCCAATGCATCAAGCAAATTACAAATGTAGTATCCCTGACTATATTTATTATCTGTATTATGCCTCTCAATATTTATTATATTATCAAACATCTACAGTAATACAAATCCCCTTGATCTCTGTATTACACCTTAATTTTTTTAACAGCTCCTATAACTAGTCCTTTATCTTGCCTAAGAAACTTTTTGCAGATAATGTCTTTTCTCCTCTTCAGGTAACCCATAGAAAAGCTATCACTGGTATTTTGTGGGTTTTTTCTTTCCCCCCGGCAACACTATACTTTGAAGACCATTACTGTACACTATACTAGGCTTCCCCTTTCTAGATCAAGAAAATAATGCTATCAACATATTATCAAATGCTTTTTTGTATTGTTCTTATTGCTCTCATTTGAGTTTTCTCCAATTGGTCTATACCAGGGGTCCTCAAACTTTTTAAACAGGGGGCCGGCACGCGGATGAAGTGGCAGGCAGTCATCTGCGGCTGCTTGGTTTCCCCCCCTCAACCCCCGGCGGGGGGCTGGGGGTGGGGTGTCTGTAAATACCGGGGGCCAGATTGAGGACACTGGGGGGCCGTATCCGGCCCGTGGGGCGTAGTTTGAGGACCCCTGGTCTATACCATCATCAAATTTAGAGGCAGCAACCAAGCAAAAGTTCATGAGTCCTCGGGGTACTTCTGTATCATTTTACAAGCAATAGCTCTGAAAACACATTCCTGAAGGGTATTTCCACTTCTGTTGAGAGTTTTTTTAATTATTATTCTTTATTGTTCTGTACATACTCTGCTGAAGATCCTAACATCTTCCTGCTGAATTTCTGACTGACTGGCATATTAATGAATATTTGCAACCTGTTCATTTGATTTTTCCTTCCCAAGTATGGGAAGGAAGTATTTCCTTCCCTTTCCACTTGTTTTTACTATTTTAATAATTCTAGATAATTTCTACAAGATTTATTTTTTGAGTGATAATACTGTTCTTAAATGCTGCCAACATTATTGACTTTCTGTATTACCTTTTAGTTATATTTCCTAATACAAGACAAGAACAAACTCCTATGGGAATTTATCCCTCCTTTGACTTTTACTGGAATATATGATAATTAATCTATGTTTTATCAAGTACTAATGCCAATAATTTGCAATAATTATCTAGTGAACATTTACTTCTCTTCTTATGATAAAATATTGCATATTTTGGCAGAACCCTTGATGGTGTTAAGCTAGATCATACCCTAGCTTTTCACTTCCCTCCTAGGCAAGTTACCCTGGTCAAGGAAGAGGCTGATTTACATAACCAAAAGAGAGACCTATTGCACTCATAAACGTGGAAGCACACTAAATAGGATTTAATCAATATTAGCTAGTCTTAATCCTGATCTTAAACACACTAATGCACTATATATATATAATGCACTATAACCATATAAGCATGTATTAATTCAGTGGCCCAGTGAAAACAGTGTAACTTTTGTTACAGATACGCCATAGATATGCTAATGTTACAAAACCCTGGTTGGATTGTCTGCCTGGATATCAACTTGTTAAGTGCACTTAATGTGTGAGCCAGAGCTTGACTCTGAACGTCTCTTGCTACGATGTACAGTGTTAACACAAGATAACAGCAAAAGCCTTGAAATTATTGGCAGACACTGAAAACAGAGACCCTAGAAAATCCACTTACTGATGGTCAATTACTAGTCAAGAACTTTTTTCCACTATTCAAAAAAAGATTTCGCTTTAAGGAAAAAAGCATCAGCTAAGCAAGTTCAAACAAACAAACAAAAACAGACAGACAAGTGCACACAAAAAGACAGCCAAGCAATAGGATAAGGCCTACTACCCTGGGAAATTCTCACACTCCAGATGAAAACACATAGTCCCATGGTGGAGGTCAAGGCTTAGAAATTGCCTAGAAACTCAGACCTCTTATAAAAGATGTTGAATTGGGATGACAGGAGGAAAGGACACACCCACTTTGGTTCCAGTTTTCTTGGCTAAAAAGCTCTCAAGCTTGTCCACCTCTACGTCAACAACTTATGCCATTAGTGACCATCACTGTAGGCATTAACTACCCAGCATCAACACTGTGGCATTGTACACTCAGAGCTTATTTAGAAAATGCTTATTAAGAACTTACTGCTTTGAATAGCATAACGTGTGTTGTTAATGAATATCTAAAATTTAGTTTCAAATTTTAAAGATAGTTTGATTTATCAGTTTTCTAAATATTTCTATTACAAGGATCTATGACTCCTTAACTACTATATAAATAACTATGCATACACAGGCACACACCTCTGAATAAGCACACATATTTATCTACAGTTGAAATAATTAACATGACTTTTTGGCAAGATGATGTTTGTTTGTTTTTTTTTTTTTAATCCCTCACATATTAAAACCAACAAATATTTTTGTAGAACCCCTCATTTCTTTTAGCCTTGTGAAGAAAAAAGATTTGAGTGACAAATTCTAATCACCAACATCCAGTTTTCTATCTACTTATCAGTCTTTACAATGACCTTTAAAGTTTCCATGGTGTCTATCTTAGGCATTGATTTTAATAGCATCATTTGTTCCATATCTTTACCACTCATGTTATCACATTAAAAATGTTCATAAGTGCTTCTGATTTTACAGTAAATGAGAAAAAGTTTGAAAATCTCAACAGATTTGCCAATCAGATATAAAATACTTACAACAAAAGGCAAATGTTATAGGAAAAATAATCTTAATAATAACAGGTTTTCAGTACTGGGTTTATGAGAAGTTTTGGGTTGAGATGATCCTTGGAAAACTTTATTTCCCCTGATATAATCTTTTCTTCAGAAATAAATTTATCCCTCTTGCAGATAGCAAAATCTGTAAGAAATCCATTTAAAAAATTGTAATTTGGAAGTAGCAAAGGAGTCGTCACTTAAATCAGCTTTGTGTCATATTCTTATCATAACTTTCACCTCCTTTCACTGTTAAGACCCCATTATATCTGGGATCCAGAAATGTGATAACACTACAGCATATCATTTTGAGTGAAAGATAAAGCAAATCTCACCTTTCTCTGCATAAACTAAACAATATAGACTTGCATATTTTAAAAAAATAATCTGATGTTTAATTATTTATCAATTTTACCATTCTTTCTTGATAAGCTCTATTTTAGTACTAATTGGAAGAAGTGGTGATGATGAATGACACAGAGCTATGCTTCTTCAGCAGAACTAGAAACATGAACATTTTGAAAAGTTAAATATATGCAATATTATTATATGACAAATTATATGTGCATGTAACTTCACCATTTTGCTTTCTGGGGACAGCGGAATGACTACAACAATGCTTATTCTACATTATTTTTTCTGGTGTTACTATCCATTTTTGTCTCTTAACACACATACATATACATAAATGCACAGTTCATATATTAATACAATTTGAATCATTGCTAGATTTGTTGTAAAATGAACAATTAACTAAGCATCTGTTCTTCCTTTAAATTTACTCTCTGAAGTTAGAAGTTAAAATATTAACAAACATTCAGATCACAGGACTGGGCTAGGAATAGTCCAAAATAATCTGCTCCCATCACATCCTGCCTTATAGTGTAGTTGTAGGGTTCTCCAAACCAATTGTTTCACTGTTTTGGGTCACTTAATCTGCTAATATAGAAACAGTCATAATCCTCTGAGAGTTGATGGGGAGACACAGACACCTTTAGCAAATAATTCATTATTTATGTGCAGTAATTCTTTATCTCTCAGTCAGGAATAAATGACATGTAAACCTCAAAGCTCACAAGAGGAATGGAGAATGCTAATTTGATAGCAACCATATTTTCCACAGATGTGAGTGCAGTAAGAAAAGAAAGCACAAAAGAAGAAATATCCTAGAAGGAAAACATGACATTTCTTTCTTTTTTGGATTTTTTTTTTCTCTGTCAGAATTGCAACAAAATCAGCATATCCCTATGAAATATTTCAATTTTGGCTAAAATGTCTTTACAGAAAAAAAATATCTGCCAAATGTTTTGAAAGTAGTTCTAACATATAGCTGAGCATTTATTAATGGCTTTACTTGTTGTTGTTTGAATGTATGATACATTTCATATTTTTAAATATGTGCAATTTTTATCCAACATGAATATTAAATTTAATATTATATTCAATATTAACAGCTAGGTTATTTTCTCCTTAACAGTGAAACCAAGTATCTCTATACTTGGTAACTGGAGGAAGATCAATGGAAAATTTTACTGGCTCTCTGCCAGTATCTGGAACAAAGAGATTACTTTCTAGCTTTATGTGTTCCTTATTCTTTTAAGAAATTGTACCTGCTATCATACATCATCATCCAATAAGTAAGGTACTTACCAGAATTATGTCCTTTCTTTTTTAAATATCTTCATACATTCTTATGATTCAACTATTTAAAAAAACCCCAACAGTCTTGATTGTGGGTATAACTGAAAACAGCCCTTGAAGCTGCAATATTTATGGCTGTTAGAGTCGTACACAATTTGGGATACTAAGGCAAGCAATATTAGTGAGCTATTGTGTTGTTCTTGCTCCAGTTTCAGTTATGTTACCACATTTTACAAAGCATGGTCTGCTGTTTATTTCTTGGTGACTAGAAATGCACAAATGATAGTGTGCATTTTGTTTACTTTTTCCTCAAGAAAATGGACATCAATATTTGAGATACTCACCCCAGACTTCCTTCAAAGCAAAGAAATAAGCATTTTTTTAATGAAGTAAGCCAAAACTATTTTAGACTTCTGCGTTAATCTGAAATGAATAATTTCCTTAAAAATAGCTATCACACTCCACTGACTGTAGAGGGAGTATAAAGTAATTAGCTCAAATACAAACATCTATAATTTTGAAAGATAAATCTCTGCCAAACTAGCTGGTAATGGTCAAATAATTCATAAAGTTTTATGATATAACTTCTTTTTTAAAGGATTATTTTTTCACTTTTTGTTCTGAGAACTACTGATATAGAAAGAAAATATTTTCTCACAATATTTGCAGTGTTTAAATTCTTATTAATGCATATATTTCATCATCTTGTTTATTAAATCCGTTTCTTAAACCATCAAATTCTTTAAAGCAGCAAGCTGGATAAATCTATTACTGAATTCAGCTGCAAATAAATCAGGTCCTTAAGAGGTCTTCAGGTGTTTTTCTTTTCATTTTTACTTTTCTTTTACATTTTCTCTTCTTTATATACTCATTTCCCTTGGCCTGCTATCTCTATCTCACATCATATGCAGTTAGCAAATTTCTTTTCTGTTCCAGTTCTTATACATTTCATGCTCAGCTATTTCCATTTCCACATGATCTGGGGTCTTTTCCAAGTTGATTAGATAAATTCATCCAACTCCAAAACACAATGTACTACTCCCAGTCTTCAGTGAAAAGGTAAATCTACCAATATATTTTCTTGCAATAAAATTGTCATGGAAAGTATTTATCACTTGGGGGGGGGGGGGGGGGCAGGGGGCAAGGGGAAGCAGCACTTTTCACCATTCTCTGCATTTCTATTGAATTTTATGCCCTGCTCTTTCTTTCCCATAGCCTACAGCAGGGCATAAAATTCAATGAGATTATCAGAAAGAATTAGTATACTGTGAGGACTTCAATGGTTCAGAAGACTATATAAAGCATCTTTCACCTCTAAGTCATAAGCTTGAAAACAGCAGAGGGTGACAGAGACTGAAAAGTCACCATCTGGCAGCTGTTCTAGAGGTGAAGTACAAGTCACTAGGAGAAGCCAAATCCCAATGGACCAGCATCTATAACACAAAAATCGTCAAAACACCTGGTGTTAATTGGCAATCTTTTCTAACAGAATGAAGACTGACAAGCGGATGCAATTGCTTTCTCATTGTTAGGTGCAGTCCCTATAGGTTAGATTTGAGATACATGAGTTAATATCAGAGGGAAACTGACTAGAGATATATCTGCTTGCTGTGAGTCACAAGCCAACATGCTTTTTAAAATATATTTCTAAAGGAATAATGACTGTCCCTTTAAAAAAAGAATCCCAGATTCTGTTATTCTCTGCACCAGGTAACTATTGGCATAGATTCTATGATCATGCTACTTCTTCATTTCTTTTATGCTCAGGTAGACACAGGGAAGTATTTGAATGGACTTCTTTATAATTCAGTATTACATTGCTCTAAAGCTAGTCTATGAAATAGGCACTGAAGAGGTTGGTTTTTTTCTGAGTATACTTGCATCTTTGTCCTTGAGTAGTTGATTGGCCCTAAACTGCTCGTTTCTTTTATACTTGTTGCTTTCTTTAACTGTTTCTCTGTTTCGACTGTCGTCATTTCTCTATTACTCATTTTCTTTGTTGATTCTGCTTCCATTGTTTTTTAAGACTGGATGACTTGCCTTCCTCCTTTCATACTTACATTGTTAACAGGTTAATAATTACACTGTAGCTAATAACAGGGAGAAAAAGATAGTACAGCCTCTGAAGAATTCCTGTTGACCGTAATCCTTCCAGATATCTTTTAGCTTGTCAGAAAAATATGCTTCCTCGGGGGCTGTACTTTGAATTTTGGAACACATTTCAGAGAAAAATCATTAAGTGCTTCACATTCTCTGAGATTTTTTGTGTCCAAAGAAAAGAAAGTCATTGTGAGATTCCTTGAAGTTACATATCAAGGTATTGTGAACATGTGTGAGAATTAGAATTCTATTTCTTTCACACTTTGTTTAAAGGCTTCCTGTCAACTTCATACAAGCATATTTTTATATTATGTAGTGTTTTAACTAATAACTAAATAAGCTACCTTTTTGCTTCATTATTCATCTTTACCAAATACCCAAGTCCATTTTTTTCTTTGAAACTAACTTAGGACATTCATTAAAGGTAGCATAACAAAAGGTTTATTAGTATATTACAATGAATAAGCTTAAAGATAAATCTGTGAGTTTAGAGCTTGCTTACTACCTGTATTAAGCATATTTCCTGGTTTAAGAATTTCTTCTTGTTATGGACTCATTACAGATTTTCAAAGCTAAAAAGCCTTCTTTTTTTCCCAGGGAATCCTTCCTATTTTTCTGTCAGAACCCTTTGATTTTTTAAGTGTATCTTCTGTTACCTAGTGACTTCTAATCAAACAGAGGATATAGAACGAACACTGAGACCAATATCTCTTCTGGCATTCCAAGTCCCATTTCCTCAACACTAAATGAAATTTTTTCCCTAGATAGATGGTTTGTTTTTCATTTCTTCTCACTTAACATATATTATCACTACAAAACCCTCTTTGAATCTGGATAAATGTTAATTAAAAGTAGATAACCTCTGACATACAACTTGACTAGAATAATGTTCATTTGCATGTGAACAATTTTATTCCCAAGGAGTATGTTGCATGTCTTTGCTCACAGAGTCAGGCAGACTATAACTCCCAGGTGGTCTGAACCATAAATCTATTCCCATTTATGAATCATTTTCTTATTACTTAATATTCTAATATATTCCATCTAATCTATATAACTTTGAAACATAGAATTGTTTGGGTTGGAATGGACCTTAAAGATCTCTTAATTCCAAGCCCCCTGCCATGGGCAGGGACACCTTCAGTGAGGCCAGGAGCCCCATCCAACTTGGCCTTGAGCACTTCAAAAGAAAGGAACATCCACAATTTTCTGGGCAACTTGTTCCAGTGCCTCACCACTCTCACAGTAAAGAATTTCTTCCCAATATCTAAACTAAATCTATACTTTTTTAGCTTAAAATCATTACCATTAGTACTATCGCTACAGTAGGCCCTACTAAAAAGTCTGCCCCCACCTTTCTTACAAGCATCCTTTATCTATTGAAAGGCCACAATAATGTCTCCCTGGAGCCTTCTCTTCTCAAGGCTGAACAACCCCAACTCCCTCAGCCTGCCTTCACAGGAGAGGTGCTCCAGCCCTCCGATCATCTTTATGGCCCTGCTCTGGACTTGTTCCAACAGGTCCACATCCTCCTTTTTTTTGGGTGTCCCAGAGCTGAATGCAATACTCCAGGTGGGATCTCATGAGAACAGAGCAGAGAGGGAGAATTACCTCCCTTGACCTGCTGGCCATATTTCTTTTGCTGCAGCCCAGGATACTGTTGGCTTTCTGGGAGGCAAGCACACACTGCCAGGCCATATTGAGCTTCTAGTCCACCAGCAACCCCCAAGTTCTTCCCTCAAGGCTGCTCTCAATCCATTCTCTGCCGAGCCTGTATTTGTACTTGGGATTTCCCTGACCCAAGTGCAGGACCTTGCACCTGGCCTTGTTGAACATCATGAGGTTCACATGGTCTCACCTCTCAAGCCTGTCAAGGTCCCTCTGGATGGCATTCCTTTCCCTCCAGCGTGTCAACTGTGCCACACAGATTGGTGTCATAAGCCAACTTGCTGAGGGTGTACTCAATCCCAGTGTTCATGTCACCAACAAAGATATTAAACAGTGCTGGTCTCAGTACAGACTCCTGAAGAATGTCACTTGTCACTGGTCTCCACTTATGGAATGAAAATCAAGCCATTGACTGGAACCCTTTGATCCAGGTGATTCTTTATGCACCAAGCAGTCCATCTGTCAAATCCATGTCTCTTCAGTTTAGAGACAAGGATGTAGTGCAGGACAGTGTCAAATGCTTTGCGTAAGTCCAGGTAGATGACACCAGTTGCTCTTCCTTCATTTACCAACACTGTAACCCCATTGTAGAAGGCCACCAGATTTTTCAGGCACAGTTTTCCCGTAGTGAAGTTGTGTTGGCTGTCACCAATCACCTCCTTATTTTCCATGTGCCTTAGCACAGTTCCCAGGAGGATCTGCTCTATGATCTTGCCAGGCACAGAGAGGTGAAACTGACTGGCTTGTAGTTCCTTGGGTCCTCCTTTCCCCGCCTTTTTAAAAACAGAGGTTATGTTTCCCCTTTTCCAGTCAGTGGAAACTTCACCACTCTGCCACAACTGCTCAAATATGATGGAGAGTGGCTTAGTCACTTCATCTGCCAGTTCCCTCAGGACCCACGGATGCATCTCATTAGGTCCTATGGACTTGTGCACCTTCTAGTTCCTTAATGGTCTTGAACCTGATCTTCTCCTACAGTGGGTGGTTCTTCATTCTCCCAGCCCCTGCCTTTGCCTTCTGCATCTTGCGCAGCGTGGCTGGAGCACTTGCTGGTGAAGATCAAGGCAAAAAAGCCATTGAATACCTCAGCCTTCTCCATGTCCTAGGTAACCAGGTCTCCTGTTTCCTTCTGGAGAGGGCTCATGTTTTCCTCTAGTCTTCCTTTTATCACTGACATCCCTTGCCAGATTAAATTTTATCAGGTCTTTAGCTTTCCTAACTTTGTCCATGGCTGCTCAATTTATCTGTATTTCTCCCAGGTTACCTGTCCTTGCTTCCACCCACTGCAGGCTTCCTTTTGTGTTTGAGTTTGTCCAGGAGCAGCTTCTTCATCCCTGAAAGCCTTCTGGAGTTTTTGCCCAACTTGCTCTTTATTGAGATACATCACTTCTGAGATTGGAGGAGACAAACTTCTTATGGTTACTGTCTAGTCTTCCAAGACCACAGAGTTAAATCCATGAGTATAATACAGCAAGAACAACCTGCCATTTAGGAAATGGGCCTAGGAGATACGAGGTCTGGATCTGAGCCTCTGTTCTACCACAGAGGTCTTTCATGCTTGAAAAGTCACTTATAACACTCCTTTTAAGTGAATTCTAATGCTAACATCCATTTATATACCCCAGAAGAAATAAGGTGCCCAAGTATCTTTAAAATTCATCTCTTTGTTTTCTCCAGTTGTTAAAAGTAGTGAGAGTGAATAGTGAGAATTTATGTTAGACAAAATGCTACTCAGGGTATGTGTCCAGCTTCAATGTTGGTATAGACTACAAACAATGTAGCCACACTAATGGAAGTAATGCTGAGTGATGCACATATTCATGTGGTCCTTTTGCCAAATTTCTGTTGCTTCCAAACACCAGTAGTAAAAATGATCAATGGAATCAACTCCTAAAAATACCTAATTGGTTAAAAAATGTTAAGTATTAGATTCTATTTTAACACATTCAGAGAAGGTATTTTCATGCAAAGTGTTTTTTTCAGACAAAAATGGAGATATAAGTAAAGACATCCTTCAAAAGGAAGTTAGTAATCAACTATTCTAAAGTTATGCCTGATGCTTGCAGTAAAATTCCAAGAGTCATGAATAAACACTACATATTTTATGCTATTTTTACCAGACTGAAATTTAGACTAATTTTGTTATGATTTAGGAGAACTTCAAATGAACTTGAAACCAATTATTTACTTCATGCATGGGACTTGGTCAGCTCCCAGCTTTCCATAGATTTTTCTATTTAATTTCATTCCAATGAAAAAGCTAGTAAATATTGCTAAAATATTTAAGGAGATTAAAATGTTAGCATGGAGTATTCTCCTGAAATTTTCTGGAAATCATAATGCTTTCAGTCCTGGAAAGCTCCCAGAAGCAATATGTGTTCTGCTACCACTCATGGTATTGCTGGAATACACAGGAAAAGGTATCCTAACAGTGCAATAGAAATTAAACCCTTCACCAGCTTTGACTTTACTAATTTTATTTAAAGTCAGCTAACCACAACACCCATTTTATAGGGCTTCAATTTCTGAACTGGAATAAAATGAATAAAATCTACACATCAAGAATGAAAATACATCCATAGATGATCTAAATGTAAGACAATTATATCTTCATTTTCCAGTCATGACAGTTTTGGAATTTTATTTGCATAAAAAGTATTTTCACTATTTTTCTCTTTTCACCTCATTGAAAACCTTAAAAAGACTTCAAGAAGTTCCAGTTACAACCTTTTTCCTCAGAATATTTTGGGTGGGTTTTTTCCAGAATTGCTAAGTTTGCATTGCTTTTTTTCACTTAGAAATGTTAATATACTAACTAAATACTGGAATATAAAAGAGTTAACATTTTTAACATTAATTAAGATCCTTACAAAAAAGAAGAAATTAAAAAGAAGGGAATATAACAAAAAGTTGGACATAAAACTGCTAATTAGCATGTTAGTATCACTGGCAAAGAAGGCAGGAAACTCTGGAACTGAAGTCAATGATGATATTACTCATTATCACTGCCGCAGTTAGGAAAAAGATGGCAAGACATGACTGCTCTGTCTAATTTAAATTTTCATCTTTTCATTCGCCTTTAATTTTCCTTTAATGTGGTGAGGCCTGGTACACTCAAAACATTTACACTATTCTGGAAACATTCTGTAGGAGACATAAAACTAATGATCCAAACTGAAAGAAATATCTGTTAAATGGAAATGTAAGTCAAGCCAAATGTGTTATTACTTTATGAATGCTGAAAGGGTCAAGTTACTCTGGTGCTCTCCAAAGTTCTGGCATAGATAGGAAGTCTGGAAGTCTGGAATTTTTTTATTATATTTTTTTTTTTCATCAGTCTAGTTTTAGGTAAACTTAATATGAAATAAGAACATCTCTATTGCATTAGACTAATGGCCCACTTAGCCCATTGTTCTGTTTGTTCTGTTTACTGTAGTAGTGAAAAAAAGATGTTAAGGAAAGTATTTAAAAGCACTTGACTTAATAAGATACATTTACACTTCTAAACTTGTTTAGCTCATAGTAGTAGCAATGGAAAATCTTTTCTGATGATATATAGGACTTTTATGGGATGTTAATAGTTCATTTAAATGAAGCTGCTGTTGATGTAGAAGCTTTGAAAAGTAGAAGCTAGGGTGATTATACAGCTTTGTCAAAAATGCATATCCTGATATGGTCCACCATGTGTTGGCCATGTACGTGCAGAAACTAGTGAGCATTAACACACAGGCACTAACACTACATAAAAGTGTAGACCTGGAGAGAGAGAGAGAGAGAAGAGCTATCTGCCAGGATCCCAATTTTCCCGTTGTAAAATCAGCACTCAGCTCATGATTTGTTCCATTTGGTCAATTGGTGAGCCTTAATCACTGATGTAAGGTTTCAAACCATTTACAGGTTGTTATGTTTTGCTATACTTGTATGTGAAACCATAGCATAAGGGGGGGCGGGGGGGGGGGGGGGGGAATAGATCCGTTGTCCTTGCTTCTGCCCTCTGCAGCTGTCTTGATCCCATAAAACAGCTCATGTAACACTTCTCACCCAATTTGTGCTCTAGTTTTACAGGCTTCTGTCACATGTCCAGATTGTCGGCCAGCTTAAGAAGGTCTAGAAGACTCAGCTATGTCTCCAAAGGAAGCAGCTACGTACTTTGTCCATCCTTACCACCCTTTCTTGAACTCTTTCCAAGTTCTTCTATATTTTTTCCAAGCTGTAGTTCTTACTCAGAATTACATTCAGTAGTTAAAGTTCAAATAAATCATGTAAATCCATACAGTGAAACAATTATGTTCTTTCTTTGTTTTCTAACATATACAAAGACTTGGGTAATTTTTTTGGTCACTAACTAGTACTGAACTGACTATAGCTCAGCAGTCTTGCTCCTATGCGGTAACGTTCAGCTCAGAGACCAGTATTTGTCGTATGAAATCAGAATATTTTATTTTCTGTGTACCTCATGATATATTTATCTACGTTAAATTTCATTGGCATTTTGGCAATTTTCTCTTGTTGAGTACTTTAAAGAGTGTTTGAAGATAGATGTAAAAACAGCTGTTTCCCCTTGGTCATTTTTTTTCTTTAGGAGTGCATTTAAAGTTAATAGGTCAAATTAATGGAAGGATTTTTTTTTATTTTTTCCTCTGGAAACTACATTTTCAGACTAAGTCTCAGTCATCATTGTTCCCTTTTATCAAGTGGTTTGGTTTGGTTTGAATGATGTGTTACTTTATTGGTGTTTACTACCTGACTGAAGCCACAGCAATGAAGAGCCTGTTGTATGTATGGGACCTGCCTTTGTAAGCCATGAAATTTTTTGAGATGCCAGTGATGTTACTTATTATCATTACAGAATTTAAGAAAACTAGTCAGGAAGGTTGATTTTGCCTCCAGAAGAGGTCCTTTCTGAATGGGGCTAACTTCAAGCCCAGGTTCTGATTTCCATGAATGCCCTAGAGCAAGACCTGTTCACAAATCAGCATCTTGAGTGTTTTCTTGATGAAGTAAGAGGGAGAAAACATAACAAAGGAAGCTTTTTTTCTGCAGGCATCTTGGTTACTTCATTTAGGCAGATATTTTGCATAGATGTTCTTGTTTTCAGCTGGTTTGAGCCATCTGGTCTTTAAGAGACTGCTACTCCAGGGGTTTGTGATACCATCACACAGAAAATAAGTATTTAAATTAAATAAACTAAAGCAGATGTGTTATACAGAGGAGGTTAAAAAGAAGATTATGACCACATCTTTGCAAGCAAACATGTTAACATAGTTTAAGACTTCACTGCACTTCAGTTGTAAGTTACCTTTTTTCGGCTGAGACAAAATCTGGGAAGGTGATTTATACCAATCAGTCTAACTTGGCATTTGCAAAATGCTTACAGAGGTCACTTAATCAGGTACCATGCCTCAGCCAAGAGGTGGTAGCTTTTGAATACATATTAACATATGCTTAAAACCTTGTGTCAATAATGCAAGTGTATATTATAATATTCAACAACCAAACCAATATCAAGCTGCTTTAGGAGGAAGAAAAAATTATTTTTCCATATCCATTTTAGATATCTGCTTTAGAATGAAATAATTCATGTCTTCTCTGTTCTTATTTTTTCTGATTCATTATGAAAAACATCCAAAAAACTTCTTCACAAACAGACTGCCGTTATACAAATCTAGATTAAGACAGGGTAACTTTTAATCTATATAGTAATGTTACTTCTTCCTGTAGTAGTTTGCCTTTGTTGATACCGAATTTCCTTTCTTAATCATAAAATCATAGAATGGTCTGCGTTGGAAGGGACATTTCAAGATCACCTAGTCCAACCACCCTGCCATGGATAAGGACATCTTTCACTAGATTAGGTTGCTCAAAGACTCATCCAAACTGACTTTGCACAATTCCAGTGATGGGGCATCAACGAGTTCTGGCCAATTTGTTCCAGTGTCTCACAACCCTCAGCATAAAAAATGTCTTGCTTGTATCATCAAGTCAATTAGTATCACAAGATAGTTCTGCAGCCCTTCATCTGTTACTACGTGAATAAGCTTTTATCCTCAGCAGACTTTGTTATCTCACTATTGCCTGGTTTTGCATTTGTTGGGGTTTTTTTCCTACCTAATTTATGAATAAAGTAAAAGCACAAGTTTCAACAGAAATTTCTCAGGTGAAATTTCCAATGTGAAAGCTAGTCATTTATCCTTAGCCTTTGCTTCCTATCTTTTCACCACAGGAGTAACATTCCTAAACAACTTTGTCTTCTTAAAAGCCTTTATGTCTAAAATCCTCCTGAAAACTTTGTCAGTTTTAATTTTCAAACACATTAGATTAATTTATCTGCATATACACTCATTCCTAAAAAAAAAAATGTAATAGATTTGTTAGGCACAATTCTGTTCCAAATATGGTTAGATTTAAGGAGCAGCCTAGTTTTGCTTCAAAGGGATATACCAGAAGACACCCATCTTTTTGTTTTATCAGAACACAAAAAAAGAGCTAGACTGTAGTGACTGTCTAAATGGAGAAAATTCAAATATGCTGATTTAAAAAGTCCAAGTTAGCATGGTGATAATGGTCTGCTTACTTAGATGAATTCAGGAAGCTTCACTAAGATCCATCTAATCAGATTGGAATTTAAATATCTGTAAACTTTATAGCAGATAATTTTCTGAGTTTCAGAAGGAGACAATCAGGATCAAATTCTAATGTCAGAAAAGCAATATCCACATACTAGATCAATATTATCTATATACCTGTGTCTGAGCAGAAATTTAAATCCTTTGAACTAAGCAATACTGTTGTATAAATCATTAAGTTGGATTCTGGAAAATCTCCCAGTGACTGCAATACATTCCATGCCAGAGCAAGGACTTCAAAATTTGACTTGCTGTGAGCATAAAGCAGACAGATCACAGTCACAGAAGCAAGAATAGTAATACCCCAGAAGCCAAGCATATTGCATTAGCAATGAGAAAATTCATAATGGTTTACTCTTTACAGCAGCAGTAGCCTAATTTGTACAAATGCTAATAGACATTGACTTTCTGGTAAGAAAAGATGGAGTCACACAAAAGCTTAATAATGTTAATTTGTTAAACTGCAGAATAATAAAATATACCTTAAATAGCTTCTGAATCATTGGGGACCTTAAGTTACTCAAACAATGTGAGCCTAGTAATTTTACTAGTGTAAATTTAAAAAAAAAATATTAAAAATTATTTGGCTCTATAATACAATATATAATACCAGCTATGTTCACAGTATATTCAAAGCAAGACACAGAAACTGAGTAACATTGTTGACTATCTAAAATGAATCTAATATTAAAAACTAGATAATCTATTTCTTTCCCTTTTTTTGTATCCTTAGAAAGAATATAGAAGAAATAAAAAAATAAATGCTCTGTGATAGTATCTTGTAAAATAGACCAAAGTAACCTCCTGTTTCAACATTTTGATTTCTTTCTCATTAATATGGCAGTTTAGCAAAAGCATTTAGATTCTCCTGACCAGCTGGGGAATCACATACTTAAGACTTTTTGGAAGATGACATATGGAAGAAGTGATTGACCAATAGAGGCCTCTGGAATCCAATTAGTGCAGAACGAGTAATCACAAATGACATCTCAGATATAAATCAGATGTATTAGCTGGACCAGTATGGGAACTATGTAAATAAAAATAAGCTATTTAATATGCATTAGTAAAAGGAAAAAATACGGAGATCATTCATACTTTCAGCAATTAATTACTTATTTTAAAGAGTAAAAGTCTGTGAACTGGAAATCTTAGGAGCAGCAGATCATTAAAAGCTATACGCTAAATAGCCACTAGCTGTCTCACCTTTTCTTTGCAGCTGCCTATGACCTTGCAATGTATTTTTTTTAGGATTTCAGCGTGAAAAGAAAGATTGAAAACATAGTTTTTACTGAATTCACACAAGCAATGAAAAAAAATGTAGAGTGTGAATTTTTCATCAGTGTACAAAAATGAAACTATTGCCAAGTCATTATTTCAACCACTGGACACCAAGGAAAACCAGACAATAACGTAGGAGTAAACTTACCACAAACTCTTGGAAATGTGCAAACTAATAAGCATTAAGGTATATGCTTCTGATCTATGGCCCATTTGAGAGGAAAGGCAGTTAGAACTAAATGGTTTGCAGGAAACTGTCTATATAAAGAAGACCTGTTACAGCTAGTATTTGTTTCTATAATATGCAAGAAGTATCTTTTAATAAATGCATTTGATAAGAAATGAAAATAAATGTCGTGTAAGGAAAATCAAGGTCTCTTTTCAGGTAGTGATGAAATAACACTTCAAAGTGCAATTACACACCCAAATTAGAAAAGAGTCAAACATAGTATAAGCACCAATATTTGTGTTCACTTGAAACAGCATCAACTGAAACTGTGGACAGTCTCAGATTTAAAAGCAGTGTTTTGTTTCCACTGTATTTTTCCTTTTTTTCCCCTACTTTATTGTGAAAATAGCACCCACATGAAAAGAAAGAGATTCAAATGAACAAGGTCAATTATTTTAACTGTGGCTGTCCATAAATAAACCTGTAAATCTGGTACCTTGACAGCAGTGTGATTTTTGAAATGATCTGCTCTTTTAAGCTGAAAGGCAATTTCTGATTTAACTGACCTGTTGATAAGATCTGAAATGGAAACACATACCTTATTAGATCTTTTAGTCTATCTGACTGCCAGAGCAACATGACTTCCTAGAAAATGTTTTTGAGCTTAAAAATTATGGTGAGGTTGTGATGATGGTGATTCATACCTTTTTCTTCACTGTTGCCCCTGGTCACTTGATCTTTGCACAGAAAGGTTCCTAGGCTAATATGACCACAAGGTATGCACCAGTAGTTCAAAACTCATCTTCTACATACCTTATACTGTATGTGTCATAACTGTATAGGGAGACAAAAAAAGCCAGCACTATAGAAAGACTTCCTGCTCTTCTGCATGCTCTGTTCTTCAAAAGGCAAAGGCTTCAAATAGCAGGTCAGGTTAACTTCTGAGGGGTACTTTCAGCAACACCATTCTTTTCACAGTGAACCATGTTTTAAAACTTTTTAAAAATATTTCCAGCTGTGCAGTTAAATCATGTTGATCATTTATTTGTCTTCCAGGGGCCATACAATATATGCCACCAAGGACATTAGCACAACTATCATTTATCAGGCCTCTCAGTATGACTCCTCTGCTGTCCTTAGCTGCTACTGATTGCAACATACTTGCTCGCAGAATGAAGCAGATGTGAACAGACCATGTGTTCTTTAATCTCACTCACTATAAAGAGATGGATTAGCTTTGAAAAGGTCTTGTTGGTTCCTAAAGTCTTTTGACAATGTAGAATGGCAAGATTCAAGACTTCTCTGAAACAATTCTAACAGGGTTTTATGTTGGTAAATCAAGTGTTTTAAGGTGTTTTATAACCCAAAGTTAAATACAGAAAGAACTTTTTTAATAGGAAACTTACAGGGTGCAGAAGCTATTCTCACAGGTCATCAATTTGCCTGACCTATTAATGCACTATACAAATATACCGCAAAGGGTTTTCATGAAATCACAGAAAAAGTTAAGGTTGGAAGGGATGTTTCAATGTCTTATAGTCCAACCCTCCTGCTCAGGCATGGCCATGTAGAGTTAATTACCCAGCACCATGTCCAGATGGGTTTTGAATATCTCCAAGGATGAAGACTCCACATCCCTAGATAACCTGTGTCAGTCCCTAGTCACCCCCACAGTGAAAGAGCATTTTCTGATGTTCAGAAGGAACCTCCTGTGTTTCAGTTTGTGTTCATTGCTTCTGTTCCTCTCACTGGGTGTTACTGAGAAGAGCCTGGCTCTGTCCTATTTGCACTCTCCCTTCAGGTATTTATATACCAGTTTTACCTGAGCCTTCTCTCCTCTAGTTTGAACAGTCCCAGCTCTCTCAGTGTTTCCTCCTAAAAGAGATGATTCAGCTACTTCATTATCTTTGTGACCCTTTGTTGGAATCTCTCCAATATGTCCATGACACTTTCGTACTGGGACATTACTCCAGGTGTGACCTCAGCAGCACTGAGTAGAGCATAAGGATCACTTCCCACAGCCTGCTGGCAATATTTTGCTTAATGCAACCCAGGAAACTGTCAGCCTTCTTTCTGGCAAGGGCGCACTCCTGACTCCTGTTCAACTTGCTATTTACCAGGTCCCAAAAGGCTTTTTCTACGAATCTGCTGCCTAGCCATTTGGCGCCCAACACATATTGGTGCATGGGGTTGTTCATCCCCAGGTCAGGACTTTGCACTTCTCCATGTTGAACTTCATAAAATTCCTGTTGGCCCATTTCTCCAGCTTGTTGAGGTCCCTCTGAACGGCAAAACAACCTTCCAGTGTATCAGCCACTCCTTCGTTTGGCATCATCAGCAAACTTGCTGAGTACACCCTGACTCATTATCCAGATCATAAACGAAGATGCTGAACAGGACTGGATGAAGTTCACAAAGCGAAATTCCTGTGTAACTAATTTAATATTGTTCTATGAAAAGCTCACCCACCCAGTGGATAACAGGAAAGAGGTGAACATATTTTTTCGGGATTTCAATAAGGCTTTTGATACTGTCCCTCACAGCATCCTTCTGGACAAGCTGTCCAACTGTGGAATGAGTGGGTTCACAGTGCACTGAGTGAAGAACTGGCTAAAGGGCAGATCTAAAATCACTGTAGTTAATGGGGCTGCCTCTGGCTGCTGACCAGTCACCAGAAATATTCCTCAGGGTCCAATTCTAGGGCCAGTTCTGTTCAATGTATTTATCGACTATCTGGATGTGGGAGTTGAATGCACCATCAGCAAGTCTGCTGATGATACCAAACTGGAAGGTGATGTTGACTCTCCTGAGGGACAAGATGACTGGCAGAGCGATCTAGATAAATTGGAGTACTGGGCTATGACTATTGGGATTAAGTATAAAAAACCAAAATGCTGGATTCTACACCTAGAATTGAGTAATGTGAGGCACAAGTATAAATTAGGACAGGAGTGGCTGGAAAGCAGCCCTGCAGAAAGGGATGTGGGTGGGCTGGTCAACAGCAGGCTCAGTATGAGCAGCAGTGGCCTGGCAGCCAAAGAGACAAACCACATCCTGGGGCTCATCAAACACAATGTAACCACACAAAGAGGTGATTTTATTCATCACTGGTGCGGCCTCATCTTGAGTACTGTGTGCCATTCTGGACCTCACAGTTTAAAAAGGATGTGAAGGTCCTTGAATGCATCCAGAGAAGCGCAACAAAGCTGGTGAAAGGGCTGGAAGGAATGTCTTATGAGGAATGACTAAGAACTTTGAGCTTGTCTAGTTTGCAGAAAAGGAGGCTGAGGGGTAACCTCATTGCTCTCTACAGCTTCCTGGGGAGGGGAAGTGGAGAGAGAGGTGCTGAGCTCTTCTCCCTGGTATCTAGTTATAGGACACATAGGAACGACTCAAAGCTGTGTCAGGGAAAGTTTAGACCTGACATCCAGAAGCATTTCTTTACCTGGAGTGTGGTCAAGCACTGGAACAGGCTTCCTAGAGAGGTGGTCAACGCCCCAAGCCTGTCAGTGTTTAAGAGGCATTTGGACAATATCCCTGATAACATCCATAACTTGGTCATCCCTGAATTGGTCAGGTAGTTGGACTAGATAATTTTTGTAAGTTCCTTCCAACTGAAATAGTGTATTCTATTCTCTTCTAAGTATTGAACCCTGGGGTACAGCACTAGTTACTGGTCTCCAACTAGACTTTGTTGCAGTGACAACCATTCTCTGGGCCCAGCTATTCAGGTAGTTTTCAATCCACCTCACTCTCTGCTCATCCAGCCCACACTTCACCAGCACCTTTACAAGGATCTTATGGTATACAATGTTGAAAGCCTTACTAAGGTCAAGGTAGACAGTATCCGTTGTCCTCCCCTAGTCTACCAAGGTGAAGCCTTGTAGACTACTTCTGATTATTTTCTTGTCTTTGGTGTGCCTGGAAATGATTCCCAGGATTAGTTGCTTCTTTACATTCCCAGGGAATGAGATAAGTTTTCCCGGCCTGTAGTTTTCTGGGCTCTTTGCCCTTTATGAAGTGGTATTTGCTTTCCTGCAGCTCTCAAGCACTTCTCCCAATCTCCCTCTGTGATCTTTCAGAGATTTTTGAGTGGTTTCTCAATGACATCAGCCAACTCCTTCAGCACTTGTGGGTACATCCCATCAGAGGCATGGATTTATGCGTGTCCAGTTTTCTTAAGTATTCCCTGACCTGATTCTCTTCTACCCTAAGTCTTCCTTCCTCCAGTTTTTCCCCCTGGTCTCTGAGATCTTAGATCTCTTAAGGTCAGCCTTTCTAGTCCTGTGGCAAAGAAAGCATTCAGTACATTAAGTCCTTTGCATATCCTGTGTCACCAGTGCCATTGCCTCATGAAGCAGCAGGCCCACATTTTCCCTAGTACTCATTCTGTTATGTGCTTTTAGAAGCCCTTTTTCTTGCCTTTGACATCCCTTGTCAGATTTAATTCCAGATGAGCTTTGGCTTTCCTAACATCACCTCTGCATGCTAGATTCCTGTCAGTTTACCATCCCTGCTTCTGCTTTCTGTATAGTCCCTTCATATGTTTTACTTTCGTTAGGAGCTCCTAGTTCATCCACATAGGGCTTCTAGCATTTCATGCTTTTTGAGATGGACTGCTCTTAAGGTTAGTTATTTTTGTGATACTGCAGAACTTCACTGTAGCATGGTGTAGAATCATAATTTCATCACTCCCTTTTTCTTTTTTTTTTTTTTCCAGGATTATATTTTATAAAATATAAAGTCTGGTTTTTCCATCTTATGTGCAATGCTAATACATCAATAGGCATTTCATTTTCTATAAGAACAAGATCAAAGGACACAATGAAATATTTTGACTCTGGTCACTTGGACATTAATTGTGTCCCATGTGTGGCCACAGGCCTCAAGAGAGTTATTACTCAAATGACTCATAAGCTTGTTCTTCTCTATGGGCCAGATATTTTGGCTGAACAGTTCTTATCAATTCTCTTTGATAGTCGTGATACATAGTTTTAACTAATCTTGTTCAATGAAATAGTATTTTCCTTTCTAACTTTTTTCCTTGGAGAATGTTGCATGAGTACAAATGAATCCTGAAAAGTCCGGAAAAAAAACCTACACTGCACCGCACTGCACCTGCTGAACAATGTCTTGATCCAAAATCAAGCATTTCACTTTATTTTTTCTACAGAAAACTGAGCTAAAAATGTTTTAAAAATGAAAATGGCATTACAGCCAGGATAGATGTCCTGTTTATGAAGGATTCTTGGTGTACAGAGTCTGAAGGGGCTGGTACATTTTAATTAGAAGCCTGATTACTGAACAGATTTCTTTCCTTAACAAAATATTCTTGCTCCTCCCACTGTTACTAGTATCTTCATCTCTCATTCTGCTGTGGAGATTTGCAGTTTAAAATACCTTCTTAATATCCTGATTTGTTCCCTGCAACAGTATGCATATTGATACAACAACAGCATATTATGTTTATTGTGAATGATCATGTCACAAACATAAGATCAAATATATTTTGATAGACAGAGAAAAAGAAACTATTAAGCTTGCTTTCCTACAAACCACCACCTTCTTTTCCCCTCTTGAAAATCATTGCTCATGGTCCAGCAATGCTAAAATGCAGATAATGAGCAAAACAAGCTATATTTCTTAATTTAGTTAACACTAGTCATTATTTACTGTCGCAGGTGAAATGACATCAATTTATGGGAGCACATTTGTCTATCTGAGAACAGTTCATTTTTATGTAGCAGGTCCAGTCACATTATTGCTGTGTTATTAACTTCATGCAGAAAATGTTATCTATGACAAGTTTTTGCTTTAATATTCTTTCTGTGAATATTTTTTTTTTCTTTGAGAAATTATGTATGTTATTTAGAAACTAGAACAATGGAACCCAAGTAGGGTCCAGGTGCTTTCTTTAACAAATGCAAGTAAGAGAATTCCTACCTGCTTGGTAGAGAGTTTTTGGTGAGTCATACAAACACACAGGTTTCAGCGACAAAGCCAACTTAATTTAGATCCCATTGTTGCCCTCTGACTCCTGGCTATTATTTCTTGCTCAAAGCGTTGCAGTTCTCTGCTGATTCAGTTACAGTGTACAGTATGTTGTCTGTATGTGGGCTGCAAAGTAAACCAGAGCACAGAAAAGATTAACAGAAAGACTGTCAGAGGAGAGACAGAAGATGAGAATTTAGTTTTGGTACAGATCACGTTGCTTAATACTGTTAATAATTAATTATATTAATTTTAAGAATAATTTTAATGACAATAAAGGCAGCAAGCTGAAATTTAACCAGTCAATATCCCTGTACTATCATCAACTGAAGTTATAGCTTGATTTAGGCCTATTGTGGGTTTTCAAAAGCCACATCAGTTATATCAGGATTTTGTGTTCTGCACGCATCTCTAATGCTTTACTCTAAAGTAAAAGCTTTTCATGTCGGTTCTGAAAATCAAACACAGTTAAATTGCTCAGAAATCGTGACTGTCTTGAGAATTCTGTCAATAAAAGCCAACTGCAAACATAACTGCTGGGTCTGTCAGGTTCATGACCATATCCAAACAGTCTAAAAGATAAGAGTGTAATACAAGTAGATCTATTGAAAATATCTCTACTAGAATAATTTACATATAATACACTTTTATATATATATATTTCTATTAAGTTACCAAATTACAGCAATAAATGGATTCTTTGACTGGTTCTTATTGTCACAGTATATCCAGTTCACTAAGAAACTGGAGTATTCATATTCTTTCTTGATGTACATCCAAATTATACATAAATATTAAAAAATGAAAGTCACATGGTACAGATCCTCCAAATTACAGCTACTTTCTCTGCCAGTGTTAATGCAGACTAAACATTAATTTCTTTCCTATTTAACATGATTGGAGCAACCTCAAATTTTGTCATGTAAATATATGATTTAGAATGTCTGCCTGTATCATGGTTATTGGAAAGAATATTTAGTGAATAGGCTATTAATTACTTCATTTTACATATGGTCCAATATAAAATGAAATTGCAGTTTCTAAACATCATCGATTGTCAAAATAAACAAGGTTTGCTGTAGAGTTTTCTTTATTTTAAAATTTGTTTTATTATTTCCTCCAACAGATATTATAATGAATTGTTATTTAAACCAACCATTTCAGTGTTAGTTAATGGGGACTAATTATTGTACCATCTACAGTGGTTATGACATTCCAATGGAACAGAACGTGTTCTTGAATAAAATAGCATTTTCTTCATTGTCTTATACCTTCCCTCCCTCTTACACCAGCTCTATCCTGTTCCTATCTATGCTAGTCTCTTGTATGACCCAAAGAAAGCATACAAAGTGGCAGAAATTCACACTCCCCCAACTTTAGCAGTGTTAGGAAGATACTACTGACAAACATTGACTGCCTAGTCAAATTTCTTTTCAATAATCTGATGTAGTCATCCAGCTGAGTATTTTCAGTCAGTTAGATTGTATTCTGTTTTTGACTAACAGAGCTTTAGGGAAACATGAATAGCACAGGTCTTTCTTTTTCCTGCCATCATGATGATGGAACTCCCTCCCCTCACTGGAATGATATGAGATGGGTTCTGGAGGACTGAAAAAATAGGAAGGATAGAAACAACCACTGAAAACAATTTTGAACATTGTGGTGTGACATTGTGGCATTTCCAAAAGCATGTCTCTGACACCGTTAAAAACTGAACAGTGTTCTTAATACAGATATTCCTCAGAGAAATCTTTTAACTTGAACATAATCATATCAGTAATCTCTGTTCTGCCTCCTTTGTTAAACCTGAGGGAAAAGACTTATTGAAGATGCAAAATTTTCAGGTGTTCTAATTTTCCCAAGGTCATTTAGGAGATTGAAAGAATTAAACTGTACACAGTGACATGCAGCTTGATTACATTTTTAACATCTCATCAGTGTTCTTTATTTCACTACTTGTTCATCTTTGAGTTAGAGCTTCCATTGTTTTGCTTTCCATACTTTGAGATTTCGTTTCATTATATTGAGATTCAGTCAGAGGCAAGGAGTACAAAGGGTGAATTAAAAAAAGTCCTTGATAATCATGAAGACATGATCTTCATTCCCTCCCTTGACATGTCTGCTCAAATATTCATACAAAATGGGCCGGAGAGATATAGTTGGTGGAAAAAATGTGGTTAGCAGTATTTTTTTTTTCTCCATGCTTGTAATCCCATGGCTTTTCAGAGACAGGAGTGATGAATTACTATCAACACAAGACAGCTTTTTGATGTGTCCTCTTGTACATGAAAAACTGGTCTGAGACCACCTGAACTCATTTCTCCAGAGATTTTGAACAACAATAAAAAATGGTTTTATTTTGGACTTGGTAGGCCTCAGAAATGAAAATGCCAGTATGTCGAGGACAACACATCAATCTAATTTGCTACCTGCATTCCCAACCCTGTTTTTTCCCTACTGAAATTGCTGCACAGTATGTGATACAATGTCAGCCATATTCCACTATTAAGCTGTAGTTCTTTTTAGGAAGTGTTTGTCTTTCTGAAACAAGCTTTGATTGCAAAGGCTGTAGGTGCAAAGAACTAGTAAAATATTTATTAATTTTAAAGGCATTTGGGGAACCTATTTAATTAAAAGAGAGCTGGATAATGGGATGAGGATTTACAGTTAAATTACTTGATTCCATCAAATAGCATTGCATTTTTATTGGTTTTGCTAAAGAACAATTTGGTATTTTACAGTGAGATGATTCTGTGTTGTTATTTTCCTGTCTAATAAGACAGAAATAAAAACAAATGTGTAAAAAAAAAAAGTTTGGGAAGCTGTGGTTACATGCAAACATTATTTCTTCTTGTTTTATCCAGCTAAATAACAAAAAAGTCTTTTGGTGCCTTCTGACTGGAACAGACATGCTGGAAATAAGACTTTCCAAAGCACACAGGGTCAGTACAGAGGGAGAATTTCTACAGTACAGAAAGGTTGCACAGTTTCTCATTTCTATAGGAGGACTCTTTGGATAACAGCAGCATTTTCATCCATATTCTTTAATTCTTTGAGAAGTAGCAAAAGTCTAGACTTCCTTTATTTATGTGTTTATAAAAGTCTTCTCTTTTTGTGTACATGATAGCTTCCACCATTAGCTAAGTTAATGAAGTGACAACATATACAGCTCATGATCAATTCTAACAAAATTCTGCATCTTTATTTCCTTTTTCTTAGGTTTCTTATACTCCAACTTCAGTGCATTGCAGTACTCTCAGTCTTTAAGATTAATTAAAAATAGAAGTATTTCCTGTATGATTGTTTCTTTGCATGTGTGCATATGTGAGATGAGATGTATAGTCTAATTGAGTGCTGATAAAAAATTTAACTTTAAGTGCTATTCATTAATTCATCTCCACTAAAATGAAATTACACTAACCTATATATTCTTATATACTAACTTATGAACACCATACATTAACACCATAAACTATACAAATTGTTACACAGAAAGTCTACATTTTAACATTACTTCCTTGTGTCATAACCAGCTGTCAAGTTATCCAAGAATATTGCAATTAACTTCTGTGAAACATTAGTAGAAATAAGAATATCCACATTTGATACGCCTCAGACTTTAGACAAGATCACTTTTATCTTATCAGTCCACTGAGGAAATACTGAACTTTGGTGAGGTGAATAACACAATTTATTATCCAATGGGGTAAGTATTGACTTCAAATGTTGGTCTCTTGGGAAAACATTTCTTCATATTCCCTGAAATACAAAGTACATATGTATCTGAGCTTGATTGCCTCTAACATAAGGATTAACACCAGGCCTTTGTGGGAGAGCCTAACACAAGTTATTGTAGAAGGCATGGCACATCAACATTGTAGCATGAATCCCATTTCTGAGCATTATTTCTTCTAATCAGCTGTAAGCATGTGCTGAAGGAATACTGCAATGCTCTAAGTAAAATTGAAACTACTGATAAATCATATGAGTTGTACAAGATGCACAACAATTCTAACTCAAATAATTTATAGATAGTTGGTATAAACATACTGGTAAATGCAGATTATTGCAAAAGAAGATCTGTATGTCACCGTAGTACTTCCAGCTAATGAAGAGAAAAATTATCTTTTTTATTTAAAGTTCAAACTGAACGAATTCAACACCTAAAGAAGTTCAATGAAAGAAATCAAACTTCATTATATTTGTATATTTTCAACAACTGCTAGAATGAATGGGCTGTAGCCTCAGCTTGCCCAAATGGGTATATCCATGAGAAACTATGTTATACTTTGCTTACAGATATTGAGACATACCAATAAGCAAAGAAAGAAAACTATGGTAGAAGAGATTTATTTAGTTAGCTAGGTTCTTAGTGAATCAAAATTAATAAGAACTTAACCACCCATGGTCCTGTAAGGAATCTAAGCTGCTAAACTGAGTTTTAGGTGTAAACTGAAAATATCTGTATTAAATGAAGTGCTGAAAATCCCTTCTCATCTGCACCCCACAAGAGCTACTTCTTCGCAAGAACTTGCTATTCCACTTCAGACTCTTCAAGGTCCATAAATCTGTGTTTCTGCACATGCCCAGATTTTTTAATAAAAATCAGATTTACTAAAGCTTGACAAACAATCCAATATTATCATTAAGAATTCCCCTGCAGGCAAATATGAAAGATCTATCCCTTGCGCTGCTTTCATTCATACGGTATGTTTATTTTTCACCTGAAAATCTCCTGCATGCCTACAGTTGTATGTTCTGCTTTTGTCTCTGGTTGTGGTGATCAGTGTAACTAGATGACCTTGGAAACCAAAACACATGTGTTTCTCTGCTTGTTGAATAGACATTGTCTTCAAACCCCAAGCACAACGAATTTCCACACAGGTTACGGTGGTAGCAGCTGGTATAAGGGCAGTGGCCTCTTAAAGAAGAGTAAAAAGGTCAGAATGTGTCCTCGGTAAAGTTACTCCATTTCCTGAAACAATTTAACTCTGTATCTTTCACTGCCCTAGAGACAGCTTTAACTATCAAGCTAACGTGTTGCTATATTTTCTCTGGTTAAAGCCTTATTTTATGAGGCAATGAGTTGTTCTTGCATGCTGCTGAGATGCCACATCAGTTGGAGTTCAAAATATTCAGCTGCTGACAACAGACACTCAGAAACTTCCTGACTGGGACAGAATTTCAGCTCCTGTTCACAGAAATGCCTGTGTGAGTGAAATCAAATTACTAGTCATACAAAACAAGCCATTTTCTTGCTGTGAAAAATATAAATACAAACAGCATATGAAAAACTCCTATGTATGCACCCCGAGTATTCCCAGAGTAAAACTGCTTAAATGAAATAGGACCTGGATTGGGTGAAACAATGTTTCTTTAGATGAGATTTAAAATTTCCATTGAGAACACAGGTAATCCAGTTATCTGATTTACAAGTACATTATTCTTTTGATCAAACTATTATATGCTTAAGGATATACATGATAAATTTACAGACAGACACACATATTCATAGCTCACTGATTCACAGCTTTCCTTTCATATCCAATTTATCATCTGAACCTAGGCATGTGCAGAATTATTGTCTTTCTTATGTTGAAATGTACCAAACGGTAAAAGAGTTTTATAGAATTCTGACAGTCCTGGGTTTGTGTCTTCTGTCACAAAACACAGAGAAAATTACTGCACAGATGAAGCCTGGTAAATAATTATAATAATTACTGTATCCACAACAGATTTCATCGAGATCTTTTTCAGCCTGCAGCATGGAAACTTCTTTCCACTGCATAGTTTATATTCTGTATTGTTGTTCTCAGCATCTAAGGCCCCATAAAAAGCTTCTTAGAGCTATTACCTTTTCTACAGAAGCAAAGCTACAGTATTTCTTTCCCTTTTACTTGCAAGATAACCTTCCTAATATTCAAAATGCAATAGCCCTTATTCAGATAAGAAGCCCTGCTGAAGTCAACAGAACTAATAGTACAGACTAAGTCATAACTAGGCTTATTAACATTTCATTTAATCAATAAATGTAGATAAACTTTTTTTAAATCTTTAAGAACAAAAATCATTACAAATTTGAATTTGAGTTAAAAATCACAACAAATACAAGTGAAAGAACAGAAGAATATAATGGCTGCTCTCTCTTCAACCTGAAATGTCTCAAATGCCGCCTTCTGTTGGTTCAAAGGAGAGAGAGGCAGGACTACAGATGTGGGGAGTGTGGGAGGGTGAGGCTTAAACTGAGGCATTTCTGGCAGGGTAAGATCTGAAAAAGGGAGACTTGAAAGTAACAATTGTAAACAATAACAAATTATGGCAAAAAACCTGAACTGACAATTTTCTGTAGAAAATTTGAAATTATATTATTATTATGCTACATCTTAACTGAACCAGATATCCCATTTTTCACACCATATAGTACAGACTTGAAGATATCCAACATGGCACCTCTATATTCTAAGTGGCCTCCAGTACCTCCATCCCAGTAAGCCCCATTTGGTAGAGCTGGAGGTGAGAGCTGTAGCTCTTTTCCTCTGTACCAGCCAGAGCAGCAAGCTGACACCTGCAAGGGAATAGTGACCTATAGCTGCAAGACTTAGCCAATCAGAAGAGGACTACTTCATTGGAAATACATAGTTGTTTTCCTCCCCAACAGCCTTCAGTGAGGATATCTACAATTTGCTCTATGCTAGGAGCACAGCCGGTCAGAGTGTCTGAATTATGCATTCAGACAAAACCAAGGAATTTCAGAAAATGAGATGAAATTTTTAGCATCAAATTCAGCAGCTTGAAAATTTGGCTGTAACTCCCACTCGCTAAATATAAAAAATGCAGTAGCATCAGACAATGGGTCTGATGCAATTGCCTTGGAAATCAATGTGTCTGTCTTTTGACTTCCGCTGAATTGACACTAATCCAACATCCTCTCACTATATCACTTCCACTCCTATTCCTCCTTCCCCTCCCTCACTTTTCACCTTCCACAGCTTCTCTTCAGTCCAGCCCCTCCTTCTGCTGGCAGAAAGCATCACATTTATATTAGAGAATCTAAGTTTTTGGCATTTAACTATACTGATCTTTAGAACATGCCAAATTGAAATGGCTTTCTTTTGTTTGGTTATTTTTACTTAAAATTATTAATTGGAGGGGAATAAAGCAGTGAACAAGCATTTTGAAGTACAAGTGCAGGCATAGAAATATAATTTGAAAAAGCCCACACAAATACTTCATTCAGTAAAGTTAACCTCCATTCTTAAAACGTTTTGACCTGTTTCTGTGATTCAAGTAAGAACACTGCAGGTAATTACTTGAACAAACTCTAAGGCTGCGCTTATTTCAACAGACTGAATGCTTGAATTAGTATCACATACAATTTGGAAGACATCCAACCAGTAGGTAACAAAGGAGTTTTCTGGAAATCTTACCTCTGAAATTGTACACCTTAAAATTAATAACAGAAGATCAAATTCTGAGGAGAACAAAAAAGAGATAAGATCTGTCATTATCAGTGAAAATAAACCATTCAGTCTAAAGCAAATATTCAGAATGATAAAAATTCTCAGAAGATATTTACTAGAAGAAAAAACCCACCACATTCTTCTGAAATACACACAGAAATAATTCCTTGGATTATTTTAGAACACAATCTGTAGTATATTTTAATTTTATTGTGTAGGTATCTTTTCAATTAAAGCTTAAATAAATGAATGAACGTTAGTTAAGTCCTTAAAGGAAAAAAGCTTTATTTAATTAAAAAAACAAACAAAGAAATTAAAAAAAAAACAACGCCACAATGCAATACACAATTTCATGACTAAAGGTAGTACTATTTAAACTTTTTAAGCCTGAATCAAATTATAGCCTAAAATAGAATAAGTTCTTTATATAACAGTAAATGTTGTGAAAGTACCAATAATTTTTAAACCAAAAGCTATTGTTCAGATGACTAAAAATATTCTACTATTCTAAGAAATCATTTGGTTTTTTCACTCTTAAGAAAAATTTATTTTTTAGAACAGGAGATTTTAATATAAGTGTGACTTCGAACTCTGAACATACTACTGTAGTTACACAATATATATTAATATATTGTTAATTATAATTAATAAATATTAATTACATATATTAATATTAGAGTCTAAAGAAATACAAGTTTATCTTCCAGGAAAATTTCATTTCAATATTTTTTCATTTTACAGATAAATAAATATGTAGTTCTGTTTTTTATCTATCTTGTTAAATATTCTGTCTTTTATTATTATGAGATACTAGATTAGTAGGGATAACTCTGCTTTCAGCCTGCCTGGTGTTACTAGCATAACACTGGAAGAATGCCTTAGTTTGGTTTTATTCCAGTTTAAATGCATGGAAAATTTGCCTCAGTTATACTAATACTGAATTCTATTTTCCCACTAAAGCCCAAATTCTTCCTAAGATCTTTACATAATATATGACCTACAAGTTAGTATAAGTGCATTATAAACTATGACAAATCAGTTTTAATTATTTAAAAAAAAATCTTTTAAGAGGTAGTTCATTGGCTTATTTCAACAGCTGTTTCTATTCTTTTTACTTCTCAATTTATTGGGAAAAGAAAATTGAGCCTGAGATTGGGTTATGGATAATTCTCTTAAGATTAAAAGCTATATTCTCCCACAAGAAGAAATAATCAGGGCCAAACTATATCCTACATTGTAAATATTTTTTGTTTATCATTTATATTCTAAATTTATTTAGCATGTCTTGCTTCCTACAGTCTCCTAATTATTCTTCAAACATTTGAAATGTTTGACGGGAAAAAACACACCAACAAGAAACAAACAAGAAAACATGTTTAACCCTAGCAGAACTAAGAAACCTATGAGAAGTGTAGTAGACCTTTGAACAAACTAGAAACAAAAGAAGGAATTAAGGTGATTTAGAGCACTGCAAGTGATAAAAGATCAGTTTTGGCATCAATCAAGAAATCAAAGAGATATCTACCAGATATCAGTATAATTAAGCACCTTGAAAAAGTATGAGGAAATACATAGCATGGTGGAAAAATAGCAATGAATAACTATGCTAAAAGAGTCACAAATGGTGAGGTTGGTGACCAACACAAATGTTGTTACTTCAATTTTCTTTGTTCTGTTCTAAACTATTTAACATCTCTTTAGTGTTCATTTCATAATCCAGTAATGCTATTTCTTCACAATTTATGAGCTATGGCCACAAACTATGTTTTTCCTGCTAAGGAAAGAAACCCACTGTCTGCCAACAAATTATATAACCTACTTACACCCCCACCCCATTTGGGGCCTAGTTATCATTGCTCACTTAGAGTTCACATGACATTTTGCAAGCATGTATTTACCAAGGCTAATACTGATCTGAATTATCCTCTCTCCTTTGTAATTCATAAAACACATTAAGTGGCAGGAGGTCTTAAGTGCCAGTGCTGATCACTTTGCTTTAATATGGATTTGGAGTCTAAAAACCAATTAGTGAAAGCACCAAGAGCATCTCTACAATAATTATGCTGTTGTTTTCCATTCTTTAAGATTTCAGTTTTAATCCATATCTGTAATTTTAAGTCAGAAGTAAGCTACATAATCAGCAGAACTGGGAACTTGTTCAAGGCCAGACTGAATGTACCTACATCTATATTGCTAAATAAAGAGAGAGCCAGGCAACAATATCAAAGACTGTAACTCTATATTACTCAGTTTGCCTAATTGTTAGGTCGCTTATACACGCATTCTCCGTCTGGGTATCTCCTGGAGCATACTCAGACACAACTCAGGACACTGACCACTCTAAAAACTGCTCTCAACAGGCACTATGGATGTGAATGCACAGGGGTGACTTCCTTTGTCCCACACAGTATTCCAGCAACATCCTAAAGGTTTTGCACTCTCCTGTGCTCTCCTGCAACATGCCAGTACAGGTAACAAGTACCCTAAAAGACACACTGAAAAGCACCATTCACATTATTTCTGAAGCTATGACCTGGGGGATAATAAGTAAATAAATTATATGATATGATATGATATGATATGATATGATATGATATGATATGAGATGAGATGAGATGAGATGAGATGAGATGAGATGAGATGAGATGAGATGAGGTGAGATGAGATGAGATGAGGTGAGATGAGATGATACAGCATAACATAATATAACATAACATAATGACACACAATGACATTATAATATAATATAATATAATATAATATAATATAATATAATATAATATAATATAATATAATATAATATAATATAATATAATATAATATAATATAATATAATATAATATAATATAATATAATATAATATAATATAATATAATATAATATAATATAATATAATATAATATAATATAATATAATATAATATAATATAATATAATAATGACTTTGGACCACAAGTGCAACCTCTGGGTCCAGAGGAGGTCCCAGAGGTGCATAATCAACAGAGAGTCTGAAAATAGTTTGTAGACAAATAGGTTTCACAGTGTGACAGTAAGCCAGTTTGTGCCCTGCATCTTTGGGGTCAAGGATCAGTCCGTGAATCACTTTCATGTGGCTTCAAAATCACAGGCAACAACTATATCTGAAATGCGTTTACTGTCACTGAAAGAGTGTTCCCAAATGATGCAGCTAGCTCACTTCTATGATAGGTGAAGGGATTGGTATACTGTGTTGATTTTCTTTTCCTCTGCATCCACCTTCCTTCTGCATTGCAATACTGGGAACTCATGAGTACCGTACATGCAACAGCATCCACTAGGATTCTAGGACCCAAACCAAAAGATATGCCAAACCTACTTGAAAATATGGATATATTTTGTAATGTAAACCTATACTAACTCTGTTGATAGATACGTCTAGACTACTGTCCATATGTCTTGCACAAAGACATTGACACTGCAAACCACCAGTAAGAGGAAAGACTTTTGTTAAGGTCCACTTTCAGACTTAAAACAAACATAAAAAGCCAAACCCATGGAGGGTTACATTTTCTTCCTCTAGAAACCATGCAGCAGACCCAGTTGCAAGAGCAACAGTTCACAAATCTCCCGGATGGTATGAACATCACCAATGACTGGGAGGCAATTACTGCACTTGAGAGTGGTGATGCAGTGCTCAGCAAAGCACTGTGTAAACAGAAGTAATACATGCAGTGAAATTTTCATAACTGAATCAAGAAAACAGTCATGAATTGCTCAAATTTACAACTTTGCATCACTAGGAAGAATACAACAGTGAATACAGCCACAGGTAGTCCTCTTTATTTGTATGGTCTTCCTAAAAATCATGATAAGCTTTCTGATGCCTCAAGCAATGTCATTATTTCATATGACCACATTTTATCATGAAATATTTATTTTTATGTGCAACATGCTTATATTTGCCTGGGAACTGGAAGTAGATTTTAGGATCATGGAACACTCAGATTATCATATTAACTAAAATTGGAAGTACAGAGCTGCATTCATAAAATATTCTTACTTGCAAACTTTTTCTTAGATACAAGGGTAAACCTGATTGGTTACAGTTCATGATAGCAATAATCCCTGCAACATCATTCATTAACACAGTTAACTAATTTGCTGGAGTTTTAACTGCCTTTGGCTTTCCCTCAAGCTGTTAGCAAACTGGTCATTAACTGCTGGTTACAATTGATTTCTCAGGGCCCTATTTAAAAGAAATTTTATTTCAATTCAGCACCCACAGAGCCTAATCTTTATTCGGTAAACAAAAATTATTCTCTGCCTTAGCGACAGACCTCTTGTTCCATATTCTATTTGGTATACCCTTTCAGGGATCTATGGGGAGGTAAGCTTTGTGGCTAAGGGCTAAAGAAAAAAAACAATCCTTGCTATTTTTTATTTTCAAGTGGTAGGGGAGCACAAAAAGGAAGAGCACTCTATTGACATCTAGTGGAAGGAAAGGAGACAAATTAAATGCTCCAACAGGCAGCCTGCAGCTTATTTGTTTGCATATATTATTTATGTTTGGAAACTATATCTGCTAATACCATCATGTAATCTGATCATAACATCATAACAGTGTACAGGAATGATGGCCAATTAAATGTATGCAGAGTGGACAGCTAACCTAAGACAATAGCTTTCTGTAGCAGGGTACAAAAGTTATGGCCTTTATTAAAAAAAAATAAATAAAAAAGACAAAAGACTTCAGGAAAATGTTTTCTTAAAGACTGTAACTTTAAGAGGTATCTGTAAATTGAAAGGAAGTTTGTTTAAGAGTAATTTGTATGTAACGAGACTTGTTTTCTAATTCTTCCTGGATTCTTATCAGAATTTATAAACACTGGGAATGTGTAGTAAAGCTGCTAGCAAAACAACAAGTGGAAAAAAATGGTGAGCAGGCAGCATAACAAGAAGTGGTAAGTTGTCACTAAGAACAAAGTAGGTCACATCACCATAAGGTCAGTGGTAAGGATTTACTACCCAGCAAGACTGGTCAATCCCAACTGTGAGCTACATGTTACTGCAGAAGCACAGAAAAAAACAGCTGACTCAGGAGTTGCCTTGTTAGAAAACAGGACCATGAAATAGTTAGCAGTTAGGAGCTGTATGTATGTTGTCCTGCTTATGAACTTTCTTATGTTTTCCTTTTCTCCCTCAAATAAAATATTCTTTAAGTCAAGTAATTTACATTTGTTAATTAGGAAAAAAAAAGAGCTGGCTATGCACCAGAAAGCATATTTTCCAGTGCTTATGTATGAGGATTTAAGCCTGTAGAAAGCCTGTATAAAAGAAATTTATATTAGCCCATCTGATTCCAAATAAGACCTGACTAAAGGGTTATATGGAATTCAAATCTGTGATGACCATACTACTGGACAGCAGTTACACCATGTCACTCTTTTCTTTGTAGCTCTTAATTAGGCTGTCTTTCTCCTCCACATCTCTGTATATTTTTTCCCTCTAATTTATTGCCTGCCTGAAAGCATTGAAATGTTACTTCCCTTTCCACTCAAATTAAAATGGCTACCTTTCCAGCCATGCCCTAATATGTCAAATAAGTACTTTCATAACTGATTCTGTGTACCTCTGGCTAAATAAGGGATTCCTTGTAAACAGCCGCAAAGCCACCCCATTGTCATTCTTTACACCTTCTGCTGAAACTTGCTGTGAGGCCTAGGTGAAATGGTATAGAAGTTACGCCATGAGAGGTCCTGCCTACATCTGTAAGGACCTAACCTGAATCGTCTCATACTTTCTTGGCCTTTTTTCTCTGTTTTGGGGATCAGTTTGTTTGGATCTTCATGCATTGCTCACACATTTTTAAAGTGGGAACTGACTGTTGCATATTTGTTTAGCAAGTGGCAGAATGAGACCCTAAGCCACGAATGGAGTCTTCTGGTAAAGCTACAGAACAGAATCGCAGAAATGAAGTAATCTTCAACCTATAAGAAGTGGCTAGACAAAAGAGGCATGGAAGTGAAGACCAACAATCTAAACAGAAACCTAGAGTTCATTTATTTTAAAAACATAGAATTCCATGCAAATGTTTCCATCATACACTGGTGTTGTGTTGGTTTTAGTTGTGGGGGGGTTTCCCCTTTAATTCCATGAGGGAAAACATTCTACACCTAACAAAACAAACAAACAAACAAAAAAAAAAAAAAAAGGAAAAGAAAAAAGAGGAAGAAGCAGCAAACATTAGAATTCAAGTTTTGCAATAAACTTGACACTATGAAAATTAAATTGGCACAAAATAGATTAGTAACTAAACTAATTGAGTAATTTGTTTTCATAGACTGCGTTGCCAAAATTTCATTTAGCCCTCTTTCTCTTTTATACCGAGAAAATCACATGTCAAGAAAAATTGCTACTGTGATAGAAGTGCTTTACAGAATGTCTATATATACATGGTTTTGCGTACATGCATAAGAAAGACAGATTTAAAATCTAGTACTTTCCGAATTAAAAATCTGCATTTGTTCACTAGGTGATTGACATACACATACACACACAGAGGGACTGACAGAACTCACTGACACTACCACCATGCATGGAAGACTTTTGTCTCAAGGAAAGCACACTTATAATAGCTCTTGTTTATTTGTGCTCTAATTCAAGACTTCCAGCATTCAGCTAGCTCTGTCAAAGCCTTGTCACTCATTCTTCAGTGTAAAATATCTCTCCTGTTCCTATTCTTCCAGCCAATACTCTGGTCTATATATTTGTTATCTCTTTGTCTTGACAGCTGTAGCCTACTCCCATACAGCTTTTCCATCATCCTTTGTCCATTTTTTTCAAAATATCAAAGTTAAACACATCACCCTGTTTTGGAAAACCAACATTAACTTGCAGTCCTCCAAACTTTTCATCATTTTCTTATCACATTCATGTATAGTCTTCAAATTCTCCATATTACTGCTGTCTGATTATGAAATTTTTTCTTAAATCTGCTCTGAACCTCCACCTGTTCTTCATCTTCTGAATGGTTCTTTTGCTTCTTTCAGAAAAATTTATATTGTTAATTGTTTTACTAGTCTTTTTAGTATGAAATAATTTTCCAATGACCATCTATTAAGTGAAGTTTTTCTTTTCCTGCACACTTTTTACTAAAAAACAAAGAGACAGACAATTTCTTCATTAAAAAGTAGGGCTTCATCTCAGTCTAACCTGTCTTCACTTCTTTTATCTACAAATGAACATCTTGGGTATATTTGGGCAAGTTTCTTAGGATCAGATCCAAAGAAGATCACAGGGAAAGATTTGCTTAGAACCCGCCAGGTAAGTCATTGCAAATAAAAATCTGTGTACCCAACACAGTGTACCAGTAGCTTTAAGCTACATCTATACTAGCAAATTAATTGTGTTCAGAACCAATGGAGGATATTGAGGCAGAAAGCATTAAATGAGTCCTTGTGTGTCTGTCCATACCGTTAAATTCTTTCATCCTCTGAAACAGGAAATCAGACCCAATTGTAATTAAGAATGTCCATAGCACATGATAACACACGAACCATGTGCAGGTATTATTTGGGAGAGTGCTAATTGACTCAAGTCAAATTGCCAGGAGCCACTGGAAAGAAAAAAAAAATGAAAGAAAAAATAAAGGACACTGAAGTTCCAAAGCATATGAACATTCCCTGGAACTGTTTATTTTACTAATATAAAAATAGAAGACATCTCAGGATATGATCCATCCAAGACATGCTTTACTGTGGCCAGCAGGAAATATTAAACACAGGGTATATCTTGAAACATGTTTCATTCTTTTAGTTTCAAACATGCCTCAGTGCCTTTTTCCACTCCTGTTGTAAAGGAAAGTAGCTATAGCCTTTTAAAGAGGGGGCTTTAGATCAGTCCTTAAAAAAGCCAAAAGTTCAATAACTTTTTTGTGATTTTTTTATAAAGACAAATACATTTTGCTGGGAGGGACACAAATCAGTATTTCAAATTGCACCATAACACCCAGACTACTTGATGACGATGTGCCATTGTTCATAAACAAACCATTAAAGCAGAAAGAGAGAGCATTATTAAAGATAAAGCATCTGTAGGTGATCTGATCTCTATCACCCACTTTAAATACTACTACAAATGACACATGCCTAGTAATACCCCCATCCTGTTAATGTACCAGAATAAAGTACACTGGTTTGTGTATGATTTTTTCACCAAATTAATCTTCTGAACTGAAATAGGATTTCGGTAACAGAGGTAGACAGTGACCTTTTGCAGCAAAAAAGAACATCCTCAATGTTAATGTCTTTTGGATGAAGTGGGAAATCAGGATTTGAACTTCCTACTTTCAGGAAGGATCATGAAACTGAACCTTCACAATCCATGTCTCAATCAGCAATCTAGCATCTGGACATCTGCATAAATTTGCAGATTGCTAAACATTTTCAGAGTGCATGTGTCAGGCATGTTTGAGAATGCCAACTCTAACAGCTGCCTCGGGGAACAGAGCCAAACGAAAAATAATTTCTCAGTCTCGACTGGATTTAGGTTTATGTATCACAACCAAGGCAGAATAACACCTTGGCAAGGTTTGGAGCATAACTCTGTGTTTATGTCATTTTAGAGTTGAAAAGTAAGCTTCACTAGGGAAAATGAGCAGGTAAATGAGGGCTTTCTTTCCTCCATGTATTATTTGTCTTTGTGATTTTTTTGTTATTATGTCAATGTACTGCAAAAAAATATTTAAAACTTATATCATTAAGATTTTCCTCTCTTGCAACATTACAATCACTAATGGTGTTAATCATGAGAATAAAGTCTAATGTTCTGTTTTTCATTCACAGCCCTTCCCAAGTTTAATTTTTATATTACTTGGGTGGTTTTTTTTTCTGTCAGAAATTAGTATCTTTAAGTCTGTGATGTTAAAATACTGTATAATACTTTAGAATCTATTTTTCAAATCACCAGGATAAACTTATATTCCTGTGCTGAGAAAACAGTTAACTCTTTAATTTGCTAGTTTTATTTCTACTCAAAAGATTTCTAAGCTCCTTCACTTTCATTCTTTCCTACCTCTAAAAAGAATGCTCTTTATCAGCATTCTGAGAGTCAGGATTTTCAGATGCCAAGTGATCAAACTTCAACTCAAGTGAAAGGCAGCAGGAGCTAGAAGTTAAGCATCCGGCATCAAGAAAGCAATACCCAGGTGTCAGACAGAGTCAGTCATCATGTGGTTGGATATAAGGATATAGTGAATAAATGAAGTTACTCCTCAGAAAAAGGACCCTAATTTTGGTATATATTTTATTTACTTTTAGTCTTATTTCCTATTTACAATAGGATTGCATTAACAAAGCTTATGTGTGTGTTATGTCTGTTACCCTCAAATGCTTTTGAAGACAATTAATTTTAATTGTATTTGGCAAGAGGTCAGTAATCTCTGATATGCTGAGTTCTTCAAGCTTTACAGTAAAGGATAGCCAAGTAGAAGACAAAATGCTGTAATTGTTCCTGTTCTCAAAAAGCTGAAATATCAGTTTAACAGGTCTTGAAACAGATATCACAGAAAATACTGAAAAGAGAAACATTATGGAAGAAGCAACTGCTAGAAGACTTTTTGAGTTACTTTTGCACTTAGCTAGAACCTGGAGTTGCTAGAACTATGCTAATAAATTTATGAGGGTCACAACATGAGCTCTAGACCTTGTCCCTGGCTATCCATGATATCTAACTGTTAACATGTTCTTTTGCACAGTGTTTGACTTCAGATGACCAAGTAGTTTGCAAAAGAGTCAAGCTATGCCAGATCGACCACCCAGGCAGAACTTGAGAAAAGCTGCTGGCACTGCTTAGTTTTCTAGTATAGATACAACCCCAAGATTGCAGACATTTGTTTCTTGCCAGGTGTTAGCAACTCAGTGCTCAGCTGCTTTTGACAGCTTCCAAAATACTTGCTGAATGAGGGGAACTCCTCAGCTGGTTGCTTTCCACTTGTGCTTTCTTTGAAATCATGTCCAAGTTTGAGGGGGGTAACCTTTTCACCCAATTGCCATACTCTTCAAATGTTGGCATATATGTACAGAATTAGATTCCATTCCTTTCCTCCAGAAGAGTTTCCTCACCAGCACATTGCAGGCCTCATTGTGTGGTTAGCATCTTCCTACTCTTCTGCTGAAATTGTGCAACTCTGCAAAAAGGAATGCAAGATTCACTGAAGTAGAACAAGAGCATAATTTTGCGTAGGAGTGACTAGGATGTCACCTGAAACATGGTACCTGTTTCAGAAATGTTCAAAATTTTGTTATTGACTATGTAAGTACATTTCAGAATAACTATTTAAAACAGGAATCACAGTTCAAGACTTTTCCTTTCCCAGTAGGATTTCCCAGCCACTCCCTAGTTAGGTAAAATCGATATAGCCAGATGGTTAACCTATTCCCATATGGGATGTGTTTTTGAATAATTTTAGGTGAGGGAGAGAAATGAATTTGCCTTTTCTACCATCTGGACAACACTTTAACTGCCTCATTCTTACAGAAAAAGAGAACGTGATTTTTTCTAGCCTAGTTTAATGAAAATAACATCTGAACAGTATTTGTTAGCAGTCCACTTTTGTCACTATGTTAAGTTAATGGTGAAAAATATTTTCATATCAAACAGTGATATTTTGGAAGAGGAATTTCTTGCTTTCTCTTTTAATTGATCTTAGGTACAAAGTAATCTCTGAACTGCTGAGCTGTAATAAGACTGGTACAGTTCTAGGAATGCACAAAGAAAAAACACAAATGTTTAAGAAATTTGAAGTAAAGAGACAGGGAGTGTCTGTAATATGGACAGGCAGGGAGTTAGAGGGAAGTTGAGTAGGAATATTTAGAATCACAGATTTTATAATTTTATAATGAGCATGTAGTTTTCACTCTGTTCTCATTGTAGATAACAGATTTTTTTTTAATTTATTTTTTTTTTAATCTGACAGATGAGATGATTGTCTTTCTGGCTGTTGCTGCTAAGTGTTGCCGTAATGATTGATTAATTTCAATTCAATGCCTGTTACATTTTTCCCTGCTTTGGTTCAAACAGATATTTAAAGGCATCTGTAGATCCTAAGAGCTAGTTGAAAAGAGTAGTTGAAAGACCTGTTGCAGACACTTGTGTATAATTAATGCTAAATAGAAGCCTGAAATATCATTGTTCAGTTCATTACATTTGAAATCTATGTAGAATGAACCATTGCATTGCAAACTACTTGGGTGTCATAAATGCAGCTTCAGAAACTCTGTCATATAACACCTTATGATGGTAACGTATCCAGGTCTGAACAAGACAGGATCAAAATCCTGTATTGAAGATCATCCTGTTTCTCTGTGATATATTTATAAATATCCTAAAACATGAGCTTTTTCTTCTCATTTTACTGGTTTTTCACAGTTTCATACAAGGTTTGCCAGTGACCCTAGGCATAACGTCTCTCATAACATTTTGAGTCTATACAAAAATAGTCTGGGAACATTAAGAAAATAAGATATAATCAGTCTTTTCATCCTGAAGTGAGAAGCAATAAAAAGTATGACAGTACAACATAAGTGTTTAGAGAGAAGGTCTGGCAGATTGGAATGCCATCTGAAAGGCACCAAGCAGAGACTTGATGAAAGCCCCATCTTTCATGGATATCCAGCAATGGTCACAAAATGCTGGGGTGAGATGAACAAGAAAGTTTTACATCATTCAAGGAGAATATAGCATGATTTCTCAGCCATCCCTTACAAGAGGTGGAGGTGAAATGGTGTGTATCAGAAAGTCATAAAGATTGATGGCATCTGCTGCTTCCAAATGTATCTATCTGCATGCAAACAACTTGTGGTGCGAACTGATGGAAAACAAAGGCAGTTTACCCAGGAAAAGTGCTTTAGTAGGCTTAATTTCCATAGCCCATTTACACAGCTGAAGCAAGAATGTCCCACAGAATTCATCTGGGTCATGATAAGAATTCAAAACCACAAAAATAAATAAAAAGAGATTATTAGCTACATTGCAATAAGCAAACAGTAAAGTCTTAAGTGATCAATACTTGACAAGACACATGTCACAAACTCCATGTATAGGTCAGGCACACACAAAGTTTTTTAAATAAATCGATCAACTTGTGGACAAGGCACATAAAATGTCACTTTTTATCTCTCAGTTGATATTTTTCTCAGAGAGCAAAAAATAAAAAATCACCTCCCTCAGAGATCTGATCGAAAAGATAGTCACTCCTGATACAAGTTTAAGGGGAAAACTGCAATCAAGTGGAAATTTTTGTCAGTAGTTTAATCTCTGATTTGTAGAAGGTTGTGCTTTGGGATATTTGGTATGTCTGAGAATTGCCACCAAAGAGCCCTTCTGTTCTTTAATGGCTGCACTAAATCTTAACAAACGTGAGCATGAAAACTATTGTGCTGTACTTGTGAGGCATATATCAAAGTTATATTTTTTTAAAGCTTGGAAAGGCAGTTGAATCATGCATGCTCTTTATGGAGCTCTGATCAGGCTGATAAAGGCAGTTCAGCTTCAATAAATGCTTTTTAAGTGAATGTTTTGGAAAGTGAATAGGAAATTCAAAGCTCAAACTGTTGCCAAACTGCTCCCATAGCACTTTGATCACTTTGCTGCTGACATTTTGTTGAAAATGTTTTGTTTTTATTAAAATGTTGGCATCTGGGGATTCAGAAAGTTAACTATAGCCCCTGAAAACATAATACACTGTAAAACTGAGTGACATAACTTATTAAGTACTTTGTACACATTTCTTAAAAAAGAAAACTTTTTCCCTGTGGGGTCAAACACAGCTTTGCACTTCTCTGAAAAAAGTTCATATTGTTAGAACAAGACAAGTGCAGAAGATAAATCAAACAGCAGTGCTTTGCCTGAGGCAAACCCCCCTCAAATTATAAGGTTTTGCTATGAAGAAATGTAGATATCCAATCATTTAAAAATTAGTAAAATACAAAAAACATATTAAACAGAGAGTGTGAATTTTCTGTGTCGTGTTTTTGTTTAATATTTATGTCACATTATTTTCTGTTGAAGGACATCAAGGACAAGTTGTCGTAATTACCTTACTTTTCTTATTACACAGAGTACTTGTATATCTTCAGCAGTATGAAGATCCTTCTTTCTCAGGTATTACAGCTTGTTTAATCTAGTAGGAAATTCAGTTTAGGCCTGAAGGTCTGTTGTGTGACCCTAGACATGTATGTAAAACCACGATAGGTGTTTTTTACAAGCTAAATTGCAATGTACACCCATGGATCTAAAGTCAGAATCAAGTTCTCTGTGTTAAGCTTACTCAGAATCTAATATATTTCAAACGCATTAGTTCACAGCATGGAATGACTCCAAGTGGAGAAAGAAATACAGTCAGTCTGTTTGAAAATGACAAAAAAATCCACCTTGGATTATTTTCCTTATTTTTTTTTCTAGATGAATTAACAGCTCAGAGAGCACGGAGGGGGAATCCTGTCTGATACTGTTGCAGACTTGATCAGCTGGTTTTTTTGACCTGCATTAGCCATTAGCCTAGTATCTCTCAGACCAGTGATCATTCTCCATGTGCACACCTACAATGCTCTCAGAATACCAGCCTATCAGAATGTAATGAAATGGCTGGAATCTTCTTTTTTTACCTCTTTCAAATGTAGAGAATACATGCAGCTCATTAAAGAATAACCCCCTAAAAAGATCTCAGGGAACTGATTATTTTACAGCCACACATTAATAACTGGTGATTTAGGCATGGAGAGATTTAAATTTTTTTATTATTTTTATTAAGTTATGCACATAAAAATATATTCCTAAAACCAATTTCATTTTTAAATTGCTGTTTTGAGGACAATGTCAGGTAATACAGTCTAGTGAGTACAACAGAAGTGCTTTGTATGCATTGATCACATTTCAGATTTAATGGAGATATGGAATATGACTCTTCTCCTTTAATAGGGGCAAGCAACCAGGCACAAAGAAATTAAAGAAGTCCAGATTTTCACAATGTGTGAGAAAAAAGCATTGTGACCAGAGGACATCCAATTTTAATAGGAATCGCAACAGGAAGTCCAGCCCCGGGACCATCTGCTTCAGAAGAAACAACCAGGCCCGGATGCTTCATATGAGAGATGTAAAACCTAACAGGAAGACATGGACTACTGTGCGTCCCTTGAATGTGTCCTCTAAATTTCTAAGACTCATAGAATCCTTTAAATACCAAAATTTGAAGTTTATTAATTCTTTCAGATTAGCTTTGCATTAACTGTTGTGATTCAGGATATTACTACTACTATTATTATTATTATTGTCTAATTTACAGAGAAAGCATAGAATCTTAAAACCAGATTTTGTGTGTCTACAATATAGGCATCTAAGTTAACCACTAGACCAATGGGGAGGAACCAGTAAAACTACAGTGCTATTCTCAGATGAAAGAAGATACCTAAAATATGTTACTCGGGTGTTTTAGTCACTCCAGTCAGCTTCAAAATTATTTTCACTACAAAATAACTTTTTTAAAAAATAAGCAAACAATGTGTAATAGGTATGGAATTCTTTTCTGCAAGATCATATGCTAAAAGTTAGTATCTCATTCAAAAGACAATTGTACGAATTATGAAGAAACAGCTTCTGTCTGAGGAATACTCTGGGCTACTATCTGTCAGAATCTAAAAGCACATTCCAACCTGACCTGCCACAAATTCTTACCTGCACTTCAGAGTAAAGGGAACTTAGGCCTGATGAAATATCAGCAATCTTCTTTTCTTAATAGGTAAACAATATCCACTAACAACATTTCAAAATAATTTCAACTAATTCTAAGTATTTATTTGGTCCACAAACCAGTCAACAAATAACATTTATTCTGTATTTTTCCTGAGACATACTTACAGGGGTTATTTTCTGAAGTTAGAACTGCTGTAGTAAAAATAACGATGATGACAGTAATAACAACTAATAAACACTTTAATAATAAAATTTCTATCTGTAAATCAGTATTTAATTTATTAACTCTGACTGGTTTATAAGTTTCTGAAGAATAGACAGAAGAAAAATTGAAGGACCTTTCCCTAGATGCTACACCAATAACGATGACACAAAACTCCATGGCTACATATCCACAATATTATAGGTCATTTTTTAGGAGGCATCTAATAAAGTTATCCAGAGAACACCCATTACATTTTTGTCTTCACTTGTATGCTCCAATCAGGCACTTAGCATTCATTCAGTACATTCTAGGCCCTTTGACACTACAAGGTATGTGCAGCATGCTGGTGGTTGATGCTGTGCTAGAACCTCTTTGCAAGACTCTCCTTACCCGTACACAGACTTAACACATTGTTAACATTGTACAACCCCCTAGCTAAAGTACAAAGGTCAGCATAAGTGTTGTGATAGTAACGACACCCTCCTGGAAAAGAGAAGGCAGGCATGCAACAGTGGGTAGGTGTAGAGGAATGAAGGCAGTGGGTTGCTTAGCATTGATAACATGCAGCTGTGGCCTTGCCTTAAAGGCAGTGGGTTGATTGACATGGATGATGTGCAGCTGTAGCTCGTTCCTGCTAAGTAGTTAAATAGCACTGAGGATGGTGGCATAGGTGGTTGGGTGAGGGTGTGGTGTGTTCTCTGGAGGAAGGAGAAACAGTATGGCTAGTAGAATCTGACCAACAGTAAAAGCCTTATTGCAGCCAGCTAGGTTTGATCATGCTGTAACAGGCAGGAGTCTAGTCATGACTGCTCATCTGGGGCTTAGTTTCTTCTACTGTGGGAAATGAGCTTGTATCTATCACTCACTGTCTCCCTTCACAACTGTGGGAGGGTCAGAGACTGGAAGTCTTCTGCTTAGTGCTTTGCAAGTATGCCTTCTTAAATGTATTAATATCCAGCAGGCAGTGGTAACTGATTTTTTATTTTTTTTCTTTTAGCAGTGGTTGGTAGGACTAGTGAAAATAAACATAATTCCTACTATTGAAGAGGGCAGAATTTATGAGAACAGAGACCAAAACTGTACTGGAGAATTGACTGTTCATAGTGGGTGGAGATGGAAGATATTCTTCGCCGAGATGAATTTTACTAAAGAGGAGGGGACTGAGATTCTACATATTTCAGTTAATGTAGTATCATTATTTTACCACCATGAATCTCATTAGAGATGGGAAAGATTTGCAGATGAGCTGTTTACCTGCAAAGTGTATCAAGCTTTCAAAAAGTTTCATGTGAATTAAACAGACTTTCATTTGTATCCTGTACTTTCATGAAGATGTCAGTATTTCCTTAAATAAATAGACAGATAAATGCATTCTGACAAGGATGAGGGCCTCCTAGCAGATACATTGTGGAATTATTTGCTGTAACTTCTGTTTATTAATTCCTAAGCATATACTTTTAATTGCATAATCCTTATTAAGTAGGATTTTTTTGTTGTGTTTAAGAATAGTGTTTATCTTGCTGGTGTAATTTTGTGGGCTAGCAGTTTGTTTCTTACCGATGCTTCATCATTCACTGAAGTATAGAAATTCAATATTAAAAAAAATACAACAGAGGAATGAAAGTGTCCTTATTAAGAAGATAAAATTTCATACCACTAGTGGTTTGAACACAGTTTTCTGCTTTACTTCCTACATTTCTATGCAAACTGTAGGTTTCTTAGCATAACTTCTACATCCTTTCCACATTAGTTCTGATGAACAATTCTTAATCCTTGTTTTACAGCAGCATTCTAGAGGAGCTGAGGAAATTAATGTTTCATTCATTATGATAGATAGATATTACTCTATAACATTGGTCCTGGGGTTTAGAGAATATATTGAGTTTAAATGCCTTGTACAGATATGTACTATTTATTTTGGCCTACAAATTTCAATACAAGTTCTTAAAGATTTAATTCAGCACTTAAGTGTTACTGGACATATGATGAAGAAAAGTATTCCCCTTTTAACATAAAATTAAATTGTCTAATGGCTTTCTTCCACACAAATACACACCACACACACAATTTTGCATAATCTGCCATGGGCTTCGCATCTGCAAACACAATAGCTAATTTTACCAGATAGGTGGTGCTATGATTCAGTCTATCAGAGGGCAGACTCCAGCCATAAAGGCCGACAGCAAGTACCTCTTCACATTTTATTCTGAAGAGCAACCGGCATTTTTTCCCCTCTGTGCTCTGAGGGAGCTCCCAGAATAATAGGTGGAATGTCAAGAATAATTAAGAAAAATGATGGTGTACATTGCAGCACAAAAAATTCATCTTTTCTGCTCTGATCTTCCTGCCCACCTTCCATTCTGCTTTTAAATGTCATCTCTGTTCTCATATTATTTAGGATAGGCCTTGAAAGAGGAAAGAATATTTTTAATGTAATTTGACATATTCTGGGTGGAATTCCTGATGGCTGTTTCTCTCCATACCCCTCTAGTTAAAAAGGCTACTTTTAAATCCTTTTCTGACTATGTTCAAGTGTGGTAAAATTAAGTAAAGGTAGTTTATTTTCATGGCACAAATGGAAGAGAGAGTTCAAGCCCAGATAAGCTCTTCTTTCCTCTTCATCTGAAAGTAAGTTAATATATTTTGTTTTGCCATCACACCATTATCCTTTTGTTCCTTTGTACATACCTTGAGAAAATTCTTGTCTACTCCTTGGAAATAAGGTGTCCAGAATACATCAGTGGAAGACTGTTGTGGTTTAACCCCTGTCAGCAACCAAGCACCACACAGCCACTTGCTCATTTCCCCCTCACCCAGAGGGATGAGGAGAACTGGAAAGGAATGTAATACTCATGGGTTGAGATAAGAACCGTTCAATAGGTAAAGCAAAAGGTGTGCATGCAAGCAAAGCAGAACAAGGAATTCAAGGAATTCATTCGCTACTGCCCATGGGCAGGCAAGTGTTCAGCCATCCCAGGAAAGCAGGGCTCCATCACGCATAAGGTTTACTTGGGAAGACAAAAGCCATAATGCCAGATGCACGCACACACACCCCCTTCATTCTTCTTCCCCCAGTTCATATACTCAACATGGCATCATATGGTATGGAATATCCCTTTAGCTAGCTTGGGTCAGCTGTCCTGGCTGTGTCCCCTCTCAATTTCCCATGCATCTCCAGCCCTTTCACTGGCAGGGCCCAAGAATCAGGAAAGTCCTTGACTGAGTATAAGCATCTCCAGCAACTAAAACTGTGAGAGTGTTATCAACATTGTTCTCCCATCAGAGGCAAAACACAGCACTGCACCAGGTACTAAGAAGAAAGTTAACTCCAACCCAGCTGAAACCAGGAAAAAGACCATTTTGAAAGACTTCATAGCACAGGCTTGCTTCAGTTTAACATCAGAAAATTCTTACAATGGATTTAATAGTAACTGCCACAGGTATTCTGCTTTCTAGTGGTAAGGGGCAGTATATCAGTCTGTATATTACATTGTATCTTTCTAGGTTTTTAAAATTATCTTCTGTAGTATAAAACTTTGATAAGAAAACATATTGCCCTTTTATCGGGGAATTTGAGTATTTGGAGCAAAAAATGAAGAGAATAGGCAGCAGGAGAAGCTGAGCATCAATAACAAATAACTAGAATTTCTACACATGGTTACAGATCACACGTATAATTATTATAAAACTTTAATTTGTTGCTTAACCTTATACAACAGATAATAGAACTAAAAAGCTACTCTTTTTATATATATATATATATATATTTCCCCTCAAGATTTTTCTCATCTGTTATTCCTGCAGATTGAAGCACTCTCTTACTTTGTCTGCAGTTTCACCTTTTTTATCTGTCATGGCTTTAGTCTACATAGTTTTGTCACAACTCTTTCCCATAGTTTGGCAGTTTTCTCAGATGCATGAGAAGATTATACCATCGTGCTGTATTAAAACTAGGCTTTGGATCACAGAAAGACAACACTTCAAGAGGTTTAAAAGCACTTCAGACTCCATTGACTAGAGACTCAATTCTACTGCCTGATCATAACTGTCTAGTGTCATTTGAGATGCTCTATGGTGTCAAAGACATCCCCATGAGACTGATGTGATGGGAGGCTTACAAACTTTTAGATCAAGAGCCAGGGAAGATAAACAAGACCATATCTCTGTTTAGCAGCTGTATTGGGATGCAGATATTCATCAGCTCCTATAGGAGTTTATAGGCATAGCTCACATGTAGATGCCAAAATTTTAGTGTCTTAATCTAGAGCTGAATCCATCTTAATTTTTAGATAACTTGAATAAGCTACAATAACTCCCACTGTTAGTTAGTTTGTAACACAATAGATGACATAATTTGATATGTGTAGAGTATTTTTCTCTACTGAAGTGCAACCTGGAATCACTAAAACAAGTTTGTGATTAGGTTGAGTTCACAGTTACAGTTTTACTCATTTCGATGGGTAAAGAATAAGTTAATTAATATATTTTGTAATCTTCTAACCTTGTGAAATCCTGTATTCAGAAAATGAAACAGATACAAACACAGGAAAAGAAGTAATTACCTTTCAATTACTGGAAGTCTGTTTATTTGTAGGCAAAAAGCATGGATCTTGTTTGGAGATGGAAAGGTGGGGGAAGTTGGAGGTTTATTCCTGTCCTCCTTCAGCTTGTTTTCACTACTGTTGAAACAGATAGGAGGAGAACAAATTTCCTCCACCAAAACTTTTGAAGGATTTTCTTATTTATTACATAAAATGAAGAGAAATGTTCCATACAGTTTAGTTCTGCACCTCTCATGCCATTGTACCTCCCACTATTGTCAATCAGAAGTGTATTGGACTAGAGGGGGTAGAATTGTATCTCTGGGATTTATTTCCCTCTATACAAAGAGTAACTCATTTTCACAACAGCTGTGTCAGGTAGATCAATCAATCTAATAATATTTTCTGACTCACAACCACAAAATTGTAACAGGATATCTTGTAAACGACCTCTAGCCATATACTGTTAAGGTTTTCTTACCCCCTCAGTCAGCCAACTTGAGATTTGTTTCACCTAAATTGACTTATCTGAAGTTAAGACATTCAGTCTAACCCTGACATCTAAAATGCCTTGGCAGTCAATAGGAAAAAAAAACCCAAACCAAAACCCCAAAAACACTTCCAGTCAGCAATTCATCCCGACATGAAAAGGCAATGTTTAATTACAGTGAGAGGGAATCTGAATGATTTATTTAGACTAGCCTGGTTTTTTTGATTGCTTAAGTTGTATGGGCTTTTTTCTACTCCACTTTTGTTAACACTGGATTCTGAAAATCAGGTTTAACTACTGTGTGATCTTAGTAGCTCTGCTTTACACATCTTCCTGAGTCAAGTTTTCCCCAATTACACTAACAATTGGGAAAAGAAACTGAACCTACTGTCTCATACATTTTATCAGAAGTAAAATTGTCCCCAAACAGCTGTTAGAGTTAGGTTCTCAAATGTTATGGTCTATAGCAGTAATTTTTGTTATTTCATTTTTTTGACAGATAAGAAAAGTGGCAAGTTAGGCCTAACTAACAAGACAAGCCATCCATTGTCTAATTTCTAATTTTTTCCACTTATCAAGACAAATTGTACTAATGATAACACTTTCCCAGATGTTAATGTCCTCAAGTACAAGCCAGTAAAAAAATCAGCCTATGGAGTTTGGAAAGATAGAGTCATAGACCGGTACATTATTTACACCAAATTTATATCTACTGTGACTCAGTAAAAGGGATAAAATTCATATGAGGAGTAAAGGGAAAAGTAACAGAATATTTCCAATAAATAAAAAGAAAGAAAACATTTCATAAGAAAAGAACGGAAATGGTGAAAGTAATTCTGGTAGTACAGTATAAACTAGTATAAAGCCCATACAATTAAAAGAATGAAGGCTCCTTTAACAAACTGTAGGTAGAGTTTATACACCTTTTACAGCTGCCATTTTAAACACCCATGCTCAACAAAACAGCTAAATTTCCTGACCTAACTACATTTGACCTAAAACTTCCCTAAATGCCTGAAGTTCCATTTTTGCATATGCCTAGAATTGCTATTGCCTCCTTTTAAGCGTGCACAGCCCTCAGCTTACTCCTGATGGAACTCATAAGTTACCTAAGACCAGCATAGTAGGACTGAATGTCTGAATCTTGTACTTTGAGCATGCTTGACACTTAGTGAGCCACTTACAAAAACACAGTTTCAACTGTTTTGCCTTTAAAACACAGCTGTCAGAGAAAGGTGATGAGGGGAGGCATTGCTCATGTTTTGTATGACAGACTCTTGGTTAAAGAAATCACTTGGGAGATTTGAGTTCAATATCCTTAATCTAAAGGATTTCAATCTAAAATCACTATTTTCCCAGGAGTGTGTGTTGATCACCACAGAAGCATAAGGGAGGATGAAAGGAAATAAGAAGCAGAAAAGAAAATGGGGATACCCTTTTCACCTCATGTTGAAGCTCTGTCACTGTGTAGTCAAGAATGCAAGAATCATGAGCCCTGAAGGAGAACAAACACAACTCTCCAGCTTTCTAGTTAAGCAATTCATAGCTAAGGACAAGCACTAGCACCCCTGAAAAAAATCAGAGCCTTGTTCAGCATCGTTACAGTTACTCTCTTTGCATTCTTGGCCCTAAGGCCAGGGTAGAGAGAGCTGCCTTCCCAGTACTTCCGCCCACTCAAGAAGCCTCTGCCCTTTGTTGTCACTGTCTCAATGCAGTAGGACTTCCTGAAAACAGGGAGTGATGCTGCAAGTTATCCCATGTTCATACTGCTAACAGCTGTAGTACTAGTAGTGCAGAGATAATAGAAATTTAGTACTTTTCAGACATCAAAAGGATCCTTCATTCAGCAACCAGAAAGCAGCCCACTGAATCACACAAGAACTTGTAATCCTTCCACAGACACCCTCAATATTTCCTTTCTCAAGAGAAGTGGGCTGGAATGACAAGAATGTGACACTGACTCAGCAATGTGCATTTAAGGTCTTTCCACCTTCTTGCCACTTTATCCCACAAGAAAGTTTCACTCCCTCTTATTTTTTTTTAATTTATATTTTTATTTATTTGTTATAGGGACTGTGTCTTCATGCCATTGATTTTTCACTTTTTTGTTTAGAACAAAAATGGGTATGCTATTCAGTTTATTAAAAAACTATAAAGGGCAGAGTATGTAGCATAAAGCAAATGAAAGGTAGGAACACACAGTCTCGAGCAATTAAAAATTTAGGGTATGTCATTGTAAATGCCACACAAGCCAGTTTCTTTTGTCACTTTGGAGTATTTCATCTGATAATGACCCAAAACACATTAACAATACTGCCAGAGGGAAGCAATAGATAATTAAGATGGCAGTCACATTCTTGGGCAATTCAGTATCTGCATATTAAATGGGCAAATGTTGAAATACTGACTGTATATAGCTGTCTGGTTAACTCTGAATCAGATTCTCTTACCTATCATCTTTCTCAATGTAAATTAATTTAAAAGTGATAGAAAAAAAAAATCTGCTTTGTTAACGTCTTTTTCCCACTCTGTTTTAGTGTAAACAATTATTGAAGATTAAATTTAAAGGAGAATTGATTAGATTCTTTGAATAATCCTGAATATTATATATATGGGAATTCTCTGATGCCACAGCCCCATGTAATATTCAAATGAGTTTGTTTAAGATAGCATATAATTAGCTATGAAATGGCTCCACTTATTAAAATAATGCTTATCTTGGAAAGATTAAAAAAAAAAAAACCAAACAAACAAGAACCCCAAACCCCACCCACCCACCCCCCAACAAAACAGATTCCCATTTCCTACACTACATGGTGTATTATCACACCTTATATTTTATGACATGTGTCTATGTATCCTCTCAGAAGCAGATACTGGTACAATGTTTCTTTTCAACCGTTGCTGTTGTTAGTCCTGCAGTTTTGCACAATACCATTCACCGGTCTATATAAGCAATGGTGCAGTGTTACATGAGATGCTGGTGGTCATCTGAGCTCCCACAGTTTTTATAAAAGCAATAGAAAAGAAGCATCAAGCTTAGAAAAGGGAGAGCAACTGACCAGCTTTTATGTCTCCTGGCTTGTAACCAGTATCCAGAGTGATTGTATGGAAATCAGAGAGGAGCCAGAATAACAACATTTGGATGTAGAAGATTTTGAACAAGACAAAATATAGTTCATCTTACTACAGAGAGAATGGCCAGCTGTTGAGTTTGGATAGAGTTTTGAATCTAATCCTGAAACATCACTCCTAACATATTTGCACTGCTCTCAGAGAGATGCTAATGGCTTTGCCCTGTCAATGTGTGCATGACCAATCCCTGCAGTATGTGGTTCACTACTTTTCCTACAAAAGCTCCTTTGCAGCGATTAATTCTGAGAGAATTGTAAAATTTCCAGTTCCTCCATTGAAGTGTTATTACTGCTTGCAGTGCAAGGTCCAGGTTGTTTGAAATTATAATTAAGTGTCATCCTCCTGTCCTCTCTGATTACCACTCTGCCTTGGGTACAGTCATACCCAAACATAACCCTATATGCTGCATTCCTGAGCAGTTAAATTGAAATGTACTTTCTGGAGCTCAGCAGTAACTCAAGGTCTGAACTTCATTTTTGCATTTGTGAAGATGTCTTTGCACTTACCATAGAGATTGGCATTGTGGTAGAAGGAAAATCTAGGGATTTAGAAATTGCAAGAACAGTTAATGCTTAAGGAAAGCATAAAATAAACCATTTATCGAGCAATTGTCAATGTTTACATTTACACTTATAAATTAAACTGTGACAGGGGACATTAATTGTGGCAATCATGGGAACAGGGTTACCTATACTAATAGAGTTAAAGTGATCCCTGCCATAGTAGTGATCAAATAATTTTCTAGATTAACAGTCAGAGTCCATATCTGTGCCCAGCTATCAGGTGGCATGAGTCAATAAGAGACCTTAACTGAACAGACATGATTCTGCAGGTTTGTCTCAAGTCCATAGACCATTTTATTTATTATTTGTAGATAAATGCTCTAGTACATCCTTTATGACACTTTTTCTCCATAGATTGTTCTGCTACCAGAATTCTAAGACACTTTGGCCATTAGAAAAAGGATCCTATTACTTTGAACTAGTCAACTGAAAAGCTGTTCATGGAGGATGCATGTTGTTTTCATATGTGTGTATTTATATTCTTAGTTTACTGTTGAATAGATGACCAAAACACAGGAAAGTCATTTTATGGGTAACTTCAACAAACTGCCATTTGATTTAATTTATTTTTGAAGCCAAAATAAATATTCTAATTACAGTACAGACAGAATTTGATCTAGAAAACAAACCGTGTTTCAATATGATCTGACTAGAAGCTGCCTTTGATCACTTAAACACAAAATTACACATGTATAGACTATTTTAGCTCCCATGACACATCAAAGTATGAAGGTATTGCACTACAATAACTACCAAAAAATCACTAACCATTATAGTAATAATTTCAAAATTTAATTTATAACATCAAATTTTGAATTAAATTTCAAAATATTCTGGAGCATTAACACTTTATTTCAGTTCCTAAAACACTGTAATAACATGGAAAATGAAACTTTTTTTATCTGAATATCCTGGCAAAATTTTCTATTAGCTGCTCTTTATAGCTATATGCAAAGACAGATCTGGAATGCTATCATTTATTCAGAGCATATGCACCACAAAAAGTAGCTGTGCAAATACCTTCAATTTTAACAAAGATCTTAATCTATCCTAAAGATTTTGTTTCATCTGTTGAAATGTTAACTTTAGTCTAACAATTTTATTTGTTACGACAATTTTGGAATTGTAGATACACATTAGAAGCTGACCTAAGTCCTTTAAAGTCATTTGGTATCTGGTAGTACAATGCTATTAATTACTAATGACTTTCACTAATAACACTAAAGCTGTAAGCTATACGAAAATAAACCCTTGGTCTGTTGTCTGTGAACCATATAAATAATTCTGAAGCCCTTCAGTCTCTTCTAAATTAATATTGCTTTGATGTCTTTTTTTTTTTCTTTCCTGTCTCTGTCCAAACTTTGAAAAGAATAGACTTAATAATACATATTCTTTATTTGTTTTCCAACAAGACGCTTCTCCTTCTCCTAACTTTAAATTGAAAACTGATTTTAGGCTTATTAATAAGTGTATAAAAGCTTGTCATTTAGACCCTTTAGAAGACCTAATTAAATAGCTCCCCATTTAATGGAGGCTCTTTCAGGAATATTTTCCAATAGGCCTATACTTCTTCTGTTATAGGAATCACCTGCCATTTAACCAACACTAAATCATCTAAAGACTTTTTTTAGTTGGAAGTCCTTCTTACTGTCAACCACTGAGCTGAAAACTGACTAAAGCCTGAAAGTCACATGAATAGTTGATTTTGCATTCAACAAATTAATATTAAGTACATTGCAAGACAATACAGCATTACTTACTATAAGCAATTTTGAGATACTGAATAACTTTTTTAGAAATTGGAAAAGTCAATGTATCTGGAACATTAAGAGTGGAACAAGTTTAAGAATGTAAGGAAAGTTGTATGTGCTTTCACTGCTATGAACACATATTGAGCTGCATAAAATTTGATCCTGAAAAACCAACCTTCATAATAATGATAGAAATTATAGGAAAAGAGATTATGTCTTCAAGCCAAAATTATTTTTTTTTCAGTTAAAGACTTAGTATACAGAAATAAGAATAGGTACTCATCCCATGCTTGCAAGTAAATTTTTAGCTTTCTTTCAATCTGGGTTTGAAAGTTTTAGGATGTTCATTTTTATTCAATATATTATACCTTTTGCTCTTTATCCTTTCTTCAAATGAGATTTTTTTTTTCTCCAAATCCTTCAAATTATATTAAGCCATGATACTGGCCAAAACTATTCATTCCTCTGTTTCCACAAAAGCATCCATGTCAAGAAGTAGCTGTGAGCAACAGTTCTTTTTACAGTTTATTCTGAACTTGTACAGATCTCTAAAACTTCCTCTTTGCCCTCTGTTTCTGTCAATCAAACTAACCTCTAATCCCAGTGGTAATAGTATTAGATTAGTCCAGCCTTTGGAAGTTTCAATTTTTGAATCTAAATGATGGATAGTAGAATTAAAATAAAGCTAAGATTATTTCAGAAAGATTATTTGAGGAAATATTTCAAAGAATTACAGACAATAAATTTGTATTTTCTAACAACACTCAGAGTCTGAATCACCTTTCTCCATGTGACCCCGAACTTCTCCAGCAGAGAAAACAGGCAATTTGTTGTCTTATCGATTGCTAGAGGTCAAACTACAGTCAACTTTTTAACACAGAAAATGGGGCAGTACTACCAGACAGTCATTATAATCCAGGATAAGGTTACTATACACACAGAATGTGTAAGCATTAAAACCAACCACTAAAAAACAGAATAAAAAAAAATTATGTATTGCATAATTTAGACGCATTTCCATATCCCTGTTTACTTGTTTCAATACTGAATTAGACAGTATGTTTTGTGTTTAATTAGGGTTGCATCACTTTCATAAATACTCAAGAGAAGAGTGGTTTTGAAAAAACACCCATGAAGGTTTATGATACTGCCACTAAATTAAACAGCAGTAAGTTTAAATCAAAATGTAATGTTGTAGTTTCATAGGGAAAATGAAAAAGTTTTAAAAAATTAAATATTGAGATTTAAGATTTAAAAATAAATATTAGAAGTTTTTCATTCCTTCCGTCTTTCTGGGTTTTAAAGAGACAAATTTTGGTAGATAAATTTGGAAGCATTATAGCAATAGCATATTGACAGTAATAATTTATGTTGGAAAAACTTTCAGAATGCCCAGATTTTATTTCTGGAATTCTGTTGTTTGTTGCCTGAGTTTGGCAAACATCTACATTTCACTTTCTTTACCTGTAAACCAGAGATGAAAACAGCAATAATTTCTTTTGTGAAGAATTCCATAAGAACTACTTAAAACTGATAAGAAATTAATATAATTGACTAAAGAATTCCAATCTGCAAAAAAGGAAGTGAATGATTTTATTACTGACATGAGCCAAAAATATAATGAAGCAAGTTTAAAAAAAGGATGTTTTCATACCTTTCAAAAGCTAAACAACTCATTGTGATGACCAGGGAAGATGTTTTTTTCTTTTTCCATAGAGTGCAGCACAATTATGTATGGGTGACAGGAAGATTTTCAGCTGTCTTTGAAGTATCAGATATTGACAGCTACTAAATTTATTGGTGCACTGATTTGATTTAGGGTAGCAGGTCAGATTTCTTTACTCCATCTACTTTGAGAGGTTTAACCCAATTCCCTTCTCACTAGGCCATTTTAACTTATCATTCCCAAGTTGCATTAGCAGCTGCTGCTTGTAAATACAAATAGGACTTCTGAACACTCATTCTGAATATGTTTGGGAGCTGCTAAGTGAATGTAAGTCACACTAAGGTTCGGTCCAGTTGTCCAAACATAGGCATCTACTTTTATTTGATATGGACTGGAGTTTCCAAAACACTGGGTCAGCAGATATGATGTAGGGTTTATAGCAAACCCAAAACTTTCTGGAACACCACCACAGGCTAGGTAAAGTACCCCAGCGCATATAAAAGGACACTAGATCCATTTTGTCAGTTGAAAGCTGTTTTGCGAGTCTTTGTATTAAGCAAAGAGCTTCTAAACTGGCACAAGGTGAAGGAAGGAGTAAGAAGCATCAGTAAATATTACACAGTTTCTGAGGTTCTATATTTCTGTCATATAGGCTTTATCAGAGGAAGGTTGTATTAGATGAGGATTGGGAAAAGAGCACATATACCCCTGCTTAGATCTTAGTAGGATCACGGTGTATATGCCTACATTTAGGAGTCCAAAAATCAATATTCTCATGTGAATTGAGGGTTTGCTTCAGTCAGTTAATTGTCATGTCTAGACACACCCCATTGCTTTTTCAGCTTCCTATCCAGTGTGACACAAATATCCTATAGGTCCTATGTAGCTTCTGTCAGTAACACATGGATGTCACAAGGCTATCTTATATGGCACCAAATACCTATCGTTAGGATGAATCAAACTTTAAATATCCAATGTATAACAGGAACTTCCTAGGTTAGGAGCACTGCCACATGTAAACTGCACTGAAATTCTGTTGCCTGCGATACAGAAATGAATCCACAACACAAAAATTAATCCCACTGCTAGTCATTGACTAGAATTGAATTAAAATAAAATTCTTTACGCTATACCTGCAGAGAAGAGTTATTCTTGTTATACATTTTTTTCAAAGATAAATGTTGAACGAACTTATAGATGTTTTTTGTTATGCTGAACAGAAAATAAACCACTGAAAAATAACAGAAACATGAGGAAGACATTTTATGAAGGCTGTGATCTAAAGAAGTTTAGTGCTATATTGTGAAAAGTAGCACACAAACATAGTACAGGAGAATCTAGTGTTTATTGCTGTTCAGTGACACCAGAATATGGAAATAAAATCCCAATAATTAAAATTGTGTAAGCAGACCTTTTTGACATAGTAATTAGTAAAAAAATAGAATTTAGTAACCCTCATACCCCTCACAAAATTGTGTAGATATTTAGTAACTCAAGCTGTAAGAAGTCCAACACAATGTTGAGAAACAGAGGAAAGAACTCAAGAACTCTGGAGATGACATGAAAAGGTAAAACCAAGGTCAGGAGCCATTATCAGGAACAGACAATTAAGAACTGATCAGGAGTTAAAGGGAAGAGCTAAAAAGGAGCTAGGAGCTAGAGTTATAGCTTGTATTGGACAACAGGAATTAAGTACAGGAACAGATACAAACAGGTGTTCTAACATAAAGATAGCTACCTCTATAACCACTCTAATGGCTGACAAACATTCACCCTAACAACAATAAGCAGTTTCCAAAATAAGTCAACTTATCTCATTAAAAGGAACTGATATGCATTTTTTTGGCCTGCATCACTACTATAGTGCTATATCACTATAATTTCATTGATTTTTGCATTTTTCCATAAAACAAAGAATGTTTTCTCAGCTATTCACTACGGCCTTTCCTCACACCTAGCACATTCACTAGGTAGAGTAATACAGTTTGAAAATATTTATTACTGGAGCTATTACTATGTTTTGTAACATTTCTTTTGTATTTTATGGAATAGATGGATCCTAAAGCCAGATAATTTCAAAATGGAAATTCAAATGTGTGTGGGAGAGGGACAGAAAATAGACAAGATAATTTATCTTAATTATGAGTCCTTCACTAACCTGATCTGAAAGAGATATACCAAAAGGGGCAACTAGGTCAGATGACAGAGGACAAATATAAAACAGTAGGACAAACTTGTAGATTGAAAACCAAAAGGCTGATGCATGAAATAATATATGATCAGCACTTACTCAACTATGTAAGAAGAAAGAGGAAGACAATCGTTGGGTCATTCTGCAGAGAATACCAAGACTGAACTTTTTCATTGAAATTGCCAGTGATAGCCAAATAACACAACTCATATCAACTCTAAAGAGGTAAGGAACCAGGTAAGAACAAGAAAACAAAGTTAGAAATTATATTAAAAAAACCTTAAAAATTCAGGAAGAAAGTATCCTTTTTTTAAAATTTCTCAGAAGTGCACAAGTTTCAAGTCATGTTTAGACGGTGCTTATTCTAATGCCTAAAGCTACTGGTACTTTCTTTTTTTAGTAATTTAGGCATTAGTTCACTTGCCTGGGAAAGGAAAGAGGCTTTATTCTATTATAATTATTATTATTATTCAAGTTCATACCTTTAGAAGGCATTTCAGGTCTTGAATCCAGATTAATCTGGGTTCCTAATTGATGAGATTGGGAGACTTGCAATAGCAAAGATCTTAAATAAACCCATTTCTTTGTATGGTGTATATATACCCAACACTGAGGATGTTAACTGCTGTGAATTCTATTTCTGCTCTTCTACAAATATCACCCTTTAGATGGTTTTCTCATTAGTTTGAATCTCATCCTTGGAACAAGGTTTCTAAGTCTTAGGCAATGCAACATTATGAATCATAACACTTATGGGCATTTGCTGAATGTCTGCTTTAGAGATATGCTGTTAACATTTATCTTTGAGAACTCATGAAACATGGATGAGGTCCTAAAGACTAAGAACTCAAAACAAAAAAAAAAAAACCCCACAAGGTGTCTATCTTCGAAATTGAAAAGAACAGGGAAACAGGTGAGAAGAGAATAAATATTGACCAGGTAGTGGACTTTATTTTCCAGAAAAGTACTGCAATAAATAATCAAATAAAATGCTTGTAACTACACAGAAGATAACAAGGAGGCAAGGAGGTAAATAACAGTAACGTGTTAGGAGCAACTCCTGTCAAAATATTGTATTTTTTTTTCCCTATGACAAGGAAGGAAATCTTGTAGATAGAGGACAAGCTGTAGATTTCCCATATCTTGATTTTACAAATGCTTTTTATGTGTTATTATTAATGAGCCTTGCCAAATATCTAGGATATATCTTATCAGGTTTTGCAGGGCTCTACTCATCAGCCAATACTACTTATTGATAATGATTTGGACAACGCAATAGGAAGACAAGATCAGAAGCAAAAATGACCCTAACAAATTGGAAAAGCAGCAAGATAAAATAAGACTGTCTTTTAAGACTGTGTCTGAACTCCTACAATTAGGTAGAAATAATCATCTCCACAAATACAGGCAAAGAAAGAAGATTATACGGCAGTTACAGCAAAAGATCTGGGAAGTTTAGTGGCTCAGTAATGATGCCCTGAGTCAAATAAAGAAAATATTTTATTGGGTATAATTACAATATTATCTGTAACTTTATTAAGGCCTCAGTAGCAGCTTAAGAAAGTAACCATTTGAAATGCTCTGGTATAAATCATTTGGCTTTTGGTTCCACTGCAGAAAGGTGTTAGTGTCCCTGTGTTATAACCACCAAACCCATATGGAAGTGTCAGATAACACAGGTCATTTCAAACGGTACTAAACAACTACGTTTAGGCAACTGAATTGATGCCCAGTCACTGACACATAAGCTGCATGTTTACGTGTAGTCAAGGGAGATCTAGCCAATATGAACAGCAGAGTCTGCAGGGATTTGGTTCTTCTGCAGGGATTTGGTTCTTTGGCTAGGCTTCAGTTGCCACATGTGTTGCCTGGAAGGTTCAAGATACCCAAATGGGTAGGGAAGATGTGATGCATGTACTTAGAGGAGACCTTTGCCACCCTGAAACTGCAGTGCTAGACTAGAAACAGTGTCACAGAGCATTTCAAATGACATGAACACCTGTGAAATTCTTTAGCTTAAACCTTTATGTCGTTCTTTTGCTTTAGAGTAGACTGTCATTAGCTGTTTTAACCAGATAGTCAGTTACTGTACAGGAAGATGTGAGATCTACATCAGGTGTGTAGACCCCTACACGTTAACAAAAAATGTGGTATCTGCAGAAAGAATATCACTTCCAGGGCTCTGAGGGCACCAATGGGCCTGACTATCCCTGACCAGCCTCCCTGGGGCTCCCCTTACCCTGCCCAGGGCCCAGGACCCTGTGTCAGCCTCCCAGGGCCATCAGCCCCTGCCCCAGTGACACCACAGCAGGGCCAGTCTCCAGCTGCCCATAGCCCTACCCTGCCTGTCCATGGGCCTCCCTGAGATGGGCCCACCTGTGGGCCCATGTCCAGACCTTACCTCACCACTCACAGTGAGGTGCCTGATGCCCAGGGCTGGAGCTTCCCCAATTTCCCGCAGCTGCCCTGCCCATGGCTGGGGGGGTTGGATGGGCCCTGGCTGCCAGACATTGTGGGGACCCCCATCTCCGAGCCCCCAGCCCATGCAGCATCCTTACAATGAGTCCTACTGCAGGTTTCTTTTATCCTACTGTGATGTTCTTACTGAGTATAAAGTTCGGTAAAACAAGAGTTACTACCTACAGTGTAAGAATAACCAGGCAATTAATTACTGGATGATAGTATTTAGCATGATATAATGGCCTATCTTTATTAAATTTAATGTATCTATTTTAAATCCTTTGGTTTTTTCACTAGTTATTGCATGCTTCCTGATGGCAACTAGTGTTGAAGAACTGAAAACCAGATAATAGGATTCAATGTAGAAAGCTGCAACCGAATTAATACATGTACAGGAAAAAGTGTGAAGTGGGAATGGCCAAACAGTCCTCACAGTAGTGGTGGCCTGTGAGTTTACACAAGACTTGTTCTTTATTAATGGGATGTCAGAAAATTGAGATAACCCTCACTAGTTTGTTCTAGGTCAAATACATAATGCATGGAAGATGCTGAAAATGATGTTTCAGTTCTCCCAATTCCCAGTCCTAACTTTAAGCACTGGGATTTAATTGTACTGTGGCTCTGATAGAATTGCTCCAACACAGAAGCCTGGTAAACCAGTTATTCTTAAGTGCCTCCTCACCCTATACAGCTACTGAGGAAAGGTAGCTGACATGAATGTCTTCTGCTGGGATCTCCACGCCAGCTAAATTAAAAAAACGGGTTTACCAGGTAGTGAGCAGTTGGGGGGAAGCAGGAAGGTATTAGCATCTGTCCATATTGAGACATTTTCATTGGAGACCTCATTAAAGTGCCTTTCTCCTTCCATCAATGATCTTAGCCGGTTAGTTGAGATTTGAATCTTAATTTCATAGTTACCACAACCTTAATTAAGACTGATTCACTCAGGCTAAGATAATTGGACAAATTATAACTACTCCAAAAAATGTATAGCAGTCTTCTATTCAGTATAAATCTTTTTATTCAAAATCTCTGTATTTCCCAGCAAAAACATTTTAGTCTGTTAACTCAAGAATGAAAGTCTGGGCAGACTCCAGCCTAAACGTTATTCTTGTGTCTTGTCTGCTACATCCTCTTGCCCTCCACATATCCACATGCAAACTTCTTATGTAACTACATTGCAAACATGAATTATGAAATCCCAGCATAAATGGTAGCCCGTAAAAAATAATACCTCCATAAAGGCTTTGCTGAAAATGAAAGCATAGCCTATTATTTTCCAGAACAAATCCATGACAGCCAACAAACCTACAACCACTACTACTGGTCCAGAGCCTCTGCTGAAGGTAAGAGATCACTCCTTATCTGCCACAATACCACATGGGCTAGACCGATGGTTATGCAAGCAAAACAGTGAGCACCACATTCCAATGCTGTCCCTGATACTCTTAAGGGAGACACAGGCTCTTTGGCATGGAATGGAAACAGCAGTCCTGCATATCTTCTTACGTTTTTCCCATCCTTTCCCATCACCTTTCAAACCTGAACTGTTTAAGAAGGGCAGTTACTGTCTGGAGTCAATTTAAATCTAAGTGCTTTCTAGAAATTACAGGGAGTTTCCATGAAAGGAATGAATCATGTAATGCCTGGAAGGATATTAGACACGTTTAGTCAAGGAGCTGAATCTTGCTCATGTGTGAGATGGATATTTAAAACAACAAGGAGGATCTTTATGCATCTAAATCTGCATAATTACTATTCACAGAAACTGAGGCTGGAGAAGGGGCTGAGGTTTTACTGCTTGAAGTCCTCTTTCAGAATCTTACTGATACAAATGCATTAACAGTCAAAAAACTTTAGATGAAATGCCTCCCATCTTGAACTACTACCACATTAACTAAATAGTAATGACAGGCTGTATAAGATTTTGAGAAAGGCAGGGAAAATGATTGAAAATAAAACCAATTTGGTCATTTTTCTTACAGCTGCAGCCAAATTCTCTGTAGTTGGGCGTCCAGTGTTATGCCTTCTCTGGCAAATTGTAGCCACTCTAATTGGTTATTATTCAGACAATCAGTTTAAGTCTCAGCACACATTCTTGCACTTTGTTTCATACTGATCTTCTCACTGACTTGTAATGTCTAAATTACTCCTTAATTCATTCAAAAACATCTATTGTATCTCAGTCAATGCACAATAAATTTCGGCTTTGTCACCTTTTTTCTGGTAGATATAAAAGGACAATAATGTACCCCAGGTTATAAGTTTTAGGGGGGTTATTCTATTATTTTAATTATTTATTTTTTAACTTGTGACAGATTACAAAGACTGTATTACTTTGCTGCACGAGCCACCTATTTATACAAGAAAACATCTTGTGCAATATCATTCAGTTGTGAGGTTTGCAATGCCATTTATTTTCTAACCAGAACTTACCAGTTTTGTACATCCCATTGATATTACATTTTCCTAAGTGTATTACCTTGTATTTATATAAATTAATTCCTTTGTTCGGTGGGAACCTCTTATGACAGAGTATAATCAATCAATCATGCTTTATTCGTCATAATTCTGCATGACAAGTCATACTTCTGCATTTAAATAACCAAATTCATTCTGAATGTTTGCATGTGTGATATTGCTGCATCTCTGCAGCTCCTTAGTGCCAAGTTCATCATTGCTATTCTTGGCTCACCGTGACAGTAAAAATCAAATTTATCTATCTCCATCCAAAGAAGGAGATAGAATGAAGGAATAAAGAAATAGGTCAGGTACTAAACACAACTTGCCTCTACATATGGCCTTGATGGAAGAAGTCTTGACCATGCGGACTGTGAGACATAGCCATCTTTCTTTCATAATAAGGAATGTGCCTGCCATGTACAAGACAGATCTGAAGAATCTGTCCTGGATGTTTGCCTGACTGTGTTTTAAGTAACGAGTGAGCCTAGGTTTAGATTACTAGGACATGTTCTGAGATTAATCCCATTCCAGAGGACTAATTCCAAATCCTTTACATCCACAAATTCAGGTCTTCCAGTGATGAATGAAAATGTGAGGAACAAACTTTTAAAATACTGGTGGACACAATGAGGTGCTAAGTGAGATCTGATATTTGTTTCTTCTGTATCTTCTCTACTTTGGAAGATTGTGACTCTGTATTTGGACTAATTATAGAGTCCCTGACCAATATTGTTCCCAAATCTAGCTGTTAGAAATAATCCTCCCAATTATAATTGGGTTTAGATTTATACAACATAGTATTTAGGAGATTGATACAATATAGTATTTTCATGTGCAGGCAAATCTTTTTGAGATCTTTTATAATTTCTTATAGAGAAATGTATCACTGGATTTCTTAGATGCTAAACATTAAATTTGCTACAAGCTTTTTTACATACTTATTTGCTAACTGTAAGAATCAGTTTTGGGTTTGTGGAACAGCTGTGGAACACTGATGATATATTTTTCATCAAGTTTTATCTCTTCAAGGTTTTTCTAAATTGCATCACCTTCCTGGTTTTTGATTGATAGACCAAAACACACTTAACATTATTGTACAATCACACTATAAGCTATCATCATCATCATATCTCAAAAGGGAATATGGATAAATGTCATGTTAATAATTTTAGATTGAAAATGTAAAAAAAAAAAAAAAATGAGACAAAATGTTCCAACTATTTTCTGACCTTATGAGATTTATTTTATAATGTTGATATAACACTAGAAAATAGATGACTGAATACCAGCATACAGAACTGTATTTGGAGCAAATGGTGTCTAACCAAAATATTTGATTCCCTGAATGGTAAAAATGTAAAGGCATTGATACACTGAAATGCAGTTCTAACGGATTAGCCAAGGGATAAAAAATACACTGCTGTAAATGTATAGATAAGTTATTTGGTCTCTCAAAAAAAGTTTTAAGATTAACACAGATGGCTATCTCATCTATGCCTCGTGGTAAGTGGGTGTGAAAGCTCTAATGGAACTAAACCTTACTGCTGATTAACAAAAAGCATCTGTGCTTGTGACATAAATGCAACAATCTAGCCCTAAAACAATAGCTGTGGAGAAACATCTCTGATCCTTCTTAGAGCTCATTAATGGAGAATAACTACTTAATAGGATGTGAGAATTAATGGTTGTGGAAATGACAATGACAAACCAAAGCTTACTTGTTTCATAGTTAACATAGCTCATATTGCAGAGAAATTCTGTGAAATTTTGGGGCTCTGCAGATGATTTTAAATGGTGTCAGACCTTCCGTCTATAATACTAAATGTAAGGGTTCTGTTTTTCTACTCTATACACATATGTCATTGAATAAGAATTAGCCAATAAGATTTTTTAATGTATAGCCCTGATAACTTAGTTTAACTTCAGTAATATTACTTAGTATTAGTCAATCTTTGGCAGGTTAAATAAGGTGAATATAGTAAAAGGTGTTATTTTAGCTTTAAGAGAGTTGAAGAGATGGTGAATAACATTGCTTTTTGCTTAGATATTCTATAGGTTAATAACACATAATAGCTATCATAATATGCAGTAGTCACAGTCACCCAGGTGTGTGTTCCAACCTTAGACTGTATATGAAGTTTAAAACAGATAAATTCAAACTATAACAGATGTATTTTTAAGTCCTACCTTAATTAGATATTGAAACAAATAAGCAAGAGTCTTGAAGGTTTTACATTACAAATAAGTGCATTTTGAAAGCACTTACTTTGGACCAATTAAAAATTAGAGATGAGGGATTAAAATATCTGGAGTGCAATATCCAGAAGTAAAAAATTAGGTCTTGTTTATAATAAAACACCCAATATTTTATTCCAATATTTGATTATTTTTTCCCCCGTTCAACATGAGTTTTGCAGAGTGTGTTTATTTCTGAACTTCACATACTTTTTCAAGTTCTTATATGCGAAAGTACACAGAACGTAAACTCAGTACTGTAGTCCTTCGATCTGAACACAAACCAGATGCCAAACTGGAAACTCTGAGGTAGCATTTGATCAGCTAACTAATCCTAAAAAGCTTTAGAAAGAACCAGAATATGATTTTTTTATAAACAGTAGTGTCACATACACTATTAATTTAAGAGTTACTGTATGTTTTCTCCTATGATTTTTCATGATAGCTTTAATATTTATTGAACAGTCAATTCTTAGCATGCATCAGATGTCAGAGGACCTTGTTACAAGTTTTAGAGAGAATGAGCAATGATCACTTTCTGGCATATGCAAAAAAAATATTTCATATTTGTTTTGCTGTGGTAGAAAGAAGCTTTTCATTGCCTCTTGTGTAGTAGAACAAGGAGGAGATGAGCACTCTGGCAGCAAAAATAAAAGGTGAAACAGTGAGTAAGCAAGTTTGAAGGGAAAACGGTGAAGGAAGTATGAAGGGATTGAGGAAATATAATTAAACATAAGAATGAAGTTCCAGCTCTCCTTTTGGGTTCAGATACACAATATTATCACATAGTTCTTTTTCTTATTCCCTTTCAGTGTATTTTAGTTACTGAAGAACTGTGGAAGAAATCACTACTGGAATTTTCAATAACAGAATTTCTGAGATGTAGCAATAGACAAAGAGATCTAAGCAAGTAATCCCTGGCTGCATTTACAGGGAAGATGTAGGAGTCTGAGAGTTTTAAGGTCAATGAATGGATCATATCTCAAGCTTTTTACCATTCCTTTTTACCTAAAGTAAGCCTGTAATCCTTTTAAAAGTCATGGACTGTAAGAAGTAAGTTTTCTTTCTGGTCAAAGCAACTCCAAGCATAACAGAACATATCATCGGTACTGGGCAATAGGTCTCTAAATGAGAATACCTTAGTTTTAAAATAAGTATTTATAGACAGCTTTGTGTTATGTTTGAATCCATCTAAATCCATAGATTAAAATGTGTGAAGTGCCAGATGACATAAATTTAGAAGCCTATGTAGTTCACCATGGGTTTCATTGTTCCTTCTGCAACTGTCCAAGACAGTGTCAAAATGCTCCAATTAGGAAGTTTTCTTTGCTGTATAATTAAACAGGGATGAAAGAAGACTTTTATTTTTCTTTTTTTTTCTTTCTTTTTTTTTTTTTTTACTAGCTCATGGACAAACTGTTAGGCTTCTCCCAAGAGATAACCAGTCTTGAGAATGAAATTAGCAGTTTACTTTATGTTTCTAAGGTGTTAATTTTATACCACCTACTTTTCTTCTCACAGGGACACATTGCATGCAGAAAATTCATCTGGTTTAGGAGTCTCAGCCCAAACACGTAAACTTTACTTATCTCAACCAAAATGATTGGTGAATGAAACCAAGCTAGAAAGCACACATTTTAGTTGCTTGCAAAAGCTCTCCCTAAAATGAAGTGCATCATTGAGCTAGAAAGAATGTAGTTTTTCCTGTGGCTGAAGAGAGTGCCTGTTGTTTGTTCAGACAAAGGACTTCATAAAATTAGGTGTTACAGCACCATCTGGTGACTCCTATTTAATATTTTATGAATAAGTGCGACGTCTGCTTAGTGGTAGTTGTTTAATTGGAATTAAGAGAATATTTTCTTGTTAATATTAAGTAATAATACTAGAAACTGATGACTGTATTCTGATATTGAAGCACACGCACTATTACAATAGTTGATTATTCTTGCACCTATCATAATCCTAATGTGTGAGGTCTTTGAGGCAGAAACTGATTATTGGTCTATAAAAATGGACAGTAAACCCTAAATTTGACTTCTAAGGAAAAGTAATGTAAATATTCCTAGAGTTTATTTTAGAGAGGCAGATTAGAACAATGAATTCATAAACACAAGTTCAGTATGTGTCATTTTAGTATCTAGAATAAAAATGCACCTAAATTATGATTACAAATCCTTTCTTAGCTGTATTCTTCATATATTTTTAACAGGTATATCACTAGTTGTATGAAGGAATAATAAAGACAATAGGAACCTAGTTCATCTGTACAATCAGCAAGCATATTTAATCAAATCTTTGAAAAATTTGGGTTGGAAGGACCTTTTTTGTCAAGTCATACTTCCAACTTAAAGGAAACCCCTAGTTTGGCTCCCATTTCTTTGGGAAAAAAAAATGGAGTCAACTGATCCTGCCTAAAGGAAAGTTGGGTAACATAAATGTGTGGATTTTATCTCCTCTGCACTGAAATATCCAGGGGTATATGTACCAAAAATCAAATCATCATATGCGGAAAAATGATATCTCCAAGAAGCAACATTAGGTTGAAATGCCTGATGTTTTTATATAGTTTTGCTTTCTGAGAGCATACTATAGACCAAAAGTTCAGGGAATTGCTGGCACTTCATAATTACATTTCTAATGGTAAATTACTCTATGAAAGTTAACATATGTAAGAAAAGCATATTTAAACCTTTTATGTTTCATCAGTCAGAAGTCTTCAGTACTTTTTCTTGGGGTATTAGTTTTAGCAGTAGAAAAAATAATTTTCGGTAGGTTTCCTGTAGATTTTGCAGATGTAGAACAATATTTGCAGGGTAGGAGAAAAGGAAGGATGGTTCCTGGAACAGCAACAACCTCTCCTCAATTAAAGTAACTGTGACATTTCAAACTTGAAAAGAACTCATTTTAGAGGAATGTCAGTTTTTTAAGCCTGATACATTTTGTTGCTGTAAGCAAGACAAGGATATTTAGTTTGTCAGGAAATTTATATATCCTAAGGTCTTAGGGACACTAAAATGACTAAGGGAATGTTGAATATCTTTCATTCAGGGAGAGGCAGAGAGCTGGGACTCTCCAGCCTGGAGAAAAGAGATCTCAAGGGGATTTTCTCCATTTGTGTAAATTCCTGATTGGAGAAAGTAAAGAAGACGGAGACAGACTTGTCTTAGTGGTACACAGAGGCAGGACAAAAGGCAAGAGACACAAATTGCAATACAAGAAATTCCATTTAATCTTAAAAGCAAACTCTTTTTCAGTGACGTGATCAAACACTAGAATAGGTTTCCCAGGAAGACTGTGGAGTCTATATCCCCGGAGATATTAAAAACTCAACCAGACATGGTCCTGAGCAACCTGTTATAGGTGACCCTGTCCTGAGAAAGGCAAGTGGATTAGACAGTCTCCAGAGGTCCCTGCCAACCTCATTCAGCCTGTGATTCTGTCACTATTCATGCCTGGAGTACAAAGTGGAAGTTTGTGAAGAACTTGGAATTTCATGTTATTTCTTGAAACTCAGAAAAAAGAAACATTGTTTAGGGTAACTCTAGGTATGTGTTAATGCTTTCATTAGATATCACTTTTTTTAATCCATTACTGTCTCAGATTCCAGGATTCCCCTAAACAAATTAATCCTTTGACATTTTAGTCAGTAAATATACTTAGAATATACCTACTCCTGTATAAATCTGACTTCTTTTTCTTGTGGAAGTTGTTCACCCAATTCACTTCAGAAAAACCTATTTTTTTATTAGTTTGTTTTCGGTTTTGTTTCTTCTGTTTTGAACAAGCTCCGGGTACCTTTTTGCATGTTGGATTAAAATACATTCCTACACCACCTTTATATACAAACTCATATGGTCTTCATTCCTGCTGATTTCAAACCATCAGTTGAATTTACATCTGGGATAGATTTTTAAGATAAGCAAGTATGCCAAGAAAGCGAAATTACTTCCATATGAAACATTATCACTTTATGACAGCATTGCCTGTTAGAAAGGACCAGACAGTGAAAACAAAACACCTTTCTTGTACTCTTATTTTTGTGTTTCTGTGTTCTGGAAAAGGTTTAAGTTTGGGAGTCTCAAACATCCTTTAAATAGACCGGGGAATATTGCTTCATTCTTTTGTTCATCCACATAAATAAGTGAAGAATCACTGAGTCTGGAAGGAATCCCAGCTGGTCAGCCAGTTCTACCTCCTGCTCAGAGGATGGTCAAAGCTGAATTCAGACCACGTTTTTCAGGGCTCTTGCACCATCAAGTCCTGAAAACCTCCAAGGACAGAGACTTCACAGCCCCTCTGGGCACCCTGTCTGTATGCTTAATTATCCCTATAGTGATCTTTTTTTATTATACCTGATCAGAACCCCCAGTGTCTGAATTTATGTCCATTTTCCTTTCTTGTCCTGCTGTGCACCTCAGTAAAGTGGTAAAGACAAGACTAGATATGTCCTTTTGGTAATCTACTCTCAAGTATTGTAAAGCTGCTATTAGGTCCCCTCAAGCTACCTCTTGTCTAGTCTGAACAAGACTGACTCCCTCAGCTGATCCTCACAGTCCATGTGGTCCTTGTAATCTGGGTGTGCTTTAAATCTGTTCAGTGATCTCCACGTCAAGAAATAAGAATTGTAAGGTTAGCCTTTGTTTATAGGTTTTCTAAGTGTTCTAATCCTACTGAGGGTTTGGGGAATAGAAATCACGTTTTTTAATAACACTGTGATAGTACCATCTATTTTATGTTTGTTTACCATCTAATGTGCCCAGTAATACTTTGTGCTTTCTTCAGAACTTGTGAGGAAAGAAATCTGACTATTTGCCTTTCCACGGCCACTGCATATTTGGGTAGATGGGAGTCTCTGAAGAGTTGAGGAGATGGATGTTTCTCTGAAAGCAGCTTGCTGTGCCCAGTGTGTGAGAAAGCGCTGAAGGACTTAAGAGGAATAAAAAATTGAGTGACACAGCAAAAAAAGGCGCTTGCAAAAGTTTAACCTGGAAAGTTATTGAGAAGACCAGAGAGTAGATGCACAGCCAAGACTCAAATGTAGTGGAAATAGTCTAGCAATCTGAATGGCTTCCTGGGTTGCTGCAAATTCTTTGGAGTGCCTTTGGATCTCTGAAATGGGCTAATAGTAACTTGAAGTCAATAATCCTCAAAGATACCTTGGATATGATGGACTTTTTCTTTTAAGTCACATCTAAGGGCCTGAATTTTCTCTCTCTAGAAAGTTTACCAAGTGTCATTTATTATTTTGTGTTTTCTTAAACCCTAGGTTTAGAAATTGAAAGTTCTGGTGATCTTCAGTTCTCAGTAGAAGTAAAAGAATGAGTGGATTCACTTCAAGACGTGCATTGACTCACATATATGCTGGTAAATATAGTGGCAAGGACTTGTTCATTGACAGTCTAATTGATGTGGCACAGCTTGTGTTCACATGGCTAAAACTCTCTATTCCCTCTAGAAAGAGTACTTTCTCCCTAAAGTTCCCTGAAATAGTCCCTGATCTGTGCTATCCCTTAGATCATGGATAAAAATAGGCAGGGGAAATCTTATTTGCGCTAGCTGTAGCCGTTCTAGGGATCATGCCAAACGTGAAACAAAATAGATAATTGCATATCATTGGCCATGCCTATCCCCTGCTGCATTTTGTCTGTTGCTATTAATATTGCCCTCAGGTCCAATTACGACTTTAGTTTTCACTTTGAAAACATGTAGCAATTTCTCTAGAGTCATATGAAGAAACATTTTCTATTCACAGAAGTTCACAGCTCTAACTATCTAAAATTTGCTCTGGTTCCAATTTTGTTTTACTCCAGCTCACTGTGCCCTGACAGAGGGAGTGGGCTACACAGAGATAACAACAAAAAATCATTAGTTAAAGACATGGTCTGCACATATAAGCAGACTAATTTAATCTTAAACACCTTTCTTTAGAGTACTAAATGCCATTCTGATTCTTTTTTATTATATGCTTATCCTAAACAACAATATGTATTTCAAATAAACTAAAAAATATGTACTACTTTCTACACTTTGATGTTACTGCTTGAAAAATGGGATAGTAATATAAAGCTATTAATTATATAGATGTCTTTAATGACCTTCGCAATTCTAGTTCCAGATGCTTAGAAAAATATACCTGATATTCAAACATAAGATGTAATTTATTTATGAATAAAAGACATAAGCTCTGCATTTGAGACAATGCGCACACTTACTAGGCACCAAAATAAATATAAATTATTTACTAGAGGACCATCCAGTACACTTTCTTAGAGGGAATACTGTTTCTCATCAGTGTGAAATACCTTGCAGATGAAGAACAAAGGAAAATAGTAATATTCCATATTACCTTCATTCACATATTTTAAGGGAAGAAATTATTTCCTTTTCCTAATATTCCCAAGACTAAGACATTGCCAAGACTTGTACCAAGTTAGTTACATGATTTTAATATCCACTGCTCATTTTCACTTTGTTCAGTTTTCTTATTCAGGTGCTGCTCAGTAAAATGTCTTTTCATTCACACGGTGAGTAATATGGTATTGTGCCTTTCCCACAGGGTGGGTTCTTTTGCTCACTTCGGTAGGCAACCTGTTCAAAAACCTTGAGTGTTTGCCTTATTAATAAGCCCCAGGCAACAGAAGGTTTGCTCTGAATTATAAACACATCAGATTAATTCAGAAACAAATTCTCAGTGCAAAATTATTTTTTGAAATAAGGTAGACTCTCTAAGCATACGCCATATTCAAATTACTACAATACCAAAAAGTGTAGGCAAACTGCTTACAGCTTCCTTACTTTTGCCTTTTTTTTTTTTTTTTCATTTTTAAGGTTAGATTTAAAGCAATTTCCAGACTCAGCTTCTGAATTTTCAACAGATTCAGTGTTTAAAACCAAACATAAATCATACGTTTCTCAAACTACCCCAACATTTAATCCAAGCCAACTTCAAAGATCATACATCTCTTTTTAAATTATAGATTATGGATTATGGATTACAGTTACAGATTAAAAAATATTGATTTAGTCAATACTGATAAAACATTGCCTGCAATAAAACCTGCATTATTAGTAAAAATGAAAACTCTTACTGAGATACCAGTTTGTGGCAGGTTTCAATAGATGTGGTTTTCCTCTGAAAATTAACATTTACTTTGCTTCATATGCATTTAAGTATATATATCTTTAAAGCATCAGTTAATTACATCGGTGCCTTACAGTTTAAAGATTTGTCTTATAGCTAAAAGATTTAAAAAGTCACTGTGCCTTTCAAAACAGTCAACTTTTTTTTTAGTATTATTTTAAGATCCTTAATGAGGCCTGAAAGCCTTATAGTTGATTGAAGTTTCTTTACTCAAGAAGTAACAGCTACTAGAGTTTAGCTACTGAAAATTATATAATTAACAGCTTCTGTTAACTCTAAGGGATTCTATATATGTTAATATCACATCTCATACTAAATGCATTGCTGAACCACTTCTAAAACTGCACCTCAGGTATTGGTTACTGGCAATAACACTTTCCAATATAAATAGGAATAAATACTGTTATCTTTCTTAGCAAAGACAGGAATAGGAAATAATTCACACATTCTTTCTTGTGAAGGATGCACTTGACCCCCTTAAACAAACTAGGAGTAGTTTGTAAGTAAATACTCCTTACTTACTAACCGGAGATAAAGGCCTGAGCCATAGCCAGGCCAAGGACTTCTCCAGGAAACCCATAAAAAGCAGAGTGATACAGTGAGCAGTCAATGCATGGCAAGCTTGCAACACCCATCATGTGATTAACACACGAATAGTAGGTGAGTTTTCCAATCCTCATTTATAAAGGATCAAAGTAAGTTCTGGGTACAAGGACTCTCATGCATACCTTCCCCATTGTATGCAATTTGACTACAAGCCAACCACTTTAACCCATAAATATGACAGCCCAAGTAAGCCTTCTTTGCCCTCTCCCTGCTAGGCAGCATGGCTGCATGGGGGTGATCTCCCTTTGAGCTGGGACACCCTTCAAGTTTGCTCCTTGAGGCAGAGAGACCTTTTTACCAATGACAGATTTGGAATCCAGTTTGGAGGAGCCCAATTCAAGCTTTCCTAAATTGCAACTGGACCGCAGGCCAGTGATTCTCCCCTTGAGCTGGAATGCCTGTCAAGGTTTGAGATTCCTTTTACCTGAGACAAAGAGATTCTTCCTTACCCAAGGTGGAGAAACCTTTCATTCACAACAGATCCTTGGTAAGTGACTGGTAGCATGCTAAACTAATACTAACAAAATTCATGTAGTTATTTCCTTTGGACATAAACTGTTGGCCAAGTCAGAGGCTAAAATTGGACCTAGCCACACCTAAGGTTTGCCAGGAGTTTAGAAAGTAAGAGGGTCCACTCTGAAGGCCATGACTCAACAGGAGGGTCTCTCTTATCCTTTGCATCTCTGGACTCTGTAAATCACTCTAGCTCAATTTTCCTTTGTACGTTTCATCCATGTAGTAGGTGATAGAGGGAAACTTGCCACTGAACTTTGTTCACTCACACTTTTACAAATTCCTATTAAACCTATTTTTGCTAATACCTTTGACAGTGATTCTTTGACCAACCCTAAGACGCTCTTCTGTGGCATTTCTGTGAAACCTTGGTCAGAGGAATCATGGTTTGTGTAGGAAGTAAAGGTTTTATCTCGCTTCCCTGAAGTCACAAGTGAAAATCCAAACACCTGCCTTAATAAGAGCTAGGAGTTCACACCCAAATTCATAGAGTTCAGATAGATTAGTATGAACTGAAAATTCTTACTGTCTGATAACAATGGGATGTCCTTTTTTTAACTACAGGAGATAAATATCTATAATCCAACCTTACTGTTATAACTCATGCTGGTGTTGCTGCCTAGAGGACAAAGGACATAAACTATGTAACCATCTCTTTATTACCAGTAATTTATTAGTATGCAGTTTCATCCATGTTCATTTGTATAGTTAAACGAATTCTCTAGATTCTTCCCATAGCAATGAAGAATCTCAATCTCCACTATGAGTTTTATCCCAGCTATGAATTTTCATCCCAACTATGTCAGATGTCCTGCCTTTGGAGGCAGATATTTCTCTCCACATCAGTGCAGAGAGAAATAAATGTCTCCTAAAGCAGGTAATTTGACATAGTTGGGGTGAAAAATTTTCTGGAAGTATTTATCTTTCTTCCTCAACAACAAAACCATTAAAAAATGCATGAGACACCTGGCTAAACTGGCCCATAAATTTTAGCCACCATTTAGGTGGCCAAAATTGAGACAACTCTTGTAAAGATGCATACGCTTCTGTGTGTGTTGTCTACAGAAAAAAAAGAAATCCTGACTATTGAAGTATTAATATGAGTTTATGAGTAATATATGAAGCAAGTGCAACTGAGGAAAAAGAAATGAATGAAGGCACAGAATCTGTGAATCTGTTTCCTAGGAGCTATTTCAAGCTGATGCTAGCCATATCAACTTATTTTTTTATAATCAAAGATGTGCAGGGCAAGCTGTGGAATAGAAAACAGAATCTGTAGGACAAGAACTAATAACACGTTTTTTCTTTTTTTGTCAGTGTTGCACATAGTCAAATTTTTGGTTGCCCCTTTCATAGTGTCATAATTATGATTGTGTGATTGTTCATATTAATTGAGTAAATTAGTATGGTATAATGCAGAAGTGTCCCTCTCTTGACCACATAGGTTTGCCTCTCTCATATATCTAGTCTATATCCAATACAATATCAGAAAGTCGCTATGAAACCTGTATTTCCAAGTTGATACATTTTTATTTTTGATTAGTGAGATAGTCTTATCTCATTATTAATTAAAGCATTGATTAAAACTCCTAAAGATCTTCCAAACTTTTCTTGGGACTTATCCTTTTATTGCAAAATCTGCATTACAACTGTAATAACAGTTGTACAACTGTTGTTGTACAACAGCAACATAATAAGTGAAATTAATAGTATTCCCATCCTTTCAGTATTTGCTTCAAATGATGTACCCTTTATGAGTTAGGAACAAAGTTATCACTGTATTCTGTGGAAAAGAATGTACGTACTTCATCTCTGTCATTCCTGTGCCACTCAGATTAGCACCTTATCTTGGGGAGAGACCCAATCAGCACAGAAAAGGACGCTTTCTGAATCACGGGCAGGACATTAGAAGAACACTTGCAGACCACAAGACAAAGAGGCAAAGAAGTATGGGGACCACAGTGCCTGAAGCAGGGATAGAAATAGAGACCAGGTCCTGGGAAAGAAAGCCAGAGTAACTGAAAAAGAGGAAAGGAATAAAGATAGGCTGATAAATAAATGCAAAGAAAAAGAAAAGAAATGAAAGAAAGAGAGAAAGAAAAAGAAGAAAACCAAAAATCCCTCCCAAAAAAACAAGAACCCTCAAGAGGAGCTGTGTTTAAAAGGCTTAAACAGGAAATTACAGAAAGGAGATGGTGAAGACATAATTAAGAAGAATCATTTTGGTGACTGGGTTCAATGAGAAGCCAAAGGAGTAAAGATGGGATTGGAAGTCAGTAAAGTCAGTAAAGTCAGAAGGATGGTAGGAGAGACAGTTGATATGAGGAACAAGATATCAAGAATAAGAACCACTTGAATAAAGAAAATCAAATAGGGACTTCTGGGGCAATATCAGAATAAATAGGGACTACTGAATAATGGCAGTAGTAGTTAAAGTTGAGAGGCATCAGAATAAGCATATATAAGAAAGGAATGGTTGGACTGTCCATATTAGAAGGAATGAAATCCTTCTAATTTGGAGGCTGGAATGAAAGTTCAAATCATAAAGATACAGGATGAAGAAACAGGCTGTTTAGACAGGCATACCTGAAGAAAATGGGGGAATAGAATCTAGTTAGCCAAAACATAATTCCCTCCTGTCTTTGAGGGGAGCACAAACGTTAGCAAATACCTGTGAAATCTGCTGGCTAGTGCCTTCCCTTGTGAGTGTCGGTTTAGAGAGCACACTTTATATTCTTAGTTATTCAGTCATGGTTAGGTGGCAGAGGATGAGACATTTTCATTCTGGTAACAAAGCACACAATTTATAACATTGTTTTTTATTAACCTGATACAGAAGGGTGTTACACATTAAAAAATCATATTGAAAGATTATTAATGGTCAAAAATCAAGCAATCAGATAGCAGGTACAAGTTAAGAAAATAATATAAGGTTGTCCGTAAAGAACATAATTTGAGATTCACTTCAGTATGGGGAGTTTAACCATGCTTTTGGCAGGAATTTTATTCTATTTACTGTACAGAACACACTTGTGTTACAGTCAGTGTAATGAAGTAGTGAAAGAATCCCCAAAACTTCCACCAAATTACCTGAAGGTACGTTAAGACATAAGCAAAATTTTTCAGAGGGGACAAAAGAAAATGTTCTCTGGTTAAGATACATGATCAGTGTGGCAAGGAACTGGATTCTTTACTTATCCTTTCACCAACTTGCTATGCCCTTAAAGCAAACTTTTTGTCTAGTTTTTTTGTTTGGTTTTGGTTGGTTTTGGTTTTTTTATTGGTGCTCACACAAACACCCTGGAGTCTCATTTCCACTAATAGTAAGTACTCACAGCTTCAATTAAAGCAAATGGATATGTGCTGTGAACATAAAATGCTGTAGGAAGCTCATTTCCCTTAAAAATCAAGACTTAGATCAGTTTATTTATCAGTGTATCTTTTCAGTCTCTATCTCAGTTCCTTATCTAAGACAATCTCTCACTATGGAGCGTATGAAGATTAATTAATTATTGAGTCATTCAGATGCTAGAGGCATAAGAATTATAGGAAAGCCCATGAAGATAATAACTAAATATACCAAGTCTATCTTTAAAAGGAAGTTTAAATGTTGTGCTCTAAATGTATGATTAAGAAATTTAAGAATCAAGAAAAACAGTACTAAAACGCTTCCATTTTAGAACTACTACTCATTCATTGTATGAAGTGTTTGCAAGAAAAAGAATTTAATAGAATTATTATAATGGCTTTATTATCGTGGTCAAGAGGGATAAAATTGTGATTTAGCAAGCAGATTTGACTTCTGAGAGTTTGGGGTTTCCATCTCAATATTGCATTTTTATTACAGTTTGGTTTGTTTAATACTTCTAATTCTGCTTTTCAGCTGGTTTGCTTTCTAGCAAATGCCCTTACAGATTGAAATCATGTTTTTCCCTATTACTTTTAAATTATGAGTTGTTCGCTATTCCTTCCTTATTCCCTAAAGCCCTTGTATTCTTGTTGTCCCAAAGTGTTACTTCTTCTCATTTTCTGATTGCCAAAAAAATGAAGTTAATAGATTCAGTAGTTTTTCTCTACCAGCAACAAGAATATCCTTAAAATAGCAAGAGTAGTACTTTGTCCAAAAACCACATTACTTCACATTAATGAAGTTAATGTTTACCTTTATTTTTCATGGAGTTAAAGGACTACTATTTATATTTACATGACTCAGTGTTTATTTTAATGGCAATCACCATCACTAACACTAATTCAGGAAAAAATATTTTGTTAATTAAGGAACATATTGAAAAGTAAGCTTGGACTTATTCCCAAAATCTTAACAACTGCCCCAAAAATGTATTTGAAATATTTTCGCTCAAGAAATCACTGAATTATATCTCAGTTTATATTTAACTTCACATAGTTTTGGAAGGCTTTATGGTCACTTAATAGGACAAAACCAGAAATTTTACATATTTTAAGCTTGAGGAAATGCGAAAGTTTACTCCAACATTGACATTTTTTGTTTAAAGTCCTAGTGATTGTCCACAGAGTGATTATTCTTGTTTGGTTTTTGTTGTTGTTTGTTTTTTCTAGTTGTTTTTCCCTTAGAGACCATTTTTTTCTGAAAAAGAAAGCTTCAAGTAAATAATTTTTCAAGTAAAAATTCAAGTAAATACTCAAAAAGGGTATTTTTCAAATAACTTAAGCATTTTTTACTAGAACAAGGTGAATTCTTTTCTTATTCGAAATAATAACAGCGATAATATTCCTTCATGTATGTGAAATCAATAAAAATGGTGCATCATTTTTTTTCTGTATTTGCAAAAGCCTCCCACTAATACAGATAACAAAACTGTGTACTAATAATAATGAAAGTAAAAATAAGTATCATTTGTTTAATTTCTTTTTATGTTTGGTTATTCTTATATAACTTGAATAGCCCTTAAGAAAGCAATAAGTTGTATGCCTGTAATGTAACAGCTTATGCAAACACAGCGTTTTGCATTCAGATCTATGATACAAACAGCTGTGAATATTTATATTGGTGTTAATTAAGTCTGTGACTGTATTAATTTAGATAAGGAAAGCTGGCCAAATCCCAAAGTGCTATGGGATTTTTAACATGTGTCTGAAAAAAATAATCAGAAAGTTGCAAATGAAAATGTGGTGTAAGATCTCACTCTAAAGATAGTACCTTCCTGACGTCCAGCCACTGAATGCTCATTACCAGCAGTCTGCAATATCATCATGGCTATCAGCTAATAGGATATGAAGCAAAACCCTCTCGTTCAGAGAGATGAAGATGAAGTACTAAGCCAAACTGACACTCCAAACAAGGAACCAGGTGGCACAACCTCACCACAAAGTGCATTGGAGAGGTATATAACCTCATGCTTTAACAGATTAAATTGAAGAATTTGATGGGGGGGCAGGGGGCAGTTGTTCAGAGTTGTTTCATTTATTGGAAGAATTATATGAAACTAAAGTTGTTATCCCTGATATATCAGGAATTAAATATGTCTCAGCAATGAGGAAAAAGGGGATGGGTGGGGATGGGGGGTGGGGTAGGGGTGGTGAGGGTGGCAGGAGCCTTTTGGAATAATTTCTATTTTGATTATAACTTTAGAATTCTGGTAGATCATATTTGTCCTTTGTTCTTAAGCATATTTATCATCTCTCCTTAAAATGGTGCTAAACCGCTTCTGAAGTTTAGCACTTTTGGTATCACTCTCCTCGATAACAAATTAACAGCCCAAACTTCCAGTAAGAAATTGCAATACTGAAAGTTTTAATGGACTTTCCAGTAGTGAAATTAAACCTATTATATTATATATGAGATCCAGAAAATTGGGAAGTTTTTTGAGATTCCTTATTCATCTATTTAAAAAAGCCAGGACCAGATCCTCAGAAGCATGTAGTTTTTCCTAACATTGGTGTCCAGTTTCCATCTAAAATAACAAGAAAGTAAAGACACACTCAGCCTTAAGATTACATCCCTTTATTTTCCCTCCTCCTTTCTAGGTGTGGAAATCTTCAGGTGTAAATGAGCTTATGTGCATTTCACACAAAGCAGAGCATTTTCACATATTATGACACCTGAATATGTTAGCCTACAAAACATTGTGGAAATAGATTGTACAGAGAAGGTCCTGTATTCCAGCCAGTGAGCTGTACATACAGTAACAAGAATTACACATTTTTACATGTATTTTATATGTTATTACCTCCCAAAATCTTCTGTCTGACCAATGATTATAAAGGTGCATCCCTTTCAGGAAGGTATACAAGCCCTGCATGGTCTGGATTGCATCTTGCTCCAATTATTTCTGTCTTTTTTCAGATCCTTAGCTCAGATTCCAGCCAAGATATGGACCTTTGGTCTTTCCTTACAATTTTGACTCTGGCTTCAGACTCACTGAGAGTATCTACACTACTGTAGCAGAAAAGCAGGAGGTGAGCTCAGACACTGGACACTTTCCCACTTTGAGCACTCTGCTCAATTATTAATATGCCCTCAAGAGAGGGAGGGGCCAGCCATTACACAACAAAATGTGAGCCAGTACATGCCACTTGGCTTTGAGGTATGGTAAGATTTGAAGCTCTCATAAATAAAGAGGAGCAATGTAGCTGACAGTGTAGCTACAGACTTCTGAGGCTGTCAAGTTGTGTTTGCATTGGCTCTAACATCACCTGTTCCATTTGTTCTGCTCATTCTGGTCTCTGACGGGGGCATGGCCCTCTATTCTCTGAGCTTTTTTGGAAATGATGCACTGTTGAGGGAGCAACAACAGCTGAGTCATGATATTTCAACCGTGAAAGGATTTCTGGCTTTCTTTTCCCTTGTATTGTGAAAGGAAAAGTTAGGCAAAAAACAACTCAGAGAAACTACCCAGATTCCTGTGTTCTAATTAGTAATTATAACAGAGTACACCACTTTTCACACCACATATCCAGAATTAGAGTGTGGGGGGAAGGGGTGGGTGGTGGAGGGGAATGGCTAAATTGGGTAAAAGCTATATGGAAGCCTTGCATTTCAGTCCTCGGACTCATAACAGATCAACTTTCTTTTTCCTCAGGAAAATATCAGTCATAAATAAATAAATATAGTCTGAAATCAATAGAGAATCACCAATATAAACCTTAGAGTATCACCAAAATAAGCATGGAGATGACTTGAGTACATTCAAATACTAGGAGGAGGGCAGAACTGATTCAGTCATTAGTGATCTAAATTCTTTGTCAGTGATTTATTCTATGAGTCCCAATAGTATAGGTATTACTCCAGAGAAGTCAATTGATTTTTACCAAGTTAAATACCACATTTTTCCTGTGATCTATACATACAGATTTTTGTTTGTTTGGTATTTGGGGTTGGTTGGTTGGTTGGTTTGTTTTTGTTTGTTTAAATAGTTCCCTGGCAAATTTTAGCCTTTTCTCTTTTAGTCTGTCATTCTCAAATGAATGCCATAAAGGGTATTCAAAGAAAGCCTTTTCAGAATAGTTAGATATATATTCAGATTGCTGACTTCAGCTATTAAATATGTTAGTTTAAGTAGGAAAAAGCACATTTTGTCTGGATCTCTTTTTTATGGTTAAATTGATGATGAAGGTGTGAAGTTGAAAGGGAAACAGAGTTCAAGAGATACAGGAATGCTATGAAGCAGCTATATTCCATATAGAATATATGTATTGACATTTATAATAAAAAAGAAAAAAAAAAGAGCAAGTATTAGAATTTTGTATTTAGCAAGCAGGAAGGAAAAGATCCTTCTGTTATTTACATGCAGATGAATCATGAGTGCATGAAATGAGTGGATTCAGAGTAGCATAAAAATCAAGAATAAGTTCATCCTTTCTCACCGACTGCATGCAGCAAGTAGTGAAAAATGATACTTATATAACACACTTCATCCTTCTAAGATAAGAGTTCCCTGGTCAATCCTTGGTTGCCACAGTCCTCCTCTTCCTTCAGGGGAACAAGACTTCTGATTTAAACAGTACTAGAGAGAGGAGGTCAGAGCCAAGGGGAAGAAGAGGCCACTCAACCACAGTGCTCCTCTGTGTGGAAACCAGCTTTCAGGTGGAAGCTCAGGAAGTTGCAAGATGCCATTCTTCACTTTTTTCCTTTAGCATGGAAACAGCCAAGCCCCTTGGCTGATCAGCCAGCTCTCATCTTCAGAGAATCTGAGGAAAGAAAGATCTCACTGTTAGCTGTGTCAGTGAGGCTTTTAACTTAAATAAAAAGTGCATTAATGTTAATCTTCCCTTTATCCACCACCAAAATGTCTTATACAACATCAGCAGCCTTCTAACATTCTGGAAGAATACAGTAGTTCTGCAGATACTACAGGATGGTGAATGTCTGAGACTCTATTACTAAAATCTCTGAAACTATAGCTTATCCATTCACAATAAATGAAGCTTGTTTTAGAATTACTTAAAATTGTTTCTACTATGTTGTTATTGTTCCACATTATTTTCATCAGCAATCCTTTCAGTCCTTTACTGTGTTTCCATTCAGGTTTCAAATTATATAGGAAACTAAAGGAGCTATTAATATTTATTGCACACCTAGGCACATTATTCTAGAGGTCAAAAGAATGCAGCATTTGGCATAACAGTGTAATTGAGATGTGCTACTGAACACCTAGGAGTGCTTGACTGCTATAACAAATTACACAGCTACTCTTCCTACACACTTTATCTTTTGTTGTTATATCAGATAAATTCTCAAAGAAATTATGCTAAGGCACACACCTTGAGAGAGCTGGTCAAAAAATTTTCCTCCAAGAAGGAATAGGAATATATCATAACTAATTTGTTGGAGTAGTATTTATGGATTTCTTTGAGGTAATATTTTGTTTCATATTGAAAATGGACAATCAAAACGCATATTACATTCTTTAAAAGACGACTGCAAACTCCCTGATAAATGTCCTTGCCACAAAGTTTATCATTGTTTTGAAACATTTCCTTAATGAAATGTTGCATTGATAGGGAAGTCTGAAATATTTTCTTTAGAAAAAATTATGTTGGAAGGGTTAATCAGATCAGATTGCTCAGGGCTGTGTCCAGTCAAGTTTGAATGTCTCCAAGGATGGCAATCCCAGTCTGTCTGTGTTGTTGTTGCCTGCCTTTTTGGCAATAAAGTCTTCTTTACATTTAATGGAAATTTCCCATGTTCCAGCTTGGGTTTGTTGCCTCTAGTCCTCCTGCTGCGCACCTCCAAGAAAAGTCTGGCACTGTTTTCTCTGAATCCTTTGACCATGCAGTTGTAGGCAGGCAGCAACAAGGTCCCTGCTGAAACTTTTCTTCTCTAGGCTAAATGGGCCCAAACTTGACAAGAGAAGGCTCATGGGAGACATTGCAATATTTGTCTCTCCTTTTGCTTTTTGTTTCCTTCTCTCCTTCTGAAGCTGTCCATATAAATGACAAAATGTTCATGACACCAGAAATTAAGAACTTTTTGCAACCCAGAAGCTCCAGTACTAACTGCCATAGCAAGTCTCTATTCAGTCTTTAATATTACACAGGCAAATAAGAATCTCACTCCGTCTCTCAGAGCATACCAGCACTGCTAAATAACAGAGACAGAGACAAGCTCATGCACTTGATCAAGATGTAATCACCCACAATGCTTAATTGTTAGCTGTCACCTTGCCTCTCTTTTGGCTCTTGTCAGTTGGCTCTCCCCAGTCAGTTGGTGCTCTTGTGGCCTTTCAAAAGGGGCTGATCTCTGGTCCTCTCTCCTTAAAAATAATTGATACAGCCTCAGAGGCTAGGTGATTAGGCAGTATATACTAAATTTTTCAGGCCTTTTATGCAAATTCCAGATGTTACTAGATCTACTCTCTATGTTCTTTCAGTTAGTACAGCCTACATAGGATTCCTCTCTAGACCACTTTTTTTTGTTGTTGTTACATTATGTAGTTACAAATTTCCTTATTACTATGCTTTGATTACTTATAAATGCCAACAAACTTTTCTAATTATGGCATACATATATATGGTACATTAAGATTTATATAAAGCAGAGATATTTCCACCTACCCACTTAGTTCCTCTCACAGCCATTTGTAGTTAATGGCTGATTCCTATCAAGTGTTTGACTTAAGTGGGTAGAAGTGAGCTTAAGAGATGTGAATTCTCATGAGGAGGTTGCTTTCCAAATTAGGCATGTAAATGAGGTACCTGAAGTTAGATAGTGTGAAAACTATGCTATGCATTAAATAAAACAAAAAAACCCCCAACAACTTCCTGATAGACAGACTTTATACCATAAGGCACAATTCCTTTCAAGGAAGCATTTCTGTAATGGTTAACAGCCGTGGAAAAGTCTTAGTATATAACTTTACATATAGAACAGCTGGTACACCCACACAAAAAATGTATTAAAGAGCTTTGTCAGTCAGAAAATGTAAATACATCAGTTAAAAAAAAAGTTCAGCACACTTACTTTTCTTTCTTTTATAAACATTTCAGCTAATTACTTACAGCTTTAAAAGCCTCATTTTACCCACAGAGCACCCTAGAGTTAGAAATCTTTATCTAGGTTTAGTAGTTGTGGCAGAATGCCATTTGCACTAAGTGATCAGTGAGAAGTTGTCAGCTGCATCTGATGTCATAAAACAAGAAAAGTCCTAGAAACTGCCAGTCTGTTTGGACTTAGTGCAGAATCTCCCACTGAATGAGTAAATAAATAGTTCTATTTGTTTCAAGTAAAAGCATATACTTACTTTGTACCAAAATGTTCTCCTAAAAAGGTTGCTAACTGATCAACAAAGGAATGACCTGTCAGTGTTCAAAACAGAAAATGATATAGGAAATAACTACCAGATTATGCATGTAGAAACTGCTGGCCTGTATTTTAATGTGGTTTGGCAGTTATCTAAAATTCCTTTGGATTAGGCTCTCAGTGGCAAATTTCGAGATTATGTTGCATCATATCATTCACAACCTTCATTAAGATACAGAATATCCATTAATAAACACAACTAGGGTCTTCAAAAATCTTTGTGGTAGGACCTATCTAAAGAGTTTTTAGGAGACAATGAAGAGATTTCCCCACATCCCATATGATCTATGTATCTAACTTCCTGGTCAAACAAAGACCTTTCTTCCATTTCCAAATAAAAAGCTTAATTCTGAGTGTAAGAAATCTGGTAGGGAGAGGAAGGGAAAAGACTAGCAGCCTCTGAATAAGCTTCACACCCTTCAGGATCAGGACTGATATGTGAGGCCAAACATATGAAACTAAGAAAGTCTAGTTTCAACCACTAGGAACACCCAATCCCTGAATATCTTAGTTATGGTATCAGTAGAGGCTCTCAGCACTGTCATGATTAGGGTTTTTTCCTATAGTTCCCTCAGGATGAAGCACCCTAGGGATGCTATAAGCATATTGAGTTTGATAGTTTGAAAATCTAAAATATTTTATCATGTAATAGTGAAAGATATATGATTCTATTTGTATGCATTTACTTAAATTGCATCTTTGCAGATCATGTAAAGCAAAACAATGTATTTCCTGAACATTGTATCTTTTTTTTTAAAAAAAAAAAAAAGCTACTCAGAATGCCTGATTATCAGTTCTGTTCTGCATGTGAGAAAGTCCTGCCTTGCTACTAGCCATGAGTTTACAAACAAGTAAGGGTTTTCCCAGTAAAAATTACCAGAACAACATGGACTTTTATACTGCTGAGCTGTTATAAAATGGATTAAGTTGACATCAAGAAGGCCTTGGTAAAATGATTTCTGAACATATTGGGAGTAGGAGGGATTTAAAGAAAAGGAGAAGTGGGATGAAAAAGAGATACTGAATCCAGCTGAAAAGCTTCAGTTTTTCAGAACTTAATCATTAAAATAGCTGATGTTTTTATTAATGCTCCAGCAAATTTTAAATTGAAAAATGTCTTATTAGATCTTTTTCTACTTCATTATTTAATTTTAACATAAAATTATCTCCAATCATACTGATATAAAATCAGAAGTATTAAATTGATTTATTTCACTCAAGCCAGTGAAATAGGCTGGAGTGAAAAGCTGTAAGACAGAATCAGAGGAAGAAAGGTCTTTGTTGACATTTATGAATATTTAACAGGTAATGTCAGGTAGACATTAATGACTTTGTAAAGCTTCTAACATCGTTCAAGCATAAATAGTGAAGACTGGATTTTAACTGGTCTATTTGTTTGAGCAGAGATATAGAGAATTTATTTATTATCAGCAAATCTTGCACAATGTGATGGCCTGTAAATGAAAATCAAAATCAATTGCAGATGTTGCATGCAATAATCAGAATGTTCTCCACACTAATGTTTATGTAATCAACTGTGGTAATTAAGGCAGCTTGAAAGGCATCGTATCTGAGTCTGACTTCTAGTGAGAAAAGGCAATGTTGTGGTTAATGCATTGATCTTGGACCCAAGGGTTCCTGGCTTTTTGTCAGCTTTGCTGCACACATCCTGTCTGAACTGGGAAAAGTTTCTTAGGTTGAAATTCACAAAGGAATATAATAATTCTTTTGTGGAAAGTAAACAAATAAATCCAAATATTAAATCCTTAGAAACTCTAATAAAGTAGCCAGAAATATTCCATAAATATTTAAGTTCTGCTTCTAAATATGTCCAGATTTTTTTTTCCCTGTTGCTAGTCTCAGAACCTCAGCCATAGTTTCATCTTTCTATCTGATCAAGAATCAAGGAGTGGATGTGGGTTAAGCAGGCTCTTCAGAAAATCAATAGACAGTACAGCATCTAAAATCTTTGGTGGAGTCAACCTTTAATTTCTCGGTGTTTCACCACCTCAGTTGCAAAGAATAACCATGTTTTATTTTTCTGTGTTTGGATATAAACCATATTGCAGATTCTTAGAGACTGTTCATTAGATGTATTCACATGGGCTCCTACTTATTACTCTGTTATGTCTCAATTTGTCTTATTGAATTTTTTCGTTCTGTATAAACATTTAAATATCAGTTTCAAACAGAAACTAGTTTTAAAATTTCATTTCTTCAGGGCTGCACATGGTAAACATGGGAATGCTATCTGATGTGGTCTTTCTGGACAAGGTACTGAAGGCAACATATATTTTAAAAATATTACCAAAGTTTCCACATAAACTAGAATTCTGAATGGCACCAGGACATAGGTAGTTGTGAAATACCCATGAAAAGAAACAAAAGACTTGAGTTGGTTGGTTTATTTGCTTGCTTGTTTGTTAATCAACAGAAAAATATACAGTGACTTCAAAGATTTAGTCAACATCTGCACAGATTGCTAAATGTTGGATTTATGTTTGGACTAACATATCCAAGACATTTTTATAAATTTACCTGATAAAATATTCTATGCACTGAACTTTGTGGTCTAATAGACTAAAATGTTTTATAAAATTTTCTCAATCAGTAGCTCTTTCAGAGAATAAAAACTTGAGAGCATAATAGCAGAAAATCAAATACATACCACATCTGATTAAAAGTGATGAAATCCGGGGAATTCTTTTCCTGAGACTTGACTCTCCTTTGAGAAAATAGCTTTAAACAATTAAAACTTTTGAAGGTAGAAAGTTGATGTAGGTTTTCTTTGCACTTTCTGTATGCATTTCTATTAACGATTAGAGCATTAGCTAGTATGAACATACCTAAATACTCAAATGTGGCAGGCATGTTTACATAATATCATGGAATTTGTAATAAATACCATATAGTGAAATTTGCTGTAGTTGCAGTTTGCAGGACTTTAGGAAAGGTTTCCACTAAAAGCAGTCATGCTGCATATCTGTATCCTCCCTATCATCACTTTTGCATTTACACACACAAATTATATTTGCATATCTTGATGACTTATACATTATAACTGAATTAGAATCCACAGGATTGTTTACATCAAGGAAAAGGGAACATCTTAAATTCCAAGTTATCTCTAAATTACTGATTTCAGGAAAACTGTGAGACTTTTGTGCTTTACTCAACTTTATGTAAAATGGCCAACTAATGACAAAATTTAATTCTGAACTCTGTGTTCTATTAGATTTGTAGAGCTCTCTCAGTTCTGAGCCAGAAGCACAGATATGACTTTGTAAAAAATTTATACAACATAACATTTTATCATTTTGTTAATTTCTTCAGGATAATATAGACATCTTTAGATAGGCTGCAGTACTTCAAAATCTTAGACTATTTTTGGTTGAGTAATTTTAGAAGGCATTATGCTTTTATGAAATATATTTGTAACCTGGTATCAAAAAATGACAGACCTGGCCTCATCGGTCAATTTAAACATAATATCAAAATCATGTCTCTGAAATTACTTCTCTAAAATATTAAAGCACAGACATGTTAACAGTAACATTCATTCTTTCCTTTGTGATCTCCTCTGGACTGCCTAATTTGCAAAGAATCACAATCCGGATTTGCCTTTGAAAAAAAATGCAAGAGCCAGATTGTTGCTTTTTGTGGTAAGGAAGAAGATACATGTTATTCTTCATATTGGAAAAATAAATGATACCATCAAATTCTCACTGATGTGAACTGAGGCTGATTATGCCTAGGATATAAAAAGAAGATTTGCAGGGAAATGGAATTTCAGAAGATTACATTCTTTCTGCAAGTCAGGGGAAAAATGTGGTAAAATCTTTAAGCATTGACATGTACCTCAGGGACTAGTTCTAACAGGAGCATTTCAAGATGTTTAATATTCAGACACAGAGAAATTAGTCTTCTCAAATAAGAGACTCTGCTTATGTTACTCAACAAATAACATTTTAGGTTTCATGCTGACTTGATAAAAAATGGAATTTTAACATAGGAAATAGTCACAGAAGTCCTGTAAATTCTGACATATGTGGAAATGAGGAAACCAGACTTGGGGGGGCGGGGGGGAAGAACAATTTAAGAATATTAAAAAAACAAAAAAAACAAACCAAACCAAAAAACAAACCAAACCCAGGAGGTAAGTATTAGGTATGGTATTTCAGAAAATGGATTGCTGTGGTTCTGGCTGAGAACTGTGTTAAAACCAAACCCAAACAACTAACATATTGAACTACTAATTCAACCAGGCTGGACAATCAATTAAAAGCAGAAGAATTCCCATCACAGGACAGAAAGGGAGAAAAAAGGAGAGGCAGAAGAAGAAAAAAAAAAAATCAGCATAATGATTGACTCCCCCCTCCAGTTAAAAACAGAATCCGAATCCCTCAAGGCAGAAGTCACTCTGAAGAGGTATGTTTAGGAACTATACTGATGGGATCTTTTTTCTAGTCCCCAACATCCAGACTTGGATTGCAGCAGTTCTCTCTGTAAAAGCATGAGAAAGAGGCAAGAAGAGGAAGTACACAACTATGGGATACTTTAATTTTCTGACATTACTTTGAAAAGAAATGCCCCCATAGGCATCAGTAGGTCTTAAATATTTTTGAATTTTTCAGTTGACAAATTTACGTACAAAACAGTCTATGAAGTAAAAATGTGCTGGTGCTGCTTTAAAGTTACTTTAAGCAGCAGGGAGGAGCAGTACAGGGGCTAGTTGTAAAAAATAAGCTTAGATTGAGTAATCATGAGCTGATTCAGTTAATTTTAAATTGCAGGACAAACAAAAATGAATACATAGCTGAAGTCTGGGGTTTTAAAAGAGCAGACTTTGGGAAACTAAGAAATTAGTTACCAGGGTTGACTGAACTGAAGAGCTCAAGGATTTGGACATTGTGGAAGTATGGAATTATTTTAAGTCAGAAGTGCAAAGGCTATTTGAAGCTTGTATTGCAAGCAAGAGGGAAAAATATCTCAGCAGGAAAGGGCTACAGACTTCTCTGGAGAAAGTAACACCTCACATAGGATATGAAGAGTAAATAAAGAACCTGAAAGAAATAGAAAAAGGGATTGATCAGCAAGGAGATCTATGTCTCAGAGGCCAAAAAGGGTGAAAATAAACAAAGAAAGGACAAAAGACTAGTCAAGCTGAAACTTGAAATGAAAATTAAAACAAAAAATAAAAGTCCTTCAACAACATAAATAAAAAGGGATTAAAAAAAACCTAAGGAGCTAATTTAAATATGGCAGCAGCATCAAATAATCTACCTTATTTTTCAAAAAGGATGGTAAGGAATATGACAGCAACAGCTGATCAGTCAGTAAGAATGGCAGTAATGTAAATTACCATATCCAATGCAGAAACAAAACTTGACTCTTACACTGACCAGATGAGATATTCCATAAATTCTGAACCCCATATATGAAAAGAATGTATAGATAAAACTGAAAAATGTGTTGTAAGCAATTTCAGCTGACTTGACTACAGTAAACACGTGTAAAAAGGCTTTTTGTACCTATAGTGCAGAAAGATGTTAGCAAGAAAATGAATGGCAAGCAACTATGAAACAGATTACATAATTTGTAAATCATAAGAACTTCTGTGTGCAGCAAGTCACTGGAAAAATGCAATGTGATATAAACAGTGTCTTTCCACAGTCCATGGTTCTTACATTCTCACAGAATTACATCTTCTAGTTCACATTTTCGTAGTTTGAGTGTGCTTTGTAGAGGTACCTTAAGATGTGTAGCTCTACACAAAGAACGTGGTTGTTTATAAGGGGGAAAACAAACAACAACAACAACAACAAACAAACAAAAAACCCCCACACAAAGCCAAAAAAATGGTTAGCAAGTTTTTCAACCTTTCATGGTTAGTGAGTTCATTATAGATCAAAGCTGGGTTTTAGCTGCAGCTTTATATTTCAACTTCTATGAAAGAATGTGGTACAATATATTAAGTACTTCACATAAGCAAGGCAATGCGTTTGATCTTGGATTCTGAGAGTTGGAATTGCTCATACTGGCATTTAAGACAAGTCACAATGTAACTCTAGGATGGGATATTGGTGTACAGGCGGATAACACCTCCTGTGACCTAGTTGTTGGTTTATATGTTAGGTGTTGTGTAGTTTGGAAATATACCTACCTGAGAGAAAGATCTTTTTTTATAAATCCTGAAGGGTTAAAAAATCATGACAGCTCTTGCTGAGTTTCCTTCTTTTGTGGCTCATGGGAAGCGTTTGAGAAGTACTTGTGCATTCCAGAAGCTTTCAGAGAAAAAAAAAAAATATATATATATATATGTTTTAGTTCCAAGATGAAGAAAGGTTTAGGTGTTCCCTAAGTTCCTTGTGATGAGAATTTCCTGTTAGACTCATTTATGTCTAACATAATATGCCTGCTGCCCAGGCTTACTGTAGTCTTTCTTTTGCTTTTTGGTTTAATAAACAATTTGGTCACACTCTCCTAAGATTGTACAGATTTTCTCTCCAATGAAAAAGAAAGACTGAGACTGTTATTTTGTTAGGTTTTTTTCCTTTTTCTTCCTGTTCTTTTTTTTCCCCCTTGACTATATTATTGTGGATTCTTTTATTTTAAGCAGTCATTGTAGTGTTTGAAACAGTGTCTATGCTCACAGCTCATTCACTATGGGATATCCAAACTGATTTTCACTGCTGTTACCATTGCTTTTTGTATTTTCAAGGAAAGCTGCTGCAGACATTTAGGATGGATTATAAAGAAAAAAAAAACTAACAAAGGATGTAGAAGTAAACATTCCTCTGTGATAAATCAACAGGAAGAAAGGAAAAATTTATGTAAAAACAGTCTGAACTCAAACAGGTCCCACTTGGAAAGAACTCCCAGTTTGTGGAGACCTAAACTCAGTATTTGCTCTTGGCATCTTGCACTGGCTGCTAAGGCCATTCTGCTGCAGTTCTCAGCTGGAAGGCTGCACATGCTACTGAGCTAGCAAGAGGGAAGTTGGAGTATATCAAACCAGAAGTATGCACTTTACTGAGTAGAAACAACAGCAGGCAACCTATCAGAACTAGGCAGTACCTCTGCATGGTTCCTTATCCCTGTATGTTACCTTCAGCAGCTCCTCTCCCTCACTGTTCCTCTTCTCCCACAAGTAATAAAGAAATAAATCTTCTCCAAAGATTCTGCTCATTATGGCAGGAATATTTTTTTTTTCGCAGAATTGTCTGTATCTAGTAAGTCCTAACTGATCGAACAGACCGTACAGATAATAGGAAGGTGAAAAAAATCTACAGAAGCCCTGAATGTAATTTTCTTTTTGGAGAGTGATCCTGTGAGAACTGAATGCCACAGTCCCAGATGAAAGACCTGTAACACAAACTTTCACATATGTATTGGGATGTGGTACATGGGAAGAACAGGAATGACCAAGTCGTGGAGAGAGCTTCTTGATCAGTATTGATCATACCGGTAATATGACACTTATTATAATGTTTGGGTTATTAACTTTGTTTACCGTTACTGTGGTAAATGTGTTTAATGAAAGCATCCTTGTACAGCATGAAGCATTGCTTTTCAGTAGCCTTAATGAAAAAAAAAAAATTGTAATGTTCTTTATGTTAAAGAAGTTTATGTCAGCTACTTGTTTCTTCATTAATATCAGTGTACTTTTCTGTGATGCTGCCTTTAAATCAAAAACGTTGCACTTCACACTGCTTCTTTATTATTTAGAAAATCCTTACAAGGTGATTTTACTATGCCCCATGAACACATCATACTGGCAGCTGCAGCTGGGACTGTACTGCTAGCTTGAGCAGTAAAATTAAGGATGATGTTCAGATTTGGGTGTATTAGCTGGATAACAGGAAAGGTGAGAGTCTGATTTTAGGCTGGATATCTTTGAATAGTAGATTTTGTTTGAATCTATGCCTTGTACTAGAATGGAAAGAAAGAAGATTGGATTGGGGGACTGGCATTTTTTAGTGACATTTAAAAAATAAAGCTTTGATTCATTTCACTAGAGTGAGCCAAGGATCAAAGCTATATACGAAGTAGAAATGACACCCTGTACTTCCAGTAGGAGAGTTAGTGGATGACTTTGCTTTGACCTGTTCTCCAGGTGTCCACCGAGTAAATAACAATGATCTAAGATGATTTTTCCATCCAAACAGAAACACCAAATATACTGTTCATTCATCACTGCCTCTAAATGCATTCAAAGAAAGTATACGACACCACCTTGCTATACACCTTCTCCTCCTCAGTATTAGTGGCAGTGTATAAAACACAGATGCAGGAACTTTCTCCTCTAACTCACTCTGCAGGCAGCAATCAATTTTCTTTCTCTTTCTACACTCTTTCAGTATGCGTAAGCTGGAGCATAAATAAGTGTGTGTCTGTTTTGAAGTTTTAAATGGTCTAATGTGCATCTACCTGCAGTTTTCTGTCATTGTTGCCATATACTTTAGTCCATGCATCTGTCCTTTTCTTTTTTGTCAGAAGTTCATCTCAGCTCTCTAATGAAATGTGAGACATGAATAAAAGCTCCCTTTGAGAATAATTCCAGCTATTAAACCTTAGCATTTCCTCAGAATACCATATTTCCAAGCTATTTTGAATATATCAAAAGTATGTTTGAAGCAAACAAATGTTCATTACAATTTATGTACAATTAATTCTTTGTTTATTCACCTATAAAGAAATTTTGCTGTATGGATATTTTTTTTTATGTTTGTTTCTAGCTTTAAACTTTTGGGTTAATTATCTTTAATAGTGTTTCTAATGTCTAACATACCACTGGACCCTAAGAGTGTGTAGCTTTCAGTTAATTTTATATATTTCTGTTTGTGAGAAGCTTTGAGTGAACTACAGAGATGAAACAAGTAGCCTAGTACATTTTTCCGTTTCCTTAGGTAGGGGCAGGTATGTGTACATTAGGAGTAGGGAGAGGGGAAAGTCCGGTAAAAATCGAAGACTAATCAATCGCCTAAAATGGCCATTAATACCATTCACATAGTATCAGTCTAAGATAAATGAGCCTTAGCATTTCTTTACAAATACATTCAATATATATTAATAAGATGTGGGCAGGTATTTCCCCAGAGAATAAATTCAGCTCAGTGTGTTTTAAAGTATTTTTTTAAGGTTGGAAACACAGACAATGGGTAAAATCATTGTCATTCAATATGCACCCTATCTGAACACATAGAGAAAAAAAGTTGAAGTCTACTCAGCTTTCTATTAAAAGTGAAAATATTGTCCAAGATCATCTAAACAGTCACAGCAGTAAAATCTTTTCTCAAATCCTTGTTAATTCCTTACTTTTCAGCAACCTTTCCAGAAAACAGTGACTTAGTTACAGGCTGTTTGTGAAATATCCTAGAATGTATTTGTATAGCTTCCCCAAATATTAATTGATTACCAGGGAGTTAACCAATGGGATTTTAGCTAGCTGTAATTCTTTACTGACTTAATCATAAAATATTTTAAAGATTTATTCAATGAACTCTATTAGTAACATACTAATAACTTAGCACTTTTAGTAGAAAATAGAAGGCATTATTAACACAGAGTGAAAAGAAATAAGAAGCATCAATTAAATTTCCTAATCATGCTTCAGGCTTTAATTTTCTGATTACAGTATTGGTGTTATTTTTTTATTTCCAAAGTCAATGTCTGAGGAACAGTTTATTGTAAAAAAGACTAAGTTTTCTGAATCTATGAGAGATACTGTGTATTTGCTTTTATTCTCTTGGGAAGGGATTAATTACTTGAAGATGCATTTTCTTGCTCTCTCATATGACTGTCTGTAACCATCATGCATATGTATAAGCATTTATGTATATAACACAAAAAAAAGAGCCAGATGCCTACATAATCTTTATATCACATAACCACATTGATTGTAAACAGGGAGCAACCTTCACTGGCTGCTTTAGCAGTTCATAGGCACCACATGAAACTCTTTAGTTAATTGCATGGTTATGAAACAAGTCTATCACATTTTACCCCCATTGTGTTTCTTTTTTTTAAGTAAACTATTAGAACGTCTATGGTTTTCTGAAGCAGCACCTGAAGGCCAGACAATACCACAGAACATCTCAGATGGCATGATGAAACTGTATCAAGCCTTCGGCAGCCACTCCCTTTAAAAGGAGTTCAGATACCTGTGGTTATAGCTCATTTGCCCTGCATAGATATCTAATACCATCTGAGATGCTTGTCTTACAAATTACACCTGTCCAGCTATGTATCACACCTGCTTGTTCCACAGGGATGTCTCTGCTACTCTCGGCATCTCAAAAGCTGCTAGGCACCTGCATGTGGGTAACTTAATTGACCCCCTACCTTAGACGTGTAACATGTTTTAACTTCAACCTGAATCTCACCCACTCAGATTCAGTAAACTGTCTGCACTATGAAAACTAACATAATGTACTCCTTTAAGTCTCAGCAGAAGCGACATATTTTGGAAGGAAAGAATTGTAGGTTTCACAGAAGAGAGGGGAGTTTGTAGGTATCACAGGTTGAATTAATTTCTTTTTTCTCTCTTGTGTTGCTTTCCCCATTGCAGAGGGATTTCTGCTTTGTTTTGTCCTTCTTGGACAATTCTATTTGGTGAGAAGCAGCCACTGATTCTACCAGAAATGTGTCAAGCAAAGCTACATGCTGTCAAGATAAAGATCTCCTCCTTTTCCCATCTAAGACAGCAGCAGCAGGAAAACCTGTGGCTTTTACATTGCCTTTAAAATAAAAGCCAGACAGTACATGCTCAAACTTCTTTAGTGTTTTCTGAAATCCAGCCAATACAGCTGAGCAGAAATATTCAAATGCCTCATCTAAACTTTAAAGTGACTTAAGCATAATGAATATAAATTACATTCTTGGTTTTTTTCAGGTTTCTTCCTTTTCTCATCTTCATTTTTTATCAGCCAAAGGAGTGTTTTCCTGATAATTAATCCACATAACTACTTGAAATTTCTCTTACTTCTAAGAGGCCAGATGAGTCTATCTCAATAGACAGACATCTTTCTGAACTGTTTACTAAGCAAATGAGAATCTCACTACCTATTACACAGAAAGTACAGTTCTGCTAACCTTTCACCCAGATAGCTTGTTGTTATCTGAAGCCATCTACCTGCAAACGTGTAAGGACAAAACATTTCCTCAGCAATATACTTCATTGCAGCAATCAAGAATAAAACAGGCTTCCTGACAGAGGATGTTGAGCATCTTGCCTTCATCAAAATAAAAGATCTCTAGTTTGTGTCTGCTCCTGATGAAAACCGAAGGAAAAGATAACATTCACTTAAAGTACTGCAGGAAAACTGATAGCTAATTAGTAGGCTTGCCCTTCTGACCTTGCTATTTGAGTTATATAATAGTCTCTACGTAATGAATGACTTATTAAACAATTCCCAATTTCCTTTATGACAGTAAGTTGAATGTCATTTTTTTTTTTCCTTTGGGTTATGTTATGTGCAGCAAACCTCTAGGCAACTTAATAGAAGTGAATCATATTTTTTGCCATTATAGTTCCTGCTAATCTTACTATAATTTTTTTTCTGTATTTGGAGTTTGAAAGATAGGCTGTGGCTTTCATTGTTTCCAAAGCAGACACTTATATTTCCTTCCTTGCTAAAGTGGATCAGAGCATGTACCAATATACATAAAGGTATATTCTACACATACATCACTGAAAAAGCTTGCTGTTATCCATTGTTGTCAAGGATGACAATCCATGACAATCCACAACTTCTTCCCAACTTTAATCTTTATTATTATCTTTCATATGTTTATAAATACATAATTTTACAAGGACTGTTTCCCCACAAAGAAGACAACACACAAGTTCACCCAAAAGTTGTCCTTCTACAGATTTATCTTGGGCTTTCTTCATTGGTTTAGATTAATCAAATTCAATTTTGTTAGACCTTCTTTCTTCATGTCACAGAAAGACTATCTGCCAAGGCAATTTAAAAGGATGTGATAGAATTTGTTCATGCGATATGATTCCATATTTTGTCTAGCTTCTGCATAAAGTAGAATTACGGTTGTTCAGATTTTCCCTTTTTTTTTTTAAGTCCGTAAACAAGTTTCAGCAAGCCTTTTCAAACCTGCTGCTTCAGACAGCATGAAACTGATTTTATTATCCAAAACCATATTAATAATTCCTGTGTAGATATGGCTACAGGCAAATAACTGTCAGTGATTATGCTAAGTAACACAAACAGTATATCAGAAGGAGGTTGATAGCTCTTTCCATATTGCTGAAACCACAATAAATCAAATTAGTGTCCCCTGATTATTGTGATTTTGAAGATCTTGAATGGATGAATAAGAACTCCCAAAATGGAAATTCAGCACGTGAGGTTTAGGTGGTAGCAAATGAGCAAATGTCATACGGTAGGCTATCTATGATAAAGTGTATTTTTACATATATATCTGTATTCCTAGAGACATACATGAAAATAAAGTTAAACAGTGTGCTAAACAATGTATTCAAAAAAAGAGATTACCTGTTTAACCTTTTCCTGTGATTCTAGTTAGGCTGTAATGGATGGACAAGCAGATCAACTGGTTGAATTTTTTATAGACTATGTTATTGCATAAGCTATTAGCAATAATTTCAAAAAGTCCTTTACACTGAAGCTGTGAAGAGCTTTTGTGAGATAAACAATGATGTAATAAACAACTTTGTTCTGCCATTTGCACTATAGTTTTTATATGCATATATATATACACACATACAGAGAAAGAAACAATTCTGTACTGCACTATCAAGAAAAATTTTCTTAGCTACCTCTTCAACACAGGAATTTAATTAATCCAAGTAAAGATTATTCTGAAGTAACAATCAGAAAATTTCTTTGTTTGTCATGTTTTTCAATTCCTCGATTTTGAATAAGGGAACTGAAGCGTTACAGAATTATTTCTTTCCAATTATTACTTCATTTCTCTGCTGGACTCATCATTTAAAGATCACTCTTAAAAATCAGTTAATGAACTCATGTATGAAGTTATATGTTTTGTCTATCAAACATTGTGGAACATGGAACAAAGTAGAACAACTACTGCTTATAGGTAGGAAAGAGCCATCAAGCAAATGTGACATTAGTATTGTATATGTTTTTTACACCACATTTATTGACTTACAGCTGGATTTCTTCAGGTTTGTCACTGTCACTTCTGCTTCCACTTTGCTTGTTTTTCATTCTATGCAATATTTTTTAATATTCATGAAAAACTCAATGACTGCATTTAATTCGGAGTAATTCTCACTGAAAATTTTGTTTACATGCAATCCTATAATTAGATTACCCTAGATACCTAATTTTTAGATTGCAACAGCTGGAGGATGGATTCAACTATGCGTGTGCTTGGATGGATTGTTTGTTAGTCTTTAAACCAAAGAACAAACAGGGAGGGGTATAATATTTTTTGTTTGTATGATTTAGTACATCTTGCAAAAAGTTCAGTAACCTAAACATATGGTCTTTTATTTCTACATACTGTGTCCATCAGGAACAGATGTGATTCATCATAGAAGAACAGGAGTAAGCAAAATAATGATGTGACGGTGACAAATTTATTAGTAGAGACCAATACACTGTAATCAATATATTCAAAATATTGGTAGTTAATTCTATATATTTCCATTCAATCTTTTTTCTTAATTAGTGAAACTGATGACATAGAATATTGCAAGAATTGAAAAGATTTTTGTTACTTTAAAAAATAAAAAGGACAAAAATGTGATTCCAATGTGTACTGGAAGGCCCCTGTTAACTGTTACTTCTGAAAACAGTTAAAATTATTGGATTAGAATTAGGTCAAGTTTAGGTCTTAACTGCATGCTCTCCAGGTAGAACTCTAAAAATTCTTGGGTAACATATTTCATCATTTTTCCTGATTTAAATATACAAATATCAGCATGTATCTTGTCGTTGTGAGGTTTATGCTCTGAACTTTAATTGCCACTAAAGTTTTCTTTGATATTTCCTGACTATTGCCGTCTGCCTGATCTGTTTTCACTGTGATGTCACCGGCATACATTAACCTATAATTTTCATATTCTCTGTAAAAGCTAAACCAAGGCTTGCTTTAGTAAGAGTTTGCAATTCTTAAATTGTAAATCATTCTTATATGCAAATCTAAGAAAATCTTTGAGGATTTTGGCACTGCCTGAGCTAGTTATTCAGCAAATGTTTAGGAACTTCAGATTTCACTCTATAAAATGAATTCTGCAGACCAAGAATATATTGCTTTTAGAATTTATTTGTTTATTATTTATATTGGTCAAGTATTTTACAGCAAATATTCACTGTCATCTTCCATGTTCATCATCCAGTACATCTTGACATTTTTCGTTGAATTCATTAAATAGGATCAGAAGAGTGTGAGGAATTATTTTTTTGTTGTTTTTATTTTAAAAGTGTTACTTTTACAGGTGCTGGCAGTATATTTTGTTAGAACATAATTTACATGTAGTTTATAAAGTGTTAATTGTTATAGTTATGTATAAATAGTGTCATATTTTCAAACTTCAAAATAAGGTTTTAGAATAATAGTTAGAAATTGCGTTGTAATTCATATTATGTAGCTGGAAATCATTAAATTTTATATCAAGAACTGAAAATCTGCTTTTTCTCTGTACAATACACCACACCACAACCCATGTCAACTAGCCTATGCCCAAAATATCTTTCCAAACATGGCAGAGAGATATCCTCTATGAGAAAAAAACGTACATTCTAATTTAAGCAATAAGTATATTGAAGTAATTTAAAATAAGTGTTTTCACAACATGATTAAACTAAGCCCGAATATTTGTGCTACGAATGCTCAAATATTTCTGTGAGCTTTTCATGTATGCCAAATACATCTCTATTCACTGTGTTATGGCTTGTTCTCTCATCATTCAGGTATTAGACAAACAAAAAGAAATAGAAGGGAGGAGGAAATATCCAGAACACCACTGTGTACTAAAACCTAAAACTACTGAAGCTATTTTTAACAAAATAACTTTCAAATTGTCTTATTTAAAGTCATAATTACATGATGAGACTATCACAACCTCTTTTGACTTTAAATATTAATGTCCTGTGTTAGAGAAATCAAATCATGATTCAATCCCTTCCTTCATGTTTAGTATTCCCATTACTTAGTTATTTTACTACATATACTTCTTATGACAACAGAGCCATTGTAAGGCATTTATATCTTACTTGAGGTGAAAGTATTTTTGTACCTGTTCCAACACAAGCCAAATGCAAGCAATGAAAATGTTTTATTAAATAGATGAATGGGCAACAAAGCTGTATGAAGATGACATCTTCTAATTGCCTGCAGTTCATCTGCTAATAAACTGCCAGGGCTCACAAAAAGCACTTCTAGAATAAAGGCCAGGACAATTGTAAAGGCTAAATTATTACTTAATATCAGACAGCTATCATAACTTGCTGGTTTCTTGCCAGGATACAGCATGTTGTTGGAGGGCTTAACAGGAAAGGTTTTATGAATGCTGAAGACTATAGTAAATCTTAGCGAGTTCTAATTTTACATAAACCTGCTGCAGCCTTCATTTGTTGCTAACAGCCAGACTGAAAAAGCTGTGATGCCCTAATTGCCTTAAATAATTCACTGAGGATTTAAAATCAGCACAATTAATAATTTCCCAGAAACTACAAGTAAAATTAATGCTTGGGTTGCTGAGTTCTATATGATTGCTTACTGTATTTATCTGCAACCAAAAGTCCTCAAATCACAACTTGGAATTTAATTTTTCAATGGTATACTGAAATTACCTCCACATTTATTAGCCTATCTTCTGGTCAACAGACAGCTGGTGAGCTGAATTATTACCCAAATCTGTAGTATGATGTTTAATGATAAGTCCACACTGACTTTAGAGTAATAGCTTAATCAGGCATCTCACGTTACTTGTCATCTTTAATGAGCTAGAGTCCTGGGATTATCATTGGTAGTTAATTCCTCAAATGATGGATAAAAAGGTCATCTTGGTTCAGGTAAAGAGGATATTTATTAAATCTGCCAGAGGCTAACAAAAAGAAATCAGATTTCTTGCTGCTATCTTCAGCTGCATCACCATTGAAAATACAGGAGGGTTCAAGCAGGTGTCGTGTCCCATCCACCTATCTCAGTTATGCTCACAGATAAAGTTAATAAGCATAAGATTGCTAAAATTTTGTTATAAAAGAAAGCAAAGAAAGGAGATGGATAATGCAAGTCAGACCTCTTTAAATCTCAGATGGGGATATTCCAACCTAGTTTCCTAAACTTCCTAAGAGAAGCAATGAATGAATAAGCAGTAGAAAGAGAATTTAGGATCTTCTTTTTAGAGAAAAATTATATGTTCTGTTATTTTTCCTTTAGAACCATTGTAAAAAAAAAAAAAAAAAAGGCAATTTAGTGTCATACTTCATTCATTCTGTGATAGCACTGTTTATGACTTAGCAAGAGAAAAAAAAAACAGAAAATAAGTAATATATTATTATCCATACTGGAGTCACTTTACTTGGCTATGGATAACAGGAATACTTTTCTCAAACAGATGTATCATTAGATATTGTTTCCCATGTTACATTCTGTAGGTTTGTTTATTTACATTTTTAGTGACAAAACAAATGAAAGGCTGAAGTATAATTTTAAAATGTTCAACATAATAAAAGCTAAGGCTTTTGATATTAATTTTAAAAATTAATTGGGCCATTGAATACAGTGTAGTAAAGTCCCAACTATTTTAAGTATTCTCAAATTCAGCTAATGAAAGAATATAAAATATAGGAAACAAGAATTTGTTGCCTTATTTTCTATTTCTACTTCCGAATTACATAAAATTTGAAAATTGGAATCTCTGTTACTATGTATATCGAACTAACTGCAGTTCATAGACATCAACAAAAGTCTGACTTGAAAATGTGTAGGTGTATTCTTCTCAAGAGTTTTCATCATGGATCAATTAAAATGCTTAAATATGGGTCAAAACCAGTGTGACACTCAGAAATGTTTTATATAAAGTTTTATCCAAACATCTATACAAGCTGTTCCACCAGAGAATGTAAATTCTACACCATTTGTTCATCAGTAAAATTGTATGGTTTTGATTAGTCTTCCTAAACCAGTTTATACATATTTTTGTGTGTATATATACATATATATGTCTGAGGTTTCTTAATATATATGTGATTGGACTGTGGTTCATATTGTGCTACTAAGGCAACAGCTAAATCTCTCAGAAAGACAGCAAAGACTCACTTTCTTTTCTATTATTTCAGTTCAGGAAAAAAAAAACCCACCCTAACACAGTGATATTTTCTACTTATTTCCTGAGGTATTTCAAAGCACTTCAGAAAAAGTGAAGTTTAATGCCATTGAACCACACTGACCTCTGAAAGACAGGGAATTGTCTTGAAATGCACACTTACCTGTTCAGTGGTTGATTTTGGAAGATAAAATGTTGCCCAAGGCAATAGGAAATGACCTATTATATATTTTATAATGTCAAAGGGTCCGAACTAGACATGTTGGGCACATGGTGCATCTATTATACACGTGGTAAAAATAACCTGCAAAAAGATTTACCTGATTTGACTTAAAATGAACTCCACATGCATGACTATAAAAATATTTTGTAAAAGCATGTTTGATTAGTTTCATGAAAAAGAAAAGCTTTAGATTATGAAGCTAATCAAGTACCTATATCTGTTTGATAAAAAAGCTTCCTTGGTTTTCATTTTTCATAAAGAATAGCTAATACAAAGTTGGAACAAAATTAGGCTTGACAGTTCAGATGAATTTCTCCTTTTATGATCTTTACTATTTTTTATTGATTCAAAGTAACTTCTTTGACAAGCAGCTTTCCAGTAGAAGGAACGGAAAGCTGACATTTGTTCCACCAAGAAACAAATCTTTCTTGAAAAGAAACAATTTGAGTCAAAGTGTGAAAACAGAATAAAACTGAGGTTAAGTATTATTGCAATGTGTCCTGCATTTTCAAGACATATATTGAAACAAATTATTTCACATTGTTTTTCAAACAGAGTTTGAGAGTTCTTTTATGAACAATAACCCAAAAAACTTAAACAAGGAAAAAAACTTCAGTGTTCAGCATTCTTTGCGTCCAGAAAAAAAAAAAAAAAAAGAAAAGGAAAAAAAAGAAGATGTAAGGATTTAATAATTCTTTTTTTTCTTATCTCCTTTCTTCAGCAGCTGTTCTATCCAGAGCCTGAATTGCCAACCTTATGATTTCTGTCTTTGGCCAGCAGTAAAATTTTGAGGGAGAAAACCTGGTGGCAAAAAACCTCACTGGCTTCGAGCAGTATATTTGATTTCAGCTTGTAATCCTCACAAATATAAGAAATTTCATCTTGTCCTTTTACAAGGTAAAGGTGAAAAGGGTTTAAATATTTATGGGAAAAGGTAAATTTAAGAGATTTGGAGTTTAGAAGGCAAAGATATTTGGGGAAAGCTGCCCATGAGAGGAAAACCAGACCAGTCTTTACTTCTAAGGAACAAAAGAATTGCACTGTTTTGATTGAGCAGTGGGCTGATGTTAGTAAGAGGGACAGACTCAATCTAGCATATCATTCAACAGATAATGCAGTGAACAATCAGTGCTGTGCTATGTGTAATGTTATATAGCGGTACCAAAACACGAAGTGTCTAGACACATGACAGAAAGTTTTGAACTTGACAATATTATCAAGGATTCAGGCTTGACAGATACTGGTGGATGAGCAATTTCTTAGTAAGCACTCTACTCTCCTTTCTACTGCTAGAATTTCAGTTAACCCCACAATTTGTAAGACTCACACTCAATTCTACATTATAGTAATGTGGCAAGCATTGGACAGAAATGTTTCAAGTAAATTCCTTCCTAGTGAACTTCAGCAGAAACTGAAATATAACTATATTAGCAGAAGCATCCTGACATTCAGAAACCGTTATAGAAATCATTTCCTCCATTTCTTTACCCACCCCCAGCTACCCACCACACATACATATCTTGCCTTGCACATCTTTGCTGGAAATATATGTGGTTTGCAGTGCATTAATAAAACTCAGGATGAAGAGAAAATTCAATTTCAGAGTAAGACTAAAATCAGAAACACAACTCAGCATCCTTCAGTTTGCTTAGAGCCAGCAGACACAGAGTAGACAAATTCTAAAATCAGGGATTATACGAACACTTTAAGCCTCACACAACCAATGGGATATTATAGCAGAGCACCAGTTTCATTATAGTTATGAGTAAGGAGGGCTTGAAGTTTAAAAAATAACTTAGGTACTCTAAAAATCTGCATCCTTAGAGTACCTTGAAGTTTGCTATGCCTCGTGTGCATGTCAAGTCATGTTTGCTGCCTGTATCTGGGGCAATTATGAGCAAGAGGCAGTAAATTTTTATCAAAAGGGCTATACATATACAACCATAGGATAGACATATAGTCATTAAACTATATACATAAACTTTTTGCTATATATAAAAAATTGTTATCTATAAAATGTTATGTATAAAGTCATAAATACATATGTAAAACCTATATAACCTTTCATATACTCCTAAAACATTTTCCCAGTAAATATGTTCAACATTTATCTTCACTAATACAAACCACCTTATCTGCATTTTGGGGCGCACTACTGAAGAAAGCAGGACGGCATGTAACAAATGCTTCTTTGCCAAAGACTTAAACTAGCTGTATGGGGTAAGCCCTGGCAAGTTTCTCCTGCTTGTTAATACTGACAATTGAAAATATGGCTTTGTATCACCACTGAAACATATACAGAGTACTAAAACATAACTACATTCAAGCTAGCTGAACCCATGTATTTAGCTCCCCATGCTTAACACATGCTACAGAAAGGAAAGTCTTCTTTGGACTCTACTCTGACCCTTGCTGTAGCCAGGTTAGCATGATACTGTGGAAGACAGGAGACATTATGAGCTGAACTGAATTCTTAATTATCAAAGATATCAGTGAGTATGTACTATAAACATTAAGCCTTCATACCAGCTCACATTTGGAAAGATATTAAATGTTATGTCCAGTTCACACAAAAAAAGCTTACCAAGCTTATATGCCTTTAGGAAACAAAGGAACTGGTTTTACAAAGAAAATTGATTTTAAATTGAAAAAAACTAATGCAATCACTTCAGAGGCTCACATACGTCTTAAATTTCCACTGTGTTAAAACAGTTATGCCATAGTGACACCTTGCACTCAATGAAGTGACACTACTAAAAATATAAACAGGTACTGTATCCAGTCCACATTAGTAAACTGCACACTACAGATAAAAATAGAAATATTTAAGGGTTTATAAAATAGTGTATATGAGGATTTAGTAAGACTTTCCCATGAAAGAATAATTAATTACTTAGAGCACAAAAAAATAACCCTAGAACTTTGCTATCAGGAGAATCTGAAAGAAAATAGATCCTGGATATGCATTTGCATTAGCGTATTCTTTACATTTTAGGTCTTTTCATTTAATTCTCAGCCCTTCTTAGCCATTCTTAACCTGCCTGCAAATTGCAATTACCCTAACTTGTGAAACTAAAACAATGGCCTAAACATGCATTCTTGAAAAAGAGTATCAGTTCACAGCATATTTTTTTTTTTCCATATTGCAGCACAGAGACAATGAAACATATATGCAACAAGTCTTTGGAATTCTCTGGGTTAAAGGAGGTGATTGTGAAATACACTTATCATCTGGTATAAAAGTGGAAACTGACTTTCTAAACACATGTCCAGTGGTTGTAGAGGTCTCCATGACACCATCTAAACTGGAGAACCTGGCCGCTCATTCCAGAGTTATCCCTCAGGGCTATATATCTCCCATATCAGACTTGGCTCTGTGTGTGCACCATTCCTGTCCTCCCTAAAGGCTGACTTAATCCCCAATTTATTCAATGGAGGAAGGAGGACAGATAGCACACTACGAGTCATTTAAGATACAGTCTCATATTTATTATGCAATCAAACTGTTCAGTCATTTGGACACTTTATTCTATTTGGAGAAATGACACTAGATACTAATAGGTGTTTTGGTTAAGCAAGAGTAAACCAAGCACATTATGAAAGATCCATGAGATAGATTCATTGTTTAATTTTGTGTAGTACAGGGTACATCTATCTGTAGGTGAAACAAGGTCAGGGAGCAAGATTAAGACTTGATTTCTCAGTTAATTCATACTGGTTAATTGCTAACTTGCTCTCTCAGCCCATTTTGGATCACCCTAGCTCTCTACAAGACACTTCCAAGACACAATTCAATGCAGAGTTCAGAGCAGGACCCCTCCTTAAGGCAACACAGACAGACTGTAATAAGATGCTCAGATCCTTTTTATTTAGCAGCTAAGACATAGCCAATAAATTATACTGTTCACTTTTGCATGGAGTAACCATCAACAAACAAAAATGAGTGTGTATCTACCAAATACACAGGAGGTTTTAAATAAAGATTCTTTCTCCAACAATTTGCTAAAATTACAATTAAAATTAAAAATAAAAATAAAAAACTTAAAATGATGGCTGTTTGTTTGTCATTCAGTGGGATTTTTGTAATAATTTTTTATTTCATTTTTATTTAAGTGTACTTACATGCCAAATGGAATTTTCAGAAGTATTCAGGTAACTTTTCTGGAAGCTTTAGGTGTGTAGATATTTTGAAAATCCTCCCAGAGGCAGAATTCAACTATAGACTGTACACACTCAACATTAAATAACTACACTCGTGTCTCCATATGACATACATATGAAATAAGAATCTAAGATTCTTGCACAATGAGGTCTAGCCAGTGAAGTCTGTACAACTGTTCTTATCACCTAAAATTATACAAATCTGGCTGAATGCAGTTGGCCAAAAATAAGCATTACTGTCCTTTTGGACACCCTAGATTATGACAGACATCTACTCAGGCCTGTAAGATATGATGCAGTATCTTTGGGAGACCTATGTTTTACTTAAGTGGTGGCTAGCCTTCAGACAGAGCAGCCAACATGGCACTTCTCGTATAGTATTAGTTGTCTATAGATTAACAAGTTACACCATGATGTTTGGTCAGCACTTACCTATATTTAGATTTCTGCATCCTGAAATGGCATACCTGCTAAAGACTCACTTCACTTGCTTATTCATAAGCATGTCATCCTTAATGAGGCTGCAGGGTATCTAAGACACCCCCAAGGAGCTGAGAGATGTCACTTGGGGATTTTGGAACCCAAGGCCATTTTAGGGTGGCAGCTGGCAGCTCTGAGTAACACTTAAGCTAGTGCAGGGGCACTCTGACGGCTCTAGGTAGTAACGTGTGAGGAACAAAGAGAAGTCTATGTTACCTGCGTGCATCTTCAGATGACCACATCCTTTTGAGATGACCCTTTAAAAATTTGGTCTTTAGATAGCAGAAGCTTCAAAAAGCAATAGTCAAGCCCAGTGCTGCAGTACCTACAGTTTAGGAGTTTAGCTCCAGAAGCTGAATTGTCATCTGGGCATTTCCTGTTCCCAGAAGACAAAAATGGGAAACCTATGTGCTGAAGCACAGTTCACACAACTCTCTGTGCTGTGCTGGGAGGTGGCTGAGCTACCCAAAAAGAAGGTCAAATGGATCAAAATAGACTGTATCCCAGATACATGCATGCAGGACACTGACGTGTCCACAGCTGTGGCTACATAGCCACAGACAAGGCGCTGCCCCCAGCAGCCCCCACGTTCAGGTCTCACACCAGACACAGACACAGGCAGCCACGTCCCCTCCTCCTCTGAGGCTGGCAGAGGCAGAAGGTCACCGGTGCAGCGCACACACCACACTCTCCAGGTTCACAAGCACATGCACATTCATGGATCCCCTGAGAACCAGCACAGCCCCTCTGCCTGCCAGGCACCCCTGCACCCCCTTACCCACCCCACAGGTCCCCAAATCACCAGCTGGCCCAGGGGGTTCTCACTGCACACATGCAGCACTCACACACTCACCCCACCCCACTCTCATGGGTCCCCCTGAATACCAGCATGGACCTTTTAACTCCCTGATGCCGCTGCCCAGACCCAGGGCCTCCTACTCCCTGGCTGGTCCAGCTTGGAGTTTGCCAGCTAATGCACATGCACACCCAGTTTGGGGAAGATACAGACACTCGCACCAGCAGCCTACATGGGCTGTGATCCGTGGTCCTGATTCAGCACTGAGCCCCTCACTCGCTCCGATCCCCACTAATAGCTGTTTCCTGGACACACACCCAGTGCCTGCAGGTTAGAGACACCACTGGCTCCAGTCATTGACACCACAGGCCAGGGGTGCCCACAGCCCTGGTCTGACCCCAGGAGCTGGGACACAGTTCCCTCATGACAGGCCCCCCCAGCAGCTGGCATTGAGTCCTTGCAACACTGACACCCATGGGATAGAGAGTGAGATCACACAGGCACATCACTGAGAAATGATTTAATAAGAAGACAGGACAGACTGGGATGGTCAGGCACTGGACTCAGTCAGACAAGCATACTGACCGGCATAGGTTTACACACAAGTGACCCCTTCTGACTGATCCTTATTTGTTCCTCCCCAGGCTCCTTCCTCATTCCCCACAGGCCTTCCTCAAGTATCCCAGATCCTCATATTCCTCTAGTTTCCCCCCTTTTAGCTGCAGAGACCAGGCTGGCCCTCTCCAAAGCTGTGCCTGCAGTTTCTCAATAGCCCACCAATTAATAATTGGACACTGGATTTTTGCCGTTGTCTTAATTATCCCTTATCTACCAAATGTGTGTCTTCATGTGGTTTTGTTTATCACTTCCCCTTTTACTTATATCTGAACATCCTTCTATGTCTTTTGGTCCACAATTTCAACATTATAACTGTTGTTCAATGTATGGTGCAATAAAGAAATATGACAGCCAGTGCCAAGTCAAGTCTTATGGTGAGGCAACACTGAGTTAATCTGGTTCCTTGAAAAGCTCGAAGTCAGGAGAGCTTCTGGAGCAGGCAGCCTCAGCCAGTGGGGAGTCCTAAAAGTACGTCCAAGTTTCCAAGGTGTCAGTAATGACCAGTGACAGCGGCAGAGCCTTGAATGTGCCTCCAGCTGTTGAAGGCTCAGGAACATTAATGTCTATTCTCTAGTCTCTGCCTCTCCTCCTCCTCTTCTTCTTCCTCTCTCCCTCTGTTTTACTCTGTCCCTCTATCTTTTGTCTCCACTCCCAATATTACTGGGGTCCCCATCTAAAATTTCTTAAACCTCAGTAACATTCTGCATAAAAAGCCTAGATCTTATGGCATTCATACAAATTTACATCTGCAGCTAAAATGAATATGTCAGTATATTAATCACTAAATTGGGAAAGGAGGGTTAACATTACTAATCTAATACCACTTATTCCAGGCAGGCTAATATTATTGGATTTTTCCCCCAAAATACTATCTGGCCTAATAAATATGACCCAATGAAAACAAATTTTGAGGGAGGGGGGAAAGAGACAGCTCTATCCCTTAACAAGAACAAAAATCCTTTCTGATAATTTTCAAGTTAATAGAAGTACAGTATATCAATAATAAAGGTTTACAGGCACACTGTCACAGTTATGTTTCTGTCAGCAGTGTTATAAATGAAATATCTCATCAGTCTGCAATTTCATTTGCAAAATACAATCCATATTTAGAGGTTTGAACTTGAAAGTGTTACAGAGTTTTAATAATCATGGGATAGCTCTATTAAAAAAAAGGTTATTAAATAACAAATTGTATGAAAATAACACTTCAACACTGATGTTACTTTTATTATTCCTGTAGTGAGATAAATACATACTTACAACATATTTATTAAATCCACAAAACTAAGGGGGGGCGGGGGGGGAGGAGAAGGGGAATAACAGAAAAGCAAACACACAAAAAAAGTTAAAAATGACATCCCAGACTCTTATCTCAATCATTTATTTTAAACTGTTCATTTCAATCACTTCTAGTGCCAGTAGCATCTATTGATAGAAATATTTTATAAAGTATTTATTCTGACTAGTTTTAAAGAGCATATACTAGTCCCCTTTTCAGACCATGTAAACTTTCAGTTGTATATAATAACTTTACTAAGAATACAAGCAGCATTATTTAACTTTTTTCTTCTATTCAACATGTTTATTTTTATTCATAAATTGACTATAAAAGAGTTTAGTATGGAAGAAGATAAAACAAAACTTACAGAAATCTCTGAAGAAATCATTAAGTTTGCTCAATGGGATGGGTGTTTAATGTACAAACAGGAAAAATATGGTGTATTTTTTTGTTGGTTGATGTAAAATTTTTATTCTTATAGACCTATAAACACAAAACATGTATCTAATAGGAAGAAAAGAGTGCCATATTTATAATAAATTTCATCACACTGGGGGAAAAAAAAGAACGATAGATTTAAAAATTACATGCATTTGGAATTCTGTTGCTTTGAAAAAATAAAGCAAACATACATATATTCTCATTCTGCACAGATTCTTCATTAAACTAAATGAACACAGCATTACTAAATAGAGCCACACCCAGGTACCCTGAATAAAAATGTTTTAAATAACCAGACAGGAACTAAGCACTGTCCTAGTTCAAAAGGATACACAAGACTGGAGGCATACCAACTCATCAAATCCTACAGCTTTTCTGAGTTTGTATCAGAGAAGATGTCTTTTAGCACATGCTAGGTTTGTGCAAAATGGTATCTAGACTGTCTAGACTACCTGCATACCTCCCCATGAGCACCATTCATACTTGGACCACCAAGAGTACACCTTGATTCTCAGAGCTGTAATTCCTCTACCTGAAGCACACAATGTGTGCCATGCCAGAGGATGTCTTATTTACCGATTTTGGAAAGCAGGATCAAACAGCAACCCTTCCTCATTGCATCTGGCCTTTTTTGTTGTCACAAAACATCCATTTTTCTGCCTCTGGCCTCAGTGACTTTACTCTACTTACAGCCTGAACTTAGAATCGAATCTGAACTGGAAATGCAGAATTTTGCTCAAGGACCCCAGTAACTTTGCCACATATTTCTAAAAGTGGCAAAAGACTTTGAAACAGTGAGGACTTCAGAGTCAGGAAAAAAAGAAGGGGAGTTTGTTAAAAGTGTTACATGGTGGGTGGAATTTGGCTGAAGATGAATAGATGTGGTTTTCAACACAAGAGGGAACAATACAATTATAACAGTTCCATTTTGCATGTGGTGGAGCAGGAGTTTCCTACAGGGTGTCACATATTGAATAAAATGCAATATGGTTGGCAATTTGTCATTGTTAATAACTCAGCTGCTTACCAGACCTTGGCAGTTTTGCTGACCTTATTCTGTGTTTTGCAGTGGGAAAGCTGATAGCTCATATCCACATTTTCTTATTTCCATTCCTCTCTCATTTTTCTATATTAATTTAATTTTGAATAAAATACTAATAGATATATTTTCAGACAGGAGTGGAAATATAACTATATGGTTAAAAATGTGACTATAAAATGAGAGTTGTGGCTTATTGCCTGCATTTTGCACTTTCTCTGAATGCAGAGTTTTACTCCACATGGGTCAAGAAAAGCTAAATAGATGTAAAATAATGGAGTCGTAGATTCATAGAATGGTGAAGTTTGGAACTTATTGCTGGTGATCTAGCAATGTCAGCTAGAGGAGATTGCCCAGGGCCATGTCCAGTTAGGTTTTGAATATCTCCAGGGATGGAGACTCCACACCTGTGAGCAACTTGTTCCAGTGTTTGACCACTCTTAGAGAAAAGAAGTATTTTCTGTATTTCAACAATGTTCCTACACACTCAGGCAGTGTCTCTATTTTTCTCCCTCATCACTTGTTCCTGAATTTATTTCTTATATCTTTCATTTTTATGTTTAAACTTAGTCAGAATCTCCTTGTTCACCCATCCAGACATCCTGCTGTCTTTGCTTGAGTTCATTCTCATTGAGATGGATTGTTCTTGATCCATGAAAATCAACCATCTGCCCTCTACCTCTCACTTTTCCAGGGCCATATGCCTTGGGATTCTTCCAAACAGGTCCCTGAACAGGCCAAAATCTAGTCTTACGACAACCAGGACTGAGATCCTGCTGTTTGCCTTGCTCCCTCCTCTCAGGATTATGAACACCATCTCATCGTAACTACAGCCAAGGCTGTTTCCAACGTTCTCTGTTCTGACCAGTGTTTCTTTGTTTCTGGTCATCTGAAGAAGGCCTCATCTGTCCCTTCTTCGTGGTCAGATGGTCTATAGCAGGCATCCACAACATGTTAGACTACTCTCTAATACTTAGCCACCAGCTCTCACCTGGGTCAACTCCTGTTGCCTCCATGCATTTCTGCTACTCTCTCACAGACAGGGAAATTCCCCACTCCTTTCCTTCCTCAATGAAAAGAGGAATTTGGTCTTATTTAAAATATCACCAAGCAACTTGTGCTGCTTGCCTGTATACAATCCTCAAGGTTAATTGTCTACAAGAACACTAAAAATGCAAACTAAAATCTTGATCCAAATGAGTAGAGAGAGCTAGGACTTCACCTCTGAGTTCGTCAAACTATGTATTAACATATGTACTTCTACATACAAGCACACACAAAAATTAAAACATATATGAGGCAATCTGAGTGACATTGCTTTTTGAAACATTTAAGGCACGAGTTATCTAGAATATAGAATCATAGAATTATATAATGATTCTGGCTGGAAGGGACCTTTGAAGATCATTAGTGAAATCCCTCTGCCATGGGCAGGGATACCCTTCACTAGACCAGGTTGCCCAAAGCCTCAGCCAATCTGACCTTGAACATTTCCATCTTTGTAATTCTTCCTCCTAAGGAAGATTTAAATCTAATTTAAATCTACCATCTTTCAGTTTAAAACCGTTGAGCCCCATCATATCACTACAAGCCCCTGTAAAAAGTTTCTCTCCATCTTTCTCATAAGCCTCTTTTAAGTATTGAAAGGCCACAATATCTAATCAATGACATGCATAAAATGAAGCCAGAGCTACACTAGTTTATCTAGTAGAATCCAAATGAAACCAAAGCTTATCTCAGAAAAGAAAAAATGGTTGTAATCTTTTACCATCTTGATTCCAGACAAACAACTTTTACTAGAAAAAAACTAAAGTCATTTAAAACAAATGGGGTGTAGGCTGGTCATCGTCATAACTGACGGGAAAAAGTGGAAGAAATGTAAAGTTTGAAACAAATTTGCTGAAATAGGCATTTATAGCTTCTATAACAAAAAAATAAGCAAACAAAAAATCTAAAACAAAAAAACTTAAAAGTGGTCAGCTAAAGTAAATAACACATTGTTATTGGGTGAAGACAAAAGTTCCACATACCTAAGTCCCAACTTTTCTGTTATCAGAATGGCCCTAATATGAAAAAATTACTTTCATCCTCCTTTCTTTCTCTCTCCCCCTGGGGAATGACACAGTGAAGTCTAAAGATTTGTCTACTGAATAATGAAGAGAATGGTTTCAAAGGAGCTCCCTATAGACCATAAACGAGATAATAAATCATAGGCTCATAGGATACCAGGTTGGAAGGGATCTCAAGGATCACCTTGGCAAATGCACCGCCTAGACAAGATGGCCCATCACGCTGTCCAGCTAAATCTTTTAAGTGTCCAATCTTGAGAATCCACCACTTCCCTGTTTAGATTATTCTGAGAGCCAATTGTTCTTACTGTGAAAAATTTTCCTTTTGTTTTTGATCAGAACCTCTGCAGGAGTAACTTGTACCCATTACCCCTTGTCTTTTCCATGTGAATCCCTGTAAAAAAAGGAGTCTGCATCTTCTTTGTAGCCACCCTTTAAATACTGGAAAGGTCTTCCATAAGCCTTCTTTTCTCAAGGCTGAACAAATGCAGTTCTCTCAGCTTTTCCTCATATGGCAGACTTTCCAGTCCTTTGATTGTCTTTGTGGCCCTTCTCTGGGCCCTCTCCAGGTTGTCCACATCTTCTTTGCATAGCAGGGACCAAAACAGAACACAGTATTCCAGGTGTGGCCTGACAAGCACTGAGTAGAGAGTGATAATGACTTCTTTACCTCTGCTGGTGATGCCCTTGTTGATGCAACCCAGCATCCTGTTGGCTTTCTTTGCCACAGCAACACACTGTTCACCCATATTCAGCTTGTTGTCCACCAGGACCCCCAGGTCCCTTTCTACAGAGCTACTCCCCAGCCAGATAGATCCCAGCCTGTGCTGCACTCCTGGATTATGCTTTCCCAGGTGCAAGACCTTACAGTTGTCCTTGTTGAACTTCATAAGGTTCTCGTTAGCCTACTCTTCCAGCCTGCCCAGGTCTTCCTGCACGGTGATTTTCCATTCTGAAGAGTCCACTTCCCCATGCAGTTTGGTATCATTGACAAATTTTATCAGGGTATACTTGATCTCATCATCCAGATCACATATGAAGACATTAAACAGTGCTGGGCCAAATATTGATCCCTGGGGGACCCCACTTGTGACATGTTGTCAGCTGTCTACCACCACTGTCTGGGTGTGGCCTGTCAGGGAAACCACCCACTGCACAGATCACTTGTCCAGACTGTAACTCATCAGTTTGTCAAGGAGGAAGATGTGGGAAACTATCAAAAGCCTTGGAGAAATCCAAGTAGACAGGGTCTGCTGCTTACCCCAATCTACTGAGCAGGTTACTTTGTCATAGGTGATTAAGTTTGCCAATCACAACTTGCCCTTGGTGAATCCATGTTGGCTTTTCCCAGTCACGTGCTTTGTTTGACTTGTGATAGCTCTCAGGAGGATTTGTTCTGTAACATTCCCAGAGACTGAAGACTGATGGGCCCATAATTCCTTGGATACTGCTTTCGTCCTGCTTTTAGCTGGGATAGAGTTAATTTGCTTCTTAGTAGCTGGTACAATTGCTGTGTTTTGGATTTAGTATGAGAATAATGTTGATAACACACTGATGTCTTAGTTGTTGCTAAGTAGTGCTTAGTCCAAATCAAAGACTTTTCTAGTTTCCCATGCTCTGCCAGTGAGCAGTGCACAAGAAGCTGGGAGGGATCATATCCAGGACAGCTGACCCAAACTAATTGAATGGATATTTCATACCATAGAACATCAAGCTCAGTATATAAACCGAGGGGAGTTGGTCGGGGCCTGGAGTTCACCGCTCGGGGACTGGCTGGGCGTCAGTCAGCAGGTAGCAAGCAATTGTATTGTGCATCACTTGGTTTTTTCCCTTTTGGATTTTATTCCTTTCTTCCTCTCTCCCCTTTTTGTTACAATTGTCATTATTATTATTGTTATTGTTATTATATTTTAATTATTAATTTTTTTCTTATCTCAACCCAAGGGTTTTGCCTTCTTCCTGATTCTCGTCCCCATCCTGCTGTGGGGGAGGAGAGTGCACAAGCAGCTGTGTGGTACTTAGTTGCCAGCAGTGGTTAAACCATGACAATGGGGGTGACATTAGACTTCTTCCTGTCTTCTGGGATGTCCCCCAGTCTTGATGACTTCTCAAAGATTATGGAGAGCAACCTCACATGGACATCAGACAGCTCTTTTAACACCCTTGGGTGGACAATATCAGGGCGCATTGATTGGTAGGGGTCAAGCTGCTGTAATAGTTCACAAACCAACTCTTCCTGCACTGACGGTGTGTCTGTGTTTGTATGAACATGGATTTTTGTTCCCAAGGCCTGGGGCCCAACAGAGGTGAAGAAAGTGCTGAGGACCTCTGCCTCTTTAGTGTTATTGGTAATAAATGGCACATAACATGTTCTTGTCAGTTCTTCAGCTTCCTGAAATCTTTGTTTCATCTGAAATCTTTGTTTCATCAGGGAAAGTTCTTTTTCACTAACATACTGTAGAGGTAGCAAAACCAGCTTCAAGAATCTTGATTGCAATGTGTCACACATCTGAATATTACTACTATCCAAAATGTATGAAATGATACCACTATAAATATCTTTTAGATTGAGCCAACAAAGAAAAGTGTAGGAAAGGTCAAAAAGATCTTGTGATGCTTATTCTATATCATGTCAGCTCTCCCTGGACCCTTTGTTTCTTCATTTTGGGGGGGCTTGGTTTTGGAGTGGGTTTTTTTTTCCTTCTGCAGGTTTTTGTCACAATACTGAACACAAAACATTACAACAGTGTCAAGCATTATAAAAAATGTGACAAACTGGGGCTAATAATTATGTCAGCTTGTGAATAGTTTTCTGGCTTTCTGAATATCCTGGTACATTTCAATGTCAATTTTGAATGTAATTTTGGAGTAGCTAAAGTAGTTCAGCATTCATTCTGAAAGTGGAAACAGAATTAATATACAAAATCTTTCTTACCTAAAGTTAAAGGTCCAAATCTAAGGTAGCCACCCTAATCCTCCACTGTAGTCACTCCAGAGAAACAAGAATATACAGTTTCTGACTTCATATGAACATAAATGAACATATATGGTTTCTGCCTCATTCTGAAATTTGTGTCTAAATTGCTGGGATAACTAATTTTCCAGGGGATATATTTAGCTGCTCGAGCATATTCATCTACTGCCATATGAAATTTTCTAAGCATCCAAGGCAACCATGACACTTGGAAAATCTACATACAGGTTATGGAAGAGCTGCACCTTCTGGATCAGCAGCTCGAGGTCAGATGTAATAATCAATGGCAGCTAAATAATGCTGAAAACAAAGAAAAGTTAAGGCCTGCATTATAGCAACAAGATAGCCAAAATGTAAAATCCTCTTGCACAAAGTAGGTGCAACACCTAGCAATCAGAGTAAGAAAGAAAGCTTGGGACTTTTAGTAGCATGGGGATTTTCATAGAGGAATAATTATTGAGAAAATAGGACTGAATCGGGTTTCAGAAACTAAAAAATTACAAAAGCTGTCTAGACAGATGGTCACAGATGATTTACCAGAAGCATCTTAACTTCCTCTACTTATTTTTAGAACAGCATCCTCTCTAGGGAATATTTGTAAACAATAATCAGTCTTGGTAGTGTACATGAATGAAAAACATGCAAACAACACCAGTGGTTAACTGGATTTGCTAAGGTAACTGGGGAGAACCAGATTTTTCTTCTTTTTAAATAAGCATTTTCTGAGGTTCTTTTTTAATTTTCACAATATAACTGCTATGGCTAAATGTATCTTGACATCTGCAGAAATTTTGAGTACCATTTTAAGGTCCTCACCTGAAAGTTTAAAATATATAAATTAAGATAATTTACCAGTTATCTTAAAATACAAAACAACTTTAGAATATGTAATACTTTTCTTGTGTAAAGTAATGAGATTGAATTTAATGAGTATTTTACGAGTATTAAATATTAATTTCTTATTAAATGAGTCATAGTAACCACAATTGTAGTAGACTATACACTTTGACTAACCTTACTCGTATTTTGCAGCTGAGCTGAGCACTGCCTATGTGCATTGGATTAAAAATGGCACAGTTGTTGCCATCTATGCTACAGATTTCCTCAGTTTACTCTGGACATTGCCCTTGGCTGTAGCTACATAAAGAGATTCAGGAAAATAAATTCCAACTATGTGTGTGAATTTGAAGTGGATTATTTAAACCAGATTAAGCTCATATGGAAAGAAATTGAATTTATCTAAACTTATAAAGGGGCCTAAGTAATCACAGCATCATAGAATCATAGAATGGTTTGGGTTGGAAGGCACCTTAAAGATCATCTAGTTCCAAACCTCCCTGTCATGGGCAGGGACACCTTCCACTAGACCAGGTTGCTTAGAGCCCCATCCAACCTGGCTGTGAACACTTCCAGGGATGGGGCATCCACAGCTTCTCTGGGCAACCAGGTACAGTGTCTCACCATCTTCACAGTAAAGGATTTCTTCCCAATATTTAATCTGAATCTACCTTCTTTCAGTTTAAACCTATTCCCCCTTGTCCTATCGCTACATGCCCTTGTAAAAAGTCCCTCTCCAGATTCCTTGTAGGCCCCCTTTAGGTACTGGAAGGCTGCTACAAGGTCTCCCTGGAGCCTTCTCTTCTCCAGACCAAACAACCCCAGATCTCTCAGCCTGCCTTCATAGGAGTGGTGCTCCAGCCCTCTGATCATCTTTGTGGTCCTTCTCTGGATTCACTTCAACAGGTCCATGTCCTTCTTATATGGGAGCTCCAAAGCTGAACACAGTACCCCGGGTAGGAGATCCACTATAAAAAGTATTAACAGAATTATTCATGGTGTTTGTATTAATTTACTCTGAAAGTTAATTTAAGCTATTTTTTTTCCTGAAAGAACCCAAGTGCACGAGACTTTAAAGTTCAAGAAAGCCAATATTTGATATAGAGTACTTCAGAAGTTTCAGGTAGCTATGCCTGTCTGTGTAAATCTACAGAGATACATACATATGTGTAGATGTGAAGTATAAATTATAAGCATTTGTTTACTATTACTATTACTAATATTACTATTAAATATTAAATACAAGGTGGCAAATTGAGAAAATTTTATTTGATTCTATTTAGTAGAAATCAATCAAAGAAACAGACACACGGTTCAAACAATGAACATTGGTTCAAAGCCATGAACATTTATTTGCATTATTTCTAAAACACAGCAAGAGAATTGTAGCATATCCTACTGAACTATGCAAATTTCAGTTGTATTTTGTGTCACTCCATAGACTTAAAGAAATTGCTTCAGGGTGCACTGTAACACTGGCAACTTTTTTCATAGCAAGCAAGGTTGAACAGTTCAATATACAAAGACAGCATTGACTCTGTATATTAGTAAATCAAAAGGTAAATACTATAACTTTATTAAAGTAAAATCTACATTTTCAGGTTCCTTTGATTTTTTTTATATTCTTCCTTTTGACTCTTAACATATCAGAGATGCACAAAAACCTTTTCTTCTGTTCTCTTCTCAGATTTCTTTCACTCCAAAAAAATGCAACTGACTCATCAGGTTCACTAGCAGAGACAGAGATGTGATCGTCCCACTCTGCTCAGCACTTGTCAGGCCATACCTGGAGTACTGTGTTCAGTTCTGGCCATACAATTTAAGAAAGGCACAGACAGGCTGAAGAGGATTCAAAGGGATTCCACAAAAATAATCAATAGGCTGAAAAACCTGCCTTATAAGAAAAGACTAAAGAAGTTAGGTCTCTTCTCCCTGCAGAAGAAAAGGCTCAAGGGTGCCTCATCACAGTATTCCAGTACTTCAAGGGCAGTGACAAAGAAGATGGAAGCTCTGCCTTCACAAGACAGCACATGAGGACAAGGAGCAATAAGTACCATTTGCTCTGGGAGATGTTTCTTCTCTAAATAAGAAAGAATTTTTTTTACAGTAAGAATAATCCATCACTGACACAACCTTTCCAAGGAAATGGAAGAGTGCCTATCACTGACGGTTTTCAAGATGCAGCTGGACAGGCTGCTAGACAATCTCATCAAGGCTTCCTTTCCCATGAAAGTTTGGACCAGATTATCTTTCAAGGTCTCTTACAACCTGGGCTGTCCTACAGTTCTGTGATTCACTATGATTTCAAAAGTCTTCCTATGTTCTACATAGGAAACAGATTTTTAATTATGCACTATACTATTATATTTCATTTAGATACTTCAAACAGGCACTACTGGGGCCAGGGCTGTTTTGAATCTGTTCCTACCTATTGTACATCTTTTCTTTGCTGTTCCTTATTGTATTTCCAACAAAGTGGGAACAATATCATTTAACCTACTTTCATTAAATCACACTAAATATGTCTTTGTTGACACTGTTTAAGTGAAACTGATGCCATTGCCACTAAATGTATTTGTACTTTTCCTGTAAACATGGTAAAGACAATATTGCCCTACACCAGTGATACATGGCTTCTGAAAGGTCTGAAATAAAAATAAACATTTTCCTCTTTAATTATATTTATCTTCCATGTCAAATTTCATAAATTCACTACATTGTTTTTAAATTATGCCACTAGAGTCTTTAGGATTTATTATCAATTTTATTTCTCTGTAAGTAGTCTTTTAAAGCAAATGTTGCTTGAGGGTTGAAATATATTTTAATTGCATATAATTAAATATATTGATATTTTATTTATATTTAAAACTCTTTACAATGTGTTTTAGATTCAACTTTTTCTCATTTTAAATAACTTACCCATTTTATATCTGCTTTTAAATACAATTTAAGGGTTATTTTCTTTAGACTAGCGTTGTTTGTTCAAAGCTTTATTTTACTTCAGATATTTAAGTTAAGTTTGTTAGACAGAAACTCTAGGTCTCATCTGTTTCTCTTAGAAAAATATTGACCCTGCAGTCTTAGCTTATTTCCTATTTTGCCTTTAGCAATTAGTTATTAAAAGTACAGAAGTTTTAATATATGATTTTTATGACTGAATACTCATAGCCCAGGCAAGATTTTTAAAATATTTTTTTTCACAATTCTTTAAAGAATAGATTTGTTGATATTTATTTTCTGAAAATTGCAGGGGTTTGCCAGCTTCAGTACATGTATATGTAAATTTGTAAATATATATGTGGGTATATACCACACAGTGTGTACAGACATGGCAAAATCACAGTCTGACTTCCACTTCAACAAGAGGTGCCAAGAAAGTCATACTGCTACATTTCTGTTGAGCAGAAGATATGTAGATATATCACAGAGATACAAGATTCCTCAGAATATTGCAATCAGTATTCTGTGCAGGTTCAGCCCACCAACATATCTGGTATCATATAGGGCCAAAAAATGGCAGATAAAGGAAATTTAAGAAAAAAAAAGAACAAACAAACAAAGCAAAAAAAAAAAAAAACCAAACCAAAAAAACAAACAAGTGCATATGATCAGTGTGGCTATAGGATGGCTACAACTTTTAAAAGAAATAGTACTTAATTCAGTACTCAAAGATGTATGTGTCTAATAATATTTGAGATGACTTGTGTCTTACCTAACTTCTGTGTGCTAGCCTAGAGAGATGTGTCTTTTCCATAGTTTCTGTGCCATATGTCCCAGACTTTCTTGAATGGCTAGGATACTCCAGGGAAAGCATTGTAGAAAGCATTGTGAAGCTCATTATATGGTACTGAAAAGTTACTGTTAGGTATATTGACTATATTTGGAATTTTGGCTGATATCCGCTATCTGGACACCCCAGTTAAGCACAAAAGTTGGGCATCTAGCCTTAGTGTAATGATTGAATTCTCCTAATACAAGATTTTAGAAAATCAATCACAAGGTCTTATTGCTTGGATTACTACCTTAGATTGTTATCATTCTTCACTGGCTAAGCAGAGAAAAGGTAGAAGCTAGGCACCTATATATTCTTGGGGGCTAGTCTGTCCAGCCTTTCTCTGAAGATGGGAACCTGATGAAGTAGAGCTGGCTTCTTTGCTTTAAAATGTGGCTGTGATCATGATGCCAAACAGCCTTTTGCTATTACAGTAGTTGGAGCACTTTCACAAACTACTCCAGCACTTGTCTGACCTATGTCAGGTAACACTTTCAGCACTCAGGTCACCTCCATGCCCAATAAGATCATGGAACAGCTCCTCCTGGAAGACATATCAAAAGATGTGGAAGATAGGGAGGTAACTAGAGACAGCCAACATGGCTTTACCAAGCACAAATCATGACTGACTAATCTAGTGGCCTTCTGTGATGGAGTGACTGCATCAGTGGTCAAGCGAAGAGCAACAGGTGTCATCTACCTAGATTCTGCAAGGCCTTTGGTACAGTCCTCCACAATATTCTGGCTGTTACATTGGCGAGACATGGGTTTGACAGATGGACTGTTAGATGGCTGGATGGCTGCATCCAATGACTTACAGTCAATTGTTCAATGTCCAAATGGAAATCAGTAATGAGTGGTGTCCTTCAAGGGTCTGTACTAAGACAATACAGTATCTTCATCAGTCCATAGACAATGGGATTGAAGTGCACTCACCCAGATTTGCAGATGACACCAAAGTAAGTAGTGCAGTTGATTTACTAGAGGAAAGGGATGCTGTCCAGAGGGACCTTGACAGGCTTGAGGAGTGAGCCCACGTGAATCTCATTAAATTTGGCCATGTGCAAGGTCCGGCACCTGGGTAGCTGCAATCCCCAGCATCAATACAGACTGGAGGATGAATGGATTGAGAGCAGCCTTGTGGAGAAGTACTCGGGGATACTGCTGGATGAAAAATTAAACATGAGCTGGCAATGTGTCCTTGCAGCCCAGAAAGCCACTTGTATTCTGAACTGCATTTAGAAGAAAAAAAAAAAAGTATGGTCAGCAGGTCAAGGGAGATGATTCTTCCACTCTAGTCCACTCTCACGAGACCCCATCTGGAGTACTGCCTGCAGCTCTGGGTTTCCAGCACAGGCAAGATATGGACCTGTTAGAGCAGATCCAGATGAGGGGCACAAAAATGAGGACTGGAATCTCTTCTATGAAGAAAGTGTGAGAGAATGAGGGTTGTTCAACCTGGAAATAAGAAGCCACTGGGGAGACCTTATTGCAGCCTTTCAACATATAAAGAAAGATGGTGAGAGACTTTATGCCAAGGCCTGTAGGGACAAGACAATGGGCAATGGTTTTAAATTGAAAGCTCAACTCCATGGCAGAGGGATTGGACTAGATCAGGGGTCCTCAAACTTTTTAAACTTTTAAAGGGGACCGGCGCACAGATGAAGTGGCAGGCAGTCATCTGCGGCTGCTTGGTGTGTGTGGGGGGGGGTCTGTAAATACTGGAGGCCAGACTGAGGACCCTGGGAGGTCATATCTGGCCCACAGGCTGTAGTTGGAGGACCCCTGGACTAGATGATCTTCAAAAACCCCTTCCAACCCAAACAAGTCTATGATTCTATCTCTCTATGAAAGTAAGAGAGATATTTTCTTAGGTAAGACTATTTCTGCAAACAAAACATTTTAACAGAATATTGTATTAATTATTGACTAATAGAACATCTGTTTTTTCTGGCCCTGTTCACTACTCACAAATCAGAACACTATGCAAAAACTTTATCCATAGTCTATATCCTTGGTTGTATCACTGAATCCTTTGAAACTCCCTGTTCCCTGTATTTCTCTATGCTTAAATCAAGGTGCTTAGCCTCTCGATGTCTTGCTGTCTTGCTATGATTTGCTGTTATTCACTGTTATTTCCTTGACTCCAGTCTCTAACTGATCAGTTTCAATTGCTTACTATTAATTTTTTTAAGAAACGTTCTCTCATATTTGAGAGTGCTCCCCAAATACCTCTGAAAAATATCTCCTTATTTTTCCCTGATTTGCTGTAAACCAGGGTCCTGGTTTGATGATACCACATACAGTCCCTCAAATTTCTATGTGAATCACATTATCACTTTCTATGTGAAACCAAGTGATAAAATTAATCTTGGATTTTGATGAAGAACTTGTAAGATAATAAGACACCCTTAGTATCTAGTCCCACGTGGGCTAAAATAAGAAGGAAAAAATAATACTAAAAAAATAACTTTCTAACAAAGCCAAGTATAGATTTCATATACATATGTGTATTTTTCTGATTACTACCAAAAAGATGTGATTTGGGGAAGATGTTAATTTACACTTTGAATATTAGATTGCAGGACAGTCCAGTTGCTTGGAATAGGGAACTGATTAAAATTTTACTATATATCCTGCAAAATAAAGTACATTTCTCAACAAAAGCTTATTAACAGGTGTTTTCCCAAAAAGCTTTAATGTAAGGAAGGAAAAGAAACAAAGGTACATTTAATTGACATTTTAATTTTAACATATTTTGGACTGTGGACATTACAAGTTATGAAACTTCACAGCTGGAAACAGATTCAATTTTTTGCCTGGTAAAGGTACAGAAAAGCGTGATATTTATTCCAGCACAATAAGCTATCAAACAGCCAGTATTCCAATTAATTTTCATAACTCAATGCAGCAAAATATTCAGCAAAATTTGTGCATTGTTGAATTTATGTATAGGGGCAAATTTCTTCCAAGGAAAAGCATTCTGTTATAGCTTCAGTTAAAGTTGAAAGTCTTTCAAAGTTTCCTAGTTGCATTTAATTTTATTGCACTCTAGTGTCCCCAGACAAAATTACATAAAATACTGAAAGCCAGGTATTAGTTACATGTTGCTGCTGAAAACTCAGCAGATAATAAGGAAGCCTGGAGGCTTTCTTATAGGAGGAATATTTTTCTGTAATCTGTCCATCAAAGGGGACAATAAAAAATACTTTCAACTTATCTTCCCACATTTTCAATCATAAATCATTGCATCCCATTTTTTCTTCTTTTTCTTTTTGTAGAATTAAGGTATGTTAAATTTTTTTATCATTGCTGCTTCACAGTTTCTCCAGAATCTAGATTTCTTTTTTCTTCAGCTTTCAATACATAGAGACTCAGAGGTGTTAGAATCCAGAAGTCCTGTTTCACAATCCTTTTCCTCACTGCACAAAAAAAAAAGCTGTCATGACATTTTTGTATTTATTCATGATGTTATTTATCTCTGAAACACTCAAAACAGTGCTTAAGGAAGTCAATTTGGAAATGGTATCAAGTTATACCATAGAACAGGATGGTGAGTGTGAATAAGATGTAATGGGAAACAATAAAAAAAGCTTGTTGATTTTTTGCAAGGTTTTTCGTGTTTTTTTTTCTTTAATTTCAACTCATCATTTTGAATCAGAGAACAAAAAGGAAACAGTAGACAGGCTTGCTTTTACAGAACTTATGACACACATAGTTAAAATTTTATACTCACTACAAAAAAGACAATGCAATGTATTGTGTAACTTAGGAACATCCTACATGCAGTTTGAACACAAAATATTCATACATCATTTATGTTTTGATCACACTCTAAGTGCTGACAAGTGCATTTATGAATAATGCAAAGAAACTGAAAGAACGGGCTTTTTATATTCTATTCTTAGCCTCTGTTTTTCAGCCAAAATGATTTAACAATGTAAAACACATGTCATTGATGGAATATGATTATAAATACATTGTGTTCTTGACAGTTAACAATTATTCCTGTGTGCATTACTGATGCAGTCATAGCAGCTATAAAAGCTAAGTGTCAGGTATCTCCAAAAATATAAGACCACAGTCATTTCAGTACACCTAGTACTTCTAACTCTATCTGAATAATGTTTTGCCATTAAAACAAATAATCAGACAGGAAAATTAATATATAATTATGTGGAATTTCCATTGATCAATTTAGTAAGCACTGAGAAAAAAAAAATGCAACCACATTAGAAATATATTCAGAAGCACAGTGCCCCATACTCAGTTAATTCAAAAAGAAACAACAAAGACCCCTAAAGAACCCATGCACACCCATACTGCGCAGTGAAGCTTAAAACTCTGAAAAATTGTAGTATTTCTAATTGAAATGCATTGCATGATTAATCTTGATTTATGAAGAATCTAATGTCTGTTCTCTTTTATTTCCCTTTGCTGAAAATATCTTTAATCATCTTTTTAATCAATATTAGAAAAAAAAATCAACATTGTCACAGTTACAGTAGGATCCCAGAGAGCCTAGCTCTAGCATAAGCAAAATTCACCAGCTGACAAATATTTCATGTTGAGCTACACTAAATAATTATCCCCCTTCAATGAGCCACATCTATATGTTAAAGGATTATTTGTTTCAAGTTACAGAAACAGTTACTATGTTTTACATCCACAAATGAGACAATCCTTCTCATTAAGTTTTAATGAGAATGTTGTTTAATTTAGTCACTTTAACTCTATGGAGACTTCTGTGGTAGGATGTTCCTCAAGGACTTCTATTCCCACCATTTAATTAGGACAGAAGTCTATTCAGAGCTATATTCTATAATCGGAACCACACCAAAATGTGAATACTGTATTCAGAGTTGGTCATAGCTAGAAGAATTTCCATTTTCAAAAAATAAACCAAAAACTGAAGCAATGTGCCTTGCGTGGGGTGGGAAAGTACTATGCACAAACTATACCAGCACACTAAAACTGAGGCATGTTAGCATCCCACTAGGCATTCAACTAAAGAAAAGGGGATAACATTTTGGGTTTGGTTTTTTTTAATCAGTTTTCAAGAGTATGTTAGGATGAAATTTACTCTGCAATGCAAGTGTCTCGGCCTTTAAGGGAATTCCTAGACCTCTTGTTCAGATATAGTGTCTGTACTGTGGCTGTCTAAAATTTGGCAGGATTCTGCTGATGGCCTCCTACCACAGACAATTTCATTCCTTTCAGTATTTTTAAAAATGAAGGAGACTGTGCATTAGTTATGATGCTCAGATACGACAGTGACATGTTAAAATATTCAGAATTAAACTGTTTTCTATATTAGATCTGGACTTGGCAAAGTTCGGTTAACAGTTGGACCGGATGATCTTAAAGGTCTTTTCCAACATAAATAATTCTATGATTCTAGATACTTTTGAAGACATGCCTCCTTTGCAATCCCCAACAAAAAAAGGGTTAACTTACCATTTATAAATATTGCTTAGACTAGTTCTGAGATTTTTGTTTGGGAACACGGAGTATCAAATGCAAGCCATAGAAAAAGTGTCTTTTAGACCTTTATTACAGCTTGCCAAAAAAATCCACTTTCATTCTGACTGTGTTAATTCTATGGAAACCCTTCGTAACTCAAAAAGAATACAGAATCGTTTGGAGCTAAGGTGCAAGGAAGTCAGAAGGGAGTATAGGACCATCAATGATGGTTCTAATGTGTTATCAGTTGTGAAAGGTAGACAGAGCACTTCTTGATCAAATTCACTGAGAGTCCCTGACTGTTTTCTTCTCTGTAACCTCTCAAGTCTTTCAGCAAGGAGAACCATCTGCCTTGGAAATAGGTTTAAACAGATTTTGATCTTCCTGATAAAGCAAGCAGGTAAATGCCTAACCTTATTTTGTGCCTTTTATTGACTTTGAGGATTACTGTGGTTGTAACTCTTACAAATATATTTTCAACCATTGTTTGTTACCTGTGTCAAACATGATGTTAGATTTCATTAGAAAATCTTTAACAATATTCTACCGGATGGAAAGGAGCCACCCAAGAAGTGTCTGCTGAGTCTCAATAGAACTTACTTTGGAGCATGAAGGCTTTTTCTAATATTACACAGTTATTAGTGATAAAAATACAAAATATTCTACAAAATGAAGGGGAGAAAGGGACAAAGAAGTTAATTTTGCTTTTATTCCAAAAATGTCAGTTCCCTGACAAGAGAAACTTTGATATATATGCAGTACATGTTAAGTTTTTTAGCACACATGTGTTTTTATCTCAGGGTAATGCTCCTTGAGATTACTCCAAATTTATCTGCAATATCCCTTTTTATTTTATTTAGTTTAGCTGAAATCATATGCTAGAGCTGGTTACTGATGTCCAGTCAAGAAGACTTTTTCTGACCTATAATTATAGCAATGCATTCCAGCTGAAAATGTTTGGAAAGCTGTTCTGAAGATTTAGCAAGGCTTAATTTGATATCAGAATTTTTTACTTTTTTTAGACTATCAAATCTCCAGCAATAACTGAATTTCATTTTCATGTAGTTCAATTTGTATTTATATTTTTCACTCAGAATGCACAGTCAGCAGGAAAGAGTACTTGAATAAGGAAGGTAAATACATGACTAAAATTGTTCAGTTTCACATTTTTCAGATGTTAAACGTCAGTCTGCAGTTTACAGTCTAAGTAAGCATGCTTTAGTTAGACACCATGAAAACAGATCTTGTGTCTCTAAGATATCTCATATTGAAAAATCAGAAACAAGTGATAATAGTGTCATCTTTCTCATCATTTTTACTGTTTCTTTTGAGATGAAATGATCTGCCATTCTCACTTAACATTCAGCTGTTGCTCCAGAAGTGCAGAGCTTCTTTAGGTCCTACTCTGTATATATATGATAGACCTATGTGGATGTCTCCACATGTCTCTTGTAATGCCTCCAATGGCAGTAGATGCCTGCATTTCAGCAACTGAATCAGCCCCATTAGTAAAATTTGAATCAGATTGCATACATCTTAAAACAGATGTTTATGTACAGATATTTGCATGTAACCTAGACCTCTAAGCTGCCATTTGGGGGCTTGAAAGGAAGCCTCTGATCAATGAACCTACTGGAATTCTGAAGAGCTAGTAGGTTCACTCTAAAAAGAGACTTCTATGTTTAGTCAGATGTCCTCTCTCAGTTATATTTCCTGTATTGACAGGATCTCCTTGGTTTTGACATTTAGCTCCTAAATAGACACCTGCCTTTAGACCCCTAGAGTTAGATATCAACAGTGTGGAAGAGATTACCACCCCAGCAGCATGGTCTGTTTTACCTAATTTTAGCCATGAAAAAACTAGTTTATGTGTCTAGACCAGTAGCCTAGTTCTTTCCATATTAACAGACATTCCAGCCTTCAAAGAATCAATTATATTACTTGTCTTAAGGCAACAATAGTGGTTCCTGGAATGAATAGTTGTCACTCATTGCATAAGAAACATATGTAATTAGGTTAGACTAATTGGGCACAATTAAGTTAAACTTCAGGAGATACAGGTGAGATGAGGCCAGCGACGTGTTTCTTTTTCTGCTGCTACAGCTTCATTATTAGTGCACTTCTATGCATCACATGTGAATTCTATTTCTTTTCCTTCAATTATTTGTCAGATGAGACTAAAAAAAAATAATATTTTTAAAATTTTTACTATCAGTGTTAACAATTCAAGTTTTCTCCTGTTAGATATTATTATAACTGACATCAATTACCATATATTAGGGCTTCTAAATGACTTCTGGATTATATACGAGCTATTTCAAACTCTGACTGCCAAAGGACTGGAACTTTTACAGAAAGACTAATTTGGACATTTAAATATCATAGGTATTTTGTTCCCTAATTCATTCTCTCACAGATATTACATTTGGAAACAAATGTCTTCTCTGAGATAGAGCCATGATCTTCTTCCTTAATATTGGAATTAATAAACCTAAAGCAGTATTGGAATAACACTATAGCAGAGAATGATTACATATTACCGCTACTGAAAGATAATGCGATTTGTATACAGAAAATTTCACCCACTAACATATTCTTGTAAATATCAGTAGAAGATAACAGAATGACTGCATGAAATTGTTTGGGGAGCAGGGACGGAAGCACAAAACCAAACCTTTGAATTTTTAGCACCCCAACAATGCAGCTCCTTTTGCAGTATTTCTTTCTTTCAGCTTGATTCTCCCTGGAAAAGTGACTGTAAATAACATCTTCCTTTCAAAGAGCTGTTTCTTCCATGTATTCATTTGTAAACTCATGTAACTCAGCCTAGACGCTGAGTTTAATAAGGAATGGGGAAGAGGGGAGGGAGTGACCATAACTTGTTTTAGAACCAAACAGGCATTTCAGGAAAGACACTGGAACAATGGAAATAGCTGAATTCATGCCACTGAGATTGTAATCTGAACATGGGGTTGTACTAGCAACTCTGACAAACTGTCTCTCACATACTGTATCAGAACATGAGAGCTGGCAGTAGCAGAAAAGACAGCTTCTTGTTTGAGAACTAAGTTGAATCTTCTGCCACTGAAAGATGAGGAAAGGAATCCCATGATATCATTTTGTCAGTCATTTTCTTTTACTGTAGTAGAACTTCTTCCTTCTGTATGAAGATTTTAGAGAAAATAAAATTTTATATATCATCTCTGAATTCTGTTGCATTTACACATATTTAATGATTTTTTAAACAATACAGATAGCTCTTTCCCTAAAAGGATAATTCCTCACAAAGGCCTTTTTGTTACAGAGAAATCATTAACCCACATACAGTGTTCCTACTTTCTCAGTCTAAAGCCAATTATTCAATCTATTTTCAATAGCTGACATCACATTGAATTCAGTTCTTGGCTGTTCCTAAAAGCAATCTAAGTGGTTACTACAGCAAGCATACCACAATGTACCACAGAAATCATGCCAACGAAATAATGTAGAACTAATGACAAAACACAGACAAAAGCTGCGATCAACTCCTGACAGTTTATGTCCTGATATTTATTAATGGGACTACGTAAAACAGAATCTAATTTTTGTTGGACTTGCTCCCAGGCACTTTTTGGCTGATTCCTGAAGTGCCAGTATATGGCAAAGGCACTTAGAAATCTTGTGCTGTTTAAGAATGTCACTATGAAGTCTGACCAAAAGTCCAGTAACCTCTATTGAGCAGTAACATAGCAGATACTTAAAGGCAGAAGTATGGATAGAATAAATTTTTCTTATTTTCCAAAAAAAATAGTGGATTAGAGACTTCCTGGACCAAAAGCTGAATTCAATTTCAAATTGTTTAAGTCTTTTCTGAACATATTTATGCGTTGGGCCTCCACAGCATCCTGTGGTGTTCAGTTCCATGACTTAACTGTGCCATAAGGAAAAGTATACTTCTTTCTCTTTGTTTTAAACATAATGTTTGAGAATTTTAGTGCATGTCTTTTCTTCTTTGGGGAAAAGTAGTAGAAAATTTTGTTTCTGGTGCAGCTTTTAAAACATTCCTTTCTTTCTAGATGTCCAAATCCCAGCCTCTCAGGTTTCTCCCCCTACAGAAGTTATAAAGCTGACGTTCTTTTGCCATTCTTTTCCTATTTTTTTCTCTTTGAAGAGAGGGTGACCATAACTACACACAACATTTATGATGTGGAAGTATCATGGATGCTTTGTACTGTGATAATGGAGTTCAGAAAAACTAACACCTGTGTGGAAAAGATGTATTTTTACTGGGGAGATGAAAGTTAATGAGTCCCTCTTGATGAAGATCAAAGGATAGATGCATGGAAAAAGAAGCTAATAGAAAATGAAAACATAAAATAATATATTTCTCCAAAGTTTGAATTACCAATCTTTCATAAGATAGGAAGCATAAAGCAAGTAGTTTTCTCTACTTTCTGAAATTTCCTCAAGCAATCACAGTTTTTTGAGTTACAAAATCTAAAGGAAATTTTAATTGTAAATACTCTATTCTACTGTAGTTTTTATATACATACATTAAAGGGTTTTGCCTTCCTTTGTATTTTCAGTTAATGAAAATCAAGTTTTAGTGAATATTTTTAAACAGCTTTTGCATAGTTCCAAGACTTTTTCTTCAATGACACAATACTTGTAAGAAACCTTGCTTTCTCTACTTTCATAGTTATAGCTTCTCCATGGTTTGAGACCATTTTTCATCTAAACTATGTCGTTTAGCCCCAGTGTATTACACGGTTGTTCAGTTTTAACAGGAACACAGTGGTTCTGGTCAGTCAGTTATATTATTTGAAGGTATATTAATTAAGCTTTAGAAAAATTAAATAACATTTGAATGTAAAATGATGTAAGACCCATTCTTATCAACATTATTCTTTGAGTAATGCATCATCATCACAGGTCGTTGCTCTGATGAAATTAATCTGCAAAGCCACCTGTGTGACAGAGATAATGATATATTAGTGTTATTCATCATTAGTGATCATCAACAGCCGATAATATATTTGCCTGTTGCTCCAAGGATGGTGCTATCCAGAAAGAATGAACCTCTGAAATTAAATTATGGCACAGAAGTCAATGAGAAGACCATAGTCTAACCCAGTCAACAGCAGGTAGGAACACAGGCACTAAATCAATTTCTCTAGAATACTTTTTTTTTTTTTTTTGGCTTCCTAGTGACAGCTTTGCAACATTGTTAATCAGGTCTCATTACCCTTGTGGAAAATTATATTTGCTCTACTTCCTTCTCCAGTAGCATTTGGCAACACTTTTGCTATTAAGCCCTCCAATACTTAGAGAGGGGAATATTTTTCACGTAATATAAAAAAAATACAAAGCCTCTTGCCAATAGCACTGCTATGTTTTTTTGTGAAGGTGGAAATCTAGACATCTATAGGAAAATTTTACAGTACTACATAAATTAAGTTAATAGACAATTTCCAGCTTTGCCAATTTTTATCTTTGTCATGGTAAACAGTCAGCAAAAATTAGAGAGCAGAAAGCTAAGACAGAAAACATATTGAATGAATAAACCACTCAGACCAACCTAATCATTTTAGCTTTAGGATTAGGTCACAAAATTCAGTTTGGAATGACAGAACTATGACAACATGAAATTACATTGTTCTCCCCCTATATTAGACACAAAGTCTTACTCAATCACCTTCCTTTCATATACTACTTAGATGGTAGACACCTGCATCCATTTTTTTTCCCAGAATCTTCCTTCCCCTTTTTAAGCTTCTCCTAACTTTTACGTTTAGACCTCTGATATAACATCTGTAAACAGGTGACAAGGCAGATCCCTGCCTCTGTGTTTTGCCCAATGTACCACCTGTTTGTGGTACCAACACACCACTTTCAGTATCTAGTTTTCTGTCACTCATCCTTCTCTTTCAGCCAGGTGGACCAAACTTAAGGACGGGACACGAAAGCATTAGCTAAGGCAATCCAAAATCTAGAGTAAAAATTCTGTAAATCCTCAGAATAGTAGTTTGAAGGAGGCCTTCATTACTGACTGAAGAGGAAGAGCCTGTTTTACTGTAGCAGTCAGGTCACAACCCTCAGGTCCTGCAGAGAGCTACATGCAGTAAAGGCAACCTAGCCTGAAATATGTTGGCCCATACTGCCCTCTCCTACTTCCAAAAGCTCTGATATGGCCATAAGCAATTTGGTATGCATCCAAGAGTTTTACGTTGAAGTTTGTTATAAGAGTGTGGTACATCAAACTCCAGGGAAGAACAGTCCTTTCCTATTTTCTAGTGTTCAACTTTTGAAATTTGTCCCAGGAATTCCTCAGGTTACCTTCATGTAAATAACATCTAAGTTTTCCACTTCCAACTCAGAAATTAAAAATCGTCATTAAGCACCACTGTTCCATATACTTTATGTATTCCACACAGGTATTGCTGAAAACTGGTGGTAATACTAATAAAATCAGAGAAACTGGAGGGGTTTTCACAAAATTACAGGCACACATGCACCTGAAGAGGTCATCTGCACATATGATTTCTAGGCCACAAGGGGAATCTTGTTTCACATACATGCTGAGTATATCAGATCCCTCTGGCTCTTCCAGATTCTGCTACTTTTGTTTATACATTTTTGTTTATACAATTCTTATCTGAGACCTTGCAAATCTAAGAGACTTTTTCATTGGTCTGCTTCTGACTGTAGTCAAGCTGGCCATCAACAGCAGCAGAGAACAGAACAGAACTTTCAGGTCTATTTCCTGGAAAAAATATTCTCATGCCTCCAAGCAGAGCATTTATGGCATCTTGCACATCTCCATGGAGTCATGTATAATAGAACAGAATAGTTTAATTCCAGTTAGAAGGTATCTACAACAGTCACCTTGTCCAACTACCTGGCCAATTCAGAGATGATCAAAGGTTAAAACATGTTATTAAGGACATTTTCCAAATGCCTCTTAAGCACTGACAGGCTTGGGGCATCAACCACCTCTCTAGGAAACTTGTTTCAGTGTTTGGCCACCCCCTCAGTAAAGAAATGCTTCCATATATCCAGTATGAACCTCCTCTGACACAACTTTGAGCCATCCCATGTGTCCAGTCACTGGATACCAGGGAGAATCGATTAGCACCTCCTTCTCCACTTCCCCTCCTCAGGAAGCTGTAGAGAGCAATGAGGTTACCCCTCAGCCACTTCTCCAAACTAGCCAACCCCAAAGTCTTTAACTGCTCCTCATAGGACATGCCTTCCAGCCTTTCATCAGTTTGGTTGCCCTTCTCTGGATCCATTTACATACCTCAGCATCCTTCTCAAACTGTGGAACCCAAAACTGCACACAGTACTTAGGGTGAGGCTGCACCAATGATGAATACAGTGGGATAATCCCCCTTTTTGACCGGCTGTTTGTGCTGTGTTTGATGCACTCCAGGATGTGATTTATGGTGACTCATATTGAGCCTGCTGTCAGCCAGCACCCCCAGATCCCTTTCTGCAGGGCTGTTCTCCAGCCATTTCTCTCCTAATTTATACTTGTACCCAGCATTACTCCATTCTAGGTGCAGAATCCAGCATTTTGGCTTCTTATATTCCACACCAATAGTCATAGCCCAATGCTTCAACCTATCTAGATCCCTCTGCAAGTCACCTTGTCCCTCAAGAGAATCATCAGCACTTCCCAGTTTGGTAACAACAGCAAACTTACTATGGATGCATTCAATGTGTGCGTGCAGATCATTGAGATATATATATATTGAACAGAACTGGCCCTAGAACTGAGCCCTGAGGAACACTGCCGGTCTCCAGTCAGATGTAGACCCATTCACTATGACACTTTGAGCCCTGCTGTTCACCCAGTCCTTCACCCAGTGCACTGTGTACCTGCTCATCACACAGCCAGACAACTTGTCCAGAAGGCTACTGTGAGGAACAGTATCAAAAGCCTTACCAAAATCTAGAAACACTACAACAACCATCTTCTTGTCCTGTCATCCACTAGGCAGGTGACATTATCAAGAATTATATCAAATTAGTTCAACAAGACATGCTCTTTGTGAACCTGTGTTGACTGTGCCTGATGATTACATTGCCCTTTAAATGCCTTTCAATAGCATTTTGACTATCGGAGTACTCTGCTTCAAGTCCCTAATGGGTTTTTAACATATGACTTTGTCTTGACCTCTTTTACTTTTTCTTCCGATTTGTCACATGTGGATTTACATGGATCTCACTTCCATGTCACCCCCATTTGGGGAAGACTTTGAATTTGACAATATTCTCAGGTGGCACACTCTCCTGAGAAACTGAGTAGAAACAATGGCCAGAGCAAAAATAAAGTTTAAAAAAACCCAAGCAAACAAATAAACAAAAAAACCCCAAAACCAAACAAATTAAAAAAAAGGCCAGTATAATTGATAGTTCTCCCAACTTTTAACTAAACTACAGCTAAACTAAAACTACAGCTCTGGGATTTCTGAGCCCCAGCTGTTCCACATCATCAACATAATGTCCACATCACTATGTCTAATAGCCTTTAATGAACCTTTCTTCTATGAATGTGTCTATTCTTTGCTTGAACCCATTAAATATTTGGGAGAAAAAAAAAATATGGGTTTGAACACATTTATATTTTTGGCCTTCGCAGCATTCTGTGGTAGTAAATCTGACTGCTTAATTCTGTGTTGGGTGAAGAAGTACTTTTTGTTTGTTTGTTTATTTTAAGCTTGCTGCTGTTTTAAGGTTCTCTGGCCATTACATTGAAGCTGGCCAATATTGTAGTCAGGAGGGGGTGAGTCAATGCTGAAATAAATGCAAGATTCATGGAGATGGAAAGGCGTAAAACAGGAAGGTGACTGGTTCCATTCCTCACAATTAACAATTGGTTTTGGCAAGGACAGGTTTTCTGGAATTTCTGTTACAATTTATGAATTATTTTAGTAAAGAGATAATCTGTAGCATTCCGAAGGAGAAATGCCTACTTATTTCATATGCTTACAGGAGTCAAATGGCATTTGACAGTACAAAAAGTAAATAACTTTCTCAAATTTAGTCAGTCTCCACTACTGTGAATTCATTCCGCTACATGTGGATTTTTACAAAAGAAATACGTACATCTGAACTAGTCACCTACAGTTCTTCTTACAGTCAGTGGGAAGAGAAGGAGAAACTTTTAGAAAGACATTGATTTCATCCTAGATTAGACATCCATGTTTTGTCAGATTAATCACCTTCTAAAAGTGTTAGCTGTCTTACATTTTAGAGTCCTAGACAGAACACAAACTAAAGTACTAGCTTGCTTAAAACCAACCTTACTGTCCCTGACAAGGAAAGGTCTCAGTTAGAGAATCTGAATTCATAGCCCTGATAAATTCCGTGATGAAAAGTGAAAAGTATGGTCAGGACCAAGTTGACTGACAGAGTATTCTTCCAACCATCTATGTTTAGAGGAATTGAAAAAGTGAGACTAGGTTAAAACACTCTTCAGATACATGGTCCGGCAAATACCTATCTTACAAAATACCTTGAAAACGAAAAGGAGGATGAGTGATTACATATTTCCATCTTTCAGGTGGAGATGATGTCAAGTTGGAAACAAATTACCAAAGATATTCCAATTCCGAATGAAGTTGGTTTGCTTTAGATGGATCATAGCTATCAACACAGACTCAAGTTACAGCAAGATGACATTTTATGCAATCTCATAACTCTTGGTGAGAAGTGTACCCCTTCCTTTTGACGGAGAACCCACTGTCGTCCTTTTCTAGCAAGATGAACATGGCATGGGTGGATCAGAGAAAAGAAGGGGGAAACTCAGTGAAGACTAAAGAGAGTACAAGTGCCTATGGGAGGGGAAAGATACTAAATGAGAGGGGGAAATGGTGTAGGCACATGCACCTGAATGTACTACGTTTTTGCAAGTGGGAAATAGCTAAGTGTGCTCTGGTGCTTTCAGAGGAAATGTGGAGAGAAAAGTAGACATGCAAACAAGGGATAAGCACAAAAAGAACACAGATCCTTTGGTCTTCCCAGCGAGTTATCTCCTAAGCTAACTGTGTACCTTCTTTTTTGGTGACAAGAGGCCTCAAGATGTCAGGAATATATTCCTTTCCTTCTTCCATGGAGACACACATTATTTAAAGATTGCATCAGACATGCAAGACATATTGCCTGTAGGGTCCTTGTGGTTGAAAGGGATGGAAGACTCCATTTATCCTGAGCTGTCAGGTGTAAGGTCCTAAACCCTGACATGGTCTTCAGCTTGCTACTCAGTATTAATCTTATCTAAAAATTCTTGCAGAAGCATCTACTTTCCCCAGTAAGATTAGAAAGAGGTTTGTTCCTTCATTGTTCTTTCTGGAGGCTTTCTGAGGTGGTATGTCTGCTTTAATCATAAAAGTACTTTTGGTGCATTATCTTGGCAGTATAAATCACAGTTCAAGGTACAAGCATGTAATTTTTAAACAGTCTCAAAAAAAAATGAAGGTAAATAATTTATACTATATAAATATATCCAAGAGATTTTACCATACTCTGAATCGAAAGAATGGCCTCTACAGACTTTAAACCTCACTTGTCCTGTCTTAATGAAGGAAACAAAACAAAAAAAAAAAGCCTGAAATCTCATTGAGCTGACCTGCTTTCCTCTAGGCTTTTTTAAGATACTTTATCTTCAAAAGAATATGGAAGGCAGAACAATAAATAATTGCTCACCCTCAGAGGGAATAATCCAAGTGATACAGAATTTGAAGTCCAGATAAAATTATCAAATGGAATTAGAATAGAAAATCCTTAAAATATGGCTAGTGTAGGTAAAAATAAGCTAAGCACTATAAACCAGATTAGGATTTGGTTTTCAACAAAATAGACCTAAATTGACAGGATAAAAATGAAAACTGAAATTAAAATATATCAACAACAAAGACAGGGTACTATAAACTGATTAATTTACTTTTTCAAGGACTGACTGTGAGAGTCCAACAATAAAAGAAATACTGTTATTGATATAAATGTTGGGACATCAAACGAAAATTGCATCTCTTTTTATTTCTTTGAAATTATCTTCATTTCTAGTATGATATTCAGACAGAAAATTCATTCTGTTGAGTCTTTTCCAATATCAACTCTACTATCAAAGCATAATAAATATGAAATTGCATTCATTAAGTTTAAAGCTGCCAAAACTGTATTAATAGTCATAGTGCAGGAGAAACGTCATACATCATAGGACTGATCTTGTGAGACTTTTTCGATGCACAGCTGCTGTATGTCAAAAAGCGGGGAAATATAAACATCATAACCATATTGTCACATTTTGGTAGTACAGTTCATTTTTAATGAACTCAGCATCAGTTAAACAGAATAACTGTATCAGTAGGAAAAGATGTGAATCCGAGAAAAATGTTAGAAAAATCCATGTCCATATGTAAACTTTGCTTTGATTTTATGAACTCTGTGTCTTATTCTAGAAAACCTGTTTCATCTCTGTAGAATAAACAAAAAAATAGGTGTGCCAGGACGCCTGGGAGGAAATTACTGACATTAGGAAAGCTATGGCAGGCAAGCACTACAGCACACTTTCCTAACACTGGATTCCTCTATTCCTGTTAAATGAAGTGTGTCTAGGTCAGCAGGCCTAGCAGAGCAAATTCTGTCTTATTCCACAAGGTCCTGAACAGGCAAATTACAAAACAGAGCACTCGGAATGGAATCTGTTGGAAAGAATACATGTGGTTAAGCCATGGAGGTATCTATGGTAACTGAGGTTTGGACTCTGAAGCATCTCAGCCAGCAGACTTCCACACATGAAGGGATAACAGTGAAAGAATTGAAGAGAAATGCAGAACTGGGGCCTAGTCTGCTAAAAAGGTGAAAAAGAACAGAGATTTACTGTTTGAGATCTAAAACGAACAGCTTTGTGGGTGTCCACCAATCCTACTAGTGCTGTAAGGCCAGTATTGAAAAGCTGCAGTGTGGGTGCTAATCTTTAAGCTAGAAGATCTGACTCAATTCTTCTTGTAGATGTTTTAGCCTCTGTAGCCTCTGCAATATATAAAACCAGTCAGACAAATATTGGCATTCTTGTCTAAATATTGGGAAACTTAAAACTGTCTGTGTTGACTCTAAAGGGAATTTTAATCTCCTTTAACACCCTACAGTAAATTTTGTCCATAATTTATTATTACATCAGTAGATCAGTTTCATAGCGACAGGGCATGACAAATAATAAACTGAAAAAGTGATAAATCAGAAATTTGTGTTTAAATATAACAACATTTCAAGCCAAAGTGCATTCAAATTTACAATATGTTTATTTATACTTCTGTGCCTGTTGAAAAGACATATGAACTATGAAGTGTCAAGGAAAGGAAGAATGCTTTGGATATTTATGTTCTCACAAAGCACACACCATAACACAATTTTTACAAGAAATTTATAGTCTCCTTCAGTATCACCGCTTTCAAATATCCCAAAGTAAAGAAAAATTTTAAATACTTTAATATATAAACAATATTGTCTCCTATAAGGTATTTTAAAAGTTAGATTCAATATTTTAAATGTTAAACTATCATTAATAACTCATCAAAATGAGCAGATTTGTAAGTCCCATAAACAACTTTTATCAGTATTCAGTTCTTATGGAAGATTTTCATATTAAAGTAGCTGTATGAATATTAGAAAAAGTAAGTAACTTTGCTAAGATTGGTTATTTTTGTGTCACTTGGGCTCTAATAAGAATCTGGAAAAGAAAAGAGGTTTTTCACGGGTATTAAATTACAGGCAGGGACTCTATGTCACCCAGTTTCAATTGTACATTAAGTATGTATCCTTTCCATTCCTTTCAATCCAATTTGAGTCACATCTGAAGACAATTCCAACTTTTGGCTTCATAGTTCCTAAAAATTCTGTCTGAGCAATCATTCAAAGAGTTGCAAATCTGTTCTTAAAATCTGTCTATAGTGCATGGCAAAGTTACAGACTTCAGACATCCACTAAGTCAAACCTGCTGAGTAGATCTGACTGCTGGAGAGCTCTACTAGTCACAAAGAAATTCTGCTAGAAACTCCCAGTGTTCTCTAAACAATAGACACCTTCCTTAATGCTGTAAATTTCTTTCAGAAAATTGTAAGTCTAAGTAGAACCTAACTGGGGAGGAAACACCAACGCAAGGCAAGAAACGAGAATTGGCATCTATCTGCTTACAAATACTGATCAGATTCCACAACAAGGAAATAGCTGACCTGAATTCTAGCCCAGATACAACTCTTGAACTTGATAGGATTTGACCCCAACCGCAAGTCCCCACTTTTCAGGAAATATTCTAATTATATGGCCTTCAACACCCTTTGTAGAATCTGGGAGCACTTACAGTCCCAAATGTAAGAGGCATGGAAGCAATGGGGAGATCTACTTTATACCTTCAAATTCATTTTTCCAAGCATTTAACATTTCCTGAAGATGCTGTAACTTAGATAGTTTGGATGACCTCCTTAAATTTAGGCATCAGAATTTCAGCCTCACTTATTTTAGACATCACCATAGTCTATCTAGATCTGTTACAAAATCTTCAGGCCAGCTAGTAAGTCATCTGTCATTGTCTTCGATTATGTGTATCATGCCAATCTAAAAAAGATGTGAGAAGTTTTTCTACACTGATTTTGAATTTTACCTGAAATTCACAGCAGTATGTGAATGACACAACACTATCATCTCCAAACTTTTCTGCTATTAACAGAATATAATATTGGTAATCGTTAACAAATAGTTAATTGCAGTTAATTACTGCAATTTCTGTGAATTTATATTCACAAGGCCTCTACTTACATCGGCTTTTACTGTGATCCTGGCTGTTCTTAGTTGCTTAGAAAGGTTGAGGTCAGCTCAAGTGGAAAGCTTCCAAGAAAAAGCTAGATGGTACAAGAAATAGTACTAGTGATTTAGTAGGCAATATTTTCCCCTCTGATTCAACACTGAATCAGTGCTTCTGCTTTTAAGGGCCACTGTGCAGTTGTGAGGATGATATTTCAGATGAAAAATTAGTTCTAAGAACTTGACTTCACTATTTCTGGTCAAATAAAGTACAATTGCGTATATTAATCTTGTCTTCCTTGCCAAGTCATCTCCTGCAGAGTTACATTTTGCATTTTGTTGTATACTTCTTTTTTTATTTCATTTCAATAAGGGTGAAGGGTGGTGGTTTGTTGGTTTTTTTTTTCTTTTTTTCCCCCTGCTTTTCACTTTATGGCTTAAACTATCGAGTATCTGCTGGGCAAAGTTACTTTGCCCCTTGAAAGAGCTTTCATGTTCTACATCCTTTTCATTGATGACATTTTTCTAATAAAATTTTTACTGTTGTATGGGTATTGTAAAGCACTGGTACAAAGTTCTTAGGGACAATGTAGAATCCCTTTCATTGAAGGCTTTTCAAAACAAGTTAGACTCTTGTCAGAGACAACATGAGTACAACTGATCCTATTTCAACACAGGATTGGACTGAATAATGAGTGGTTTCTCATGTCCTTTCAAGCCCTTCATTTGTTTTAGTCTCACTTTTAGAGTTGATTAGAAGTGCTCATTAAGTACTTTATTTAAAGTTGCCACTATCCATGGAAAGTGTAAGTAACAGTACAAATAATAATAAACAAATAAATAGATAAATGCCACTAGTCTTCAAGTGTCTCAGATGGTAAAAGCCTGAAATGAAACAAAGTATAATTGCACAGGCTTTCAAGCAGTTCCACATGAGTATGACACTGAGTTGATCTTTGACCCAGAAATACTGCAGACTTACATTGCAGTACAAATATATTGACTGTCTACATAGTCACTTTTTCTTCCCGAGCAATAACTGCACTTCCTTTCTGAAGTACTCCCTTAACATTTATCAGAACATCAGAGGAAATAGGGAACACAATATCACAGCATCAGCTCTCAGGAGTAAAGTTAATGCTAACAACAATAACCACATAAGTCACTTAAAATACACAAGAGTTCAATACTAATATTTCAGTCGCAAATAAAAGCAGTCAAATAGACTCTTGAGATAAATTCTACACAAATAATTTTGGGCAGTAAAATGTGTCTTTTCCTTCAAAAATGAATGAAACCAACATAATATAGCATAAATGGTTATATGTGCATAAAACATTACCTATTTCTAATTTAGTTTTGAGATTGTTACATATTTTGCCAAGCTAAATAGTGCCACTTATTTGACCTCTTACTTTAGATTGTGCAGCATTAATTCATTTACTTAATAGTATTCCTAAATATATTTTATTACCCCAGTGAAAATGATTTATCTACTAAAAAATTATGTACAAGAAAATATCTGGAGCAAGATCTAAAATGGACATCAATCAAAATTGTTCTACTAAATTACATGGCAAGTGGCCAAATTCTCAACTGGTGTGAAAGACCTCAGTTTTGTGAAAATGAGTTCAACCAACCTGTGGAATTGTTTAGAAGAGTTTCTCTAACATTTCAACAGGCAGCAAAAGTGAGTGAAACATAGAGAAGCATGAGAAAACAGGAATCAGGGAGGGAAAAAATATGTCTATATATAAAATATATAAATATAAAATACATCTATTATCGTAGATTGACCCTGGCTGGATGCCAGGTACCCACCAAAGCCACTCTATCACTCCCCTCCTCAACTGGACAGGGGAGAGAGAAATACACTGAAAAGCTCTTTGGTTAAGGACAGAGCGACAGCACTCACCAGTTATCATCATATGCAAAACAAACTTGACTCAGGGAAATTCATGTAATTTATTACCAATCAAAGCAGAGTAGGATAATGAGAAATAAAAACAAAACTTAAAAGATCTTCCCACCACACTTCCCTTAGCCTTAACTTTATTCCCGATTTTCTCTACCTCCTCCCAGCAGCACAGAGGGACAGGGAATGGGGGTTGTGGTCAGCTTCTCACACGTTGCACCTCTGTCGCTCCTTCCTCCTCAAGGAAGGGACTCCTCACACTTTTCTTCTTCTCCAGCATGGATGGGGTCCATCCCACAGGACACTGTCCTTCACAAACTTTTTCAAGATGAGTCCTTCCCACAGACTGCAGTTCAGTAATTGCTCCAGTGTGGGTCTCTTCCATGAGGTGCAGTCCTTCAAGAACAGACTGCTCCAGCACAGGTCCCTCATGGGGTCACAAGCCCTGCCAGCAAACCTGCTCCAGCCTCGGGTCCTTTCTCCATGGGGCCATAGGTGCTGCAAGGACCCTATGTCATGGTCCACTCAGTGGACTCGTGATGGTTCGTTAACTATGATCTTGAAGCGCAAAAATCAAGGCGACCACGCCAAGGGGTTATGCTTCAATTAAACAGCACAATTTTATTGTTTGCCCGTAAAGTGGCGTGCGATAGGTAGAAAGACAGAAAGTGAATAAAAGGTAAAGTAAAAAGAAAAGGAAAGAGGATTATAACTACCACCACGGGTCCAAGGCGTCCCTATGGTCCCAGGTCCAGGCAGCGTCCCGCTGGTCCTTCTGATCGTCATGATCCTTGGTGGGGAAATCTCCAAAGTCCAGTTGCTAAGAAGGCATCTTTTTATGCCAAGCAACACACCTTGATCCTCCTCTGGTCCATAGACTGCCGCCAGTCTCTGCCCTCTCGAGCCAGGTTATCTTACCCCAAAGGCAGGTAGCTTCAGACGAGGAGGCGTGTACTTGTATTGTTTTCTGGTTCGTTGTTATGACCACAGTTGTGATCCATCTTCTGGACAGCTGTTATGCGGCCTTATTCAACCCCAGGTGGCAGGGAATGGCATAGTACTCCTTGTACCATGCAGTTCTCCTTCCCAGGGTGTAGTTGTTCCTTTCAGTCCCAGGTTGCAGGGAGCGGCATAGTACTTCTTGTACCGTGCAGTTCTCTTTCCCAGGGTCTTTATGTCTTGGTGTCCATGAGGACCACATTCCATCTCCGGGTCTCTGTTGGCAAGGTTAAGACAATATTGTTCTCTTTAGACTGACTCTTACACCCTATTCCAGTGCAGACTTCCCATGGGGCCACGGTGTCCTTTGAGCATACACCTGCTCCAGCGTGGGGTGCTCCATGGGCTGCAGGTGAGTATCTGCTACCTGTGGACCTTTATGGGCTGCAGTAGGACAGCCTGCTTCACTGTGGACTGCAGAGGAACCTCTGTTCCGGGGCCTGGAGCACCTCCTGTCCCTCCTTCTGCACTGACCTCGGCGTCTGCAGGGCTGTTTCTCTCACATATACTCACTCATCTCCCTGGCTGCTCTTCTGCAGTGTTTTTCCCCCTTCTTAAATATGTTCTTACAGAAGCCCTACCACCACTGATGATGGGCTTGGCTTTGGCCAGCAGCATGTTCATCTTAGAGCTGGCTGGCATTGGCTCTATTGCACACAGGGGAAGGTTCTAGCAGCTTCTCATGGAAACCACCCCTGTAGCCTCCCCACTACCAAAACTTTAGTACATATGCCAAAAACATATAAATATATATATAAATACATACATATATATACCTCAAAAAAGTGTACTAACTATGTAATGCTTATGAGACAGGCAGACAAAAAGCAAAATAATTAACTGAAAAATAATTTACCCAGGCTACCTTGGACACTAGTGCTGGTAATGACAAAATCAAATTATTGAATAATTACAAAATGGTAAAAATAATTACAGTTGTCACATTCTTTGAAATGGAATGGCTCCCTTCCTCCTTTCTAGTGCAAATGACAAAATATGCCATGCGCTCAAAAACAGCTCAGGACTCTGAGTGTGTTTCAGATGATCTTCCCTTATTCGTGTTTGCCATCAAAGGGTATTCTGCAGAATTACTTTACATCCAGAAAATAAATGGGGAAAAACCACCTGAACTTGGGGGGAAAATCAGTAAGTCAGCACCACAAACTGATTTAAATCTTAATGTCCAGTGAAAATTAACCCATACATCTCAGCTTTATACACTAGAAAGTTATATTGCTGATTTAGAGGCTAAGGAGTACTTTATAAATTACCTTTTTTTAAAAAAAGGGTAAAACATAAAAGACTGCTTATGATTAGAAGGAAGAGGCAGGTGAAGTTAATTGAATGCATTCCCTATCTGAAATTATTCACTGAACTATATAGATGTTAAGACCTCTGGCAGCTGCCAGCAAATAAGGGTAGGATTAATCTGCCCTGGTTTCTTCTAGTTATCTGACTAGGCATGTATGTTTGAGCTAATCACTCCAGGCTTTTTCATAGTATGTGAATGATCAGTATCTACAAAGCCAAATAATCTCCCCCTAGGCATTTACAAGAGGTGAATGAATCATCCTTAGCTTGTTTCACTCTATCTCAAAAAGGGTAACTGGCTGAGGTATAGAAGTGAGCTTTATATGCCTCAGCCTAGGGCAGAAGAATGGCACACCTTGTTGAGGAGTAAGAACACTGACTTAATCACAAAGATGGGTGAGATTTGGTGTTTTCTGTAACAGTAAACATACATACTATCAGAAGGAAAAAGCTTGTTCATCATTTCTTAACTGCTTAGTTTTGACCTTGGGCTATAATTTGACAAACAGATTTGTGGACAGTGTGACCCAAATGAAACATATATGAAATTTTCACAATTTTAATTTTAGACAGAAATTCAAGAAAATATGTATTTGATATACTCTTTGCTTTAAGTTTTCACTATATGTCATATCCTACAACTCTTAGTCTATATCCAAATAATATTTGCTTTTGAAGTCAAGTATTCGGCAAAATATGTAGAGCCTGACGGGACATCATGAATACTTCCCAGCATGTTTAGAAATTAAGATGCCAATGGGATCTGTGCTGTCTCACCATTTCAAAGGAACTATCAGTAGGAGCTTGGTTCTCCTAAAATGTTAGACTTTCTGCAGAAATCCAAAAGTTCTGTTTGAGAAAAACCCAGGAATGAGATCCTATTTTCAGGTCACAGTGGCCTTCTCAGGAGTTACCATTTGAATCCTTATGTTCCTATCTCAGGTTTCTGCAGAGTGAGTTCCAGAATTTCCCAGAATCTCTTTACTGCTAATGTGACCTTGGAAGAAATGTGATGTCTATCATTTAGTTCTATTTTCCACCTTATCCAAGTTTCATTTTTATATATTCTGGCAGAAATACATGTTTATATTCCAGAGAAATGTCTAGAACTTCTAAAGAGGGTTTTTGGGGGTTTGGGTTGTTTTTTTTGTTGGGTTTTTTTTAATTTATATTTTAAGGAAAAATGGAAGGGAAGAAAAATAATCTGGCCTTTCATTTACTTTGGGACTTTGTTGGGACTTTCTGAAAAAACAGAAAGTCATTGACTCACCTTTAGGAATTTTGTCTTGAAAAGAGAAGGTTATCTTTGTGGTTTACATGTACCTGGAACACTGCCTATTTGTCCTTGAGAAATGTTGGGCTCCTTTAACTGAGCTTTCAGAAACTTTAAATCTTATGGTGCTCTATGTCTTCTATTTTTTGCTTTGACTATGCAGTTTCTTCCGTCTAATCAGTAAACCTCAAATGTTCTTCACTTTTACATCCTTTACATACTGTAATACTTTAACTTCACCATTACATGCTTCAACACCTCAGCATTACTTTAATAAACTAAAAACCACTCCATCTTCATTTTAGCCCTTGTTTCTAAGCCCTCCTCCTCAAATGCTCTTCTTGCCTTGCATCTGCTTTGCCTCTTCCCAAGCTGAAAGAAGTTCAGCCATCTTTTAGCCATTTCAGATGGCTAAATAAAGCTTGGTTGCCAACTGCTCTGCAGGTGTGCTCACACATCTCACTTCTTTCCTTTGTATTATTCTGATCATGAGGAAGGAAGTTTCACTGATCTAGAAGTGGCAATAAAAAGGCAGGGATCCTGTAACATTCACAATAACTCCACAGCATTTGTTAACTTAAAAATAAATAATTCAGTAGAACTGGCTTAACTTACTCATTTTAAAAAATGTGTTGGAGTTTTGTTTTGTTCTATTTTTCTACAGGAACTACATTGCATTGGCTGATGAAGCAATTTGAAACCAAAATCTTGTCTATTTTTTTAATTTAATAAAGATCTAATGGAAGATATTGCTTCTTCTGGCATACTCTGTCTCTAAAATTCCATTAATATCTTTGAAAAATGAGGTTTTCTGTTTTTTCACAGAACTATTTTGCTCATGTTCTAGCAAGTAAAGTAAGCAAAGTAAGTACAAAATCCTTTAAATATGTCCTCATCTTTCAGGTCATTTATGCCATTTTCATGCCTGTATCCTATCGCTTCACCAGTCTGGTTTCTTTGGCAGCTGGAGAAGAAATTGTGGCATTAAGTACTATATATCAGCTTATTTAAAACAAGAAAATTAAATTGGATATGAAGACAAACAAATTAGAAACTGCTATAGAACACATGGGAAAAAATTAGTCTGTTATAATTAAAAATCAAGATGAAATTAAGACAGATTTGAATATCTCCAAAATATTAAATGTAGTACGGCAACATGTTGAGATAGAAGACCAAAATAATTTGAGGGGCTCCACACTATAAGACAAGGTCTAATAGGTGGATACAGAGGATGTTTATTATTCCAGTATTATTCCAGTAAATCACTTAGAGAATTGTTGGGTAGAAAATATGTTACCTGTACATAAGGATCTTAAGCTATTTTCAGAAAAGAATGTGCTGTGAGGCAGAAGATTTATGGAATCCTGTTAGACATTTCTAATTGTCTTCCAGATTGTTATAAAGTTTTGAAAATAATTACAAGAAAGCTATCTAACTGAGCCATTATCCCATTTTTAGTGATGTGGCTCAAGAGACCCAGTTCAGCAGTTGAGGTCTAAACCCTTTACAGAGAATTTAGCAAAACAGTATAAGACTTTGTTATTTTCATTTAGTTATTTTTTTTTTTAAATTTCATTTAGACTACTACAAGCAGTCTAAGGAAATTCTTCTTTTAAATTATAACAAGATATGTGATTTCATTTGTGTAAACTGTCCTATATAGTTGACATGGTATTTAAAAACTACAAATATTTTAAATACTACTAATTGAACCATCTGACAATCTAGATGAATTGTTATTTATTTGATATGCATGCTCTGCAGAATGAATTAAATTTGAGTTCGTGGTAACACACACTATCTGTGTTGTTACCAGATCAAGTATGGCTACAATAGAAATACAGGTATGCCAGTTCTATTGTTTGATTTAATGTTAATTTTTTTTGGCTAAGTAGGATTATTTTAACACAATGTATGTGGTGGCGGGTTATTAAAAAGGATTAAAACTACTGACATTACTTAAAATAAACTTTCTCTGTTTAAAAACATTTATGTCTTATGGGTATGAAACAGCTAAAGATATAAGTAACAATTTAGCACCATTTACTTTAACAGAGTAGTCTGTAGCTTTTGAATCTTGCTTTTCTAAAATCTCCAATAGCATGTACAGTTGAAAACAAGTATTAAACCACAAAAGAGAAAAGTAAAAATTCATTGGCTACCTGTTCTGATGGCTTAGATATTTCATAATCAAATTTAGTCCTGCAATAATAAAGTATCACCCTAAGATGAGTAATTTTAAAACACCTATGATAATATGTTCTTGAAGGTGTGTAGATTTTAATGGAAAGATGTTTTATTACCCTCAATACAATAACCAATAATACAGCCCCTATTGCTATGTCAACATCGCTGTAGTATGCACTGTAGTTCATCTATATATGTATCACATTTGTGTCTGCATTTTGATAAAAAGACATATCATTAGAACTAATTGAATGTTTAAAACATTTCATTTATATACAGAATTAGATAAGTTAGAAGTGTTACGTCTAGCAAGACTGCTATTCTCATTCATCTGAACCAACGATTTTTTATTAATTTACGATTCAATTGGTGCAAGAGTCCATTTTTTGTATGTGTTTGTTTTCACAAATATTTGAGTGTATGTATATGCATATTTTTAATAAAATGAAAGACAATTCACTAACAAAAATATTACATAACAAACTATGTATTCTGTTGCATTCAGAACAAATAATCTGAATACTGAGGATCTGCCAAGATTAGTTTTTGAAATCATATCATGCTGTCTTTTGTGCGCTTAATCTGTAACAACTTGCCATAAAGCAAAACCCGCAGCTCAGAAGCGTAAAAGCCCTTACAGTTTAAACTGTTCTGTGGGTAACTGAGATTATACCGATATAATTTTCAAGAGTGCCTGATTTGATGTAAAACAACATTTATTTCTTAGATTCTAATTTTCCTAAAACACATAGACAGTAATAGGTAATTATTTTGGAGAAATAAATTTGTTTCCTTAGTTTTAATATATGTAGTTTCAGTAAATTACATTCAAGTTTAAATAACCTCACTTCACTCATGAAAGAAGCAGTTTAAACATTACCTAGTCATCTCAAGGTAGTCACAGGTATTTTAATGTAGGCAACTTCTTAAAAAAGTAGAGTAAGACACGCAAAGTGGAATTGCCTTCAGGAAAACTCCAAGGCCCCTTCAGCTGGGCAAATCCATGGGATAAGTAAATCTTTGGGTACCTGAATTAAATGAACAGGAGAAACTGAGAGTCAAAAACCTAATTAGACTGAGGGCTTGCAGTTCATCAGTCACCATCATTTAAATGCATGCAAGGTACAGGGTAAAGCTCTTGCTGGAGAGTCCATTTGAATGAGAATTGTGTACAGAGCCTAGTGAGTCAGAGCTGGCACTTAATATCAGGTTAAATATGGGTCAGCATGACAAGAAAGAAAGAAAAAATACTGTCTGGAGTTTCATAAAAAGAAGAAAATCAGCTATTAAGGAATAAATTCACTTAAGTCACTGAAGAAAACTGTTAGCTGATTGAAATTATGCAGAAGCAGAACTGGCCATGATTGAAGGCAGTGGCAAACCAAAAGACTTGTGATAGAATCACAGAATCATAGAATGGTTTGGGCTGGAAGGGTTCTTTGAAGATCACCTAGTTCAAAGCCCCATCTAACCTGACCTTTAACACTTCCAACGATGGGCATCCACACTAATCCAGTGTCTTACCACCTTCCTTATAAAAAAAATTCTTCCTTATGTCCAATCTAAACCTACCCTCTTTCAGTTTAAAACTGTTGGCCGTTATTCTATTGCTACAGGCCCTCACAAGAACTCTCTCTCCATCTGTCTTGTAAGTCCCCTTTATACATTCAAGTGTGTTGTACTCTTTGTGTATGGTGTGTTGGGTGAGGAACATTGTCACACCAAAGAATCTGGCAACAGTACTGGTGGTTACAGCAAACTGACTAGCTTCTTCACTCAGTTTCTTACCCTGACAGGAGGGAAAGGCATGAGGTCCAAGCAAAGCTAGGCACCTGCTGCAATGGATCACAAAAGGTAATTACAGTCATTCACTAGGTAGAAAGAAGAAAACAACAAATGATGACCTGAAAAATATTTTTTTGCCAAATGACTGCCAGGTAAGTAAATAAAATTGTATGCTAATTTAAGTGCATGTCCTCTTGCAGAACAGTGAACCACTGGAAACAACAGTCATCATCTTACTTCACAATCTGTCACTCAGCTTCATTTCAAAGGGGTATTTTCTCCAATTAAAATGCAATGTATTTTCACACTAAGTTCACCTTCAGTAGAATTTAATACTTGTACAGGATTTGCAAGCTCACATTATTTATAATTTATTGTGCTAGCAAACTGTAGTCAACAAAAGAGATTTTTTTGTTGGTGGTGATAGCTGAACAGTTTATTTGATCTTTTCTTTACAATTAATAAAATGGGAAGTGGAGCTTGGATTCACCAGTTAGTCCTTTCAGTTCACCAGCAATAATTGTGCTTAAGAAATACCAAGGAAAGAATGAGTGTACAGAATGAAGGAAAAAAAAGGCCACCACAGAAAAAAAAGAGGAAAGGGGGGAAATGAGGAGAGGATAGGAGAGGAGAGGAAGGGAAAGGAGGAGAGAGGAGGGGATGAAAAAGGAAGTTGCAATAATTCATACAATCTTTGTTTCTTGTGCATCAAATAAAAGGAAATCAGTGGATGACTGGTATTCCAGAATACTCTTTCTATTTTTCCTTTTTTTCTTGCATTTTCTTTTCTTCTTATCCAAAGTCAAACAAAACTTTCCAAAATGACAAAGAAATTTCACTTATATCTTCAATAATGTGTTGATTAGATGTTTGACCCCATGTAGACAGTATTAATAATCACAGCTGTAAGAAACAATATCACTGAGCTATTTACAATTTTAATGAAGTTCCCTAGAATTTATATGCATTTGATTGATAGAAACTCAATAAATCATCGCAAGATGTACTGATGAAATCTTAAATAGGTTTTATTATCACAGCCCTTTTTAGCTGCTGTTCTTGCGTGCAAGGTTAGCAGATTAATGCAGTGAATATGGGAAAGATTTGAAAGCTGTTGGTGACCAGTTCTGCCCAAAACTGTCTATTAGAGAGGTTAACAGAAACCATGTATTACGCTAGCATTCTGGTAAAACTGTTACTGACTCTTCTGTTCTGACTACATTTCCACCCAACATTCTTAAGATTGAGTTCTGACACTGTCCCATGACAATAACCAAAATCATAGCCTCAGGTCTTAAGATCTAGTATGTATTTTCCTGCCTTTTCTATGAGTTGTTTTGATTATGAAATCGGGAAAACAAGCTTCAGGTGCAAAGCACTGGCCAGTTTGTATGATTTCAGCCTGAAATACTTGTGGGGGTTGGAAACTGAGGCACAAAAAGACTGTGACCCTGAGCCGTGATCACCCAGAAAACAGGCAGAAGTGCTAAAACCCCTTCATCAGTTGCTTCCTCAGTCTACACTTCAGTACTTCCTGAAGAATAAAACAAGGCAGAGGGAAACTTGTCTTTCCTATGCTTGTACAACACATAGAAGGGTGCCTATGCCTCCAGGATGCTATCTCAACGTAAGTAAAGAATAATAAGAAGGGCAAAGAAACTGGGACAGCACGTTCAAGAGCCAAGAAAACTAACCATTATGTTATTTATCTAACATCATGTCCCTCCTCTAATGAAATGACTCCAAAAGATGCCTCAGTATATGGTTCAAAAAATGTGCAGAGAATGACCTAAAAGCCACTGAAATACTGAGGGAAATCACTGTTTCTGATGTATTTCATCCATTATGATCAGTACTGAAGTTTTTTAAGAAGCTTCATCTTTTCAGTGGGTATTACCCCCGTTTTGAATAGTTCCGTTTCTAAATGTACTGGTGATGCCATCTACAGGATAAATGGAGATGTACCAAAATGCCCCAATGTACTACACACCTGACATACTAATTTACACAAACTGAAGATTTTATTAAACACATAAAAATAATAAACAAACCAAAATATATTGAGTTGACTAAAACATGAAAAAGAAGAAACTTTGTTTTTTCTATTCAGTCTACATTACTGACAGACATTTTTTCTCCACTAATTCTTCAAGAAAAGGACTGTTTATGCATCTCATATCCTAATATTGATCCTCAGTGGTCAATTCACATAGTTTAATTAACCTTTTCTAGTTCTCATTGCTGCTAGTAAAGTTCCTTCAAATAATTGCTTTCTGAGGGGGGAAACCTCTGAATTTTGTCTAAGGAGTTGAGATTTTATTGAGACTTTATTTATGTCAAAGGAATTAAATACTTGCCCAATGCAGAGTGAATGCATGTTTTATATCTTTAGTGCCTTCCTTTTTATAATATGTAGGAGAACATGACTAAATCCATATTCAGACATCAAAGCTAAAGAAGTAAAATGGGAAAGACAGCAAGGGGTGAAAAATATGAGGAAAAACATGTAACTATGATACAAAGGTAAACAAAGCTAACTCATAACTAGCTGTGAAAATTAAAAAGCTTACAGAAGGATTATTCCAAGAAACGGCTCTATGATTCTGTGAAACACTCAAGATGTTATTTTGCCCCCCTTCAATAATATTCTTTCCATTGGATCCAGTGAAGTCACAGCTTTACCCTCTCACACATTCTTAAAAGGGCTTGGAATGCTTCCCCCACAAACTTGTAAGGACAACACCCTTCCTGTTTTAATGTAAAAAAATAATTATTATGTCTTGAATATTTAAAGGCTCTTTTTACATTAGTTGAAATCCTACAACCATGTAACTTTCCATGCAAGTCACTAAAAGACATACGTAAAGCTGCAGATAGGAGCTGTATTCAGCTAAATACATTTCTATTATCATTTGGAAGAGGGGCAGAGGAAAGCAACAAAGATGAGAGAAAGGTGAGCTTTCCCTCCAGTAGACCTGGCTTTGCTGAAAAAAAGCTTCAAAGCTGTTTTTAAATCTGTATCTACAGAAGGAGGTTTCTCTAGAGTGTTTCCAAACCTTTATGCTGAAATGTGTTCTTAGGCAGTGTCTGAATATCATTATCATGGAAAAGCATTTGCAAAACATTTTCCTTGTTTTCCCAGACCAAACAACTTTTCTATATCAAAATGATCCTTTTTAATGAAAAGTGAGATGTTTTTGCATACTTTTTTAGCAGTTTATTCATATCTTGGTATAATCAGCCTTGGTATAAATCTAGTCTACCTCTCAAAGGAGAGTGTTATACTGAATAAAAAATTGCATAGATTCTGGTTTCCCATGCACAGTTCTAAAAATAATGGTAAAGAAAATTATACAGAACTGTGCTCTTTAGGCAGACTTTTAATGAATCCAGGTGATTGATAGGATTTTCTATAAACAAACAGCCACACAGAAGCAGTAAAATGGAAAGGAGGATTCATAGAATAGCATTATGCTAATCCCAGGAAGCTAATTCTAGTGATGTACTACAACAACCGCTGTATACATTCCATTCACCCCAAACAAGAAAATATACTGCGGAGAGCACTCAAAAGTTTAGTGTTACCTTGCAGTGCTTTACAGTAAATCAATGTATTATGCGTTTCTAGTGCCAATATTAGGATTTCTTAAGTAGCTACTTAAGTTTGCCAGTGTCGTGGTTTAACCCAAGCCCACAACTAAGTCCCATGTAGCCACTCTCTTGCTCCCCGCAGGGGGGATGGGGGGAGAGAGTCAGAAGAGCAGAAGTGAGAAAACTTGTCAGTTGAGATAAAGACAGTGAAACAGGTAAAGCAAAAGCCGCGCACACAAGCAAAGCAAAACAAGGAATTCATTCACCACTACCCATCAGCAGGCAGGTGTTCTGCCATCCCCAGGAAAGCAGGGCTCCAGCACGTGTAACGGTTATTTGGGAAGATAAACAGCATAACACAGAAAATCCCCCCTTCCTTCTTCCCCCAGCTTTTATTGCTGAGCGTGACATTACATGGTATGGAACGTTCCTTTGGCCAGCTGAGGTCAGCTGTCCCAGCTGTGTCCCTTCCCAGCTTCTTCTGCCCCTGCAGCGTTCCCGCTGGCGGGGTGCGGTGAGGAACAGAAATGTCCTTGGATCTGTGTGAGCCCTGCTCAACAGTAATGGAAACATCCCTGTGTTATCAACACTGTTTTCATCACAAATCCAAAACATACTAGCTACCATGAAGAAAATCCCAGCCAAAACCAGCGCAGCCAGTTCAAAAAAAGAGATGGACAATCCGTTTCTCTTAATTCATGGACGTTAATATGGCACTTGTCTTTCTTAACCTAAATTTCTAATCCTAATGGAACTTTCTTGCAGCAACATAATACAAAACAACCTATGGTTGCACTTTCCATGTGAGCAACCTTCTGCATCCCTGTTTATTTGCCTTTCCCAGAACATTATTTTTCCTTTCTTCCTTTCCCACCACAAGATATTACTGAAAACTTTTGAGCTTTAGAAAATTTGCCACATTCTAATTTCAAAACTTATCAAAAAAGGAATAGACACAGCTTTTGTAAAAAACTTCATAATATATATCATTTGTGTGAATCACCATTATGTATGCAATGTGATTAGAATGCACATGCTGGTCTTAAACACATCTATACTGCTACAAGAATTATGTGTGGTTTAACGTTATAGTATAACAACATATGTTTTATAATTGATTAGACATTTTAACTATCACTCTCTGCTCTTCTTTAACAGTACTTGTTGAGATGCATGATTGACACAACCAGCAGTGACATAACACAGCAGAGAATGTGAGCCTGGAGGGGGAACAAACAAAAGCTGCTTGTCAAAAATGCATGATCAAAGTAGCTAGAGATTTCAGGGACTTATGTTAAAAGAAAATAAACAGAAAAAATAAATGTGCACACACAAAGAGGTCCACAATCAGAATTTGCATATGCAGAACATAGCAGAGGGAAAAAACCAGTTTTTAATGTCATGTTTCTTTATGTCCCGATGTGGTAGAACAAATTCCTTATGTGGTACTTATCTATACAGTTTATGCAATTATGAAACTATCTTAATTATTAATGATCTCTTATTCTCCTACATCTGTGAAACATCTGTCTTCTTTTATGTCATGAGTGTCTAATACAAAGAAGAGGCCAGCAAATTCTTCAGATAAAATTATCTTGTCAGTAGCATATAAAATACCATTAAAATGTTTTGATTTTTATTAATAGCAGTAAATCTATGTAACTAAAAGCTTGTAAGATGGCTTTAAAACAAAATTTTAAAACAGAAGATCTTTTTAAGGCTTGAAAACCTGTCAGATTAGAAAGCATAGAAAGGATCCAAGTACAGAAACAAGTACATTCCAAGGGATTAAACCCTAGCAGTGGCTGTAACACTAATTACATATTAACAGTTTTTAAAGTGAAAATGGACTTCTAGCATCAACTTGCACGCCTTGCACATGATAGATTTACAGAGATTCTCGTTCTCTGTGCCACAGTTGTTTGGTTTTTTTTACATTTTCACATTAAATTAAAAATCTTCAAGGGTGAGGAGAATGCACCTCAGTCCCAGGTAACCTCTTTTGTTGAAAATTGTTCTTATTTAAAAAAAAAAAAAAAAAAAGTAATAGTATGCATTCAGCCTTCAGCTAGGGGTTCTTGATCTGCTTTCATATCTTTAGGTGATCTCATAAATCCTATCTCTAGGTGACTTGGAAATGTGTATTAGGTCCTTTCCTAACCTTTTTTTGATAAGATAAATAAGATTCTCATATGTCTCTGTAAGATACATTTTTCATCTTCTGAAATACCCTGAAATCTCCCCTCCAACTGGGGAGGGCTTAACTTTAGATGTCTACTATTATCGAGACTTGTACATGAAGTAGCAGTCTGGCATCCTTTTGTAGCTGAGAGAGATAAATAGGCTCTCTAAAGGTCCAGTTCACCTGACCATTTTAAGACTTGTGTTTTGCTATAAATACTTATAATAGAGAACTAGTTAGATTTAGTTAAATTTAGTAAAATCAGTCGAGCTACATACATCTTGGGTTTGACAGCATGGATCACCAATAACTTGTTAACAACTCTTAGCTGCTTTTTTATCAGTATAAATGACAAAACCGGTACCAGTATGAATCTGCAGTCATACCAAGTACACGCATGAGAACAACTGAGAAGGGCACTATTTTTAGGTCATCTGTTGTGAGATGTCTGGTCCATGAGCTTGTGTTTATGGAAACCTGGACACGTGCATGATGTACGGTTGGTGCAAATCTTGGATTCCACCTTCTTGGCAGGATTGGTGTTTGAGGTATACAGCTGAACTTTGGAATTTGGTTGTAGTTCAAGCAGCAGTTATATTTAAAAGATCAAGATCACAACATTCACATTGGATCTGAATATGTTTAAATTATTTTTCACTACTTTAAACTATGGAATGTGCACATTGTCTTCAGGACAACAAGATATATTGTTCATCCAGGGGATTATTTGTTCTGAAGAGAGCATAAATTATTTTAACCATGCTAGAAAAGACATTTGTGCATTCTCCACAGAATAAGAAATTCCTTCAAAGAAACTCAACACAATCTGTATCCAGCCTCTAAGGAAAATTGTTTCCATAGTTTCCACCACAGTAATCACTAACAAATTCTGTTACAGTGGGTTAAAACATACTATTAATCTATGCATAGGCATAAACCCTTTCCATGAGCACTTTAGCAATTTCTTACAGCTAGCAACGCTTACATATGTATATATTTTAGAGACATGACAGAAACAGTTGATCTTTAATATGATCTATTAAATAAACAGGTCATATAACTTTGGCAAAGGATAAATTTCAAAATATTGCTTGATCTGAAAGAAATATTAAAAGAAATAAAATACTTAATGTTTCCTTTTGCAGTTTGTTTATAACAGATAACAGCTCTTCAGTCTATGTTGGACATGTATTTTTCTGAAATTTGACTTCTAGTCTTGGAGCCTTCTTTGGCTTTCTGTGAGATTAATAATTCTTTTGGGAATTTATATTTTCTCCTTTTTGCAGTACTGAACTATACCTTCATTACTGGGTTTTTGTTTTGTGGGATTTTTTTGTTTCGTTGGTTTTGTTTTGCTTAATTTTGTTTTAACACTGTTATCATAAGCTTTGTGCAGTTTTGATAGAGAGAAGCTAGGTAGGTAGTAGAAATGTTTTTCTCAGTTCTGTAGTCGGTAGTTTACAGTCCGTTTGATGAGATAATGTTCTTTGGGAGCATATTCAAACAGGTAGTTCTGCAGGTGTCCTAAGGTACCTACATTTCTTTTACAATAAATTTAAAATTAATATTATTTTTTTTTTAACAGTGAATAAAGAGTTTCCAAAGCAATGGAAAGAGTCAATAGATGTTCAGGAAGAGAGATCCGGATTTTTGTCTCAGAAATATTCTGTACTTACCCTTAATTTATCACTGCCTAAAATGTCAAACATATTCTCAGGCATGAAATCGAGTACCTTATATCAGTCACTGAGCTCTAGGATCATGTGTTCTTTGTCTGATAACCAGAAAAGGATCCTAGGACATAGAAGAGGTAGACGAACCCCTAAAATTCTCTCCCAGATAACTACATTAGTATATAATAAATTGGTCAATAATTATTTTTTTCATTGAAATTATGTATTGTTCTGTTATACAGACTTGGCATTGTATAATGAGAATACTCAGAATCTACCCATCAGATAAGATCTCCAAGAGATCTAGATGATTGAAATACCTACTCCAGATCCTCTTCATGTTTAGGCACCACAAAAGCACTGAGCTACTCACCCTTATCAAAACTATTCAGAAACATACAATTTGGGGCACATAATGAATTGTACTACCTTTTCAGTGTGCTTTGGGGGTAGCTAGTATCTACATGACATTTAATTTCCATTTTTTATCTTTTTGTGACACCTTAAAAGCTATGCCCATCCACTTTCCAAAAGATTTTGAGAACTAGAACAGTAGTAGTCCAAAACTAATCATGACCTTTCTTTAAACTCATATAATGTTAATGTGAAACCGATGTGTCATGCAAACTATTTCAAACTCCACAAAGGATGGATAGAAAAAATGGCTTAATTTCTAGTTTGCAATTTCTTGTATTAAACTTACTTGTATTTGCAAAATATTAATATCAGAACACTTATGCTAACGAAAAAAATAGTTTCAAGCCTTTATTTTTATAGCATAATTGCTAAATGACAAAATATGTGGAATTTACATACGAGTCAGTTAAAGCATGAAGGATTCCATGTTCTTAAATTGCAGAATGATAATAACAATGCCTTTAATTTTTATAGCATCTTTCATCTTGGAATATCAAGATGTGTAATAAATAGTAGTGTTTTTTTCAAAATAATTCATGCAGTAAAGCTGCATATAAAGAAGTCACTATCTTGAGATAAAAAGGATCAAAAAAGGAAGTTTGCCTTTTTTTTTTTTTTTTTTTCTCCCAGAGTGGTCCTTACATCAGAAGCTTATAGGAAGTTCTCCATAGTGGCATTGATGTGACTGGGATCACAGCAACAAATAATACTGAGAATGGACTTCAAATGCAGATTGAATTACCAACAGCAACCAAGCACCTACAGCAATATGCAAAATTATTACTCTATACACAGGGAAGAATGTTCTACAAACAAGGCTAGTTAAACATTTTGTTCTAGGAAATTCTGTTAACTAAATTACAAAACCATTTATGATCTACTGCAGATACTTAAATCTGAACAGATCTCATTTAAAACATGACATAACTCTATGCTCATGTTGCATTAGGCTTGCCATGTGTTCTTTTTCTTTCTATCCTTTTCCATTTACACACAAAACGTTAGCAACTTTTACATATTTTCATGCAGAAAAACAATATCAAATTAACTTGCAACTGTTAAATGTCATCAGTGATCCCTCTGGAAGGAACAAAAAGGTAATTTGTATAAAGGGTAATATCTCCCTGGATGTTGTTTTATGACATGTCATGACCTGACTGAAAACCATAATTATCTTCAGGGAATAGCTGTAATCTTCTGATTAATAGGCTTTCACAAGTTGGAACTGCTTGAAGTTTGGCCTCAGATTTAGACCTTTTTTTCAGAAAAATAAATCATAAATAATTATACTGACTCTGAGAGATTAAAATTAGTTTAAATATTATATACTACAGATCAGAATAGAAACCATCTTTCTTGATATTTTTAAGTGGCTTCCTTTCACTGTATTTTTTTTAATTAAGTAAAATCTTACAAGAAAAATATCGTTTATTACTGCTTGAGATGACTGCAGAAAAAATCCATGCTTACAAATAGGAGTATGAAAGTCTGTCAACATATCTAAAAATGGGTTGCATGTTGTCTCTTTGATTAGTCAAGTTATATACCAAGAGGGGGTTTTTGGGTTTTTTTCTTTGTCAGGAAAAAAGTCACTAACAAATGCAGTGAATGCATTCTGTACTTCATGTCTTGGATCGCAGCCTTACTAACTGAAGTGAAAAAAAAGCTATCTAGTAATCTCAAATTACTGTCATGCCACAGTTGTCTTATTCTCCTAGAAATAGGAACTTAATCAAAGCTCTAATGACAAGTTCCAGACATGGTAATAAAAGTAGTCTGTACCATAGTGGCAATGTGTTGTCTTCAAACAAAAATTTTCAAATCCATTCTGCACAGCTTTCCTCCTGTAAGTCCCCTGCTGTAATCAGGAGAAATATGCAAAGCCAGCTGTTAAGGCACAGTGTAGGCATCTCTTAATTACATTCTTCTTTCTGTGGTTGCAGTTAGTGTTCTTCTAGCAGGCTGTGACACTTTTACATTTATGAAATACAAGTAGCCCCATAAACATCAATGAGCATAGTTTCTTATACTTAAGAATAGAACAAAATACAAATATTTATATATTGCATCACATTTTGCCAATTTGGTGTTTCAGTTTGAAGAAAGGATAGGCAGAATTAAGTCCTGGAAGGCTGAAGGATGGTCTTTTTCTAAAAGGCATCATTTTCTGTTTCTCCTCTCAGTTAGATTTTAACATTTTAATATTTTCTTAATACAGAGCTTTTCTTGTCTCAGGTTGTAAATGTCTTCCTACAATGCAGTTCTTGTCAAAACAGGCACACTACGAATACTACCACTAAGCAACAAGAGACATGTGTTTGCTCGAAAACATGAAGAAATATAGTAAGAAAATTACTAAGCGCAGTTGCTGCTTTTTTTTTTTTTTTTTTTTTTTGTCAAAACTCATGTCCTTCATGGATTTTCTGTATTTTCTACTTCTGCTCTAGCCGACCTTCCGGAATTTTTTTTTTTTTCTTTTTCTGTGTTATTAGACACTTACGTTTTTCAGGAAGAAAATTAAGTTTCCATTACTTTTTGTAGTAAAACTATAACATCAGGTTTTCCCCAGTGTACTGACAAACATTAGTCTTTAGTAATGTCTATACAAACAAACAGGAAAGGCCACAGGCCGTTCTCTGACCCTTGAGGGAGAAACATAGCTCTTTTCTATATGATTGAAGTGTCTTCCTCTCCCAGAGAGGGATAGCCTTACTGATAATACTACTGGGTAAGGTTGCTAGCCTGTTGTCCCCCAAACCATCCCTATGTATTGTACATCAAAGTACGTATCTATGGATCATTACAAACCAGCGCTCCAGGGCATGATTTTGCTCTGTTTTTACTAGCATAGATATAGTCTCTGGAGCATACCTGGAAACTACGTGAATAGCCATGGAAATGTTAACTGCTAACACTTTAAAATGAACATGCACTTTTTAGAACTGAGTGTGTCTCTAGATGTTCAATGGCATATAAGAATTCTTACTAACTTGCTATAATTCTATATTCTGATCTTAAAAGTCCCAGTGTTTTAAAGTTATCTAATTACAACATACACCAAAATATTACTAATACACAGTTACAACTGACCCATGTCACTGCATACACACACATACACAAGAAAAAAATAATAGATTTTCACTACTGGTAGCATAAACAATACTCAAAGAACATAGTGTTTGTATCTTGTCATGTGTTGCTGCACTCTCTAAACTATCAAGCTGTAACAAGGTCTTTTACAATCTCATACCAGCATACTCTTCATGCCAGTTCCTTTGCTGCCTTCTCCTCATCTTGCCTCATCCAGGGCCACCTCGCTCTCTTCTTGCTTCTTCCTCTCTCTGCTTCTTCCTCGGCTGCTCTCTCTCCATTGCCTCTCAACCACTTAACAGAACCAGCCACAGCTGCACCTTATCTACTTGGCCAATCCGCCACCCCTGAAGCCAGCCCACAGTTGTATATTATCAATGCTAATTAACCCAAATTCATTCCTCTACGGTCATGTGATACACTTACTTGCAAGGGTGACCTGAAACTTTTCTTTTCCTTCAGGAGTCTGTATCTTGTTTACCTGGTAATATCATGCTTACTCTGTGCTTCATAGTAAAGATTGGATATTTCTGGTGATTCAGTTCCCTAATATGCACGCGCTAGTAGAAAATTCCTGTGTTTTGACTTTCAGCATTTAAAATTAAACAAATTATGTCAGATTCAAATTAATCAAAGTGAAAAGTCTTTAACATGTTTGCTAATATATTTTTTCATTCTGTTTTTATTGTTACTAGCTTTTCTTACTTTTTTTGACTTGATGAAGAGTGCTGAAAAAGTAATAAATGCATAGGCATTTTTTTTTAAGTGTAAAAACCGGAATTTTCTCATGAAGTAATTTGCTCATTTTTATGTCTACTCTTGTCAGATGACATCTGTTTCCTAATTAGATGCATAATTCTGAGAATTGAATGTATGGGACAAATGCTCGTATCTTAAGGTCCAACTTTCATATTCCTTAATGCAGGCTTAAAACTTGCTTCCATGAACATCCTGCCAATAAGCTTATTCAATGAAATATTTACAGACACCCAGAACAAAGGGGATGCAAACTCAGCTTAAGCATACTTCCATATCTTATTTAAGCAAGTACATAAAGACAGGTTTTGAGGTATTAACCAAGCTGTACAAGTCATTGACCTATATAATTCACAGAATGGTACCACAGCAGACTTCTGTCAGTGGCAGATAGACTTGTTAAACAGTCATCACATCTTCAGTGAGTATATCAGTCCTAGCCTATACAGTAGAAGTATCTGACAACAGCAACCCTGTCATGCTAATTGCTAGACCAAATTTTATGTTAGCTTTATGTAGGGATAAATTATTTAGAGCCAGTAACTTGGATCACCATAAGCTCAGAATTTAGAGTGCTTTAGGGAAGAAATTTACTGAAATTAATTTATGCTTTAAGAAGATGAGCAACCAATTAGAAAACGTGCACAACATAAGCTGTCTTAAAATATTAATTTTTATTTTTGTGTAAACCTTACACACCAATTTTCATGTTATCTTTGTAAGTAAGGAGTCATCCAGAATCTGCTTATAATAAAATCTCTGAAGAAATATAATTAAAAAAAGACAATGTTGACATTTAATTTAAGTATTTTTGTCCTTATCTTTTTTTACCACATAGGTGGTTTAACTGTTAGATTGCCACAGGATATTTGCTTATGTTAGAACTATGAATAAAAAATATGTCAATATATAAATCTAAATGATTAATTGGTTAAAGAAACCAGGAGTTATGTTCTTCTAAAGAAGTTCTTGTATGAAAGAATAAAATTAAAAGTTTCTGATAATGCAGACCAAATAAATCAACTGTAATAAAGTGATCAAAATATTCTAATTTATAGAAAATACTCTCTTATTTTCATATTTGTAGTGATAAAGTAAGAATGTTTTTAACTGCAAGATTAAAATAAATCTTAATACAGTATGATTTTTATATAAAGCTCAGTTAGATTTTCTGCAATTCACATTAATCGTGTATCACTTGAGACACAGAGATCTAAGATAGCATTTGTTCTGCACAGGTTTATCGCAAAGGGCTGGGCATCTGGCCATGGATCAAGATATGATCCAAGTGATTTTAACAACTCCACTGCTTTCCCGCCGACACCTATCCAAGAGACACATACTTTTTCTTTTTACTTCCAGTTTCACATTCTGGGCAGATTTCACCATCTAGTATTCCTTCTTGGAAGGTTGATTCCACAGTTTACCTCAACCCCCAAAATTCTAGTACTTGCTTTTCAGATCTTCATCGGACGTGTAATATCCCCTCTTAGAGGAATATCAAAGATAGCTGGAACAAAAAGACAGAGACTTCTCATAAGCATACACAATGTGAACACTCTACCATTTACCATTAAGAGCATAACAGAGACTCGTTAATCTGGATGATTATCATGTCTGAGGGATTCCTGTTGGAGCACTGCAAAACTCTTGCTTCCTTTCTCCTTTAGAACATTACCTTCCCATAGGTGGATTCTGGATACTGAGGGACCTCACTTTACCTTCTCCCCTCACCATAACGTTTTGTATTCATCTTTCTGTTGCATTCCTTTTAATAGCACACTGTTTTCTCCAGCTTTTGTCTCTAATAGAGTCTTCTGCAGATAAACTGCAGTACGGAACAAAGAAGCTTCAAAAGGCCTGAAAATGTATCAAATAAGCTTGCTATAAATCCATTAATAATTAAAAAGTGAAAGAGCAAATGAACTGCTTCAAGAAATATGTCTGAACTAACATTGTCATCATCCACATGGCCTTGATTCAAGATCTAAGTTCCATTGGAGTAAAAGGGATCGCTGCATGTGTCTCAGAGCTTTACGCTTCTTACCGGGAAATCATGAATATAATGAGGTGGACAAGGAATCTTAATTAGTGATGACTCTGTGTGTGGTTGTGAAATCAAACATGTTAAGATTCTTTGTTTTGTTTCTTTTTTTTTTTTTTGTTAAAAGTTTCTAAAGGAGAGGGACAAAAGATTCTATTTTGACTGATCACTTCAATATGAAATCTGAAAAATACCTGTTAATTGGAATTGTGTCATTATGAAAAATATTTTAGTTTTGAAGGAAAATTATTTGAATACATTTGAAAATAAGACAGGTTTCATATGCAGACAAAGGAATAGATTCATTTGGCTTGTGGTGAGCATACTGTAATAGTATTACTTTGTTTTTTCTGTTCTGTCCAAATAAAATGTACTTTTATAGAGCTATTACCGACAGAACACTAATGTTTATCCTGGTATAATAAATGTATAACTTATATTTAATATATATAATATATTAAATATATAATACCTATATAATTTATCCTGATATAATCAAAAATACAAATGCAGAAGCCAAAAAACAACAGAGTAATAGACATACTGAATTCTTTAACAAAAATAATCTACAATATAGTGCAGTGGTATGCACACATACAAGAACTATCACATAGTAGAAAAATATTGCAGATACCTCCCAAAATTTTGGTGTGACTTCTAACCATTATTTTCTTTTTAAAGCATTAGCATTGAATGTGGATCTGATAAGCAGCTAAGCCCAGAAGACCAATTTAGTGGTCAAGTTCAAGGTGAGATAAAATCTTGTCTAATTTTGTAGGCATCTGAAAAAGAAGTACTCATTTTTTAACCAATAAAATGTGCAACATGCCCAGAGGTCTGTCTTGGTGTAGAGGAATGAAGGCAGTGGGTTGCTTAGCATTGATAACATGCAGCTGTGGCCTTGCCTCGAAGGCAGTGGCTTGATTGACATGGATGATGTGCAGCTGTAGCTCGTTCCTGCTAAGTAGTTAAATAGCACTGAGGATTGTGGGAAAGGGGGTCAGATGGAGCAGGATGGTCTGTTCTGTGGAGGAGGGAGGAAACAGCATGGACAGTAGAATCTGACTGATGGTAAAAGCCTTGTTGTAGCCTGCTTGTTTGTTTATGCTGTAACATCTGGTTGCAACTAGGGTTGTCAAGACTCTGTTCTGCTTATGACTACTCCACACAAAGTAATTGGTTCTGTGTCTATGTCCTTGAACCTGTTTTCAAGCACAGCTAACCCACACTGTAAGTTAATTAAGCTCAGAGCAACAGTGACATCAATTTTTGTTTAAAATCTCTGTTAATACATAGGTGTAGTGATAAGGATGTAGGTCTGGGGGGTTTGTTTGGGTTTTTTTTTCTCAGTTTTGCATAACAGATTAGTGGTTAGAGTTTCTGTTCAAGATGGAAAACCACTACACTGTGTTCTCTTAAGTCTCCAAATACTTCCCCTGGATTAAAATCTTAATTTCCCCTTTCCCAAGGGGAAAAACCTAACCACCAGTCTGGGAAAGAAAGAATGTATGTTCTCCACATTTGCGGAATCTGTAGAACTGTGCAGGTAGATACGAAAGACCCTAAGGAACATAGGGAAGGTGGAAGAGGGGGCGTGACCTGGTAGCCTGTAAGTGGACTACTGATTTGGGATCAAGAAAGTCCTTAAATCTCTTTTCTGCTTCTACAACTGCTTATGTGTTTTCCATTTCATAATATACAAATAGAATGCAAAAAAGACACTTTCTCACATCAACGGTCCCATCAGCAGGTTAAGAGTTAAGGAATTTCTAATGCTTATTCTCTCTCATCCCATAAATCTTAGATTCCCAGCTGCAATGTCAAAGCTCTGTCAAAAGAGGAGAGAAAGCTCCCTCCCTTTCCACTGGTTAAGTCACCCCCCTGGGAAATGCAGGTTTGAACTGCCTCAGGCTGAGGAAGCCACAGAAATGAGATCTGTTACATCTTGAATGTGTGCTGTAGGCTACCATATGAAAGGTGGACGACACTGATGCTTCCAGATGTGTTTCAAAGGAGGCAGAGGAGGAAAAGATCCAGTTCCCCACACAGAAAATGGCTGTTAGCCTAAAAGCAGAAATTGTCAAGCTTTTAATCACCAACTCAAATAACCAGTGAATTTTGGGCAGTGAAGGACATGTCTGAGTTCCCCCTGCTGTTCTTTATTGGCTAATTTGTGTGTTTCCCTGCTTACTGTGCTAGGTAACGGATATCTTGTCTCTTACTGTTGAATTCTTCCCTTAAAATGTAAATGGAAGTTTAGCAATTGATGAGAAATTACAAATTTTATTCTGGGAGCCAAATTGCTGTATGTAGATATGGGTCCTATCTTTCATTTCCTTAGCATAATTCTGAGACTTTTTATTTTCCGTGTCCATTTTCCCATTAAATCTGAAGAATTAGAAATGCATCTCTAGGTCCACTTTCTTTCCCTGACAGATTATTTGTCATAAACACACTATTTACCTAACCAAGACAGTATCTCCTACTACCTCTTGAGTCAATGGAGACAGAGTGACAATTAGCAATTCACCTCGACAATAGATTATTTTACCAAAGTCACTGTTCAGCTATGCCTAGCTCTCTTTCAGGACCATCGAGAGAATGTAGATATTTAAACTAGCTTAAGACTATATGCTTAATTCTATTATGCTTACATTATATTACATATATCCTACTTTATGTGCTATTACATATATTCATATAAAAACTAGGTTTTAATAAAGCAAAATCTGAAACTGAGCCATGTATGAACAGTTTAGAACACTTAGTCCTGATACACTGGAGTAGCTAATTGGTCCCTCTGTACAGAAATATATAATTGGTTGATATACGAACAGAAATTATATATATTGTACGGTAGTCAGAGATGCCCTGTCTTAGGGATGCAGTATTGGCTTTTATATGTCAAAAAAAGATAAGATGGTGGTTTTGTTGAATATGTTGAAATTTCTAATGTTTCTGTTCTCATTGTTTTCAGCCAGTTGTATAATGTTACATGAAGAAGTCTGGGTTGGTGACAGAACATTGAATAATTGCTCCAAACACTTCCAAAAGATTTGGAAACAGGGCTCAGATTACAATTATCTGCCCTGGTATTTTGAATTAATATTTTGAATACCATGAATTGATATTTTTTACAGAGATAACTCAATTTGCAATGAAGAACTATGCCTAGTGATTTGTAACAGAGATAGAAACCAGTAACCCATAGAATTTCTGTTAATTGTATTCTTGTATATTTAGGGTGGGGAAGAAAGAAACACCACAGTCTAGAAAGTGTATCATGCCAAAAGATAGTTGCTTTTTCTTTAGATGTAAATTCCAAAAGAAAACATTGCACACATTGAAACACTGATGCTCTGTGGAAAGTACATAGACTGTTTGGTGAGTACTATATTTATGAAATCACTACAGTGATGATGGTATACTGTAATGGAGCAAAAATTGTACAAAATACTTCTGAAAGTCTGTCTTTGCTCTGATGCTCTGAACAGTTCATTGTCTAACTAACAATTTAAAAAAAAACAAAGAAAAAAAAACCCCACAACCATGAAAAAGATATGCTTTTATCCCTATTTCACTAGGAATGTATCAAGGAAGACTAAACATTCTTTTTCATAGCAAAGTCATGTCTGTTTCATAACCACTAATCAAAACAATTTTTCTGAATTTCAAGCAGAAATACATGACAAGCCAAATCTCATGTGTCATGAGCTTGAAGCATTAAGACCTTCTTTATTCTCCAGTTGCCATTTTCTAAGTTGTTTAGTATTATGAGTGTTGAAATTCAGCTTCTTCATAGTCCCATGCAATTGTTCAAGTACAAGCAAATGCATGAACATGAACAAAATAGGATCAGTCTTCATCAGCAGGAGCAGTGACACTGCTGTGTCATTACACAGTACTAAAAGTAAGTCAAACACTTATTTTACACTTGCTCCTGAACACTTCCTTTATTGAAGAAAAAGCGTATCTCAAAACAAAAGTTTTAAACATAGCTTATTAACCAAAGGAAAAAAGCACATAAATTCATAATCTGAGTATGAAATTGTTTAGATCTGGTCAAACAAACCAAAAATTCCTTTTAAATTTCATGTATCCATTTATGAAGGCCACAGTTGTAATTAATTGAAAAGGAAGTAACCATAATCAATGTATGTGATTAGTAGATTTATATTCTAGACTGAAATATTTTTCAACTGAAGCAAATGTAAAGTTATTAAAGGCAGCCTGGCCAAATTATGAATGGTACAGCATTAGCCTGTCTGCACCTCCACCCCAGCATGAAACCTCAGAGTGCTATGTGAGGTGGCATACCTTATTTCATTTTGAAATGCCAGAAAAAAAAAATGTTGAAGAATGATTTTTCAAGATTAAATATATAACTCCCTATAAAAACAACTTCAGAACAACAGGGATTTTTAATGTAAGTTTGTCCTAGGTGTTGAAGATTCTGTGGGCATCATTCTCAGGTAATTTCTTTTTACCCGTTTCTGCACACCTTTATTCAAGCTCAGTGTCTACCAATTGCTGGAGTTAATTGCTTAGGAAATAGAGTACTGAGTAAAGGCACCCCTCTAGTAATGAAAATTTTAAAAAAAAAAAAAAAGTGCAAAAGGCTGTCACTTCTACATCACTTAACATGATTTTTATTACAAATACAAAGGTACAATGCTGAAATAAGAAAAAGGCCATGATTTTTGCTGGTCAGCTGGTTAACGTCAATGGATCACTAGCTAGAGATTGACTTTTGCAGACATGATCAGCCAGGTAAAGGCAGAGGGAACACAAGACCACATGTCTGGCATGGTGATATCCCCTGGTCAGAACCCATCAAACAACAGTAGTGGCAATCATGAGAGCAGCGGGAGCTTAAATCAAACCCTGACAGCAATGTGTAGATGGTGATCATCCCTGTGGATTCTCCGACAGATGTTCTCTGGCAAATCATCAGAGGTACCCTCCTTCTGAGGTCACTAATATCACCTAGTCTTACACTCAGCTTGAAAAATCCAACTGAACAGCAGAAATTTGCTAGAGTTATCAATAGCTGAGAACAGTGACTTGCAAAAGGAGTAGGCAGTCCAAAAAAAATGGCAGTACTACCATCCTCACATGTAAATGAAATGTTCACAGGTATGTATACATCCAAACTCTTCTGCTTCAGAAGAATTTTATGCTATAAAGTACAAAAAAAAAATAATTTGGAAATAATAGGTTTAATTTGATTTCTTTTGATTCTGCCATTTTTACGCAGTCCTGCACATGTGTATGTGGAATCAGTGAAGTATATTGTCCGAAGTAAATGAGGCTTGTGGTTAGAATCAGCTTCTTTCCAATAATTTTGCCAATTCCAAGAGCAGACCTGTATAGTTTCTGATACTCCAAATGAGTAATATGAACTGGGCAGGGATACCTCTTGTCTTCAGACTGCTGACTCTAGAGGATACCTGTATCTGATGTCTATATCTGAGCTCATTTTCTAGATTTCCATTATGGTAAAATGCAGAGAAAGGGTGCAGTTAGAAGCAGTAACACATTTACTTTTAAAATAGGTATATAAAATCACTTCTCTGAACTGACCCCTGGGAAATTCTGTTTCTCTTCACAAATTATAGAGATCTCAGTTCATTTGTGCAAATGACAATATCTGTATAGTAGGTTTATATAATAGTTTGTAATAAATTATTCTCTAAATTGAAATTGTTTTATTTTTGCCCATTAGTAAAATAACAAGTTGTCCTTCACTCTACGCACAGCCACTGTGCTTCTCACTATATTAGACTGAAGTGTCTCCAAATGTATTTTTCATTGTTTTTATTTTTAATAAAATACTACTTACTCAAAAGGCACCATGGCATTTTACCCTTCTTTCCCACCTTCATTTTCCAGGTCATATATCACTAGTTTGTGCTTTTCTTTTCTAAGGAAGATCATCTGCTCCTTTTGCTTATCATTTCCACCCAATATTTATTTTGTTTCTTCAAGTTCATTCTGAGTTGAAGAGGAATTTACCATCAAGTGATTATTCATCCAATGTAGAAACTTAACATAACCAGCTGTTTGCCAACTAATCAGCCAGATCAGCTAATCTTGATTAGATGTTTCTGAATCTTACACAACTACTACTCTTTACCACAAAAAGCAGCCTATAAACAAATTAGTCCAAACTGAATGCTAATCTCTGCTTTCATGGAGAAAGAAATATCTTAGGATTTCGTGACTGTTATCCCGGTTCCTTGCCTGTATAAAATAGAACTGCTACAGGGAAGGTAAAAGATGCTTTTTGTCTTCTCTCCACTGTACTTCTTTCAAGAACAGAGGAAAGACAGATACATGTCACAAAATGTTATTTGACTGAGAATATCAGAGACTTTTGTTGTCAGTTTTCATTTAGGGGAATCCAAAGTTTTAGGTACTTTTAAAAGTACATTAAGTTAGAAATGTGTCATCATTTTGAGACTTTTTATTCCAGTTTTGGTTTTCCTATTAAAAAAAACACTTAATACTCCATTGTCCACAAGTAGAGCATAAAACAAAAACAGCAGACAAGTTCTTCGTTGAAGACTTAATTATGGCTTCTACAATTAATGGTGGTTAACAGCATATTAAGAAAACCTGATCTCTTTTTTATGTGATTATGAGTAAATTGAGATTCAATATGTTGATAGAATTTACTTAAACTATGATAATGCTCGACATACGTGATCACGATGTTACGATTAAAAATATATACAGAACTCATGTACTGTATTTTAAATGGATTACAATTCCTTGACTGATAGACTTTAAAACACAGCTAAACAGAAAATTGCCATCAAATCAATTGTTTGTACTGGAATCCTGTGGTAATCTGTGCTTTTCCCAGTGCTAGCCTACTTTTTATGAATTGTACTGAGAAAATGAATGATCAAAATGTTGCAAGAGATGTGTAAAATTGACAAAAAAATTCATAGATTTGGAAGAATGGGAAATATAAAATACATAGTTAAACTGGTAGAATTCTGCCTAGCTTTTCAAAGCTGGAGTATAGTGTCTTCCAAATCATCATACTGGATTACAGATCATCAAACTGCCCATGTCATTGTCATATGCTGTGTAGTCATTCTTGAATAGTCTGCATCTGTCCACCAGGCCAAAAAATGCAACATGACATCAATGGTCATCTCTTTCAAACCAATTGTATTATTTAATTTGTGATGTGCTCTTTTCTGATCACTAAAAGAATCACTGTACCATTTCATTTCAAAAGCTGTAAGTCTGTGGGTGATTGTTTTCTTAAAGTTTTTTGTATTTGAATCATAATGACCCATACACATCTCGAGCTGTCAGACTGCTGGATTTAGCAAAATTTTTTATACATATATACATCTTCCTTGGAAGTTACTAGGAAACAACTATGCCAGATTAATCCTGTTTATGAGCTCCTGAGATAAATCACTACGCAACATGAAATACAGCTTTTCTATCAGTCCTTCACAATGTAATGAGACTTTTTGTCCTTAAAACATAATAGATCTTCTGATTGACCTATGCTTGTCCCAGTATTCAATACCCAGCATCTGACAGTAATAGTACTGATATGAGCTATAATGATGACAACATGCACTTAACAGTTACAAGCTAGAATTGCAATTGTTTAAAACTTTAAAGATTTGGCAACTTTCACAACAACAGCAACAAAACAGAAATCAGTAGAGCTCACAATTATTCCTATGACAATTCGTGTTGGAATCAAACCTGCATATAAATTGTGGGCACCTAGTAAACCAGTTCTCCTATGGTAAACAACTGAGTTCCCCCTGTTTGTCATGGGAAAGGGCGCAAGTACTGAAAGGTTTATAGAAGAATATTGCATTACTCTCGCTTAGAAAGCTGAGTAAGGCATACTGATTCTCACTCTATAATCCTAAATAATTGTTTCAACATATCAGAAATTAAGAAGTTATAGGAAATACTTCAGAATCCACATTACATTAGTGAATTTGGTTATTTTAAATTTAGAATACATTTTTCCTTTTGTTCAATGGGATATGCATTGATTTATTTTGATGATTTGGTTTATATAGCTTTTAAAATACAGTAGATGAGGACAAAATTGTAGAAGATTAAACAAAACTATAAAACCCTAAAAAAATTAAAGTTCCCTTTAAGTATCTGGTCAGCCATATAATTACCTGATATAAAGCTTTTTGTTTTTCATAAAAGAAAGCCTATATTTTATTTGTGGATCTTTTAGCAAATCAGCATAAAACTATATTCTATATGTTTCAAGTGCATTAGTTATAGATAATGATTAATTATACTGATCCACATTAGAAGAGTTTTATAATGGGCACATTATAAATAGGAGGAAAATGGCATGATAGTTCTAGCGATTTCATTTGAGTGTGGATAATTTTTCGGATGGAGTCTGAACAACTATGTAAACAATACTTTTTCTGTTAAGTGTCTTAGCAAGGCCATGTAATGTCCTTGGTCAACGTACACAACTGCCATTGAAATCACAAGCAGTTCCATTGTGGCTACGGACAATATATAGCTTTGTTTGCAACTTGATAAGTAATGTTACGCATCATCCATGTTGTACTTCATAGGCGGAAAAAATGTTGATAATACACCTCTAAAATCACACACTCTTCTCACAGCCCCAAAGAGTAATTCATGTAGGGTTTTTTGTTGTTATTTCACGTACTAGATATCTAAGAAATACATTTCTTATCCCTATTTAAACCTTGTATCTGGAATGAACTTATAAATGCAGTTTTGCACATTAAAACAGTTACAAAAAAACCCAAAACAATATTCCTAACTGGAATTTCTAACATTATTCCTTACTTTCTCACTCTCATTTATTTTCTTTATGAAGCCTGGAGGAAGGATGGAGGGGAGAACGTTTCTTCAGGAAAAAACTCCCTCAAAAATAATACTGACAGAAATTAAATAAGCAAGGTGTTTCAAAATATTCTGAAAAGTTTTCTCTGTGTACACTCTTCAGATGAATATCAGGTCAAAAGTTGTCTTTTTGTGTTGGGTCTGGAATTTGGGCAAATCCTTTGGTTCTTCTTTTAGTGCTAAAGTAAGGACATTAAACCAAAGAAGCTGCAGACCATAGTGGCTTTATTTCCTTCATTATTTGCTATAGAGTTTGTCATTCGTTCATCATCATTTGCATTTAAATAATCTGTCCTTCACACTTAGGTATTTATGTATTTATTTTTACCAGGCAAGTTTTTACATTTTTGGTGATCGCCTCCTCGCTTAGAAGATTGCACAGATTACCTATTCCATCTTTAGTTTACATCCAAAGCAATGTCACATCTCTAACAAAATGGTATGCTCTCCTATTGTCAAACACTTTAGGGCCAAGATTGTCAAATTAGTTAGTATTAGCATATAGACCTTCTGGCAGGGAAAGAAAGCTTTCTGCTTGGAACTGGGCACTCAGCTGGGTCTGTCAACTCAAAGCTGCCACTGGCCTCATTATCTCATTTGTCTTAGTTAGTCTAAATTGGCAGTTGTATCTTCATGGCAAATGTTTGTTTTTACAAATGAGCAATAGAGCAGTGAGTAGAAGACATAACACAAGGATTTTTTTCCCTGTAATTTAATTGGAGAATGCTATAGCTGGTGACTGGCTCTTCTGATTTTAATTCCCAGGCAGTTTTGAAAGCTATCTTTCTTTTTCCTGACTCAGTAAATGTGCTGTAAAGTTATGAAAATAGAGGTTATGAAACTAATGTTAAATACATTTATCTTCTTCCTCTTTCGGGATTTTTTTAAAATAACGTCAATATGTCTTGCAATGAAGTATTTTGGAAACCATAACTAGACCAACAAAAAACACTGCCATGGTCATGATGATGTATGTACACCCTATTTAGCAGTGCCAACCAGAATAGGCAGGCAGTAAGGTTATACATCTTACTAAATAACATCACATTGCACTCTGGGTCACAAAATGAAAATGATGGAATTTTCCAGTTAATCAGCATAGAAAGGCGTTGCACAAAAGAAAGCTATAAAAGTTATATAATATGCTTTTATGCTTAGTGATATCTGGCACTGCAATCTCACTTCCAGTCATGTTCTTAAAATGACATTTCTAAAGCCCATTTTAAGTCTTAAGGACAATTTCCTGGCATAAGAAAAGTCCTTTTCCCTCCCTTTCAAATCCATGCACATCTCTCTTCAGAATGACAGGGTACTGCAAAGGGGTTTTGGCCCATCTTTCCAGACAATTATGTGAGGACAAGTGGAAATGATTATGCAGAATAGAACTTACTCACCACATTTTTCTGAAATACATAATAATGTCTGAGTAGCATTTTTTCCAATGGTACAAAATAATATATTAGGGAAACAGTTTACTTACCTTTTATAAAATACTTCTATGATTTTATCACCTTTCACTTAAGAAATGCTCTGCTACCTGAGAGCTGAATTGTAGACCTGTGAATCAGGTTTAGTTCTGGTTTTCATCCAGTGACTGTATAATATAAAATGCACAGTTGTACCTGCAATGCACAGTTGCCCTTTCCAAGAAGAGCAGACTAATTATGCTGTTAAATTAGGCTGTGGTTTGTATATTCCCATCACAGACCTATGAAATTTATTGCTGCATAACTGGAAGAACTGGTGGCAGGGACGCTCCTATTCCAGTTCAGCATTCAGGCCCATTGACAGTATAAATTTTTTAAACTGAAAAGGTCTTCCTGTGAGTGTTCATTACACATTCTTACATACTGCAACTACAACTGCCTTTCATGAAAGACTCAATCCTATTAAGATTTATTAGGCATGCTGCCAGGTTACCTATACATTCAGGTCCTCCTTTAATGTGCATGTTCTTTTCCTGGTTTATAAATAAAACTGAGGTTCAGGCTAAAAGTTAGATGCTTGGCTGTTCACACAGCTATTTTGGACATACGCAGAAGCGGAAAATTACATGACCAATAAACCTGTAAGTCTGAAAGGAAGAAATATAAGTCATTTAACATCCAGAAGAGAGGAAGGAAGCAGGTTTTAGCTTTTCTAGTTGACTTCTAAAATATTTTTTATTTTCTGGAAGCTTCTGGACAATTTCCTTAATGTTTCTTTAACGGTAATATTTATTTTTTTTTAATTTAGACATCACTTGGATAACTTTAGACATGGATTTATTCTGTTATTCAGAAACAGTAGTTTGCAATACTACATAGTGCAGCTTCCTGGAAATGTATGCACGTTGTATTACCAGGTTATGCAGTTATGTATTATGTTTCTTCTAAAATAATTGAAAAGCTAATAAGAATTGTATGAAATCTAAGACATTTCAACATTTTTGCTCTGGAGAAAACTTAAAGTTGTTAAGTTATTATAAAGTTGTTAACTTTAAGATGTGTATATCTAAAATATATAAGAGTGATACTTAAACAAAAACCTTTAAGTAAAATAAGTAATTTGGACTGTGCTATTTAAAAACACTACCATTTTCAGCAAAACAATTGTTAAGTGGTTTGACAGAGAAAGATATCATCTGATGATTTGTTACCAAAAAAATATACTAAGCTGAGGCAAAAATAAGCATTTAACATTTTTTAACCTGCTTTATGAACTCATTCTTTAATAACATGTTCATTATGGTTTGCACTGCCTGAATTCTGATCCTCTGCCTAATTTTTCAGAAGTGGCACAGTTCTTGAAAAATACAGCTTTTCCCGGTGATTAGACAAGCATATCAGGACATGTTGCATTACTTATTTAACACAATATGCAGAAAGCTAGAAGGATGCACCAGTTTAAAGACACTTGTGATGAATCTTCTAGGTAGAAAAACTGTATTCTCTTCACGTTCATTGACCTAGAATGCTCTCAAGTGGAATCTATACTTTATCCTATCTTCAGGACATATAAAAATGTCTGAAACCATTAGAAAGACAGGATTAGAACACAAAAGTCACAACTAGAGGTATGACACCTGAGCAAGCTGGAAAAGAAGGCAACACAGTCTCTTAAGAGGGGAAAGCTTGGGGAAAAACAAAAGTTGATAAAGTCATTATGGAGCATTGATTTTGTCAGTAGTATGAAAACCTTTACAAATATGAGGAAACACAGAAGCATGAAAGAAAGTCAGAGGACTCATGACATACAACCGAGTAAGCAGACTTGAAGAAATACCAGGAAGATAGATCAATCGGGGCAGCACAGGAGAGCACAAGGTTTCTGGAGAGCACCGATGATAAATTCCTAGCACAGACAAATAAGGAGAGATACAGTCTGCTGGACCTTACACAAACAAGGAAGCACTTGTCAGGGATCTGAAGGCTGAAGGCACCTTTGGCTGCAGCAACATGACTGGTACCCACTGCTCCTGACACCTGGTACACACTGTTGCTGGGATATGATGTGTTATGGAACAGGGAGGCATAGGAGCACGAGATATTCCGGATGGCAAAATCTGTGATGGCTTGGTGGTCTGGGGTGCCTACTGTGACTGTTCACTCAACTCTTGCTCGATCTTACAAACACACAGCCTGTGCTAAGGCCTGATGTATCCTGGGAGCAGTGACATTAGGTCAAACTGAAAGAAACAGGTAGGCAGGACCTGACACAGCAATGGAAGGAAGAGATAAGGGTCATTATGCAGCCATTACTACCTGCAGTCTGCTGCCTCTTGTAGTCAAAATTCTTGCATATTGATTGTCTGGCAGACTCTTCAGAATCCACCAGCTTACAGAAGTGGTAAAGACCAAAGAGCCATACTGAGAGATATAAATACATCCACTTATCCAAAAGGTTTTTGAAGCTGATCCAACAGCAGCTGGACTGCTAAGGACTGCATGATTCCCAGTGTGGTAAAAGAGAGGCCTGCACCGTGGTGGAGAGGGAAGGAGGACCACCCTCACTGTTGACTAGAATAACTTTGCACCACCTCTGTTGTTCTTACTCTGAAGATTAAGTGACTTGTACTTTTTAAAGTTAGGGTCTAGATTATGATTATTGTATTGTGAACTGATTATTAAGAATTTGACCCAATCTGTAGAGGGTTCAGGTAACCAAAAAGTCTAGGTAACTGAAATTTTAGGTAATAGGAAAGCTACACTTTCCTATTTTATATATATATATATAACAGCTAGACACTCTGCACAATGATAAGCTATGTTGATTGCTAAAATCTTTATAGGACAATAAAGCTCTAAGTATTACTACAACCCTGTAGCCAGCTCTCATTCTATCAAGGATCCTTAAAAGAACCTGCCTGACTCCATAGCATTGTGAAGCTTTGAATGACAGCCACCATGAGATAGTAGAATTCAGGATCCGGTGAGGAGTAGAGCAAATAACAAGATCACAGACCTGAACTTCAGGAGGGCAGATTTTGGTCTGTTCAAGTACCATCTTGGAAGAATCCCATGGGAAATAGACATGAGAGAAGAGAGATCCAGGAGAACCGATTAGTTTTCAAGTATTATCTCCTTCAAGCTCAATGAACCATTCTCATTCAAAAAAGCCCATCTCAATGAACAGGAAGACAAAGATGCAGGAGCCTGCATGGATACAGTGAGCTCCTGACCAAATCCAAACATAAAAAGGAACAATACAAGAGGTGGAGACAGGGACAGGTATACCAGGAGGAATATAGAGGCACTGTCCAGGTACAGAGCGATTAAGCTGGGAAAGCCATAGCCCACTTGAAGTTGAATCTGGTGAAGGACATGAAGGGTAACAAGAAAGTCTTCTACAGGTATGCCACTAGCAAAAGGAAGACTAGGAAAAATGTGATTTCACTACTGAATCAGGTGGGGAATCTGGTGATAAAGTATAGACAAAACCCCTACATACTCACTACCTCTTTACCTCAGTCTTTCCTGATAAGATCGGGCTTTGGGATTCTTAGGTCCATAAGACCTATGTCTGAGGTAAGAAAGACCCTAAGGGGAGGAGATTAGGGAACATGTTTTTTAAAAATGAATATGCCGTGGTCATATTTTAATATTCATTTAAAAATGAATATTCATTTTTTTAAAAAAATTAATATGAGGGTGGTCCTCCTTCCCTCTCCATCATGGTGCAGGCCTCCCTTTTACCACACTGGGAATCAATGGGACTTGATGGGCTGTACCCACAAGTGCTGAGGGAGCTGTTTTGTGTCATTGCAAGGTCACTCTTTATTATCTTTAAAAGGTTACAGCAACCGGGAGAGGTTCCTGAGGACTGGAAAAAAACAGATGTCACATCCACCTTCAAGAACAGCAGGAGTGAAGATCTAGGGAACTACAGGTCAGTCAGCCTCACATTGTTGCCTACGAAGGAGATAAAGCAAATAATCCTGGAAACAATTTTCAGGTACATGAAGATTAAGATGTTTGGGAGTAGTTAGCATGGATTCCCAAAGTCAAAATCATGTCTGATCATCCAGATAGCCTTCTAATGATCAGGTTTATGGTTTGATGGGTAAGGGGAGAATAATGAATGTTATTTATCTTGACTTTAGTAGGGGTCTTGACCCTTTCCCATAATATCCTAATAGGTAAGCTGATAAAGTATGGGCTAGATACACAGAAAGTGAGGTAGATTGAAAACTGTCAGAACTGCCAGGCTGAAAGTGTTGTGATCAGAGGCATGAAGTCCAGCTGAAAGCCAGTCACTAGTGATGTACCCCAGGGCCAACCTTGGGGCAATACTGTTTAAGAACTTCATTAATAATGTGGATGATAAGACAGAGCACACCCTTGACAAATCTTTAGATGATACAAAACTGGGAGGAGTGGATAATATATCTGGTGATTGTCCTGCCATTCAGAGGGACTCAGACAGGCTGGAGAACTGGGTTGAGAGGAATCTCATGAAGTTCAACAAAGGCAAACAAGTCCTTCTGCTGGGGAAGAATAACGCCATCCACCAGTACTTGGGAGATAAAAAGGTGAAAAGCTGCTTTCTAGAAAAGGATGTGGGTGTCCTGGAGGACACCAAGTTGACCATGACTGAGCAATGTGCTTTTGCAGCAAAGAAAGCCAACAGCATCCTGAGCTGTATTAGGAAGAACATCCACCAGCAGACTGAGGGAGATGACCCTTCATCTCTAGTTTGCCCTAGTGAGATACATGTGAAGTACTGTGTCTAGTTCTAGGCTCCCTAGTACAAAACAGATATGGACATGGTGACAGAAGTCCAGCAAAGGGTCACAAGGATTTGTAAGGGACTGGAACATCTGAAATAGGAGGAGCATCTGAGAGAGCTGGGATTGTTAAGCCTGGAGAAGAGAAAGCTCACTGCAGATCTTATCTTATCCTTTTGCACAAATACCCAATGGTACAAAATAAAGAAAATAAGTCCACACTCTTCATAGTAATATACAGTGACAAGAAAAGAGGCGATTTGAACATACCGAAGTACAGAAAATCCCACTTAAACATTAGAAAAAAGAAATTTACTGCAGGATTGATCAAACATTACAGCAGATTGCCCAGAAAGCCTATCAAGGCTATCCCTGCCCCTAGAGATATTCAAAACCCAGCCACACATGGCCCTGAGTAATCTGCTCTGGCTGACCCTGCTCTGACTAGAGGTGGACTAGATCTCCAGAGGTGCCTTCCTACATCAACCATTCTGTGATTCTCTGATTCAGTGGCTAGTCCAGGCTCTGATACCTAAGAAATACAGTATCATAGATGTAAAGCTTTACTTTAGAATATGATCTCTAAGTGGGTATTGGATCCAAGTCTAGTACACCATTGTTCAAATTCATAAGAGGCAATTATATACAACTGACTCTGGAGACCTCCCCCAAGTTTAATTGCTATTGCAGCTGGAACACCATCCATATAGGGGCTTTTGAAAATGTGCTGATGGAACAGAACATGACCTCAAGAAGATTTGGGTTAGCAAAAGAACAAGCTGGAAAGTGTATCTTGTTGACCTGAAAAGCACTATTGGGCCACAATTTAAGATCAAGTTAGGAATTATTGTTATTTACCTTTAGATTTAACTAGCGCTATTAAGTATTCCTATTCCTTCTATTTTCTGCCAGCTAGTAAATATTTCCTAGTAAATATGGCAGGATGCATAATATTACTGAGCACTTCTATGGCTTATAGAATTTGAAGTAGCTTCAGAATTTGTCTCCAAATCATTCTGTGCCTGGCACTTCATTAAACACAATGAGCACTTCAGCATACCAAGGGCCTGACAAGCACTAATACTTCCAGAATATATCTCTCAAAATAGGGAGGAACGGAATTAATCATATAATTTCTTAGCAATTCTTGAACTGATGACCACGTAAAGTGAACCTCTCCTCAGAGGGCTTGTATCTGCCCTCAGGTACAAATCAAACCTCCACTGAGTCTGTATCTTCACTAGATCCCCAAGACAAAACTGTAGCAATGGCCTTGCAATTTCCACGTTGACCATGTGTCTTATCATTGCCTAAAGGAAACACATTTCTAGAAAAGAGCCATGCTTAATGATGCCCCCTCTGAAAGCATTGCCAAAACCAAGTGTGTGAGTTCTTTGTGATGTGAACATCTATACGGGAGAATCTGACATTGAAAAAGTTGTATCCCTTTGCTTGACATAAAGAAAGGAAATAGCCATCCAATGGCAAAGACTTGAAGTCAATAGCTACTCCTTAATCAGTTATCAGAAACTTGGAGCGTCCTACATACTGCTTTCCAGTATCTTGACTCATTGTCTCCAGGTTTCTCTTTTCACAGTTAGCTCAGAACCTTATTTTCCTGATGGAAAGTGAACATTGAGCCAGCATAAAAATTGGAATTTGTACCCTTGGAAAATGTAGTGTTGGAAACTGTAAAACTGATTGCTAAAAAATTTCTGTTCATCAGAGCAGAAAAGCTAGCTGGAACAAAGGTTCCTATTGTAAATTTCAAAACCCAAGTCCTGCTACTTTTATTGCCCTTCCACTATCATGGCATTGGTCTTCTCTTTAGACATTGTCTATGATATTTAATTCTTTCATATTTTAATATTTCATATTTCAGAAGACTTTAGAATTTTGAGTTTTTTCCTTCTTCAGCAAACTTTGAAATGCTTATATCCTTATTGTCACTTTTTTCCCATTTATGCATTAAGAATGAGTTTCTCTTGATGTCACTGATCAGAATGCTTGAAAAAGTAGTTTAAGGATTAATACTACATTGTGCTTTGTCAACAGTCACTGATATATGAGCTGTTAGCTCCAAAGGGCCCCCCGGAGCCATGTTCTTATTAAAGAAGTGTGGAAAACCTGTGTTTTCTGTGGTCACTGTATTCACTCCCTCTCTTTCCTTTTCATGATGATTTTAATAGCTGCACAAAACAGTTGTTATAAATAAACCAACAATGTGAGAGACTCGTGCTGGAGGACAATAAGACATTGGATACAAACTCCAAAAATTGCAGTCTTGTTGTATTAAGTTAATATTCCAGTTCTCATTTCAATTTGTGACAGGGTCTTTAAAGACAGACTTTAGGTATTAGATCTGCTGGGATGGGGAGGTTTTTCCTTTCTTTGTTTTTATAATGCTGTGAAGCTCTATTTGTGCTTGCATGAACCAAAGCTACTAATATGACACTATCCTTCAAACTCTATTTTATGTATTCACATTTTAGCCTTGTTATCAGGTAGAGGTTGACCGAGCTGCTCTCAGAAAGGAAGCTTTTGGTCTCCAGTATCAAGCAAATGGAAGCACTAACACAGAATGTGTCATTCATATTTTCTTCATCTTATGGTATACTTACTTGAGTATCGCAGAAGTACTGCACTTCCAGACTATCAGCACATCTGCAAGTCTTCTACAAGGATTTATTTATCATTGGTGAGACAAGACTTGAATCTAAAAACAAAACCATGAGCACAGCAGAATAACATAGCAGATTTAAATTTCCACTTGTTAAACATCCATTCTAGTATTGACATCTCTGGTGCCCATTACTCCTTTGTGCAAATGCTTGAGCAATGAAGTGGGGAATTATTAATTTCTTTGTTCCTAGCAGTGTCTTTTAACTCTTTTACAAGAAAACTGAGGCACGCAACTTTGCATTCTGTCTAAATTACTAGGGTTTTTTTTAATCCTATGGATGTTCTTATCAGTGACAAATTACTTTCCAAATCTTGCCAAGTTTTTGGCCATGTTGATATAATAATCCTCATTACATAAAGTTCCTTTTCTATGTAGTCAGCTACAGTTCAATTTGAGATGTTACACTCTGCACATACGCATATATGTATTTGCATATATTATTATTTACTATTATTATTTTGGAATATTATTGCAAACACAACAGAACCTTGTGCTTCGCTTTAACCTTTCCATAACAGGGAACTATTGCGGTACCTTGACAATGGTATTTCAAAGATACACAACCTTCCTGCATTCCTGAAAGAAAGGCTTGCTTTTACACTCTCTGAACATACCTGTAGAAAGATCAGCATAAATAAACTAAATAAAACTAGTCATACAGATTCTGTTCAAGATGTCTCTGAAAGAAAAAAATTAAACTGGAAGACTGAAACCTACTATTCCTCATCAGACTATTTTGATCATCTTGGCAGTGGCTTCTACAGGACAAATGTTCATTTTGCCATAATATTTTTTCATTTCAAGTTTCAATTTTTCTACTTTTCAGTTAACTAAATGTATTCTTGAAAGCCCAAAAAACATTTGTGTTCCTACAAAACTTTCTACAGTATTCACTTATTAACATCTACTAATTTGTGTCTACCTCAATAATCAATAAAATAGAGGCTTAATAATCTGTAAAATAGACATAGAGTATTAAAAAAAAAAGTTTTATTTCTTCATGAGCTGCAATATGTCACAGCAATCTCATGACAAGAAGTACCTCACTTCCCATCTGAGTCCAGAGAAATCAATGGAAATACATATGAAATTAATTACTATTTGTGATAAGGCATAAAGACATAATGTGTGAAAAATGTTTATGTGAAAATTATTATCTCTCTCAGTTTTTAAGTGCTGAAAGTGGTTTGTGTATTACACATAATTTTGTTGATCAGTTATAAAATGTTCTACAAATTAACTGTGAAAGGGATCGAGAACTTAACAGTAAGCATCCTCAGTCTTAAATATGACTGGACAAGTTTCAGTTTGAGTATTTCATATAGTTTAAATTAGCTATGAAACAAAACATACCTGAGAATGTAGTAGGAAAGGTCAGATACTCAGAGATGTCTACCTACACCTAGCTTTGAATACCTGAACAACTCCTTACATGAGAAGTTGGGCCTGAACAGCTGGTACAATGGTATGAGAGAAGCTTGCATATTCCTTTCCAGTGCTAGGCAACCACTGTCCTCTGTCTACTGACCTTTACACTGTCATTAAACTCTTTTATATCTGTTTCTCTACTGGTTCTTAAACTGCATCTTTTGACTCATATACCCTTATGACTGCTGAGCTTTCTGTACATGTTCTCAGAATACTTCATCAAGATGGGGTCAACTTGCTACTACATTACTCAAAAACCCTCAAAATCAATCCAGCAACTTAATCTAACTACAGGCTGTACTGGTACTCTTTTCCTCTTGAACTTTGCTTTTGGAGTTATCTAAGTTCTTTTCACAATGTGCTGGCTGCATGCAGTCTTAATGGGATCTAGGATCTCAAAACCAAAGAATCAGCAATTCTAGACCAGGGTAACCTTCCACAGTTTTCTCTGTTGTTGGAAAACAAGTTTTCTTCTTCTACCAACTTCCAACTACACCATATCTGTCACTTTAGATCTATTAAATGTGCCAAGACAGATGAAATAAACAGCTGCTTCCAAGTACCACAGAGGAAGATTCTGTATAGCTGTATTGATATACCCAAATTTAGACATCTGGGTGAGTTTTAATTAATGGAGACTAAAAAACTTCACATGAACAAAACTAACCGTCTGTTTTCCAGTGGATTTTATTGCTCTCTAAACTCCCTTCACTAGTTATTGTTAGATCTTCATTGACTATAATGGTAACATAAATACCTAGATAGATGTATATAGCGCACTGAGACAATTAAACCTAATTTTCTGTAATGAACATCTATAATCTACAATTTGGGAGCTGAATCCAGTCCCCAAGTACAAGGAAAAACTGCTTAACAATAGAATTCAACCCTTACAACATTTAAATTCAACACTGCAACACGCACAGTAAATATATATCAGCTCAAAATCTTGTCAATAAGTCACAGCAAAGTTCAGATTCTAGATGGGTCTGAAGACCAAACCAAGATTCAAATCTGTCTCCACAGATAGTGCAGAGGATTATTGCTGATGATGTTCATAGTGATGGATAAGAATTTGTGGGAAAAGTAAGGAACTGGAGGTTACAAATTTTGATTATTGCTGGAGAAAATCACATAAATCATAATGTAAAACTGCTCAAAACTAATGCAGTTCACCACTTAAAAACATCTTGTACTCTGCAAATTTTATAACATCCTGTTTTGATCACAGTTTAATTCTTTATCCTGGATGTTTTATGTCCAGCACATCTTACACAGGCTTCGCCCTAATTACCTAAAATAGTTCTTCCATACCAATTTTACACCTACTGGATTAAAAAGCCACAACAGCAGACTGTCTATGTGTGATTATTTCCTCAAACTGGATTTTAAATAATTTTAGAACAACCTTAGTCGGTTATTATAACTGGGGTTTTTAAAATTAATATTACTTGTTACTCTTAATAATTCAAAAGCTCATTTTCTGTAATTTCATATGTACTGTTCTGACTGGCCTCTTCCAGAATTTAACTGACAAATATGCAACAAATATGTGACAAGAAGTCTGTGGAGTTAGAAACTTCTCTGTAATATTTCATATTAATATGTTGCAAAATTATTTAAAGTGTTAGAATTTCCTGCTCTGATCTGAGGAAACTGAGACACCAATAGCTAAAACAGATATTGCCAACCACTGAACTAGTGGCAGAGACAGGATGAAAACTCTTTTGTTCTCCGTCCAAGAATAAAGCTTTTTTATGAGTGGCAAAAATTTTTAACTCATGGGCTTGAGAAGTCTGCCTCTGATTTGCTTATCAATATTTTCTTCTTCATTGTTTCCTCTAAATCTATCCTTTCCAGCTCTGCTGTTAAAATTAATTCATCATGTCAATTGCCTCTCTTTAGACCTTTAAGCTGATATGCCAGCCCCCTGCTCACAGCCCTAGCAATGCCTAATGCTCCATCCTGAACCTGATGCTTCAGAAGAATTCTGGTTTGCAAATGCTGATGCCTATCTTTCAGCCTACACTTGTTTTACAGACGATGGATAAAGATAGTCACATGTAAGACCTATTCACCTGACTTCTTTCAAAGTTCCATTACTGGAAAAGGTTCTTCACATCTAGAAATGTTTTTTGACTCCATCAATTATAAAGAGTATTTAAGGTAGCTAGCACAGATGTAGATGCCTACAATGCAGCTATTTTCATGTATTTAAAAAAACTGTTACCCTGTCTTTTTTTCTCTGACAAAGTTGCCTACGCACAGTAACTGACAATCATTTGAGATACCCAAAGGTATATGGAAACCCACATGGGCCTCCCTGTGCCACAGGACCTATAGGAGACCTATGACCTCCTGCAGCAGCTGCTAGCAGCCAGGCTCCTGACCTCTGCAGACTCACCAGTAACAGTGGCCTTTGTAGGCCACTGAGCCGAGCCCAGTGCTCTTCCTCAGTTCCACTTCTGCAGACGTCTTGCAAACTGTTCAGTGAATATGCAAACTGCCATGCATCCCTTTGCTCCTTCTCCAGCTAGCCCAGCCCCAGCTTCTCCTGTTCAGTCTCAAAATGAAAAATTGCTCTGCTCCTTCCAATCTCTGCTGAGACATGACTTCTTTTTATTTAGCTTCTCCTGTCCTTCAGACCTCAGTCTAGACACCATCTGTGCAGCCAGTAAATGAATATAAAGCTAGAAAGCAAAAGAAGGTATAAAAAGTATACCTGTAACATACATCATGTTTATGATGTATCTTTCATTAATTAAAAGTTCCATGGTCCCATATTCCCCATTTTGTCCCTTCTCTCACTCTTCACCTTGCAAGAGATTATTCCAAGTCAAGAATATAAAATCTCTGGGGATTTTGTGAGTTTGAGTCTTTACCCTTGAAACAGGTCAACTATCTATGGCACTAAAATAAAAACATAGCCAAAACCAATGTTAATGATTCTTTACGCTATAAAAGCTGTGCAAGGTCTTGAACCACCAGACCACATAAGTCACACACTAGCTTAAAAATAGGCACTCAGGTCAGGGTAATAACATCCTCTCCTTACCTTTTCTACTATGTGTGCCCATTCATTGCAAGGAATACTCATGCTGACACACAAGCCCATGAGCAGCAGCAACAGCAGTAGTGCAGATGATCAATATAGTGACAATTATAATATTAGCCACTTAGTATTCAGAGTTGTCTGTGCCTTGAGGATCCTCTTGACAAACACTAAGGAGAGAGGCTACAGCAACACCTTTTTTAAAAAAAATGTTGTGTCTTGAGGCATTATTATTTAATTGATAATTCAGTTCAATGATACAACTAAAAATCTTAAAAGCATTGTTCTGCAGAAATCACAGATTTTGACCTCAAAATACTGAGGTACCACTGTCAGTTATTCCTTTTTTCTTTTTCTTTTTTTTTTTATTTTTCATTTAGAAATCTGTACAGAAGTGGTTTATCAATGAGAGGACAAGAAAATATGTATCAGTATTTCCCTAGGCCAATTCCTGGCCCTGCTGAAGTCGATGGCAAAATACTAAATGTCTTCCATGAAAGTAAGATCTGACCATATTTTTCTTTGCTTTAAGGAAATGTATCAAAGGCATATGGTCTCTTCTGTGAGAGATCCATTCAGAGAAGTGGTCTAAAGAGAGCTGCTACAGTCTTTCTCCCATTCCCAGTGCAACAGAGCTTTCCATTATTGTCTGTAACAAGCAATATTTTGTTTCACAATTACTTTTATTACTTTCAGCATGACATTAGGAAAAAAAAAAGAGACAAATATGGAAAATTAGGCACTTACTAGAGCTCTTCGGCTTAATGTGGTTGCTTACATGCAGCAATTTTTTCTGTTTTAAATCTCTTTGGAAATCCTGTCCAGCCTCTGGCTGCCACTCCAATAAATTACAAATCTCTCGTAAGTACTCTGCTGTATCTGTTAGCCCCATACAGATGTTTCAGGCAATTTGGGTCCTCTCAGGTGGCATTAGATGCCTGTGTCTGGGACAGCTGAGACAGTTCTCAGGCAGGATTCTGTGACAGGTCACATACACCTCTAACTGGGGATCCAAGCTTTCCTGATCATTAATGCGGCTTCTCAGAACCTGATTCAGCTGCTCACACTCAACTGCTCTGAGTACTTACTTGAAGCACTTTAGTCATCCTCAGGGCATCCAAGGCATTGCTGCTGGTACATGTAAGATACAGCTTGCAAAAGACCAATACCCTTCTAGCGTGGTAGATAGAAGCAAGGCAGGATGCCCAAGGACATGTCCATTGAACCTAGAAAACTATGTATGGACTAATGAACTTATGCCTACTTTTACAGTCCTGCCAATGGGAACTTAAACATCTATAGTAAAATTCAGTTGACAAACTATGTATGGACTAATGAACTTATGTCTACATTTACACCCTGCCAATGGGAACTTTAACATCTTTAGTAATATTCAGTTGACAAACATGAGTATTGGATGTCCTGCAACACATTTGTCTGTACTGGTAGAGATCACAAGGAATCTACAGAAAAACTTAATTCATTTGTTTCAACATCTATAGGCTAAATAGGATGCTCAGCAGTGCTGAGATGACACTTGGGTGCCTATAGTAGGCAACAAAAACATTCAGTTTTGTTACTCATGGGGACTCACTCACACGGAGAGTAGAACTGCCCAAATAAAGATGTCTAGTATTGCTTTAGATCAACTGTGCTATACCTATGACAACTGCCACAACTGAAGCTACAGCAAGGCATCTCCTTTCAGTTCCACGTAGATTTGGTTTCTCTTAGCTGTGAGTCATTTTTTGTGGAACTGAATCCTACCCCTATACATAGAAATCTATTTCTAACTGCAAAAGTATCACATAATCCTACCATCACTTCTTTGAAAATCAACTTGCTGTGTTTAATACCAGGCTTCAGAAAAAAAGCTATGCAAAGCTGATCTCAGGTACCTGTCACTTCATTTTGGCTCCATACTCTATCAGTCGAGATAGCTGGATGCCTGATTTAAGTAGATTGAATCTCCATTCATATGGATATAGATTTTAAGCATTTCCAATTGGTTTTCTACACAGTGAATAGAGCAAGATGGTCACCTTAGTCAAGTAAATTATATCATAAGTTCCTGGAGATATCTAGCCAACTTCAGTGACTGAATCGTTAAACAGGTGTGTTGGGCTCAGTTTAATGCCATCATGAAATACCTATTTTTTCTATTGACTATAAAAGGAGGCAAGATGAGTAATGCAAATGCAGATATTGCAACACAAATTTCTAAAGTTAGCTGATAAACCTTCTGCTTTGGATTCCTATTTTTTCCCTTCTGCTCTTCACAGTGAATTATATTGCATATTCACTAGCTTCTGCCATTGTTCCTGCTTATTTTCTCTGATAAAGCCCAAAATCTGAGGCTTTTCTTTAAAGTTATTTTTATGGAATTTTTATACTATTTTTCTTACTAATTACACGCCTAATTGATTTTGTAAATTTTCAAGTTATGGAGTGATATTTTAAAAAGTAAACCCAGAAATTTTCTAATTAATGTATCTTTGCAGAAGAGTTCAGTCTTTTAAAGACCAGATATTATACTTGCTGCTGTCTCTTTGATCAGTCTTACAATATGTGATGCTCATTCTGATTAGTAACTTTTGTCCCTTGTAGAGGATTTGTTTTGGAATTTGTATTACACTAAGCTATTTATTAGAGATCTACAAGCTTGATGGAAATTACTTAACTCACACAACTTTTGTACACTTGATTGCCTTATGCAACACAATTTTGAATGATGGGAACAGAAGATTATTTCAAGCAATTCAGTTCCACAAGGGAATGATTTTTCATGAGTTAGAGGTCAGGAAAAAAAGTAAATGTTGGCTTTGTGGGAAGACTGACTCTGGGTTCCATCCTGAAAGACTACATATGTTCCTTACTAATATGGTGGGTTGACCCTGGCTGCACACCAGGTGTCCATCAAGTCACTTCATCACTCCTCAACTGGACAGGGGAGAAAATTACGAAAAAAAAGGCTTGTGGGTCAAGATAAAGACAGGGAGATCACTCACCAATTATGATCACAGGCAAAACAGACTCAAAACAGGGAAATTAATTTGATTTATTATAGATCAAAAGTTAGAGTAGGATAATAAGAAATAAAACCAAGTCTTATTACACTTTCCTACTACCCCTCCCTTCTTCCTGGGCTCAACTTTATTCTTGATTTCTCTAACTCCTTTCCCTCAGCAGCACAGGGGGAAGGGGAATGGGGGTTGCAGTCAGTTCATCACACATTTTCTCTGCCACTCCTTACTACTTTACTCTCTTCCCCTGCCCATGGGGGTCCCTCCCATGGGAGACAGTTCTCCATTAACTTCTCTGACATGAGTCTTTTCCATGGGCTGCAGATCTTTACAAACTGCTCCAGCATGGATTCTTTCCACATGTCTTTTCCACAGAGTGCAGTCCTTCAGGAATGGGCTGCTTCAGTGTGGGTTCCCCACAGGGTCACAAGTCCCACCAAAAACCCTGCTCCAGCATTGGTTTCTCTCTCCACAGGGTCACAGGTCCTGTCAGAAGCCTCCTCCAGTGTGGGCTTCCCATAGGGTCACAGCCTCCTTTGATCACATCCACTTGCTCTGGTGTCCTCAATGACCTGCAGGTGGGGATCTGCTCCAGCATGGATGTCCACGGGCTGCAGGGCATAGCCTCCTTACCATGGTCTTCACCCCAGGCTGCAGGAGACTCTTTGCTCTGGCACCTGTAGCACCTCCACCCCCTTCTTCCTCACTGACCTTGGTGTCTGCAGAGCTGTTTCTCTCACATATTCTCAGTCCTCTCTTCCAACTTGCTGATGCATGGCAGTTTTTTCCCCTTCTTAAATACACTCTCACAGAGGCGCTACCACCATCACGGATTGTCTCAGCCTTGGCCAGCAGTGGGTCTGTCTTAGTGCTGGCTGGCAGCAGCTTTATCAGAAAAAGGGGAAGCTTCTAGCAGCCTCTCACAGAAGCCACCCCTGCAGCCCCTCCTCCCCTAGATCCTTGCTACACAAACACAACACAACTTACTGTGCTAGTTACCTACTCAGCTGTCCTCCTCTCTATATAAGCTCCTATGTACTGTACTCTCCACTGGGAAGGTTTCAACCTGTATTTGTCTCCATCTTGCTTGCAATATGGATGGTCTGGGGCCAAAGCTACACCAAAAGAAGACAGTCTGCAACAAACTATAGCTGAAGGCTCTGAAGACGTTATCATATGACCCCATTTGCCTTTTTGACAAAAACACTTTTATTAGATGTGATTTGGTTCTACATGAATTTACACAACTTGCACTGGCCTATACTGGCATGATACAGAAAGACATGATGACCCTTGCATACCAGATATCTGTTCTGGTCAACCTCTGTCAGCAATTTGTAAAAGAAGCTATTAAAATTGTTCCTGGAGCAAGGTGATACACATGAACATATGTTTTTTTTTCTCTCATAACCAAACCAGCTGGGTTTTTTTCTCTTTTTTTTTTCATGCTTATTAATGGAACTGTAGAAAAACAGGAGTACTTCTGTTTAGGAAATTTTGGTGTATCATGAATTATAGTTCCTTTTGTAAGAAAGTGGTAACCAGACAGTATGGTTTGTACACCTCCATGTGACTTGTTACTGCTTAGTTTTGATAACTATTTAAAATAAATTTTACATTAAGTAAATAAGTATATTTGAACAGCTTTTGCTTACTGTTGATATTAGCAACTGTCAGTATTACTGCACTTACTTATATTCCATTGGCCTTTTACAATTTCAGCCCACTTACACACTAAAACTCCATTAGTGTGTCTGATCAGATTGCATGTCTGGGGCTATAGGATGATTGTCAATTACAGATTATTTGAAGGGGATGTACATTTGTAATTTATTTCCTTGATGGACCTTCTATAAAGCTCATAACTGCCATAGAATAAGGTTGTGGGGATATTATTTAAGTTAAACATTCCATTCTTAGTTTCAAATTCTCTGGAATCTGGCTTCTGTTTACATCATACTTACAGGAAAAGCGTAACAATGACCCTAACAACAAGAATACACATTTAATACCTGTCCTTATAGATTATGTAGTGTTTCTCAATATAACAAATGACAACTGTGTCAAATCAGAAAAGAATTGAGCATAGTATATATGTATTATGTACGTTCATGAAAAAAAGAATGTAGGAAGGATGCTTCACACTATACTGTGTGGTTCCCAGAACTCAGTTATAAGAAACAGGAAGGAGTCCTTTATAATCAGATAGTAGGAAAACTTAAGAAATATGAAAACAGTTATAACATTTTGTCTGTGTTCTTCCTGTCTTCTGGGATGGTGGCAGAAAATCAGAGTAAACAACAGCTGTCTTAGCACTGTAAGACAAATATCTAAAGTTAGAAGAGGGAAGCTCAGAGAGCAAGAACCAGCATAGCTAGCTTCAAATTTCTGCTTCCTTTTCCTCTCTTCTAATTTTGTTCAACAAATAAGCATATTCTACTATTCCTGAATAATATTACATGTAACCTGTTTCATCCCTGTATGTATGGCAGGGCCTGTGAAAAAAATACCATTTCCTTGCGAATTGCTCCACTGTATCCAAAGGGCAATGCTGGGCCTCTACAGAACCTGCAGCAACTGATTAGAAAACTAGACTTCAGGAAAAAGTAGATTCTTTTGGTGTCCACTAGCAGGCAAGCAGAACCCTCGACATGCAGAAAAGTTGTAAGGATCACACTGGAACAGAGGAAATATGGCATATTCATATTTTAGAAGGGAGTTCCTTTTAACAAAATGCTATTATATATCATAAGTAATGATAATATGAAGGTACATTAAAAGGTATTTGTCATCTGTTTCAAAGGGTCTGCAAGCTAATGCAAGTGATGCGTGACAGATGTAGTTATTTAAGAACAACAAATCAAATACCTTTAATTCATTTAAGAAACATCTTTGTACTGTGCTCCAAATTTAAGATTTATCATCTAGATTACCCAGATGCACCAGTTTTGTCACAATAATATGGAGCTGGCCACACACATTCAGTAAATGGGAGTATTACTATGCCAGTATTAATCATTAGTATGTGCAGTTTCAATTATCAAGTTACATGTAGTTGTACATACCTTTCAACTTGGGGGAAAAAAAAAAAAAAAAGCTAACTAAAATCTCTGACTGCCTTTTATAAAACTTACGATACCCTGGAGACTCTTCCTCCATAGATGAAGAAAGAACATACAGAATATTTGTAGTTGTGACTGATGCCCAGCATATAACACATCACAAAAAAGAATTATTTTTTTTCATTAAACATGAAGATGGTAAACACTTTGCCAAAATAAGCAGGAGTAGAAGTGTAAGAAGAGTGTGTACTATGCATTATCACATTACACTGAATTGTACCCTACTTGAGTTAGGGTATAGGGACTTTCACAATGTGTACAGTGTCACTATAAGTAAAGCAATAGGGACCAGATTTATCTCAGAGAAAGGTAGGCAACTTAGTTTGTGTCATAATTAAGTTAGTGTCCTAGTTCCTTCAGAAAGTAACTGGGTCTGTGGTAAAATCATAGGGGCTTTATACTAGACTCTAAGCACAACTGGTCGAGTGGGATTACTGTAGCTAGAGTAAGGCAATACTGTTTGTAATTTACTCTCACTTATTCAGTATTTAAAAGGTAGTCCTCTGAAGCACCTCATATATAATTAGTATCAAGCCCTTAATTCACCCTTCTTTATGCATTTAGGATATTACCAATGATTACAGTCTTCTTTCATTGCAATAAAAGGCAAAAAATCCCCAAATAAATGCCATTTTATATATGAGTTTCTTTCAAAAACCTGATCTCTAAGTTAACGCTTACCTAGAGATTCGAGTGCCACTTTACTGCATCAACAGCACCATTTCTTGTCATTTTTTTTCTCTTTGAGTTTTCCAAGAACATTCTAGTAGTGAGCAATTATGATGTTAGTGAACCTATATAACTGAATGGGATAAAAAAAGACAGGAGAATTGTTAAAGCTGTGAGCCTAGAAAGCTGATCACTACTTCTTTGAAACACTAAACCAAGTATGAATTCCTATTTAGATGCTTTGTTATAAAAATACTTCCTGAACCGAACAGGACACTGAACTCAGATTTGCTCTGCTAAAGAATTTAATGGTAACCCACCAAAATAAATGGGGAAATTACTATTCATTTCAAGACTATTTTTGGACCAGATCCAAGAAACATAATTTCCCCCCTCTTATAAATGAGAAGTAGTTCTTCATGCAGCAGTCAGTTCCTGAGCTTCAGTAAAAAGCTCTGAATGAGTACAATATTATCCTACATATATTGCTGGATTATGTTCAATTCATTGTCCACCAGGACCCCCAGGTCCATCTACTATATATCTGACCATTTTTCAAACTATAATAAACTTGTTTCACATTTCTGGAAGGCACTGATTTTTCAGAAAATTATCTGCATTAAGTATCTGAAAATATCTTAATTTTTCTTCCAGATGAAGATTAATAAATTTCACCAAGGGGCAGCCTGTGAGCTAGAAAGCTCATCAATTTAATATATTTGAATGAGCAATGATATCACCAAGGCTGTAACTGGTCTGTCTTCCATTAGATATATCTGAACCTGTTGTTTTGAATAGTCAATAGGGAGAAATGGGAAGTTGGGGACAGCAGTCTCATCTATTGAAAATAACTATGAGGTCGATGTCTAGTTAGTAGGATGAATCACACTCTAAGGATCTGTCATGGGTGAGGACAGAGTAAGTGTCAACCCACGGTGGACATAGATCCTGGGATTTATTTAAGAACCAAGCAGATTAGAGCTTTTACTCCACTTTCACTCACTCACACACTCCCTCCCTCCCTCCCCCTCCCGCCCCGCCCCCCCCCCCCCCCCCCATTATGTTCAATAGGACTTGACATCCCTTCCCTGCAGGGAAGTCACTGCTGATCCCGGAAGGTTGGGCAGAAAGTCATGTTAATTCTTGCCATGCTGCTGCTCACAGTAACCAGCCTTGTGTATTATTGCCCAGAGTCCCTGGCCATTCCCCAGCAGTTGTCTCCATAAAGCTCTTTGATTTCTGGGATCTTCCCCACCCACCCCCTTCCCAGATCTTGCCCTCAGTCAAGCTCTTCTTCTTTCAGAGACCACCTCTCCCTAAATCTAAATAGTCAGCTTGCAGAAGCACAATACGTGATCAGCCTCCTTAGGGTACCTAACCATCAAGTGGTGATTTATAAAATTTATTTCCTGCTTTCAAACATGAATGGGTCATATGGTCGTTCTATCTCCTGTCACTAACTGGAGGATTCAGGATGTGCCACTTTTGTTCAGTCCAAGTTTTATGAAAATTTTCAGACGCACATACACCAAATTATCTGCCATCTTAAGCATTCACATTTTAAGCTGTTATTTCACCTGTGACAGGACCATACAAGAAATGTTAGGGCCTTCACCATTTCAGATCATAATACAGTATGAACAATTGTGAAAGAAATGTCATTATTCAGAGGTGATTCCTCTGTCTTCATAATTTTTTTTTAATATATTTTTTTGCTCTGCCTCTGCAATGTTGCCTTTGGCAGAGTAAATATTTTCTAAAAACTGGGTTTCACAGTGCAAGTACTTTTTGAGTGTTTATACTGTTTACCATCACTTTCTGACTATACCAGATGATGCAGCTATATACTTGTAATGAGATAATTTATCAAAGTGAGAGCCATTAACTCATTCCAATATTTAATCACCAAATAAAAATTGACTAAGCAAAGCAGCAGTTTAAAAAAAAAAAAAAAGGTTGAAAAGTAAGTTACTTAGTTTCAATAAAATGGTTACATCTGGAAGTCAAGACTGAGGGTATAACTTGTACTGAAGTGCTTAACTTTTCCATGAGAGTCCTGCAGGGCACTATTCTAATAATAATAATGAAGGATGCCAGACACTAAAAGCTATAACCAAACCTGTGTGTTCAGGTTCAGGGGGTTATATAGGAATGGGTTGTGAAAAACAAATGTCAGCTTAAGACCTATTTCAAAATTTAATGCCATTCTGACAAACTTAAAAGTTATTACAAAATATTGCATGACAACAGTTGAATTTTAGAAAATTCTATGTTACTAAAGCTAGACTGTTCCATATTCTAGCCAAAAAGCCGTATCATTTTGCTTCTTAAGAAATTTCTAGTACTTTTATTTTGTCACATTCTAACACCCTGAACTTTCTGGATGCCAAGACCTCTGAAAACACAAGTCACTATATGGTTGGTTGGTCTGAGGGTGAAAAAATCTGCTTGCAGAAAACACAGATACTTCAGGAAAGCAATATTGAAAACAAGGGTCAGAGAAGACTGTCAAATGGATGGTTAACTTGTTTGATGAGGCTCAGTGCAGGTCAAATAGATTTGTGTGTATTCAGTGACCATAATTTCTCTGAAGCAGACACACATCTCTGCTTTTTTTTATCTTCTTAAGGAGAGATGATGAAGAATTTGTGTTGTCCAGCTTAGAAAAAAATGCGCTTTTTGTATCTCATGATAATCACATACTGGAAATGAGTAGGATGATTTTAGCTGCAAGGTCACTCTAAACATCCAGACAACACTAGGCAAGTTCAGGCAAAACACTTTGCTTTTTTGTTCTCTACCTTGCACAACCACAGAATTCAATAGTCTTGCTTCATAGGTCAAATTTATAGACAAGTACACAATGAATATTTCTTCTTAAAACAGACACATCCTTTCACTTTGCAAAACAATCACAAACGAACGCTCAGTTTAACTGCTAGATAAACTCGTCGCTGTGTTTAAATCCTTCCTCCCTTCTTCCAAAGTTTTTCAAAACTTCCTGACTGGCCCTTCAAAAATGACAGATGTTTTGGCACAGCTGTTTCATGTATTCCTTTTATACTTATTCTATTGTATACTTATTCTTATATTATAGCATTGACAATGCAGAGGTCTGTTACCTTCAATAGGTGGAGGAAAGCACATATTGGGTACTAGCAATGTCTCTTCTTATAGAAAACCATGAAAGTTGTGCTGTTGCAGCATGTGTTTGCAATTCCAGTTGCAGTCTTCAACAGGTAGTTTACCAGGCATAAATTTCAGCTGAATTGAATTACCACTGTAAACCAAATTGATTTTTATTTTATAAAAATATGCCATAAACACTTCACACATTCAAGTGATGGGCATTTTTAATGGATTATTGTAATAAATATTGATTATTACTAACACAAACCAGATAAAATTAGTTTAGAAATGTTTAATGCATGGCACTTAGAATTGCTATTTCTTCTACCCTTATATTTTTATCTAGAATTGTATGACTTGTATCAGCTCTTGGATACACAGGCTGGTAGCATGAATGTGTACATCCCCTCTGCAAAATCCTCTTTTCTCCTCAAAGGCCTTTATTAGCCTACTGGGAAATTAAAGTCCACACTGAGAGCTGATAATGAGAAATACTTAGAAACAGATCTTTGTGTTGGAGTGTTTGTTCATATCTTGTTCTTGCTATTGAGAGCTACATTTTACATTTCAATTTTCAAACTCGTTGTTGACAAAATATTTTAAAATCAATATTTTCTTGAGTGTTCCTCCCTCTTTTAAGTTCTTTGCTATTGGTTTTTAAGAACTAGAAGGTGAAATATATTGGATGACACAGTCAGCCTTGTCAAATAACTTCAGTTTTGAAGGGCATCTCTAACACTGCAGATTTGAATAGATTTCAACTCAAATAATATTTTACTATATAAGTGGATGGATCAGATCAAAGAAAATAAGGGACTTACATCTGAGACAAACCAAACCAATACAAATATTTAATTCAATTGGGTCATAATTTCATACAATTTATTTGTTAATGCTTCCTTGTTTTCAGGGTATATTTGTTTGGCCCTTGTGGGAAGGGCATTTGCTTTTATGCTTCTCTTCACTTTCTGGTGAATGGATAGTGCACGGAGAACAGAAACATCGGGGGGGGCGGGGGGTGGTGGGAAGCACACAAAGGCTTTATTAGCTAAATTGCTCTGCAATAACATATAGATTATAAAGAACAACAGCAGCAGAAAACATTATGAAGGGCTATACTGACAACAGTGGTCAAAAAGCAGAATCACAAACTTCATATCTCATACAAAAGCCGTGACAAGTTTCAAATTATATTCCTATGAAGAAAAAAAAAGTTTTCCCAGCTCCACCAGCAAACTGATGATCAGTTATTATTTATGTCGAAATTAAGGACATACTTTAAGTGTTCAGTTAGATATGATCTTGAAAGCTTAGCTTCTTCAAGTTCTTAAATGACACAAATTGTTTCATGTTGTGATTCTGAGAAAAGAACTGTAAATTGGGTGGATCATTTCACATGTAAATATGTTTTAACTTCCAAAAGTGAACTAGAGTAGTAAATCACAGATTGTTCACTTTCTGTATAAAATTAATTTCACACTAGACCTTCATACAATTATATGAACTCACAATTTCACGATTTTTTCATACTGCTGCTAAAGCCAGTGCTCTAAGACCAAGTCAGAAAAGCTCTATATGAAAAAAACAAGTTGTTTTACAAAAAAAAGCTCCTTAAAATTAATAAATCATCACTGATTACAAATAGATTTTTCATTATTTGGATTTCTATATTTTTTTTATTTGTAATTGTTTGATGGATAATAAATATGAACAACTGTAGCCTGCAGGTTGTTTCCCACAGCTACTCAAAATTTGCTGTACATGATTAGTCATCACCATCACATGATATTGTTTCTGCTCCTGATACAGTTGACTGTAAAGAGAACAGCAGAGAATAGCAAATAACAAATACATATGTCCATATGTGAATGCCTTTCTTCTCATAGGAGTAGCTACAGAAAAAATGGTATTCTCTCAAGCATTCTTACAAGCAAAGATTTGTTCCTGTAAATATTTACAGTTTGCAAATAAAAGCAGTTTGAAAACAGTTAAGCAAACACCCATCTGGAATTTAAACAAATATTTGTAAACAATGTTTTACTACATTTCTCTGTATCTGTTTACATACATATTTTACCCTCTTATACTTTTTAAAATTCAGAGGGGAAAAAAAGTATGAACCATGGAGCTTTTAAGCCAAATTTTGTATTGTATTTTCTTGTATTTGCCTTGTCCAGTATATGAAATAGAGCTAATATTTTCTACAGGGGACCTTGATTGTTTTTCATTCATTAATCTGATGTTTTTAAAACCTGTAGCAAGTACATCATATCTCTCTGTGAATCTTATCATTATATTCCCTGATTCAGGAACAGGATTCCCTGCCCATCTTATGGACAACATGGTTATTTATGGAAAGTAATCAGCTACCCAATTTTTGTTGAAAATCACAAAAGGACCGTCATATAAGCTATAAGAAAGCAATTTTCTGAATTCATTGACCTTTCAATTGATATCATAACACAGAACAATCACTAGGCATTCAAATTAACAGCGTAACTCAACATCGACGGGTAACAGTGAAATCTCACGGCTTTGTTGTCTGAACAAGACCACAGCACTGCAGCTAAAAGGGTAAATGTGCTTCATGTTTAGGGATGACCTTTAAGTCCCACAGCTGCCTATTTTATGTCTTGTTAATCAGCCCTGTTGTTAGGTTCATCTGCTTATTTTATCCTTCTCTTTTGTGGAAGAAGTTTAGTTTTCAGTCAGGGCCAACACTTTGCCATAGGTGCAGCACAGGTCTGTGTACTTCATTTTGTTTTAATCAAGGCTCACAGCCATCTGCCTGAGAAAAATGTTCAAGCACTGAAAAATTATAAAAAAAAATCTTAAAACTTTGGCTTTTAAATGAACTGTAAAATACAAGGAGAGTTTTCATTCTGTGACACATATATTTGATTCACAGCAAGATTCATCTGACAGAAATTTAACTTCCTTAAGGTTAAACATCTAACCTAACTGTTTATAGTCTGAATAGTCAATGGAGAAGAACTGGTACTCCCAACTTATTCCAGATGTTGTAGTACCTAACCAAAGATGAGGCAAAAGAATGTCCACATCAAGGTGTCTCTCCTTTTCTGTATCAGGACTGAAAGTAGCAGCCTTTCCCTCTGAAGCCAGGGAAAAGAACTCGAGGACAAGTAGGGAGAAGAACTCCAGGACAAGCCTTTAAAGAAGTCACTTTTGAGTGAAAAGTTCAAGCTTTGCAAAATTTTGGTTTTTACAATGCCTCTTCTATTTGCACTTACAGACTGTCTGTGAAGATGAAAGTGCAGCTGCGTGATTTCCTTTGTCTGGACCCACAAAATCAGAGGTTTTCAGTTTGTGAGCCTTTGTAATTATATATACATGTGTACAGAATCTGGATCCATCTGGAAGGATCATGGTTCAGCATTAATCGTGTCCCATGAAAACAGATTTTTTAATGAAAAACAAATTAAAACAAAACAAAACAAAGCAACTGATTGAATCAACCAGTATTTAAGTCCATGAGGACAGATTCCATACCCATTGACTGGAAAAAACTTTGGAAGAAGCCTAAGGAGTTTTATTTTATGAAAAACTAGAAAATTTGACACATTGGTGTTTGAAATGGGTTTGGGATTACTTTCCAACCCTTAGCAGTCAAGTGCCCACACCACTGAAAACCCTTGGCACCAACAAGAGATGTTAAGGACTGAATGCAAAAGGCAGCTGGATAAATGTTGCTATCCTATAAATCACCTCATTTGGGCATGTATTTTTGCTCCAGTTGAATTCCAACTGTTAATCCTGGGTTTTACAGAATAAATTCTGGCAATCTAAATAAAACCTATTTACTCCATATTACCTACTGATTAGCTGACAACCCGAACAAATTTGTGATGGAAATTTATAACAATAAAATTTATTAAAAATAAGTATGCAATTTTGTGAAGTCACATCCCACATGAGCTGACAATACATGACACTTGGTAGCCTAAAGAGCAATACCAGAATGTTCCTCTTTGTAAAGGAACACAACTTAAGTGATAAAATTTGAGTTAGTTTTCCTTTTAATTGGGGGAGAACTACAATTCTGTGCACACAAATTACTGTTCTTTTAATCTACTTTTTTTGCTCTCTGACATATAAACTTTTCTAAAATAACCAGTAATTTTCAGGGTTTATAACATTCATTATCCCCTCTGCTTATCTTATATAGCAGGCTTGTGCTTTTTAAAAGGACATTTTCCTTCTTGTATTGCTGTTTACTTCTCACACAGTACTTTTACAGAGAAAATGTCATGTTGTAGAGTCTCTAGGTAACCTCCACGCAATGTGGTTTTTTACCACAACTTCATTTTACAAAAGGGCTTTTTAACAGCAAACCCAGTTCAAAGCACTGCAGAGTTCGGAAACAAAACAGAAGTTCCACAGTAAAGAAAATCAATGATCTTTCAAATAAATCAAGATCAAATCAAGCCAGCTTTAACAGAGGATTTTAAAGCCAATGACTTGACTTACCTGATAGCCAAACACAGGTACAGCAGACCAGAGGAATATAAAGCCAGTAGTAAATGGGTGTTATAAACAAATAAAAAGACACCGAGTTAACTCCTGCCACTTTTGTTCACCATTGGCAGCCACATTTTCCACAGGATGTCTTTCCGATATCAGTGGAACTAGATGGCAGGGATCAGCTTTTCTTATCAATCAGATACATCACTTTGAGTAACTGTGAAGTACTGGAAGTGAATAAACATATTCAGCATCTCAAATATTAGAATGGCTAAACAAAAAATCAGTAAGCTGATTCAAATATGCAAGCTTTAACTACTTCCCTTTGCAGAAAACACATGCTAGATAATTCTTTAGAATAGTATGTCTCATTAAAAACGATATTTATTCATCAGTCCTAGTGGGGGGAAAGGTTTATAGCACATAGTCAGCAGTAGGAGGAAAAATATTTGACCTGAACTTGTATATTTGTTCTTCTACTGTAAGTGATTTTGGCATTTATAAACTGATTCTTGTTCTGGGCTCTCTAAATCTCAGCTAAAATGCCAAGCTAGTCATCAGCCATCCATTTCCCTTTCATCCAAGTGCTCTGCATAGTGTAGAACTTGACACACTAGACAAAGTGGTGACATTCTGCATACATGCACAGTCTCAGTTTATTGTTTTAGTTGCCAGCTAAGCATGGCCAGCTTTGCACAAAATAGCACATACGATTTATCAATGCAGTCACAAAATATAAAGTGTTCATCTTAGCTGAAAGACATGAAGTTTCTTTTTAAGCTACCTCCAACATTGTTAGCAGATAGCTAGCTCATAGCAACAAAATATTAAGTTTCAACTCTCTGATAGTTCACAGTTTATGATCTCTCTTGGGTAGTCTTATGTTTTAAATGATCATGATCACAGCTAACCTTACAAGAGGGAAAAGAAGACATAAGCCCACATTTCACTAATAAAATACTACTCAAATGTTCCCAGTGAATTCACCAGCCTCCCTAAAAGCTGTCAAACGTTGAATAGCATCTGGATATCCTTAGCCATACAAAAATTTAACACAGAACATGGGATTCATCTAACTTAGCTTTATTAACATACAAGTTAGGCATATAACTGAGCTAGATGTCCACTATACACTTGGTACTCTTCCACGGCAAGGGAGAAAGAGGGTTTAGATTGAGATACCTGATTTCTGCGTATCAGAATGCAGTTAAGAAGAATCCTATCCCTCACTGTGTAATACGTTCATTGCCCACCTTAAAAGGATAAAAATTTTCATCTGCTACTAGTATCAACAGACTTAGGAGGCATTTATCTCCATCTCAGCAGAAGGTCACACCTCCAGTCACATCTCAAAGTGCTGCTTTAGATTCTTCCCTCAGTGTCTTACGGGTCTAGCACATGCACAGGGAATTTGTGGCAGGAACCTTGGGGTTTTTGTTGTTTTTTTTTTCCAACCAGACATTGATTTCTATAAAATAAATTATAAAGTTCACTTTCATCTTATCTGTATTAATTCATCTGTAAGATTACTCTCTAATTTTATCTGCTTAGTGCATTAAAACAACAGGAGAACATAGATATCTTTACTGAATATCAGGCAGGATGGATCTCACCTTCTCGGTTTTTGCTGTTCTTATTTAGTATTTTGAGTCCTCACAAATCACTGTATGCTTTCATTGACTCTTACAGTGTCTTTATAATGATTTGCTATGTGATTAGTGGTAACTTTGGGAGAACAAAAATCCTAAACTTCTTGCAGAAAATACTGCTATATGAATTTTTTTTTCCCAAAGCTTCTGCTCACTGGTGGCTTTTTTTCAGTTCAATTTTCCAGTGCAGATCATCTTCACAACAGCTGCACTAATAGCCAATACTCCATGCCAGGTCTTATTTTCTGATCCATAGAACAAATTAAATCACTTCTACTCACTAGTTTGCCAATTAGTTTTTTCCACTGGATGACTTTTCTTCATCAATTAAAATTATTGGTGATCATCTAAAGTAATTTCCATAGTTCATTGCCACTATTTCTGTGGCACTATTAAAGCTGGCACATTATGCCTTTGCCAGCTGCCTTTGATCTGTTTATTGGTCTAAACAGACCAATGCTGATATTTAAGTTACAATGCTGGATCTCAGTAATGCGCTCAGTAACAATTTGGGATCCACTCAAAATTTACCTTCTTGTTCCCTTTATTTCTTCTGCTTGCTGGACCCTTGCTTTTCCCACACCTTGGATCCTATCTAGCTTCTGGCACATTAACTAGATTGATCTCTTATCCCTTCTTGATTTTCACTGGCATGTTTACTGTATAATACAGAGACAAATCTAAAACTTCTTTCATATAAATCTTATCTAGCAATTTCATGACTTGCAAACAGCATTACAAGCAAATATAAACAATCCAAAAATCATTATTTCCCCCCATGTTTCTTTTTAATGAAGCCAGTCATCAAGAAAAAAGATTGAGGCATAATTGGAATGTTAGTTGAGTAAAACTGAAATATGCAACCAGCCATTGAGTAGTCTCTATTAAAAAAACACAGAACATGACTACATAGATAGTGTTGTTCCAGCCCCATGTCCATGCAAGATAAGTATGATGTGATGGTGGTTTTTTGGCTTTTTTTTCCTAAGGCAATTTTGATGTTCTTCCTATTGTATATTCCTTTTTTTTCTAAATCCTTTTTAGAGATTGTTGTATTTTCTTGGTGCTTCAGGGATTTCAGTGCCTGAATTGTGAGGAAAGATGGGAGAAGTAAAGTATCATTAAGCTACTTAGCACTGAAAAAGCAATCAAGCAATATTGTTCATTACCCACTGCTTCTGAAATTCATGATAAAACTATTCAAGAGTAAAAATTAAATGAGAGGTAAAAACTAACTTGGTCCAAACTGTTCTAAATGAATACATAGTGACCACATCAACACCACAGGGGAGGTGTGCTCTGCAGTCTTGGATCTGTAAGTGTATGATCTGGAAGCATCCCAGAATGACACCTGGGTACGCATTGTGTCTGTATACAACAGTTTCCTTTGGAAGGAAACTTGGGCACACAGGGAAAGGACTACAATGTGTTCCAGTCTGGATGATTGGAAAAGCAAGTACATGACAGAGCACATTTGCTCAGCAATACAGACAGCAATTCTGACTCAAAAGCAAACAACTTTATCCAAACCCTTTACAACAGTTACAGGGATCTTTCTCCTACCTTGTCTGGGCTTACAATCTTCTTTCCAAAAAAAAAAAAAAAAAACCAAACCAAAAGATAGGTGGCTCTACCATTGACCAAGATATTTTTTTCTAATATACTACTAGTTTCTAGTCATGAATAGAAATATTGGGGGTGGGGACAGAGGTGGTGGTCTTTGGCTTCAGTGCAGTTCACAGCTGCTTTATTCTAGTGTTGAAACCACTAATACTGTTTGCAAAGTGTGTAAGAGTTGAAACTGCTAATAATGCTTGCAAAGTGTATGAGTGAGCTAGAAATAACTTCTTTGACATTAACCCACAAATATTACTAGTGTCAACTTTTATTTTTATTAGGAAGGCATTACTTTTAGTGTAGACTAGAACATGCGATACTAGCACTGATCAACAATCTGATTCAATTTAAAATATACGTAAAAATGGTAACTTATGAAAAAACTTGTAATAAAAATAATTAATGTAGTTGGATAGCTTCTCTTGAAAATGGTAAAGTTTCTCTTTTCACCTTTCTCCCTTTTTCACATTTTATGCCATTCAGTGGCATAGGAAAAATACAGTAAAAATTAAGGCACTTTCCCCCTTTTCCAATGACTGCTACTACATTTTTCTTTTCCTTCACCATTATTCCAAATATTGGAAAGGTATATCAGCAAAAGCAAAACAAACAAAACAACATCAGCAATGAAAAACACTTTTTTACTATACATATTAATAATGGCAGAATCAAAAATCTGGAATATTAAAAAAGTAAAAGATCAATGTATTTTAAACCTCTAGCTAGAATCCCATTTTTTATTAATTTGAGTGAAAAAATAATTAATTTTTAAAGTGATGTAGTCCCAAACTTCTATTACAGCCAAGAAATGGAGATACTGAACTTTCTACATCTTTATAGGTCTAATTACAGTGGTTCATTGTCACAGTCTAAGATCTGGAAATTGATTTAGGCAGCAGTTTCAATGAAAGGTGCTCTAACACAATTACAAAGTTCTTGTCCAGTAAGAGTTTTCTTTGTCAGTGTCAAAGCAGGCTGGCTATATATGATCACATTTTTTCTGATATTTTAATCAAAATTCTATTAATTTCTGGTTCAGCAAGACAGAGTTCATCCTGAAACATATTTTATTTAGTAATAATAATGCATAGAACAATACATCTACTATAGTAAAGCAATGTAATTATGTAGGGCAGCTGAAACATTTGAAAAGAAACCACATACTGAGTTTTTATGAACCCAATCATAAATTTAAGGTTAGATTGTAGTGGCTAAGTCATATGTGATGGGTTGCCCTTGGCTGAATGCCAGGTGCCCACCAAGCCACTCCATCACTCCCCTCCTCAACTGGAGAGGGGAGAAAAATATGAAAAAAGACTTGTGGGTCAAGATAAGGACAGGGAGAACACTCAACAATTGCCATCACAGGAAAAACAGTCTTGACTCAGGGAAATTAATATAATTTATTGTTAATCAAAAGTCAGAGTAGGGTCATGAGAAATAAAACCAAGTTTTAAAACACCTTCCCCTCACCCCTCCCTTCTTCCTGCGCTCAACTTCAGTTTTGATTTTTCTACCTCCTCTCTCCACACCGTCACAATGGGACAGGGAATGAGGGTTGCAGTCAGTTCATCACATTGTCTGTGCTACTCCTTCCTCCTCTCTCTCTTCTCTGCTCCACTGTGAGGTCCCTCCCATGGGAGACAGTCCTCCCTGAACTTCTCCAACGAGTCCTTCCCATGAACTATGGTTCTTCATGAACTATCCTGCATAGCTCCTTTCCACTGGGTGCAGTTCTTCAGGAATGGACTGCCCCAGCATGGGACACCCACAGGGTCACAAGTCCCACCAAAAACCCTGCTCCAGCCTGGGGTCCTCTCTCCATGAGGCCACAGGTCCTGCCAGGAGCCTGCTCCAGTGTGGGCTCCCCACAGAGTCACAGCCTTCTTCAGGTGCATCCACTTGCTCTGGCATGGGGTCTGAAGGGTGACAGCCTGCCTCACCACAGTCTTCAGCATGGACTGCAGGGGAATATCTGCTCTAGTGTCTGGAACACTTCCTTCTGCTCTGTCTTTGCTGACCTTGGTGTCTGCAGAGTTGTTTCTCTCACACATTATCATTCCTCTCCTCCGGCTGCTGTTGCACAGCAGTTTTCCCCCCTTCTTATATACGTTATTACAAAGGCACTGCCACCATTGCTGATTGAGTTTTGGCCAGTGGTTCTATAGGACATAGTGGAAGCTTCTAGCAGCTTCTCACAGAAGCTACCCCTGCAGCCCCCCCCACCAGGACCTTGAATGCAAACCCAACACACCACATGACTTTAGAGCAGAATAATTTTATTCCATTTTTCTAAATAGGCAAACAAATGCCCTTGTTTTTCATTGCTGATGAACACCAATAATGTAACATGATGTAACTGGAAGCCTTTAGTGTGAGCTCTCAGACTGTTGCACTGGCATTGGACCCCCATTCAAAAAACTATATCAACACTAAGTCACTCAAGAATATAAGGGCTAAAAAGTTAAATGCTTGGTCAGTAATGAGATACCAAACATTGAATTATATACTTATTTTCCATTTATAGTGAATGAGATCTAGAACTCACAGCAGCTACTCTGGAAATACCCAATAGATCCCTAGCAAACAATGGTAAGTGCACAAGAAAGGATTTGTCTGATCTGTCACACATCAACTTTCACAGCTCACCAAAAGATGCATTTTTTATTCCTCTCAGACAGGGATTTCAAATTTAAAATTCCTTCAGGAGCTCCGGCACTTAAGTGATGTTTTTAGACATGGGCCAATGGATCACTGTTTCTCTTAAATGTTCAGGATATACTCTTACACTGTACTTTTATGTCGTATGCTTTGTCATATCCATATCATACATTTAGCATTAGTTCAGTAAACTGTTTTGTGACCTTATATTCATTTTATGCTGAATTATTATTAGTTTTTCATAGACTCATAGAATGATAGAATGATTTGCTTTGGAAGGGAACTTCAAAGATCATCTAGTCCAACCCCCCTGCAATAAGCAGGGACATGTTCAACTAGATAACTTTGCTCAAAGTCCCATCCAGCCTAACCTTGAATGTTTCCATGTTTTTAATATCATAGATTCTATTTCTCCCTTTGTTCCCTCATCTTTAGGTTAAATGTAGTGCAAACTATGTGAAAGAAAGGAATAAGGTCTCCATTATTGCACACTTCAATTTTTCATCATATAAAGAGGATTAATCTTTCCCAGGATGACAAAAAATAACCCAAGATCTTCTGCAATTGTAGAGAAGTATAAATGAAAACGGGAATATTTTCACACCATGACAAAACTATTGCATGTATCTGATGTATTTTAAGAATATTGATAATTTATTGGTATTCTTGTCACGTTGCACATTCTCAAAATGTAAGCAGCAGCAGCTGCCTGTTTCACTTTCCTGTAAAAATACTAGATTTTGCTAGTTCATAATGTAGATCATTCAGTTTCCAAACATTTTTTAAATGGAAACTGGCTTAGAGATGGTGTATTAGAATATATTGTGAAGCTACTCTGGGAATGGAGATTCTGGTCCTAATACCACAGATCAATTCAAAACCTGAATATACTTTTTAATGGCTCCCAAACTCAAGACGAAAATTGACCTGTATCAATTGACAAGCTTTATAAATTCAAAATTCTGCTGTAATAGGAAGTTTTTTAATATGGTTGTGGTAATTTCTTTCAGCAACCTCATAATAAAATACTTAATGACCACCAGCACAAATACTGTTGCTACAATTTAGGATGCTCGGTTATCTTCTTCCTTATATACATATATACATCAATACATATTGATGAAGTAGACTGCTGGTCTGGATGCCAGTAGCTTCAGTGTGAGAAAGGAACTAATTTTTTTCATAGATGAATCTGTCCTTTTAGTAAGAGAGAGAGCAAGAAAAAGATAATAAGCCAAAGCAGTCACTAGGGTGCTTAGGTCAGTGCAAAATTAACCCCTGTAATTACAGAAAATAAATTTACTTAAAAATATCAAAGGATATGTTTTGGTAGTAGTCAACACAAATAAACAGACACAAATGGTTTATTTGTTGTGTGTGATTGACCAAGGAGATCTGCTATCTAAAATGCAAGGTCCAGGGCCGCCTTCTGAGAAAGAGAGAAAACAACAACAAAATTCTATATTGTCTCTTCACAGTGTATTCTGATTTGTAATTAGTTTTCAATCTGATTAGGTCATTTCTTGACTGTAAGAATATCTATGGCTCTATTTCAGCCCATGAATTCTTGAGTTGCAAGGCTAGCTATTTCTGACAGCTGTATTTTGAAAAGATGTGAGTGATTCTCATGTTTTGATTAATTTAAGCATGCTCGTGTAGTAGATTGGGCATGGCTAGCAGCCAAGCACCCACCCAGCCACTCACTCTCTTTCTCTCTGTCCCCTACCATGCCCAGAAGGACTGGGGAGAAAATGTGAAAAGCAAGAGCAAAAGAACTCATGGGTCAAAATAAAGACAAGGAATCCATTATCCAGTTACTTTCACAGACAAAATGGATTTGACTTGGGGAATTAAACTTCATTTAAAACATTAAATTATTAATTAAAGTATTGGGAAACAAAGACAAACATTTAAACAGAGGGAAAACACCCTTCCTGCCTTTTCTAGACTTAATTTCACTCCAAAGACCCTCATCTCCCCTTCCCAGCCTCTACTCTCCTTGTTATGACCACAGATTACAATCTGTGCCTTAGGTGAGGCAACAGGCATCACAGGAGGTTGGGGTTAGGGCACAGCAAAGTCCTTCTTCTGATCCTCGTTCCTTACTCTTTGATTCCCTTGCTCTTTCCTTCTTATTCATTTTGTCTGCTCCAGCATGAGTTACCCAAGTGCTGCCATCACTTTGGGGCTGAACCTGCTCCACCATAGAGCACCACTTACTGCTCTGGCCTCTTGTTCCTCTCTCGGCATTTTCTGTTTTCACAAAAGCACCATAACCTCCTCCTGTCAGTTCAGAGATGCCTCCAACTTGGCTGATGGGCTCAGCTATCTCCTGCAGCGGGCCTATTGGATGCCAACTGGAACTAGCTGTGTCCAGTACAGGGCAGCACATGGCCTCTTCTCTCAGAAGCCACCCCGCAGCCACCATAGATACCAAACTCTTGCCCCAGGTACAAAGTACTGTTTTATGGCAATCGTGTTATATGATATTCTTCACAATGAGATATAATGGCTTTCACTTTAGGCCATTAAAACTTTATGCTTTGATGATGATGATGAGCATGATGTAAAGGGGCACAGACAGAGAGGGTGAAAAAAGGTAGGAGGGAAGTGAATATCAGCTTTGAGGAGGAAACAAGAGCTGTAATTAACATTTCCATTTCTTCTATGTGGGAAGTAAGTCTGCTGATTACTTCAGTAACCTAATGCTGAACCTTTCAAGTTTAGATCTGATGTTTTCCTTTAAATCCAAATGCACTTTTAATCAGTAAAAGTCAGAGATCCATGTGATAAGTAACTATTCTATAGCACTTTGCATCCAACTGTCCTAGAGAGTTTAATGAATGCCAGGATGAGGAATACTTTTTTCACAAACAAGAACACACAGGCACAAGAAAAAAGAAAAAAAAAAAAGAAACAAGCAACAGTAATTGCTGGGATCAACGTAGATGTCCAAGTCCCATCCTAGAAAACAAATCTTACATGTGTCTCCAAACCAGTTTAGTCACATACTGTCTCTTAACAGTGAATAAAAAGAAAGGAATAGTTTTTCTGAAGCAATTATTCTGAACAATGTTGAAGCCTGCCTTATACTGAGGTGAATTGGGCCCTAAACTCCACTGACTATATCAGCTAGATTTTATTGACTATGAAGTAAGACCTGCATGAAAGGCTCGGATAGACACGTCTAAACTCTATACTTGGTGAAACAATTCCCACTTAAAGACTTTGAAATCATTATGCAATACATCAAACACTTTTTAGCTTCATTCCTATTCTCTAAAAAAACTAAATGGAAGTCATTGTAAGAAGTTCCTTGTTGTCTTGAAAGCTTCATATTGCTGTATCTCCTGGGCATTCTTGCTGGATTTTTAGTGGTTTGGTTGTTCGGATTTTTTTCATTTTTACCAAGAAATTAATAGCCTAAGAAAACCTACAGCAAAGAAGAAAGGATAGTATAGCAAGGCAATTTTTGATTTTTCAGTAATGAGTTTATATATTTTTCATTGAAACCACTTACAAAAAATATTTTAACTTGCCATATATTTGCTAGATAGTTATAACAACAAATTAATTCGATTATTACTGCTGCTTACTCCTCTCCCTATATGCTTCGTTCCCCTCGTGGGTTTCAATATATGCAAATATCAGCCTAATTTCTCTATGCACGATGAAACTAATACCCTGTGATGGAATGTTAATTTAATTGAACTTACTTCGAAGTGGCTGTTGAGCTGTCATTCCAACCAAAGTTTCAATAAATCTTGTCTAAATCCCACGTGGTTCTTTAAAAATAGTCTTTGCAAGTTCAGAAACCTCTTCATTAGTTTATTTTTATAGGTTTAGACATCAGAAGAGAACTCTTTGTATCAAACACTTGTTCAAACATAAATTGTCATGGCGGGGGGGGAAATCTTCAACTATTATGTTCTTTATTTCTGTGTTTCCAAGAATATGAGCATTACAAAGGGTCAGTGTGTATCTGGTGCTGAGGTAGGTGGCTAAAGACAGTCTGTTTTTCAGAACTAATTACTATACTTGTTATTTGTAACTAGGCCTCTACAAACCACTTATTAAAAAAAAAAAAAAAAACGAACACAAAATGGTCTCTCATATTGTATATTGACAGAAGCATGATTTCTTTACTGAAATTCCCATTTCTAACAGTGAGACACAAAAACTCTCTAGGAAGATTTTGCATAACCCTGCCCTATAATGGTTGAGATCTTCAATCCTGGTATTTTCTGGGACTGACTGGCTGGCTGTATCATCAAAGTATAACTGACTGACAGCACCAGCTATTCATCAGCCTTGGAAAGGTCAACAAGATGCATCTGGAATATTTTTTTGCAATTGAACTTCTGCTTGAAAGGTGAATTAAAATAATGGAACTGTAAATAAGGGGGTGCAACAGAATATAAATGAGAAAGAAACTCTGAAAGGCTTCTGAGAAGATTCTTTAATAGGACAGGAAAATTACTTCTATCCAAGGCATCTATACAAGGATTCACTTCCAAATTTTTCAGACTAAATCGAGCCTCTGAAACATGGTGTTTACCTTTCCAACTTTTTTGCCATAGCAGTCATGAAATGTCTTTCCTACACTACAGCTATAGTTACAAGATTTTTCATGTTGTGCTATTGCCTAAAATAGAGAAAACTGTAAGAATGAGAGTCTTCATTCCCAAACAATAAGAAATTGTCAGAATATACAGACTTTACAACTGAAAGGTTACCATGCTGAAGTTTCCCCCTTAAAAAGCAGCACTTTGCACAGCATCCAGAGAAGATGATATCTCAGAAAGATACTGGTAGCTTACAGACACTTCAAGGATAAATACCCATCTCTGTACTTGCAGTGATCCTCTAGCAACTAGATCAGCATGAAATGAAATTAATAAATTTGTGGAGTTTGGGGGCTTGTTCCCAAAGAAGTACAGTAGAGATGAATTGGAGACAGACTCCTGAGAAAGGCTAAGCAATAGAAAAGGGGAAATAAAAAACAACCCAGAAAAGTGCATTAGTATCACTGTCACATAAAGGGAAGTCTACCATTTTCTAGGCTTCAGATTTACAGTTATGCAAAAGTGCAACTTTCACGTTGACTGGCACAGAATCTTGAGTGTCAAGACAAGGTGAACAGGACTTCCAATACCTCCTACAAAAAACTGAATAGCAAGCTGTTTATCCTCAGTTCATTTGCGATATGAGTCAGCCCTGACAGGACTTGAATCTGTGATCAAAGGGGGCACATAAACCAAAGTTATTAATGGTATAACTGAAGCAAGTACAAGCAAATCAAAGTATTTCCCTAAGGAGTTTACTGAAAAAAATACAGAATATAAAGTAATGCTTTCCAGCTTTAAATATTCCAAAGTCCCACAAAGACTCTATTATGTGTGTAAAAGATTTATTTTGTGAACATTAGCACGGTGATGGTCTGACTGGTCAGATTTTCATTGATTATTATTATATCCTGCCACAAACGTTTGAGGGTAATTGAAAAACAAATGAATATTTGAGTTCTACAAACATAGTATATTATGCTACGTAAAATTATATTAATTGTTTTAATTATATTTATTTTACGGATATTGTAGTTATTACAGTTATTGTATTATTTGATATCACATGTGTTCGGATGTGTGGATCTTTTACATTATAGATGGACTAGTATATATACGAAAGATTCTGTTCCTGCCTGTTGTGAACTATTCTTGAAATCCCTAATATTTATATTCTTTCAATGTTTCAGCCACCAAAGACTAACAAAGCTACATTTAATTTTTGCTAGGTTCTTATTAAATGTCTGTAATGAAATGCAACTCTACTCAAGTCAAACATGCTTCAGGGGAGCACAGATTTGGATGACTTTAATGGAATCTGGATTTTGTATATTGATATGCTTCTCATCAGCCCACTAAATATTGACACTACCTTACACTGACACCAGGAGCTAAACTTTTCGAGGATGCATGCACAGCTAAGAATTACATGTGACTGTGAAACACAACTTTTCAGCTGTGTCTAAACTGCAGTGAAAATACACGATGTATCCCATGAACCCATACCTTTACTTTTCAGGTGATTACTATCTTCTTGTCAGACTCTTTGGCCTTCTTTCTAGTAATTCCACCTCATTGCTAATCTTTTGTGTATTTATAAAAGTAAAATTAAAAATTATCATTTAATCAAAGTAACTATTTATGAATTTTACCTGAAGTAAAATTAATGTGAGTGCTGCAATATACTGCTGTTTCATTATATAACACAAGTAATTTTTATTGTTATTAAATACATTTCTGAGACTTCTTGGTTTGTATCCTTGAAAGTTTTTAGCAAGTCCACAATTTCTTTTCTCTTCTGATGATTTTTATTCAGCATAATGAATTATTAGGTGTTTCTCTTGACTTCTAATCTTTTCCAGATTGTCTCCAACTGGTGCCTAACTTTCTAGACATACGGTAACTAAAATGAGGCAAAACACCAAGTTGAAAACTTGCCAGTCCTGAGCATGTCAGCCAGTTATTTCATATATCTTACAGATTATGCTATTCATAGATCACAATATGATATTACAAAGTTTTTTTGCAACAGAATGATTTTTTCCATGTGTGTTCAGCTTGTGATCCACAACAATCCCATTATATTTTGTTGCAATATATTGCATCTCTTTCTGTCAAATATCATTCTGTTTTTCAGATCAAATAATTAAGATTTTCCCCAAATCAGAGCTGCAGAGTAATTGCATACATACATACGTAGATACATATATATATATATAAATATCTATTCTACCACTGAAGTTATTAATGATATTATTAAATTGTACCAGACCCAGGAGATACTATGCAGAATCCATCACAAGAACAGCTACATTAACCTTCAGTTAACTCAAAGAATGGTTGAGGTTGGACAGGATCTCTGGAGGTCATCTGGTCCAACACCCTGCTCAAGCAGGGACACCTAGAGCAGGCTGCACAGGGTGATGACCAGGTAGATTTTGAGTATCTCCAAGGACCAAGATTCCCAACCTCTGGGCAATCTGTGCTAGTGCTCAGTCACTCTCACAGCTAAAAAGTGTTTGCTGATGTTCAGAGGGAACCCTCTGTGTTTTTGTGCCCAATGTGCCCATTGTCTTTGGTCTTGTCAATGAGCACCACTGAAAAGAGCTTGGCTTTGTCTTCTTTGCACACTCCCTTCAGGTATTTATGTGTATCAATAAGATTTCCCCTGAGGCTTCACTTTAAGCTAAACAGTCCCAGCTCTTTCAGCCTTGTATCATATGAGAGATGATCTCTTCCCTTAAGCATCTTTGCAGCCCTTTGCTGGATTCTCTCAGGTCTGCCCAAGTCCCTCTGGTACTGGGGAGCCCAGAACTGGACACAGTACTCCAGGTGCAGCCTCACCAGGACTGAATAAAGGGGAAGGATTACCTCCCCCAGCCTGCTGGCAATAATTTCCCTAATGCAGCTGACAATACAATCAGCCTTTTTTGTTGCAAGGGCACACTGCTGCCTCTTGTTTAGCTTGATATCCACCAGGACCCCTAGATCCTTTTCTGCCCAGTGGCTTTCCAGCTGGGTAACCCCCAGCATATATTGGTGCATGGGGTTGTTCCTCCTCATATATAGGACTTCACATTTCTCCTTGTTTAACTGCATGAGGTTCCCATCAGCCCATATCTCCAGCCTGTCGAGATCCCTCTGGATGGCAGCACAACCCTCTGGCATATCAGTCACTGCTCCCAGTTTGGTGTCATCAGCAAATATGCTGAAGGTGCACTCTGCTCCATCATCCAGATCATTAATGAAGATGTTACACAAGACTAGACATAGTATTGATCCCTGGGGTACACCGCTAGTTCTGTCCTCCAACTAGACTCTGTTCCGCTGACCACCACCCACTAGGCCAATCCTTTCAGCCAATTTTCAGTACAGCTCACAGTCTGCTCATCCAGCCCATACTTCAAAAGTTTCTTTATGAGGACCTTGTGGAAGACAATGTCAAAGGCCTTACTGCAGTCCAGGTAGACAATAACCACTATTCTGCCCTCATATACCAAGCCACTCATTTCATCTTAGAAATCATAGAAGGTGATCAGGTTGATAAAGCATGACTTCCCCTTGGTGAATCCATGCTGACTATTTGTGATGATTTTCTTTCCCTTGATACGCCTGGAAATGGTTTCTAGGATCAGCTGCTTCAACACTTTCTCAGGTACTGAGGTGAGGCTGACCAGCTGGTAGTTTACTAAAATAACAACAGAACAAAATCAAGAGCAAGTACACAATTCTGCTTACCTAGAATACTCTCCCAGATCGAAACCAGTAGCTCAGAACTTCCAAAGTGAGAGATCATGTCTTACTATCCAATATCATGCAAAAGAATTTTCTGCCATGGATTTTTCTTTGACTTTTTGAACCTGTGTAACAATCACAGACCTCCCAGCACATTCCTGGATTTTGAGAACAAACCATTAACATTCATTCTCTGGTAGCGTTTGGCCAATAATCTCCACACACATAAAATATTTCATCAAGACTTTAGACAGAAGATATTGCTTAGAAGACATTACTTTCCTCCTTTGCATTGGAGACTACTGGAAGAAACAGGGTAACACCATAACTCTTGAGAGTTCTGGGTTTCCTACCCACAAGGAATAACAATCTGTTGTTAAAGAGGATGAGACCAAGTCAGGATAGCTTGTTTGCACCATGTGGACTATTACTCATCTGCTATTTCCTGTAAGTGCTTACAACTAGTTATTAATTTTAATCTTCTTTGTAAAGGTCTTCAAGATCAACTAATAAAAGAGGACTACATAGGAGCGTAATATCAAAGACTTTTTTTCAATTACTGTTCAGATTTTCCCTAGTTTTCCTAACCAATCTCTAGGTAAATGCAGGGAGACATTAATAATGGAAAAGTAAGATTTCTATCAGTAACATATAAGAGCAAGGATGCATTAATTATAATATTTCTATCATATCTGTGATTTTTAAAATGTTAAAAGCCAGTTAGAGCAATCATAATCGTTACACACTTGTACATAACTGTTCAGGCCCCAGCTATTCCTTTGTGTATCTTTCACACGCTTCTGTAAAAACTAAAAGACAAGAATATAGCAATAAGGTTGGAATTCTAATTCAAGAATAGAACTGAATGCAGAACAGAGAGGCAAAGGTAAGAAACATGGGGATAAATCATGTTTACTGTGACTCACAAAAAATATTTCTGAAGAAATGTTACATGTTGACGGCTTCTGGGTTTGTAAACAGATGTAGAAGGAAAATGAAACAATTTCTGAGCACATTGCTGAATTGACAAAATTATCAGAGAAATCTAATCTCAGACTGTGTTTAAATGGTAAGCTGGCTATAATGTATAGTGCATAAAATTAAAAAAAAAAAAGTATAAACTGTGATAGATTTGACCCTCAAACAGACACAAAGCATTACACAGCAGGAAAACAACAATAATAGTGATCAATTATTTCAGAGAGTAACAGTTGTGTATGACTTGTAAAATATATAAATGGTAGATAGGAAACATCATTTGGGCAATGTATGCTTTTGTAGGGAAGCAGAGTTGCAGCGCACATGCACGTGGTTCATTTACCAAAGGATTTCTAAATAACCTTGCAAATTACAACACACAGTCCACTGAAAAATTATAGCAGCTCTCCAGCTGTTTAATTTAGGATATGATAAATGGCATGCTGTTTGGATTTCTTTACAACTAGAAAGGATGAGATTCAAAATCAAACTGAGTATCTGCTTGTGCTTTCTGTAATTTCACAGTAGGGTTATCAGAGACGATTCAGTCTGGACTAATTGAAGAAAAGTTCAGTCCTGTTGGAAATAGGTATCTGTGAGGTAATGTTTCATTTCAGCCAGGAAGACAAATTGTTCTTTGTTTTGTACTTGAAATAATCACAGTAACACCTCTGCAGAAAGGAGGTAATATGTGAGAATACCCAGTGAAGTGTGATATGTGATAAGTTATCCCTGTGAAGCTTAATGTATTCATACAACGGGAACTACATGAAAGACATTTGGGAATGGTGATGTCATTCCTTACCAACTGCTGTGCAATGGCCAGACTGACAAACAAATGGAGGACACCATAGCAAAATAAGGTTATGGCTCACAGCAAACAAAAACATTTTTACATTCTTGGGAATGGCAAACAGTTCTGCAGCTCTTTTGTTTCATAATTTTGTATCAATATCCAGTAATCATGATTATATTTCACAAAAGCCTACAGTATACAGTCTACCCATATCTTTAATCATTTAACACCAAGAAAGGCATAGATAATTTGAAAGTGGGATAGCATTTAAGAAATTATATATGGAAAAGAAGTTTGGATTCACCATTTATTGGAATAAAGGGAGAGCACATATTCTAGATCTCTGTTTCTAAACCAGAATGATGATGCTTTTCACACCTAGAAATAAAACCATTTTGAAGGGTTTGAAGAACTCTCTTTTCACCTTAACGAAAACCTTTGTTTAGAAGTGCCAGTGCATATTTTCCCACAATATTTGGACTCAACCTATCAAGTGCCAGCAGTTTGAAAAATATTTATAATCACCATCTAAAACAGAGTTTGTATTCAGTGTCTTTTCATTACCAGCTGAAAGCTTCCAGGTACTTTCAATCTCCATAGCGTTAGATGAGGCTATTTATGGGTATTGAGATGAAAAACTGGGTGATATTTTATCCTGTTTTCAGATCTATTTCAAAACATGTGAAATTCTTACCAAACTAATAAAAAGGAATTTTGAAAGGAATACATCTCTACTTGAAATAGTTGATTCCTAGCAGTAAAAAAATACACAGAGTAGCACAACATATAGTGATTTTTTATTTGTCTCCATTCTTCATAGTTTTGTGATCTTTGTATAAGGGAGTACTAGATAATTAAACTCTAATTCTTTGATTCTGATTCTGCCTGCAATAGATCCCAAAAACTGAAGTTTCTACCAGAACTAACAACTATGATATAAAGAAAGTGCAAACTTTCAGGAAAATTCTTATCTGCTCAATGAGGGCAGGTCACACTGTACTGCTGCAGCTGATGGAAGAAGCATTAACACAAAAGGTCTGTTTCACACTCTCAGAAATCAGATGGCTTCATTGCTTAAACTTGGCTGAGAAATAACAAAAACTGCCAAGTGCATCAGCAATTACGGGTGCACATCTGGGTCTCACTCAAATCTCAATTATACCTGTGTAAATTAAAAATAACTTGATCAAGGTCATTACATTTAGAGCCATTTAAAACCAATGTAAGGTTAGAATTAGGCCAGTCATTAAAAAAAACAAACCACCACATATCTAGTAAGAGTATATCTTGCACAGTTTTTTTCTGTTTTTCTTGACTTGTTTGCTAAATCCTAAACATATATTTGTGTAATATGTATTAAATGCTAAATCATGGTACAGTATAGATGAAAGTCTTTTGTTTAAAGTTCTCCAATCCTAAATCAGCTAGAAGGCGACATTTTCTTGGATGCTCCTTTAAAACAGATTTTAGTATTCCACAACTCAAAATTATTTAAATGGTAATTTCAACTCTAGATGAGACCTGCAATGAAAAGACATATTAGAGGTCAGATATAGATAAATACCTGAGCCAGCGATGGATAAAATGTTTCCTTTCACCTGAAAAAGTATGTTTATATTACACCTGTGCTTTGACCTCTCACTTGGACACTATTCAAAAAACTGCCTTAAGGAGTAGCATTGGTTGGCAAGTCTGCACCATTTCCCATATCAAAACAGCCATTATAGTCATATCAGCTTCTAAAATGTGGAAGAAATGAGGCATCAGTCCATATTTCAAAATATCCTTGCTCATTGGTAAACAGTTATTTTGTATAAATATAACTATTTGTATTGTCTAAGCTTTCTGATAATTGAAGACCCTTTATCCTAATAAAAACTCTTTGCACACCTTCAGAGAGAGCATCAACCATCCTTGTAGTAGTCATGCCCAAATTTCTTGGGATCCATTCAAGTGATGCATCCTGCCATAGTATTTCAACATGTGCACACAGGCAGTACTCAAATGCAAAACAATTCATCTCGCCTCTTATCTTTCACTCCTTCGCTTACCCTAAGTCAGTCAAATAATCCATTAGTCCATTATTGAAGTAGAACCACAGTAACAGTTGCAGTACAGTTGAATCTGAATTGTAGTAAGATACCTTACAAAGGCTACATCTCAGCCGTCAGGCTGGGGATTAAAAGGGTAGAGGTTTTCCCTATGAATAACACTTCATAGATGATTCAGGACATTGTTTAGTATTTTAGAAATAGAGTAAGAGTCATATCTTTTAAAAGCATACAGTTCCATAATAAGATAAATTCTGTTTTTCTAATATGAATTGAAGAGTAGCCATGTGGCTTTCATTCAGGTTTCACCAATTGGTTGTTATCTTTTCTGAGGTTAAACTGCTTCCTATAGTTAATGCTGCCCTCAGGTACTTGTAAGTTTTACAAACAGCATTTATTCAGCATGTCACCATAGGTCTCACTGGCCATGATAGCAGCATGGGGTCACACTAATACAGATTAAATGGTCTTTAAAAAAATCTTCAGTATTAAATTTATCTCTCCAGCTTTTTTTTCTCACAAATAAGTCTGTTGTAAAAATAGGAAAAAAGAATAACCCCACCGAATGCAAATCATTTTTGTCATCTTCCAATTTTCTTGAATTGCTGAAGTGCTATTCATACTTATTTCTGTCTTTATTTTATACGGATCAGGCTTCATCTTTCAAGTACTGTAAATCCATAACCAGACTTTTCAATGCAGTATTTAAAGTGTCTGCTGGAGTACAACATATTTAAATGGCTGCTCACACAGACAAAACACTTGTTCAACTGTCTTCCTGGTTTCAACAGTATGCACTTCACCATTCTTTCCACTCCATCACATCTCATCTCAGCCACACTAACATAAAATTAATAATACTAAAGATTAATTTGCTCTTTTTACTCTACCTGAAAGCACAGAGATAGGGTACGGCATCTTGTTTTCATCCCAGTTACCAAATGAAAATCGAAGAGCTAGTGGATATGTCTACAGGGGTTTTGTGGCCTCCTGGAATAGTTGTAAATGTTTGCTAGGGCCAAAGAGAAGAACACAGTACAGACTCGGTATATCTGATATCCATCTAGATGTAGCTGATGTCTATGAGGAGCTGTCACTATTGAAAGCTATACTTTAAACCATGCCTGAATTTTACTCCAGACTCTCTCAGAACAGAGAAAGCCCAGGAGTAAAGCAGCATGAGTGTAATTTGCACAGTCAGTGGACTCATGCCCTGGTGCAAAACTGGGGAAGAAACTGACTATATGGACACACTGATTTCTTAATCCTTTGTCTTCATGCCATATGCACTACCTTGGAATTTAAGACAACAGTTAAGATACCTGTTAAAAATTATGAGGTAATTGACTTCAAAAAGTCAGTGATTGAATTAGAATGAGAAATTTGGCAGGTCCTAAGGAGCATCAGTTACTTGGGCTAATTGGTGAGAAAATTAGTAACTCTTTGAAGGCTGAACAGCTGAAGAAGTTCTCCCAGGAACTGAGGACAATCACATGCCTCCTTTAAGTATAAGACGAGCATAATGTCTCTTGTTTTCTCTAACAGAAATATATAGAACTGTTATCATTTTTCTAGATATGTATATATAACAAGACATCTATGACAAAATCACCTACATAGCATAGACTATAGAACAAGTTAAGGCTGCATATCTCATTTCCAGTCCTCAATATAATGTCTACTTAACCTCATTTCCCACCCTTACAGTTTTAATTCTGTTATGTTCTCAAGTTTGTTGAGATAATAAAAGAAAGTGTGTTAGATTACTTCATAATCTAACAGTGTTACTAAACACCACTGTAAAAATTAGCAGCTGCACTGCCTATTAGTTATTTTTTAAATAAGTGGGATCTTGCATTGTTGATGGTCACTGTACACCAGCAAAAAATGGGACATTAAAACCACAGCAGTCATGTAGGTGTAATTTCAGTAATGACTCATGCCATTGCTCTGGTGTTCTGACCTCATTGTGCCTCCCTAGATCAAGTCTGGCATTATGACACTGATATCTTTAACATTAACAGCCCTCTTGGGACCAATTGAGGCAGCTCCAGATGATCTCAAACTGTTCAACATCCAGGTCTTGAATAGGTTCTGATAGAGGAGGAGTATACTTCTGACAGTCAGGCACTCTCCTTCAAAGTGAGCTCTAAGTCCCAGAGGTGGTTAAAAAGTGAAAAAGGCAGGTAGAAGCCAGGAAATCTTAAGCTCTTTTTGCGTGACACCTGGCCTGGTTAATGTTAGTGAATATGTCATGGCACAATAGAGCATTCACTCACAAATTCACAATGCTCTGATTTTGTATTCTTTCCCATGAGGTTACACTAGCTTTGTCAGTTCAACTTCATACCAAAAAATAAGCAAAAAAACCCCACAAAAAAAAACAAATAAAAAAATCTGAACACTCAAAAAGACACACACACCCCAAAAAAAGGCAGGTGCCATTTAGGACACATATAAGTTATTCATCGCATTGGTGGAGAGACAGAAAATATGAGGTTTTTAGCTGCCCTTTTATGCGGCTCAAGGCCCTGACCAAAACGAAAGCTGCAGTGTACTTGCCCTTGTATTAATAATGAAGACATCACAGTTGAAATACAGAAGTTAAAGCAGGATAAAATCAAGATGGTTTGGGTTTGGTGTTTGTTGTTTTGGCTTTTTTAGCCAGATAAAAAAGTACAAAGTAAATAGCAGAGGGTTGAAAAGTTGAAAAAGATTTTTGTCTGAGAGCCAACAGTTTTACAGATTTTATGCTAAATGAAACAAAAATGGGGCATGGGGGAGAATTCATCAGTACTCTGTTGTAGAACATTCTTAGCTCATGGTCTTTAAAAGTAGCGAGAAGTTAGTACAGGCCTTTCCACTAGTTAGCTCTCTAGAACTTCAAATTATTTTATCACAGTAATACACTAAAGCTCAGTGTTAAGTGCTCCTAAGGGAATGGATGCATGAAAGGATTATTATGGGTTTTGAAGACAGTGACCTCTTGGCCATCCATTTGAATATAATTTGGCTAAGTAATAGCAATAAACCTTTGCAATCCAATAAATATTTAATGACATAAATAAAATTACATGTGTATTGTTATTTTTGATTAATGATCTAAGTCTGATTCTCCTTGATTCTTGGGGAAAAAAAAGTTATATATTCATATTACTATTTATATGCAAATACATTTTAAAAGATAGCTCTATTATATTCTAATAAGACATAATAAAGGACTGCTTTAGAAGACATAGGAAGGCAAAGGAAGGGTGATACACTAAAGAGAAATGCCTATCTTATTTTCTTTATAAACCAGTGTTTTATAAACAAGTGGTGTGAGTACTCTGCAACTGAGTAGTAAAGTTGTAATCATGAGCTCTTGCCTTTCTTCAAACTCTTTGTGATAGTTAACAGACACATCCTAGGAAGAAGTCTTGTGACTGAAGAGGAAAAAAAATGAGACATCTCCTTACTTTCTCTTCACACTTACTCAGTCAACTGAAAACAAACCTTAAATTAAACTCAGTGAATATGCTTATCATGTACGCCATAATTAACTGAAGGTCCAGTCTTGAAGATTAAGTCTCTTGAGGAGCAAAAGTTCCAGCTACTATATCACTGTCTTTTTTAAACCAAATTGTTGCTTAGATGACAGTAACTAAGCAAACATTTAATCCATCTATTTATGGTTTTGACTGTGACAATTAGCAGAGATCCTCAAAGAACTGCAGTAATTACTGACCTGGCTCTTCTCACTATGAAATTTCAATGTCATTGACTGAGATGATGAATACAATGTCTATAAGGCTTTAAAAGGTACTTCTGGGACCTGGCTGGTGCTCCAAAAGATGTTTGCATAACAAAACCAAACCAATGAATGTGATTCTCAAAAATCTGAGTAGATCAAAGTTTTCCTTTGCAGCCTTTGATGCTTGAAATCAGCTGAATCCCCAGGTCACCCCATGGCACCTCTTTAGTATTTTATTTGCATAAGCAGAAGAGGCTTGGGGATTTGCTCATACTGGTCACAAGCAGAAAGAAAATAATAGCAGTTCTTTTTTCTATATAGCACATTTTTCAGAAGTCAGTGTAATGTACAAATAGTTGAGTAAATTAGCAAACCCACAATCTTTGCAGCAATTTCTGAGAGAGCATAATCATAACTTAAAGTGCTTACAGCATGCTGAGAGTGAAACGCTGAACAGCAATGAGTGAAATGGCATCTTGCACTGGCGTTTACCACACACCATACTCAACTATATTACCCCTTGTGTTTAAATATGTAACACACAAAGAACATTCAATCATCGTGTGCAATTTTAAACAGGACATCAATATCTACAAGAGTCAGACACTTTTCTTTCTGAAGCATTAAGTTTATATAAAGAAGCTGCTTTCCAAAATGTGATAATAGTTGCTGATTCTGGAGATCAGAAATTAAATATGTGTATATTTCTGCTATTTGTACAATCACCTTCTACAGAAAAAATGCTTACAAAATGAAGTTTTATTCTTAAAAAAAGGTAATTTTATGACAACAAAAAGTAAATTTTTATTGAATTCTGCTATTCTCTATTATGATGAAGTATTTTCATGTACTAACATACTCTATTTTCTTCAAATGAGGGAAGTTTTAGCTATGACTTTGATACACAAACCTGGGAATCCAGTTTGACTATTTCTTTTTAGGCAGTATACCTTTAAATAGCTCCACTGAAGGGCTTTTCTGACAAGAATTTCAAGCTGAGAGGTCTTAGAAAGTGATTTTTTTGTTGTTCTTAATAAAATGTAAAACTTATCTATATTGAAAACAATTGTTTTGATTTTTTTTAATGTATAAAGCAGAAATAAATTGTCTGTAAGGGCTGTTATTTGAAATATATAGCAGTTTCTGGTACTAGAATAATCATGTCATGGATTTTTGAAATCCAAATTCACTTGAATTCTTCCCTTTTGCTTTTCACTGATTCTGCACTTCCTTTTACAACTAAATAAAACAAACAAACCCCAAAACAAGCCAACAGTGCTTTAATATATTTAATTTAAAAATACCAAAGAAGCGCTTTTTATTTTTTATTCTATAGACAGCAACAAGAGCAAAGTTGACAGAATGTGCCACTATAACATGCTTTCTATAGTTATCTCATGTGAATGCTGGGGTTGATTATTCACATTATTATTGTTCCAACATAAGAAGAATGTGGAAGAATATTGTAAGTGACATTCACATGACTCAGAAGTCAGAGGTCTGATATGTAAAGCAGAAATCAGAAACCTAAATCCCTCTCTGCGGAGCACACTGGACATGGGAAGGGTTTTTAAAATTTATTTCATTTCCCTAGACAATTTGACTCCACCAAATTTATCCAGGAATTTGCAAGATATTAGAGCTTTTGCTTACCATTGTACCTTTGATTATCATGAAAAACTCAGCATTTCTTCTGTTTTGCCAGTCAGGAAAAGACATCTTATGACTCACAGCCTGTGTACAACTTCTTTCACACAGCTGTTTAAGCACTGACTTACAGAGACTGCTAAGCATTCTCATATATCCTGGATCTCCTGGTTTCACAATAAAACACGATTTAGCATCACAAGCTTTTAAAATTCAAGAATGAATCCCAAACATCTTTGAAAACAAGCCTTTGTAAACTTCCTAATTATATTTATTTAGCCTTGAACATGGTGAATTATGTTTTTCAGAAATCACTAAAAGCTGTCTGTCAGCAGACTGCCTCACTTCGTATATGAGCTTTGGTTGTCAGTACTCAACATGAGCCTCTGGAAAACAGAAAATATGGCCCAGTTGATGTATGTTAGACCAGTTATGATCTCTCACAACATCCCTTTTAGGCATACAATATTAACTAGCAATCCATAACACTGGAATTTTAAAAATATTCCCTTTTTACAAAGCATGTAGTTCACCTGTGATCTAAAACTAGCTAGGAAACTGAAATCAGTTTCTCAAGTGCCTGACACTGTTACATGTATCTGAGGACCTTCCTTAAAATATCATCATCATCATCATCATCATCATCATTATTAAATATATAATATATTATATATGATGGTTATAAAAATAATAATGATAATTTGAAAAACTCAACTGCTGTTACATAGAAGCTCTATCAGTTCTGATCTTGACTGAGATTTTATTGTCAAAAAGGACAAATGGTTAAAAGACATGCAGATCTCTTTTTCCTGCTGGATGATGTTTTCTAGAGCTGGAATGATTCTCCTCGACTCTCTCCAGCTGAGCCCTGTCTCTCATGAAAACTTTTTTTTCTACTGAGACTTTACTTAGGCCAGGCATTGCAGAATACTTACTCCATTTCTTGGAGTCAGAAAAAATTCCTTTTGACTGTCTTTCTTTCTGTAAATTGGAGAGAAACAGGCATTTCAAGGTGAGCTTCATCTGAATCATTTTAGTTTTCTTACCTATGGATGAAATGAAATTTGCTTTTAAAAATTTTTTCTACACTGTTCAACCCAGACGTTGATGAGAGGCTATATAAAGTTAGGTGAGAGAAATCCCACCTAGCATTCCAGCTGAGGTCCCGCTAGCGTTCTAAAGGACTAATGGACTACATTGCAAGCCACGTATACTGTTCTTAAGTTTAGTTAGCTCCCTACAAGGTCTTGAGTAGTATGACATTATTGACTTGAATGTAACATGACTTGACTTTTTTCAGAAACTTCTACATTTTATTTGGGTCCTATTTGTATAGATGATTTCTGTCTAAGATAATACCTTGACTTACTCCTAATGAACGGGCTCTAGTTTTTCATTTAATAAGACATATAAACTTGATCTGAAAACCAATGAAAAATGTGCAATCATTTACCTGAAACCTGAGTTAAAATAAAGATTAAAAATTCATATTTTAAGTGGAACTGAAGTTGATGTGCCTGTGATCAAAAATCACGAAAAATAAAGAAAGCACTGGACAGGGTGTTTTCTAGACATTTCATGAAGGTTAGGTGGTCACTGTTTTATCAAAAATAGTTAAATACTACACTAAAATTGGATCTGGACATCCAGAATTGATCCAATCTGTACATTTAGGATGGAAATCTTTACATTTGCAGTAGAAGATGTTTGTCAAGACAAGTTGAAATTCAGGAATGAATGCCAGAAATTTCCAGTAAGCAGCTTACGGTCAGTTTTAGCTACCAACTTCCCTCTAGTATTAAAGTGAAGCTTTTAATACTTAACACTGAAAATAGATTTATGCTCATTATTTGAACACAATAGAACATAATTGTTTAAATAATCCATGACATTTAGAACCAGCTATGACGAAACGTTGTTTTTTAGCATTCACGTATTACTATGAATAAGTTAAGGTATGACTGCAATGCAGTCAGAGCAGAAAGTCAGGCGTACTGTAAAATATTCTCAGGCAGTTAACCTACCAACATGGCACCTGCAAAGATACATTTTCTATATTACAGCAGATACATATCCTTAGTTTTTGGTTTATCACAACAGTTCTAAAAGGCTAAGGTTCACTAAGCTTTTTGAACAATTATGTATTGTTATGCAATACTATAAAACCATTTAAAATAAATAAATAAAAATATTAGAGTCCCTTAAATTCTTTATTAGAATTTGTATCTCAGCTATATTGAACAATTTTGCACAGTAGCACTCTGGGGTTACTGATACAGCCATAGAATTCCATCATTTATTTTTACCATGAAGTATCTCTTCTTTGCTACAGTAGCTATGCTGAGAATCAAAATAGTTTTACTGTTATCGTGTCTTACACCTTAATTTCTCCCCAGGCATATTTCCAGTAACAAAAAGCTTGATTATTTTTTTTTGTTTTTTTAGCTGTAACCCATAAGCTATGGCTTTCTCCAGAACTGACCAGAGTCTCCATACATTATCTGCACAGAAGTTACCCGTCTCTATGCAATAAAATAAATCTATTGCATTTCCCAGTGATACGCAACAGGTGCTGAACATCATACAACAGTCAGAAGAAATGGTGAAACAGAGCAAGGTCTTAAAAAGATTAGTCAGGATGAGTTTGGTGCAATGCTCTGGGTGATGCTCTGTTTGTGTTGAGAAAGGAATGTACTCTGAAAAGTACTCTGAATAAGAAAAGGTTCCACTGAGGATGTTAAAGTAAAGAAATGTACCACTGAGGATGTTAAAGTAAAGGAATGTACTCTGAACAATTAGAAAAGATAAGGTGGGCACCTGAAGGAGATAAGGAGACCATGAGTCAGGAAATCGTTGAACAAAGAAAGTTGAAAGGTTTGCTCCACCTTGATCCCACTTATTAAGAATAGAATGATTAGATATCGAAATCAAATGAATATGTATGTAAAGATGTAACCTCTCACAAAAACTGTATAAATTACCTAACTTTTTACTGAAAACTTCGGAGCTAGTTTGTCCGGTGCAAATCGGCTAACTCCCCAATGTTGCATGCTTAAAGACAAAATTTGTCTCTGAGCAGTTACTCTGTGCCGTTTTGGCATCAATGGTACTTTCTAAGAAACTACGGTGTGCATAAACATGAGCTCTATAGTTTGCTATGGTCAAATGCCAAGACCTGGATGCTGAATCAAATTTTAAAATACCTGTCATCAACCATCTCTCAGAAGATGTTTCTCTTTGCAGCTAAATGAAACAGTTCATTTTCTTGGTATTTGCTTCTTTGAGTCTACCTACAAGCATAAGTACCTGATTTTCTTCTTCATTTCTCCATGATTTTGCATTTTTCCTTTGGTTCAAGAACAATAAAGTATATTAAGTCATTATACATTTCCCCTCTCTCTCATATCAAGATTCAAACAAAATGTCTTCTTTAAACTCTGCTTCAGTGTACAGTGAACTTTCTCAGAATCTTCATCTGTGCTGTCTGCAAACTCAGTGGTGGGTGGTTTTTTTGTTTATGTTGAAGTAATGTGTGTGTCCATGTATAATATAATTATTGGTAGAACAGTTGCTGGTAGAAATTAAAAATTGCAGCTTCTATATATTGGCACATTATTTATATGACATACCTATGTTTGTAGACAAAATAATCAGGTTAAGACCCAAATAACTGTCCTGCCTCACCTGTGTTACCTATGGATCTCTTTAACACTACTAATGTCATTATTTCTGGCACCACAGTGCCTTTTGTATTAATTTAAATTGGTACAGTTCCTACACACTTTTCAGCCATTCCTTCACTGCTATAACATTTTATGAATAATTCTTCTGAACCAATGGTACTTTATCTACTTCGTCAATAATACACATTCTGTTCTGATACTTGCAATCTTATGGGCATGATAATTTCCTCTGTCTTTTACCAAATGTTAAGTGTTGGCTTGGTCCTCTGCCATCAAAGTTTGGATGGAGTTTAGCTTTAATTTCCCATATCTTTCTGTTTCAATATCATTCTTTATAGCATATTCTCCAACAGTTCAAGAATCTTATCAATTCTCCATCACATCCAGTTTTGTTGGGCAATCTGCTTTGTTTAGCAGATTCTGCTTATTTTGTTATCTCACACTCATTTTAATCCAAGTTCATAATGTTTGTCTTGTATTTTTTTTTAATTTTTCATTGTATTTCTATTTCATAATAGGTGATTCCAATTACTTCCCCAAAGTGCAAGATGAGATCCACAGATGCATTACAAATTTCTCTGCTTTTATTTTAATAAACTCTTTTAAAAGCATCCTTCCATCTATTTTACATGAAGTGCAGTACTTCTCATTTCTATAGTAGTTATATAGCTAACCTCCCCTGCTTAAATTAACTGAGCAGTATTAAAATCAGGTAATGATTCGGAAATAGCTGCTTTAGAAATAAGACTGCCTCTAAATTTCGTCTTTTTTGCTGTCACCCATTTATTACACATTTCAAGTGAAGTTTAAATCTTCCACATTTCCAAATCTTTTGAGTCTAGTGATATTTTTCATGACTCTGGTCTTCTTTTGCAGTTCTCATTTCAATATTTTTTTTTTCATTGCTGTGCATTCCTCAATAATCACTGAAAAGTGAAGGGTCTAAGGATTGTGCAGTACCTTGACTCACATGAGATTTCTAGATGATCAGCATTGTGAAGCATAGACCGTTGCATCTGATAACGTTCAGTGACCATTAATTCAAGATTTTTAAAAAGGGTAGAAAGGAGGACCCTGGGAACTACAGACCTGTCAGCCTCACCTCTATGCCTGGTAAGATCATGGAACAGCTCTTCCTAGAAGCTGTGCTAAGGCACATGGAGGACAGCGAGCTGATTAGATGCAGCCAGCATGGCTTCACCAAGGCCAAGTCTTGTCTGACCAACCTAATGGCCTTCTACAATGGTCTGACTACACCAGTAGACAGGGGAAGAGCTGAGGATGTCATCTATCTGGTCTTCTGTAAGGCCTTTGACACAGTCCCCCACAACATCTGTCTAAGTTGGAGAGATACAGATTAGAAGGATGGACTGTTTGGTGGGTAAGGAATCGGGTGGATGGTTGCATCCAATGGGTGGTGGTCAACAGATCAATATCCAGATGGAGATCAGTAACAAGTGGTGTCCTTCAGGGGTCTGTATTGGGATCAGTACTGTTTAATATCTTCATCAATGACAGACAGTGGGATTGGGTGCAACCTCAGCAACTTTGCAAACACTAAACCCAGTGGTGAGGTTGACACACTTGAGGAATGGGATGCCATCCAGAGGGACCTGGACAAGCTCACGCAGTCGGTCCATGAGGTTCAACAAGGCCGAGTGCAAGGTTCTGCACCTGAGTCTGGGCAACCCCTGGTATCAATACAGCCTGGGGGATGAAGGAGAAGGACTTGAGGGTACTGGTGGATGAAAAACTGGACAAGAGCCAGCAATGTGCACTCACAGCTCAGAAAGCCAACTGTATCCTGGGCTACAATTAGTTCGTTCAAGAAGAAACTCAATTATGTAAGCTATCTAGCTCTTTCTACTAGAGGGACATTATAGGAAATTACTCTCCCAAGCTTCATGAAACTCAATCTATCTAAACCTCTTCGCTGAAAGAATTGAAAAAAGCACTTTTTGCCTAATAATCTACTAGTTTGCATTCAATCAAAGAGGTTGTGAGGGGACTTAGTGGTTTCCATAAAGTGGGTTGCATTCCTTTTAATCTTTCTAGATAGCTTCAGGCCACTGTGAAACCCAGCATGCAAACACCATAAGGCCAATCAGAGGAGAGAGCCTGATTGATTGACTGAGTGCAAAAAAGACTCAGTCAAAAGCTGGTTTCAAATTTGTTCCCTTTTTTTTGTATATTTTCAAGGGCCATCTAACTGTAGTTTGAAATTAAATTTTACAATTAGACAAAATTTGCTTATCTCAGTAGAAAACACATCGCAAGCATATGTTGGCAAACAAAATTAAGTACATAAGGTATTTTCAGAACAATGACAACTAGACACTCATGTAGATGTCTAATGAATCAAAGTACTTCTTGTGTTAAGCATTTCCCTAAGATAGGTGGACTATGTTTCTCCTTGTACTTTAAGTGGCTTTTAGGGACACCAGATTCTATGCCTACCACCATCTTCAGATAAATACTCCATTTTAATTTGTCTTCTTTTCTTGGTTTTGCAAAATTCCTACAGCAATGAGTTCCATACCGTTTACGAGAAAGCATTTCTTGTCACCATATTTTAATATGCTACCTTTAATTTCATTGAATGTCTTCACTGTTCTTCTGTTCTGAGATAGACATATTTTTATAGCTTTGCCATTCATTAGTTTAATCTCACTTTAAATGAGAATTTTTCCATGATTCTGATCATTCTCATCATGCAGCAGTACATTTAATGCATACTTGTACTCTCCGGACTTCACAAATGTGACATACTTTAGGAGAGTCACAGCAGAGCTTTTCTGCAAAAGTAATTTACTACTATTCCTCTGCACACTGCATACAGGTCTCTAGCACTAAAATTATCATATGTAATATCTTAATGTAAAAATATATTTTTTATATGAAGACTACGTATCTATATAAACACATGGATATATGTGCACAGTTCTATACTACTGAATGAAACAGAACCAGAGCCCAGAACTTGGTCCTCATGCTAAATATCACATACTAATTTGTGTTCACAAATAGGAATTATGCCCTCCAGAGATTTCTCTTTGAGTAAACTAGTCGGAAAGGCTGAAAACAAAAATACAAGATGCAGTTAACTATTAAGCAGCATGGGCAATCAGGGTACAGCAATTTCCTTGGTGCTTTCTTGTTTGCAAACTATTATACATAGTTTAATAAAAATTAATGTCTAAGGAGTGTCACCCATTTCTGAGTAATCCTAACTCAGCTGGAGAGAGTCTTGCTAGAACTCTGCTTAGAGTGAATCAAATACAGTATGTGATAATGTCATATAAAAATGTTTATCTGGAACAGTGGACTCTGCCATTATTTAAAAACTAGGAGGAGTGTCATAAATGTCCCTTGTTCTGATCTGTTTTGTTATTTTCTCAGAGCCACTGGAGGCAGGTTAACCCTGAGCAATTTTATCTTCAAGATACATTTAATAGGAACATTTCCTTCAAAAACTTGTCCTTTGTTCCAGAGAACTGTTTACAAAGTGCCAATAAATTTACATAGAAAACATCTAGTCAATATAAGATCACATAGTTCCTCACTCAAATATTGATTCTGAATGGTAAGATTTAATAAAAATCTTATTTCTGCCAACCAACCAACTTAAACTTTCTCTTCACTTTGGAAGACCTGGGAGAAAGCAGAAGGTAGTGTAGGGGCTAACAGTATTGTCTCTTTTGCTTTTATTCAGTAGTGTGACATCTGTTACATTTGACTATCTGTAAGTCATAACATTTTTACCACTTCTGCATAATGTTTTGGGAACAATATGAAGCATCATTACTGTATTTCAGTTCCCAACATTATTGTCTCATGTTGCTTTATTACCATAATAAACTTGTGAATCATAGTAACTAAAACAGTAGGGCTTCTGTAGTGAATTTATTTTCATAACCTCTTTTGTTATCATAAATGTGATCCAGAAAATTGTAAAGTCAGCACTTCTATACAGCTTATTAATAAAGTACATTATGGGGATGCATTAAAGCCTCAACAGCTGTATTATAATGAAACACTCTACTTATAATTACAATTATGCTAACACTTAATAATAATTGGGCCTCTGTGTCTGTAGCTCATTTGCTCAATAGGAGATTGGGTCTTGTCAGAAGTAGCCATTCCCTCAGCAGGTGACCTGGTTGCAAACGTAACAGAGTTTAAACAGAGCATGAAGTTAGTAATGGCATGAAAAGGGCAGATCTGCAGGTGGGGTTACCATCTGTGAGGAGAAAAATTTGAAATAATGAGATATATGGCCTTCTCTCTTTGTGGAGATCAGCTATTCAAGGATGAAAAAAGGAGAAACTAAGATAATGGGTGAGAGAGGGAACAAGGTAGACAGGCGAAGAAATACCTGACATGCAATGCACAGCTTGGTACCATTAACCATATATAGGACTAAAATGTCAAGAGTAAGCAGTAATGCTTACCCAGTAATGCTACCAACTTTTCTTCTGAAGTAGAAAATTAATTTGAGAAGACTAGGAGTTTATTGTTGAATCCCAACTTTCACTTCAAGGATGACAGTACGGATCTTGGAAATATAATGTCCATTACAACTTCCTGGTCTCCAACAAAAAGGAACAGAGACAAGTCAAGTTAGTATGCCTCATTATTACCGTCCCTACCAAATTACCAGAAGCAGAGATGGTGTACAGTCTTGCATTGCAAGATGGAGTTGCAGTTCCTATTGCTGTACTAGCCCTTATCTAGATCAAGGCTGCATCTGGTTTTGGACACGTGACAGAAAGATGAAGATTCCTGCTTCCAGTAGAAGAAACTTTACATGCAACTATCCTTTCCCCAGTATTACCAACAGGCTTACTGTGTTCCAGTCATGTAGAAATACACACGTTGTGAACTCCTCCAGTCAATGTGTGGAAATAGTGACCGCACAAGCATATCCTCCCGTACTGGGTTCTAAAATGACTGACCTGTTCAAAGAAGTTCTTTTATGTCTTTTGGAAGAGTGACCAAGAGTCACCGGAGCATTATCAGCTACTGCTCAGCATTATCAGCTAATTGGACAAAAATGTCTATTCCATAGTCATTCCCCAAGGTATAGTAAGTGTGGTCTGGTGGAGTCATACCTTCTCAGTGTGAGTACATGGCATGGTAAGGGAAGCCTAACTCAAAGCAGAACGTATCCTTCGCAGAATCTTCCACTGCAGTTAAAGACTTGTTGACAGGAGGGAGAAGGAAGAATTCCGTTCAGCCTGAACTACTGGTGAATCCCTGATTCATGAAAGGAGGGGATGTGACAGCTTGCTTGTAATTCTCAGTTGCATTAATAAAAGTAGAAATAATTAAGAAGGTGTTTTCTGCTCCTAACTTTATGTTTCTTCCTGCCAAATTTTCTTGGGAAAATGTAGGAGGATATAACTGTGGCTTGGGAAAGATCTGAAAAAGCATGAGGAAGTAATGAGGGAGCTCAAGAGGTTTGAAGCACTTAATTTGAAGCAGAGGCTGGATCACTGGAATCACATCAGACATATAACTTGAGGTCAGGATTGTACACCAGAGATGTAGAAACAACAAGAGGCACTTGCTTTGGCTTATACATCTATCTTCAGTTAGGTTGAATGCTCCTTTGGAGGTATTTATCCCTCTTCCTGGGGAGGTTTATACAACTAGATCAGACTACTGTTTACCTGTCTAGGAGTACATGAAATGAATCTCAATCTAGGAAAATTGTTGAAAGATGATGTAAGAACTAATCTTTAGGAGAAGAAAAATGCATGAAAAGTGGCCTTTAGATACTGGAAGGAAAGAAACAGGATCATACAGACCCAGTATCAATTCTTATCTCAACCTTTCAATGAGATTCTAAAATAATCTGAAAGTCCTAATGCCGGTCCATGATGGCCTAAAGTAAATGCCAGGTGTATCCATTTCTAGTGGAACATTCAGAGCTAGACAGATCTGGGGTCTTTATTTAGTGAAGTGACTTAGGCGCCTTTATAAGATGAATCTGTACTCCTACATGCTGTTCCCACCTAGAACTAGAGTTGTGAAGGCACAGTTGGTGATCCCTCAGAATTACTCTGAGATGCTGTTCAGTTAAGCCCACAGTATGCCTTTCTTAGGATATACAATTATCACAATTCAAAAAAGTATGCTGGTGATATGTTTCTTTGATGGAACTTCTGAGTTCATCAAAAATTACTGTCAAGTATTTTAATTTTTGTAAGGAGTGGATATAGCAAAAGTGTCACACACCCATGTTGCTTTAAGTAGAAAATATTTCTAAGGACAGATTATATGTGACATTCAGTGTAAAGCTAAAGAGTTCAGTAAATCAACATACTTTAGATGGAATGAATGTTCACTGTACTCTTGTTTGCTTATAGGGAAATAACCTAGAAAAAAACTTTTTCAGCTGTTCTATGAAAAGACATATATGGATTTACATAACAAAAATGAAATGTGAGAGTAAGTTACCTCCTATGGAGAAGTGAATAACAGGGTTTGTTCATAGATAAAAGTTTTCAAAATGTGGTAACTCTAAAAAGATTAATATAATTGTATTTTTATTTCTTAGCAGCTTTCTCTGTATTTTATTACTTCAGCATTCTTACCTGATCAGAGGCATTTGTAAAAAAAATAATTAACTACTAGACTGATTTCATATATTCTTTTACCATAAAATATACTGTATAATCAATATCTGTCTTCCCAAACTGTCCCACCTACTTCTGTGAAGCTTGTCATATAGTAATCATAGAATCATTTGGGTTGTAAAAGGCTTATAAGATCATCAAGTTCAACCATTAACCTAGAATGCCACGTCCACCACTAAACCATGTCCTGAACTGCCACATCTACATGTCTTTTAAATACCTCAAGGGATGGGGAATCAACCGCTTCTCTGGGCAGCCTGTTCCAGTGCTTGACAACTCTTTCCATGAAGACATTTTTCCTAATATCCAATCTAAACATCCCCTGGTGCCACTCGAGGCTCTTTCCCATTGTCCTATCACTTCTTACTTGGAAAAAGACTGACAAACAACTCAGTACAACCTCCTTTCAGGCAGTTGTAGAGAGCGATAAGGTCTCCCGGCAGCCTCCTTTTCTCCAGGCTAAACAACCCCAGTTCCCTCAGCCACTCCTTATAAGACATTGTCTAGTTGCTTCGCCAGCTTTTTTGTCCTTCTAATTTGCTATTTCATCTGATTTAGAAAGATATTTAAAAGAAAAGGAATAAAAGAAAAAAAAAAACCACAACAAAACCCCACTATATTAAAATCAGATATTCTTTTTAAAAGACATCAGAAAGCACAATTACAAATATACCTTAGTAGAGCATACGCATTAGTATATTTTTAATATTATCAGTCAGATTATTTTTGTAATCAGTAGAATAATGTACATGTGTCAGTATAGAACCATGGAATATCTCCAGTTGGAAAACACCTACACGGATCATCAAGACCAACTCCCTGCTCTTTGCAGGACTACCTAAAACTAAACCATATGACTAAGACCATCATCTGGACGCTCCTTGAACCCTGACAGGCTCGGTGCTGTGATCCCTGGGGACCCTGGGGACCCTGTTCCAGTGACTGACCACCCTCACGGTGAAGAACTTTTTCCTAATATTCAATTTGAACTTCCCTTGATGCAGTTTCACATCACTTCCTCGTGTCCTATCACTGGTCACTAAAGAGAGGATATCAACACCTCCCCGTATGCTGCCCCCCTTGAGGAAGCTGTAGATTACAATAAGGTCACCCCTCAGCCTTCTCTTCTCTAAGGTGAACAAGCCAAGTGACCTCAGCCACTCCTCATAAGTCTTGCCCTCAAGACCTTTCACCATCTTGATTGCCCTCCTCTGGAGACACTCCAATAGTTTTGTATCTTTACACTGAGGTGGCCAAAACCACACACAGTACTCAGACTGGGGCCACACCACTGCAGTGTAGAGTGGGACAATCACCTCCCTTCACCAGTTAGCTGTGCTGTGCTTGATGCACCCCGGGACACAGCTGGCCTTTTTTGCTGCCCCCCAGGGCACAGTGTTGACTCATCTTTAAATTGCCACCAACCCAAACCCCCAGATCTCTTTCTGTGTAGCTGCTCTCCAGCCTCTTGTCCCCCAGTCTGTATGTATAACTAGAATTACTCTGCCCCAGGTGGAGAATCCATCACTTGGTATTGTTAAATTTCATACAACTGGTGATTGCTCAGCTCTCTAGCCTATCCAGATCTTTCTGTAAGGCCTCTCTACCCTCAAGGAGTCCACAGCTCCTCCTAGTTTAGCATCATCAGCAAACATACTTAATATTCATTCTATTCCTGCATCCAGACCATTTATAAAAACTTTAAAGAGCAATGGCCCTAAAGTTAAGCCCTGGGGAACCCCAGCAGTGACTGGCCACCAGCTTGATGCAACCCCATTTACTAATAACTCTGAGCCTGTGCCACCAGCCAGTTGCTCACACTGTGCACCATGGCCTTGCCTAGCTGTATGCTGGATATTTTGTCCAGAAGGATACTGTGAGAGACAGTATATATGAGAGACATTGATACATATAACATTGAAATATACTATTGGAATACGTGTTCTAAATTTTCTTCACCATGAGTATTTTCACTAATGAATTAGTGAATGATGGGAACAGATTTAAGTAGGATTACATGAAATGGTACTTGTTGTGATTAAATTTAGTCTAGACAGGAAATAACCTTGTCATACAAATGTCTTCCATCTGATCGTAATCATTTATCTTCAGGTTTGAATGATTAAGCCTGATTTACGAAAACTGTAAGCAAATTGTCTTCTTTTTATTTCCAGGCATTAAAGAATGTACTTGCAGATTTGTGTAAGACTGTATCAGTTTATATATGGATATTACAATATTTAAATACATCCTTAAGCTTTTTAGATTTAGACTGGCTTGCTTTATATAAAGCCCTTCTTTGAAATGTGACAGTGTTCAGTTTTGATTGTTCACTCAGTGGATTTAGCATTCAAGAAAACATTTTCTTGTTAGCTATATTGCTTGACTTAAGAGTATTGTAATTCCAGCGCAGAACTCTCAATATTATTACCTCATTGTCATACATTATTATTGATTATACAATTTAGGGTCATTATAAGGCCCCTATGTTTTAAATCTTCAAAATACATTCCCAAGCATTTCACTGTTATGATTCACAGTTCTGCAATATGGTCAACTGCTATTACTTGAGTCCATCAAAACTCAATATATTTTTATCCAGAATTGGCAATGGGCTCTTCTGCCATCGCTTGAAGAAACCATTAGACTAATAAATAGATTCTAGAATACGTTATATCTGAAAACATCTGTCACTATATTATAAAAGGTTTCCTTTAATATTTAATCATCTCTTTATGACAGTTAAATATATTGTAAAAAAAGGAACACAGTTTATGCATTCCACTGTTCAGCTTTAATTTTGAAAATTAAAACAGATTCTAGGAAAATTATCTGTCAAATTCTACTGAATTTCAGGTTAAATCACCCAATTACTTAAAACTCTTTGCAAGAACTGATGTATTACTCTGTGTCCTCACATTGCATAAAAACTTCACCCAGAGTCCTCCAAACATCTGTTTAACTTTCAGAATAATATATTGCTCAGTACACATAAATACATGAATATGTAGGAGTAAATAAATAGTATTTAGTATTTTAAATGTCTAAGTTAGTAAATAATTTATAAAAACATTTTCTACTTTTTGATTTTTTTCCTGTCTTTGGTAATTCATTCTTAAAGAGTATCTTTGTTCTTTCAATGTCACTAGAGAAACCATTGTATTTTCTTCTTAACAACTGTTAAGAAATGGATCTCATTTGTTTCCTCCTTTCACAGCTTGGAAGGGAAGCTGAGTAATTAACACCAGGTAATTTTGTAAATTAATATACATATTTTAAATTAAAATAGCATATAATAGCTATATTACTGGAATACATACCACGTTAGTAGAAGCTTTAAAATTAGTTTCTTGTATTGCACAGAGACTGTCACTGTACAAGAGAAAGGAATCAGAAAAAACTGTGAAGAAATACATAAAGAGGTACCATTTTCCTTCATATATCTTATAAATACAAAGATATGACTCGTAGTACTAAATTTTGGCCACAAGGAGACCACCAATGGTTGTATGGCTCAGATGAAAGTTGAACTAAAAGTAATGAACATGTTTTGTAAAATAGTTTCTAGTCAGCAATATTTTATTGCATTTTGAAGGAATTGCAGTGTTTATGAAGTAAAGGCTTTCAATAATAAAATCTTTCCAACAGGATTTTTTATCATACTTTTAGTCAATGTAAATTGAATGTTCATTTGCAATATGAGAGAAAAGTCACATTTAACAATATAGTTTATCACTATAATGATTCCTAACTTTTTCCTAATTCCTGAATAGTAGAATACATTATTCTAAGATTATCAGTAATAATAATATATCAGTATATCAGTATTCTTTTTAAAACATAAATATTATATAAGGTTCACTTTCATGAATTCACTATTAAAAATGTGTCTTATACAGACAACATGGCTCTATAAAAGAAATACGATTTGATTGGTCAAGACTTCTTGATAACATTTTTTAAACTTTCCTATATATAAACTCTAACATAATCAAAAGAATTCAATTAAATATATGTAAACATGCAACATTCCAATGACATCACTTATATACATTTTCCAGAATACTCTGAACAATATTATAGAAAGTTAAAGCATGAGAAACATATTGAGAACATCCCAGGATGTATATTAAAAATATTGAGATTTCATAACTATATGTGTTATCTCTTTAGATATTCAATATTTTCTGTGTAATGACTGAAAACAGAAGCACCAAAATTTGGTAGCTCTTTTATCATTTAACAAAAAAATATGCCTATTTTTCAAGCATCACAGGTTTTGCTTAAAATTCAGCAGAAGCATAGGTAAACTCATAATAGCATTACATGATATGAATATATTACAATTATTATATTAACAGCCACTCTTGATTCAAAATTGAGGTTTTCCACTTCAGTGAGAATATGAATCCTAATCAAATATTCATACTTACGTATGTAAGACCTAAAGAGCAATTTAATACTACTACAACACAGTTTCTTAATCTCTTACTTTTCTGTGTTCTGTAGATGTTCAAGAGACAACTTCAGAAATCTGTCTATGACAGATTTACTATCATAATATATGATCAGGCTAATAGAATTCCTGCTTGGAATATGCTTTTTAAAGTTGCTTGTCTGACTCACAGTACACTGTTCCCACAGCTTCTGAATGTTAGCATTTTAGATCAAAAAAACTTGCATCAAAAAGTAAATACACATAGATTGTTATTTATAGCAGTTTCATATTAATTCTTCAACTTAATCAATGAGTATTAAAACTGAAAGTGGCAAAACAAGTTTGTACTTCTTTCTCCTTCCAAAACACAAACAGTAAATCATAACCACACATAATTTCTGCTGTTATATATTGTAAAGGTTATGTTTATACTATGAGCTGTGAATTAGATTAATGAGTTTTCTCAGCACCATAAACCTCCTCTACCAAAACAGGACCTAAATTGCAATAAATCACTGTTTATGTTCACATATTTATGGGACAGTAAAGATTTAGAGTTCCTCTATTGGGAAAACTACCCCAACACAAGAATAAAAAAATTACAGCTTCTGTATTGTAAGGTGGATGAACAGGGGCAAAAGCATGAACATTGTTTTCACTTCAGTATAATAATGCCGGTAATTTATTAAAAGCAATTGCTAGAGCAAAGCTTTTTGCCAGTGCTTCAGCCAAAGTGACAACACACCAACCCACTATGTTTTCTCCTTTTGTGCCACTGAAGATCAAAACTATTAAATTATACATCTTCATACATTATTCTTGGAAGAAATATTTCCTTTTTGTCAAAAAAGTATTAGTGATGGTATAAGTAAGCTGTATTCTTTATATACTACATACATTAAGAACTCCTTACATGAGCTTGAACAGTATTATTTACTTCTACACATTTACACTGGTGATTTCAGATGACTGTGGCTGTGATTTCTAAATGTATTCCTCATAGAAAAGTACTGTACTTTCTGCATTCTCTGCATTTTCTTTCATCAGCCTTTTATTCTACATTTTCTTTCAACTACCCATAAAATATTCTATTATCTGTCCAAAAGAACAATCTTATTAAGCCCTCTTTAATTTTTAAAGAGGATTTTTTTCATGATTTTTTTTTTAATATCTGGTCTTAAAAAAATAAAACCTCATATAAATTCATGGGAATCTTATGCAAAAACACCTACTTTCCAATGTCTATAATAATATTTTCTATTTCTGGAGCAACCTGAAATTGCAAGAAGAATGTTTTGTGGAGCTACTAGTTTTTATTTCTTCCAACAGCTTCAAACAGAGGAGCAGTGCAGTGTTCATTCCCCTGCCCAGGCATGAATGCTAGTGCCAGCAATTAAAGACAGCTAACAGCCACTACTTTACCATAAACTCTCAGGCAAGTTTTCAAAACAACAAAGGAAGAGGACATTCTTATCACACCGTGCATTGTTAAACTGTGGAATTGATTTTTATAGAATGTAGCAGATGGCAAAAACTTGTATGAAATACAAAAGTCATCAGAGAAGTTCAAAAAAGAAAAACATGCATGAATAGGAAGCTTTGTTAATAGAAGTGATATTTTGTACTTCCTACACTATAGCTTTGTGTTCCAACACTCTTCTCTAAAGCATCCATTATTTGTTACCAACAGAAATGAAGTATAAAACTGTATGGTCCTTAATTTACATCATATAATTCTTAACCATACAATGGTTCTTATGGTTCTTTCTTTACATTCTTACGCAATTGCAGTGGTTTTTTTTCATTCGTTAACCTGCAGGAACCAATCTGCTGCCACCTCAGCTGAGAAACTGTAAAATTATAGTAGTTACTGAGGTTTTCATGTAAGTGGGAAAGTGAATGCAAGATCTTTCCTAAAAATAAAATTTTTAAAGTGATTGGTTAATAAAAATTAAGGTTTTGAAGGAAAAAATGTTTAGTTTGGATTTATATGCAGCAAGTGGTTCACAAAGACACACAAGACTGCAAATGTGGATTTCCTTTTCAAAACTTTAAGAACCACTGCATGCATGGAAACATGTTGCTATGCTACAGATATTATTTCAGGTTTGTAGCTTCTTAGAGACCAGCCATGTCTTTTTAAACAAAATAAATTCCAAACCTTTAGAATCTACACTTTTTTAGAAGAAAATAATTGTGTTGCCTAGTGCAATGCATTTCTGTTGCTCTTCCTTCTCCCTTGAACCTCCTCAGCAAGTTTGCACAACATACTTTTTAAAAAGATTTTTTAAAAAAATTTAAAAATCATTTTTAAAAAGACTAGGAAATACAATTTATTTATAGACAATGAGGGAAGATAAGACTTCCTAGCAAACAGTCAATCTGATCTCTGCTGATTGTATACTTCAGGATGCTATACCCATGTCCTAGAACTGCTTATTCCTCTTTAATGATTGTAAAGGCAGCATACACTTACTATTTCAGACATAGTCGTCTTCACTGTGGCAGTTCACATGTAGTCAGGTAATGTTTCCCACCTGAGGAACAGTATTTTTAATACAAAATGAAGAAGCACAAGGGTTTCTGTTGACAAGGAGAGGGCTGAATTAATGACATCTACTCCAGAAGCAGAGTGATATGCTATGTAGTCTATTCGGTCCAAAATTAACAAAATAGAAAAAAAAAAAAAATCCCCAGTTAAATCACCAATCCCAAATGTTCTTACTCAGGTCGCTAACTCAGAGTAGTGTCTGTTACAGATAAGTTTACGGCTACAGAAAAAGTCACATAAAAGATTCTGGTGAGATTTAGTTCCTCAAACACACTACAGTAAGTCAGCTAATTGCAATATTCAACTACTCAGTTCATCACTCTTACAGGGGAAAAAAGATCTTACTGTTAAGATCCTGCACATCAGAACAGAAGGAACAGCAGAATATTTCCTACTCAGTAATTAATTATCCTGTTGATCTGATACAACAGGATCATTGTAAAGGACTGACACTTCTTACCAGTTTTTAAATTAATTTTCTCTCTGGAGATAGTGTCTGCCATGGTAAAAAGCCATGTACACAACTTGAGATGAGGGACAAATTTATGAATGTCCATTCATACTGGGTAAATCACACTTCTTGAGCAGAGACCATCCTTACATTTAAAATCTGTATGATATTGACAAAATGTTGCCACAGATGTCATCCTTTCTATTCTACAGCTACTGGTCCCACGCGCAGCAATGCGCATGTTTCAAATTCAATTTTCATCAACATAGCTGACAAATTCTGGAAACATCTAGCCCCTTATGGCTTAATTAAGATACTTCTTAGTCATCTGGATATGCAATTAGTCATCTCTGCAGATTTTCTGTAAAAGAGTTAACCACCCAGAATCTTTGAGTTTCTAGCATATAAAGGCTTGCAAATGTATCCACCTCATTAAAAGCAAAATTTCAGCAATATTTATAGACTTAACAAATTTCCAAGCTGTGCTTTATTTTCCCCTGGGATGAGCAATTGGTTATTGCATTCTCTGTCCCTAGAAGAAGCCTTGAGTAACCTAGGCTTTTCATTTTTTTTGCAGTTCTTAAGTGCTTTCTGCTTGAATGCTGACATAGTTTGGTAAAAAAAAAAAGAAACCTAAAATCCACTAGCATTGTAATTGTACTGTCTAGGTTTGTGAATTTTTTTGTCTTTCTCCAAGTAAAATACAAATTTCAGTTTTATTATATTGCATAAGAAGCAGCTTCTTCCATGATAAAGAAAACTAAGAAAAATATACTAAAGCAGGGAAGAACAAATGCAAAAGTTCTGTTTGTTGACTAAAATTACATTAAGTTCTGCAACATCTCTTGGTATTTTGCTTTACTTTGTTTGCTAAAGCTACTATTAGATACATTGAGTAAAATCATGTTAGAGTTGCTCCAGCATAAAAAGTCCTCATTTCACAGTTAAGGTCATATGAAGAAGTATTAAAGAGTCAATTAATTCCCATAGTCACAAAAATAACCTTTTTAGAAACAGAGATACATAGATATCTATAGTTGATAAAATTTGTGTCATTTCAACATAACTTAGGGTCACTACACCATTTTTCCTACTTTTCTGCCCTTCAAAGAAAGCATTATGCTCAGAAAATACTCTGCATCTATTTCTCATGAGGAAATAAAGACTTCTACAAGAGTTTCTTCCTTAATTTGTTTTGTGTTTGCAAGTGTATCCCAATTGCTATCTGGAGAACTAGGTTGTTTCTTAGATAATGGAAAACCATGTACAATTTAAATGTCCAGATTGTCTCACCAGATAACTCAGGTATGACACTAAAACCTAGATGTTATGTGACATATTTTAATATGATTTATGGACAACCACTTGTGACTTGCTGTAGTCTGAATTGTAATGTACTGATGTGCTGATAGGTGAATAGGAAGAAGAGTAAACAGTCACAGAATGGCATTGGGTATACAGACCATAAATTTCTGTCTTAATGATAGTGACCATTTGCTACCTATCCTTTATTAGGTAAAAACAGACATGGAAACTGTGTAACGTACTCTCCAGAAAACTACAATTCATCATGAAAATATTGATTATAGATATTTTGTTGGATTTCTGAAGGTGAAAGTTCCTTTCTTTCTTTTTTTCTTTTCGCCTCACTTGTGTTTATAGCTATTTACTATTGGGTAAATTAGTGAATTAGTGCTGTTTAGTTATGCAATAGCTTGATCTGGATTGTAATATCTCTTTCTGAAGTAAAATCTGCAAAATCTTTAAAAATATAAATAAATAGGTAAGAATAGTGGAACAATTTGAAGCTGAGTCTGCCAAAATCATATTCAACTCATATACAGAAGATTTTAATTATATTAAGTACCCTCAGAGAAAACAGAATGTAGTCTTTACACCACAACCCTCTCTGTGAATGCTAGAAGAGGAAAGTAGTTTACAATGTGCATTATATAAACAGGCGATCATGGCTGCCACAGTGCTGCACTCATCTTTGGCCAACCAAGGAACTTTGTGACATTGATTGTTACCAACAATGGCTTTTGAGTAGAATCAATTCACATAATTTTTCATTTTCTTCTAGTAAAACTTCTGGGAACATTTAGGGCCTATGTAAAATGTGCTGTGAGGTCATTAGATCATCTTCCAGCTCACATTTTTACTTTCACACCAGGCATAATCACTAGATGATAACTGCTTTGCTATTTTGAATTAACTGAGTCATCTAACTACCTGACAGAAAGATTTTTGACATGAGTGCTGGAAATTAGAGGATTTTCTCTCTCTTTCAACATTTCTTCCTAAAACTAAGGCCCTTTCTAGTTAAGTCTTTAGGGATTGCATATTCTCCCATGAGGCACTCACTTGATTTATGATAGATTTCTTCTGGACAAGGCATTATTAGACAATCTGGCCTAAGGTCAGACTGTAACAAGCATAATTAATTTACTGTAATGATTAACTTACTGTAGCCCTCAACTTACAATAACTACCTGAAAGATTAGACTTCTCATTTAAGCTATTTCAAGTCTCTCAGGAAATAGAAGTAAATAAACATTTAAAGAAAGTGACTTATTTCCTCTTAATATAGGTGCCTAAGTCAGATAACGCATCATCTAGTTGGCCTATCTTCCCCTGTTAACCAATTACAGCAGAAACCAAGAGAAATAGCTTAGTGTAAACACTGTGTAGCTTGCTGTAGAGTGCTATTTATATACTTCAGCATTGTGTCCCAACAAGATTCTTGTAACTGTGAACCTAAAAGAAAAGATGAAACTGGTCTTGATCTGAAACTCTTTATGCTTGGATAGAAATACTGCTTTAATTTAATTATGAAGTAACCTGCTATTTGTTTTCTGTAGTTCAGACAGTGGTTTTTGAATGACGTGGTTCTTCAGTGCAACAAACTTAACCCAGTAACACATATGTAATCAACACTTCCTAACCTGACAGATGACAAATTCTGGACACTCAACCCATGTAAACCAGTACTTTCTGGTTCCCTGGAAGATGCAGTGGCAATACAGTGAGGATTCTAAGATTCTTCTTATTCTTTAGCACAGATTTTTTTCTCCCTTATGTTTTCATAGAGACCAAAAATTACATTAATAATACAGATGCTAGATTTGGCATTTCAAGTATTTTGTCCCTGGCTTTTGTTAGCTGTTGGACTCATGTTGTTTTAAATAAGATCAGATGACGGAGAGAGTAAAATAAAAAGAACTTGAAATAATTTTACTAGCCCTCCGGACTTAAATTACAAATGACACTAAAGAGAGAGAAAATACCTATGTGAAAGGAGTATCTTAATTGTGACCTACTTGTTTATATTAGAGTTAATTAGGTCAGTGCAGCTGACCTAATTTTTTAATTAATAAATTGATTCCAAAGGAATACATGAAAATATTGTCAGACTTTCATAAAACAGACAGGATAATTACATTTTAGAGATTACAAAAACAGTTTGTAACCACAAATTTTTCATTTGAATAGCTAGGTTCCTACACACCAGTTTTAAGCTATACTGTAGTGTAGGTGGCACTTCTTATGGAGTATATATAAATATAAAACAGCAAGTATGCATTTTTTTCTCTCCCAAATTCTCAACTGTGTATTATTTGGGAAAAGTTTATGAGAATATACTTTTTTAAGACCTTTCCTATATATTTCCAAATAGAAAATACAGGTACTTTTTGCAATCAGAGGATATTATCAAAACTGTGGGTAAATTTCACAGAAGTTTTTTTCTGATAATGTCTTACAATTAGTATAGTTATTCCTTATACTCAGTTTCTCTGCTGTTATTTTAATTATTTTCCTTTCTATATTGCCTTAGAGAAGATTAAGTATTCCTAATAATTAAAAGACACTTTAATTGGTTTTGAATGTTATAAATAAATCAGCAAGGTTCTTCCCTGAAAAAAAAAAAATTATAGACCTGATGAACTGTTTTATATTCCCAAATGAATTATGAACTTATTTAGGTTATGTTACCATTAAGATTAAACATATTTTATTATACATCTTACAATTTGAAAATTACTTGTAAAGAAACTAACATAGGGGAAAAAAGTTTGGTAACGTGACTAAGAATGCTCATATTATACCATCACATCAGATCAATTTCTTTAGAGGAAATTTTGAAAAATAAGAATGGATAAGTAATTGGAAATAACCTTTTAATAGCATTAGATCTGAAGCCTGGCTTCACCGGGTCTGTCTGTGCTCAGTCTAGTAAGGCCAATTGTAACTTCTTACAAAATATGTAAAAGATGACACATTATTGTGTGGTCTTCTGCACAGGAGAAACCATGTAATTCTGATCCTGCAATGCCTCATACAGGCTGATCATCTGGGAACTCCAAGTTTACATGTTTTTCAGCCTGATCACTCAAATCCCATCACACACAACTTCTGTTGAAGTCCAGGAATTTTAAGTACAGAACCTAATAGTTAGATACGTATCAACTATTACATCCAGTTTAATGCTACTTAGAAATATCTCATTTCTGTACTTCCTAAGGTTTGTCCTGCACCTTGCCTCTGGAGAAAGAACTATCTTCAGAAAGCTGTAAGAGATGTAGCCTGCAATATTTCTGTAAGACAAACACAGTACAGAAATCAAAACTCTAAATTCACAGATGAATTAACACATCTTATTTTGGTACACTAACTGTGCTAATAACTGAGATATGTAATAAGGTAGGTATTTATTTGGTTAAAAAATATTTTTAAGAGTAAAGAGCAATGAATTCTAAGTATCATGGAGCATGTATAGTGCACAAAGCACTGGGTTGTGAGTCACAAGAGAAATGCTATGTCACAGGCTGGCTGTTATCATACAGAAAATGTCAAGGTCACTTCACCATTCTGTCCTTTGATTCCTTGATTATAAACTGGAACCTGTCTGTATAAATCAGACCCATATTTCTTTATTAATTTACTATACTACTTCTAAACTATTAGTGGTGGTGTTATTATTATTATCATTATTATCATCATCATTAATAATAATAATTCCTGGATATAAGATCATGAAATATTAAAATTAACTACACTACTATGATCAAAATAAATCTATTCTCAAAAGAAAATAACAGCAAGTGAACGAAATAAAGATTTATTTCCTTTATAAAAATAAGAAATTATCATATGGGTTTAATTATATACCTGTTGATATAAAAGCATCCACTGATACTGTAAACTGTTGTTTCTTGACCAGGATCCCAAATTAATGTGCAACTATTTCCCCACCTCAGGAAGTATTAATGGAGATTTAAAATTATTAACATACCAAAAGATCTTAGGTCTAGCCTGTGTCCATCAGTGCCTTCCCAGTTCTTCAGGATATCCTCCTGACACTCAAAAATGTCACTGTATAGTTAAAAGTTATAATGCATAGTAATGTGGCAACAGCCATATGGATTTTTAGACATATCCTATGAATGAAACCTAGTCAAAAGAACTGCTGAGATAAAATGAATAGTTTTCATGGGCAGTTCTATCTGAAAGAACTAGCCTTCTTTTTCGGCCCTGCTCTACTGGCTTAGATTTGCACAGGTGTGGTGGGTTGACCCTGGCTGGATGCCAGGTGCCCACCGAAGTGGCACTACCACTCCCCTCCTCAGCTGGGCAGGGGAGAGAAAATGTAATGAAAGGCTCGTGGGTGGAGAAAAAGGCAGGGAGAGATCACTCAGCGGTTACCGTCATGGGCAGGGCAGGCTCGACTCGGGGAAGAATTTATTTTAATTTATTACTATTCAAATCAGAGTAGGATAATGAGAAATAAAAAATAAATCTTAAAAACACCTTCCCCCTGCCCCTCCCTTCTTCCTGGGATTAACTTTACTTCTGATTTCTCTACCTTCTTCCCACACTGAGCTGCATAGGGGGACAGGGAGTGGGGCTGCGGTCAGTTCACCACATGTGCCTCTTCTGCTCCTTCCTCCTCAGGGGGAAGTTCCTCATGCTCTGCCCCTGCTCCAGCGTGGGTCCCCCACGGAGTCATAGGTCCTGCCAGCAAACCTGCTCAAGCACGGAACTCTCCAAGGGTCCACAGGCCCTGCCAGGAGCCTGCTCCAGTGTGAGCTTCCTACAGAGTCACAGCCTCCTTTAGGTGCATCCACCTCCTCCAGCATGGGGTCCTCCATGGGCTGCAGGTGGGGATCTGCTCCACCATGGGCCTCCCCGGGCTGAGGGGCACAGCCTGCTCAGCGTGGGCTTCACCATGGGCTGCAAAGGAATCTCTGCTCCGGGCCTGGAACCCGCCTACCCCTCCTGTACTGGTCTGGGTACCTGCAGGGCTGTGCCTCTCATATATTCTCACTCCTTGCTCTGGCTACAACGTGTTGTGCATTATTGGCGTTTTTTCCCCCTGTTAAATACATTATCCCAAAGGCATTTGCACTGTAGCTGATGGGCTCAGCCTTGCCCAGCAGCAGGTCCATCCTGGAGCCGGCTGGCACTGGCTCTGTCAGACACGGGGGAAGCTTCCAGCAGCTTCCCACAGAAGCCTCCCCTGTAGCCCTCTGCTACCAAAATCTTGCCACGCAAAACAAATACAAAAGGCGAACAAGCATGATATAGGCTTTTCTTTAGAATCCTACCAATTATTTTCAATCAGGTTTCTTCAAGTTAAGTATGTTCTTGGGGGAAGAAAAAACATGTGATGAGATGCTTGCTTTCATACATTTCACTATGCTTACTATTACCATTTTTCACTCTCCTCACCCTGACTTCTGACTACATTACTCCCCAGCTGCCCTTTTCATGAACTCTAAATTTTATTTATAATGCCTTAGTAACAGAAAACATCCCTAATCAATAACTAAATATGAAGTGGAGAGAGAATGAAATGTGAAAGGGTAAAACATAGAAGTAATGCTTAAAAAATCTCACTGAATATGTTGTCCTTCTAGCAATATGTTATCCTTCACTAGCTATCCATCCTGATGCTGTAACATTCTTAACTGTAGTATTTAACAATATTTTTTATTCTTTCTCGTCCCTTCCTTGCTAATTATCATAGCTTTTTCCTAAAAAAAATAATTTTAAAATTATTTTTATGCAATGTGCTCTCTTACACTTTGGAGACAATAAAGTTCCAAGTCTCCTTCTGCATGGTATATCAGCTCACACTATATGAAAACTCATGAAAATGTTTTCATTAATCCTGATAAAAACAAGAACTTCACTCTATCTGCCTGCATATACTGAATTAATCAAATTTTACTATTTGAAAAAAACTTAATAGGATGTAAATATGATGTGATAAGGTGCTATAACAAAGAATACTAACAAGAAAAGGGAGCGAGGGTTATTATGGGCATAATAATGAGTACTTTTTGATGGGGAAAAGTCTCGCAAAGTAGCCAAAGATGGTCTTCTAACCGTGAACCAAACCTCCAGAGGCTTGAAGCAGCTGACCCAATAAGGTGGTCAGTAAGTTGTAGCACATGTTGGGAAAAAGATGTACAGAGCACAGAGAAAGCAATCCTATTTCTAGATAGTTGTGAGATTCATTGGTATGGGGAAAGATTAGTAATTATTCAAAAAGTAACTAAATTGCAGCTAGTATTCACAGATGTTAAGCTTTTTTTTTATTATTATTTTTCCTTTCTTTTATATCCCATGAATCTTGGGTGAACCAGTATATTAGATTTTGTTTTGCAACACAGTGGTTTTGCCATTCAGTCAGCTACTAACATCAGTGTGAAAGAGTTCACAGGTGCCAATTCTGCTACATCTCTCATGTTAGTATTATCGGGAAATACAGGGCTCAGTGCAGAGAGCCAACCTACCAGCTCTGGAATGCTATAGTGTTATTCAAAGAGGAATGGATGCACATAAAACCCTTCCCAAAGCACTGTACTTTAAAGTTGCATTGTATAGGAACAGGGATATGCTAATGATAATGTCCTTGTTAGTACTACCTCAAATAGTACACTTGTCCCTGCCTTGCTGAACAGTAACTGCCAAAATCAATGCCCCTTTTCAGTCACTGACAAAAAAACTCTGCCTTGAGCCAGTCTGCAGAACAGTAGACCAAGGAGGTCAGCAGCAATAAGAAGCTTAAAAACAACAGTGAGGAATTGAGTTTCTCCTTGCGCTGTTCTGCAACTCTTTTCCTATGTCTCTGACACGATGAGCACATTTTAAAAATACATAGCTAATTTAGAAATCATGCCAAGACTCCAACTGACTCGTGTACCCCAAGTACCCCCTCTCACTAGTAAGAACATGAGTATCCTGATTCATGGAACAATATGTTATTGTCCTCTAACCAAAATCTTTACTATCCCCAATGAAAAGAATATGTAAAACACATGTAAGTCTATGTAAGAGTTCTAATTGCTGTATTCAGAAAAAATGTCAAAACAACAAGAAAAAAACACCAAACCAAAATCACCACTGTTTTTAAAGCGAAACTGCAGATTTATTACGGTATGCTTTACTTATTCTAGCATTCTTTTTGTACTTTACAGAGTAAAAATTATTAAGGATTACCTTATTCATGGAACAATATATACTACAAATGAAACATCAAAAGAACAGCTCTCTGTAGCAGATCATATTGTAATGCTTGCAAATACATTGCTACAGCCTAGGATTTTTGTACCTATATCTTCATTTTACAGGCAGGGTTGATAATGACTGTGCATATAATATATTTTATTTGGTTTTGTAGCAAGCCTTTGATCAAGTTTTACATGACAGGCCTCAGCTTAAAACTACAAGCTTCAGAGATCCAGATTAAGACAGAGAAAAGGATAAAGAACTAGTTAAAAAATAGACTAGTGATTATGTGGTGGGGAAAAAAACCTTCCTGCAGTTTTATATGGGTCAATGTTTGTATCTGAAAGTGTTAACATCTGCAGAATGTGTGAGGCAAGTAACAACACCTAACTAACTGCACATAAATGCAAGGATGACACAGAGTAAATGGAGAGTGGCAGATTTCCATGGGGGTGGTAGTGTGAGGGGAGCTGGGGCACATCTCCCTCAAGAAGCACAGCTGCCTTTTCACAGGGGTAATTTGGGTGGCACAGGCCCACTGCTGCACTCAGTGGTGCTAGCATGTGCATTGGGCATCCCCAGTTTATGACTATGAAAAGCTGTTACCTCCATATGAGCTTAAACCACTTGCTTTTGTGCTCACTTTCTCATGACCGGTATTAATGTGGCCACTAGTGCTGTCCCATATGCTTTGCTGTGGGGTGGGGAGGGAGATAAGGATATACTGTCACTAAATTGCCTCACCTGGGTAAATATCTTTCAGTGAGCTAGATAAAATCTCATAGTTTATGGCACAGAAGGAAAAAAAACCAACCCAACAATAAAATTATTCGAAGTCTAGAAAGCTTTCAAAATGCTTTTATTTGTCCTACAGAAATAAAACAGTTCTGAGTTTCTCATGTTTGTTGACGTGCACTGCTTCAGTGCAAATTGAGTTCATAAATCCAAATGTAGAAATGTAAATAAAAGAACAATTTTAAAAAGGTTTAGCTCTTTCACCTTTTATTGATTTCATTTGTGGGTACCTAGCTCTTAGGAAAACAAAAAATATTTTTAGGTACTTAAGCACTAATCAGAAAGCTTAACATAGCAACTTGAGCTTAAAAATTTGCACTATATCTCACATGTATACTGTAGTAAAACACCTAAGTTTGAACATTTCAGAAATGAAATACTTTTATGTTATCATTCTAGGGGAAAAAATGTAATTTAAAGATGTTTGGGTATGCAACTAGGCCTCAAGGCCTTACAGGAAAGCACATCCAAAGCTTAGGCAGAAGCTGTTTTCTTCCTGGATAATGGAATCAAAATTACCCAGTGGTAGCACCACAGTAGTGATTAGACAGAACAGTTGGGAAAGTGACTTGTATTTTTTAGTGGTTTTGGCTGAGATAGATATCTATGTAACTCTGCCTTCGCACCTCCTTTAGGACTACACTGTGTATTGACTATCATTCTGCCCTTTGAGTTTTACCCATTTGAAAGATTTGGGGAGTAGTGAGAAGGGAGAATTAGAGTTTTGATGTTCCTGATTTCAGGTAGAAAGAAATTTTTAAAATATTTGAAGTTTTGCAATGTTTGTTGTCTCACATCACTCTTGAAAACTTTTTCCTTCTCATAATTGGACTCTCCTCCATTACTCTCCTGGAATTAACAAAATCAAATTGAATAGAATTGAATCACTCAGGTTGTAAAAGACTTATAAGATCATCAAGTCCAACCATTAACCTAGCACTGCTAAGCCCACCACTAAACCATGTCCTGAACTGCCACATCTACATGTCTTTTAAATACCTCAAGGGATGGGGAATCAACCGCTTCTCTGGGCAGCCTGTTCCAGTGCTTGACAACTCTTTCCATGAAGACATTTTTCCTAATATCCAATCTAAACTTCCTCTAGTGCCACTTGAGGCTCTTTCCCCTTGTCCTACCACTTCTTACTTGGAAAAAGAGACTGACACCAACTTGGTACAACCTCCTTTCAGGCAGTTGTAGAGAGCAATAACGTCTCCCAGCAGCCTCCTTTTCTCCAGGCTAAACAACCCCAGTTCCCTCAGCTGCTCCTCATAAGACTGGTTCTCCAGACCCTTCGCTAGTTTGTTTGCCCTTCTTTGGACATGCTCCAGCACCTCAATGTCCTTCCTGTAGTGAGAGGTCCAAAACTGAACACAAGATTCGAGGCGTGGTCTCACCAGTGTCAAGTACAGGCAGACAATCACAATCACTTCCCTAGTACTGCTGGCCACACTATTTCTGATACAAGCCAGGATATCGTTGGCCTTCTTGGCCACCTGGACACACTGCTGGCTCATATTCAGCCATCTGTCAATCAACACCCTAGATCCTTTTCTCACTGGGTAGGTTTTCAACCACTCTTCCCCAAGCCTGTAACCCTGCCATGGGTTACATGCACTTACCCAAGTGCAGGACCTGGCACTTACCCTTATTGAACCTCAGTTGGCCTCAGCCTGTACAGATTCCTCTGCAGAGCCTTCCTACACTCAAGCATATCAAGACTCTTGCCCAGCTTGGTTTGCAACCTTACTGAGAGTGCGTTGGATCACCTTGTCCATATCATCGACAAAAATATTAATCAGGACTGGCCCCAATACTGAGCCCTGGGGAACACCATTTGTGATCGATTACCAGCCGGATGTAACTCCACTCACCCCCACTCTATGGGCCCAGCCACCCAGCCAGATTTTTACCCAGTGAAGAGTACACCCATCCAAGCCATGAGCAGGCAGTTTCTACAGGAGAATGCTGTGGGAAATGGTTGCCAATATATTTACAGAAACATTTTTTATTGTCTTTTACATCAGTAGCTAGATTAAGTCCTGTTTGGGCTTTGGCCCTGCTAATTTTCCCTTGCATAACCTCACAACATCCTTGTAGTCCTCCTTAGTTGCCTACCCCTTCTTCCACACGTCATAAGCTCTCCTTTTTTTCCTGAGCTCCAAGCAAAGCTCTCTGTTCAGCCAGGCCGGTCTTCTTCCCTGTCAGCTCATCTTTCGACACCTAGGGACAGCCTGCTCCTGCACCTTGAAGATTTCCTTCTTGAAGAACGTCCAGCCTTCCCGGACTCCTTTGCCCTTCAGGACTGCCTCCCAAGAGACTGTGTCAACCAGGCTCCCAAACAGGCCAAAGTCTGCCCTCCAGAAGTCCAAGGTGGCAATTCTGCTGACCTCCCTCCTTACTTCTCCAGGAATTGACAACCCTGCCATGCCACACCCTTGCTGATGCACCATGCCCTGTTTGCCCACCCTGTTGTGGAGCTCCTGGTCAGTAGCACTCCCAAAGGGCTGCTTCTGTATGTGTGAGCAGGGTTTGGCTGCATACTCCTGGCCCTGCTCAGGTTCTGTCAGCCGCTGTTGACTGAGCTGTATGCTCCTGGCCACTCTCTTGGGTCCCCCTGAGGTTCCAGCAGCTCAGGAAACTCCGCAGCACACCATCCTAGAGGACCCCACTGCCAAGCATAATGGCACCAGAGCTTGCTTGCCTCAAGGTTAGTACCTTCAGAGCTTTACATATATATATATATATATACATCTACTATTTAAAAAAAAAAAAAAAAGGCATGTTAACTTTATTTAAATTTTCCAACCCAACTAAATAATAAAGACAGGAATAAAGATTGACCACAAATCTTTGTAGGTGTCTACCAGTTTGTCATACAAAAATATGTCCATGCATGCTATGTAGCTCGTGCACAGTGTCTCACCAAGCCAAGATGGTGTGCAATCTGCTGCCAACAGATACGCTGTTCATGCACAGCAAACCTTATGTGCCCTGAAAATCATTACCTGTTGTGGTGGGTAGAGCTTGGCTGGCTGCCAGACACCCACCCAGGTGCTCTCTCACTACCCCCTCCTTAACAGAATAGGGGGAGAAAGTAAGATAAGGAAACTTGTGGGTCAAATTAAAGATGGGGAGATCACTTGCATCAGTTAGCATCATGGGCAAAATAGACCTGACTTGGGGAAAATTAATTTAATGTATTGCCAACTAAAACAGAGTCAAGTGGTGAGAAGCAAAGATAAAAAAAAGTAAAACAACACTCGTCACCCAGTCCCCCTTCTTCCCAGACTCAACTTCTTACTTCTCAGTTCCTCTACACCTACCTGGAAGAACACTGGGGGGATGGGAAATGGGGTTTGCAGTTCATAACACTTTGTTGTCTCTGCCACTCCATATTTGCAAAGCTCTACCTTTATTGTGTGCACAGACCATTTGTCTAATGAGCATGTGTGAAGTAAAACTGAATTGCTCCCAAGTGATAGATATGGCTGACACTGCTGAATGTTTAAAATTCTCAGATACTTCATGGACCAAGATTTGGAGTAGAAAAGAGAGACAAAACTGTGAAAGAATCAATCTTTCTGTTCAAAGTTCTGAGCAGCAGAGATCTTATTTCTGTATGAATAGTTCAAATCTGTCACACCTAAGTATTCCCTTTCTCTTCTGAGGTTTTTTTTGTCAGAGCACATTCAGTTCCTCTTCTTGGACACCACAAATGGTTCTTATCTCCAGATGCTTACTATTTTGTTCATTCAGCAAAGTGTGAATATTTTACACATTTTATTTTTTAATCCTATTATGCATGATTATTCATATAGTCCTTGTCTTAATCCAAACAACATCGTTTCATAGTGAGTTTTATTCACTAATTAATATTTCCTCTGTACACAATGAAAATTATTCTTTTCATTGCCTTTTAGTTGATATTCAATATTGCTGGTTGCTCATCAGTTCTAGCCTGTGAAAACAGATCATACTTAAAAACTTAGTTTACTTTTTCTTTATTGTTATCATATGTGTTCCTTATAACTAATTATCATCCAAAACTGCACTGTCCCACTGCATTTCTCAAATGCCTCTATGTAAATTTCTCTCTGCCTTACAATACTGGCACTTCATGAAGGGATGTATTACAATTTCTCTTGGATAAGTATCCCCAGTTCTACTGAGGTTAATTATTTTATGTAGGTTTTCTGAGGAATCGTTTCAGAGTATATTCTTTTGGATTTCTTTTAATCATAGAGCAGATGATTTCACCTCAGAGTTTCCATGTGATCAATGTCCTCAATGCTCTTAAAACTAAAGAAACAGCAATATACATAAAATGAAAATTATCTCACTTAGGCCCCAAGTCTACACTTATGTTATCGCACAAAAGCCTGAGGCATTTTAATCATTCATATCATGGCTGACATTGCCCATTCTGTTTTACAAAAAAGAGATTAAACTGCTGAATTCTTAATAGCACAGGCCACAGAGTAGTCTTATATTTTTAAACATACAGTAATTGGAGAAGGATCTTCTTCAAAAAATAAAATACTGGGAGAACATTGTTGAAGGTTTGATTAAACCTCTCCAAATCAGGAGAATAAATTGCATCTTTTATAAAAAATAGCAGAAATTATTAAACTTATTAGGGAAGCCTCCAAACTGAAACAAGATAATTGTAGTCACTTAGCCACTTGAGCTTTCTGGACAGAAGACCTCTGGGATATAATGTTAAAATTGCAGTGGTCAGAAATAATTGAGAAGCATAAAAAAGAAAACAGACAAAAATGGAGGGAGGAGAAGGAAAGAAGCAATCTAATCATCAGATTAAATGTAATTCTGAGAAAGGACTACAGAAATTGTAGGGAATAATCAGTGAAGGAAACATGTTTCAGTAAGCCAGGAAATTGTCTCTTGTAATTTTAATTTCACTTCTCATACTATTCAGCAAGTCAACATTTTGTATGGGTTTTTGGAAATACAGATATTACCCAAAGAAGGCATTGGATCCTCTCAACACATTCTCCTCCTAACTGTAATAACCTGTAATATCTCAAACCTTTTAGTGTCTCATGTAAAAAAGGATAATTTCACAATCAAAAATTTTAAATTATCAGGTGATGCATTATAATTGCTTTTGATCCTGTGCAGCTTTTATATGATAAAACTGTTTTGCAGTCTTCATTTGTTTTTTCATTGGAATTCCCTCCCCCCCCCCTTCAATATCTTCTGAAGTTAATCCAATGAACACTAACAAGTTAAGATTTACATTTGTTTAGGGACAGCAAAAAAGAGTTCTGAAGTACAGACACATATAAATAGCAGAAAGCATTTTCATTCCAACAAAATCAGTAATGAGGGACAACTAAAACTTCAAACCAAAGCACAAGAATTTTTTAGAAATTTGTCCAGTGATCTAAGCCTCTGCACCATGGCACTTCTCCTTCAGTCTTGCTTTCAGCCTAGAAGCCATTCAGGAGCTCTCAGAGTTACAGCAAGCTCTGTATTGTCTCCCCTGGATCCCTAGGAGAAGTCTTTCCCTCATTTTGAAGCGCAGTTATGCATCTGTTCCCTGTCTGAGATACCTATTATCTAGGAGAACTGCAGATTCTAACTTCAGGAGCTGTTACTTGGTGTCCTTTTTGGCCTCTGTCCCCCTGTCCTGAGCTGCGGGTGCCTCACCCTGGTGGGCAAATGCTTAGGTGGAGAAGGAGCAGGCAGAAAGCACCATGCTCTCCAGGTGCCTCCATCTGACCACAGTGCAAGACTGTTGAAGAAGCAGTATGTGAACACACCAGATATGCCTTGTTACAACCACATACTTCTATAGTTTCATGAATATATTGCTTGAACTCATGTTTGAAATTGAAGTTATGTGGAAAGCTTCAAAGAAACAGTTTCATCCATTGGCTTCAGGAGATGCAGTTATGCCACTGTGATCACGGCGTAAGAAAGCTATTTTGTGCTGACAAACCAGAGGTCAGATAGCTAATAAACAGTACATTACATTGAATCTTCCTTTTTTATGTTGTTGCAATTTCACTTTACCTAAATTATAAAGTCTTGAGGCCGAGGATGGATAGCACAGGACAATCGGTATTCACTGAAGTCTGTTTCAGTAAAAGGTCTCCTACATGCTAACACACAGAGAGTTGGGTTAGTGGGGGGAAATGTAGAGGCAGTTATTTTGTTTATCATACCCAGCCTAATTACAGATACATAATGAGGTGGCAGACTCACCAAGTGCCGAGTGTACCTGCAGAGAACAGAGCCCATTTTCAAAATTTGTCTCAGTTTAGTGATGCTGCAAGCAAGATGACAGAAATAGTAGCTTTGAGAAGAGAAGCACAAGACTGGAATGCTTTTCCTTTTAAAAAATAATTATGATAGCAAATATTTGAAAAAGAGAATATCCAAGCCTGAATGTTTTTTTAAGTATGTATTTGATAAGCATAAACAAGAACAAAAGACTTAATTCTGGTTACATGCATCTCTTACTAATTTTTTGCATTCAGGTTACAGAATACTTGAATTCCCACCAGTTAAAAACAAAATCTTGTTATGGACAAAAGGAACACATCATATATGCACAGCTGAGAATTTATTGTTATTCTCATTAAAGTCTTAACAGTGTAATAAAAAAACTATTACTCCAGTTACATTGATTTTAACACTTCTAGGTCATATCATATGCAGGTAGAATGACGTATACACAAACTCTGTAGTATCTACCTCTTTCTCTGGCATTATGCTCAGCCTTCTACTGCTCTTGTGTATCCTGTGGTCAATGGTTTTGGGTCCTGAGGGTTTAGGGTGGCAAGTCATTAGTATATCAAGTCCTTTGATGGAAGAAGTATGTTGCTAATATTAATAGTTTCTTCCGCCTCACTCTAGTATCCACTTGGGGGTCATTTTTATACATATATTACATTCTACAACATTCTCTCACCTGCGAGTCTACCACATATCTCAAATTACTGCGTATGGTGTGATTTACATACAATGGATACTTGCTCACTCTTTATTTTGTCACCCTTGTATTAGTTTTTTCCCAGCTGCCAAGGCTACATTCTTTTGAAGACCAGTAGCTGAACACTGGTGAATGGTTTAAAGACATTGGAGTCTGCTTTCACATTGTGCCTGTATTTTCCAGGCCTCTGCGATCACCTTGTGTCTCTATTCCTCCTTCTATTCTAGGTTTGCAGTCTGTCACAGACAACAGCAATACTATATTTACCAGGTTACGATGCTACAGATTTGCAATACATGAACGTCTTATCCAATTTCATATTGAGTAAAAATGTACTTGTCCACAAAAATAGTACAGTCCTCCTTTGTCTAAAAGAGAAACACTACACAGTTTTGACAGTGATTAAGTAATATATTGACATTTCCAATTTCAACATTTTTTTTCACCAGCTGACTCCGTTAGCTCAGTATTTTTTAAATGGAAATTTTAACATTGTTAATAGAGAATTAAAAGAACTTTTGTCAATGATGTCCCATATAATTGTCAAATAAGCCTCCCAAAACTGAATGCTATATTCTATTTCCTAATAAAAATCTTACTTTTAGTGATTTCATTTAGTTCCTCACAAGTGTAAATATCCTATGAAAAATGTTTTTACTTAAAGTCTGTAAGATCTATTACCCTTGTTATGCTTCCTCATTCTTAGATTTAATGTCACTTATTGTCAATATTTAAATAGGTATTAATTTTAAAATACACATTGTATTTCAAAAACCTCAGATTCAGTAGATGAACAACAAATATGGTATGTTTTCTTCAATACTTTTGTTTTATACTAATGTCCTTTTATCCATCATGACTGCTCTTCAAGAGACCCAAGCAGTGATGGGCTAACTATGATATTTTTTACTGAATGAATGAAGCCGCTCATACTACCTGCTGTTGTTAGACAATGACATTGAGCACCAGAGGGGCACTGTAAATTAACTGTTGTGTAAAAAGAAGTTAATTTAAGAAGTTTCAAGATAAAACAAAATAATCCTTCATATTTTCCAAATCACAAGCAATACTATTTCAGCTTTCAAAAATGGATGCAGTTTCAGAGAAATTTTTTAATCACTTTGTCATGGTGATAACAAAAATCTTCCAAGATTAAATTCCTTGATTCTGAATATTACAAAGCTTCTGAAATAAGAAAGTCAATGCTTATTAGACAAAGAGCTGACAGAAAAAAGAGGAAAAGCAAGAAACTAAAGATGAGGGAAACAACAGGAGGTTGCTTGTTGAGCCTAGCGACCTTATTTGCTGCTCTTAATATGCTAAAAATTGTGCTAGTCACAGAAAAAAAAGAGAAAAAAAGTCCTTTTAAATTCAATTTTTCAGCACAGCAGTTGGATGTTATTGGGGTTTTGTCTCCTGCATCTGTTTCCAACGTTTTTATTTTTTTCCCTTTAGGGTAATAATTTAAAATGCAACTTGTTGTAAGATAAAAAGGAAAAAAGAACCCCTTATTATACATCTAAGTTATTATTACTGACATGTATGCAAACTGCTAACTAGTGCTGTGTGCCCTTCATTCAGCTTGCATTATTTCCTTGACAAGCAGCACCAAAATTACTTAGGAAGACTGAAATACAGCCTTGAACTAGTCTCAGAGCTTATTAAATATTTAATAAGTAATAAGAATCCATCAAAGGATGGACTTTACCTTACCTGTGACAGCTGGAGGCAAGAATTGTTTTACAATTTGGCCTGAAAAGTGATTCTCTATGAAAATGACATGAGCATAAGAGGCAGGAAAGACAAAAAACTACTCTATTGCTAGCATTTAAATATAGAGTAATCTACAAATAGCTGACTTATTGGCTTTTACATTTATTATTATGGGGCCCCAGGAGCTAGGAGCTGTGACTGCAGACACAGTTATGTGCACTTATCTGTGTGTACGAGTTGAGTAACATGGAAGGCTTTGATCCACTTTCAGCTGAAATTTCATCTTTCCTGCTTCTGCTACCAACTGTTTAGACACCATAATATCTGAACAGTTTAAGTGCTGTTACTTGCTGAATCTACCGTCTTTTTGGTTAAAACCATTACCCCTTGTCCTATTGCAACAGGCCCTACTAAAAAGTCTGTCCCCAAAGGAGCCTGTGTTTCAGCAGATACGCTAAACTTGGAGTTTCTTTCCCATAATTCCCTATCTTGTATAAATCTCAATTATCGGTTCTGAGAGTTTATCACTTTTGTAGCATTGGAAACTGTTCCTTTAAATATTTTTGTCTGGAGGAGGTAAAAATTGAAGAAGAGATGAAAGTTCCCAATAAATTACCAACTCCAAAGTAGCCTAAAGTAAAGGAGTGAGTGGCTAAATACTGTATCTGTGCTGAAAAAATCCTGAAAATGCAGAAGATACCCAGGTGACTCAGTGCTTCACCCAGGGTCTCTGAGCAACAAGCACCGGTGCGGAACACAAGGAAAGCAACTTATGTCATATGATCACAGGTCCCATAGCATTTTTGTCCCATTCAATCAGACAAGGGCTACTATAATAAGCAAGAAATTTTAGAACTCTGGCATTCTGCATATAATTAAGCATGCCGATGACAGAGTTTCAAATAATAAATTAAAATAAAAGTAGTATTAAAATTTTTTTGAATGTTATAACTCTTAAGAGATGGTAGAAGCCATTTATCTCTGATAAGTGATAAAAGAATTCACCAAGTGCTACAAAAGGGTCTGAGAGATTCCTGAATTAAACTTACCCTTAACAAAGTAGGTAGGAATTCATCAAGCAAATTAAATTATAATCAATGATTAAATGTATAGAAAGTACACAAATACTCTGACAAGACTGAAAATTCTAATTTAATCCAAGAAAAGGCACTCAATATCAACTAAATGCACAGTTCAAAGCTCATGAACACCAACAGCACACCAATTTTATGAAAATAAGTACAGGTTAAGACAACGTACATTTTAAAAAATAGAGAGGAAAAAAACAAGAAAACTGTCAACTGGACCCGTTTTCAGACAGCTCCAGTGAGCACTATGAAGATAAAAGTACAACTGAAGCACCTCTAGCACAGATTAATTGTTTGAAGAAGCAGTGGAAAATTGAATATAGGTAAAAATATCACATTAAAGCAACCATAACATTTACTTATTTAAAATGAGACAAAGGTGCACACACCACTGTTATAGCAGAAGCAGAATTAACACTAAAATACAAGTAACAAAAGGGGAAATGTAAAATGCCAGACCTCTAATAATGTGCTTGTTACCACTAAATGTAGATATGAGAAACATGTACGAGCAGATAAAAATAAGAAAAGCTTTTATCAGCTAGGAGTAAAAACATGTTGTTGGACTAAAAATGCATCTAGCCAGATAAAACAAATATTTGATTTACATATTAAGTACTGTAAAGCTTATATTTTAAACACACATATTCCAGAATCGTGTTCCTTGCAGAAGGGACACGTCTCCAAAGAAGTACTAGTTAGAAAGGCAATCCAAATGCTGTGTTTCATAAGTCTGGTGGAGCCAGAGAATAACTAAATAACAGAGTGTATATCTGATGATACAAACCTCCCCAGTTGTTGGACACCCCACTTCAGATTAGACTAGAAATTCCAGCCTGCTTCTGCTTTGAATCCAGAACCTGGGACAGACCACTGTTCAGAACTAACACAGAACTCAGAAGACAAAATGCAGAAACCAATCATAGCCACTGATTTGAGCATTCAATGGAGTTTGGCCCCTGTGCCTAGTAACTTTTTATTAATTTTCTTAACTAGCCTATTTTTTTTTCCCTGAAGTGTATTAGAGAGAAACCAAAAAAATAGTTAACTGGAAGAGCTGAGGAGGGTGACAGTAACTTCAAACAAGGACTACAGTGGCCCTTTTTTTGCCACTACAGTTACAGCTAGAAAGGATTGTAAACCTTTGGCTTGCGGAAGGACTGAGCACAGCCTAGCCAGTAATGCATGCAGCAAAATCTTTGTTAAGAACCCTGAGAGCTCCAAAAATATCAATTACTACATATGGCTCCCACTGGACTTGAAGGCACTCTGCGCCTTTCACAATGTGTGATATTCATTGAGTTGACTACACACACACAAAAGTATAGGAGCAGTATGTTGTAGTTTTAGTGTCTAGGAATACAGATAACTTCCTAATGAAATAAGGAATATTTCACATCTTTGAAAGAGGTTTCCAGAAGTCTCTGTGGTATTTATAATGAAGGCAGAAAGATCCAATGTTCTCATGAACTCTCGCACCTTTTAAGTTGGAGAAGTGAATTTAGATATCTCCAAGGGTGCAAAAGGCTTAAGCAGCTCCTGGCACTGATGAAGAGAGTGCATACCAGGGATAAATTCAACTTGTCTTACAAGACCTAGATTGTTCTCAGACAGACATTTCCATAATTGATACCATTCCAATTGATAACTGGTTTAATATGGTCCTAAGAGGCCCAAAGAAATAAGAATTCCTCAACAATGCTTAGACTTCTATCTTTAAAAGTTTAACTGTTAATCTTTACAAGATGACGAAAAACTAATTTCTTGTGCTTCATCATGGATTATGCCTCATAGGATTTTTCCTTCTGCTAAACATGCATAATTGTTAGTGCTGTGTTAAAAAGCATTGCACATTTTCTGTGAAGTGTCATAATTAATATATTCCTTGGTAAAGCAGTGAATTTTTTACCTACCCAACAGTGAACAATGAGTTAAATAGAAACTATTGGCAAGTGCAAAGTACTTAGCAATGCCTCTGTGGGGTAAAAAATGTTCTCTCAGCCATTCTACCTCAGATGAGCATAAGCAATACCTAAGCTATGGAGACTGAGACCTAGACCACTGCTAAGATCTAGGCACATGATTTCTATTGATTTTAATGGGAGTTATGTACCTGAGTGTTTCTTGGCATTTGGCCTGCTCGGCACACCCACAATTACATAAAAAAGGTAGTGGAACATGGATGTTTCACATCCAAAACTTGTGTCCTAATAATTAAGACTGACCTAAAAAATAATTTTATGTCATTGCAAACTAAATCAACCATTTATATTTATACCTGTTTCTGCTGGAGAAACCAATATGTGAGACAGTTTGCAACAGAACTATCTACTGCGGTCTTCCTTCCATCACAGGAGAGCTACATACACATGACTATCTCATTGCAAGAAAACAAAAGCGACCATGATGAAGGTTGAACAGGCATTGTTTAAATCCGTTGCTTCTTCACTGTGCTCCCCTGGTGAAGGTGTTAGCAAAGGCAGCTGATAACATAAAGCTGTATCCACATAATTTTGGCAGTAAGATTTAAGCAGGGGGGGAGTCAGTATTTAGCTTCTATTCCATATACTGAATTTGGCAACAGTATGTCTGGGCTGAGCCCATCAGCAACAGTGCAAGTGCCTCTGGGATAAACATATTTAATAAGGGGGAAAAAAATCATGTACAACAGATTTCAACCAGAGTGAGGAGTAAGAACACATGAGAGGCACAGCCCTGCAGACACGAAGGTCAGTGCAGAAGGGGGGGATGAGGTGCTCCAGGTGCCAGAGCAGAGATTCCCCTGCAGCCTGTGGTGAAGACTATGGTGAAGCAGGCTGTGCCCTGCAGACTGTGAAGGTTAACGGTGGAGCAGGTATCCCCTTCCAGCCCGTGGAGGGGTGGATGCCTGAAGGTGGTGGCAATCCCATGAGATGCCCACACTGGAGCAGACTCCCGGCAGGACCTGTGGACTCGTGAAAAGAAGAGCCCAGGCTTGAGCAGATTTGTAACCCCAGGGGATTACAAATCCCCTTGCAACAGGATTTGTAACCCCACAGGAGATCCATGCTGGAGCAGTTCATGAAGAACTGTACCATGGGAAGGACCCATGTTGGAGACGTTTGTGGAGAACTCTATCCCATGGGAGGGACCCCACGCTGGAGCAGAGGAAGAGTGTGAGGAGCCTCCCCCTGAGGAGGAAGGAGCGGCAGAGACTGACCGCAGCCCCCATTCTCTGTCCCCCTGTGCCGCTCAGAGGAGGAGGTGGAGAAAATCGGGAGTAAAGTTAAGCCTGGGAAGAAGGGGGGGGGGGGGGGGGGGGGGGGGTAGGGGGAAGGCGGTTTTTAGTTTTGCTTTTATTTCTCGTTATCCTACTCTGATTTTGAAGGTAATAAATTAAAGTAATTTCACAGAGTCAAGTTTGTTTCGCCCATAATGGTAATTGCTGAGTGATCTCCCTGACCCACGAGATTTTTGTTCTGCTCTCTCTCCCCTGCCCAGCTGAGAAGGGGACGCGTAAGAGCAGCTTTGGTGGCTCCCGGTTTAACCCCAGCTGGCCGTTAAGCGCCAAGAAGCCGCTCGCTAGCGCCCCCCTCAGCCAGAGGGGTGGGGAAGAGAATCAGAAAGGAACGTAAAACTCGAGAGTTAGATAAGAACAATTTAACAATTGAAATTAAATAAAAATTAAAGAACAACAGTAGTGATAACAATAACAATTTTAATGAAAAGGAGGGGGAAGGGGAGAGGAATGAAATCCAAAGGGGAGACAAGATGACAAGTGATGCACAGTACAACTGCTCACCCCCTGCCGACGGATGCCCAGGCAGTCCCTGAGCCAGCCCCGTCCGCCGTCGACCCCCTCCTCCCCCACCAGTTTCCTGGGCTCCTCCAGCCCACTCCCTGAGAAACTGAAAAGTCCCCGACCACTGTTCCCAGCCAAATCCAAAGCACAGCACCACAGCAGGGCACTAGCCACCAAGAAGAAAATTAAGTCTATCCCAGCTGAAACCAGGGCAGGTGGGTACCTGGAGCCCAGCCAAAGGCAACCCACCACAAAGATGCATGTATGCATGTTGATATTCAGATTGCACATTGTTTGAGGAAGAAATATTTGATTTTAACAGAAGAATCAAGAAAATTTCCCTTCAAAGAGGCAAATTGCTCAGAGTTCATCTACACAAACTGCAATTAGCACAGATACATCAGTTTTAATTTATTGTGTTATTTTATGGTGATTCAAGTGCAGGGAACCATCTTTTTTCTTAATAACATAATATGATAAAATATTTTGCTCATGAAGGCATAAGGGTCTTATCCTGAACTGAACCACTGCTCAGAAGCAACAGAACTACAGTGAATGTTCAGGGGTTTTTCTTCCCTTTGAGCATATGTGAAAATCCAGGGACAGTCTAACTCGTAATTCTTGTCTAAGTAATTACCTCCTAAATAAGTTAATCAGCTTTCTTGCCTACTAAAAAGATGCATGAGTAAAAGGTAATTTTTGACAGTAACACCTTGACATGAGGAATAATGTAAAGCAACTGATGGAACAACGTATATAGCAATAAACCACTAAGAAGATTCACTTTCCAGTTCTTGCACGTGATTTTAGATCATCTGCAGTTTCATTTCTTCAGCTACACTTTTTTGGTACTACAAAAACTTCTAAAGTACAATTCCTACATCTGTGACAGCTAGTGATGTTATATGCTGCCTTTTGCTGCTAATTATCCAGCATCATTTTCCTGGTAATTTAAGACTATTTACCACTTCCTATTGAATCCCTGTTTCCAGCTACTTTTTTGTTGAGTTTGGGTGCTGCATAGCAGTAAAAACATTCAAAATGTTTACATGCAGTAAACTTTATGGGTGATTAGCTGAAAGACTGTGTTCCTATCACAAAAGAACTGATTGCCACTGTGCTGTACCTTGACTCTGACTCTGAGGGCCACCACTAAGCTGCAGCTGGCACGGCTGGCAGCAGCACACCCGCTAGGCAGAGCAAGCTAATGAGAATACCTCACACCAGCATGCTTTTCTTTATGGTAGATAACACAGCTCTTCAGCAGAGGAAAAGTCCTTGTCCCTATACACAAAGTCCAAACTCTGTATGGGTCTGCTACAAGCCTGTTCACTGTCTGCCCTAAAATGACAGCTGCAGTTAGCATGCAGCATTACATAGTGAAACTATTTATTTGCCTTCTAAACACTGTTTCTCAATCCTTTGGTTTTGTTTTTTTTTTTATAGAAGTCTACAATACAGGCATACAAATCAAAGCAAAAACTATACATCTCTCACTACTTACCTACATATGTACAAAATGTTATGAATATTCCCCTCCACTAGCAAGTATACAACTGATCACCACAGATTATGACAATGGTCAGTCAATATCTGCTCACCTTCTTGTGAGAAACGTAGAATGGTTAAAAATTAAGATGACCCTAGAAGCCTTACCCATGTCAGTTGTTCAGCTCTGAAGAGCCATACACTGGCAAAGTCATATCATGTAAAGTGCCACTGCCTTTGGAAAAAGTGTGTTTTTATAAAGAACCTGTATATTATGTATGGATATATTTTACAACACAAACACTTTATTAAATATGTATGAAATAACGTGTACAGATTTTTTAATTTTCTAACAACTGCTGCTTAGTATCTTATTCTCATAAGAAAACAGATATGGATCTCTAAGATCTCAGTTAACAAATGCTTGGGGTGGGATCATGTGATAAAAAAAAATTTTCCAATTTTTTATTCACATTAGGAAATCCTAGGTATTATCTACTTACATAAGTTTTGTGTATGTTCCTTATTGTATATAATGATTTCTTACCATTAGACCTGCATCTAGACTGTTATTAACTAACAAACCCTCCTCATACTGTCACTGAGAATTAACTAGCAGAATAATTTATAATCTTTATGGAAAATGAGACATTAGTACTTATATGTAGAAACTTCAAATTATAGCTCTAGTAACAGGGTAAATACAATGATTGTGTAAATAGAACTATCCAACATTTCTTTTTACATGATTCACCCTAATTAAGCCAGCATTCAGTATTCATTGCCTGGTATTTCACTTGCAGATTGATTAGAGCACTGTTTTCATGAACACTCTGGAATTTTGCCTGTATCAGCTTCAGATTTTTGTCTTTCTTTTATACTCTTTCAGCATTAGAAAGCTCCGAACAAACAGAAATGGCAACCTTATTGACAGAAGTCAAAGTTTCATAACCTCCAGGCTGCTTTACACACACCCTGCCCAAAATGTAAAGAGGTAGGGGGAAAGTACAGCTTTTAAAGATTCTTCTTAACATAGCTTAGCTGGCAATTATTGAATTCACAATGTCATTCTCTAAAGTGATACTCTAGCATAACTTTGATGCCCTTCAACTTCGTTGTTTAAATTCTGTACAAGTACTACAAAGCTGATTATTACTTAGTCAATAAATTAGATATTTATTTGAAAATAATATTTTATTTCCATGTATCTTTGAACTAACAGAACTTATTTGAAATTTAAAATCGTACATATTTGTAAGGCTTTTACCCCACAAAATAATTTCAGTTTTAATATTAAAGAAGAAGCTAGAAACTGGATAACTTGCAAATAGTTGCTACAAACCTCTATTGAAAGAAAAGATTTATTTTGTGTACCTTGGAGTTCACAGAGCTCTCTGTTGCCTTAGACGTTCTTCTCCCTAACCTTTTAGAATATTGACATACTAATAGTTTTGTACCACGTTTCAGGGTATTTCTTGTAAAGGTAACAACCTGGATTGAAGAAAACATAGTTCTTGTATGTTTAAGTGTTCTAAAGTTTTTTTGAATCATTGGGAAAATACCACTGTAGCTGGAATGTAACTGTTATTACACTTGCTTGTACTTAGCAAATTTTAGGACCTGCCATCACCAACATACAGACTGTACCTCACTGCACTTGACTAAACAGAAAAACTATCACAGTATTTCATGTCTCCTTGAAAAACTATGGAAGAAAACAGCAATGCAGCATTGATGATATAAAATTTGATAACCAGACAATGCTTACATCAAAGATTCAGGTTGGATGCAGATTTTGGAAGTTACTGAGTTAGACCAGTTATTTCAGTTACTTAATCATTTCAGTTCAACTACACAAGTAGCTAGTCAGAAAAATAATATTTAAATTATGTTTCAACCAAAGATTCTACACATTCATTAATATATCACACAGAGCTGTCATTCCCTGCCAAAGTTCTCTACCAGCATATTTTTATTAGTTTACTGAAACAGCGTCAATGGCTGTCTTAAGTGAGGGACTTGGGAAAGCTCCTCTGAGCCAATGCTACCTTATCCAGAGGAGGTCAACATTTTACAAATTCCTCTGTTCTTCATTCTCCTCTTTCTAACTCTGTAGATTACAGCAGAGGAGGCTTGGGCACACATAGGGAACAAAGTACCCTTGATCAAGTCCAGCTAGACAGGGAAGAATTTGTAGGGTATTCCTCACATAGCACCAGTACCTCCACATGAATTCAGCCAGTATAATACAGTGAAAAACAAAACAGACAAAGAGTCATAACACAGTGATTCCTATATCATAAAAAAGATGAAGTTAGGAACAGAAGCCTGCCAGCATTTTGAGAATACCTGAAGACCTCCACTAAAGTTAAACATTTGTAGAGATGCTTTCCAAACTAGAAATAAACTTTGATCCTGAAGGCTTTGGTGAAATACATGAAGTTTTATTGATCACTCAAGTTTTCCAACTCTTAGTAAGACAGTCCAAAAGGTTTGTTCATACCTGAAATGGAATTTTTAGAAGGTGTTTATGCTACGGTTAATTGACACTAAAAAAAAGGTATCTATTTATTTTGTAAACAGGGGTTGGCCTTGCCCTGGGTGAACCAAACTTTATTGAAAATGAAAATGAGTCATCTCTCTTATGCATTATAGAAAACCTTTTATTTCCCAAAGAGGAGAACGTAAGTTGCTTTAAACAAAACCAAGCATAGCTGGAGTAACTGGAATTGGAGGCTATGCACAATTGAAGCTGGAGCTAGTTCTGCTTGCATTAATTCTCAAAGTATGTGATGTAAGCTAAGAAAACAAAAGATGATTTCAAGTACTCCACACAGGGTTGCAAGGGTATAATAACAAAGCCATAAGTCAGGCTGTTTAAGATACTGCTTTATAGAACATGATACAAAACCCATACATGAACAGAGAAACTTAGTGTTTCAAAAGCTGAGGCTGGTACAAGGTATGCAGCTTTCAGCGGCTGTTTCACAGAGGCACTGTTTCATTGAGAACATGCCAATAACTTGCGATTCCTCCTGTTCATGAGCTTGAAAGTACACAGAAAGCACTGTTGAATAGCAGTTGTCAGTGAGAGAAAATGAAAATCTAAAACATTATTTTGCTGCATTTTAGTCCATCCAGTGGGTGCCCATAAAAAGTCTATGTCTGGGCCTTGTTCTGCTTTAATACTTCAGGCTGCTTCCCACTCACCTATGTTCTCTTCAGTGACAAGACTGCAGCTTTGCTTCCTCTATATTGATGACAGAACATATGGCCCCTGCTATGTAAGAGCCTATTAGCAAATGGTGTCAGGAAAAATCTGGGCTGTATGGAAATCAATAGCAAAGCTTTTCATTTATTATAATGAAGCTGGATTTCAAGTTGCAAACCAGAATTCTTACACTTTAGCTTATTACACTACTTTTCATCAGCGTTCAGGAGCTGAAAGGATTGATCTCATGACACCTTTTATTTATAATTTACTTATGATGGAAAATTCTTTAATTAAAAGCCCTTGTTTGGCAAAGACAGAATTGTGGGAACTTATTTATGAAATGAAATCTCTGTGTTTACTGTTCATATACACCCTGACTTACTGGAAAAGCAGTTAGGACTTCTCTGAGTATATTACTACATGTTTAAGAAATTCAAAATCAGGCCGAGGATATGCAGCTACAAATACTCTCTTGGTCCTGCTTGCTGTGAGCATGTGGAAGGGATATATAATAAACTGACAAGATTACAACCACCACTGCCATATACCTCTTCCCTTTATTTAGTATCCTAAAGTGTTTAATGCTCAGCGTCCCAAACGCTATTTCATTCTTTAGAATAAAAGTCACAAATTTTCACAGTTACTGTTTAATTGATGGTGTTAATTTCAACAGGGAAAAAAAATTCTGTGTATTTAAATGCACTTTAAATAATCTGATCTGTGTGATATAGGAACAGTAGAATACTACTGGAAAGCTAGTATTTAGGACTGTTTAGAAGCTGATTTGTTTGTTTCTTTCTTATCATATTCTAATATTTCACTGAAAATAAAAAAGAGGTAATTCTGAATTTAAATAGAAATATAAACTTTTGAAATTAACAGTCGAGAGTCCAAATACATTCAGTCCAGACCACCAAAACTGTCTTTCAAGTAATTTCATTTTTTACAATGCTATTATTTCATGCATTTATTAATGTATATATTAATAAATACTTTTGCTTAAAGTATAAAAATGTATATTAAAATACAAGCTACTCAGAATTCACTGGGTTTACTCCTTTATTGCTAGTGATAAATCATTATGAAACATTTTATATTCATAAATACATTTAAACCTAAGAATGTTCAATTAAAAATATTTGAACCAAATCTTTTTGAGAATTATTAGACAGAATAATGAAAGGAGCCAGTCTCGATGCTGGGCCTGATCCCGGACCAGGATATTTCCACTGATTTAGTGACAGATGCCAACACACACCCTGGGATGTCTTCTCAACTGATTCTGTCACCTACAACTTAGGTATCTGGTTTGAGTTGGCTACTCCAGACTCCCTCCATAGTCAACAGAAAAAAACCCAAAACTTTTAGGCTGTGATTCATGTGACCACAGGTGATGTAATTTCTGCCTAAGGACTCAAACTGTAAATTCCTTTGCCTATAGTCCACTGATTTCAGAGGAAGATATGCAAATTTTAAAGACAAACTTTGTTGGATCAGAGGAACCCTAGCCTCAGTACACCTTCCTTTATTCAAGCTATCAAAATGAATGTTGTTCAAGTGCCACAGGCCTTCACTGCCTCATTAAAAATAGCAATAGCCTGATTAAGGATAGCACTGAAGGGATGCAGCATGGCAGCAAATACCTTGCAGTAAATACTGCTCAAGACAGAGAGATTCCTATTTTCTAAAATACTGAAGTTAGGATAGACTCCCAGGTTCTCAGAGCATTAGCCACAGACACATCATGCAGTGCTGTATAACTGCTGCAGAAAGTATGTCTTTTACACAGTGCTTCCCTCTGCTTCAAGGTACACCAGGACAGGAAAGCCTGGCTGTTAGAGCACCTTGGAATAAATACAGATCCTCAAAGGAGGACACTCACATTTGAGAACAGCTTGGCTCATGTTTAAGGTAATTTCTGCCTCACTACTAGAAAGTCAGTGAAGAGCTAGAGAGGCATTATTTAGATTTTGCTCACTTTTTTTTTTTTTTGGGGGGGGGGGGGGAGGGGAGGGCAAGGAGGGGGGGAAGCAGGGCACCCATAACATTTAGATCTTGTTGAAAATGAGATTGATTTCAACGTACTAATAATAAACTAGGAAAACTGGGGAACTAAAATTTCAGTGTGACACACATTTCCAGCCAAATAGGTGCAAAGATCTTAAATACATCTTCTAATCTAACTGAAGATTTTATTTTAGCTTTCCACATTTACAGTAACAGGCACCTTTCACTCAAAGCCTAAGTAATCTTAGGCCTTAATAGCTTTTCACTGCAACATGAATCATACTTTCCTTTACTCATCCCCAGCAATGGAAACGTGAATTTGAATTATTGGAATAAGAAAATTATAGGTAATTTATGTCTGTAGTCTTGTTTCTATGATTTTGAAAGAAGATGGCCATAATTTGTAGCCCTGGTAACAGGGACTGCACATCCATTTCTTAAGGCTGACCAAACAAACCGCTTGTCCCTCTGGATTTTAGTTGGAGAGGCAAAAAAAAAAAAAAAAAAAAAAAAAGGAAAATGAGATTAACTCATCATTTGGGAATTTTCTTGTTATTGTTTAATTATTCAAGTAGCATTAGAGAATGAGATACTATAAAACGATTTCATTAATAACTGCTTCTGCTGGAGCTATTTTTAATTGTCTGAATTGTAAAGAAAAAAAATTCTTTAAATGTTTCTGGAATATTCAGATGCTAACACCAAAAATCACCATCTGTTTAAGAACACACCTGATTTCATCACATGCCTAACATCACTTATTCAAATTGTTACCCAAGAGCTGGTTAAACATTTATTTATACTTGTGGCAAATCCAGACAAAACATTGAGAGTAACTGCGTATGGCCTGGAAAAAATCCGATGAAGACCCCAATTTTTTTGTGAAACATGGATCACGACTTTCTGTTCCTAATGTAGTAAACAGAAATAAGAGTTGTTTAAAGATTACAGGAGGTGCTTAGTAACTTCTAGCATCTTGTCCTTGATTAGCATCAGTTTACAGCTGAAACATTGGTCTGTTAATTTAAATTGATTTGATGTGATGGAGCAGACTGTGTTCTAAATGCTTTTTCCTAAATCACACTCAATTAAATAAAAAGCTTGTGATGTGTTGATGTGATATTAGTGCCCACAAGCTGTTGGGCTTGTCTGTATTATATAAGTGCTTCTTTTTAAAAACAAAACGTCAATCTCTGTACTTATTTATGATATATCCTTTGAATACCACTGTTGAAAACGTATCTATCTGCTGAAACATTCCCATCCTAATGACCACATTCCATTATCCAACCTTTTTCCTCAAGCATGTTGTTCTCTGTGAATCTAGTGTACCTATTACCCATTACCTCCCTGCATACATCCAATTTCACAGCCATTTTGCACAAAGTAGTGAATTTCATCCTCAAAGTCCATTTACCACATATTTCTTCAGCTCATAAATAAAACATTCAGTTACCTAAGCAACTGTCACACCACTGAAATTTGCTACACAGAAGAAAACGCATGCACCTATGCACAACCCCCGATACTTTTTTCTTTCCTTTTTTTCCCCCAGGTAAACAAACAAACCCAAAACCTCTCCACTGATACACAGATTTGTCGAGACTATTTACTTGCATTTTATGCCAGGTCTGGGTTGAATCACTGAATCCCATACATTACTGCACCTCCTAATCCTAGTTAATGGCTGATCATAAATTCCAGAAAACTTAACTTTCTTTTACAAAATTCTTTAGCACAAAATCAATTTAGATCCTGTTTATGTAATGCAGGGGTCCCCAAACTTTTTAACCAGGGGGCCGGCGCGCGGATGAAGCGGCAGGCAGTCATCTGCGGCTGCTTGGCTTCCCCCCCCAACCCCCCGCGGGGGCGGGGGGGTTGGGGGGGGTCTGTAAATACCGGGCGCTGGATTAAGGAACCTGGGGGGCCGTAGTTTGAGGACCCCTGATGTAATGGAACACCGTACGGTGCTGCTGCTAACGCTGTAAAACCTGTATATCAGCCTCCTTGAAGCACAGCTGTCTAGAAAACTTTGACTTCTAAATTTTGACAAAAATTTCTGTGCTGCTCTGTAGTCCGATTTCACGATGGCAACATTCAGGTAGAATGCACAAGAAAAGGAAGAACCACTGGCTCAGCTACGCGATTTCATAAATAAGCATATACACTTTCGTATTTAAAAAATGAAGCACAAATCATCTAAACCTGAACATCCCAGGAAGTATTTACCTATCATGTTCCTTTAGCAACAATGTGTTCAGGACTTCGGCTGTGTCTTTTGAGACAAACAACTCTCCGACCTTGTAGAACTGCTCACGTGGCTGGTGGAGAAGGAACCTCCCTGTCTGCACAGAGAACTTTCCCCTTTTAAAACACCCAGCGACCTCTTTCAGCCCCCTGTGCTTATGCTGCAAATTTTCCAGCTCTGACATGAACGTGCATCCTTTCAGCTTCTGGGCAGACAGTTGTTCAAAGTCAATGGCCCAGCTGCTAGCAAGCCCATTGATTCACTGGTGTAGAGCCATTAAGTGTTAATGGCCCTTGATTGCTGTATCAAAGCTTCCCAGCTACAGTCTCCTCACCATGTGTCAACCTCCTGCTTTAAAATGAATGCTTTAAGCTGCACTTAATGTTACCTTCAAAATGAAGAGTAAAACACAACAGGGTATTAGAAAACACACATGGGAATTATGCATCGGCAGCGACATAACCCCAAACCCTCACCACTTTTCTTGCGAATTAAAAGAATGTCAATTAACTTTTTTCGTCAGTTAAAAGACCTTAAAAATCTAACAAAGAAAAAGTGAAGGGCAGAGTTTGAAAGACTACCGCAAATGTGAGACTGGAACAGAGAAGTGCATCTCTGAAAAAATGCATGGGTAATAGTGCTCTGGCTTCATAGCAAAACGGACAGTCTCTTACTAAGGCTGCGCTAAATGAAGGGCTGTAAGACTTCAGTATAGTCAATCATGTGATCGCACTATTCTAAGGAGTCGAGTTTTATATAAGATTTTTTAATGAGCTCATCTCGAGTCACTCTTTGGCACAGTGCATATGATTACTGATGATTTGCACACTAAATCGATGAGTAGATTCTCATAATAAATTACTGATTTATTTAATTCCAGTCAGGCATATAATTACTCACAATTCTGCAAAAACCCAGACTTGTTAAAATCCAGCTATGTATGTAATCACCAGTGCTTCTCAGATTAGTTTTAATCTGTTAACTAATAACATGCAGATTGATATTCCAACTCAAACAACCCTCTCTTCATTGAAAGTACAGACATATATCGAAACAGCAAACGGATTTTGTATTTCATCCTCTGGAGGCCAGATACTCTGCGGCTGTCACCAGGTGTAGCTCTATTAAAGGCAATGTCAATTTATACCAGCTGGTCCATGTGACTACATGTCTAGGTGAAAGTTAAGTTTTGTTATTTGTATACAGAGTTCTTTGTTCCACTTACTCGATTCTTCTTTAATGATAGAAAATTAGAGTCAGCTGCATAAGTTGTTCTAGTTTAAAAATAAAGCATACAGCCTAACGTTGTGTTGCCTTATCAAAAGAGCTACACTTCCCAACAATACCCAGAAAGGGACAGTCATTCCCCCATAAGAAGGAGTAGTTTTCAAGTGAGTTAAAAAGGCAAGTGAAAAGGAAAAAAAACTTTGCAGGGGAGAGCACAGGAAACTCTAGAAAGACAAAAACTCAAAAGGGGAAAAAATTAATGCAAAAAAAAGTTTCAGTAATGAGCAATTGCAGTTACAATGAGCTGCAATCTCAGATGTTTCCACACATGATTTTTTTTTCCTCTGTGTTTTCAAGAATGACATGAACATATACAATAGACCATCTATCCCAGTCCTATATATGAGTTCTGGTAGGTAGCTTCTTATTACTGCTTTGCAGTTGTTGTTTTCAAGCTGCTTTCATGTCTCGTTTTGATATGCAAATAACAGAGCCTCAAATGTTAAATCAGCTACCAAATAACATGACAATCTTATTTCATTCTACCTTTTTTCTGGTTTTACTTTTTTAAAGGCAAAAAAGCTCTTCCATTCAGATGAGAAACAGGGTTCCAAACTAGGCTATGTAAACTAATAGGATGATTCTGAGATTAAACCACACTACCCCCAACCCTCAAATTTTGATAAACAGCAAGGTTTTCACAAAGGCCTAAACAGAAAAGAAAAAAAAAATATATATATACAACCCAGTGATCTAAACTTGCTCTGAGACAAAGCCTTCCTCAGACCCTAGAAGAGCTAAGTCTTTTCAGTAGAATTTTTCTTCCCATTGCTTTTAAGGTATTATTTACATATACATGCAGAGATTTATGATAATGCATTTGCAAGTGTTGTGGCCAGCCAGGAAAAGTAAAGTAAATGCATCTGTTACCTATTCATATAAAGAAATGCCATAGGAGTGAATAACTGATAAGCAGAGAATCCCTATACCACAGTGTGAGAAACTACCCCTGATACAAAGACTGAGTGAGTGCAAGCTAAAAAGCTTTCACAGCACAGTATCAGCTGAAGTTGTGCTGCTGGGAGAATCTCTTGAAAAACACTCTCAGTATCACTCTCAATTAATAGTTCCACCAATGGAGGTAACAGAAATGACCAAGATCTGCTGGCACAGTCACAGGCCGATGTACCTGTGACTATATATATTCTATATGTGTATTCCCATGACTACATATATATATATATATATATATATATATACACCACCCAGGAAATTCCACAACAGTATGTGCAGAAAAATCATGTTCTCAGAGCTTGTTTATATTGCCCTTTCTCTTTTAAATGAGCACCAGAGAACACATTCTGTCCAAAAGAACTTCTATTTGAGTAACTAGGCAACAGAAGCAGACTAGTTATCAATTATGTCACAATTTGCCAGTAATCAGTGCCCATGACATCAAGGTTTCCTTCTTGTCCTTGAATAATTCACATACCACAGCATGTTAACAACTAGCAAACACTACAGGATTTCCTCTATAAACAGGTGAATATCTGCAGCGGCTCAGACAAAGTCAGAGGCAAAATTAAACAGGAAATAATTAGCCATGGTAGAACAATACTTACATAAACAAATCAAAACAAGCAAGGTCCAGCCACCTCTGAAAAGGATCCTGGGACATACTTGGCAGCACTCAGCAAACCAGCTGTCTGGACAGAAAAGGAAGACTAATACTTTATTCAGTTAAAATTAGCATATGAACTTCACGGGGCAGAAAGCAATTACTTGATTTGGAATTTGGCTCAGCAACGCCCCCATTATGTGACAGTATAGCTCTCCTGTGGCCACAAACAGGCAAACTTAGTCTTACAATTCACAGAGCTGTCCTGCGATTACGGTATCTGCTTATAATTTTTGTGGGTACTTTATAAACTATTCCAATGCTGAAACTGCAAAGCAACTTGAAGATCAGTACATTAAAATTTTATGAAAGTGTATCAAAAAGATTATTTTAAAAGTTCTTCTGGGAAATGTTTATTTGTACGTTCAACATTACAACATAAATTACTGTAAATGAGTTAAAGATTCTAAACAAAGAGCATACCAAATACTAAAAAATAATTCATTTTCCTGTATCATCACCTGTTCAAGAGGCATCTCTCCCATGAGTTTAAGTGTAGCTGACAACTAGTAAAATATTGTTTAACACAGGCCCACTTGTGCTCTTCTGCCAAAAATAAGCACTGACCTCAACTGAGCTTGCCAAATTTAGATTAGCAGTGTCCACAGTAGATACTGGACCTTACATATCATAACATTTATTAGAATTATTATAAAAATTAATATTTTTTATCAATTGCAGCTCAGAATATTTGCAGACTTCCCAGTGGAGGATCTAAAAAAGAAAAATCTGCTGCTGGACCACAACTCTGACAAGTACATACAAAGTGTTTTTCTGTTACTGTGCCGTATTGTCTACCATGCATAGGACAATATAATGTAGCCCATTGTGCCTGTAGCTTTCCTCAGCTTGCAGTTTATAATGTTCTTTGTGGTATTTATTATACAGCCTGCAGCCACTAACAGTTGCTGAACATGTTTTTGGAGTTCAGTATTTGAGCCTTTCTTGCTCTCTGACAGACATTGAAAATTACGTCTTCAGAGTAAGCTTATTTATTGAGAAGATGTAGATATACCTAGTGGTACATATGTAGCTTTTCTTGAGGTTTTCTTAGAAGCAGCATATCTATTTAAGAAACTATATGCACTTCTCAGCTGGAGGGACAATGTTGGTAGAGGAGGGGCAGTGAGATTCGTTGTACAGAGTTTGGCTTATAAAGTTTAACTCAGTGAGGTATCTAACCCAACACTGTAAAATTTTGAAATGGGCACAGGAAAATGATTCTGTGATTCTGTGAAATGTAATTAGATCTCTCTGATGTGAAAACTGGAAGAGTTATCATTTTATGTAAGCATATAATTAGTGCATGTATATTTCAAATAGAAAGTCTAAGGAGTACATACACTATCTGCAATATGCATTAATGACTGTAATATTCTAAATGGGTGTCCAGATATTACCAAGGGAGTAAATAAAACTGTAACAGGGATTTGTCATTTTTCACAGCATTCTAGTTAGGGAGTACAAATGTGGTTTGGTGACTGAGGAGCTGTCACTCATGGGAGTGGTTTTTAAATTTTATACTGTACTAGGACACATTTATTTTCTACTGCTTCACTGAACTGAGGTGAAGAATGATATATAGCTTTAAGGGATTGAGGCTATTTCTGAGTGTACAAACGTTAAGGAAATCAGAATAAAAATAAAACATTTAACGATGTAGTTGTGTGAGAGCAGTTAGGCCTGCACAGCAATATTTTTGCTAGCATTAATAGGTCAACACTAATGATACGTCCTCTGCTCCAGAATTAAGCACTCTGCTGTGGAAATATATGCTCCTCCCTGATAATCTTTTTTTCTTTCTTGAGTGTAGATTGTGTTCTTTGTTCAATGCACAGTAAATGGCTTTTGTCACTATAAATATGATATGATAATGATATTATAAACAAATATATATTTCTAAAGAGGTATGTAATAAAAATTATGATCACTCATCATGTGTCCAGAAGCAGAAATCAAGATAAGGGTAATTCAGTTTTCAGGTCCCATTTATTCATAAAAATACTGTTTCTTTCTTAAGCTCTTTTATACATTTCAGAAAACTTGGAATAGGTTTATTGGTAGAACTGTGGCTTTTAAATTATGAACAGCAACATTAATTCTGAAGAGTCCACATTTGTATGATTTATTCTATATGCATCCTCTTGGTGTAACTGCATGGGATTAAGTTTTCAGCTATACATTCTATTTATATAGAAACATTTGTAAATATATTGAGAGAGAAATTCTGGATCTCTAAAAGCAGACAGATGAGAAAATGACCTACAACTACCATCCACTGAGTTGGTAATCAAATCTATAGCATCATGTCTTGAAAGAGAATCACGGGATAGCATATTAAATACTTGACATTATTTTATTTTCTCCCAGAGAGAATATGACTTTCCTGTGCAAAACATTCAGACTGTAGTTTGTGTCCTGTGCTCTCAGCCCTTCAAATTGTTTAAGACTTTAAAATTTAATCAAGGGATTTCTTAATGGAGGCAAAGGAAGAGTAACATCAGAAATACATTTGACAAAAGGGTAACAAATTTCTACTTAATTATTTACAATGGCCCTATACTGCTACTTAGAGACACAAAGTAGTCAGACTCCTGAGCATCAGATCCAACAGTCTAGAAGGACAAGGGCATCAATTCGTCCTCACATCATGCAAACAGTTTTCAAGATTGCATCTTGTTGATCTTGATGAAATTATGAGTCTAGGATCTGATGCAGCATGCCAGTAATTTATGATCACAGGTCACTCCAAGCTGAATGTTTTCAGGGCACATCAAGCCTACTTGTCATTTGCATTCAACTCATTTTATCACCTAAGAGATGTTTTTCATTAGGCCACTGGGCAGACATTTCCAGATCTGGAAGGCCTGCATTTTAAAAAAAATGACCTCTTTCATCCATCACAACATTAAAACAAACATCAATGCTAAATGTAGTATTAAAGCAATTAACCTATTATCTTCAGGTCAGGTGCTTGCTATTTTGCCATTTGCAAAATGACAAACTCTCCCACTTGGCTGTTGATGTTTGGACTGGGCCAGCTGTCTGTTCTTTCTAAATGCTGTTTTAGTTGATTATGTGACCAAGAAGTACCCTTCTTTCTGCCATTTGGGATTACTCCTAGTTAATTCTATAGCTGAGCAATTTTCCCTATATTGCCTGTTCAAGGGGGGGCAGGGGGAGGCAGATTCTGCAGCTATTAGGCTGTGGTTTTCTCACTCTGCAGCCTTTTGGACAGGTTTTCTTTTCCAGAGGAATCTGTCTCACTCCTAATGTACTAGGTGGGAAAATAAATAAGTTATTTGATACTGTTATTTCTAATGTCATACCACTCACCAGGATCACAGGGTTCCTAAAAGAGTAGTAATGATTTAGAAGAGGAAGGCAACATTTCTTAAGATATTTCAAAATTAAAGGCTAAATGATGTAAGCATGCCGAAGTTTGTATAGATTTCATGAAGGAAGTTTAAATATTTGAGTAATTCTGATTATGAGGATGTGGAGAGGAGGTTGCAACAGGAATAGAATTTATTTGCACTAGCTTAGGCATCTTCAGTCTGTGTCATCCTAGGTTCCTCTGCAAACAGCTCCAAAAGGGAATTCATCCCACCCAATGATAGGCATCCAAGATAAATCAGAAAAAAAGCCTCCTGCGGGTTCCCACTTCTGTCTAACGATGATGGGGGAGACAGGATGATTCATTCAGATTTAGAGATAGAATTGATGTTTCTCTGACATTGCACGGGCCAAATCCTGTATCAGGCATATTTCTACTCTAGGTGCAGACTGCCAAGTGGGTCAAATCTTTGCTGTGGTGTACTTAGTGCACAGGTTCTGTGTATCACAATGCACTATCTGCCATGCTGCAGATGTCTTGCTTCTATTCTAGAGAATAACGATGGAAATGTTTACATGGTTGTATAAAAGCATTCTAACATGAGTAGAAAAAGGATTATCCCTATACTGCCCTGACAATGGTTTAAAACAGACTAGGTTCAAAGCAATTGACTGGAAACTATCTCTACTAATGATACCCAACACAGACTAACTTGCAGACTACCCTGCTTCCTTGCTCCATCTAGAGATTACAAGGTACCAGCCCAGTAAGATTTTGCTCTTAGTAGTCAATCTGGACATCAAGCATAAGACAGGTACATCAACAGCAAATTGATTTGAATCACTGTTTTGATTTCAGTAGGTGTATTTAGAGTCTCTGATCTCACTCTGCCCCAGACACTGAAACAGGGTAGTCCAAAAATGCACATGAAAACATGTTTACTGAACAACCTAAGTTGCAACTTGACCCTGTCTGGCCCCATATATGTACACTTTCATGAAGTTTTTGGGGGTAACTGGATGTGGTACATAGCTTGGACTTTGAAGTGGTATGGATGTAGCATTTCAAAAACAGCTCTTTTTCCTTTTTTTGTTGGTATACCATGTAGTACTTTGCGCAGCCTGTTGCTCTTATGCTTTGTCTGTTTTACCTCCTCGGTTTTCATGTTTCAGCTGCTATAATTAGACAAATATCTCTCTTTCTACTTTTTGCTACTCCATGTAATAAGGCAAACAGCTCCACCAAACTTTCTGTCATGTCATCCTGTCATCAAACACAACAGAGGAAAAAAGTATCACCTCTCCTTCTCTACTGCTACCAAAACTGTCATACAGACTTATAACCCAGGTCATATAATTTCCTCCAGAACATTTTCTGCAACATTCATAGGAGATGAAGGTGCAAAGAGCATCCCAGGGTGTACTGTCACCTACAGGAGGAATCCAAATTAAGTCTTTGAAAAGTGTAAGGTTTGTTCCTAGGTCATACCTTTTCTGAGTGAAAGACCAAGTATGCTTGGACAAAGAAGTTACTTCTAACCTCAAGCAAATGCAAATGCAAATAGCTATTACAAGAAAAAAAAAAAAACAAACCACATTTTCTCTGTGTTCTGTTTTCCTAAAATATATGCCTATCAAGTACAAATTAAACTAAGCATAAAAGCTTGACATTTAATGTTGAAACAGATAATAAGAGAACACAAGTGAAACCTTTCATGGGAGTGAGGAATCTGGTGAGTCATAGCACCTAGAAACATCCGTTGATTCTGTATGAGACTTAAAGGACAAATCACATGCAGATTATAAAAAGATAATTTTATAACAGATACAGCAACTTGGGTGCTGCAGTGCCATACATCTGTTTTATAGACTGCTGAATAATTTAGTAACGAATTTTAAAATTAGAATATGTTACAAAGGTCCATTAATATTGCATGAGCATCGTTGAATTACATGGTATCAAAATTACATCTGTTATATGGTATTTCTTCCAGTAATGGTCAACTATGTTTATACATATTCACTGCTTTTCTTAATTGTAAGTATTTCGGTGGTGTTCTGGAAAGGGAAATCAACAGATGTTATATAGTATATAACTCTGCCAGATGGTGAACACTCCTGTTTTAATAGCCTAAATCACCTTTTTTTTTTTTCTTTTGATCATCAATATTGAACCATCACTAGAAAACTCTGTTTTTTTCTTGCAACTATTAAGTTGGAAAAAACTTGTCCTAAGTTTTTCGGTGTGTTCTCAGAAAGATGACAAATACTGGAGCTTTAATCCTATAAATTTCCACTTGCTTATGGTACACATCTAATTTTCTGTGAAATTCCCCAGGGAAAGGTTCGGAAAGTGTAAAAACTATTGCTGCTGAAGAGAAATAGGTCCTATTTCTTTCTGTATCTGACTAAGTGACATCAGACAAAGACACAAGGCTTTCTGAAACAGTGAGTGGAGAATAAAACTTCCTCTTTGTTATTAGAATACAGGTGGTCTTATACAGTAAATTAGTTTCTACTAATATGATACACAGTGTTATTCTATAAGGATTATATTGGTCAGTCTTTATTGCTACTACTTAAACTGATTAAAAATATTTTCTTATATTCTTTTAGTGAATGTCATCTTCATAATATGACATAATTACTGGAACAGTATTTCAAGATGCTGGTAGACTCTTTAACTTGCATTTCAAAAGTAATAAAGTTTTTGCATTTGACCTTTTTGGTTCAGAAAGGTACGACTCTTGGAACAGTACTGTTGCAAACACCTGCCACTAACTACTTTCCTTACTGAAGCCTAATTACAGAGATTTAAATATCTGTTTTCCCAAATACAAACATATCCATTTTGATGCAATATTACTGTCAATCTCAGAACAGCTGTGAAATACTACAACACAGGTTGCTGTACTACTAATGAAGCAAAGAGCTTTATGTTTAAAATAAACAGTAAAAGTTACATTCAAGCCCAGATTTTTTGGTTGATACTAAGGTAGCTTCTATGTTTAGTCACCAGGTAACGACTTGGACCACCTCCTGCTTCTCCAAAGCTCACTGAATCAAGTTGACTTTGCAGGTTTCCAGCTAGGTACTTGGCACAGATGCACACAGGTTTTTTCTCCCATTCCTGCCTCAAAACACAAGGTCATATCTCCAGTCTTCCGTCCCTTGATGGGTACTCTCCAGCCGAAATCTGCTATGTAGCCATCTGTTTATTAACTGCCAGCATTCTGAAACATGCATCTGTAAAAAGAATCTAGATTTTTTTAGAGATACCTACTAGCACTTTAGAAAAAATATTTCCATTTTCTGCACCCCACTTCTTGACCACTCGTATCTTCTGCCTATTTTGACCTCCCATATTGAGCAAACATTGATCTTCTCCATTGCAATTCTTGAGTCAATAGTGAATGTTCCTCTGTTTCTTGTATTTTGCCTGTGCTCCAAAGTCCTTGCTGATATAATTATTGTGGTAATTTATCCAAGAGTTTGTAAAAACTGTTCTCTTTATCCTGTCTGTGACTTTAAGCATACTGAATATAAATCATCAAAGAATTGCAGTGCTAACAGAGGTGCAAATTTTGGAAACTGAACTGTCATCTTTAGGATATTGCAAAGATTTTTCACTGATATGAAGGGTAGAAGGAAAAACTGAACTACTTTACTTTCTTTGTGATATTAAAATCTCAGAGATTGAATTTGTCCCCATTATTAAACTTACAAGAGCTCCTTAGTCCATTTGTTCTTGATCTGATATATGTATGTGTATGTAAAAATATATACTCACACAGAGAACAGGTGACTGCAGGCAGCAAACACAGAGTATTTGTTCAGAGTTCAAATTCCTGGGCAGGTTCCTTCAGGTGTTACTGCCTGTTATCTGCAGTTTGCAGTATGTTGATTCACAGGTGCCACTCAGTTACCATCTTTGTCTGGAAGTAGATGTACACTATACATTTTGGCAGTGTCAAAAGCTGGAGGAAGAAAGATAGTGGTCTTTTAGAGGAAGGGAGTGGAAACTTCCTAGGCATGATTCTGGTGCAGACAGAAGCTTCAGCAGTAACTTGCAAGACTGTATAAAAAAAAAAATAATGAAGAAAAGTATGATCACAGCTCATTTGCTATCAAGTATATTGTGTCTTTTTAAAAAACATATAATTGGGAATCACGGCATACTGCTACTACCTGAAAGTCTCAAATTTTAAGCTAACAAGAGGGGAACTAACTTAAAAAATACATTATTAATATTATAAACAGATGTCTGGTTGATAGCAAGAAATAGGCAGCTGTTATAAGACAGGTATTTAAGATCAGCAACATTGCTAACTTGAGGGGTCAGACCATAAAAATAGCTGACTGGAAGAGTTAGACAATAAGCTACAGTGAATACACTATAAGCCATATTTATAGCTAATACAGCAAAATAAATATGATGACAGGTAAATTACTGACAATCCTATGTCTTACATAAGTGTGTTAGTGCATAGGTAAATTACCTGAGTAGGCTATTGAGCTTTGAGTCGTTGTAGTTAAATTTTGTTGAAGGGGAGAGAAGGTGGACGGTGCATGCCACACATACTGATAAAATCCATTCTTACATCCTTTCTTATTCAGGGCACTTGTAGATAATCCACAATTCAGTGGTAACCTGAGTGTGAACACTGCCTATACTACTGCTTAAATTATCATGTAGTCAAGTAAACAGATCATACAGCTATGTATCATATATATTATACAGTAATTAATATATAGCATTAAAAGCACCACAAATATGATACAAAAATTATCAAGAAATCAACACTTTTGCAACTCATACCAGTATTCAGTGGGTCTAAATTGTAAACATCAGGAACAAAACAAGAATTTCACACAGATTATTCACATAGCCAAGGCCTGCCATTCTCAAAAGCACCACTTGTGGACAGGGGTCTATGTAGTATAGAATATAACTAAAATAAAACATATGAGAGCACCAGGGAGAAATAAAAACGTCTTAAAACGTCTCTAAGCACAGATATTTTTTATATGCAAAAAGCACAGTAAATCTCTATTGAGCACTGCATAGAATGGCCTTATTTTTAACTCTTCTATGTTAAATTCTAAATGGAAAAGACATCAGTAATGTGTGTACTGTTGTTTATTTAGTACAGGTCCATGGCCTTCGTTACATTTAAAAGCATTATTTGCTGCTTTCTAGATTTGAATTAGTCTCTCAATCTTCCTCCAACAGAAATCTACCAGCTGTGACTATCAGTAATTCCTCTTTTTTGTCATAACAAAACATGTAGTGCCATATCCAGAGATAAATTAGTCCGGTGGGTTGAGAGATGGGAGTCAGCAAAATTAAAGAAGAAATGAATTACCTAAGAGCAGAACAACAAGGCTGAGAACAGACCCACGCTGAGAGTGCTGTCGCATGAATAGATGTACAATGTAATCATCATAACAAAAATGAACGCTGTACTTCCAGCTCAAGAGATTCCAAAATTTTCATCTAAACAATATAAATTAAAACTGCTGCTTCATAAAATTCTGGACTTTCTCTATTTTATGATAAGTTAAAGTAGCACTTTTTATTAAAATTATCTCAAATTTTAGCAGGCAGTTCATTCTTTTTGTTTCCATTAACTGAAATAGATATGTGCTTTGTATCCCTACAAGAAGAGGTATCCAGTTACAAAAAATAAATGTGCTGTATTTAGGGGAAACTGTATTTTACACGTGTCTTTGTTACCACCCCAGATCCGATGCAGCTTCAGAGGTTATGTCTTTACAGGTAGAACTCACCTCAGGAATTATTTCCATGACATAAAGATCTATACTGACTTACACTAACTGGTAATCTACTGTATTTTTTAATGGAAGGATCTCTGTTGGCATTGAAGAGAGCAGAAGGATCTGCAATTTTGTCAACAGAAAGGTAGTATGTTGATGTCATTGAGAGGGAGAAAGTAACAACAAAAAACCTCATGCATCGAGATAAAGATGGGGTGATACCTTACTAATTACCACCACTGGCAAAATAGACTTGGGGAAAATTAGATTTAATTGCCAACTAAAATAGAGCTGGGTGGTGAGAAACAGAGACACACACAAAAAAAATAAAAAATTAAAGCAACACCTTTCCCTTGCTAACCCTTTTTTTCCTGGCTCAGCTTCACGCCTTAGTTGCTGATGTGTGGATGAACCTGCTCTGGTGTGGTCTGCCGCAGGGCCCGCAGGGGTCTCTGCTCTGGTGCCTGGGGCACCCCTTCCCTTCCTTCTTTCTCTCACTGCGGTGTCTGCGGGGCTGCTTCCCTCATATTTTTTTCTTGCTTCTTACTGCCACACAGCATTTTTTGCCCATTCTGAAATACACTTTCCCGGCAGCAGCAGCGCGCTGGGCGTGAGCCTGGCCATGCCCTGCGGTGGGTGGGCCGCAGCCAGCTGTGACCGGCCCGGGGGGCAGCCCTGACCGCCTCATAGGGGCCCCTCAGCCCCCCCCCATGCACTGGTACACAGACATGGGCTGCAAGGAGGAAAAAAGGATTTTCATGTCTGAACTCTAGTAAATGTGTATCACTGACACTGTTGTTATCCACGCACAAAAAAAATGTTGTCCTGCAAAAGCAGACAAAGTTAATCGGGTCAGTTCATAACCTGGAGTCAGCAAATGAGCACTCGCTGCCTCAGCACAGTTAGGGCCATGTAAAACCCAACCTTTCAGAATGGCGCCTGCCTGAGCTCCTGTCAACAGCTGCGTTCGGCCTCTGTCCAACATGGATGCCACAATGCGCTGTACACATTACACCTACAAAGAAACAGAAGGGAGAGAAAAATGTCTCACAGGACTTTTGAACCAAAAGCTGTTGCTCAGTGTGGATGTGATCCCGCCTCAACCAGTCTTATAGCTCTACAGTATAGATATCTACACCTCAGCTGAACACATTTCTCACCCTTTACAATCAATGAGAGAAATGGGCACTCTTCAGGGAACACTTCATCTTACTGTTGAATAGACCCACTGGTTGGTTATTGCCATAAAAAACATTCTCTATTTACCTATAGCTGATTTGGATTCAGCCTATAAAAAATAAAAAGTACCGAAATATAAACCAGAAAATTAATGAAATCCAAGAAGCACAACGTCTTTGTGCTGCTCTGTTATAGGAAAAGTGCAATGTCTCAGTAAAACTGACTAACTAGCTAATTGAAAGTCTCATTTTGTTCAGCTGTTCACAAGCTACAAGCAGTAAATTAAACCCACTAGAAATGTTCAGTGACGACAATGACCATCACAGCCACCAGTCTGTAGATACTTAAACAGCAAAACACATGACCTCCATCATATGCACCCCAGAAGTTCCTAAACTTCCATAGGTTGCATCTTTCCTCAGTTCCACCTGCCTTAAAAATACACAAGAGAAAACAAAATAAAACAAAACAAAAAACAAAACAAACAAACAAACAAAAAAAACCCCAAACAAAACAAAAAAAGCACACCAAACATTTAAAGATTCAATTTAAAACAGGGAAAGGAGCAGCGTGCCCATCCATCCGTCAGTAACTCTTGAAAGACACTGTGAGAAAGAGATGCTCTGAGATACATACCTATGCTTCTCAGCTTGTTCAATGGCATAGTAAATGTCTCTTGGTCTAATCCAGCAGTAAGCAGCAATTCCCTTTGTGAGGCAGAGCTGTCTTGGGCACTGCATTGAGGAGTGGGGTCAACACAGCTTTCTTCCTAATCATGCCTCACCTGACTTGGGAGGACTAGGCACACCATGTATCATTTATCCCAGCTAGTTTCAGGTACCTAACTAAGCACTGATCCCATCAGCTCCTCACACAGTCAGTGGAGAACTGGCAGCTCTGGTCATAATTTAGCCATTTAAGTTAGGTGTCTAAATTTAGGTGAAGTTAATGCAAGCCTGATTACCTCCATAAAAATGATCTCCCAAGGCCAATCTTAAGGCATAAAGGTGTAGGAGGGAAGCTATTTAGTTCCATGGGCAAAGTTTTTGTCCAAGACGTTCAGATGTGTTACAAATGTGTGTGCACATGTATAAATATGGAGCTGGCACAGCTAAGAGAAGTGGTGGTGCCTTAGCCCAAAGCTGAAAAATAACTTTTAATAGGTGAATTAAGGACAGATTCTTATATTTTGTCATGTGTTACTTAATTGGAAACACAGGATAATTCAGCTGGCTTTAGTAAACTCAGTCCCCAAAGTACTTGGCTTTCATAGACTTTCAACACAAATGTGGGCAATGTTTGGGTACTCAACAAAATAGTGGCTTTTTCCTTGACATACAGTAAGTGACAATATCAGCATAGTGATAAACAGAGACCTGTCTTGGCTAGTATTTTTGCCCCTCATTTCTGAATAGTCTGTCAGGCAGTCTGTCTAAAGCTTTCTGATTTTCTGAAATAGATGGTATTATGGAACTGTGGTCGTCATTCCATGGCTAAGGTCATAAGTATCTTCCATTATAAGCTCAATTAGGGCCTTCCATCTAATTTTAACAGCAGACTGTTCTATTAGAAATTTCTCATGTGATATTCTGAAAGAAGATAATTTTTTTCCCCCAGAAAGTTTGAGGGTAATTGGACAAGGCATTTGTGAGATTTGAGAAGCTGTAAAATCAGTGGTAATTTGCATTTGTTACATTATCCTAATGTATTTCAGAGCAGTATATCCCCAAAACAGCATGTTGTAGAAACGGCAAATGTGGTTTATTCTCCTGTCTTCACCGAGGACTGAGGAGTTTATGAGCTTTACAGGACTAGACAGAACTGCCAGGGCTAGGGAAGAAGCAGAACTTAAAGGGTTCCCAGGAACTGGACTGCTGTTGGAGCTTTTGTTTGGCAGGTACTTAGCAAAAGCAGGCCTTTGGAGCATCTTCCTGCCTGAGAATACTTTAAAAGACAGAATTAGGAATAAATAGAAAATCAGATTAAGTTTTCTCATGCTAGAAATAATCAAATTCCCTTAAAAATCATTGCCACTGATTTTCAGATATGTCTTTCCGTTAGTCTAGAAATAAACCTGTATGAGAACATTATGCAAGAAATAAGAAATTTAAAAGTCAGGAAACTAATATTCTAAAGGAAAATTAATAAAACCTAAAAATCAGCAACTTCAGCATTCTTATGTAAAGTACCAACAGCTCACATTTCTTTCTCCTGCTCTTGACCACCATCATGCAGGTTTCAGGTATAGTTCAATACCATCTATTAACCTAGACTATTAGATCATGATCACCTACTAAGTAATAAAACACCACTGGAAAAACATAATGTTAAAATACAGCTACCATAAAGTACTGAGAAAATACTACAAATTTAAGCAAAAAGAAATCTGTTCATGCTATTCTAGCCCCCTTTCCCTGGCTTATGAAGTATTCTCTGTAAATTTCTTAGAATGTGTATGTGTGTGTATATATATATCCACACACACACATAAAATTACATAGGCTTATTGTTATTATCACAGGTAACTGATATACTTTCTAATGTAAATCTCATGCTTTCATTTCTCACATTTTACTTTGAGGAGGCTAAGAAACATAGATTTAGAGCAAGTGCCATATTGTGAGCCTGTAAAGTGGGCAACAAAACATAGCTATTACAAGTTGAAGACCAAATCACCCTCCAACTTGCATACAGATCAAAGGTTATAATATTATACGCACTATTCTTCATACTAATATTTTATATACCTTACTGCAAGATTTAATGTACTATATTTCACATACTTTTCAGTATTATTCATAGAACATATAATTGTGTCACAAAGCAGAGACTGATTATTAATCCAGCTAGTATGGAAGGCATAGAAAAGAAATTATTTCACCTAATTTCAGTCACCTAGAATTTAATGACCACATCCAAAGTAGTTGTCCCAAACTATCCCATGAAAACAGACAACACATCCAGAAGGTAATTAATGCCCTTTGAATAGTCAAAGATGAAATTCAATTGCCTCAAAATAGGGATTCTCTATTTCAAGAGTTGTAGGGTGCCTGAGACATCAAGATGGCGTTGGCAGACGTGACAAAAGAGACCCCTTTGGAGACCCCTTTGGAGCTGTTGCTGCAAGTGACACAAGGCATACCAAGATATTTAAAATGTCACTAGAGTAAATGTTTTGGGAACTCAATTCCACCCAGCTGTAACCCAGTTTAAACTAACTCATAGAATCATAAAGTAGTTTGGATTGGAAGGGACCTTAAAGATCATGTAGTTCCAACCCTCCTGCCATCAGCAGGGACATCTTCCACAGCTGTCTTGGTGACTTAAACTAGATAAGAGTATTGCCACCCACAGTCATAGATTTATAACATATATATATGTATATATAACATATATATAACATAAGCTTAATGGATGGATTTTCTTCTTCTTCTTCTTCTTCTTTTTTTTTAACTTTTTTTAATTATGTTACCTGGAGAACAGTTAGTACAAGTCTGCCAACCTACACTGCAGCTGCAATACAGTTATACTGTCACAGAGATATAATGAAGGTATAGTAAGTGACTTTTACACCAAGGAGAGCAAGCATAGACAGTTCTCTGAGTTCCTAAGTTGTGAAAATATCACTATTCAGCAAAATAATTAACCATGTTTTAGAAACACATTTTTTTTGTCTCATTGACTTTAAGCATACGCTTAAACTTGGCAATTACCAAGCTTTTTCTGAATGAGAGCTTAAAAGATGAAGGATAAACAGAAGAGAGATAAAAAGAGATCACTGGAAAAAAGTTGAAGATAAGAAAGCTAAAAATATTTTCTTCTCTCTAGAGTAATACATTTTCTTGGAAATACATAATGACCTAACTACAGTGATGCTCCTCTTGCAATGAAAATTTATTCTTAAATGATTTAGCAATGGCAGTGTATGATGAATAAATTATACATGGAGATTAAGTAAGGCAGCATTAGAGTGTCAATTGCAGCTTTTTTTTTTAAACAAAATTAAGTCAAGGATAGTTTAATGAGGGTTCTAATGTTTGAAAAAGCTGTGAACAATCTAATAGCTCCAATGCCTGAATCCAGTTTTACACAGATAATTTTACAGTTCTCCCCCATATTTAAAGTTGTCTTCTAAGCGATATTATTTTGTGCATCATATGGAGGGAGTCCTTAAAAGAATTTAAGCTGTTGTTTTTAAGATACAAATATGGAGGTCTAGTGTGCCTCCTGTAGTTGCAGGTTTTTGGAAAGTCTGTGGTACTTTGGAAAAACTTTACCAACCTACTCTTCCTCTTCATGTGCAAATGATGCCTTATCAATATTTGAATATAGTTATAGGTGCCTACACTGAATGGACTACAACAATCAGAACTAACCAGCTGATTTGGTCTACAAGTTTCTCGTGCCATGAGAGAACTTTGTGCAGAGATGTGAAGTCCTATTTACAATTACCATTCTAATTCAATAAACCACTTGACTCTTGTAGTTTAGTCATTTAAACACCAAATGGGTGATATACAAGCTTCCTTGGTAATCAGCTGATGGCAATCATGTTTTTCGTTAAGAGGATGCTCTGCATGCAAGTGTGAAAAACAGGAAAAAAATTTGCTTCTGTGTTCTTTAATGTTTTCCTAAATCAATATGGCATATTTTGTTCCATAGTATCACTCATCTTTCTTCAAACAATTCTAATTGCTATCTCCTATCAAAAGACTAACAAAAAGAACCCATCTTTAGATCAATTTTTAATGACAGATCCTTTTAATGATTGCTATTCACAGTACACAGATTTTATTTGCTAAGCTGACAGATGAGCTCTACTTTACCTTTAAAATCCTCTCCTGCAAACAAATCAAATGACACTGAATATCAGATAGAATAGTAAAGATAGCTTGAGAAACTGGGATTCTTTAAAATATTGTATATTTGATAGACATTAAAAAGATTATTAAAACACTTTCTTTTTGCTAATCAGCATGAGCAGCCTAATACATTTCATTTTAGTCTACACAGGTTTTTTGTCTGTACATTAAATGAAACTGAAGAAATGCAGGGCAGACAACTCTTTATTCAAAGAACTAATAAGCTTACTAAGCCATAAGCCCTGCCTCAAATGAGCTATTGTTTTTTACTTTTCTTACACATCTGGAAGGCACTAAGCAGTTTTTCCTATGAAGGGGACTTCTTTCCCTATGCAAAGTAAGAACTTGTATAGCATCTAAATAACAAGCCACTTTAAGTATAAGCTGAGGAGCTTGTGTAATAGAAGGGCTACAGGCAGGTTATATGTGGGTAAGAGCCCATGGTGACAATTCTGCCTCTCAAATTTCCTCTGACCGTAGGAATCCTGGACATGCATAGAGATTCCACTTTCTTTTTAAAGTAGCGTATCGTTGATAGTTTTGATCCTTTACTGTAAATCTTCACTTTGCAACAAGATGCTAGAAAGTGTTACGTGGTCTGTGATATACAAGGTCATATAAAGTAGATGTTCTGTAGATCCTGTGTGGGTCACTTGCCTACAATTCATAGGGTTTGAACTTTATTATTTCTAGGTCTTTCCACATCCTATGACCCCACTATTTAACCTCCAGATGATAGCAGATAAGATCAGTTCTAAAGGTTATATATTTCATTTCTAATTCCCAGAAAGTAGCTTTGTTCGAGTTCTCAGTCCTGTCATTGCACCTGCACCATGCTTTGGAAGAAAACCATAAATTCAAAGGTTTGAAGTTGCGATGAAGTGCTTGAACTAGAGCTGAATCTGAAGGAGAGAATCTGGCACTGATAATTAGGATGTGACATTCCATGACTGAAGAAGGATGAGAGGATAGCTGGCTATTGGTGCTGATTAAAAAGCATTTTTACAATCAGACACAGAACGATGCTGTTCTACATTTCATTGCTGAAGTCTGAACATGCCCTTGGTTAAATAAAAACCAACATTCCCATTTATTCCAGAGATTGTCAGACTAAGTTCCTGAGACGGCACTTGTCATACTCTTTAGATACAGGGCAAACCTTCTCAGCAGCACACATTTCCACTTAGTTTTCAGAAGACATTATATCTTACAGAAATTACAAATGAAAGTTGTTTCTGGTTTGCCTTCTGATACAGTTTAGTCTTAGAAACGATAATTGAGCCATAAATAGTAGAGAGCAGGTGAAAAGGAAGTGTCACAGCGCAAATACAAAGGCTACCTGGTACATGGTACCTTTCTATCTGCTAAGACACTTCTTGTGAAATACTGACTGCTGCCTCAAGGAAATTAGTATGAATTATAGTCATGGGGAGCAGAGGGAAAGAAAGATGTTAAACTTGTCTTTCTTGCTTTAAAGGTTATTTCTAATTTTTCATTTAATCTCCTTAATGAGATGCCTGTTGTTGCCCTAGACATACTTGCCTACTTCAACAGGTGACAAATTGAACCCCAGACTTCAAATATTAGAGGATAATAGCTAGTTACAGACTTTTTTGTAAGAATCATAAAGAAAAAACCCATCTACGAGCATTCAGAGAATCTATAACATTCAGAAAGGAGTGACACATACTTGAGTTTTAAATATTATTTTTTACATCTGATTTTCAGAATAAAAGCATATATGCTCCAACATAAACCATTACATGCATATGAAATAGATTTACCAGAGAATATATGAGGAAGTTAAGAAGTCAGTCTATTTACAGTTTGTGGGCTATGTTTTATAATCAGTGCTAGTACACAGTGCCAGTACTAAGTGTCAAGTAGCAAACATCTCTTTGAACCTGGGCTTTGCATGTCTTCTGCTGACTTTCAGCTCAGCATTGAGCTAAATCCCATGGGTGGTGTTATGAGAAATTCTTGCTTTTATCACAGAGCAGACAACAAGAGTCATTAAACTTTGATGACTTAAATGGGATAATGTTCAACAAAGAGATGCATGCAACCCAGAATATTTTTCTTTTAAGTCTGAGTGTGAAAGATAGCATGACTTGGTAACAGATTACCCTGTAAAAGCTTTGGTAACTTGTCTGAGAATTGCCTGAAAAAGTCAGATGACAATTAGAAAGGTTTGCTGAGGCTCTTCTTTCTAGCATGGGTGCACTCTGTAGTAAACCTCATAGTCCTTGTTCACCAGTTATCCATAGAAGGGGACCCAAAGAACAGCACAGGAGCTTTCTCTAGCCACGAACTTCCATTAACAACATCAAGGGAATGCACCCAGGTCTCTTTCCATTATGCATATGGAAACTCTTTTGGATTAGTCAGTTCACGTATGCTCTTGTATGACTGGAGTGAGACAGACTGGAAGGAGAAAGTCAGCTGCAGAAATACAAGGATATTTTATGGCCCACAGGAAATACTGTATGCCAGAAGAAACGCAAAGGAGAGTCTTGGGCTCTTTTACAAGCCTTTTCCCAAAACATAAGAATGCTCAGCAGTCATGAAAAAACGGAAAAAGTTTGCGTGTGCAGGTATTTATCATTTTGTGTGATCCGGTCTTTCATTATGAGAGCATGACACGTTTATATGTGCCTCTGAAGACTGACTGTAAACCCAGAATGTACTGTTAGTTTTTGTGGGAGAAGGTGTTTAAATGACAGTAGAGGCTGAGCAGAGGCAATGACACCAACCAATATTGCATCCTGCTTATTAGAAGCAGTAACAGAGAGAGACCTGTGCTCTGAAAGGATACCAGGGGTTGTATCTACACAGCTAAATGCACCCACCCCAGGGAGTAGTCCCTGCCTACAGACCAAGAGGTAGAGAATAGTGCTTCACACACACACACACACACACACACACACACACACCTCTCTCTCTTTCTCCCCAGGACAAAGGGCTCTGCTGCAGCTCATGAAAGTGATCTTTTTACATCATGAAAGTGAGGCCATGTATTGCATGCCCAGGGGCATGAAATTAGGGCATGTATGAGGTTGGGCTGGTACTGAAGGGAGGAAAAAAACCTACTTCACTCTTGTCTACCACACCTTTAAAAAAAAATAAAAATCTGGATATGTTTGGAGGTTAGGTGCTTGATGCATTATGAGCTTTGGCGTGAATTACCATTCGTGCAATCCTGAGCGGCAGGGGACCTGCTCACTGGAGGGAACTTGGAACTGAAACTGATTAACACCAGAGATGTATTCACAGCGGGCAATGAGGAAACATATTCAAGCTAAGAGAAGTTTAGGAGTACATATTCCCCTGTGTATCTGTGGAAAATGTACCTAGGATAGGTAATAGCTAATTATCCTTTCAATATGTACCCTTTTCTTTTGAATTCAGTCTTACTTAATACTAAATTTCTTTTCCATGATGATATAAGGCAAAGTTTAATCCCACCAGAGCAGGTACCAAGGTTTAGAGGGGAATAGGAATGCATGGAAATAGTGATTATTATAATTTATAATATTTTATGACAATGTACAAGAGCTTTCTGGATTTTTTATTCCTTCTTCCCCCCCCCCGCCCTTGTAAAGTTTCATGACATAGTAAATGTATTTCCTTTCTTTGCCTTGCTGCCTTATATCCAAAATTTCTCACTCCATGCATCCATTAAGCGTTTAGGTAGAAGATGACCTTCACAATTAAAAAATCTTTTGCTCTTTTTTTTAATGAATTACAGTCTCTACATATTAGTGATAAATAGAGATAGCCTCTTCTTAATGACAGTGCCCTGAGCAATACAAATTTCCTGTTTATGAGTAGACATCCTTGTTACTTCAATGCTTATCACTAAAATGAGATAATAAAAAAAAACTTTCTTTTTTAAGGATGACACACTCTTCTGGCACTGTACCCTCTGTTGGCACCATATGATCAGATCAAAATAAGAGTGACTTGGGGAAGTGTGGAAGAGCAAATGATTCGCAGTGAATAATTTAATAACATTTAGCCTCTTTTCCTTGTGTCAAGTGCCCACAAGTAGCTTAATACTTTCTTAACTGTATTCATAACCTGCGACTATTCACCACATATTTTCTCCCAATAACATGGATTGTAAATTGTTCTTTTGAACTATTTATTCAAATGGAATATTATTTTTCTTGGTATACAATTTTTTTCAGTGAACGGATAGATGCAAATGAATTCAGGTATCTCATGGAAATAGATTAAAAATTCATAATTTACTCTCTCAAATATTTGCTATGTGAGCAGTAAACTTATTTCTAGTAGCAAGTTTTCACTGGAATGCCTGAAAATATTGTCAGTAAAACTAGAAGGCATTTAATAGCTATATTCTGTTTGTTATGGTAGTCTCCTAGAATAGGAAACAAAATCAGCAAAAACTATTAACCCAATTCTCCCCCCACCCTCAAAAATCACCCCAAAGTAAAATCATGCCAATATTAAAAGAAACAGGTCTGATATTAATTTATCTCTTAAATCAGTTTCTTCTGGGTAGTCTTTAAAGTTTTGGGGTAAGTTCTGATGTCTCTATTTTCCCTCTCTTTCTCTAAAGCTCTCAGATATATACACTGAGCAACCTTATCTGTGAGAAGCTGTCTATAGCAGCATAGAGGTCAGGCTCACCCCTTGCCCAGGAGTCCTTGGAACAGTAGTTTTAGAAGTGTAATCTGGCCTTTTTTTTTTTACTGGCAAATGTGGCAGCCATTTGGCAGAGCTCTCATAAGCTCTCCTCCCTCTAATTTCAAAGTGCTTTACTACATGTTCCATGTTCTTTCTCTAAAAGCTAATTCAGCAGGAACGATCAAAACATATATTAAAGCCATTTACCTGTTCTGTGCTCCCTGCAATATTTCATGATGGTAACAAGGCTTTTCATAGAAGACTATTGAGGTGCTACAGTGTTTACTAGTATCTACTACTTATAAATTCTATTACACTTTTGCAGCATGCTGAACCCATTGATCACTCATTTGTATTGCACATGGACTCATTCAAGCATACACAAGGCTGAATTCCTCCAGCTGTTACTACTGTGCTTGACCATAAAGGAGAAATAGCTCATGCATGACCCCCCTTTTTGTAACTGATGTCTGTGGCATTATTTTCCTTTAGGATCACCTGTTAAGAGGACCCAAAGTTTATTTTACCCAAAATGCTAAATTCACTGTAAAGTTAGATATGGATATCTTGAACTGATGGACACAATGTTGGTAAAAAAGTGGGGGTTGAGACAGGTCATTCATTGAAATCTATTGTACAGAAGGCAGCTACTGCTGCTGCCACCTGATAAGCTGACAAAGGCTCTATTGCTCAGTTCCCTTTTTGTAGCTATATTCAGAACTTTTAAGTTGTTGGGACTTGGTTCTCCTTCCTTTCATGCCTTTTATTTTATCCTTATTGCTTCAATATCCTTTCTTGGAGATTTGCAGGCAGGTTATCAGTGCAGCAGAATTCTCGACATCTTTTTGTTCTTCTCTTACCCATATTCTCCCAAATTGGAAATGCCTGGTTTTAGGCCATCAGAACAAGTCTGGTGGTGCTAACCAGGATCATCCGAGAGTCCAGATCACCTGACGAGTCTGTAGGGATGGGGTACATCCAAGGTCAAGCTGGGAAGTCGTCAGCAAGCCAGGGTCAGGATCTGGTCTGGAGATAGAAAGAAGCATCAGACATAGCCCAGCAATTTCTGGGCAGGTCTACAGTAATGATGCAGGCCTGAGATCAGGCCAGAAAGTCAAGTCTGCAGCATGCTGTATTTACCCTTGTTTCACTAAACATTTTGTTCATTTGAGATTTACTGAAATTATAATCATCAGCACCTACACTAATCCAGTGAGAAATCCAAACAAATCTTACCATGTATCTAGCTATATCCTGTGGTAGCTACAATGAGAAAGAAATGTATGAATTTTCTCAAGAACTTGTATTTTTCATAACATACTCTTATTCACAAAGCAAATTCTGCAGGTCTGTTTCCCTGTTAGCAGCACAGTATTGCATTTGTTTTAAGTCTGTGTTTTGCCTGCTTCATAGCCATATTCTGTACTCTTTTCCCTAAGTATCTTTACTATTATCCTGCTGAACACCTATTTTGAAGGAAGGTCCCATCTTCCAGTATCTCTGTAGTGAGGGCATATTATTCTGCTTCTTGTGCTGTCCCCAAAGTCATTCCTTGTTGCAGTTACTGTGGTTTATAAACAACAGATGCTCCGTGCCCCTTGTCCATCTTAAACAATTGCTGTCGAGATGTAGCATCAGAATAGGCCACCTTGGCAACAAACAAACATAAAATCCCCCATTCCAAAGTCTGGACATGCTTTTCAGTGTTAACCGCTCTGGCTGGAGATGTGAACGTGTTTCCAGCTCTTCTGCCTTTTCTCTGGGTTTAAAGAAACAGAGTTCCCAGGACACTTGTAATTCTGGCAAAAGAATTAATTTAATGAATTATAGTCCAACTAAACACAATCATACATGTAGTTAGTGTGTAAGATCCATGCCCATACCAATACAAAAGAACAGTGGAAAGCAAAATATACCCTTTTACTATGGAGCTAACTTTCCTCTTTTTGTTCATCCCAGAATTGTTTTGTCCATGAACTGAAAAGAAAAAGTCCTCCAGTGTAAGAATAGCTGTTTTCCATCTTTCACCAGAGAAATTCAAGAGTCTGTATTTGGTAATTATAGGTCAAGCTTTAAAAAAACATGTGAAGGTAAATCAAATTCTCTTATCTAAGGTTACTGACTTGTCCTTACATTCTGCTGATACTGTGGAAATCAGTACTGTTTTAATCATTAATTTTTCCCAGGCTTTATGCTTGATGCTTTCTTTTCTCAGTGGAAATTTAGATATATGATTGCATATTTTTCTCTTAAAATCTATGTTCCAGTTATGTACTTTTCAGCATACAGTTTACAGACCCTTGCAAATTCAGGAAAGGTAGCTAAGGAAGAAAGCTGTATTGTCAGAGAGTTTAATTCTGGACTTTGTATTTTCATTGTGAAAGTATTCAGGGACTGGAAATCATTAAAAAATACTGACACTTTATTCCTTCAGTTACATCTATTAGTTCAAAGAATTCATTCAAAGGGTCCCATGACCTGTGTTAAGTCTGGCAAGATGATTAAGATGATCTTTTCTGGCCTTAGAAAGTATGAACCTATGAAATGACTTATATGTGATATACTGGAAAGTTATGCCAGTTTAAGCCTTGTGCAAAAAAACCCTGAGATTATTTTACATATGAACATTTTTATTTATTTATTTATTTATTTATTTCCCACACATGTGAATTTCCTTTAAAGCAGACAGGAGAAAGCTACTTTTCATGAGTTTGCACACCAAGGACCCTGAAGACAATACAGGATAAACAGGCTCCCAAATTACTTTTACTTACACTTTCTTCTTGCCTTCTGGCATAATGATTGCACCAATTTACAGTCCTTTATACATCACCAGAATGAAGGCAAGTAAAAAAGATTCCAAGTGAATTTAGTGGGAAGGGCTCTAATTTAGACAACGTTATGAATAATTTTTGGACTTTCCCCATAGAAATTAATGGTATAATGGAATGTCTATTAATTCACCTGTTCCATCCTCTACAGTACAATATATCTATGCTGGCCTTACATGGTCTTTCTTAGATGAGAAAGTAATGAGAAGCTGTCTTAGAAAGCACCTACTTGGACAATGATTTGGGAAAAAATTCTGACCACATAGGAAGGGAAATATATGACAGATTAATTTAGACATATTACTCAGAAGTAATTTGCCATTCAGGAATAAAATATACATAGCAATAGAAACCATTCTAATGTGTCTAAATTTGCTATACCATTCATAACAGAGATTGAACACAAAATTCAGCAATTTCCACCCATTTCTCATTTTCTAACAACCAGGTGCCACAGTGATTTCACTTACAGAATATTACTAAGACCTTTTAGCTTTTACAATATTTTAGAACATGTTATTTTATAAAGCAAGACGTGGTCACTGTGATCATCTATCCTCTGAAATGTGGACACTAGGACAAGACTGCACTTTACTAGCTACTCCAGTACTGATGAAGGTAGAGTGCAGTCCCAACACCAGCTCAGTATTGCCCTGCTTGTAAATGCAATATTCACACCAGTTCTTTTGGTTCAGGTGTCTTAATGGGAGCTTACATACAGCTGATGAACCCTCTGATAACTGAATTGGGTTTTGCCCAGACACATAGCCCTGGTGTATAATTTCTTATTTTCCATTTTATTCAGTGTGTGACTACATGTTTGTTCATACCAAAACACAAGTTTGTTTGCTTGTTTCTAGCTTAGAAGCATCCATATAACTTCCTAGCAATATATCATTCTTTTCATTTTTTAATATTTCCCAGTCTTTATCAGTATGTTTATTCCATATTGTAATAGCAATATGAAATAGATGAGTGCAAAAATCCAAGACCATATCTACACATAAGGTGACCAGGGGCAGATCTCTGTTCCCCAAAGCCAAGTTTAATGCTGACACTGCTTAAGTCTAGCCTCTTGTACAGCAGACAGGCTACATTCACCATCTGTGGTATCCCTCTGACCCCAAGGCATAACCACTATAACTACTTCAAGAAAAAATTCAGGTCAAGTATTTGAAGTAATGTGAGAACTCTTTTGCACAGCTGCTTGAGAAGGGAAATAGCCTTGTCAATAGCCACACCTGGTAGTGTCTTCTGGCCTTCCAAACATGCTAGTAAGTATTGGGCACTGTACTTTATTAATATATTGTAAAAACAAAAGCAATATCTACATCAGCCATGGTACATTATCCAAGAAAAAAACCTCTGTTTGCTAAGTAGTCTGGCATCTTCTCTTCAAAGAATATCTATTAAGATCAAGATTATCATTATATATATTTTTAATTGCAGCACAGTCAGCAACTATATCTATATGCTACTTCTAATTCCAGCCTACAGCTACTGCTTATTAGCAAGGAGATTTAAAAAACATTGACAATGTCTTTCAATGCTCAAAATATATCAGAAGTTTTAAAAACTCTCCTTTTTTTGCAGCAAATGAAGTGCACTGCTTAGAGAAAAGTAAACAAAGCTAAACATGTACTTGATATTGATTCAGTCTACACAACAGTTAGCAATATGGATGCAAATAAAGTGCTTGTCCTTTTATTATTATTAGTTAAAATTTACATCACTGGAATGCCCAAAGGCCTCAGTCAGAAGCAGAGGCCCATTACGCTAGACACTACACAGATACGCACCAGAACATTTTGTTCTAGTATCATCTTTCTCCTGCTGCACACTAAACTCATTGATGACTCATTGCTATTGCCCAGAGAGTCATTCAAGCATACAGAGGGTTGATTTCCTCCAGCTGCTCTGAAAAGTTTATAACCTAAGCAGCAAAGGAAGGAAGGGAAGAAAGCAAGCTTCTGGAATGGAAAATTTCATTTTGGAGGTTTTGCCTTGTGTTTCTTACAGCACAGATGTGTTGCAACACCCCTTCACTTTCTTGCTTCTCAGGTTCCCTTAGTTTCCCACTGCTCCACCATTCCACTCATTTTCTTAATCCTGTCTCCTTCCATTTGCTGCATTCTCCTTGCTTCTTCTCTATCACTTTCATGGTATATGCTTTTACCAGAACATCACCCTGTATCCTCCAAGCCTGGTAAGACACTAGGATCTATATAGGAGTTTCAATACATATTGTATTCACTGGCCAACAAAGACCTCTGTAATTATTAATTAAAGTAGTGCGTTCAATTTTTAAATTCAAAATGTTCCACTGTTTCCTTCCACAGAGTGATTTATTCTAATTATGAAAATTAATGTGTTGCTGTATTATATATGTTCAGTTCTACTTCAGTTCAACTGATTAGTATATATAATCAGCTCTCCACAGAAAAGCCTCTTTGCCAGTAAGTATTTCTGCTGGGTAACAGGAGCAAGCCCCTCCCAAATTCATCCTTGCCCTCAGCAGGTGCATCGTTCTGTCTCTCACAATTAAGCCTTAGTAGAGTTTGAAACTAGATTCAATCAACTGCTCTCTGATCCTGTGGATGGGTCTTAACTACACTGATAGACAAATGTTTTTCTCTTTTTGCCTGTTTTCTCACCTCTTAGAAGGAAAAATTGAAAGAAGTCAACTAAGTGTGTTGATGTTTAGGATTGAAATAGGAGCCGACTATTTAGCTAATTTCAAATCCAATTACCTCAAAAGAATAATTTGTATTATTTTAAAATTGAAAAGATGGAAAAATCAGGCTTTATATGGAAATCTTGTAGCAAAGTAAACTGCAAACTACTGTAGTATTAGCCTTACCATAAAAAAAGGCAAAAAACCTTAAATGCAAAAGTATTCCTTTGCATTTAAAATTTCATTTCTATTAAATATTATCAATAAATATTATCAATATAATTTTTATGTCTTATACATTATATAAATGCAGAAAAAATTAAGATAATTATTTCTTAGACTTAGTATTAAACTTCTGTACTTCCCAAAGTAATGAAGTGTTCCTGATAAAATTTAAAGGAACCAAAATCCAATATGTTTGCAGTCAGTCATTGTTAGGATTCAGAGTTAATAACCGTACCGCTACTTTATACCTCTTCAAAATTATCACAGTGATTTGTGCATACAGTGTCACAAAGCATTTATTTGCTGAAATGTTAATTAGTTTTATTGCTAGTAGTGTCTTTCTTTAGTAACTCTTGGGGCTAAAAGAAATGTATCTACATGGATTGCTGACCAGTACAGCTTAGACTAAACTTAGACTCCAAGATTCACTAAAAACAGTTAATAAGTATATTCATACTAAGTTTCTTTGGGAACTCTTGGCTAACATCAGGGAGCACTGAGGTCTACTGACAGTCATTACCGAGGTGATCTTTTGATTCATATTTTTGTAAAGAAGAAAAAACCATGTTAGTAATATCAAAACCAAGGATGATTGATTATGTACAATCTTCATGCAGCTGCTCCTATGGAAGACTGGTAATACTGTCCCAGTTACTATTACTGTGCTGCACTACTACAAGAAGTGAGAAGCATTGCAATATTCCCCCAAAGAAAACAATACGCTATTCCATACAAATACTACCCTTTTACAGATACTGCCTTTTGTCTGGGGCTCTTGCTTGAAAAATAGTTCTGGTAGGAGTCTTTAATTAGCTGTAGTTATTGAAAATCAAATAGAAACACTAGGTTAAGCTCTCACCTGGAAAATTGGGAGAAAATTATATTAACTGCCTGTGTTTGGGAAGTAATAATTCCTGATTCTTTATTAATAATTCTGGCTTTAAAAAGAACAGGAAATAGTGAATGCAAAAATTAACCTAGAAGTTAAGATAATGGGAGGGGAAGGTTTATCTGTAATGGACTGGTAAATAATAGAATAATGTTATTTGTGAAAGTTCCCACCTCAGGATGTTTTGACAACAGATATTGTCTCCTGATCATGAAGAGCTGTTGCTATTCAACCATTATCCATCAGCTATCCTTCCTTTTATCTCCAACAGCTTATTGTCTGGTATCGATAACCTGCATTTTGGACAAGACTACCTCTTGTCCTTCCAACACATGCAGTTCCAGCCAATCAAGCAAAATTATTATTGTTCTCTGTTTGGCAAGGTTTCCCATGGAAAGTTTTCTGGCTTCAAATGAAGCACTCCCAACTTATCTGAATATTGCCTTATAGTACTGCCATCTAACTCAGGTCTAAAGCCATTATAATATCAAGTGGGAGACTGTAAATAGACTCAAATGATCCATACATGCTCCAAACCAATGAGATAAACATTTCTCATTCCTTCTGGAATAAAGCTTTGGATCAAATCCCATCAAGTAGCTCTAGTGGTATCCATTACACAACTATATTCTATTGCCCAGTTCTTGATTTATCTTCAGTTTTGATGCAAGCAACAATTCTGGAATTCATTTCCCAGCCTTGATTTTTGTAATTAAATGTGAATGTGGTGGCCTGAGTGAGCACCAAAAGTGCCACAGAACATGTGCTGTGAACTGCACACACTCTCCATAAGTTCCTAACACTAAGTCATTTAGGTAGCACAACATGAGTGTTACGGCCATTCCAACTCTACAGTCAGGAACCTGTTATCTATTTCAGAGCAGTAATCTGAACTCTGTTCAGCTGGCACTTTTGGCAGTGGCACACATTTAATCAGAAGTTCTTGCTCCCTAGCTCTTGCCAACTATGGTAATACCATAACCCCTCACTGACAGTCTTGATGACCTTCCTTTATTGCCAGTCCAATTACACAAGGTAAAAACCAGGAATGACAAGAACATTGTGTAAGGTCACAAATTCAGATACTAGCAGTAAATCATAACTTCAAATGCCAGTAAAGCTAGATATAATGAATGCCACTGATAGCAGCTCTCAACATGAAAAAGTTATTTTAAGTGTTTTTTAAAACTGCCCAAGTATGGCTTTAGAAAGGCCCATGGGCTTATTCTGGTGATGCAAATAGTAGCAGCCTTTACAGCAAAGCGGTCAGATTCTATTCTGGTTTATGTCAAAGACTCAAAACAGTATTCCATGTTGACGCTGGGGACAAGGAAGGAAGAATCTGACCCTCAAACACTTGTGTTGAATGCAGGACAATGAGTTTCTTGTCAAAAACACTTGGTTTCAATTTGTGTGTAGTTTAGCCTATATTCTTATCATAGTTCCAGATGGTGGACATGAAAATATCACTTCTGAACTCCACTATGACTTACATCAGCTTTATTACAAAAGACGTGTAATTAATGTGGGTCTTTTTCATTATCAAAAAAGAGGCCCAGACAGAATTTCAATGTATCAATTCTGTATTTGGCTTGATCTTTATCACTGCTCTGTACTTTTATTGACACAATTCAACCGTACACTTATGAGTCAGTCTTACTTTGGCCTAGCATATATAAAAGAAGAAAGGTTCAAAGAGCATGAAGAAGCAAATGTAAGGCAGACTTATGCTGCTAGTATGGGTTAGACAAATTTTCTTAACTATTTTGGTATTCTTTTTGCCAAAAAAAGTTTTAATATGTTTTGCTGCTGAAAAGAGGAAAACAAGCTATAGATTGTTTTCTGTCACACTACTTTATGAGCCACAGAATTTGCCATGTGTCACATTTGTCAAATAATGCTTATTAATAAAGTTAATCTTCAGCTATTGGCTAATTCATCTGAAAATTCCTTACCACCCACACATGATACAGCCTTTTCATAAATGTGAGTCATCAAATTAAGGAAGTGTTTATGGCAATGTAAAATATTAATTAGTTATCAGTCTAAGAAGATTCCAGGAATGGATGTTGAAAATCCTTGTATTTTAACAAATGACAAAGAGATTAAGTCAAATAATTAACCTCCATATGACAAAAAATGTGATAGAGGAGAACAAGTCTTCAGTGTATCTGTTAAACACAGAGAAAGAGCATGCAAAAGCAAGCAAAAATCTAATGAGCAAAAAGAGACACAATTATTTCTATACAGAAATATATTTTACATTGCATGTCACTCGGGGTACTTCTAGCCTTCAGACTATGATTCACATTGCCTGGGCAGCATGTGCAAGTGCCACAGAAAATCCATTCCTTAGATTATAGTCTGAAATAAAATAAATCTTAAATTATGGTCATAGTTTACTAACCCATATTAAATAATATGACGTAGTGAATCTGCATTGCCTTCCATTTTGGGGACTTGCTTGTCCTTGGTTAAATAATGCCCTTGTAAAATTGCAAGGCAAAAATAAACTGTCTTCCTCTTAACTAAACAGAGATAGCCCTGTGATGTGAAATTACTGAAAAGATGTGATTTGGGGAAATTACAGTTCCTTGTTAGTATGTATTGTGCATGCCCTACAGCCTTCCCTAACCAGTAGCTCCCAATTTCATTTAAATTGTAATGATTTCCTTTAAGGACAATTATGTTGCATAAGAGCAATGCATGCATAATAATGCTGCTTTGGCATGGTTCAGTATAGAATGAGAGTAATAACTGTTTATTAATATGATAATTAACTGTTAATGCTTAGCAACCTAATTATATCTGTTAACTTACATTTTTGAGCCTAATTCTAGCAAAAAGAATTCTATTAAAAATAATAAAAAGCTATGAGCATGATACTAAGGGCACAGTTACAGTTTAAAGTGCTGGATTTTGACTTCACTTACATGAAACAGATTCTGAATTTCTGCACACTGTGAATAAAAGTGGCTCTAAGGGCTTCCTTGTTTTAATAGGAAATGGTTCTATGTTAGAATTCGAGGCTTATTTCAGGGAATGCATGAATGAACTACACATATCATAAAATATGAAAAAAGTAATAAAACTATGTGTGAGTACTCTATAGGGTTATTAGAGTTTAGAAAGGGAAAAACTCTTTAGCAATTTTCACCAAAGGTGATATCAGTGGACTGTATTACTACTTTTCCTTTGTTTGGTCTAGCAACAAGAACAGCCTTGATTTTGAACAAATACGTGGACAAGTATAGCCCTAGCAAGGTCTTGGCTAGGAGCAATGAAATTTCAATGGCATACCTCAAAAACATGGACTAATTGGTGATAGTCTGAAAGAGAAAAATAAGAATGATCAAATACCTAAATTGTAGAACCTATGACTGCATTTGTTTATGAATGCATTCATTATGTCTATGAATGCATTTGTTTAGCCTACAGAAGAAAAAAATGAGGAGGAACATGACATTCTGCAAGTCAGAAGTTAAGCAGAATTGAGCAAGAATTGAATTGAGTCGGTGAACTGAACATGAAGAATCATCTTTAACAAGAAAGAAATGTTGAGTCATTAGAATGTGTTTCTAATGATTAACATAGCAAACCCATGCAATATTTTTTTCTGAGAAGACTGTAAAGTCTCCATCATTGGAGGCCCTGAAGCTAGTTAAGCCATTGTCAGGAATTAAACAGACTGAGCTGACTCTCAAGCAAGAGGATGGCTCAGTCAGCTCCTGTAGACTCTTGAGCCCTGGGACTCTTTGGTAGTACTTTTTCTCCAGAGCAGCATAATGGGACTGACTATTACTTCAAATATACACAATTTAAGTATTGGCCTATGAACAGATTGTTTGCATTAATTTGTCCAATTGTTCTCTGAAGTACTATCACTGCACTTAAGATATCTATGCCATTTGATTGCCACTCTTACTATTAACTAGTCTTGCAACCTGTAAACCGAAAGCTGCCTTTTCACCTCTGTGGCTGCTAACATTTTGTTGTGTTCTCATTTCTTGAAACATTGTGATTGCAATTTCCTGTTCTACAGACTTTAGAACAAATGCTCAGGAAATAATTCACCTCAGAATATCTAGAAACACAAATAAGAATGAATCTAAGTGTCCCAAAGACAATGCCACATCATAGGCTTCTGTTCTTCAGATAGCTCATCCTGAAAACATTTGTTTAAGATGGAAGTGGAAATTTTCCACCTTACTTTCTTTCCTGCAGCATCTTCTTTTGCCCCATACTTTTGAGGACTTATTTTTCATGTTTGGTCTCACACTAAGCCTCAGCCCAGAATGTTTTTTTATTATAGTAAACAGTCTTTCTGAAAGCCTAACAATAAAACCCAGTAAGAATCTTCCCCCAGCCCTTTCCTCTGTTCATCACTTTCAAGTTAAAAAAGAATATAATGTAGAATAATTTTACTTGATCCTTTTGGTTTCCTTTGGCTAGGACTCTCATAGCTCTGAAACGGTTTGTATAACGTACCTCCTATCAGCTTCATTATAGTAATTGGTAATTTTGCTCTTCAGGATAAAGAATACAACTGGATTCAGTATTTCAGATAAGTCCTCCGTGCAGCATCCAAACATAAGTCATTGAAGGTTTTAATAATCAACAACAAGCATTTGAGTTTAATTTTGTTCCAGAATGAAGACTAACTGTCATTTGCAGAATGCAATGTCATACTAGCCAATGTCACTTACTTGGCAGATAGACACTTACTGAACCAGTGCGCTTTTTCCCTAGGAATGCACTGGCATGCCAAGGTCAACATGCTAGGGGTATGTTGCAGAAGATTAAGGATGGTAGGTAATACAGGGATTGATTCAGAATCCGCAGTTATGATCCAGAAGTTTTATATTAACTCACTAGACACTAAATTGGACTTTACAATATAGACGTTACAAATGCCAACAATTAAAATATATCTTAATAATGGTCATTTGAATCACAAAGATAATGGTAGGAGAACTGACTGACACAAAGTGTACTCTGAGATGTCCTATTAGTCCTATTCTACAGAGTTTCATTTGTAAGAAATGAAGGAAGCAAAAAAAGGAACACTGAAATTCGTGACCTTTCATTACAACTGGAATAAATCAACTCTAAAATAAAAGGGCATAACACTAGCACTCTGCATTCTCCATGTTGGGAAACCTCATCTATCTCTTACAAGAGAAATGGATTCTTGGCAAGCTGAGCTGGATGACAGTGTTCTGAATTGTTTGAGCCAGCTATTTCAGGCTGATTCATTAAGATCTATTAACACAAAATTTAAGATCCTTGACTTTACACTTTTTATTTCAGAATTAGAAATTCTGCTGCAGACAGATCAATTAAACCCTGTATTACTACCAAGCTGGTAAACTAAAAAGGACTTCTCTTTTCCTTTAACTCAATTATGGATGATGCAAGCAGATTAAACTGAGTACTAGAACTGTACTGCAATCAGAATTGGGAGATTCAATGATCAATGGACTTCTGTGCATCACCTTGCAAAACATACATATATAAACATGAAATAATTATGATTAGCATGATTCACAGTATGATCTGAGTGTTTATCCCCTTCAGGGGAATTGTACTTGTATCCCTTCAGTTCTCTGTAATGCAAAGAGATAAAGAAGATTACAGTTGCTTAGAGGAATCTAAAGCACTTACCAATGCAGTGCTGGTTACTGCTATACAACATGATGACCTGACCCTACTGGTCTCACCTCATCCCAGATACAGACACCTGGTGCTAACAGCATGGCTCACAGATCCTGATTTAAGCACCTTCACGATTGTTTTGCAAAGGGTAGATATGGCCTGCAAAAGACAATCTACAAAACGATTTTGCATTTGTTAAGGAGCCGTGTAAAATCAGTCAATAGAAAACACTTTATACCTATTTCTGGATGCAGACCTTTCTGCTCAGAGACAAGAAGCCTCTGTCAATCTAGGATCAGAGGCTAGGCCCATTTCTTAAAGTTTGGAGGCTTAACTGAGCAGGCTTATATTCATTAAAAAGTAGATGTCAGTGGTGCTGTCTGACTGTATACACTACCCTAGTGGCTAAGTACACTTGCCTAAATACTGAGGGACCTGTGCTGAGTTTCCAACTCACCCTGAGGAAATTCACATCTGCATTTCAGTTTGGGTGAGTTCCAGGTTTGGCTTGCATTCGTAGCTGGATGACTATATGAAAAGGAATGCAAGACTTATGGTGACAGGTGGAGAACAGGAGAGAAAGATGACTCAGCAGTCAGGTTTTGAGTGTCTGCTGCTTGGATGTAAAAGAAATTGGGTTCTGGTTGTTGTCAGTTTGCTCAGGAACAATGCTTTCCAATGAAAAGAAAGTTAGGCAAAAACACCACGAGACCTGCATAGATGAACAAGGAGCTCCTGGACAAACTCAAACACAAAAGGAAGTCCACAAGAGGTGGAAGCAAGGACAAGAGGACAGGTATCCTGGGAGGAATACAAATAAATTGCCCAAGCACCCAGGGACCAGATTAGGAAAGTTAAAGACCTGATAGAATTAAATCTGGCCAGGGACATGAAGGGCAACAAGAAAAGCTTCTATAGGTATGTTGGTAATAAAAGGAAGACTAGAGAAAACCTGGGCCCTTTCCAGAAGGAAACAGGAGACATGGTTATCCAGGACATGGAGAAGGCTGAGGTATTCAATGGCTTTTTTGCCTTGATCTTCACCAGCAAGTGCTCCAGCCACGCTGCGCAAGATGCAGAAGGCAAAGGCAGGGACTGGGAGAATGAACCGCCCGCTGTAGGAGAAGATCAGGTTTGCAACTAAGGAACCTGAAGGTGCACAAGTCCATGGGACCTGATGAGATGTATCCACAGGTCCTGAGGGAACTGGCAGATGAAGTGGCTAAGCCACCATTCATCATATTTGAGAAGTTGTGGCAGCGTGGTGAGGTTCTCACTGACTGGAAAAGGGGAAACACAACCCTCATTTTTAAAAGGGGAAATAAGGTAGTCCCAGGGAACTACAGGCCCTCTGTGCCTGGCAAGATCATGGAGCAGATCCTCCTGGAAACCATGCTAAGGCATATGGAAAATAAGGAGGTGATTGGTGACAGCCAGCATGGCTTCACTAGGGCCAAATAATGCCTGACAAATTTGGTGTCCTTCTATGACGGGTTTATAACATTGGTGGATGAGGGAAGGACAGAGTTGTAAAAAGCATTTGACGTTGTCCCATATGACATCCTTGTCTCTAAATCGGAAAGACATAGATTTGACAGCTGGACCACTCAGTAGGTAAGGAATCGGCTGGATGGTCATACTTAAAGAGTTCCAGTCAATGGCTTAATGTCTAAGGGTAGACCAGTGACAAGTGGCATTCCTCAGGATGAACCAGCGCTGTTTAACATCTTTGTTGGTGACAGGGACAGTGGGGCTGAATGCACCCTCAGCAAGTTTGCCAACAACACCAAGCTGCGTGGTACACTCAACAAGCTGGAGGGAAGGGATGCCATCCAGAGGGACCTTGACAGACTTGAGAGGTGGGCCCATGTGAACCTCATGAAGTTCAACAAGGCCAAGTGCAAGATCCTGCACCTGGGTCACGGCAACCCCAAGCATAAGTACAGGCTAGGTAGAGAATGGATTGAGAGCAGCCCTGAGGAGAAAGACTTGTGGTGTTGTGGATGAGAGGCTCAACATGACCCAGCAATGTGTGCTTACAGCCGAGAAAGCCAACAGTATCCTGGGCTGCATGAAAAGAAATATGACCAGCAGTCTGAGGGAAGTGATTCTCGCCCACTATGCTCTCACAAGACCCCATCTGGAATACTGCATTCAGCTCTGAGGTCCCAATGTAAGAAGGACATGGATCTGCTGAATCAAGTCCAGAGGAGGGCCACAAAGATGGTCAGACGGCTGGAACACCTCTCCTATGAAGACAGGCTGAGGGAGTTGGGATTGTTCAGCCTGGAGAAGAGAAGGCTCCAGGGAGACCTTATAGCAGCCTTCCAGCACCTCAAGGGGGCCTACAAGAAAGCTGGAGAGGGACTTTTTACAAGGCCATGTAGTGACAGGACAAGGAGGAATGGCTTTAAACCGAAAGAGGGTAGGTCCAGATATTAGATATTAGAAGAATTTCTTTACTGCAACGGTGGTGAGGCACTGGAACAGATTGCCAGAAAAGTTGTGGATGTCCTAGGTTGTGGATGTTCAAGGTCAGGTAGGATGGGGCTTTGAGCAACCTGATCTCACTGAAAGTGCCCCTGCCCACAGCAGGGGGTTTGGAACTAAGAGATCTTTATGGTCCCTTCCAACCCAAACCATTCTATGATTCTGATTTTCTAGTCCAGTTACCACGCAATGTTAAAATGCGTAAACAGTTCACGGCACAAGGATTCAAATGCAAGTCTGTTTTCAGCCATGTGTGCCATCCACTCATCTACAAAGCCCAGTTTCTAAATTATCTCCATCTGGTCCCAGGAATCTCACATCTTTTTGTACATTGGTGCAGGTGCAACAGTGGGAAACATCTCTGACAAGGCAAGCTGTTGTGGCTCTTACCTCACCTAAAAATTGGAGAAGTCTTTCAGGAGGAAGGCACGGGTTTAAATACTAAGCAGAGAACAAAACTGGCACCAGGTTTGTCCCTTCCTCCCTAAACTGCAAGCTGTTTGAATTTGGAGCTACCTGGCTGAGTAGTGCCATAAGGGACACCTTTCCTCTTTCCCTGTATTCCAGTGAAAGTATCCACAGCTAATACTCTCCAGGGAAGGTCTATACACAGGGTGTACTTCAGGAATGCTGTGAGCATGGCTGTGGGGCTGGGCTTTCCCAAGGTGCCCATCTACCACCAGCCCAGGTCATGATGGAGCACAGGTGTGTGCTGGTCACCTCACTCTCCAAGGGCCACCTCTCCTGTGCACGTGTGGGAGTCTATGAAACTTTACAGCTCAAAATTAAGGCATCAAACTACAGTGAACAAGTGATGTACTGTGTGCTTTGGGGATATATTTCCATATATGGTGGGGTTTTTTTGGTGCTTACTCTTCCTGGTTTGTACCACATCAGTAGTTTCTCAATCTCCAGACACACACACAAAAAAATAGATCCAAATGGATAAAAAATGGCTCTCCCATCCTTCAGTCTCATTCTACCAGTGGCCTAATGCTCTTCCTAGCAAAAATAAAAAAAAGATTTGATTATATTATCCACAGATCACTGGTCATGTAATATTTTGTAACATGTCTGCAAAGCCCCAGTGGAGCGATATAAATAACAAGGAGAAAGTAAAAATGAAAATCACTCAGCAGTTGATATAATCCTCTCCACGTTGTTTTGTATCATCGAAAATCTTTTCTTGTCTCTTGCCATTTTTTTCCTAAAAATTAGTAAAGTGGAGAAAGGTTGTGCTGTCATATGTCAGCCTCTCTAACAGACTCTTGCTCACTTTCAATTAGTGAATGACATTGGACCTCAAAAGTGATCCCAGACCATATTCTCTTTTAGTGTCACTTTATTGTTACTTATTGTGTTGCTAGAACCTGTATGCAGCAATTTGTAGAGTATGAAAGGCAAGGCTATATGGCATTCCTCAGATTAGCAAAACAAATACAATATCATATTCATAAATTAATACACAAATACAAAAAAAAAAGATATATAAGTCCCAGTGTAAAAGGGAGAAATAAAATCAACGTTACTTATTATTTATTTTTCTCATAAAGTTTTTCTGTCTTGGCAGTTTTCTTAGCGCACATATAAATACAGACATGATAAAACTTTTTTATGACTTAAAAAATGTAGGAATAAAGGCATTATGAAGAAGACTATAAGGTGATGACCTGAAGAGACTGGGCAATTTTTTGTGGGAAAGGTATACAGAAGTAAAAGGAAAGGTATTTGGAAAGGAAAGTAAAATTACTTAAAGACTCACAAAGCAATATCCTTGCAAGAGATTTAAGAAACCTGATTTTTTTCATAAATATGTTTATATATCTACATGAACTCCATGTAAACACCAAAAGTTAATACTATACCAATTTAATCATCCATTTCAGGCTGGTGAAGGATTTTAGAACAATAAAAGTAATATGTTCCTCAATTTTAGGAAGAACTATAACATAACAAGCCAGACAGAATAAGGAGAAGCATACAGCACTGAAAAAAAAGCTTTCATAGAAAAAGTATTTCCAGTCTGCAAAATAGCAGAGCAGACTGTAAAAAATGTTAATATCCATTTATAAATAAAAGTATTGAAGACTATGTGTGGCTATATTCAAAACCTTGAGATGTTAAAATATTCTCAGCATTTCATTGTCAATTTTCTACCATCGTTGTAAATTAGTTCTAAGTTATTTTTAAAAACACTGATATTATAGGTAACAGTGTGTGGAATAATTGTCTCCACAGCTGAAACTGACTTCATCATCATTCAATGTCACATCTGAGCCATAAATATTTGTACCATGTCACAGCTATTAAATGATGTCACAGCAACACATTAGCATTATACAACACTAAAGAGCTGAGGGTCATCAGTTTTGAGACTTTACATTTACAGCACAATTTTTTGGCCACTTGGAGCCATTTGATACTATATTCTCCTCCTGATCCATCCACAAATAACAGAGAAATACATTTGGTATTCGCACCTGAGTTAATCACATTCACTAGTCTTGCTATAAAATCAGTGGAGAAAACCAGAAACTTTTGGACCACCATTCATCTCTTTTTAAAGCATCTAAAATAGGCCAGAAGTATTGCACCTTGAAAGGTCTTATTTCCGTCCCTTGGTTAGAAAAGGAGCCCACAAAAGCTACATCATGTATAGATGTCTCCACTATAGATTTCTGAAGAGATTTAATTCCACTAATACATTTTAAATCTTTATTTTTCTGTATAAAATCCTGGTTACATGTGTCCAGAAGTACAGGTAATATTCTTGTGAGCACAAGTGATCACTCTGCTTGCTTCATCAGATTTCCCAAGATTCTGTCAAAGCAGCATGTAATATTTCAAATATATGTACACTGAATTGTCTGTAACATTTTGGGTCTCAGTCAAAACACTGTTGTCTTCAAGGTAATATTTTTTGAAGAGAATTAATTATTCATATACTTAGAAAATGTTACGATAAGGAAGAAGACCTTATGCCACTTAACTTCCGACATATAAAAGTTTTAAGACTGAGCCAGTCACCCTAACTTCTCTTGATAGTCACTGGAAAGAAAATGGCATCTCCAAAGGGCAACCCATCTGACCTATCCTAGATACCAATCTTAGGATGAGATGAATCATTCCCTTGAGATGCCTGTTTCTCTTCGTTGACTGTAAAGAGAGAATAGGGTGAGTTAGACAGATTTAATTTTTTTTAATGCCTAAACTAGGGCAAATTAATCTTACCTGAAGAGGAAAAAGGTTAGGCTGCTTTGTATAGAAAGCTCCTAAGAATCCAACAGGGGCCAAATTGAGCTCTGTTTAAAAAAGGGCAACAGCACAGGATTTGGTGAATTTCTTAATGTGTACTAGGCTGAATATATATACAGTATAATTGGACATGCAAGAAAACTCAGGAAAACAGTAAACAAAAAGGTTTCAAACAATGAAATAAAATATCTGTTCCAAAGCAGCCACATACTTCATATTTAATGATAAGAATCTTCTTAGGAGTTCAGACATTAAAAAAAATTGATAGGCTAAATTTACCTGCACTTATAGAGTGTCAAATTAACCCTTCTGATACTGGTGTCGTACCCATAGGAAAGATTAAAGTCAACACCATTCCTATATGTAGGGAACTTTCAATACAGAGGCACAGGCTTAAAGCCAAATGCAAAACTTGACCTACAGTGAATGCGTGTTTGGAAGCTAGTCAGGGTTGAGTGGAGAGAAATGTAAGTTTGAAAGAAACTGACTGGAATATAAGAGGAATAATAATTTATTGTTCAATAGATTAATAAGAACTATCCTATACCAATTACATGTATATTTAAAACTTGTAGTTGAAGTGGTTCCTAAAATATGGAAATTGCTTGTAAAGTAGGGAAATTTCTTTTGTCCTATCTTAAATTCCCATTGCTCTAACTTGCCAAATTCTGCATGAAATTATTTAAAGCTTTTTGTCAGGGTTTTGTGGTTGGTTTTGGTTTTTTTTTTGGGGGGGGGGGGGTAATACTAGCTTAAATTAGAAACATCACGCATTCATTCAAAGTGCAATGAAACAAAAGCATTCTAAAACTTTTTTTAACCATAAAAACAAAACAAAAAAACTCCTTACATGAAAATATTTTTAAATCTATTAGAAAGGATAATGCACAGAGGAAAAAGAAGGAAGATTTCTTACATTCTTCAGCTAGATATTGGATAAAGTCAGGTTGGATGGGGCTCTGAGCAACCTGATCTAGCGGAAGATGTGCCTGTTCATTGAAGGAGAGGTTAAACTAGATGACCTTTAAAGGTCCCTTCCAACCCAAACTATTCTATAATTCTATAAGTTAATATTTTTATAAATGTGCATGACTTTCTATGGAGAAAACCTATAGAATAGCTGCCCCGAAGTCAGTAGGAACATTTCCAAGAACTGTAAGGGTCAGACTTTCAAATGGTTCTGGGTGTATTGAGACTGTTTTCTACCTAGGCTATTGCACTATAGGTACTCTTTTTCCCTCACTTATTCTGTTCATTATGCTGACTTATTTGCACGATGCAAATAGTGTATCTGATGTTTTTCTGAAAAGCGACAGGACTTGCTTTGGTCAGGCATGGGGCATGGGGCAGGAAAGAAGGGACACGTGCATGAGCACTAGGGAGTGGGAGAGCATCAGGATAAATGACAGACCAGGCTGTGCAAACAGCAATTGAAATACAGGACCAGTGTCATGAATAGCCTGACATCTCAAAAACTTCAATAACATTTGATTTTAAAGTACATCTGACTACATTTAGAATCATGATATCAATGCACTATCAACAACCTACGCTGAGAATTTTTTTTTTAGCCTGTTTGATTTTACAACCACATTTCTCTGATGGAGTTCTTGGAAATCTCATTAAATATATTTTTTTAAACTGTATTAGATAGGAAAAACATTTACGCATTTTTTTCCCCCAGCAAAGTCAAGTTATCTAAGAATTTGTTTTTAAACCCTAGTGAACATACTTATGCTTACAAAATGTTACCCAGAGTATATGGCCTGATGCATTGACAAAGGATAGAAGGAAAAGACTTTATCAAAACCTTGAAGATATAGACTAAAAGAAAGACAGCATTACACTATGAGTCTGAGTTCATGAACACCCCAGGGACACTGGAACTATGCACAATGTGAAAGACATGATGCAAGATTCTGTTTTTTTACTCTGGAGTTTATCAAAAGTTATATCAATGAGACTAAGTGAGACTAGAAATAAAATTTTCCATAGCAACAGTCTTGTTTCGTAATGGTTCTTTTTAAGTGTCCACAGGGGACACTAGGAGGACACCAGGTCAGATAATCCACAAGTCTGATACAGTATAGTTAATTTAATGGTGGAATAAGGAAGGCAGATATATGATCCAAAAGGTAGGAACTGAGCATAGAATTCCCTCAGTCCAGTACTGCAGGAGCTGAACTGAATAAAATGGAGAAACATGAAAGGAAAGAAGGATAAAGGGTATGTTTAGAAAACATGTCAGTGTTAGATAGCTTAGCATTTAACTTTCAGCACAGCACAGATGGAGGCAAGTCCAGTCAGGAATACTTGCCTAAATGAAAACATGCACTTGCATGTAAAATGTGCTTTTTTTTTTTTTTTTTTTTTACACCAGATTTAATAAAAGAATTCAACAACAACATAACATTTCCATTTTGTAGATATCATGGACTTCATGAACCTTTCTTTCACTCTTTACCTACATACTGTATTAAACAGAATGAGCCACAGTCTTTCATAGTAGATAAGCACACAAAGGTCATAGACTTAGGCTCCATACCTGGCTGAACTACTCAGCAGAAAAGCAGCTGGACTGTGGAAACTGATCCTGTTAAATTCGACAGGTGTCCCCCAAAGTAAGTAGCTGGGAACTCCTTATTTCACTCAGACCAGTTTCTTTAATTTCATGCTTCCTGTGCACCACTGATTCCAACAGGCCTCAAAAACAACTTCCTATAATGGAGAAGGCTTAATGAGAAAATGAAGCCAATGTTCTGGATTAATGCCTTCCAAAGTCACAGGCTGTTAAGCAGGTGCCCAGAACAATTTTCAGACACGTTCTATAATCATCAAAAGGTCCTTAGTACCTCAGCAATGACCTCAAGCACAATTTTATTAATGTTTGTCATTAACTTATTGCTACTGCATTCAGGTTTTGAATTTTGAAAGTTGCTGCCAATCAGCCTTAGAATAAGCTTAAAAATCTTCCTACTTGTATGAATGTCAGTTAAACTGCTTATAATATTTGATGGCAGTTTTTGACTATGAAATTAGAACAACATTGGATGATGATGTACTAGTAAGCACAGGACAGAATTATGACAGTATTTGTTAATATAAAAGCCAGAGTATACTATCGAACAGAAAAATTGAGAGCAGGAGCTTAAGAAGAAAAGATTTAAAGTATATTCTTAATAAATGTACTTTCTTAAACGTAACACACATTTCTTATGATCACTATACAGGAAGTTATTCTCTAAAGAAATTTGAATATCTAAGAGCTGCTGGTTAAAGACTTGATGACACTGGAGAAAATCTGAGGATCAGGTGGAAAAAGAGTAAGGAGAGTAGTGCAAGAAGGGAAGGAATTGTGTATGAAGGTTAGAGCAGAAAATCAGGGGCAATTAGTCTGGAACACTGCAAAGAGGCCATTGTTCCTGGCTAGGATGTTTGCTGAGACTGCAAATCACATATTTATTTATTTCTGCTGAACTAGCCTTCTAAGTAATAAAGTGCTACAAGGGCACAGACCAAGAACAGTAACATAATTCATCTGAAATTAAGTCACAGCAACAGCTTATAGATAAATGGGTAAAGAGGTACATATTCTCCTGGCATAAATTGGATGTAACGTCACTGGAGTCAATGAAATTGTGTCATTTTACATCAAGAGAGAATTTGTTCTACAACAGAAGCAATAGTTTTGGCAGTTATGTCCCATCTTCAGTAACACCAAAGCTACAAAAAAAAATCCCATTTGCAGCTTCTTGTTCATCTGTCTAATAGTTCTGTCTAACATCTGGAAGGGTCCCCCAAGAATTACAAAAGAAATCAGTTTCCCTCCTAGTGACATCCAAAGACAAAGATATGCAATGAAATTCTGACTCTATTTACACCTGGAAGTCTCACTGAGCTCAACAGCACCATTTTATGACACACAGATTTGATACATTGTTTCTATTGTTCTTTGCCATTTAAATGTCTGAATATTTGTGTAGTAATAAATACAATATCTGCATAAACACAGATTCTTTGACACTTCAGCACTGCCATTTCTTCCATACGCAGTTTGATTAATAAAGGAATTATTAATCTGGGACAAATTGTCCAGACTGAACATTTAAACAATTTTATTCCTTAATGAAATTTCCATATTGTTTTTTTCTTCAGGCTTTTAGAAATTAAGTTGCAACTTAGACCAATGATAATTTTTTATTTCACAAATTGCAGAATTTTATAGGGACCCCCAAACACTTCAAAAATTAATTTATATACTTGTCTCTGCAGAGGTACTGCAATTCTTTCTTGCTCATATTTTGTTATGTATTTGTTTCTTTCATGTTATCATTTTTTGCTGCTGCTCATTCTGGTATTTTTCAGGTGAAGAAAGAAACTAAATCTCTTCAGGAAGACAGATGGATCTAAGAGCAGCATAAGCGTTACTAAGAATAGGCCTTTTATTCCAAAATATTTCTATATTTTTAATTCCTGTTTCTGACAGTTCATGGAATCCAACAGGAAAACAGAAATGCCTTTTACCAAAAGCGAAAGCTTTCTTCCAGAAGGTATTAGTCATTTCCTAAATATTGCTACATATTTCTTCGGAATCATTCAACAACCTACATGGACTTCCAAGAGTCTCGTACACTCTTTAACCCATCTTCAGTCTGCTTAAATGCAGATAAAGTAGGAAGAGAATAAGACATTGTTATTGCCAATGCTGCTTGGATCACAGTCAGCTACTTACGGTTATGACAAGCACCTTTTCATCTTTTTAGTAAACAAGAAGTCTAAAACTGAGGATGTGACAATGACAGGACACCACCTTACACTAGAAGCTTGTGGAATTTGGAAACTTTAAGAAAAAATGTAGCCTGCAGTGCTGAAGAATTCACAACAAATTTAGACTGTATGCTAGTGATCTGCCATAAACATGTTCTGGTGCTGGAAGCACTGTGTCTGTGTTACCGTCATACTAGGCTACACTGACAAAGGGACTTGTGCACTGAGCACTGACATCATGGCTTTACTGTGTTGCTCAGAAGCCTTGCTGGATTGCCACCTACATCTATAGGCAACTGAAGACTCTTTATTTGCTGTCCAATTATCTCCATAATAGAGGTCCTGATGCTACCACACTGCTTTGTGCCTATCTCCTGGTAAGGCTGGCAAATGGCTCATCTCACCAGGAACTTCCAGTATGTCAGCTCTCTTATGTGTTTTAACAGCGTCACATAAAACACTTTTGTCCAGTATCTTAGTAGTCTCCTAGGACAGAGACACTGAGAACTGAATCCTCACCTCTGACCTTGGCCTCCTTTGAGATGAATACTCTGTCACTATATTGAGAGTGGCTGGGACTTTTCTGTAGGCTTTCTTATTGTTCTGTTTTTATTTGTCAGGTTTAGGGTAGCAGTGTGTAAAAGAGGTGTCTCAGGTTCTTAAATAAGAGAATTCTTGTGTCAGCAAATGTCTTCTTGAGGGAGGGGTTGAGAACCCACCCTTCTCTATCCTCAGTATTTTCAAAGAGCTTGACTATTTCATGTGAATCCCTGTTCAGCTTGCAAGTTTCTATGACACCTCACTTTCCCCATGCACTGAAAAAGTAGAAAATATAGTTTGTCTGCAGAGCTCTCAGAAGCTGGTATTGCAATATTTAAATTTTTCTCTGGATCCTTATCAATCTCCCTGATGACCTGGGGAAGAAGGAAATCATGCTGCATTTATACCCAGCACAGCCTCTGAATTTCAGCACACTATACTATAATTACAGTTAGGTAAACAGATATGCAGCTTCAAGGTATACATTTCTGATGGCCTTACATCCACATGGAGAGGTAAGTGAAATGTCATAGCTGTGCAGGATATGCTTCCTCTTTATCAGTGACCATTACACAGTATTTGTAAATATTAAGACATTTTATTTCCAGTCCTTCTCTAGCTAATGGTTTTCAAAGTATTAGATTGAATTCACTGGCTTGAAATGCGATAAAACCAGTGGAGTTTCACTAGGAATGTGTTTGATTTAGTAAGAACAACTTTCATCTATGTTTCATTCATATCAAAGAATCCAAACTCCTTTATAAACAAAAGAATGAGTTCAGATACTAATGAAATGCAATCACCCATAGATGAAATGTAGCAGATTTCCTCTTTAGAGGAGTGGGGGGAAATGTATGTAACAGTTCAGCACCAGTAGTGGAAAAGAATCTCTAGATGAGAGAAAGGGGATTTTTTTACTACTCTGAACTAAGCAACACACATTGTGAAGTTTCAGGGTGAACTGCAGCCACAGTTATAGAAGAAAGGAAGGCTAAATTAGGCCCTTAACACATAAACAAATGCCTGAGAAAAATAACTTACAAAACCACTGATCACTGTCTTGGCTAGGTTGAGAGCTTTTTGATGAGCCACTTATTTGGGCAGGGACATGTGACTGTTATTAAAAGAGGTATATGCAAGGAAAGAAAAGGCATTCTCACAATGAAAGGGTTTAAGATGTCAATAAAGCACATGTTTATGGCAGTAACATTAAGCAGTTAACTGTGATTCACGGTTTTAAAAGCAGAAGTCATTTAGCTTGCTAATTACAATAACAGCTGCAAAATTGAAGAATTCTTCAACTATTTATGAGGTACAAAGACAAAGCCTGAAGATAAAGCATTAGAACATTTGAGATCTGACTGTTAAGGGTTTCCTATTACAACAGTCTCATCTGAGCCCAGCAGCCCCACCAAAGGCACTTTAGAAGCATCCTCAGTCTTTGCTGCTCAGTCCCTGTCTTGCTTTGCTGTTTTGGACACTGCTGGTTCTTCAGTTGATTGGTTTTGCACATTGGCCGGGTGTTCGGCATGTGAAAGGTCTTGACTGGATATTGTGAATTGAATCCTTATATGCCTGCAGAAAGTCTGATTCAATGAAATAGTAAGTCCTTTCACAGGATGACCAGGCCACAAACCACAGATGTCTAAACCACTTCATCTGAGTTGTAGCTTCTGACCCCTTCTTTTCTGCACGTACCACAACCATGAGATGTGGGCTGTAGCCTATGCAACAATTCCTGGTGTTCCATACTCAGGTCTTTTTCCTCCTGCTTTCTTTTCTGAAATTCACTCTTACTCTTCCATTTCCTCTACAGATGTGAATGTTTTCAATCAGAATGTATTATACTATATAACCTATTAGATAAACAGCTGGTTCTGTGGTGGGATATAAACGTCTAGTCACAACCCTACAAATACACCAGGGATGATATGCACACAGTTTATGCTTAACAGGACTTTGGACAATTCCCTGTATCTTTTAGCAGCAAAGGGGTTAGGTTTCTTTCTGAGAAAAGTATAAAAGGGTCATTAAACTGTGTTTTGAGGTACATCCAGATGGAAAAATCTAAGAAAACAGCTACATACACTGTGAAGGAACTTGAGGATGCTTTTACATAAAGCTGATCAGAGTTGATCTCAAAGGATTACAAGTTTTGAAAAGCAGTGCAGGCAAATTAAAGCCAAGGCACAATATCCATCAAAGTACTGTAACAAAGTATATAAACTGCCCTTTGGTAACTATCAAGCATTGGATGCCACTGCAATGGCACTGGCACTAAATACAATAAAATCCTGTAGTGGTCATCCACTGTCATGTGTTGGGCAGTCTCATGCTAAGTGGTACTGTGTGTGTGCTGTGGTATCCTTAGGAGAATGCAATTAACTCCCTGGAGCCTTCTTATTATTTCCCTTACGAAAAAGATTTCCAGGGGAGCATGTGATAGAAGCTGCTTTTACAACTGCCTGGACAATACCTGAGATTTTTCTCTTCTATGGAATAAGTAAGGGAAAGAGGCAGCTGGTGGACACTCCCTCTGTGCATGGGCAAGAGTACCTGGAAATCAGGTTTCACTCAATACATCACTTGTTGTATATCTGCCATCTTAGCGTGTTTTTCTTGACAGTCATTAACTCTTGCACCTCAAGACTAAAAACTAAAATTAAATCCACCATAGGAAACAGTCCTTGTCCTTTCATTTTGCATCCTCATTAGTTAAATATTTTGGGTAGGAAAGGCCCTTCTGATGGACTTCCTTTTCTGTCCTCCTCTTTGTTGCCCACCTACCAGCCTATCTATATGAATAAAATCCACATTAAATATGCAATGGTTAGCAGAGATGTACTGGAGAACTTGCCACTGAATAATGTCATTTAGCTAATTAAGTTAGACTGCTAATAAAGCTAATGAGAGAAACAATAGTTTTGGCAACAAGAGCTGGGAACTGCAGAGGAGAATGTGATTGCTGCTTGGATCATATGCACCTTCTAAGGTGCCATTTTAACGTACATAAAGCAAGCACTACTTGGTGGGAAAAGAGAGTGCTTTCCTTCAGAGCTGCATACATCAGTAGTAACTACAGAATTGGTATAAAAAAGACTGTTTAAGATTCTGGGTGTCTCTCACACCAAACTCTGTGTTCTCCAGAGAGTTCAGAAGCTCACAGTGTCTTCTGGAAATGTGTCACCTTCAGTTGCTATTGATCAGTAGCTACCTACTGTTGTGCTGGAGATTCAGCTCACCAGCAACAAAGTGTTGTCAGCACCAAGGGTGTTGCACAACAGTGCACAGAGCTTTTTGATGACTAAAGTAAAGAAAGAGATAACTTTGAATAAGGTCAGAAATTACTCAGTGATAGCATGTTTTCATGTTATCTGTGAAAGCATCACCATGGTTCACTTGACAAAGGTGAGAGACTTCTCCAAAACACTGAGAAACAATCATATAGGCTATCTTGGTTTTTAATACTGAAGAAAAGAGCTTCCTGCTCTTGTTTTTATCTTCATTTTTATCAAACTGAACTTGCATTATTTTACTTCAGTTTTATGTAATAATACATAGTGAAAAGTGGTTTATTTTTAATCTATCAGCAAAATATTTCCAAAAGGTGGTCTTTCTAAAGTATAAAAAATCAAAGTGTATAATAATTTCTATTAAAAAATGAAAATCATCTGAGAGAACTACACATTTAAGAAGTTAAACCTGTGCAAAAAAGAAATACAGTTATGACATATGGGATGCACAGAAGTCACCAAAATACATACATGCACATTGATTCAGTTTACAGTCTAGTCAACCTATGGACTTCCTGCCTAACTCTTTTCCTGGAAACCTGTGGGCTGTAAGAATTTGAAATATTTTCCCGCTTGAATTCAAGGTCCAAAGCTTGCTACAAGAAACTATTATTTTTTGGTGTACTCAGTTGAGAGAAAAACCTGTGCTGGCTGCATGTACCTGTTCTCTCTGCAGCCCCTGAGATCACGGCAAGGGTCTATTCAGTCCTCTGGCAGGCAGTAAGAAAGTCCTTTTGAGACCACCACTTACCATACTCAAGCAAAAGAAATCCTTCATGTTTGAATAATCATCTGATTTGGTTCCTTGAGGAATCCCTTACAAAGCTACACATTTCCACAGAAAGAGCAGTAAAGAAGGGGTATAGAAAAAAAAATTGAAGTCACGAGAGAAGACATCATTACTAGATATGCACAGTAAGATGATGCATAGATATTTTATCTCAGGCCAGAACTACAATGGAATAGATTATCTTATCCATCTGTGGTGGACTTTTCAGAAGGACGTATCACCATGGACCTGATTCTGTTTTGTCGTAAGTTTCTGCAGTTATTTCCCATATTTCCCATATTTCCCATAACATTCAACAACAAAATATTGTTCACACAGTCATTATCTAACTGGCTATACTTAACTTTGGGAGGGCCAAAGTTACTGAAAGGCAGTATTTTTCTTTCTTATCAGCCTCATTTTTGTGACCAATGACTGACTGACTTCCTTTTGCTTTTACATGGGTATTTGCACTTTTATTCACATTTCTAATTTTTCAATAGCAATTAGGAACAGTTGGATAAAATACGTTAATGTCACACTGTTAGTATATAATTAGTAAACGTGTTTGTGCTTGAGAGCATACATCTGTGGGAAACCAGGGAATGGGGGGTAAGGTTCTTAAAATCTAAGGCCCAGTCTTAAACATATGCTGTACGTTTACTGTAATGGGGGAAACACTGAGTTATTTTCAAAATCTGGAAAATTCTGCAGCCTATCACAGGACGCAATGTTTGGCAGGCTTAATAAAAAAGATGTGCCCTTCAGACTGCTCTCAGTTTGTCCTATCATGTCTTTTTCTATCTTCTGCCTTATAACATTTTCGATGCCTTGTAAACTGATAGGAATTCATTCCTCAATGGTCATACACAGAGGTTAATAAGCTCCCAGCAACAGCTGACTTGGCACTAGAGAAGAAATACTCTCCCCTACATCCAGTTCAGAAATGTTACCTTCATATCCCCTTCCCTGTTTTGGGAAACTGAACTGACACTAAGTCTTTTTCCACCTCAGTTCTTCTGGATGTAGACTGGCAATGCAGGAAGTTTTTCCTCTTGTCATGTAGTTTAGATGCTGTTCATTGTGCAAATTGCTGGTCAGTGTGATGTGACACTGAGTCAGCCAGAGCCATGAGGCAGGTGTACCACCATTATTCCTTATGTCAAACCACAAAATAGGGCTCTGAGTGTTAAAAATAATTGTTCATTAGGTCACAGGGTAGGACAAGGTAACTACTACAATAGAGAAAAAGAAGATTTTGCAGGGGAAACAGCTTAAACTGAAAAAAATATCTCCCCTGTACGCTGTGTCTGTCCTTCTTTCTGACCTTGTTCTCCAGCCAGCAGTTTTCACCGTGGATTGCAGCAGACTCCCTCTGACTGCCTCAGAAAGTTTCCTTTCCATCACCTCTGTGTCTGTGCTCTTTGCTTTCTTGCTGGCTCGCACGCCAGCTGCAGGCTCCCTGCCTGCTCCATCCTGCACTTGCCAAAGGTTTTCCAGCAAAGCCTCTGAACTCGCTCTCAGAGATAACACCATCTCCCTCTCCCTTCAGAGGGTGCAAAATCCAGGACAAAACAAATCAGCAGCTTTTGACCTTGCTGTCCGGCGCAGCCTTTCAACAAAACACACTGGCACGGAAACTGTGAATAAACAAATAACTCAGGCTGTTTAACTGTCAGATTGACAGGGTGGTGAACGGTAGGAAAGGCTAAAAGAATTTAAGAGATTATTGGAGGACAAGCAACTAATCCTATGTGTATTTCTCCCACATTTCTTACATCGTAAAATGTCATTTCACTCATGTAGCCAGGAAGCAGAGAACTTGCTTGTTTAAGAACAGATCAGTAAGGTACTGAGGATTTTTATTACTCACAAGGATTCCTTCTAAGGTGATAAAAGAACATAGTTATCTATACTGGCACAAACAGCAAGGTGTCTCTGCCTTGTAATATTAGAGCCAAAATATGACACTTTCTATGCCTTAAATTCCTCTTTCTTTTTATCCTCAGAAGACGTGTACAAATTCCACCATAAAATAAATAGACCTTTGCATCAAGTGTTGATAATGTTAGAGGTTAAAAATATCCTCTACCTCCTGCCTCATCCGTGCCCTGCCAACTCTATATATTTTCATGCACATGCAAGTTTATTCTATAACATGTTCCTAGCAAGAGTCTGCTGTTAAAACTGCTATGGATTATACCTGATAAAATGCTGAGATAAAATGGAATTACAAAAAGCTCTGAAATACACCTTGGACAGTTCATGATGCTGTGCTAGGAAATGTACCTCACAGGACACTAAGAAACCTGTAATCTAAAGCATGGCACCAATTAATCTATGAGGAAAACTAATATGCATGATGCCTGGGTTTTGTGTACTCAATGAGCATGTTCACATGGTGAGGCTTTTTATTATTTGAATGTGCTGCACCAGAAGGGAAAGGATAAAAAATACACTGTCACCAATTTGGAATGAGGTCTGTAGCAGTCAGCTGGAAAGGAAGAGGACTGACTATAAATGGGAGAAAAGGAGATGTCCAAATAGGCAAAGCTTTCTACAAAAAACCACCCGGAAGAATGAAGACAATTGCTATAGATTTTAATTTTTTGTTTTCCTACAGGTTTTTTCAATTATAATCCTCCAAAGATTTGGAGACAGTAATTACTATAAATGTTGAAATGTCCTTAATTTATCTTTTTTTTTACTTTCTTGCTCCTGGCAATTTAATCCAACATGAGCAACACTGAAGGATTTTTTACCCCTTTTCCATTCTTCCAGACCCTCAGTTCCTTAAACAGTCACGAAAGCACCAGAAGAATTATTAAGCCCTGTAATTTTTCTAGTCTGCCACTCTTCCAACACTAGGTTTTTAAAGCTAAAGTATTCCTTCTTTCACCATTCTGAAGCTTTCATAAGTGCAAAGTTACAAATATAAAAATAAACCCTAACATATCACTCAGTGCGTTGAACCAAACTGCAAAAATAGGGCAGGAAGAGAAAGTCTAAGAAAGGGAAATAAATAATAATAATAATAAACAAAAATTAAAATACTTTTTCCAAATCAACTGCTTTTAAAAATGAATGTATAGTTGTATTTTTTGCTTGTGTCCCTTCTTCTAGTTAGATCTTTACAGCACTGGAATAAACTGCAATATACCGTTTATTTATGTTTTTGGCTTTGCACAAATGTTTCTCTGCTTTTCAATAAATTCTGCTCATAACATGTAAATATCTGTGGCAAAGACCATCCCCCTGGAGTGATCCAGCATGCATTGCTAAGCAATATTTTTTGAGTTTACTTTGGTTTTGTACTTTTATTCTTTCTCGGAGTTCTTTCTGTCATTTGCTTTCTTACCGTATGAATGCAGAGGGAAGTTCCATGAGGGCCTCTTTCTGCAAATAATATGCACGCAGCTATGTAAAGACTTCAGATTTCAGATAGCCCATGCAGAAGATCATGGCATTTACTAACTATCTTTGAATCTTATGTTCAGAAGCAGAATCCCAGTGGAATGTGGGAATACAAATTGGGAGTATTTCCACTCTAGATTACCGTTACTCTCTAAGTGGATGGGTCTGCTGCAGGCTCAACTCCACAGCAGAAAATTATTAAACTTTCCACTTTTTTTCCTTCCTCTGCACTTTGTAGTTTTTTTGTAAAAGATATTGGAGTACAGACTACATGAAAGCTACAGAGCACTCCAGCGAGGTCCCTTAACTAGGTTATCAGCAGCGAGTTCTTGAAGACATGCTGGAGTACGTAGTTTTTGGCCAACTGCTGACACAGCCTCAGCTTGTCCGAGTCTCACTTAACTAAAGGTAGAACACACATACAACAGAGTTTCTCACATCATTGAAACACAAGTGTAAGCCTGAAGGTGTAAATGTGTATCTCAGTACTTAACATGTTCGAAAATTATTAATGGACATACATGCTCTAAACCTGCCAACCCAAACAGCTAAAATGCAAGCACTCTGATGTTCATAGGTCTGTGTTTGTGCAAAGTGTTCCTAATATAGAATACTCTGCCAAGAGCTAAAAATACAAAATCAAGGTTTTTTGCCTTTTCCCTAAAGAGGGGGGTGGGGGGTAGGGGACTGGCGAGGTACAAGCTACTTCTGAAACCACCATTTGAGAATGTGAAGCTGTTCAGCTCCTCAAACCATAACATGCCTTCCTGCCTTGCTCTTTTATTGAGATGCCAGTGGTTTTTGTTGTGCCTGCTTTTTTGTTGATGCCAGTGTTAGGTATGACACGGCAGCAGTTTCAAATGGGTTTACAACTGACCAGAAGCAGTCAGAAATGGTACATTTCCAGGTGTTTGTGAGAAAACACATCTCTACAGACAAGGAAATTTTATACTGGTATGATACCAGCAGCTCCAAGGCAACCTTGACATAAATTTTCAGCATATTCCTGCCATTGCTAGCTTTGCTATCCTATCAATTCAGTGTGATTATCTGCTCCAATACCAGGAATCCACATTTAATAGAGGGTTCCAGCAGCAATCCTTTGACACCATCAGCTAAAGCTTGTTCTCACTATCTTTTTTACCCTCATCTTTATTACTGTCTGCAAGAGAGCTTCCCAGTTCCATGAATTGGTATGTAAGGGCAGGTATTTGCTTCATAAACTCCTGCTGTTTCTCAACCGTTTGTCAGTGCAATGGAAGATTTTCAATACAGCATGTAATTATTACTGAGCAAGTAAAAACAGGAGCGAAAAGTGTTTGCTGTTGAAGTGTAGCAGAGAAAAATGTGATTTGTCAGGGTTGTTCCTTCCTGGAGTTTTTAAATTGCACCATGTCTTTCCCAAAAATGAATTCCTAAAAGACTATGGTATTTCTACCAGTGATCTCTTCTTGTGGGAATGGAAATGCCTGGCTGCCCTCCAGAAAAATAAACTCTCTATGAACAGAAACACCCCCCTGACATTGCATGTAACAGGCTAGCAGCACAGATGGTTATAGGACACTTAGCCATGGCAATAATTCATGGGCATCCCTACCCTTTTAAATAAAACTATTCATTTTTAATGAACTAATAAAACTAATTTTGGGCAAAAGTTACATCAAGAATTTTACTTTGAGTTTTCACACTCAGGGTAACCGTAGCTGTGTGATCTTCTCCACTGAGCACAGAAAACATTTTTGCAAGTGCTGAAGCTATTTGGTGGGGACAGTCTGAGACACTCTGACACCGCCTTTAGGACTGAACTATACCATCCTCTAAGGACACGGGAGGTCAAGGCATTAGGCCACTGACAACATGACAACTGTACACCTTCTGTGATACTCTCAAATATCAGCATGTATTAAATGTAAATATTCATATCAAACTAGCAGTTAAGTTTGAAAGTATGGCTGTATAACCACTAATCAAAATGCTTGTTTTAATTATATCAAACTTACATAGATGCTGCTATTTTTGTCTTTTTATTTCTTATTTTATATCCTCTCTCTTGAGGTTGCCTTTGTTTCTGTTTCATTCTTGGCCTTCCCGACTACAGCCCTTTCTTGTCAGAATACTTCCACATCTTTTGCTACCTAGTGCTGCCTATACGTCGATCATCTCTACAGCTAAATTGCATAAAGCAGTACTTCGCTACCAAAAAAAAAAAAATCTACTGCGAGGGATTGCATTTTCCTATTTGATGCTCCTATGGACCATTTCCATTTCCCCAGCTATCTCAGGATAGGAAGCCCAGCTGTTTGCTTTTTCCACTTCTTTCATTAGAGTTCACACTTCACCTCCAAATACACTGCTAGAGCAACTGTCTTTCTACACCAAAACCCTCTGGAGATGTATAAGCATTAGTAATCATGTTAGAGGTACTAACATGCAGAAACTTACCCTGTACTGTGTATGCTGCCTCTCGAGTTCTGCACAGGGAGCAGTCTCACAGTGCTCCTCTGTCTGAAAAATAAGAGTGGATGAAATAAGAAAGGTTCTGTGCAACTGCATGAACATGTTTGTTTTCTCCTTACAAATGCATTTACCAGGCAAACATCCAAATCCAGGGGCGTTCTGCCTGATGAAGCACCTGTCCCTGCAGGGCTGTGGTTGCTGTCTCTTCAGGAAGAAGCTCTGGATGCCGGTGCACTTCCCCCATCCCCTCCAGCTTTGTGCTTTGTAACAGGGTGTGCTATCAGCTCTGTGGTCTCTTCCTTATCTGAGAAAGCAAGGTCTTTTGATTGTGCAAATTGGTTTGAAATAGCATTTTTAATTATTTTAATTACTGTTACTACTGTTACTTGATCACAAAGAAGATTATAGTCCTATCATCCTTGTCACCAAACTTTATGAGAGTCAGTAGAATGGGAAAAGCATCACCTGATGGGCATCCCTTTTCCTTTAGCTTCATTCCTGCAAGTGTTTGCAACTTTTCTTGTCAGGCAATGATGCGCTGGATGCAGTAGTGTTTTTAATTACCTGAGTCACCATTCTAATATTATCATTACTCCCATAATATATACCCATATAAATGTAAGCTTATTGTTGAATGCAAGTGATGTCAACCTTCAAAATGCATGGTCATTTTAATTGTAACAGAATTATAAAAGGAAAATTGCTTTTTAGACAGTATTATCCTGTCAAAGATTTTAACTGTAACTAGTTAATTTGACAGCTTTACTGAAACTTTGTTATAATTAAATTCCTGTATCATGTAACTGTCTTGTTTGATTTTATTTCATATTAGAGTTTTTAATTCATTTAATTAACATTATAGCCTCATTAAGCAATGGTATGGTTTTAATGTAACTCATTTGTAAAACAGATATTAAGTTACTTCCTAATGGACCCATTGCACTCAAGTTCTATACAGATTGCACTCTTGCCTGACCCATGACTGAAATTAGACACAGCCTTAGATATTTAAATTCTTGCAGAATAGTATGAAACCGTGACAAGCAGAAGTGGGATAGCACATGGAATTTGTAAGTCCTTTGGCAAAACAGGGGTAGCAGAGAGTTGCAGGATGTGAAGATGTTTGTGGTCTGGACAAAATAAAATGCAACATCAGTTAAGGCAAACAATAACACCTTTCCTCACAACTTGTTATTTACATACAGTGTGTGTGGGGGGGGTTGGTTGTTTTATTAGGTTTGTGGGCTGTTTTGTTTTGTTTTGTTTTGTTTTTTTAAATAAGAAAGGTTTCATAAAGAGTTTAGCCCAGAAATTGAAAGAACCGAATTATAATAAAAGGGAGGGGAAGACTTGTGTAACTTATCATCTGCTGATGGGATGAGGTTTTGTTAATTATTGCTGCATCTAAGGTTGGAAAGAGTAATGTCAAGTAGCTGATGTAAGATGACATTCAAAACGTGCCTCTCCTTTCAAAGAGATAATTTCCTACCATAGGTCCCACACTATTGTTTGATGAATTAACAATTAGTATTCGCTATTATTAGTTAGGTTTTAAAATATTTTTTAAAATTTTTTTGTGCAATTTGAATTACATCATATTAAGTACAAATAACTAAAGGCAATTATTTAAATATGCGCTGGTCAAAACTATGTGATATTACAGATTATTTCCTTATTTGCTATTATCGCAATTTTACATAAAAGTTTGTGACCTTAACTGAATTAAATCAAAAACTCACAGTAATAGTGGATATTAGCTTAATTTTTTTAAATGTCTGCCATTAAACGAACAGCCTTAAGGCATCCAAATAATTTGTTGCGCCAGCATATTAGGCTTTCTGGTTTCCCAAAAGCAGAGTGCATTGTATTCAATAATACTTTTTTTTTTTTTTAAGAAGAAAAAGGAAAAGATAATTACTATGGCAACTCTCTAGCTTCATGCTTTCACTTTGCTTGTCAAAATCTTTGTAGAAGAGGTGTTTGTCGATGACATGCAGTACTTAAAAATATCCTCTAGATGGCACTGTTTACTACACTTAGAAGATGTGCTGGCGTTTCTAAGAAATAGCTGTACTTTGAACGAAATACATCAGACGAGTATTGTTCGAGCCTAAACCTGCTCTCTTGACGTCAGTGGCCAAGATTTCAACAGTTTCAGTGAAAACAAGAATAGCTTCTATATTTGTCTATAAAACTAAACAAAAAATCTTGCACTTTTCTTTCAACACAAATGACCACTCTTTAAAATACAGTTAAAACAGTTTTCATTGCATCCTAAGCTATAAAACATACTATACAAATGCTTCCTAATTACTGAAACTCCTTCTTAAATACACACACATACTTAATTACTCTGGATGTCTTTGTTTAAAAATGACACTGTATAAATATTAATTTTTTTCCCAACTATTCTTTGTTCCATGATCTACATTCATTGTAGCACAGCAAATTTGAGTTCATTAGATCAGTTACTGCTATTTAGATGTAAATGTCTTCAAGGAAGAGTAATTACTCTCTAATCCTGATTTTTCTTAAAGTCAGGATAATGAAGACATGCTCTGACATTTCCCTGATAAAAAAAACCAAAAACTAAAAAAAAAAACCCCCCCAAAAAAAACCAACAAAAAAACCCTGCAGAAACTCCCCTTGTGCCTCTGTATAACACAGTTTACAGTAGATACAATTTTGGAAATAATCTAGGTAATTTTTGTGGGACTTGAGCTAGTAAATTAGGTTAGGTTGAGCTCCAGGAAGTCATTTAGTGGCTGAAATGCCCATGCTCAAATTATCCGTCCCCCACAGGGGCACCTTGGTCACCTCTAGAACACACATGAAGAGTGAAAAATTCTAGAGTGCTCTGCTTCGAAAATGAACAAAGGGCCACTCCTTCCTTTAAACCAGTCAGAGAAGAAGGAACTGCAACTACCATGGTGATTCACCCACAAGCACATGTAGAGCATGTAGCTGTGGATGTTGTAGCAATATTTTGAACAACTTTTCGATTTGCACCTCCCTATAGATTCTCTTAAAGAACAAGACAGCCCTGTTTAGGAAACTGAAAGTAACTCTTAGTAGGAATGTTTTTTAATTACTTGTTACAGATCTCAGAAGTGATAAAGGAACCACCAAGAGCACTTGAATCACAGCCTGGAAATTCCTGACAGTTCTCCACAGAAGCAGGAGAGCCAAGAGGTTTATCTTAACCTGCAACTTGTTAGTAAGTCTGACCCAAGGGTCAGGCTTACTGACACTATGCAGGATTTTCTTCTGTGCCTGTTTGATGCAAGGGATATCAGCAGTTCATCAAGTAAGGAATGTAAGCCAAGGCTCTCTCCAGTCTTATCCACTATGCTTTGGAGTTGGTGCACATGCAGCCTGTCCCAGGATGACTTTAACCATATTATCAAAGTAAACAGCATCATCAGGAGACACAGTTAAGATGTTCTTTCAGAAATCAGGAATTGTGATTTTGAGTCTACAGAGGCAAAAACCGAGAAAGTTCCTTCTGGACTAAGAGAATATTAAAACCATTTAAACACAGATTTCATGGTTGTGCTTAAAAATAAGGTAGAACAAAATGTACTACGTTTTATACAAGGTTTGATTTTGTTGGCATGAACTATTTTATCCAGCCAGAAGAGTAAAAGCATCTTATTTATAGATCCTGATAGGGCTTGAGATACACATTGCTCAGACAGGCCAAGACCAAGAGGGTTTTGAACAGCCACAAAACTACAAGTTCAGCCTCTCAGAAATTTTAACTATGTAAATTGAAGCAAGCTGGGGAGAAACTTCCTCCAATTTGATGGCATTTAAGTTCAGATTTTCAGGATCACATCATGAGGCAGATGCCTATATTCTGTCCATAACTTACTTTAGGCAGCTAAGAATTTTTTAGATCTGTTTTTTGAGGCTTTGGGTTTTTTTAACCGCATATCTTCTTAGTGGTCTTACAGTATTATGAAAGATCTACTTCACATCAGAACAAGCAGTATCAGCGTTAATGAGAACAGAATTTGTGACAGTATACTTTAAATCAGAGCTGCCATAGGCTATATGGGAACACTGACATAATGATTTGTAATGCTAACGTAAAGAAAAAAAGTAATTAAAGAAAGAATTATGAAAATAAGCTTCATGTCTGTATGTTGTGGGGAGGAGCTGGGTTTTCAACATTTCCTCTTAATACTATCAAGATGTGCAGGTCCTGAACTTGAAATGAGTTCCAAGTACCTTAAAGCCCATGTTTAGGCACAGCAAATTGCTGACACAAGACCATTTCACTTCCCCTCGCGCCCCCCCCCCCCCCCCCCCCCCCCCCCCCCGCCATGTTTAAGGAAGTTGAAACATATAGCTTCTGAAAGAGAACCAGTTAGGTTCAACTTCATAGAAAATTAAAAGCTCACAACTCCACTGGTTCTCTCACAGTAGCATAGGTATGTGTACAGAGAAGGATTCCTGCTATACCATCTCTAAAAAATATGTATCTCTAGGGCTAGCAGAGACAGTGTCTTCATTCACTTAAATGTAATCATGTTAATAAGAATTTCATAGTTTCCAGATTAAAAAAAATCTTATTTCTGTCACTAATGAGCAGCATATTATCATGCTGAATATAACTGGCTACTCCCATTGTATATCCTCAAGACCTCTGGCACTCACGCTATAAGAAAAAAATCCTCTTCAATAAGACTCCCTACATTTCTCAGTGAAGAATCAGCTGAACAGTAACGTAAACCAAGCAAGAGCTGAAGTTCTTCTTTGAAATGACGGGTGTTCAGTACATGAAGTTTACTAAATTGAGCAGGAGTTTTGGGGGACTGACAGCAGCGCAGCAGTGGGGAAAAAAAGGCTTTGTAATTACTACTCCTCACTGGTATGATAATAGCATGGGCAGGGTGGATCTGGTTTTACAGTGACTGATGTACTTTGTAATGCCTGAAAGTAAAAGACCTCCCAATTACAGAAATGAGATAAACTTACTGGGTTTGTATTATGCCTTCATGTGTCTTCTCCTAGCATCACATGCATTTCATCTGAGAAAATCTGTAGGTTTCTTTTTTTATTGCATAAATTTACTGTCCTCAGTGACAAATAGTTACATAGGTATATACCATACAGAAAAGGAATGTCTAAATAGGACTCTGAATAAACTTGAGTTATGTTATCAAAAATATGCTATCTTGGAAACAATATCCTCTCCTCATCACAGGCCTGAGGTCTGCAAGCATGGATATAAGCTAATCAGCCAGAAGGCCTTCAGTCTATATAAGCTTTAAAAAGATAAAGGGGAAAGACAGAGATATGAAAGGGAATCTAAGCATTGATCCCTGTAAATCCATCTGAAAATAACAACTTTCTGGCCTATGTCAGAACAAACTTTGCCAGGGAAAAACTATCGCACTTCCAAGTGATTCCTAATATTGCATTTTTCTGACTCTAAGGTGTCCTTTCTGGGAGGGAGGATTTTCCTTGCTCACACAGCCTGAGTCTGCTCAAGCCCGATTACTGGGCAGAGGGAGGTGGGTGCCTTGTTAGGCTTTGCTGTGGACCACTGCGGCACCCTCTTGCCTCTGTTAGGACTAAAAGCAATCTAATCTACCTGTCTAGACAAGGCTTTGCTCTGGTCTGATCCCTCTCTTTGGTGTTGCTTGTGACATCCAGAAATTTGACAAGGAAAGCAATTATTGATCAGTCTGAGGTGTGTTTTGCTGTGATAATTGTCTAAGCATGACTGAGTGATGCCCCTGTAGATAGGTGCTTGCTTATTTCCTGAGGCAGGTTGTCCTCAGAGCGACAGAAACATTGATAAGAGGACAAAATGACTAACTTTGATGGAGTTTGTTTTGAAACATCTGCTGCTTGTCGACATGTGAGGCAGAAGCAGTGATTTATTAGTAATAAAAAGGAAAACCAATGAAACCTTCTGTCTTATTCTTGTCCTAAACTATTTTCTGACTATGAATGACTAGTATTTGCCCATGAAGAACTGCCCCATTATCTGTGTATTTTTAGTTTGCTTATGTTATGATTTACCACATACATCATAACAGATTATTAACTTTAAGACTTTGAGTAACTTCTGTCTATTAAAGAACCTGGCCAATAAAGTCACTGAATGGAATGGTGAACTGCTAAGAAGTGATATTGTAGTCATTTAGATTTTTTTTTCTCTTGTCTAGAGTCTAAATATTTTTAGGATATTGAACAGAATGTAAATGAATGTGAAGGTCTTTGGTGACATTTCCTATTCCCTGAATGCATACCAAACACAGACCTGTAATTTTCGCCCAGCGTTTTAATGAGAGTAATTTCATTTGGATCAATCCTTTCTTTCAGGCTCAGCTCTACATGGGCACTCTGCAGAATTCTGACTTCCATGTCAAGAGGAGCTCTGACAGGAATTGACCTCCAGAAAGTCAAAATTACATCAAAGTATTTTCCCAGAACATGGTGGCATGTACAAAGTCGGGGTACTGCTGCCCATAAGAGGAAGACACAGCTTCCCTTTTACAGCTGTCAAGCCCTGAAGGACAAAGGTTCTTTGAGAATCACAGCCGTGCCACTGGTGCATGGGAAAGCGATGTGGTTCAGGAATCTGTGTTCTTCCCTTCACTGCATATGCATGGTAAATAGATGTGCATAATCTGTTCAATGAAAGGGTATAGCTCCTGCAATATTTCTACCATCAGAATGCAAAACATACCACCCCCAAAAGATAAAACCTCAAAACCATACATCCTTCGTTTAACTGGAACATTAAGAACAGCAAAAGTGTTAGAAATAAGAAGACACGATCATAACAGCACAATGCTTTTAAACAGAATTTTGGCATCTGTCTGCGTGCCTATCTGTAATTTAAAGAATGAAGCTGTGTCTATGACAAATGAGTATCTTTTTCCCCAGAGGACACAGAGTTTAATCAAGCTTCACTACCTTAGTAACCTTTTGTAAATGGTGAGGCATAACTGACATGAGAGTAGAACTGAAAAACATAAGGTATTTAGGTTCAAATCTGGATGTAAAGATGTCAGTCTCACTAACGCAAGTTCGTGTGACTATATATTGATTTAAATTGAGCATTTTCTATTTTCTGTGCAAGCAAGGAGCAGGTCAGAAGTTGAAAGCAGAAAAATAAAGTGAATGCCTGAAGGAGGTCTCATTCCACGCTTTGAGTCTCATTCTGATCCTGTCAACACTGCATCAGCATAACTCCATCAATCAGATTTACATTACCATTTTGATGAAAATGAAAATGCTTTAGTAAAGCTTTCTTCAGACATTGTTTTGTCTGAAAACCTTTAGACTTCCTTTCTTTTCCTGTCTTTTTCTTTCTTCTGTTTTTTAAACAATAAAGCATCAATAAGACATCAGGTTATCTGCAGGTCTTGGAATATTTTCACCTTACACAAAAGCACGTTGGTTGGAATCTGCTTCTGTATTCTGATTCATCAGCTACTTCCATTGTAACAAATAACATGAGGGTAGCAAAGAATAAAACATTTTTTTTCTTTTTGTGCCACATGCAATTACATCTCTTTTAAGTGATTCAGTAATTGCATTTTAAACGGCACTTGTTTATTATTCTCATTTTGCCATATTGAAATTGATTTTTATTGTTTTACTAAATAATTACCAAAGCCCTGTGAGGGAGGAAAAAAAAACCCCACACTTTCTAGGAAACAATTCTAGTCTGTACATTAATCTGTACCTTTAAATAAACAGCAATAATTAATGGGAGTTCAGCACCTTGCTGTATTGTACAGTGACAGGGATTAAACACTGGCACTGCAAAATGCCAGTTTTTGGCTTGTGCGTTTGTAGACCCTTCAGAGCCATGAACTGACATTTGCAATCTTTGCCAGTCAAAAAAAAAAAAAAAGGCAAATTCAGTTAAATTTAGTTCTGCCATTCAAATGGAATGAAGTTCATCACCTGTCCCTTTTGTGATTTGATTATCCAGGGACTGAGTTTATTTTCCTGAAGACAGACACATTAAAAGGGCCCGATTCTGCAACTATTGCCCCATCTCAGCGGCTCGATTGACTTAAATTATTCATCACTACCTGACTTAGCTATTGCTGTGTATTTAATAGTACAAATTAACAGTTCTGGACTCTTTGCTTAAGTGTTTTTCCTTTCCTAGAGCTCCCACAACCACTCTGACAAACAATTAAACACATTTTGAAATTATCAAAATTAGTATATTAAATAAATTATGATCTATAATTCAACTACCTGCCTTTTTTAAAACCTGTAGTTATGTATGGTTTACATTACCCAAAATACTGTTATTGACTTTGTTTGAACTACTCATGTAAATAGATTCCAGGTTCAATCCCTATACCCAAGAAGAGAAGGAAATTCTGAAGCAAGGTCCTAAAATCCAAACCATTAGGTGTATAAACTCTGGACAAAAGCAGCATGCTTGTAAGGAGAAATGTGCTTGTAAGAATATGCAGGAAACACGGGCTCCACAATCCTCTCCGCATGCTGCTCCCACCTTTGTGGCATTTTCACCTCTTGTCTTCACAGACTTCCCAAAGTTTTGGGGGTTAGGAGCACAGCAGATGATAAGCACCACTTTTTTGGCCCAGTAGTTCTTGTAGGAAGTGGATTTGGATTTCCTGTGTTTACCGTGAGACCGAACTGTAGCAGAAGCCCGAGTCAAGGACAAAGCAACACCAGGGCTAGTCTGGGCAAAGCAAATGCATGCCTTGTGAAGGTGGACTACTCCACAGACTAAATACTGCCCATAACAGGGCAAGTCCTCACTCACCCGCCACACTGAACTCCAACCTCTTCTCTTTCTGAAACACCCTGAAAGAGATCGGTGGAACTGGCAATTTGGCCTTGAATTTCCGATTGGAGATGGGACCAAGGATGTATTTGCTAATGATTTAAGCAACATTTAAGAAACCAGGCCCCCGGGGATAATTATGAGGTTTGTTAAATAGCTAGCACATAACCTGCTATTTGGACACCCAAGTGAATATTTATAATGCGTTTTTTCACTGTGCTGGACTGAAGAGGACATGCTACAGGTGCACCATAGGTTAGGAGGTTCCAGTGTTGCAGTGCAATGGCATGAAGTAAAAGAGCTCGTTCATTAGCATATGAATCAGCTCTCCGTAGAAAGTGGTAGAACTGCAGGAGAGGAAAAGCCATTTTGCTTTAATAATAACAGTCTGTAAGAGGCAATCCCAGGTACAAAATGATCAAGTGACCAGAGCCAGTTCAGTGAAGAATGATAGCATTTTATGCTCAACACTTCGAGATTAAAGTCTTTAGTTAGCTAAGCATAATGTGAATCAGTTTCATGTATAATGCATTGTGTGAGCCTGTAGCCAGTATGATACAATGTAAGCAATTCCATTTAGTGCAATTTGACTATAGCTAGTACAGAATAATTGGAGTCAGTTTCTAGCAAGCTAGAATTTGAGTCAAATATGATATGGAAAAGAATTTGATACATAATAATATGGAGGCGAAGATAACACGCAATGATGTGGATGAATAGTTAATACACTGTAATACAGAAGTCATTTTAATAGGTTATGATGTGATTAGAAGTCCAGTGTTCTTATACGCAGACAAAAGCCTAATACATCACGGTAAAGAAAAGAGACTATTAAAGAACAGTACAAATAATGGTACATAGCTGCATTTGAGGGGAGTGTTAACATAAAATACTGCAGTTTTCTCAAATATAAGAGTGAACGAATAAACATTTACTGGAGGATAAAACATGGCTACTCAAGTGAACATCTCAGAGCAGTTCCTCACATCTCAGGGGCAGCATAACACTGCGTTGGGCGATTCCAGCTCCTGCTTGGGAAATCAGCACTTTCTATTCATTTTCTCCCATTATTAGAAGCAGTTGTGACGGGTCTAGCCCCTTTGGTACTCTGGGCCTCAATTTTACAATCTGTTGTGCAAATACTACAGTCTGAAGACCTGTCTCTGCTGTGAGTTTAATAACGTATACTTAGTTAAAGAACTACAGTGTTTTAAAGCAAGCATGGAGACATTAGCATGATAAACCTGCATGTAAAGAACTTTGGCTTTCTAAAATAACTCCAGAAAACAGAGAAAATATGCTGTTACTGTGTTGGGTTTAAATCCAACAGCCACTAGTTCATTGAAATTTTACTTTTGGGGTTTTTTTTCTCTTCCTAACTTTTCATGAGGCTAACCCTGTGTACATGAGAAGAGCTCATTTATGAGCATGTGCTAATCAGTTCTGACTACAAGTTAAAGTCATCCCTGAGCAAACAGAAAACTATGCAGCTTAGCAATAAAGTTAAATAATTATTAGCAGGCTATGTGATGTGACTACAATGTGACATTGAAATGACTATGGTGTGATTAGAATAAGAATGTTATATGTCTGTGATGTTACTAGAATGAGGCTATAAAACGTCTGTGATGCCATACTGCTGTGATACGACTAGTGTCAGAAAAAACGTGTGCATTATTAACGCATATATAAACATGCCGTATTTCAGAAGCAGACTGCGTTACACAGGATGCTAGTAGTTCTAATTATCTGCTTTATTAATGGCTGTTCTGCTTTGTATTTTAAAAGACAAAAGAATTGCATACTTAACTCATTCACAGAATTCATTTTTTAAGTGGTTTGGCAGCAAGGTTGCTCTTTCATGTCACTTGCTTGACTTTCAATGCTGGGGCTCTAGCCATCCTTCCTGTATTACATAATGAACATTTTTCTTAAACTATTATTAGATTCAGTTCCGTTTGCTACCATTACTTGATGTCATCAAAACCAGGATCAATTTTTTTTTTTTCTGTGTGTATCTGTTAACAGCGGTCTTTCGGACACAAATACAAAGCACAGCAAAACTAAAGAGTGTTTAATCTTTACACATCACGGGATTATAGGATGCGCAATGTCCGCGTACAGTGCCTGCATCCATATGACTAGCAAGGATATGTACATTTATCAGTATGTACCACACAACACTAAGCCATGCAAATTACTGACCTCTGACAGATCCAAGCAGCTTCCACCATTAGTTAACAGTGTGTCGTATGTGCAGGTGCATATGGAAGTCTAAAGGTAGGAGCCTGCATCTGAAAACGTAAAATCTTCCAGGTAGAAACTCACATCTTTAGCTGGCCAGTGCTATGAACTGAAAATGTGTAAATTATCTAGATGTAGTACCGCATATACAAAAAGTCAAATGCTGATGTCATCTTTGCTTTCTGTGTGCATACATATTTGAAAGGCTTAACCAAAACCAGCAGCCAGTGTGGCCACATACCTGGGCATACTAAATCGGATCGGTACTGTGTCATATGGCTTGCAAGTTCAAGCTGAGAAAAGCTAGCAATAAAGGCACAGTCAAATGAAGGCTCATTCATGCTCCAGAAAACGTTGAAAAAGGCACTACATATAATGCACTATATATAATGCACTATAATCATCTTCTTGTCACACTTTTGAGGTCACTCATATCGCCATACACTGGCACTTTATTACACCATCTTCCAGGCATGTGATGCTGCTTTGTGGCTAGCTGGATAATCTACCCGTGTCATTTACGGGGAAGGTGCAACGATCACTTTTATTATTTATCAAACCACAGAGAGGAATGTTTTCCAGTTCAATGTTTAAGCAGACAAACCCCAAACCAGCAGATCAGCTCTCCCCCTCCTTCGGCAACTATCTCGGCTGACCCTTCGGGAAGGGGAAGGAGAAAGGTGTGCAGGCATAAATGGGAGCCGAGACAGGGCTGGAGTCTGAGCAGCGTGAATTATAGATGAAAAGGCATGTATTAAATATAAAGCCGAACCGCGCTGAGGGCCGGGGCAGGGTGTTTCCTCCGGCACCGCGCGGCGCCGGGCAGCAGCCCGTGCCAGGCCGCGCACGCTGCGCACCCTGCGCGGCCACCAGCGCTGCGCGCCGGGGCTCCCCGCACCCCCGCGCCAGGGGCGCGCTCGCAGGCACCCCCCGCGCACACAAACAAAAGAAACCCCCGACCCCCCCCCCCCCCCCCCAACGCGAGCCCACAGCACATGCTCATTTCTCCAGGGCACCCCGAGGCCACTCGCAAGCCCGATGCCCCTCTCTGCCCGCCTCCGCGCCCCCCGCCGCGCCCCCCCGCTGGGCTGCCCCCCCCCCGCTCCGGGGCGCTGCGCCCCCGACCGCGGAGCCCCCGCCGCGCCGCCCGCTGCGCCAGCCCCCGCGCCCCCCGCCCCCCTTCGCCTCGCCGCGGCCCCGCGCGTCCCCCCCCCCACCCCCCCGCGCGGCGCGGAGCCGCTGCGCCGCCCGCCGCCCCCGCCCCCCGGCCGGCCCGCGGAGCGACGTGCCCGGCGGCCAATGCCAGCGCCGCGCTCCGCCATCCACCGCCCCCGCCGGCGCGGGCCAATGCGGTGCGGCGGGAGGGGGGGCCTAGCGCCGCGCACACCCTCCCTCTGGGCTTATTGAGAGTTATATCAAGAATTTCAGTTCAGAGAGAGAGAGAAGGAGGGAGCGTGTGTGAGGGAGAGAGGCTGGGAGGGAGGAGGGAAAGCGCCGTCGCTTCCTCCCGTCACTAAAGCAATAACCCATTAGGATTTTTTTTTTTTTTTTTTTTATTTTTTTTTTTACGGGCAACTATCAACCCAGAGCTAAAGAAGGAGAGAGAAGCATCGCCAGACCAACTCTTGTCATTTCCAGTAAGAAGTTGCAGACTTCATGTAGCTGCCTCTGCTCTGCTGAGAGAGGGATGGAAATTGTGTGCAGTGCAGAGTGGAAAATACCCCCGGTCTAAAGAAGTGCACCGGCTTTTTTCTTGCTGTTTGTTTGGGTTGTTGCGTGCACATTAAACACCCAAAGGATCGCCGCTTAATAGAAATGAAACGTGGAGAGGATGACTAACGACAGAACTGTGAATTTGTTCACTGGAGTTGCTAATTTGCCACCCTGAAGCAACACATATCTCAAGGAGGAAGCATTTAGCTGCTGCTGATTTCTCCAAAACTGGTGGTTTACCAGATGCATTGTGCTGTATCTGCTGGAACAGATCATTGCTTAGCTGCAGCAGATCGTCAAAGGTAGACAACCAACGTAAGTGCAAAGTTACCCATACACTGTGATGCATTTCATTTAAAGGGGGAGAAAGAAGGAAAGAAAGAAAAAAGCCAACACACAGTATGTTTGTCTAGGCAAAGAATAAGAATTGGTGTTTTGGATTCAGTTGGTGTTGGTAGCAAAGGCTCACCTACTCACTGTCTCTGCATCCCTACCTGCATCACTCTGCTGGAAGTAATCACGGGCATCAGCTACCGTGCAGCTTAATGCAGATAAGATTAGTGCTTGGGGGCTGCCCGGTTCTGCCAAACTGTAGGTGCTGCTGGCAGCCTTGCACCAGGGTAATTCGTGGTTAGCAGAGCATGCAAACAGAAGTGTCTGTCGGGTTTTCTTTTTTTTTTTTTTTTTTTTTTTTTTTTTTTTTTTTTACACCTGCATTATTAGTCTGCAGTATTTATGTGTGGCAGCTGCTAATAACATCCTGAAGGGAGATCAGTATCAATGGGGAAAGGCTGCACCTTTTTTCCTCCCCTCGTCATCAGAAAATTTATTCCCCCCGCCCCCCTCCCCAATCTGTAAACATGCTGGCTGCTCCTAAGTTGCATTTGGAATTTCCAGCCTCCTGATTTAGGCAGTGTTTAAAAACAAACAAAGTTTAAGGTTATTACACAGAAGAAGAAGTATCCAACATCTGGAGAGGAAACATTGAGCTGAGAGTCTAGGAAACTGTAAGTCCTGTTATTGTCTCATCAGTTAACAGGGATGTGAAGTAGCCAGTGACGACTGCTGCAGCAGCAGCATGTCTGGGTGGTTATTTCCCAGTACGATAGCTATAGAGAGGGATGCAAGGCACAAGGAGCAGAGAAAAATCTGGTTAGTAACAGCTAAAAAACATGTACGGAAGCAAACAACAAATTACATTTGGCAGCTGACATAGCAGTTAGAATCCAGAAGTAGTGCGGGAAGATTTTTCACTTGCACCAAATGACTGGGTGGAGGAGGGTAGAGGGGGAATGCATGTTATGGATTACACAGTGTACCAAGAAATTTTTCAGAAAGTACGTGTTGAAACGGTAGCTACCCTTAATCCTGCAAATACTTATTTCCATTCTCACTCTGTGCAAATGCAGCTGAAAAGATATTGGTGCATTTGTCCGGAGGGATTGCTTGTAAAGGGGAGCAGTAGGAATTTGTACTGCTGCATGTGTGCATTGCAAAACCAAGTAGTAGTTGGAGATCGTGGATTTGTCATGCCTAAAAAAAACCAATAATGCTGTTCTGTATCATTGTGTTGACAGTGCTGTCTCCAAATAAGAAATGAGATGTAATGCATCCTGCAGTCCATGCATGCCTCCTCTTGCAAATTGCGCATCATTCCTCTCTGGAAACCTTTAAATCCTAAAATCCAGGAAAAGAGCCTAAAAACATTATCATGAACCTAAGGGATTTTTACCTGTTGGCCGCTTTGATTGCCTGTTTAAGGCTGGATTCTGCTATAGCTCAAGAACTTATTTACACTATTAGAGAGGAGCTGCCTGAAAACATACCCATAGGGAACATACCAAAGGACCTGAACATTTCTCATATCAATGCTGCCACGGGGACCAGTGCCAGCCTTGTCTACAGACTGGTGTCTAAAGCAGGGGATGCCCCTCTGGTCAAAGTCTCCAGTAACACCGGGGAAATCTTTACGACATCTAACAGAATAGACAGAGAAAAACTCTGTGCTGGAGCTTCCTATGCAGAAGAAAACGAGTGTTTCTTTGAACTTGAAGTGGTGATTCTCCCCAATGACTTTTTTAGGCTGATCAAAATAAAAATCATTGTAAAGGATACTAATGACAATGCACCTATGTTTCCATCCCCTGTCATCAATATCTCCATCCCAGAAAACACTCTGATCAACAGTCGCTTTCCAATCCCATCAGCAACAGATCCTGACACAGGTTTCAACGGCGTTCAGCACTACGAGTTGCTAAACGGGCAGAGTGTCTTTGGACTGGATATTGTAGAAACTCCAGAAGGAGAGAAATGGCCTCAGCTGATAGTGCAGCAGAACTTGGACAGAGAGCAAAAGGACACCTACGTGATGAAAATTAAAGTGGAGGATGGAGGTACCCCCCAGAAATCCAGCACAGCCATCCTGCAAGTCACAGTAAGTGATGTCAATGATAACAGGCCAGTATTTAAAGAGAGTCAAGTAGAGGTTCATATACCAGAGAATGCCCCCGTAGGCACTTCTGTAATTCAGCTTCATGCTACGGATGCAGATATAGGAAGCAATGCAGAAATCAGATATATTTTTGGTGCCCAGGTCGCCCCTGCAACCAAAAGATTTTTTGCTTTAAACAACACCACAGGGCTGATTACAGTTCAGAGGTCCTTAGATCGAGAAGAGACTGCTATTCACAAAGTGACAGTGCTGGCTAGTGATGGTAGCTCTACACCAGCCCGGGCAACTGTTACCATCAATGTCACTGATGTAAACGATAACCCTCCTAACATAGACCTCAGGTACATAATAAGTCCCATCAATGGCACAGTGTACTTATCTGAGAAAGATCCCATCAATACAAAGATTGCCCTAATTACAGTTTCAGATAAGGACACTGATGTGAACGGCAAAGTGATCTGTTTCATTGAGAGAGAGGTCCCCTTCCACTTGAAGGCGGTTTACGACAACCAGTATTTGTTAGAGACCTCTTCCTTGTTGGACTATGAGGGCACCAAAGAATTCAGCTTTAAAATTGTTGCTTCTGATTCTGGCAAGCCCAGTTTGAACCAGACTGCCCTGGTAAGAGTTAAACTGGAGGATGAAAATGACAACCCTCCGATTTTCAGCCAGCCTGTAATTGAGCTGTCAGTTTCTGAAAACAACCGACATGGTCTATACTTAACAACTATTAGTGCCACAGATGAAGACAGTGGGAAAAATGCAGACATTGTTTATCAGCTTGGCCCTAATGCCTCCTTTTTCGATCTGGATCGAAAGACAGGAGTTTTGACAGCCTCCAGAGTTTTTGACAGAGAAGAGCAGGAACGTTTCATTTTCACTGTTACAGCCCGAGACAATGGCACCCCTCCTTTGCAGAGTCAAGCAGCTGTAATTGTTACTGTGTTGGATGAAAATGACAACAGTCCCAAATTTACTCATAATCACTTCCAGTTTTTCGTATCTGAGAACTTACCAAAGTATAGCACGGTGGGGGTGATCACAGTGACCGATGCGGATGCTGGGGAAAATAAAGCAGTGACCCTTTCCATCCTGAATGACAATGAAAACTTTGTGCTGGATCCGTACTCTGGAGTTATAAAGTCCAATGTTTCTTTTGATCGAGAACAGCAGAGCTCCTACACCTTTGATGTTAAGGCAGTGGATGGAGGGCAACCTCCTCGCTCTTCAACAGCGAAAGTAACCATAAACGTCATGGATGTTAATGATAACAGCCCTGTTGTCATCTACCCACCTTCTAATACTTCTTTTAAGCTAGTGCCACTCTCAGCAATTCCAGGATCGGTGGTAGCCGAAGTCTTTGCTGTCGATATAGACACTGGCATGAATGCCGAGCTGAAGTACACGATTGTAAGCGGAAATAACAAGGGTTTGTTTCGGATTGATCCGGTGACAGGTAATATTACTCTGGAAGAAAAACCAACTCCTAATGATGTGGGGCTGCATCGCTTAGTTGTCAACATAAGTGATTTGGGTTATCCTAAATCCCTGCATACTCTTGTGCTTGTATTTTTGTATGTAAACGATACTGCTGGAAATGCCTCTTATATTTATGACTTGATACGCAGGACTATGGAAACACCTTTGGACCGGAACATAGGGGACAGTAGCCAACCCTACCAAAATGAGGACTATCTCACGATCATGATCGCTATTGTGGCAGGTGCCATGGTTGTCATAGTGGTGATATTTGTCACGGTTCTCGTTCGCTGTCGACATGCGTCCAGATTCAAAGCCGCCCAGAGGAGCAAGCAAGGTGCTGAGTGGATGTCTCCCAATCAGGAGAACAAGCAAAACAAGAAAAAGAAAAGGAAGAAAAGGAAATCTCCGAAGAGCTCTCTTTTGAACTTTGTGACCATTGAGGAGTCCAAACCTGATGATGCAGTTCATGAACCTATCAACGGGACAATAAGCCTTCCAGCGGAGCTGGAGGAGCAAAGTATAGGAAGATTTGACTGGGGCACAGCACCACCAACAACCTTTAAGCCTAACAGTCCTGATCTTGCCAAGCATTACAAATCTGCCTCTCCGCAGTCTGCTTTTCATCTCAAACCTGACACTCCAGTTTCAGTGAAAAAGCACCATGTGATTCAGGAACTCCCGTTGGACAACACCTTTGTTGGTGGTTGTGACACCCTTTCCAAACGCTCTTCCACTAGTTCAGATCACTTCAGTGCCTCAGAGTGCAGTTCCCAAGGAGGCTTCAAGACAAAGGGCCCCTTACACACCAGACAGGTAAACGAGCACTTTTACTGGTCTATAAGTACTGCATACAAGTGCCCGATCAACCAGTATTAAAAGTGCCACTATATTGTGGGGTTTTTTGTTTCAGTCTGATTTAGTTACATTACGGGGGGAACAAAAAAAAAAAAAGCCAAAACCTAAAACAAAAAGAAATAAAAAAAACCACTTGGCCCCTTTATCATTTACCTGGGGCTTAATCATGCATTTGTGAAATGCCACCGATACTTTGAGTTTTGAATAATACTGATTGTTAAAGGACTGTTACACGTCTGTGCAAGTGCATATACATGTGCATAAAGAAAACTGAAAAAAAGAAAAACTTTTTTTTTTCTCCCCAGTATTTCTTCAAATACAAAAGTTATTGAAGAACAAAACCTCTTTCCTTATATGCTAAATTTCAGTCAGAAAATCTGACTGTTTCAAGATTGAAGGGATATGTACATTCAGTTTGAAATTTCAAAGTGAGTTGGCTTGAATTTCTTTTACGGTTCAAGCTGATTTGGAACATTGCTAAGTTAGTGTTACTAAAGGGGTTAATTTTATTCCCTAACAAAGACAGCCAAATTTCCAAGCTACTCCATCTGTGAAGCACGTGGTTTGTTGATAGGATATAAATAAGCCATACGGAAGTCTTCCTCTGTTTTGAGTTTAAAATTACGTTATTGTAATAGATGAAAGTTGGTATTGCATAGAAAGTTTGTTGCATACTTTAAAAAATGGCCAAAGCATACTTTTGAAAGGAATGCGTTCTCTGAATACATCTGAATTATGCAGAAAAAAAAAAAAAGTCATCCCATTGTAAATATTTTCTCATCTTAGTACTGCATAAGTGATCTGTCATAACTCATTTTAAACTGTGAAATACGCCATATGAAGAGGGATTAGGAGGCTGAGAATCTCATATTTCAACCAAATCCAGCATTAGTTTTTCTTAGGTCTAATAATTCCTTGCTAATAAAGATTTAAATGCGGCGCTGTCTAATTTATTTTATTGGTGCTTTTCTTCTGCCGCCGCCGCGGCGTGGCACCCGGCGCCGGCGCAGCCTGTAGGTGGCACTACGGTACCGTGGCGCCTGCGCTGGCCCGCCGCCAGCCCTGCAGCAGCTCGGGGAAGCGGGGGGGAGGGAAGGCTCGAGCTGATCCTACAGCCAAAGAACCTTTTATTTAAGGATAGTTGCACTGGAGTGGTCAGTAGTTAAGTTTTGTGTGTTTGCAAGGCAGCTTCCTTGGCGCTTCGCTTTCGCTGCACCGACTCGGTAGGTGTTAGGAGTCGCGTTTGTATTCCCGCTGGCGCTGTGCTCTCTGAGTGATGGTTATTTGTCTGAATTTATTAGGGATATGAATCCCAGAGAATCAAGTGAGACACATTTAGGCTTGTCTTTGCAAAAAGATTTTGACAGTAGCCAAGTTTAGGATAAAGTCGTCCTCCTGCTCTTGCATTAGCCTTATCTGAGAGGAATGTGATGTTCCCAGAACTGTGTCTTGACTTTGGGTGTCTGTAAGGTGTCACACTAACAAGATGCTAAGAATAAAACAAGCGCTTTTGAGGCAGTTCTGCTAAAGTAACTGCTTTAAAACAACTCATACCTACAACCGGACACTGAAAACGTCTCAGAAGACTCACACAAAACTTTAACCTTTCTAAAGACTTTAAAGAAAGGTATACTCCCAGAGCTGTCTTCAGGCTGTTACGCAGCACCATACAGATACTGTCAGCAGAAGTTAAAAAAAGAAGCAATGTGGAAAAAACCCCAACAAATTTTTAGAATGAGTTCTGCATGATCTGTGGTTACTCGGCAGAAGTTTTCTCCCCAGTTTTAGTTACAAAACGTAACACCCCCAACCCACACATTCCTTTTCTGTTCTGAGATTTTGTTAATCTAATTTAAATTAGCTTTCCAAACTCAATTAGGAAACTCAGACTTAATCCCCCACAGTATCTAGAGGCAGTTAAGACCCCCCAAAATTATTTACCCAACAGAATGTGCAAGCTCTGCACAGTGACATTGAACACAGGAAAAAGAAACCGCCCCCCCACCCCCCCAACCCAAACAAAACCTACTGGTAGTATTAGTATTTTCAGTTACCTGTGTTCATGACATTGAATACACTGGTTTTGGTTTATTGATAATATCAGTCATTATACCTGTATATGGATCTGATTCAAATCCCACTGAAGTCTTATTTTACCCTTTTTGAAGTCAGGAGGTGCTTGTATCGTATGATTTGGATTTCTCCCTGCAAAAGCTGTAATATTATATGTAATTTAATATATAACTCTTTCTTACGTAGGCAGTTGTCTGTACTGAGTTTGTGTATTTTTATTCTGTGATGAAGGAGACAGTGTCTTTCTTTTTTTTCCCCAATAAGGTTACAGGACATACATAACCTTTTTATGTCCCCTTGTCACTTTTGGCTGGAGGAGTCATCATTAGCAGCATTCCTATTATTCTATCTGTAAGTCCTGAGATGAGGATGCGTTTTAGCTCGTATTCATTGGCACAGGGGTTAAATAACTTTCATAGGTCTTTTTTTAGATTTGTGATAGAGTATGGCTTTTAAGCAAAGCATTCAGACTTAAAAATCTTATTGAATAGTAGTGTGTGCTAATGCTACAGTATCTGAAAAACATTCTTTTAAATTCCTTTAGGAAGAAATACTTAGTTCTGTGCCACAATACCGTTTTCTTGAGGTTTAGCGTAATTAATTTTTCGGTTTCTAATGTTAGAAGTTGTATTAAGTCGCCTACATATTCGACAATTTTTTTTATGTGGTTTGCAAAGGTTGCGGGAATTGTGGAGGATGTTACATTAGGAAAAGAAGACATGTAGGATGAATATAGATCTAAGAAATACTAGCATCCTCCATTTTTACTTACAGTTTCTTTCAGTCCAAGGTAAATACACATGCAAATTATCGTGTGGATACATTAATATTAATAGAGCGCTGAGACCTGGAGTCCACACTTGGACTTCATTCGAGCAAAATCCCGTTGCTTTTAATGGGAGCTTGGCCCTAGAAATCTGTTAGAACTGGGTCCTAACTCAGAAGGCTTTTAGAATTCAAAAATAGATTGTTCAATACAATTTTCTTAATATTTCTTTGCTGGGCCATTTCTGTGCAATCGTCAATAAATTTAGTGGAAATTCTGTGGTTAAGTCTTCTCATGTCCCTTTGAATTGCACAAGCTGATGTTTCAGAAGGACCCAGTATGAAAACCAAAGCCTCCTTCAAGTGCCTATCTTGCAGTAAACCTGGTGGATGCTCTGAAAAGAGCATTTTTGAATACTTGAACTTGGGATTGTTCTAAATGCTAATTCACATAATTAGGAGTATGGAAATGATGTTGCACACCACCAGCTTATATAGCTAAGCTTCCAAAATCAGTGTTCTGACTCATAAAGAATACTGAAATCTATGCAGGCTTCTCAATCAGTGTTCTTTTCAGTATTTGATTGAACTTTAAAATGCACTTCAAATTAGTAAGTCATTACACCAAACAGCTACATAGAAATACAGTAGAAGACGACGTGTTGTATTATTCTATGTGAAAGGCCTCTTATAAAAACCAAACAAACAGAAAAAACTCCTACTCAATGTCATTAAATTAACAATAGATTAAATAATAAAAGAAATTAGGGCCAATTTACCGTGGTTATCCCAGTTTTAAATTATAACAACTTCATTTAATCAGATTTGAAGTACAGCAGTGACAAATTACACAGGTTTAAAATATGTATCAGTATGGGTTATGAGCAAAACCTTCAGCCTTCATTCCTAATCAAGTAGCATTTAGGCACATGCTTAACTTTCATTTAAAGTGGTGAGACTGAAGCAGATCCTTAAAGTCCAAATGATTTCAAATGTTGTCTTCAAGAAAGACAGCCGTAAGCACACTCTAAGCACTTTTCTGAATCAAGATGATAATTGAAAAATTTTGGAAATGTTCACAGTTCTACCAGATTCAGAAAAACTCAATATTTGTTAACACTGTCCTTTTGTTTCTGTGCTCTCGTGGCAGAAATTAAGGATCTGGGGCTTGACTGACACATTAAATGCATTCCGTACTACGGTATATTTTTAATCATACAGTCAATAACATAAGCTCTGTGGAGCTTGCTTTACTCCTTTTTCAGTCAATGGACTTCTTGCCTGATCAAGGAATGAGTAGCCAGGCTCCCACTGATCAATACACATCACTTAAGCTTTCTGTGGGAAATGTAATTGATGTTATCTTACTCTAGAGTGTTTAAAATTGTAACTTTGGGTTTTATGTAAGAGAAAAGAAAAGCTGAAAACATTAATGACTCTTAATTTGATATGCTGAGAGTGGCAATTTCAAGGTGCATAAGTTGATGGAAATCTGCATTGGAACAGCAGTGCAGAGTCTACGTCACCTGCGCATATTAAAATTCTGTAACCATAGCATTCCATAATTCTGTCTGTGGTATTATTTTCAGTGGCCTTATTTTACTGCTTAGTATAAAAAAGTACACTTCCATTTTTATTTTTTTTTTATGCTTAATTTGTTTTATGTCTTTGCATGGGTATTCTTCTTGGATGAGGACTAGTCATCTGGAAAAATGTCTGCATGTAAAATTCAGTTGTTTTCTAGTTATGTGTATTTATATATCTATACTGAAAATATTAGAAATGGTAAAAATGTACAGTGTATTTTTTCTATCCTGGTGTAACTGGAAAATAGGTTAACAGATTTTGCTTAACTGTCTAAAGAAATTCATCTTTGAGCTGAGACCAAGCATGGAAAATTTCAGCTGAAAAGAAGAATTTTTCAGAAAGTTAAGAGCATGTGAAAACGTGGGGTTATAATGGAAATCTGAACATAACCCTAAGCTATAATACCATTTTGTATAGTGACAGTAGAAATGCTAAACTAGCGAAGGGAACATTTTGTGTATACAGATACAGACAGTAAAAGCTTAGCAAGCTTCCTTTCTCTTTAAATGTTTCCCATGCAAAAGATTTTTCTCAGGATCACTAGAGTCTCATCTGTCCTAAATGTGCAAAGCCAAAATTTCACAAATGCTAATAAATTTGTGCCACATATGGGAGTGAGAACTGGATCTTGAGAATTTAATGCTATTGAAATTTTGTGATAATGTTCTTTTGTATATATGAACAAGGGAGGATTTTTTTAGTTTCCATTTCAGATTTTCACTTCCAAAGAGACTCGCACAGCAAAACCATATCAGCCACACTTTATTGACAGCAATTTTATTGTAGCTAGAGGCTTACAGTAAGCTGTTTATTGCTGTTCCCTAACTCGGTTGACAGCAATTGGGGAATTAATTTTCTTGCCCCTGATGTGTTTTCTTGGGTATAAACAACAGATGTTAAAGATATGAAAACTGTGACCCATTTATATTCAGCAAGTCTTTACGGGCATAGTCTACCTGTCTGAAGTGCAGGTTTCAAGTCTTAAGTAAGATTGCTTCATCAGTGCTAGGGTTCATACTTACACAATAGAACTGCTCATCTATACATATTCTTTACGAGGGCAGATACATAATACCTGAGGGACCAATCCTCATCTAGGTAAATTCAGTTCAAGAATAGCTGAGTTCAAGTTTCATTTATTTCAGGAGATGCTGTATTTTCTTACTCTACCATTTAATTGCACTGAATATACAGAATATAACTGACAAAATGGACATAGCGTGTTGTGAAAGATCTAACAGGAGTTACAGGTGATACCTCAATTTTTGATGTTACTTCTCCCACAAAATATCATGGTGGTCTGTAAAATCTACACTCGGAAGTTTCCTCAGTTGCTACTCAAGTACAGCTGTCTCACATATATTCTGTAATGTCCATGTCTTCACTGAAGGAAAACCACACAAAATCATTTATTACTTTCCTCTTCTTTTATTACTGCTTTGACTTACCATCCTGTGGTGGAACATATGTAAAATTATTTATCCCAATAGACCAATGTGGGCATTTAATCAGTTCATTTCTCATTTACATGAGATAAAATTCCATTGACTGGAAATATATTTCCCAGGCTGTAGATAAGAAATGAATGGATGCTATCATATTTTACTGAAGTATGGGGGGAGGGCAGCATCTTTTGTTTGTTTCCATTGGCGTCTTTCAGTAAGACATTTGCAGCATGAGGGACTTCAGCATCTTTCCTAACTGAGATTTTAAGTGCTTGTCTAGACGCAAAATGCATATCATCTTGACTGTTCCTTTAAAATTAAAATACAATAAAAAAAGTTCCTTCTAATACAGTTGCAATTGTTTAGTTGTAATGGATTGTGTTCCAGTGAGCTATAAGCTTTCTCTGGAAACAAAAATAGCCATTACTGACAGAAGACACCTTAAATTGCCATTACTGCACTATTACATTGGTCATGCAATTATGAAAAGTTCAAATAATAAATAAAATTGTTTGATAAAGCAACATTGTTGTAGCCATACAAAACCATGTGTAGATTATTCCTAGGACCTACGGATGCAGGGAAGCATTGGGGCCACTGTAATTTTGATATTAAGTTTGTATTGATCTTACTGGGGGAAAAAAAAGGACTTTAAAATCTTGGGAAGATTTGGCCTGCATTCTCAATTTAGTTTTCAGGTTTTGTATGTACCATCAATTATGTGTGAAAGTACAGGGAAGGTGGTTAAAAATCTGATTTGTAGTCATATTAAGGTGTCTAAATTGTACCAGTCTCAAAAGTTACCCATTATTTGTTTGTTCTTGTTTCTTTTGCAGCTAGTGAGTTGTGAGGGAGATTTGGTTTAAATTTGTTTAATTTTTTTTTCTTATTTGTCTTAAAGTCTTGGCATGGGTTGTCCTGCATCTTCTGTTGTATAGAGGGAAAAGTGAGTAATTCAGAATTTCTCAGGATTTGCTGGTGTGTAGTGTCTGTAGTTTCTTATGAGCTGATATAAGTTTGCCATTTCTTTTGTAAAATGCCACACTAAATTTTTTGAGCACAAATATTGGTATTATTACTTGAATGTTGTTTTGGAATATGCACACTTCTTGCTACAAGAGGAATATATGGAGCCCTTTCTTAGAGTAACAATTCAAAATTTGAAGCTGAATCCAAACTGGGGAAAATCTGCTGATTTACAACATCTGCAGCTCTTCTTGGTGTTAACTGCACAGATTTCTTGATGAAAAAGTTCTTGATGTTAACTTCTTTACAAAAGCAATGGGATGATATTGAGATTATATTTCCAAAATCTAAAAAATATGTAAAATTATTGGGAGTCAAGTGAGTAAAAAACATTTTAGTTTGAGCTGAATTTGATAAAATGTGGAGGATCATCTGTCACATTTTTCTTCCTTCCTTTGTTTCCTCCCCCCAGGTTCACAGAAACAAGTTCTAGGGAGCATTTTAAAATAGCAGCCTCTCACAACTCCAGAAAATTAAATTGGATATTCTCACTGGCTGATAACTGAAAGAGGCTAGCTATTGATATTGATTTGTAAAACAGTTATTAGCCTCAAATTGATATTTGTCCATTCTCCTTCATTCCTTTCAGGCAAATAAAGTGTTAATACAACTTCTTTTATTTGTAATTTTGCAGGATATTCTTAGTACCTCCTAGACTTCCATGTGTTGCTAGTAAGAAAATTCTGTGATTTGTTTTTTAATTGTATAAAATTGTTAAATATCTGCCTGTACAATATTTTTGATCAAATAAGCTACTGTAGCTTATGCCTTATATGGTCATATAGCCTTTAAAACACCAGAAAAAGTAAGAGGAAGACCATCTTTCCTTTGTGAGTATTTTTAGCCATTGTTACAGCCTCTTGTTGATTGATAGCTAGCATTTACATCTCTTCAATGGCTAAACCTGATAGGTGCGGAATTCTGTCTCATAATCTGTGCTCCTTCAAAACACTTAAGGTTATGGAGGCAATTGTGTTTCTGATGTAAAGACATCTGTAGGATACATATGTTTCTATATATGACATATATATACGGTTATTATAGGGAGTGTTCACTTGGATTCCTTAAGGGAAATAAAGGACTTGCTACTGAACTTCATGGTGGAATACTTCTGCCACTGAGGTTCACGTGAGTCTCTATCTTCTCCCATCAGTACATTTTGGAAGAAAGTTTTAAAAGAAGTTTGGTTTTACAGGAAGAGGTCCAGGACCTCAGAAAAGGGTGCAGACTCGTGAATTTTGGTTTAAGACAATACTCTTTTCTATGTAGAGTAAGAGGCAGAGCCTGAAGGGGAGTGATGTTTAACCCCTGGTTTTAGTAGCTTTCCATTCAGAGGGGCAGTTTTTGGGAATACTGTTGTTATGCCAGTTCCTCTCCTTTCAACATATAGCGAATATATCTGAACATTATAGCCGCTTCAGATGCCCAACTTCTGACTGTGGATCTAGCCTGATTTCTGTAAATGACATTATCAAAAAAGCATAATTTGTATAATTTTCAACAGTATACTTAACCGGTAGCACCTATGCACACAGTACCTGATTTTGCTTCTGTTGACGTTGTGGTAAGATTCACTTTGTCTACCTTCTAATTGTATGTCAAATCTAATCTGCTTTACTGGGTTCATGACTTACACTACACTAAAGAAAGAATTCTCTGATTAAACTGGTTGCCAAAGCTGATGGATACTGTTGGGTGAGATGCATCCCACACCAGTGAAGAGTATGATCCAGTGGAGTGTGATGCAATCTGATCCATACTCTTCACTTTACCAGTGAAAAGCGTGATCCAGTCCAGTTTTCTCACTGAAATGGAAAGAAGGGTTTTAAGGGTATGTATTTCTTTAAATAAAGGTATTATTTGAATAGTGTATATGTGCACAAAAAATGTATAATGTACACAACTGACTTTGGGAAAGTATTCTTTAAATTATGTCTCACATTCAAAGGCTTCCAAACCAACTTACTGACCTTTTATTAAATTGTTATCTGGCCATTCATACAGCTGTCTATTTTAGTAAGATGGTGCAATGAAGCACCAGTTATTTTGTTTTGGTGCTGTTCTGGGTATTTCTGTTTTTCCTCAGTGCTGCATATTCTCTGATACCTCGTTCTGTGAATGTGAGTAGAGAAAAAGGAAGTTATAAACTTTTGATCTCTACCCTACCCTTGGTCATATCTAGCCATTTGCATTATAGTGTAAAAATGCTTCTTTTACCACTCTGCTTTAGGTATGTGTCTATAGCGGTATGAATTTTCAGCTACTTGTCAGATTGTTTCACTTTCGCCATTTCAAAAATATAGGTCAAAATACCAGTGAAGTGCTAGTGTTACCAGTAAAAGAATTTGGAATTGCCTTCAGTTTGTGACAGCAGTACCCTGAAACATGGATCACATTGAAGTCTGCAGCATCCACAGCAGCAGGAGGTAGACTGTGCACCAATAGCAAAGCCCTAGTCATCTCCCGTATTTTTAACAACTGCCAGATAAATAAAAAAAAGAAATGAAATCTGCATCTGTCTAAGGACAGTAAACCTTGCCTGTTGAAATTTAATCTCTCCCCTGTACAGGAGATGGACTTTCCTATTTGAGATTTCATCAGTTTCGTTTCACAAAGCTGTTACACCTGTCAAACATTTCAGTTTGAAATGAATGCCTGATATTTTTTGCCTTTATATGCTACAAGAGCACCAGGTTGTCAATCAGCAGAAATACAAAATGAGATGAGATAGGTGATCCACTACTATGATTGGCATTTTCTTTTTATTTTACAACCTCTTTTTTCCCTCAAACGGCAGTGACTTAAAGATGGCAATACTTGTCTATACTGTGGAGACAGATGAGAAACATGGATATAGCGAAGGGAAGCTGCCCTTGGTTTGCCCCAGTCCTGTTTGTCTTGACTTCTGATGGCCATCCTTCTGAAAGTACTGGTACAGTCCAGGTGGCCAATGAAGCTGTAGGTGACTATTGCTATGAATTGTGTGAATATCAATCTCGTGTGAATGAGATGAAAATACACTTGCTTTGGTCTTTCTTAATTTTTGCTATAGAATTAATTCATTGCAACAAATCTCTTGCAGTCCGTAATGTTTAACTAGTAAAGCAGGACCACTTCTGGGTGGGATGTATAGGTTTTCAAAGTGCCTCCAGGCCAAGGGGTGGTCCAGAACCATAGCAAGTGTTTTGAATCTTGTAATATTTTTGGTTTTTTAATCTGCTTCCATGATGATGAATCAGAACGTTTGTTTCTTAATGTGGTTTTTCAAATTCTGGACTAAGAAATTGTCAAAACGGTAGGTGCTTTTCAATAATTTAAGAAACTGATGCACTTCTGTGGTTCTGTGATGTGTCTATTAATAGCATCCCTGCTGATCATCCCCAGATTTCAGTATTACTCAGCTTTGCTCAAATTTAGGCTTTGGTCTTCTTCTGTGCTTTTAACTGTTGATTAAGAAATCTTCTAATCCATCACAGAGTACCAAGAAACTAATGGCTTGTGGAGTATTTTAGTCTTCAAGCTTCCACTATAAATGATACCAAAATAGTGTTGATTGGCTATGCTTGAATACATCTCTTTCTTTTATGAGATACTGTCACTGTCCTTTCTTGTTTCTCCTTTTAATCTTCTCCTCTGTTCTCTGAGCTCACTTCTTTTCGTACAACATATGTATGCACATATTAGAAACATGAGATTTATTGTCAAATGAATACTATCACAGGAAAGAAGTGGCACATGTTGTTGCGATCTGTTGTAGCACACCTAACTCGTAACCACTCATTGCTCTAGGTAAGGATTTCTAATGAACCAACTAGCTTCATTAAGTTTCAAAGATTTGAAGCATTTGGAAGCATATCTGGATAGAACCATAATATGGGAAGTAAAACACTTTCTAAACTAGATAGATAGTTGCTTTGACTTGTTCCAGTAGATTTAATAGAATCTAATCAGAATGATTTATAGTTATTAATACAAATCAGAGGAGAAAATCCATTCCTGCATTATGTATCACACATTTTTCCTCTGTAGCTTGGTGGCTTACTAGATTTGGATTGCAAAACTGAGCTGAAGGTTTGGCAGAGGAGAAACTAGGGCCTAACTTCGTAACTGTGGATTTGCAAAGGTGTTAGCTAGGACAGCTCTGTCTGGTTATAATTGGAACGGAGGGAGTAAGTTGCATGCCCTAAATTGCATGTCAAAATCTGAAGTATGTTTAATTTAGTGGACTTGTGAGTACTAGAAGCAGGTATAGGATGAACACATGCGGCTGGTTTTGTAGTATAATGCACCTGTATTTTAATATGGACCAAATCCTTGTAATTTCCTTGTAATTGATATTACATAGGCATCCTAGATGTGCATTAGGGAGGAGTGAAACTAGTTTCGTACGGTATAATGGCTGGCATGAATCATTTCCCTTCAGAACAGTCAACATCTGTATTATAGACACACATAACAAACCCCACTGTATTATCTTCACCTACAGCTGCTGGAGTACCGGACAATATTGTGGTATGAGCTAGCCTGCTGGATTTCACCAGCTATTTTTGTAGCCGTCCTGTATCTGTCGTAGTTAAAACAAGAAGACAAAATAATTCTTTAATATATGTTTTGCTTGCTTGCTTTTTTTTATGACTGTTCATACTTTTCTCACAGATGGCATAATGCATTCACAATGTGTAATAGGTGTGGTATCTTGCTGAGACTTATGATAGAAAATTGATTCTGAAAACAATAGTAAAAAAATGTAAATCACAAAGCAGAACAGTGGAGATTGCAACTCAATAACTGGATAGTGCTTCTTGAATGCAGCAATTTGAAAGGGAGATTGGGATGAGAGATGAAAACGTTAATGTATCTTTACATTTCAAAATGGTTAAAAGCTTAGTGTGGATGTCTGGACTTGTAGGAAAACTTACTCTTTTAATAAGAAAGCTGGCAGTGCTGCTGTGATATACAGAATGTCAGTGATCCTTGAGTCTGCTTGTTTAAAGCAGCATGCTGAGCACTTTTCAGCAGAGTGGTTTCATGCAATGCCTACTAAGACGCTTTATAGATGGTGCAGATCAGCTCCAGACAAAGTACTTCTTGTTGCCATTTATGATTTTCATCTGTCATAAAATATGCCACAGAAGTAACTCCCGATTTCAGAGCATTCATTCTTTGGATCAGTGGTGACCACATGAAAAAACATTCTGCATTCACTCTCTTGCATTTGGTATTTTTTAACATTTTCATGTCCTAGTGCTAAATACAAGCCTAGTTTGTATTCAGTATTGTTGAAGTTCATTTCGGGAAGCCTCTAGCTATTGAAAGTGTTATATCTTACTTCCTGCTGTCCTCGGTAAAGATAGTTGGGGGTCAGGAGAGCCCTCTGCACTGTGTGCTGCTGCTTGCTCATGACATTTGAAGGCTGATAGGGATGCTGTGATAGCACCTTCAATTAAAGACACAGGCAACAAGCATAAAAAAGAGAATCCTCAAGACTGCCTAACATTATGCCATTGCCTCGATTAGAATAAAACCAGCATGAGAATAAATTGGCTATGTTAGCTTAATTGTGATCTTCACCTAAGTGCTGCCTATGAGACCTTAGACGTAGCAGAAAACCCTGGCTGAAATATCAAGGGGCTTTTTTTGATATTGCTTCGATTTTTCATATTTATGTTAGAAAACAGTAAGTCAAATCTATTCCAGTTTTAAAGCCTTAAGCTTTTGCTGCCTGTTTGGGGTTTTCATTACTTTTACATGTATACAGTTACACAGATAATGAGAAACCTGCAAAACCTGCATATCACTGCATGTAACCGCTCTGCAACTATTTACCACCTCATTAGTTTTTTCAACAGCAAAGATAAGTTAGCATTCTGTCATGAAATTTGAACTGCCACCGCATCCAGCTGAAGCTTATAAGCCATGGCATAGTAACTTCGCAAAGTGCATTAACACTTGCACCAGAAGATGCAATCTTGTAAATACAAAAATTTCACATGACTTTTTATATATGTGAAGCCAGTTTATTTGACATTTTCTCCTGTAAATTTTGCTGCTCTTAGAAATCTTTTAAAATACAAAGGGAGAAATTTAGGTTTTTTTGTTATTCTGCACAACTCAATTGACTGAGGTAGACTTGATCTCATGTATGTTTGGACTGTGTTGTACACTCACTACTCTTTAAACATGGTGTGCCTTTTTCTCATTTTTGTTAAGGCTCATCTTCTCTGGAAAAAAAGGTGCATTTTACATCAAGATTGCTGTTGTGAGGTATCTGTCTAAATGTGAAATCCTTGTGGAGACAAGAAGCAGGTATTTCATACCTTGATGTAGCTGGTTGAGGTCAGCCTCGAACAATACACCTGGGGTTGATCACAACTGGCTATGTACAGGTGAAACTACAATACCTTTTCATTAGCAGGATTTTACACTGTATTACCTACTTCAGTGTAAAATCATGTTACACTATCTTGCAATGTCAGGATGCCTCTGAGGATATGGATTACATGCATACTTATTCTAGGTCCTTCTATGTTTCAAAAGTGATGCAAAATGAATCTCTGCCCTACTGTCTGGCAAAACTTTACAGTCTGGTTCTGTGGCTGAATTAATGTCCTTGTTGGACTTTCACATATATCCTTGGTAATTCTAGCAGTGATGTCCCTAAAAGTTCCTGCCAGGATTTCATTACTGTCTGGTATAATTCCAATGCATTTTCATACCTTCTTCAATATTGGTGCTACCGTTTTGCATTACGCACAATTGCATCAATGCCTGCAGCTGCACACGATGGTTATAACTCAGTCATCCCCCCCAAAAAGGAGTAATATGAAGCATCAAAATCAAAACATTAATTCAACATAGGCCATTAAGTCATGACGGTACAGATGTGCCTGTATTCGATTTTTACTTAAGTAAACCACAGTATTTTATAGGAAGCATGGTCAGAATAAAGCATTTCATCCACAGGTTACTCCATGTTGGCAATAAGTGAGTAGAATAGGAACAAATGCCAGCTCATTTGCAAGTGAGGTGAGCAGGCCTGAGCATGAGTTGCCTTCTCCAGTTTTTTTGTGTTGTAATTTAAGTCTGCCTGCTCCTAAAAATGCACTTCTCAGCGTATGTCTCCACCTTTGTTAAAGTGTCTCCTGAAAATGTCCATAGGTTTGGGTTGCTGTCAGCCGAAGGGTTACCATCCCTTTAAAACCAGATTTAAGATTTGCTGTTTATTTTAGGTAAGGAACCTGGATAAACAGTTGGCTTATACCTCTTAAAATGCTCCTTTACTGTTGTCTCATCTCCTTCATTTTTGATCTAAACTGAATTACTTTTGTGCTTTCTACTTCTGAACTTTCTAGGTAAGTTGTTTGCCTCATATCCTGCACAGATGCTCCACCCATCTAACGTTCCTCTCATTTTCAATATACTTTTTTTTCCCCCTACATATTTTCGCCCACAAACCTACCTGCAAGACCACATATTTGGTTCACAGTCAGTAGTTACTCAGTGGGAGGCATTTCCCATTCACATGTGATACATGCTGGCTGCTGCTTCCAATTATGCCATATGCTGGAGAGCTGAGCTGTTGAAGTATTGGAGTCAATGTTATAATCAAACCAGTTAAGAAAGTAGCAGTGTTGTCTTGTAAAGGGTTCTGGACAATGTCTGATTTCTGCCATAAGCAAAATGCTGACAAGTCCTGCTTTGTTTCGCTGCTTTTTCAGGTGGCAAAGAACTAGACATACATTCATTATATTGTAAAATCACAACCTTCGAGATCTTGCTGAATCTGCCCTACAGCTATTTATCACATGATTGCAGGGAATGAAAATAACATTTTTCCTTCTACTAGGAATATGTTGCTAACCTTGAGGCAAGACAGTGCATAATTTTATGTGTGCCTAGTCTTGCTGTTATATATAGACTGTTTTGAGATGAATCAGTGTTATCATTTCCCAGAATTTAGCACTAGTGTTTTACCAGAGCCAAGGAGATTTCATGTACTAGGCTCTTGGCTGCAAAAGTGACCAAGGATCCCAAGTCTGAGTCACATTTACACTAATGACATTTTATAGTCATGGAAAGAGGCCAAGAAGATGCTAGTATTATTTACTCCCAAGTTAATTTTTTTGTGTTGAGGTTAGAGCTGCACATAGTAATCTCTGTGTAAAGGCTATCTGAGCTCAGTCCTGATTTCACATCCATTAATTTTATATTTGTGAAATTACAGCTATTTCAGTGATGGTTTTGCTTGTAATCAAGAGTTGAATCTGTCTCCTCATGTCTATGCGGTAATCCCTCTTCCTCCCACAAGCAACAGTCTGCAGGAGACTCAGAGATCTCTAAGACTTTTTTCTTTCCTGTGATACCCATCCTTCTCTTGAAGCTTCTTGAATAATTTCTGTTTTTTAAAATTAAACATTAATTCACTTTAAATAGCAAGAATTAGGGAGGCTAGAGCTCAGTGCCTCTCCACAATTACTGGTTTAACCATTAAATTGCCCGTCTGATGCTCTATGTAGCTGCCTTACTATAGCTGTGTACCTAATATGTAGCTCTGACTCCTTGGTTTCCTTTGTTCATAGGGTGACCTGCAGCAAGTGGTTTTAAGCACATTGAAATTATTTCTGATATTGCATGGACACTTTCTGTCATGGCCCACTTTTGAGCTACTTATGCGCATGGACAGCATTTTTTAGGTATTGTCTAAAAGTAAACATTTCCAGAATGCGATTTCCAAGCTATGTAAACTCAGTTTCAGTTTTTAATACTGTGATACTGTAACATATTAAGAACAGCAGGACAGCATGAAATTTATAGAAATAAATTGAGGCATATACTGATGAAAACAGCTGAATACACAAATCAGGCTACATCCACTGTTTTAAGTAATAACATACTTCTGAGTGTAGTTGTTAGCACTGTGTGTGCCTGTAACAGGCATTTGTACAGTTATAAAATAGATGTCATTATTTTGCAAGTACAGAGACAAAAGAATCATGTTTCTTGTCCACGGTTCTGTGCTATTTTGAGGTAGTTTAATGCAATGGTGAGATGCATTATACCTAATCCAAACCCAACAGAGCTTCGCACTATGCTGCTCCAACTTGCTGTGTGAATTTTTTTTAGGGGATTCCCAGTTGATTAAAGCTTAATAAAAACAAACATCAGAAAGGGAGAAGTTTGGTTTTACTCTCTTCCAGATTAGGGTAGCTGTCTTAAAATACAGGTATGAAAGCAGCTGTCTTTTTTTGAAGACTTAGCTGAGGCAAAAATATTGTGAAAAATTCTGCAGAACATACTTGGGCAAAATGCCCATTTGTTTTATTGAGAATTTTGCCTGATTAAGACCTGTTTTCCCCTTATCTCAGAGTTTCTTGAACAAATGGTGTTGACTCTGATCCAGTAAAGTAGAGCAAGCTTCTTAACTGGCACATTAAATAAAAGCTCAGCTGGGAAAGGAATGCAGTATTTTGTCTTTGCATTTCAATTGAGTTGAAACTTCTTATTTTAAGCTTAGGCTGTGAGAATCACCTCCAAGCAATGTAACATCATTTACAAAGTCAGGTGATAGATGCTTGGACTGAATACAAGTTTATGATGGGATACATCTTTCCTGTTAATAAAACCAAACCCAAATAAATGCAGTGTTCAGACTTCCTCATTCATTTCTTTCAAGCAACTCCATTCTGACTTCAGTACTCCTGCTGTTGTGAGTTGAGGATTTTTTTTTATTTTTTTATTTTTTTTAGCACCAACAGTGTATTATGCTAATCTGCATGCCGGGCAAAAGCCCAGTTGAGAGTCTAAAGGAAGTTTCACTTTTGACCACATCCCTGTTTTGAGCCAAGATTGCTAATGTAGAAAGGCTTGCTACCTCTAGAGGTGTGCAGAGGGTCTTGTACCTCTTCCTTAAAACTCTGGTGTACTCTTTACCTCTCCTTTTTCTTCCTTTTCTCTGGGGAAATGACTCATATTTTTACCAGCGTAATAACAAAGAGATCCACACTTTTTATTTCTAAAACAAACAAGTATTTTTTTTTTCCCACTTGTACTGAGGCTTCAGTCTCAGCCAAATATTTGAAAAGATATCACCAACTGGTCTGCAACTCTTTAAGCAATTACCATTGAATACAAACACTATGGTTCAAAATGAAATAAATACAAAAAATTTCAGCAAGGAAAATCTAGCACAAATCATAAGTAACTGATGCAAGTACTAACATACTTTTTTAATGTTAATACATAAAAATTGCAAAAGTACATTGTCAGTAATCCTGTGAGTGATTTAGTGCATTGTCTTATCACATGGTGAATGAAGGGAGGCTGCATGTAACACTGAATGCTTGTAACCTGTTTCACTATTCCAAGGAATACTGAAAATATTCAGTTTAATATACAGAAGTATTCGTTAAGAAGCTTACCAAAACAATATGGTGGGCTTAGACTAGGATCATACCAGAAGGTCCATCTCTCAGTTCTCTGAATCATAGGAAGAAACAGATTGTGTGACATGGAAAGTGAGAAATAATGTAATCTAACCAATCTGCACTTTAACAGAGTCATTGTGGGCTCGCTGAGGTTTCTCAGTTGATGTAGATATTTGACACAATACTGAAGAACTGACCATTTTAATTGTGACTATGTTTTCCTGGAAAGCAAGTGTCTGGGTAGGTTCAACGGAGTCTTTATCTGTGGGCTAGTTACATAGTGCTCTTCAGGGTGAACCAGCTGGTTGCATCAGTACTTACAGCAGCCCTCGTTTGGGGAACTGCAGTATTTAAGAAAGCCCAGGGGGAAAAAAGGTACTTGCTTCCTGCACTGTTTTTATTGCTTCCCCTGAAGCCTTCTGTTCATGATTCCTGTTGATCTTTGAAGTTTTTTTTCTGAGGCTTGGGAACTGTCGCTTTTTAGAAACCTATTGATGAAAGTTTTGTGACTCCTGCTTTTTTTGCTGAGTCTGCGGACTTAGTTTTTCCATTTCTTTAAGGTGCTTTGGCTTCCCTTCCTATTGTCTAACCAAAGTTACAAGGGTATTCATAACTTTTTCTTCTCTCTTGCCCTTACTGCAGGCTTACTGGTTTTCACCTTTAATTTATTTCACAGGAGAATGTGCAAACGCTCCAGCAGAGTAACCATAATTTTTTATGGAGTCATAGGTCTGTTGCATGTTACTAGCTTGTGCTGTCTTAATAAAAGTTTGTATTAACTATGTAGGCTTAATTAGCATATTTGGGTTTGGAATCTTAAACTATAAAGCTTTCCTGTTTCCCAAAACAATCCATTTAATTCTGTATCAATGAGAAATATTTAAAACAGAATGGGCAAACATACTTATATGGGATATAATGTTGCATAGCTCCTTACAATAAAATATTTTTAAAATATTTTTTATATAGTTTATATAAATTTTAAGTGAGTTTAGAATAAATATCGTTATTGCTATTTCACTAGAGGGCAAACTGAGGTATAGAGAAAAAACATCTTAAAGTTAACACTCATTTTCAAAGCCAAGAGTAGAATGTGGATTAAAGACTATGTACATTAGATGCAGTGGCCCTTATGCAGAATACTTGTTGAATTAGATATAAGATTTTAATGTTTTCATGGAGGATAATGTAACAGATTTAGAAAGCTGAGAATGCCAATAAAACATCAGCAGTTATTTGCACAGTATTGTCAGGGACAGCTATTCTGGAGACAATTCAGTGATTCAGAGCTATTTGATTAATCAAATGAAGTCTCTGTTGTAGCAATGCAAAGAGGTTATGTCTGCTGGCAATCTGATTTGAAATCAAATGTTTATGGATTAATGAACACAAGACAATTGCTTCTAAGCCTCTTTTCAAGCAAAATCTTAGGTCTTTAGAAATGTGGATAAGTAGGGAATTATTAGCCAGGTCTGACAGCACAAGTGAAAATTTATCCCCTCAAACATGCACTCTTTACAATTAAAGGAAATCCAAGCAATTAAAAGCAGCCAAAATAAAGCAAAGACCAGAGCTTACAAATTGTGTTTGTTATTTTACTAACATATGGTAATGTAAGCAAATTGTAATCATAGTTACATTACATTCTAATTGAATGATAAACTTAACAGAGCTGTGTCGTTTCATATCAACTGAGGATCTATCCCACAATCTGCTTTTTAAAAAGCAGTCCTGGCCTCATCTTCACATGGCCCTTGTGCTTTAATGTATTGAAAAAAAATAATCATTCTTTCTGTCTTAGCAGTTGTTGTTCATTACATTGTCTTTGAAAACTGTGAACAATGTGCATATTACAAAAAGAAATGTATAATCCATTTGAGCATAAAGGAAAGTTCTGCTTTTATAGGAAATGACTCAGAAATAGTTCAGGTACAATTTTGCGTTCCCTTTGGTCTCTTTCTTTTCTGAGAAGGCTCTCTGCTTTGGTTTGATACTAAATTAGTTATAACTAAATGCCACCTTCGTTTCTGCCCCCACTGAGCTTAACAGTTAATTTTCCAAGATAGAATAAAGAAATCCTTGCTTTCATATTTTATCCCATCCCCATGGTGCAGCAGACCAATAAGAAGCATATAGTTCTTACCGAGTTAAAGAGAATGGGAACACTTCTCTGAAGAAAATTGGCTGGCTTTCATGCACTACATAAAAAATCATCAATTAAAAATGGAAACAGCTGGAAATGAACATCTTCCTTTTATTGAAGTTGAACATTAAACTGCTCCCTGATTTGACTTTCCCTCTATTTCTTTTAAGATGATCATCATTATTTTGATTTGCTAAGGTAACAGCAATAGCATTACCTGCTTGGGCTTGTTTATTGGAAAACCTGACTGTATGTAACAGCTGATCTACATACAAGTAGCTGCACTAGCTTCTGTGCACAAGGTAACTGAATCCTAAGTTTACAGGGGGATGAAATTTTTATCAGAACAGTTTAGGGTTAGCAAAAGACTTCCATTAAAATCTGTGGAAATTTTACCATTGATACCAAGTGCTTTTGAAAAGCCCACCCTTTTGCCTCATGTTAAACTCATGAGGATCACAGAACTAGATCCTAACGGTGCTGTCATCTACTTCACCTGAAAGGTGATCTAATTTGGAGGTTAGAATATGTTAAATGGAAATATTAGTGATAACAATAGTTAATCTGGAAAAAAAAAAATAGCAGGACATCAGTCACACTGTCTTAAAACTGTAACAGATGCTGTTTTGTGGAAGGAGAAACTCCATGAACTGGCCACTTTGTTCAAGTTTCATACTATATCATCATCTCAAATTACGATTCTTTTAGTGTGTAATAGTGACTCATTTTTTAGCTGCTTGCTTTAGTTCTGTTTTATTTGTTTCTTTGTTTATTTTAGTTACATTAGTTTAGTTGGGCCAAAAGTAATTCAAGCAAGGAGAATATGATGTCACTCATCATGTCATTTCTTACTATGCATGTGCATGTGTAGATATGTGTACAGATATATACATGTGCTTGTATGTACAGGATCGTGTATACTTACAGAAATATACTGAGGATTCTACCTTAAAGCAAAGACGCAACACTGGCCAAAGGTACATTGCTCTTGTTGCCTCAAGAATATGCGCTGCTGTATAGTTAATAGCTAAAGAGTCATAGGAAGGAAGTTCAAAGTCCATTTCAACACTTCCAGAAAGATCAACATTACTTCTTTTATGACTAACCTAAAACTGCTTTACATTTTCAAGTTGAGAAGTCAACCAAGTCCTCAGATAGTGCTGGACAATCTCATTGTTTATGAAAACAGCTGAGGATCTAATTTAATGACATTTGAAGGTTCATTTTACAGGATAAAAACTGTAAGAGTATCCCACTGTTTTGAACAGTGTTGCAAGGACACATGGCTGGTATTACCGGTAGATCACTTCTGATTGTATTTAGAATTAAAAATGTTGAGAATTGACAGTGAAATCTCAACTATTTTTAGAACTAGTCATAGAAAATAATTCCAGTTTGCCTTTCAGTACAGAATGTGTTAAATTTGGGTTAGGCTTCAGTAGTCCCATCAAGCTTAGATATGATTCTTCTGCACAGAATTTTCCATATGTTATGCTCTGTGTACATCAAAACAAAACTAGCTCAATGATCTGGAGGCAGTGTACACTGCACCCATGGGTGAGTAAGACTGATTCATGCAGCAGTATGCTAAGAAGCATAAGTGGTGTGTGGTGGGCATGTAGATAATGTAATCGCACTCGTGGCTGCCGTTCTAGTGGAAAGGATAACATCTTGCTGGATTTCTGAAGGATGAGATAGTAGTGAAAGTACAGTACTTCCAAAAGGCACGTCAGATCTGGGGAATAAAATGTTACAACTTTAAACATCTGAGATAACTAAGAAGAAGTTTGTTTTTATATTTCCTCTATTTTGTGGCTGAAACAGCTTTGGCTGTTTCATATTTTTTTGTGATTTATTTGCTTGTTTATTTATCTATTTATTCTATTTCAGAATTAAAATATCTAAATATTTAGTCAGTTTTTTCTTAATTAAAGATTTTCATTAGACATGTCACTGAATACAAACCTTTGTACAACTAGTAACCAAACAAGCTTTTCTGTAAAGGCTTCACTAAATAATCAATCACAAATCCTGGCTCTGGGAGCTTGTAGCTGTTGCTTTTTCATGTCAGTAGAATTAAACCAAGGTTTACAGGTTTAAATTAATCAAGCTGATGAAAGGCCGGGTTTTGTTTGTTTGTTTGTTTTCCTAAAAAAAGAGATTAATTTGACTTCTGTCTATATGAGAAAAAAGATAGATATACACATACCTGCTGTCGGGTGGATACCCTGTGGCTTTGTGTGTGCATTAGTGTGTGTGCCTGTGTGCCTGTGCGTATGTATGAGAGAGAGAAAATTCAGAGAAACAGATTACTTTGCAGTGTAAAAATGTTGAATTAAAATGAGAAACACTGGTGTTTATAGAGAATCTCGTATTTAACGAGAACAGCCCTGGAAAGGAATGCTTTCAGTAATCTCTCTTTAACCGACTGAAGTGGAAGAAAGCCAAGTTGTTCAGTTGCACAATAGGTTGCAATCATGTGGGAGAGTTCCCAGTTGGGAGCTGAAAACTGAAAACCTGACATGCATAAGTGAATGAAGCTACCCTATATGATGTGTTGATTTAAGATTTTTTTTCCCCCTCCTTAAAAATACAGCTGGGTTTCTGCCTTTGTCTGAGTACTGAAGAGGCAACACTGTGAGACACAAGATTAGTTTAAAATTGACATTTTGGATGTCAGTGATAATTTGTCCTGATGTTATGGCTACTGGTTGCGACTGTGACAAGCACGCTTGAACCAAGCAGGCGCTGTAATAGCCAAATTTAATAGACGACCATTGTAATTTTCTGTCTTGTGGACAGCCGAGACTTTCCAATGTTCCTTCATCACAACAATCAAGGATTACTAAATAACAAGTCCACAGGATTGGGGGAGGATTGAAAGGATTAATGGAGTATGACAAAATTGCACCTGAGGGGGAAAATCTGTAGCAGTTTTTGTATGGTGATGTGGTACATCAGGCAAACTGGCAATTGCTACTGATCTTTACACATGCATGTCTTCAAATAAAGTGTGTGAAAGTCAAGCAGACGCAACTATGTGGCTAAGACTGTCATAAACATTTATGTCATCAGCCACATAAATCACTTAATGCTATCATTTTAAGTATTTTGATGATCAACTATATTAAGCATCAGTGAATTGTAGGCACTGTACTAAATCATTTTTTTCTCTGCTATAACCTCTTATCCTGCTAAACTAAATCCTAAAAAAGATTAAAAATGTAGGGTTAGTCCAACCCTTCTCTTCAAAGATAATTAAGGAATACAGTTCCTGTTTAGGAAGAATGTTTCCAGTTTTGGAACTTTAAAAAAATAAACAAACTGGTTTGCCATCTGCATTCATGTGCTAACCTGATGTTAAACCCCCTCCATCCCTTTGATAAACATCCATTTCAAAACAATAACGTTAGCCCCAAGTTCTTACGGGATATTACTGGGTTTTTTAAATGAACTGTTTAGCACTATGAAACATCAACAGTTTGTTAACAGATACTGGGTTGCTTTTCACACTGGTTTAAACCAAGAATCCAACCACTGATGGCAGTGGATTTACATGAAATAGAAACAAGGAGAAGCAAGAGGAGAGCTATCCAGCTTTATTTTTGAAACTCTTCTTTGGAAAGGAACTTATCTATTAAACATTTTTTATTTCTCTCTCAGAAAAATCTGGACTTGGGAGTATTTTTTTGACTTAAGTGGAAGTTTTAGATTTATGTTGTGTTCATGGTAGCTGAACTTAGCCTTTGCAGCAAGATACTTTCTTACCAGTTTGATATAAACACTTAATCATTAGGGAAAATAGCAACTGGTGCAAATGTTTAAACTTTTGTCTATGTAGATCTACACGAGAGAAAAAATGAAAGAAAATTCGCAAACACATTTAAAAGTTGCTGTCTAAGGTCATCTGTCATGTATTGTGAATTGTTTAAGGAAATACTTCTTTGCGAGCATTGACTGAAGGTCATGTTGTTATTTAGACTTTTGACGAGTGGAACAGTAAACGATTCATTAATTCCATTAGCCATCCTTTCTGCACACTGGGAAAAGCAAATGTAATTGTCAAGTATTCCTACTATATACTTAAGCTGTCAAGGATCCTGGAAGGCTTCAGCTGTCCTCTTCGAAGATATCAAAGGAAGGGGTGGGCAATTTTGTGTCTTTAAAACAGAAATAGGGAAAAAATGTGCCACATAATTTAAGCTAAAATAGTTATTTTTAACCTAAAGTGACATTTTAATACAGAAACACTGGACAGGTTTCTGACTGGGAAAGCTTCTGATTATTATTTTTTTTAAAAAAAGAAGTTTTAAAGTACAGCCTGTCAGCATACCATTGGTGTTGTCTCTGAACCTGTCTTGTCTCCAGGAGCCATGCCAGCGACTGCTCATTTCCCTTTCCTTTGGGTTCCCGAGGCGATCCATAGGTCTCACTCTGTGTGCTGCTGCAATGTGGTGGGCAGGCAAGTGTAGTATGACTGAGGTCGGTGAGCATGCTGCACTCTTTTTGCATGAATATTAGGCAAAATCAGGGCACATATTTTTATAGCTTTTCACCATGAAGTTTCCAGTGGGTTAGTGGACAGCAAAAGTGAAAAACGTCAGGTAGATCTGCAAAGTTCTTAGCATTTCTTCCTGTTGTTAACAGGGGTGACCACTGAAAGCCTAGTCTACCACATTTAGCAAGAAAAAGCAAGGAAAGGTTCCAGGATTAGTAGTCCAGCCAAAAGTGGATTACATTTGAATTAGAGTGTCTGCCCCCTGAGTGGTCACTGCTATTAGGTAGCGTTTTACAGAGAGAGAGCAAACTTTTTCTCCATAGAAGAGAAGTTGTATTGAAAAGACAGGGAGGCTCTTTGGTGCAAGAGGCTTCATTTCAACTATGGTGAAGAAGTCCAGGAAAAGTAGGTAAGCAAATTCATGTAGGGTGTGTTTATGTCCACCCTACCCATGTGCTTAAAAGAAATAGCATGCTCTCTTCTACAGATCTTAATGTCCCAGACATACTTGGTGGTAGTGAAAAACCCACAGCTGGTTATTACACGTTTCAGCAGATTCCTTTTATTTTGGCAATAATGAATGCAAAGCTGTCTTGTCCTTTGCAACACTTTGAGCTGATTGGATAACACATTGCAGAGTGGTTGGACACAAATCATGTAACCCTGCTGTGCTCTGTTTGAAAGGAAAGCACAAGTTTTAATTCATTATTGGCTAACATTTTCTGGTATGCTTTTCCCACAGTTTTGAGTGACAGTCCCACACCCACAATACATGGTTTGTTTAATTGTGGTGCTGAAAACTTGACTTTCTCTTTAAAGAGGTAATTCTACATCTTGATTGTAAAATAATAAATAGTTTGCTGCTCAGTTTTCCATCCTGAAAAAGGAAACACATTTTGCATACTTCTGAAGACATAACTTTGTCACTGTGTGATTGTTTTTCTCTAAAACGTGAAAAACTGTGGAAAAGGAGGTCCACCTGTTGGGAAAAGTTTTGCTATGTGTGTGATATAATGTAATGAGTAATCATAAATGTAAAACACTTAATGTGATGATTTCCTATATAATGATTATGCAGTAGTTAGTAGCCACAGTATACTATATTACTCCTGTTATGTATTTTGGAGGTGGATGCTATGGATTCATAATATGTTTTAACTTGTATAAGTAGTACCAGTCCATCTGAGGGATAGTCTTCCCCCAGGTTGAAAATTATGAATTTACAGTGTTGATTTTTTGAATCTTATGAGCCACTACAGAGTGGAAAATATTTAAGGATAGCAGTGTATGTACTTCTGTATGTTACTGAGTGTTAAAATAAGCAATCAGTTGATTGTTAAATTAATATATATATAATGCATTATATTTATGCAAAAATAGCTGCAAAAATCAGGTGAAGTGTTTCACTTTGACTGTAGTAATAGGCACCATTGCTATGTATTTATCTATGCATAGTTTAGGAGAGAAGAAGAAGCTGTGAATGATTCTGTAATATTTTCTTCATTGTAGTGGCCATTGAGTTGAATAAGATTTCACTGCTATGTATAGTAATGAATCTTAAAAACTATCATTTCTAATCAGCGTTGGACAGTGCAAACAAACAGGTGTCCTTTAAAAAATGGACCTTTGTACGCTTTGAGTAAAGAACTACCTAAAAAGGATATAAAGTAGTTGTACATTCAAAATGTATTAAATTCCATTTTTCCTTTGCTATATTTTGTAAAACATTTTCATTGTAAACAGTATGCCTCTCATACATGTCAAATCAAAACTATTTTAAAAATATATACCTAATGTAATTGGAAGCTTATTGCACTCTCATGCAATGTATATATTGTGACTTCAAAAAGTCTGTACGGAACTTTGCTTAAACTACTAGTATGTGGATTTCTTTCAAATTTATTTTTAATTAATGATATTAAGGATAAGATCCTTTCTAAATGTACTTTAAAATTCACAATAAAGATTCAGAAGTTGTTTTGTACAATGTTGAGGCTTTGTGTTGAATTTTCTTGTTGAAATCTTTTCAAACTGGTACCTTGACTAGGTTCCACATTCCTCAAGTATGTGTTTAACATCATCATGATTTAAATCAGGTGTGTGCCATATCACAAAATACGGTATCTCCATTTACTTAAGAGCTGTCTTCATTAAATTAGGGATTGCTGCTCTGCTGAACACAGCATTTCCTGGCACTTCTGTAATTTCTACTGGAGATTCAATCTGGGTTCAATAAACTCTCTGTATTAGACTTGAAGGGTGAGATAAGCAGGTGAATGGTCTAGAGAACAGTTCTTATGGGAGCAGCTGAGGGAACTGGGGCTCTTTAGCCTGGAGAAAAGGATGCTGAGGGGAGACCTTACCGCTCTCTACAATTAACTGACAGAAGTTCATAGGCAGGTGGGTGGTGGTCTCTTCTCCTAAGTAACAAGCAATAGGACAAGAGAAAAAGGCCTCAAGTTGCACCAGGGGAGGTTTAGGTTGGATATTGGGAAAAATTTCTTCATAGAAGGGGTTGCCAAATGTTGTAACAGGAGTCCCCATCCCTGGAGGTATTTAAAAGACATGTAGCTGTGGCACTTTGGGACATGGTTTAGTGGTGGACTTGGCAGTGCTAGGTTAATGATTGGACGATGATCTTAAAGGCCTTTTCTAACCTAAACACTTCTATGATTCTATAAAATGTATACTGTATTTTGTGTATCAGTTCAATCCAGGAGGCAATATAGAATGAGTTGGATCAAATAGTGGGGTAAACATAGAGAAAACCATGTGCTTATCTTAGAATATCTAAAAAACTGGTTTGTAACTCCCAATGGAAACAAAAAATAAATATGACATTATTGGGGAAAGATGCAGTGGTACAGTATACAGTCAAATCTATTGCAAGCTTTCATTTTTATTTTCTATGTCTTTTGTTTTTAATGTTATTTTTTATTAGATGATTCAGTAGTTATTAAGGTAAAAATGTTGGTGGCCTCAGTGGGGAACCTGCCTGAATAAAGACTTAATTAAGCTCTGTAGAGCTTGTAATAATGACTTTTTTATATCTGTCCTTCCTCATCTGGAAAAAAACTGACAATTATTTTGCTCAGAAATAGATGTTTCTGTTTAGCTTTGTGTAGCAGTGACTGAAAAGGTTAAGCAAGAGAACGGTATAATTTTTCTTTTGAGGATAAAATAGTCTATTTCCCGTGAAATTTACTACTTCTTAGCGGTTTACTTAACCAGAAGAGGATTAGGCTTTTAATTTTATGGATGAAATTTTAAAAAACATTTAACGTTGTCCCACTGATGTCACTATGAAATTGCTAGTGGCACAATTTTAGGTCATTGGTGTACATGTTTGACAATCCTATATGGCATACCTGTTTTAACATGGGATTGTAATTTTTCAAGATGCTTTCACTGGTGCTGTAGATCTGCATATCTGAAAGCATATATAGATTGATAGTTCCCATTCAGAAATCCCAATATAGGTCCTTAACTATGGCTAGCTAGAGTTTTGCACATTCAAAATGTAATTCTGATGTCAAGTAAATCTGATTTGAGAATTAGCTAGAAATCTATATGTCTTTCAAAATCCCCTATTTAACTTGTCTGTTTAAATAAGTAAGACTTTTCCCAAAATTATTTCCCACTGCAAAGCTTCAACTAAGGTCCAAGGTAAAATTAGAGCAAATTATCTTAATGGCAGATAATACTCAGCTGAATACTCAAGAAATGCCTTAAATTTAATGGTGCTATTCCTACAGAAAATCACATCTTTCTTTTCAAATGACTCCTTCGTAAAAGACTAAAGAATAGTTCTGGATTGTCTTCAGAAAAGAATCTGAAATTCAGGCTCTACAGAGAGCCCTCAGATCTCTAAAGACATAGTTTCACCATACACAGCTATTTTTTTTCAGTCTTTAGTAACATTTATCTCATTAAAGTTCTGCTATAGGGCTAACTCAACACTCAATTATGGTCAAGCACTGGTACTCCAAACGAGAGAACCATTTTCACTTTTAATTCTGGAAATGGGAATGGATGTTCAAGTACTCTTATGTGAGGAAACACTGATGACCAAACAGAGGTAGGCTCATGTACTTTCCTTGCAAATATAGCCAGAGACCAGAAATAGTACAACATGATTGCACGACAGAATAAACAAAACACTCACTGTCATCAGGAATGAAAGTCGATGCGTTGTCTGTTGGCTGGTTTGATGCTAGTCATCGCCTGCTCAGCTGTCTGGTATCTGAGACCCATAATTGTCTCTTGATTTTGTGTCTTTTTGCTAAGGTTCACATCTTTGTCTTCTCCATTATGAATTATGAATCTTTCTATTGCAATACTACTGCCAAAGTTAAGTGATTAGCCTAATTTAGAATCAGATTGTGTAACCCAGGCTCACATTAACTTGCAGCTAAATCTGCAAAGGGCCCCGTTAGATGCAATGTCGCAGTGTGCTTGTAAGTGCTCACTGGCATGCCAGGGGTTGTGCCATCCAGTGCGGAATAGGATTCCCCTGTGCAGAACCTGACTTTAGCCAAGGTTGAAGGCCCCTGTGTTCATTTTTAAATAATCTTATCTGAGTGACAGAGAAATGATCCCAGGTGTCCATAAGCAGAAGTCCCATCCTGAGTTTCATTTTATAAAATTTTATAATGCTGCAATACGTTGGTAAAATGGTGGTAATAACAAAGGTGTCATCAAACTAGGTTATGGTAACTCTCCTGAAGTAGGACAGACTTCTTATATCAGGGGTTTTTTTAAGAGCTACATGTGAGACTGATGAGCAATGCCATTTATTCATATGGAATACCATGCACCAACATAAACCTTGTCTAGGTTAATAACAGCCAGATTCTGGGGAGAAAAAAAAAAAAGGATAGGTGGGAGCCAGCTGGAGAAGGTTTGGTGGGGAGCAGGATGAACTAAAGTCACTGATATCCATCACTGGTACTCAATGATAAATATCACTGATAGCCATCATCAAAGGAAAAAAGAAAACACAGTTTATTATGAACCCAGGGGAACAATTTACTTTAGTTTTTGAACACAGAAAAACTCAAAACCAATACCCTACAGTAAGAGTAAGTAAAATTAAATCTTATTTTGATCTTATGAACATCACATTTTTTTTATTTGTTGCAGTTTTTTATATTCCATGAAGTTAGAAGTTAGCAGTTAACAGTTATTTAACAGTCAGACTCAGTTATTTCTGTATGCATTTCTGTATTTATTTAAATTTTATTTTCTTAATGGAAGAAATTATTTTGCTGATGAGTTTCAGGAAACGCTCAAGTATTTTTACTTTGCAGCTTTCTTGAAGAAAGAGGGTATCTTCCAACAGCCAGTGTCTAAATATCTGATAAGAGTCTGCTTTGTAAGAAATGCAGTAAAATGTTTTTGTCTTTGAAAAAAGCTTTCCCTAGATTTTTGATGGGGAGTAGATTTGCTGGAGCAACTTGTTCAATTTCATTCTTGCATATTCACTTTGCCTTTAATACAAAATGTTTTCTTGCTTGCAACATGAACCAGGATCTTGTCACAGCATTGCAAAAGGAAAATACATAGTGGGCTTGGCATTCCCTGACAATATGCTTTCATTAAAACTTCAAAATTTAAATGTATGGGGAAACGCATGTCATATCTCATCACAGAGCTTCACAGCTATTGCATTCATTGCCACTAGTATGTGGCAGAGTTCTTTTTATAGCTTGTTTCCCTTGTAAATTTAACTATAGTCAGGGAGTTATATTTGGGAGTGAATGTTTTGCCAACCTTAGCTAATCAATAGGAGTCTTACCTCCATCTCCATTAGCAGTTTAAATTAGTAACCAATGGTTAACATATTTTTAACATTGCAATTTTTCTCCCCCCAAGTTCCTTCTCAAACTTCTTCGCAGCACTATTTTCAGGTCACTACTCAATATCTTATCAGAAGGAGCGGATGGATAAGAATTCAGATACATGAGAAACGTTAAATGGCAATTGCTCAGTACTGCTTTGATTATTGCCAGAAATATGTTAATTAAGAACAGTGGAGAACGTAATCCTTTTCTGAACCCAAATGGCTATGACTGTTTCTAGAGCTGGGAGGCATGGGGCATGCTTTAACCAGTTACAAAGCTATTTAGATGGACCAGGAAATATAATGCAGAACGATTATACCAGTGAATCCGGTTCCAGGAGTGTCACATCATCCTTCCTTTTGCTGTTAGTTTCTTATTTTAGTGTCAAATATTTGAAACACAATCTATCATTTGGAACATATGTTAATTACAAAATAACATAAGAGCTCATTTTGCTGTCAGAAACATTACTTTTTCAGTCTGATAGTACAGAGCTATATGCCTGACAATAGCATTGTTAGTGGTTTGGAAAGTTTATTTTCTCCAGCCTCTTCAAAGTAGCCTTTCCAAAAGCATGTTCACAGATCACAGAGACAAGTCTCGTTTCATGCCAGAAAGTCCTAGGATATTTTTTCTTTACAAACAGGAATGTCACTGCTCTGTCCTTCGTGGGAGATAGTGGTAGAAAGGGCTGGAGCTGTGTGTGCATCAGTGACAGGACTAAGAGACTTCATTTTACAACCAATACACTTGGTATTTATCTCCATGTGTACTTTTACACCATGGTTGTAGAACAATTATTTTTACGATTGATATTTTCTTTTTATAGAAGTCTCTGATAGGAGACTTGCAGCTCTGTGGTGGCATACCTGCATCCACAGGGGTACAGTCAGAAAGCTTCAACAGTGTTAAGTCTCCGTGCTTCTTTGTGGTTTTATGCTTTATTTTTAAAAGTATTTTGACATGGCTTTTTTGTGAGTTGGATTTGTTGTGGGGTTTTTTTTCTTCTTTTTCTCTTCTCTTACGGCAGCCCATTCTTTCCAGACTTGTAAAATTATTGATTTTTTTTCCTAATTAATATTTTTTCTTAGTCTCTTTTTCTCATATAGCTGTTTTTCAGGATGACACAGTATTAGAGGCAAATCTTGACATCACCTAGTTATACCTTTACAAATGGAAATAGTATATTATTGTTCCAATCCAAATCACTATACAAATACCATTGTAAACATCTTTGCTCTAAACCATGACAAGAAATTAGGTAGTCTGTCTTTGTAGGTGTGACAAGAATGTCAAGCTACAGTAAAAATACATGGGAAACCAGCATTATTTAAGAGAAAAAATAATTGTCTCATATCCAAAAATAGTTGGTCACCAAAAGCAAATATTTCACCTTAGGTAAAGGCTTCAAGCCTTCTTTAAAAAGAGCTATTTTATGGATTCTAAGAAAAAAGTGACATAATAACCATTAACAATTTTTAATTATCAAAATAATACAAACTTCACTAAGAAATATTTTTTAAATCCACTTAATTTTTTTTTTCTCTAAGGAACTGGTGACACAAAATGCTATGTAAGAGGAATAATTTCTGAGTAATAAATGCTGTACTCCTGTATTATCAGCTGCCTGCTTCTGCAATTATCTTGGATTAAATTCATCTGACTGGCTGATCTAATCACCTAGACACCCTTTATAGTTAGTGGAGAGAAACAAACAATTTGGTACTTTGATTGATCTCATTTCATTCTGAAGTAGGTGCCCAAAATCAGTCCTGTGAATTTAACTCAAAGTATTAAGTAGCTCACATGTAGACATGAACCTTGTAGAGATCTGAAGCTAAACAAGGGCAGTTTTTTCAGACCCCCTATTTAAGTGTTCTGTCTAAATATTTCCAGCCTCAATATTTCTGTGCTCAAGGCTGAGACATCAATGTATAGAATAAGTCATTTCTTGCAATGTGCTTCATTTAGAAATGTGTAAAGAACAGAATTAAGTGGAGCTGAGTGTTTTCAGTGATGGCAGGCTGAAGCCTTGGTAGGCATTGTGATAGCAGTACCTTAACAAAAAGCATAAATTATGAGCATTTTGGTTATTCTTTAACAGTAATGTAAAGTAATATATGTGGTTTTATACCAGTTGACCAATTAATGACAAGCGATTTATATATTGGTCATTATCTCCTTTGAAGCAGGTAAAGGAGTTAATTCTTAGGACATTTCTGAGAGCAAGCCCTCTAACCACCAACTGCTTTGACCTATTTTTAGGTGGGTGTGGGTGTGGAAAAACATTAAAATTAAATTTTATGCTGAAAAGTGCCTCTTTTACCTTTGTCACCTGCAATCATTTTCTTGCAGCTACCTCTATCTGACTTGTGTCTAGCTTACTCTATAAATTGGTGTTTTTCGAACAGCTAGCCCAGAAAACTCAAATCTGGATAGGCTAGAATTCTTCCTTTCTTATGCATCATCACCAATTATATATGAGTCAGACTAAATTGCTCTATCAGGTTAATGTGTTATTCTCTGAGGAATTTGTGTCTGTAAGGTTTTCCTCTCAGATTTGTTTTTGTTTACTTTTTTCTGAATGGGCAGGATTTGCTTCATTATTAAACCCTAGATATTATGACTGGGATGGAAGAAGCTTTATTGAAATATTTCTGGAATTTTCTTCCAAATTTCACCGTACTGGAACGTCAAACCAGATGGAATGGATTCTTAGCTGTGAACTTCACTGGCAATGCAGTCAGTCCTGTCCAAGCTCCATCTCCACAACACCTTAAGACACTTAACACCTTAGGTCTAGCTGGGTTTCTTTAGGTGTCAAGGATGCTAGGGACAAGGCTACCTTGGTTGCTGTGTTCTCAGTGTTACAGCTTTGAGTCCACTTCTTCCATTCTTTTTGTGTCCAGAGTGAAGAGGAGGATTTTAGCTTTCAAAGAGAGCAATGATAACCATAACGATAAAAAAAATGAAAAAAGGAAGAGGAAAAAAATTCAAGCATAAATCCTGAAAGAGAGATCAACAAGCCTATGGATATGTAATTTCAAAGACCTATAGATTTTCAATAAATGTACTAGGAAAATATTTATTTCACAGCAGGATATGATCAACAAGCTGGAATTCATAAAAGACTGAGCTCTCAATCCATTCTTTTTTTCCAGCTGTTCTGCCTTTGGGAGCAGTGGAGCAGTCTGGAAAAGACTGCAGCAGATGAATGCAGAGACTCCTTTAGGAACATAGCAATGAGCACAGTATATCCGCATTTCTCTACTGACGATATGCAGTAGGTGATCTTTTTCAAAACTCTGTTACTCACACAGTATTAAAAAGAAATACAAAAGCTTAGCATACTCATGGGGCTTGCGAGTCAGATTATTTCTCCCAGTGAGTTGGCATCCACAAGTTAAGAACTGTATTCTGGATGTTAGCTTTGTTGGTATAATAAAGAGAAATATATAAAACTAGATCCATTACCATGGAAATAGTGAAAGGTCATTTCCATGGCAACCATGGGAAGCTCTCATACTATAATTTTGAGGAAGCCTGTCTTTGAAGCTACAAAGCATTTATATGACAAACCTTATTTTAAATTAAATTAAATCTATATATGTAAAGTGGTAGACATTTTGAAAATTCTAACATACTACAGCCATTTGCTGGAAAGGGAATAAATATCAAAGCCAGACATGTTACTCATTTTGGCTATGGGGAAGCTGTTTGGTATCTTTTTGATATCTCATATTGTAAATAGCTAATCTTTTTTACTGAGAACAGTAATCTTTTAGGATTCAGGACTGAGGTTTCTTTTTTCCATGGCTTCCTTTCCTGTCTAAGCCCAATGCCAGAACTTCAGCCTCAGAAGAATGCTTTCTAGTGTATATATATGTATATCTTTAACTTGAGAGCTTATTCAGGCACAGTGATTAGACAATTTGCAAGGGTCTACCTTTATGAAGAAGTTCTATAAAATTAATACAAAAAGCAGGGTTCTGTAAAAATATCTGTGAGATCCTGTGCAGGCATCTTTACCCCATTTTTTTGTTCCTTAACATCTATCACACAATCATCTTAGATTTTTCTTTAAACAGTCCCGTAGGTAGTCCTTTTTAGAAGTCTTGATTAATATTTCATAACAACTAAATAGACAATCAGCCTATAGATGCCGAAAAACAATCTTATCTGAAAAAATAATCTGCCAGTGTGGTTTTTTCTCAATAAGAGAGAATTTACTGTTTTTATAGTGCAAATATGGAGAGGTAGATGGAAAAAGAACACTAAGGTATTTAAAGGTGTTTTTGATGATACTGGAACACACATACACCGGCCTTCAGTGTGGATTTCCAAGCAAATATGAAGTTTGCCTGCAAAATCTTTGGAAGTTTGCTAAACTAGCTCTAAAAAGTAATTTAACTTTAGGGTCATCAAAGCACTGGAGGGGAAGAATACTGACTTATGATAATTTACATAAAATCATAATGAAGATTGGAGCCAGACTACTTTCTTTTTCTCTTATCTCATCAAAATCACTGAAGCAAAAGTCAGGGCATCTACTTTTACATACCTGCTTTAGATTTGAAACAGCAGTAAGCTTTCAGACATCCTACTCCCCAGGGTTGCCTATGAAGTCAATGGGAAGTTAGTGATATCTGAGGTTAGGCAGACTCTGAACTACAGGTCCTGCCCACAGAAGTATTTAGGAGTCTGTGCCCCATTAAAATCATTGGAGTGCAGTCACTTAAATGTCTTCTGCAGTCTGACTGTGCAGTTGCTTCATTACAGAGGCAGCAGCCTGTTGCAGCCTGGGAGGGCTGTCTGATTCACCCTTCAGAAATAACAGTGCTAAGGCTGGGGCTGCACTTCTCTAGAAGAGGCTCTGGATACTGTCCATACTGTCTTTCCTGTCAGGATTTCAAAATGCTTTTGAAACATTAAAACTTTTATCTTTCTTAGTTTGAGGGAACTAGAGATCAAAAATGTTAAGGCCAGCATTTCTAAGTTTCCACTAACTTGATGCAAGTTTTATCAGTACTCTTTCTGAAAAAACTTGGGCCTGGCTTCAGTCTGAGAGTCTAGGAGTCTAGGACAGGGAGTTCTTGCTGAAAATAGTATCCACTAGCATCTGCATTAACTGCAAATCAATTTAAGTTGTTTACCAGAAAGTTTTTTAGATTCACATGTAGGAAGGAAGGAGTGATGTACTGATCTGATGCACAGGTCACTATGAACAAGATTTTCCTGATTTGACATCCTGACCTTCGAGATGCAGCTAAACCAAAAGAGATAAATGAAAACATTGTGAGTTTTCTACATTATTCGTCACGTCAAGGGGACAGCCTTGGCTGGAGTCACTATACAGTTTGTCACAAACTATAGTGCAGCCATGCACTTCAGACTTCGAAATTGGAGATTATTCAGTCAAAACATTTGCATATTTTTAAGGTAGTATTCAGTGAGGCAACTGTAATGCAAGGTCTTGCCAAGACCCATCTGGTGTCATTAAATACTCTAAATGCATAGAACACTGTTTGTAGGGTTTTTGGTTTTTTTGGGTTTTTTGGGGGTTTTTTTTGTCATTGTATGCACGTATGTAATGCTCTCCATCTGGGAAAGCAAATGCTTGAACTCACTGAAGGCATGTATTTAATTTATATTATTTAAGTTCAGTTATACTTTTTTTTTTTTTTTTTGATATCTCATTTTTTTGGCCAGTCCCAGCTTGGCTGATGAAGAGGTGTGGACCCTGTTATGTAGAAAGTCCACTTTGCTCCTAGATCGACTGAAGGAGTTCGCTAAACATTGGAACGATGGTTTTTTTTTATTCTTCCTCACTAGTGCTAATCTCCTCTGATGAACAAAGATCAGATCTTGATAGCAGATGATGACCACTACAATCTCTCTGTTGAGTGATGTTTAAGTTGGGATCTTTCAAAAAGTTCTACTCACATCCCATATTTATTCACTTGTCTTAGTTTCATGTATGATATAGAAGTCTCCTTGATTTTTTTAGCTATTTGAGGTGTCACTACAGTCCTGTGGCATTTATCAGAAAGTGTCCTGCTCTACAGATTTTCTGGAAATCAAACCAAAATATTTTAAGAATTAAGTCAACAGCAAGTAAAAATTAGTCGTATCTTTTCTATCCCATATCTTTTGTCTTAAGTCTCACTTCTCCAGTCTTCCCGACTGGGAAGTTTTGTTCAAAGTTATAATTTTTTTGGCAGGAACGTTCTACACAACATTCAACAGAAAGTACATCTATACTTCTTAATTAATTTGTTTTATTTAACTTTTTGCTGTGGCCAAGGAACTCTAGTTATCTAGTATGTTTTCTTCACATTTGGCCAGATCCAGATCAAAGTCAAAGGAAGACTCAGAGAAGTTTCAATGGGCTTTAGAAGAAACTGGTTTCATTTGTATACAGCTAGAAATATCAAAAAATCGTATTTGTAAGCGTTTCCAATGACATGAATCAGTCCTAAGGCAAGTATTGCAGTTACAGAATTTCAGTTCATATGTGCTGCATATAAAAAATAACTTTGAAGTCAGTTGGGATGGAGGAGGTGGGAAGAGACACACCAAGGAGTGTTCATATAGGATCCCCTTTGTGTCATCCCATAAGCTAGCTTTTAAATATGCAGATGACTTTGTTATTTGGCTACTTTCAACGATCCCCACTCCGCACACACTCCCCCCTGGTTTTTTTCCCCCGGCTAGGTTTTCAGAAGACTAAATTTAGTAGAGTGAGTCACTAGCCAGAAATGGTCAGTTGGCCCGAGCCTTCCCTGACTTTTACTATTTTCATTGGTGTAAAGAAATTGCTTTAAATAGCATTCTTCCATATTTTCCAACCATTAAAATAAGGAATGAAACAGGCCCAGACACATTTGGTCTTACTTTATGGGCCCAGTCCAAACCTTCTGCAGATTTTCTCAGTGACAATACTAATACCATGATGTACTTTTCACCTTTGATATTTGGAAGTACTAGATCAGTTCCTTTGCCTATTAATTTTTAAAGGATATGATTAATAAATGCATAAAAATGGGTCTGTATTTCTAAACTAATCTTTTTCATCAAAGGAAGTAGGATATGTCATTTGATACTATTATAACTGACAGTATTTAATTGACATTTTTGAGATTAAAAGAAAAGAAAAATAGTTTTAAATTATTAAAATGGGTCAAATGGTAATTTGGTGTTTTGAGCTCAAGAACAAGAACCAGAACAGTATTTCTTTGTATATTTCCTGCTCTTGATGATTTGAAAGTGGGAAATTGGAAAATATAAGTTTGATTTCTTTGGAGGATATTTATCTGCTGAAAGGTCAAACAAAAGGTTATCCTTGGATGACATTTTTGAGTATTATAAGAAAAGAGGGATGATAAAGATTGTAGAAAGAGATGTAAGGAGTGAAGAAGCTTTATAAAAAGCATCAAAAGAGAAATTCATAATTTCAAATTTTCAGGAGAATATATGCTAAAATGTCAGAAGAATGTTCATTTTAATTATCAATTGATCAGTAAAAGAGATTAAATACACCATCACCCATTATAGTTACTGATTTAATGTTTTGATTAGAGATGCTGTTTATATAGACAATAACTTCAACAGCATACTATCACAGCCAGATCCCATGTGCCTTGCACTCGCCATTTGCAGAACATCTTAAAGCACTGGCACCAATTCTACCGGCAATCACTTTTAGCAAATTAAAGAAACTTGTGCCATATATGTGTTTCAAGATCAAGCCCCAAGCTGAGAAGTAACTCTAGGAAACCAGAGACAGAATTTTGGGTATGTCAGGTGGGAAACAAAACTGTAGGAAGATGCAGCTGGCAGAGAATTTTTAACTAAAAGGTGTCCTCAGTCTGTATGTATCATATGAATGTCAAAAGTGCTGTAATTGAAGTAGACATCAGAGAAGACTGGACTTGAAACACAGACGTTTGTCAATATTTTTCAGTGGAAGGCATAATGAAAACAAAGCAAAAAACCCTGGTGGTCATACCAATAGAAATTAAATCTAGCCTCATCCACTCTAATTTAATATGTATCAATCATTCATATTTTTTCTGTAAGCAATAATAAATACACATAAGGTGCATCTGAAATGTAATGGGTGTGATAACTGATATACTCTTCACAAACACCCAAAGAATCTTAAGCAATTCCCTTCAGCTCAAAATGTGACACTGGTCTACTTAGGGGTACGCTGGGTGCAGAAGGGCAGAAGTGGGAGTGACCAACAGTAGAGGCATCCATTCATCCTGGGCTCATGAAAAGCCCTCTGTCAGTGGCAGAAAATCAAGCTGCCTGGTAAGCACTGGCTGAGGTCAAGAAGAAGGGTACTTGTTTCTCGTCAGCTCTCGTATCCTCCCAGGGCACAGGGAAGGACTGAAGCCAGTGATTATTAGTGCATGCAGTTACTGAAAGTAGGCAGACAAACATTTACCTTTACACAATTCTCCTCCGACATATAGCACTGCCCAAAGGTCTGACTCAAGTACAAACACATATGCAAATGAAAAATCTACCAGATTTCAAAGTTATCTGTTAGTGGACAGTCATAGCATTGTCTGTGAAGATACAGTTCTTGCTTGTCTACATTAATGACACTGCTAGTGCTAAAGGAAGTGATATTAAGTGTAAGACCATAATATAATCAATAATGATGCAAGATCTAAGGCCCACTTCTTCCATCACTGAAAAATCTGCTGAAGTTAATAAACCAGAACCAAAGTAACGGGGGTTGTTACAAGATCCTAAGAATAAAAGTCTGCCAAAGACACTTTCAGGTCTTTTATAAGTCACAAGCATTTGCTATGCATGAACTATATAGCACAGGACTTCTTTAATGTTTGTTATACCTTAATCCTTCCTTTAATATTTAATAAACCAAATAAGTTTTGCAGAGTATCCCCTAATCTTAGTCTTCATTTCCACTTTGAGAGTTTTTTTGGAAATACTTTTTATTTTTTAAATTCCTGTAATAATCTATTCGTTTACGAGGTTTTACAGTCATGGCATTACTGGCAAAGTGATTAAACAAGTAGGAAATTTAGTAATCCCAATCTTATTTTTATATTATATATCGTTATGTAATATATATTTATAGTGAATATACTATTATGTGAAATATATGTTACATACATATAAGAATATATATAATATATAACATGTAATATATATTATACATATAATAATGTATATCATATATGTAACATATATAATAACCTTGTATAGAACACCTTTTTAAAATCTGTGTGGGAGTGTGTGCATGTATCCTGTAATTTAAGTAAGATGATATATTTGGTGTGGCTTACAATTTCCCTATAAGGGTAAGTAATTTACCTACCTTTTTGTTACAGAAATGTTTTACATAGTTTTATACGACTTACTATCATAAGGTTCAAGCTCATCTCAATGCCATTAGAGTTTTTGTTGTGCAGGAATTATCTCTGTCTTATAAATACTGAAAACTTAAAAAAACCCCCTTTTTTGCTGTTTTTATTTTCAAAATGATAATAGAAATTTTGTGAGTGATTGCTGTGGGAGCTGGCATACTGGTGTAACAGCACATCTATCTAGATCATCCAAGTGGCATTCAGAATCACAGACTGGTCAGGATTGGAAGAGACCTCTGGAAATCATCTAGTCCAACCCACTGCTAAAGCACGTTTGCCTGAAGCAGGTTGCATAGAATCTGGGCAGATTTTGAATGTCTCCAGACAAGGATACTCCATAACCTCTCTGGGCAGCCTGTTCCAGAGCTCTGTCATTCTCAAAGTAAAGAAGTTTTTCATCATACTCAGCTGGAACTGCCTGTGCTGCAGCTTGTGCCCATTGCCCCTTGTCCTGTTGCTGGGCACTACTGAAAAGAGCCTTGGCCCCATCTTCTTGACACTCACCCTTAAGACATTTGTAGACACTGGTAAGTTCCCTTCTTAGTCTTCTCTCCAAGCTAAACAGGTCCAGCTCTCTCAGCCTTTCCTGATAAGGAAGATGCTCCTATCCCCTCATCATCTTTGTGGCCCTCTGTGGGGCCCACTCCAGTAGTTCCCTGTCTCTCTGGAACTGGGGAGCCCAGAATTGGGCCCAGCACACCAGACGCAGGCTCACCAGGGCAGAGTAGGGGGGGGAGGATCACCTCCCTTGGTCTGCTGGTCATGCTTCTCCTAATGCACCCCAGGATCCCATTGGCCTTCTTGTCCACTCCTCCCAGTTCTGCATCATCAGCAAACTTACTGAGGGTACACTCTGTCCCTTCAACCAAGTAATTTATGAATGAGTCAAAAAAGGGCTGGACCCAGTGCTGACCTTTGTGGAACACCGCTGGCTACAGGCCTCTAACTAGACTCTGCACAGTTGATCACAACTCTCTGAGCTCTGCCATTTAGCCAGTTCTCAATCCACCTCACGGTCCACTCACCTAACCCACACTGCCTGAGCTTACCTGTGAGTGTGTAATGGGAGACAGTGTCAAAAGCCTTGCTGAAGTCAATGTAGAGAACACCCACCACTCTCCCCTCATCCACCAACCAGTAATTCCATCATAGAAGGCTATCAGGTTGGTCAGGCATGATTTCCCCTTGGTGAATCCATGCTGACTACTCCTGATAACCTTATTTTTTTCCACATGCTTCAAGGTGACCTCCAGGATGAGCTGTTCCGTCATCTTTCCAAGGATGGAGGTGAGGCTGACCGGCCTGCAGTTTCCTGGGTCCTCCTTGCCCTTTTTGAAGACTGGAGGGACAGTTTTCAAGATGTTGCAGATCTCAGGCACCTCTCCTGTCCTCTATAACCTTTCAAAGATGATGGAGAGTGGTTAAGTAATAACAACTGCAAGCTCCCTCAGCCCTCAGGGTACATCCCAATGGGGCCCATGGATTTCTGTGTGTCAAGTTTGCTTAAGGGATCTCTAACCCTATCCTCCTTGACCAGGGGAAAGTCTTCCTTTCTCCAGACTTCTCTTGCCTCTAGCATCTGGGCAACTGCATGGCTGGCCTTGGCAGTAAAGATGGAAGTAAAGAAGGCATTCAGTAACTCCGCCTTCTCTGTGTCCTTTGTCACCAGGGCACCCACCTCATTCAGCAGCGGGCCCACATTTTCCCTAGTCATCCTTTTCCTAGTGATGTACTTGAAGAAGCCCGTCTTGTTGCCCTTGACTTCCCTCACCAGATTTAATTCCAAACAGATCTTAGCCTTCCTTGTCACATCTCTGCATGTTCTGACAACATCCCTATATTCTTCCCAAGTGGCCTGTCCCTTTTTCCACATTCTGTAAACTTCCTTCTTCTGCTTGAGTATTGCCAGAAGCTCGTTGCTCACCCTTGCAGGTCTTTTGCCCTCCTTTGCTTGATTTCTACACATGGGTATGCACCTATCTTGAGCTTGGAGGAAGTGATGCTTGAATATTGGCCAGTTCTCTTGGACCCCCCTACCTTCTAGGGACCTAAGCCATGGGATTCCTCAAAGCAGACTCTTGAAGAGGCCAAAGTTAGCTCTCTGGAAGTCCAGGGATGCAATCCTACTTGTTGCATTGCTTCCTCCATGCAGGATCCTGAACTCAGTCCCTGAAGCCAAGGCTGCCCCCAGTCTTCACATCTGCAACCAGTCCTTTGCCTGTGAGTACAACGTCTAGCAACGCACTTTGCCTTGTTGGCTTCTCCACCACCTGCATCAAAAAGTTATCATTAATGGTCTGCAGGAACCTCCTGGAGGTCTGTGTGTGCCTAGCTGTGTTGGCTTTCCAGCAGATATGAGGGTGGCTGAAGTCCCCCATGAGAACCAGGGCCTGTGATCATGAGGCTACCTCCAGTTGTCAGTAGAAGGCCTCATTGACTTCCTCTTCCTGATCAGGTGGCTCATAGTAAACACCCACAGCAGTGTCCCCCATGTTGGCCTGCCCCTTAATCTTTACCCATAAGCTCTCAACTCATTCTGCATCCACCCCTGGGAAAAACTCAACACATTCCAGTTGCTCCCTCACATAAAGAGCAACTCTACCACCCTGCCTTGCTGGCCTGTCTTTCCTAAAAAGTACATAGCCATCCCTGACAGTGTTCCAGTCATGCAAGCTATCCCACCATGTCTCTGTAACTGCAATGAGATCAAGGCCCTGTGACCACACACAGATCTCTAATTCTTCCTGTCTATTCCCCACGCTGCGTACGTTGGTGTACAGGCATTTGGGAGAGGTAATCAAGCACGCAGGTTTCCCAGGAGGGGTGCAAGAAGATCCACTGTAGTCATACACACCCTTGAGGTGTCTGGCCTTCTGGTACGCGTCTTGGGATGCAGCTAAAGAGCATTTGTCACAGCTCAGGCTGGCCTTTCTTATTCCCCACTTGGATGCAATGGCATAAGTATTGCCACTTTGGACCTCTCCCAGAGTTTGTTGGATCTGTGTCCAATCCAAACTACACAGTGCAATCAGATAGTTATAACTAACTACACTGGAATCACTAACTTTGTGGAGCATTGAGCTGGTAAGTGTACCAAAAGCTAACATATCTTTGTAAATAAGCATTAGAATTACTGTGTTTGGGATATTTTATATCCTTCTTGATACTGGTTTTCATTTCCATCACTCCAAGTCGCACGCAAATATTTTAGAGAGATAAGATTGCTGGTAATATGATCAGAAAAATTACTCTGAAAAGCTTGTAAAGTCCTGTACTTCCTCTCAATGACTTTCCTGTCAGTGCAGATAGGAAGTCAAAGATGGATTTTCTAATTGCCAGATGTGTGAGTACAGTATCTGAAAATCCATGTTTCTGACTTTCACATTTAGCTTACTAATAAAAATTCTGCAGTTCAGATTTAGATAAATCATTTTGCTGATGCATAAGGTAGAACAGGAATTCAGTTCATTTTTAAATGAGGTGTAATTCTGATAGTAGTAAAAACTTGGTATTTAGTGTTAAAGGAGATTTGCATGAGTTTTAGAATAGCTGGGCAGATAGATCCTTATGAGGGCGAAGGACAAGAATTGATCAGTGATTTTCCTGAGTTTACTTTTAAATACTGAATGTGAAAGACCTGACCATAAGCCTGCTGAATAGAAGATCCTCTGTAATTTCAGCAGGCTTTGAATGTTGGGCTGATTACAGAATATAAAGCACTTCTATCTCAGTTCTTGTAAATACATCTATGAGAGTTTCTGAGGTTCTGCATGTACAGTATGTATCATGATAATACCCGGGTGAGGCCAGACCCTTTGAACCTGTCCTCCATCGTGCTTATTCTGATTATGCAGGTGTGAGGTCCAGTTGCCACCTAGTCTTGCCTTTTTCAACTTTAGAAACATCTTCATCACATTTTCAACTTAATATATTCCAATTTCATTATTCTGTGAGAAAATACTTTTTGAAATCTAAATTTGCTAAATAACGCACAAGTTTTGGTTTTTTTTTTTCATGCCCTTAAGGAAAGGAACTTTGAATTGAGTGTACAAGGAAGGTATGAAAGGCAAAATGTCCTTATAAATCAACCTTTATGCTTCAAAACCCGTTTGATGGAATCAAACACTTCTTTGAAATAAAGCTCAAATATGCATTTGATACAATGATTTTTAACGGCTAGAGTCCATGGGTGTCATGAGACATCCCATTTCCCATTTCTTGGCCATTTGTAACAGCCGATGCCGTGTAAGTCAAATCCATCAGAGGACATCTTTCAGCAGATTTCCACGCACCACCATTGCGGAGCTCCCTAAGGGCTCTGGAGAGACACGAGAAGAGATGTTTATTATGGGCTTCGTTTATTGAAGAAAACAGCTCTCGCATTTAGTGGGAGGATCACAGAGGCGCAGTGAAGCTCAGAGAAGTCCCTCAGCTCTAGATTTTAAATCTCCCAAGCTTGCTTGTTCTTTTATTTCTCTGTCATTGTGCACAGAACAGCATGACCACTGTTTGCCTCCTGAGACACAGCTGCCGGCGGGGGATAAGCGAGAGGCCCAGCGCAGCAGAGGGGAGGGGATGGTGTTTATACAGACTCAGCCTGCTGGAAGTTTATGCAGGAGGAATTGCTATTAAAGACATAAAAAAATGTTGAAAGGGAGGATTGCTTGGCATCTAATGGGGAGCTTTCTTAACCTCCACCTCACTGTCTTTCTGCCTCACAGAGTCTTTCTGCCTCCACCTCCCTCCAGCTCCACTGAAATATTTTTAGCTGAAGCTTTGCTGATCAGGTGGCCAGTGCTGGGGAATCTGGTGAAGTGTTAAAATAGGCCAGGGCCATGCCCCAGTGGGCAGCTGATAATCTTTCTTCTCAGCACAAGCAGTGGGGGCTCATCACTGCTCTGTGGCCATCACTACCCCCTTCAGTAGTGTCACCTCAGAGCTGTTTCTCCACCGGTGCCCAGGCTCCTCTGAAAACACAAAAAATAAGCCCCCAAGCCCTTCCTTCATCCCTGATGTTTGCTACGGGTTTTGCAGCAATTGCTAATGTGCAGCTGACCGACCACACACTTCAGTTTCTTGGGAGCAGCACAGCTTTGAATACACATCCCAGGAGGCTGGGTGGCACACACCAAGTCAGCCTTCGGAAGGGTATAATTCACTTCTCCTTAGTTACTCAGCAACTTCAATGGACTCTTATTATCCCTCCTGGACAACTGGCAGTGTAAATAAACAGCAATCCTCCTTGCATCCCTGCGACACCCTGATTGCTGCTGTGGGTGTACAAAGAAGGGAGACAACCTGTCATGTGATCTCACGGATGCTTCAGCTGCAGCTTGGCCTTTTGCTTCTTTGGATTAACAAATATTACGTGTATAATATGTTTGTAGTTTTTCTTTAATATGCTGTTTTATGTAAGCATGTGAAATTTTACTCAGAGATTATATCACCTGAAAGACAAGGTGGGGTGGTGTTCCAGGTGGGGTTCATCTCACTGAACCCTAATGTTCTACAACTTAGATATTACATCTGAGCTTCATATATAGCTCTAAGGAAACAGAGAATAGGGTGTTGCAAGCCATTTGCCATTTTTAACAGCACTAAGATGACCTAAAATTCCTCATTTGCTCCACTCACCAAAGCATGCTAATGCTGTGGCATACTAATATTTCTTGCAGGATCAGATTATTTGGATTTAATATGTCTGATCAGAGAAGGAGCTGATTCAGTGTAACACATGTATGTCATAACGTATTCTCCCAGGGAATGTTAATTGCTTGTATTAAAAAAAATTGTAAAGTTTGTTGTTTTTTTTTTTAAAAAAGGTGTTTGTAATTTAGAGCAGCTATGTTATATGAATGCATTTTCCTTTATGGCATGCATGATTTTTAAAACTATGCTACTACAGTGTTTTTATAATCAGGCACAAGCTTTGCCTCAAATTGAATCATGTTTTTGTCTCTCTGTATTTATTTCTTTTCAAGCGTATTTGTCTCTTACATACCTGAGTGTGTATTTTATTTGCCTATGGTTTCTTTCTGTTTTATCTGCCAGTCTAATCTGCCTAACCTATTTTAGGCTTTTATAGTGGGCTTATCACTACAGTATCTAGGCATTAAATGCTTCAATGCATTTCTGAAGGCTTTCATTTTACTTCAATGCCTTTGAACACACTTAGGAAGTGTTATTAATTAGAACCAGCAGCACAGTACAACTTCAGGTACTAATTAGACATTGCCCTTCCATAGATGCTTTATAAGTTCCACCCCCAACCCCCCACCCCACCCTGGAGATTTTAGCTAACAGTAATTTTGAGATGGAGAAAACCATTGTATATGCTTTTGTCAATCTTTACTGTGTACACATTAGATATGACATGGTTAGATTATGCTTTTTTTGTAGAAAGCAAACATAACTCTTAAAGTTCTACGCCAATTATATATATTTAGGTAAATTCTGCCTTTGGACCCCTTCACGGGAAATTTAATGAAGACAATGAACTTTAAAAGGAGTCACCCAGTGGCAGTTTAATTCTAACATTCTGTTTCCTCTCATGTCTGGTAGGGTTTAAATGTTTTATTTGTTTGGTTGGTTGGTTTTTTTATCTCTTTTATGTCATAGAAACAACTTGCCCGGAATATTTTAAACAACAATTCCTTCTTCATAACAGTATAACTGTATTTCCTTTTATGTGAGTGTGACAAATTGTTTCATGCATCTGGTATTGTATTAGTGTTCCTAGCATGAGCAAGAGTTTAAATTTCTTTTAAACTTAAAAGAGTTTAAGTTTCTTGTGAGCAAGAATTTAAATACATTAAATAGCTCAGAAAATATCTTACTGTTTATTGGGAGCTAGGCTATCACTAGGAACTAACAGAAGCTGTCCTTACTTCACTGGAAAGCAAAACTTTCTTTGCAGTGCTACAACAGTTGGGGCTACAGAGCTTGGGATGCACCTTTTGCCACCCAGGGGCTGTATGAGTTATGGGCAGTGTAATGCGTTAGGCAAGGCTGCCTTGCCCTCGATCTCACCACTTGAGCTACATCTGCATGCGCATCCTTGCCCAAGTTCAGTGTCAAGGCTGTTACTAGTGATCCACCCGCTGTAATAGTGCTTCACTGACCTTCACACAAGGCAAGGAATGGATAATGCTTTCTGCTGGTAGTTGTTTGGATACAAAAAAGAAGTCAAATATGAGAGACTTAAGTTACGTACATAAATGCCTTCCTTGGCATTTTTTTAATGTAGTGGAAGTACTTGCAGGACACTTCAACAGATCATCTGCACTTAAGAAAATAAATTGACTTAATGTTATAAACTCAGTGGGGAAAAATACAATACATGCTAAATGTGAGCTGCTTCAAGTCTTGATTCTGTGCTAATGGGTTTGAAGAGTAACTCCTCTGTCTTTTGTGCTGTAAATTTTGAACTGCACCTTTTAACTTTGAAATTGTTACAATGGGCATGAAAATTGGATGTTAGATAGAATAAATGTGAGGCTATTTATGATGTGAGGCTAAGATAGATTTGCTTGACTTAAACAATAATGTTTTATTTGCACCGCATTAATCTTTATACCAGAACTCTATTTCTGCCTTGCGTATTTCTTTTCTAGTATTAGCACTCAATATTGTTTCCTCCAAATGATTCTGGAAAAACCTGAGCCAGCTTGCTACATTTGGACAACATTCAGTTGCTTATGACCCATTTTTATGACCTTTTTCTTTCAAATAGGCCCTATACTTCATGTACCTCATAAAGTCAAACAAATGTGAGTATATTCTGTGATTAAAATTGCAGCTAGTATAGTTTAGCCTCTTGACACAAGTTTAAAATGAACAAGTCTTTCAAATTATTTTACTTTCCATTACTTAAGGTGCTGAAAAGGAACAAGTAGATGGGCTCAGTTTATTCTTTTGCATGAATCAACACTACAGTGAGGGATATCGCCAGTGTTTAAACTGAAGCAAAAAAATCCTTCCTAACAATAGCATTTGTTGGTCTTAAAAATCACAGGAGATTCTTCCCACTATGTTTACTACAAAGAGATAAGGAAGGAGCTCCCAAGACTTAGATTTTGGCTAGAAATTCAGCACCAGCATTTGTCAGAAATGGACCCACAGTGTTTGCAGAGGTGTGACCAAATGGTACTCATTGTTAAAACTATGTTTAAAATTGCATCTGTATAATACCTGAAATTAATTTATGAATCTCTAAGGAAAGTGATAGTGCACTTGATGAACACAGTGCTGGAGCAACATGCCAGTTCTAAAGACTGCTGTCTCCAGAAAGGTTTATCTCAGCAGACTGACTTCCCTACCTGAAAATAAAAGCATCATAGAAAGGCAGTGCAGTGATTTATGAAATATAACAGGAACCGAATCCCACATCTCAGGAATCTCCACATAACCTCTGCATGTCTACAGCTATCCCTGAAGTCATGATGCTGAATCCTAAAGAGCTAGGAAAGAAAGCAAGCTTTTGTCAGAAGTAGAGCCTTTGCAGTTCTTCAGGAATGAAGCTTTTGTTCAGCTCAGTGCAATGAGTTGCAGCTCAGCAGAACTTTTTGTACTTTTTTTTTGGCTGACATTGGACTGCAGCTGTGGTACAGATACCTTTTCAATGGATCTTTGCTGAACAAAATGAACAGTTGAGACAGGGCAAATATTTTTATGAGGTCCTTGGGGAAGTAAGATCCTTGGAGTAAAAAGAGTGATGATCATGAATTCACATAGTAATTTGACATTCACAGGTCACCTGAAATCTGAACTTTAAACTAAAGGACATATAGGTCACATTTAGTACATGGAATGCCATGACCACAGCATCTCTCTTCCTTACTTCCAGTACAGCGTACCATGTACACAGCAATCTAAGTGAATCATAGCTCCTTAGAGAGTCAGATTCCTGTGAAATAGCAACGCTTCTCTTAAATCGTATTACAGTGAGTTCTGCCAGCAGACCATCCACTCTACACTGCCATTCATACACAGAGACTTATATGAAGAAGTGATTTGAAAGTGTGAACTGGCTATGTATCAGCCACAGTACAATGCACTGTGTGGGCTTCCAGTTGTGCCATTTGACACTGGAGCATCTGATACTTCTGATCCTCAGAATACATGCTAACACACAAAGAAATGCTATTTGCGTCAATGTGTACATTTAATGCATTTTTGTGCGTATACACACTTTTCTGATAAAAATCAACTTGTAGTTATGGTTAAAGAATGGATAGAAATTAGCTATGTAAAATGAATAAATCATCACATTATATAAACCATTAACACAGAAATACCTGACACATTGTCAGAAGAATACAGCTGTATGTATATTTTAAACATGCAGAAACTTCTCTCACTTCACTGAAAAGTGGTATTGGCTGACGACAGGCATGCAATATAGTCTGGGGCAAATTAATTCTCTGGGGGTGAAAATTATCTTTCTAACTGGAAAGAAAGTTTTCTTTCTTAAAACTGATTGTTTTATTTATTCAGTTTAGTAGAGCAAGTCTTTATTGTGCAAATTGCATGCAAGTTGTTTGTTCTGCCCTTTTTTATTCCACAAAGATTTTTCTCATTTTTATACCAGAAAAGACTTTTATAAAGAAAAAAAAACAATAAGAAAACTAATTGTCTATTTAATCTGCTCCACCACAGTAGAATAGCCTTTCTTGAGTTGAACTTTTAGTTTATGTAGAAAGTAAAAAAAAATAAATTTTAAGAAAACCATCTCAATTTTTAAAATGTATAATGTAAAAAATAGTTTTAAAGCTCAATCCACATCCATCTAATCATTGCAGGGTTGCCTTCCTTCAAGTGTGGATGAAATTCCTTATATATTAATGCCAATAGGTTAGAAATACATAGGTTCAATGCCCTGTGCTTTGTCCAGAGCAAGTGACTTACACGAATCCTTTTTCCACGTATTTCTAGGGCTTCCTCAGTGAGGATGACAGGGCTAAGCATCCTATCTGAAACATGAGTTGTTAGCCTCTCCATTCTGACTACTTTGCTCCTGTGCATGGTAGTCCTTTTAAACAGATATTTGCAAACTTTGAGATGAACACAACTGAAGAAGATTCCCTTTCTTCCCTGTGTATTAAATACAGGAAATTCCTAGTAACATAATGTTTTCTCTCTCTGTAAGCCTAGCTGACCACTGGTGTAATAGGTTCTTGATTACTTATAAAAAAGGAAACTTTCATTGTCTTTGGGTTTTTTTCTTTAAAAATTGTTTAAAAGACTTTTTTGGGGTTGTGATGACAGGAAGAATATACGATATTTTTCAAAGGAGTCTCACTGGAACTCTAAAACTTTCTGGTGTCAATTGATTTAAAAAAACCCTAGCCCGTTCTCTGTTTATCTTGTACAATGTATAGAAGAAACAGCTTAAGCATCATTCCTACTGTCATACCTGCTTCCAGCCCACCATCCACATAACTCCTTAGCATGAGAATTTAATGGCCAGAACTCTTGAATGAAAAGCAGTAGCTATTTGACTTCTGCTGTCTCTCTCAGACATTCTCCAGATAATGTAGTATTGCTTGGTTGACATCATCCTAAAAATGCACCTTGGACGGATTTTTTCTATAAAATGATAGTTTCCTGTGCAGTCTGCTCCATCCTGGATCCAGTTCAGTACGGAGGAAGGTAATGTATCATTCTATAGACTGATTTCATAAGATGTCACAGGTTGGCTCCTGCAAAGTCAGAATTAGTGCAGTGTCTGCAAATACTAGCACCTGGGAGCGATGGCCTTGCAGTGATCTCATGTCTAGTGAATTAGGTTTTTCCCCATTCTGGAGCTCTCCAAAGCCCACTCATCTTCCAGTCCTCTCTCCAAAACCCCAAGCCTCCAAAGACAGTATCCTGTCGAAGCTGTGTTACCAAAATGGACCCAGTGGCATCATGCCATTACGTCTTGATGAATATGAGGTCTCATCTACTGCTCCAGACCATCACTGTGAGGTCTCTGCTTCCTAAGAGGGAAATACTGTCCTACAAAATGCCCAGGTTCTCTCTGTCCTCTGATCAGCCTAGATAGGAGGGAGCATGACAGCAACAAACCTGACTCTCTTCATGTCTGATAAGGTGTGTCATCCTCACTTGTGGGTAAAGGGAAGAGAGGACACACTGTTATGTGACTGACAGTGATTATGAAAGATCTGTAAGATCCTTCTCTACAGATTTTCCTGCTGTCCAGTGGGAATTAGAAATGGTTGCTCACAGCGCCTTTCCTTATGCAGCGACAGAGCCATCAAACATTTTGTTTCCCAACAATTTTGGCTTGTATCAAATGCGAAGCTGGCTCAGAAACAGTTTGTGAAAGAGAGAAAAGTAAGACTCTTAGCTCCAGTAAGTGCCTGAACACTCTTTCTCATTAACTTGGCATGGGTATGATGGTATTTCAACTTGACATTGACATGAACATTTCAATGGCTGGACAGTAAGCTCTCAGATAAAGCCGTTGTCTGACTAGGAAACAAGGCTCTTTTACAGGGCAGTCTCTTTATAGCAATTATAGTAAAAATTAACCTTTCAGAAGTTAAGTTTCTGTTGGAGGAGCCAAAACAAGGATTGAAAGCAAAGATTAATTTCCCAGCAACGATCTGAGCTGTTTCCTTTTCATATGAAAATAAAACTCAGACAGGTTTTTATGAGAGGTATTTAGATGCACATGAAAATACCAGTCTTTTAATTTTCCTAATTAGGCTCTGCTTCCAGATATGAACACTACCGGTCTTACACGTGAAAACAACCCTTTCCCAAACTTTGGAAAATTTGAAGCAAAATAAAGAAGAAAACCACACAGAAAATAATGTGGTTCTTTTTTATTTTTTTTTTTTATTTTTTTTTTTTTTTAATATGGCAAGCTTCTATATTTAGGAATAAACTTTGACAAGAGTTGCCTCATATGCTTGGTATTTTTTGGCATGCACTTTGAATATAGTACTTTTTCCGAGTACATTGCAGAAAAACATAGCTTTGATATGCTTTAGGATGTCTGTTCTGTGGTTCTGTGTATATTTATTAGTTTTACATTAGTTGCTAGTGTGTGTTTTTTCAAAATGTAAATGAAAATCTTTTAATCTGTCTCTACTTCTTCCTGTTCTTTGTTTTCTTCCCTTTGGTTATAAGCATTTTGTATCAGCCTTCTGAATCTATGTTACTATTACTAGAGCAGTGCCATAACGTGGTATCTGGAAGTTCAGTAGAGGCATTATGTATTAATATGATTCTTAAATCCCATGTTCTACTTTAAGAAAAGTCTGGGTGAATAAAGGCTCTGTAATGGCTTGTAACTAATGTGTGAAAGACTTGCCCAGTACTGTCAGACAGTGATATCCACAGTGAGAGTCCATATTTAGTTTATCAGTTTGCAAACTTTTGTTCTGCTTTTTTCATTTGAAGGTTTATTTTCAATAGCTGTACATTCATCCACTTATTTAGGTTTCAGTCGTCTTCTCTCTGAATGTATAATCTTAAACCATTTATTAATCTGAAGATTAATCTGCTTGTAAAGAGTACCTTTCCCCCAATTAGCATCAAGAAAGCCTTATTTTTTGCTGCTTTAGATGAATGCAAATTGTTTTGGTTTGTACGTGATGGCAAAGTAGGACTTCTGCCAGTTCCCTTGATTGTTTTAGAGAAATTCCAGACAGCTAGAAAGTAGTAGCTCCTTAATGCATGTAAGTCTCCTCTTGATGGTGCATTAATAGCTGTCATCAGAAGCATCATATAAAAATGTTGGTGTCAGCAGTGCTATGCCTAATGGCAGTCTCCTTGTGAACAGACTACGGAGAAAGTGAAAAAAGACAGAGGATTGTTTTAGACCCTGGTCCTTTATTTAGAGGAAAAGAGGGGTGAGACTGTCACTTTAAATAATAGTTTCTACTTCAGGAGATAGTTTGCTGGTTATTGTCTCTTCATGTTATGCCAAAGTTGATTTTTGTGTACTGGAGACAATAAATGTAATGTGGGAGCCTGATACATATTCATAATTTCGCTCTAAGGCTAAAGTGCTTTCCTTGTAAATTCATCTAGCTACAGATATTGTGAGCACCAAAAGCAATTACTTCACCCCATCAATTTGGTCTAAAAAAGAATACCATTAAAATCCTTGTTCTATATTTATTGTTCTAACAGGGAACAAGAACATTCTGCTGAGATACCAGTGCAAGAACCAAAATTAGGATGCTTTTTATTCAATTATATTTGACAAAGCTGGACACCTTTTTTGCAATTTGTAATGTAATAAATTTATGTACCTATCAAAAACAATTCATAGAGCTCTCCAGTGTTACAAAAATTTAGAAAAAGAACAGTATGCTTTCCATTTGCCAAGGAAAGCATGAAACTCAGGATAGAATGCTAATTTTTCAAGTTAGTGGTTCTGTTATCTGTTTTTCCACTACAAAACACCTAGAAACAAGAATCCATTGACTGGGTTCTGTACAGAGATCAAAAAGATGTGTCCTTCCCCCAACACTTCCATATAACACAGAATTAAAACTGTATAAAATCAAAGGGACAGTGGAAAACAGAAACATGAGGAGTTATTTTATGGTAAAGGACAACTGCAAGAGAAAATTTTAAAAAGAAGGATGAGCTAGCTTTCTAAGTGGGTAGCGAGGAGGCATTTCACCAAACTTGATATACACATAGAGGGAGATTTTTCTGAAAGTGGGTAAAAGACAGAAGGGCTCATGGGTTAATCAGAGACAGAGGTCAAACTCTCTGTATGGAAGAAAAATTGACAGAAAGGTGGAAGGTCATCCGTGAAAGTTCTTGAACATTAAAAAAAAAGTTATAATTTCTATGGCAAAGTAAATGATACAGATGAGACAACCTTTAAAAGGAGCAAAAAGCATGGAATGTGATGAAAGCATCAGACCAAGTCAATTATCTTTTGCATAAGAATTTTGAATGACTTCTAGTGTGTCAAGATTGCAGTTGTTGATGCAAGGGGGGACTGTGAAGATGTGAGATGGGGAGAGGCTATAAGCTAATTTTTCCTGTGTGCTTTGGGAAATACGATATACAGACGCCGGCCTGGAACTGTCCTAATTCATGGAGCTGCCTACACTAACAACATAGTGATCACTGATTCACTATGCAGTCAATGGACAGAGGCACCTCCAAAGCATCATCCATCCTAAACCAGGCAGGCAAAACAAATCAGGTCAATCATCTTTCAGGGTTTCCTGTTTCTTTTGCTATACAAGGCAGTTTAGTGACTACCCCGACTTATAACATAAACATCTTGTCATAACATTATGTAAGATGAATCTTACCAGTAGTTGGATCATTAATGTAGATTTTTACTGTAGTACTGCCAAAAGGCTACAGACTACATTAAACTCTTGTTGTGCAGGTGCTGTAAAATAACGTCCTTTATACAAAGAGTCATATTTTTCTGTTTGTGCATCATGCATCTTACTTGGAGATTTCTAAAGCAGGAGTCTTGTGGACCAGAGGCAGAAGCTTTATAAGGTGAACTACAAAGAGCTTTTGAAATATTTCTAAGTGGGCCCAATTGTGTCCAGAGATGTTCAGAGGTCTTGTTTCTTCTCCATTTAATGGTATGAATTTCAGGAACATTTTCTGTTTGGGAATGTCAATAATATGAACTGCTGCAAATCAAACTACATTAACTATATTTTTATAACCTATCAGATGAAATACACAACTAAAATTATGTATTTACTATGAAAAAAATGCTAGTGAAAAAGAAAATTATTTTTAAAACTAATTTAACTGGGTTTTTTTAACAAGTACTGTCAGTTTAGAACTGGTGCATACAGACTTAATATCTACAGTTGTCTTTTGTAAAAATGTGCTCTAAACAGTCTGAGTGTCCATGAGTGAGTACTTGTAGCTATAGAATAATTTAATACATGTGGGAAGAACATATTTCAAAGCATATAGAAGGACTGACTCCTATTTTTGCACAGATTTCCAGATTTTATTCTTTCCTGCCTCAAAGCAAAAAGGTTTGCTCAGGGAAATTAGAACTTTCATATTTATTTGTTTTATTTTTAAAAAATTAACCTCAGGACAAAGTACTTCCCTATGCAGCACTGGACTTATGGGCTCACTTACTACTGTGTAGGAAAAAGACTTTATCACCTAGATCTGCATCTCAAGAAAGGACTCTCCAGAAGCTGAGTTACTGCATGATGGTGAGAAATGGATGTACCATCTTGGTCGCATCAGAAATGTGGTTAGAAGTTGTTGTTGCACTTGTCGCTGCACTATCTCAGGGTGACAGTTTGAATTTAGCTGTCGTGGCTGTCTTCTGTGAGACAGGAACTTGTCCTTCCCTCTGGGCTGGCAAACATGCTCATTTGGCCAAGGTGACATAAGAAATTTGTTGCTATAGTAGAAAATGAATACATGCCTCCTTGAGCCTATTCAGTTACTTATCAAATAAGATCATTAAAGCCCACATCCCCATCCCCACCCCCATTTTATTTGTTTTTCATTAGGACAGGTGTCTCAGTAGTGTGCATACAGAAAATCTTTGGACTCTGCTGAAGCTGGGATTGTATGTCACAAAATTCCTAGAACCCAGTAGAGAAGATATAATTTAATGAGATTGGTTAATTGAAGGAGGAATGTTTTAACTTGGTATGATACCTATGTAAAGGAAGTTTTGCCTAACTACCAAGGAACTGGAAAGAGGAACAGGACCTCCACATGGGAAACCCTTATAGTTAATCCAGGGAGCAGACATCTTCAACTTTTTGTTATGTTTTTGGTTTGGTTTTGGTTTGTTCTTTTTCTATTTGAAGTTCTCAGCTTGTTTTGTATGTGAGTTTTAAAAACATAATTTCAAATCCTGGTTGGCTTCTCTGTTCCTAACAAAGCTTCACACACATTACCATCTCAATATGCTCTGTCTGGACACCTATTACAAGGTCTCCTTCACATGGTAGGATGCATTGTCCACTACACAAGGGCTTTTTTTCTTCAAACGCTTTTGTTTGGTTGGTTTTTTTTAAGTAAATTTTTGTCGGTGTGAACGGGATCTGCCTATGTCAAGGTGGGAATGAAAACTAAATTTTATTCTGGATGTCCATCTGAAGCAGGTAATTTGAAGTTTGGATTCTGTTAATCAGCAGTAATGGACATCCACTAGTATTCAGGAAATATTTTGGATGTTAAATTCTGTTGCTTTAGTTACATCTGTACTAACAAAAACTCCTATAGAAGTTTCACAAGAAAAACTACTAATGGTAAATTTAAGATGGGGAGGCTTTCAGTTCAGTGTTTCTAATAAATTCAATAATATAGGAACTTAAAAGAAATTAGGTCTTTTCTGTGAAGACGCTGTAGTGCAAATAGGATAGTTACAAAGAGCTACAGCAGCCATTGCCAAAAGCCCTTTAAAATAAGATTACATTATCTCATTGTTGTGCCATTTTCAGTTGGTGAATTGTGATTTTGTTTTATAAGGCCCATTTAATATACAAATTTCAATGGAACTTGAAGGAGTGAGGTAATAGCTGTGATGATCTAAGATTACAAGTGTTTGGATAAACACAGATGATAGTTGTAATAGATCTGAGTTGTCACCTGAGATTATATAACCTGATTTATCATTTCACTGAAGAATTGCAGGTAACAGTTTACAATATATTTTCATACATGGTCTTGTCATTGTTTCCTTTAGTAAATTATGCTCCTCTATATAATAGAAAAAAGAGTTTTGGTTTGTCCTAAGGACATGTAAGATTTATGGAAAAGTTATTTTCTAGGTAGAAGAACTGATATTATTTGCTCATTCGCTTTAATACAGGGAGGGGCAGTTACCATCTTCATGTACTTATTTATATTGAATGCATATTTTTTTTCTCCTTCATGTTCTGGAGTTGCTAGAGTAACTGCATTTGTGAAAACTTGCAGGTAATTTAATTTCCATTTGCCAAAGTTAATAAAACCACTCTAAGAAAATTGCTTCTTTGTCAACATATTCTAATGATTACAGTGACTAGACAGGTCATGTCTCTTAGCTTCTGGAATCAGAGGGAGACAAGAAAGGATTCTGGTAAAAAAATATAGTTTGTGCATAAGTGGTTTTGAGTAAGTATTTTTACATGGATTTCTCAGCGAACTTGTCCAAACTTTACTATTAGAATTTAATGGCTAGTTTAGGAAAGATTTTCCATTTCAGTGGTCATGAGTCAGATATATAGCTGTTTTCTCTGCTCGAAGCAGCAACTTGTTTGACGTAGATCTTTTTTTCTGAATGCGTGATCACAGAGCGCTGCCGGCAAATGAACACGCAGTCACTTCCCATCCTCCTGTTGTGCATAGAGCAGTGCAAAGGTTGCACCTTGTTTTCCTCCTTCACTCAGGCCTGTAGCCTTTTTGTCAAGGGCACTGAAGTACGTCCAATTTTTATTTTCTAATGCAGTCTCCTGCTGACTGAAATCTAGGTCAAAACCTTGTGACCTTACTCCACGTGCATTCTTTCTGCTCCTCGGCAGCAGTGCTGTTTGATGGCTGCACCGCGAGCTTGTAGATCAGCTGCTGAGAGGCATGTGGCACCAAACAGTTTTGGCTGCGTGTGAAACTGTTGTTATAAACGTTTCTTATGTAAGAGCTGAAGAGTCATTGTACTACCTGTTTAGAAACATCATATTCCTCCACGAGTGCTGAGGCATTTCAGTAGTGATCCAGCAGTGTCTACTAGAAGAAGAAAATAGCTTTCTGGGGTCACAGCAAAGGTCCTGCTTCTGGAAGTGAGTGTCAAAGGAATGGTGTGATGGCAGGGAGATCACAGAGGTGACCTTCTGAGGTGGGAGGTTATTTATTTCTTGCTGCTCCATTCAGAGCAGTTAGCAGTTAGTACAGGTAGGAATCAGACTTGCTTCATTTCATAGCAGGGGCAGAGGGAGTTAACGTGAAGTAATGGGAAGCAGAACATGAATCAAGGGGAGAAATATAGCTTGAGTATCAGAGAAACTACTTAGTGGTAAGCTGTATTACAGAATCAGGCAGCTTCCCAAGGAGAGGTGATGGATTTGTATTGCTTGTGGCATTTAAAAGTAAGCAGCGCTCAGCACATGAAATACGTTAAGGGAGATCGCACCATCTCTAGCAGAATGACAGATTAGATGAACATCTCTAGATACAAATGTGTCACTACTGAGAAAAAGAGTGAAATGATTTCCAGAAAAGCTTAAATAAACACAACAGAAACAGAAAAAAAAAAAGAAACATTAACTTCTCTTTGAGATTGTTAAAAAAAGTTTCAGCTTCTTTTTCCTGTTTGTCTTGCAGAAATTAACCTTCTTTCTGTGAACCATAGTTCTGCATGTATGGCTTAACTTTTGTAATGCTTGTTCAGAGTTATAAAGGTCATACAATAATAGGTATCCAAGTCCATGCCACAAGACACGTACTTAATATATATATGCATTTTTAGAGCACTAGGTGACTGAAAATATCTTGCATAATTTTATTTTACAAAACTGAATTAGTATGTACTGTATTCTAGCTAATGCCAAACAGTGTCTTACACCAACTCTAGCTCCATGGCAGCAGCATACTGTTCAATCTAAATAAGCATTTTGTAATCTGGGCTTTCATTGTAACCAGTTGAATGCATCTGCCTTGTGTCTTTTAATGAATACTATGTCCAGAATGTCATAAACCCTCTAGTGGAATTAAAATCTCCGTAGTCTGAAGCATTTACTTTCAAAAATATTTAACATGCAGCTGCCTGCTAACATAGATAGCAAATCTCCATGTGAAGCTATCAAATAGAAATAAAGCACTTAAAAACTTGAGACATCATACAGTTTTGCCATTGAAGACCATTTAAAGCTTTAGGCACTGAGGTAACAATTTTTGTAAGAGGGAAGAAAGATATTTAGGTATTCAGAAGAAGATGAAGTCAGAGAGTGCTGTGCCAGGTGTTTCAGCTGTAGGAAAGCTTAAAGCATGGAAGGAGCAATGTAGCAGCAAAGCAGACCTGCTGAATAATTCATCACTGTCTTACACATTCCTGCTGCTGTACCATTATTTAGGAAAGAATATTATATTGTTATTGATTACAGCACTTGCTGACACGTTTCATTTGCTGGGAGGTGTGTGTGCATGCTTTTGTATTTCCGACACTTACACCATCACCAGAGAAACTTATATATGAGCTTGATTAAAATTTAAGAGTCTGGATGTTATACACACACACGCACGCACACGCATACTCAGCATTTATCCCTAACACTCCCAGTTTGGGGAGGGAGAGCTTGCTTCATGTGTCAGGGGAACAATCTTCCCACAGACGATGTTTCTGAAGTGAAGAAAAACATTTCTTAACGGAGTGCAAGTGGCTTTGCCTTTACCATAACACTGCTGGGAAAGCGACTCCTTTGTTATACTGACATGCCACCCTGCAAGTGCCATGGGAGCACGTGGGAAAGGACCCAGCAGCATCCTCTGCCACGAGAGCCAGCTCCACTGTGCTGTGATCACGGACAGCCCCATTTATACAAGCCAAACCCCAACAGTGCCCTTTCCCTAGCCTGCTGCAGTGGCTGATACAAGTAAAATTTCACCTGTAGTTGACTAAAGGCCAGAGGAACTTGATGGCTGTTGCAGCTAGTACATGTTATTTGAACAATGAAATGAAATCCTTTTCCTTACATGTTTGAAAACAAATCTAGATCTATCTATGCATGCATATCTGTATGTAGAAAATTTAATATCTACATAGAATATAGATAGGAGTGTATACAAATATATGCCAGTATTTAAGCTTTCAGATTTATACTGGAGCATTGCAAGATGTTTCATTTTTAGACTTCTGAAACACTACAGGATATTTTCCTGATTTAAGGAAAGGGGAAGGGAAGAAACAAACCAGATATATTTTGCCAATTTTTTTTTTTTTTAAAGGGAAATCTAGTATAGATGAAAAAGGCATTGTGACAAAATCTAGATGTCTAGTATGGAGAAGATCCCATGTGGCTGTGGTGAGCTTTCTCTCAAATTTTGAGCTGGTAGGGGATGCTGTGCCAAATTCTGAACAGCACTGAAGGTTGACAGAGAATAAATGGCTTGTATGCTAGAGGAAACCCTTTCCTTACCTCTCTTTGAGTATCCAAATCCATAAATAGCAAAAAACCCACTACAAGCAGAACATAGGGTACCCAGAATGCTTTACTAAAAGTATAACCAGTTTTTTTCCCATTTTGAGAATCAACTTGGTGGAAATGAAATTAATTTTATACCAGGATTAATCCACAATAAGATACTGATCTGTTGAAGCAAATGGCTGCCCTTTCAATAATTTCAAAAGACTTAGGGCTCACTCCTAATGGCCAGTTTTGTTAGATGGCAAACAGTGATTAGATTCATAAATATTTGCTACATAAGTATTTGCTTCTTCTCAGATTTTAGAAGAGCCTGTTCACATTTAGGAGGTCCAGAGGCTTAGTAGATTACATGATTCCCTAACCCATCAGTCATATGTACACAGCGTATCCCTGTTTGATGTATGTAAACTGATTTTGCATAGCTTGGATGTTTCTAACTCTCTAAATACTAAATAAGGATTGCTCAGTAGAATATTCAGTAATATAACCTGCAAGTGTTAGTTGCAGTTTTGTTGTTGGTTTTGTTTTCCTCTCTCTCTCTTTCCTTCTTTGCCAGGAGAATTACGATGGACAGTTAATATTTTGTTTTGTAAATTTTTTATTTTACTCCTTAAAACTTAGATGGCAAGACTGAAGGGAAGCAGTGTGTTTAGAGGAGAAGATTTTAAATGAATTTCTCATGGTTTGTGTTTGCAGTGACTCTGGATATTGGATCAATATCTGAATAGAAATTTGTGAACATAATTTTACAACACCATTCTTCAAAATGCTTGGCCTTTACTAAGGTGAAAAAGGATGAATGCTGCAGATTTAGAAATAGGTGCTTCAAGGCTTGGATGATTTTGCATCAAAGACATCTCTTACTTTCACTGTTTAGTTATTGTGATTTACCTAGAAGAAATCCATACATAGATTTAGTCAGTGTTTTGTTTCTTGGTAGCTAGTTAAAATGAAAAGCAATAAATCTCTGAAACTTACCAAGAATGTTAAAAGGTACAACTTAATCATTATTTATTGTCTAAAGCTTTTGATATGTTTTATTTACTTTCAAGATGTGCCAAAAAAAAAAGAGAGAGAAAGAAATGCAATGTATCTTTTACAAAATGTTCAGTAAAACTCACAATAATATAGTAGTGATTAGTGCAGAGCAATGCTTACAGCAATCATATAGTGCCAGCAATTATACTTCGGATCTACTACAAAAACAAGCTGTTCCTGATGTGCTCCTCAAAAGTAGGACAAAATGTTCTCCATTAGTCTGTTACTACTTAACATCTTTCTCTGCGTCACGTCTCAATTTTTTCTCTCATGCCATCTGCAGAAAAACATGTCTCTCAGCCTTCTAGATCCTGAGATGGCAATATTCAGAGCTGTAAGGGGAAATAGGACATGTGAGAAAAGAACCTTGCCATGGTGGTATTGTCGCAGCTTTTAAAAATATATAGATAAAGAACAAAGTTGCCAGCACTGATTTTTTATCTTCAGTAAAAGCAGTTGTATCATTATTCACATAAAAAGTTAAACATAAATTCATATATAAAATAAAAATATAATTCATATTCTGTGATTTTAATCTGTCTTTGCTGCCAAATTATATGAATGTTTAAACCTTTAATCTTGACCTTGGTTGGTAAGTTTTAGGGAAATGTGAGAACGGAATGCATTTTGGGCCAGCTGAAAGGATCTTTTCTTTCTCTAGAAATTAAAATATTCTATAAATAATTACATGTAAGAATGCACTCATTGTGAAACACATTCTTGTACATGTATGTGTCGTGTATTCCACAGAGAGGTGTCCCACTAGGTAGGGAGGTTTGCAGACCAATCTCATAACCTGAGTACGTGCCCGTGCCAGCACATCCTTTGCAGCAGAATGCTGATGAGATGAGCCTGGACCCAGGTGTCCTGCCGGACTGATGCTGTGCTGCTGAGCATCCCACCAGCCCTGGCTGCCTCCAGGGGCTGCCTTGTATGTTTTCAGCTGCTTTTATGGCAGGTAAAGAAAGAGCAGGAGCGTGCTTCTGCTGCAGGGCAGCACTGGGACCTCTCGGGGCTGGTTGGTGGTGAACATGTGGTGGGAGCAGTGCAGGAAGGGCTTGAGCAATACACCTAAATTCATTGGGCTTTTCAGAAAGAGGAGCACTTGTGACCTAGTGATGCAGTGAATGGTGGCATTTTTCTATAACATACATTGCTTCCTGACACGCTAATGCCGTCTTATGCCCTCAAATGTAATGCTGCTCAGTTACACTGAACAATTTGGCTCAAGAAGCTAAATGTATTATTCTACCTATGAGAAACAGGGCTGGTTTGAAGAAGATTAGAGGCCAGTGGAGCTCAAAACTGTACTCTAATACACTGACAAACTTGAAGCTTCACAGTGAATCCAAACTGTTGTGACTGTAAGGAAGCACCTATGGACAAAGAGGAAAGGCAGCTAGAAAACTTTGAATGTCTTTGCTGAGGTGATAGAGGGCAAAAAATAATGGGAGATGCAACTAAGGAGCTTATGACAGGCTGAAATATGGTATGATGTGAAGTTAAGTCAGGGAAAACTGGTGGAGCTGAGCATTAAAGGGACATCCACTCACCACATGTGCATGTCATGTGGCAAATCCCTGAGACTTTTAGCATGTACAGTGTTCTTCTCCCTTGGCACTTTTTCTACTTCAAACATGCTCCCTTTCTTGCTCCCATGTGCCCTCAGTTTTCTTTTTACGGTGAGTTTCTTCTTTTTCTTAACAGTGAATATTTGATTAACAGCTGCTCAAGTACTATCCACATTCTTCTCCAGGTAGCAACAAGTTTTTTTGTCTTTTTTGTGTATCTTTCACACTGGCTTTTTATCCTGGGAGTTTTTATCAATGTTGCATTTTTGCAGCTCTCACTGGCATCACCATTTTCTTTTTTACTCTTTCATTTTCTTTCCATTCTATATTTCATTCAGTACTGAGAAGGGAGATTGACAGGTATTTTATGCTCAGAATTAAAGGGTTGGAAACAAAGGGTTTTGCGGAAGTAGATAGAATTATTTATCCTTGTAAAAAATCTCAGTGATCTTTTAAAATTAATTGAAATATCTTCAGTGCTGGAAGCCCAAATATCACAAGGTTGTGAAAGAGCTTAGCCTAAAGCAGACTGATGCCAATAGAAGGATCACAAGTGACTTACAGTCGATTGGTATTAGAGCTGATTGGAATCAGTGACACTTCTGTGAAAAAGATGTCCCTCTCCCTGGGATTAACTAGCCTTAATTTATCTTTATAGTGTGAACATAGCTGATGTTGCCATAGGATATGATTGCCTATCATATTCTGAAATGTACTGTGTCATGTACTATGCTATATTATGTATCATGGTTTTAAAGATTTTTCTGTTTTCCGTTTTACAGTTAAGAACTGAGGCATGCATTGCTTCTATGGCTTGCTGAGGGTAACATGTGGAAGTCTGTTTCAGAGCAAGGATTTGAATTTCAATCTTGTGAGTCAGTGCTTTAGCACTCAAGCAATTGCTACTCTCTGACACCTCTCTGGTAATCAAAGACCAAAAAGTGAAGAAGGCTGAAATGCCTATGGTATATCAATCTTTATGTTGAACAAGAAAGAGAGGGAAAGAATTATCATAAAAAAAAAAACAAACAAAAACAAACAAACAAACAAAAAAAACCCAAACAAAAAACCCCAAAAAAACAAACCCCAAAAAACCTTCTAAAATGTTCTTATTCTATTGAAACTGGGCCACTTGTGCACTCAGGGATTCAAGATTCATGGATTTAGGACAGCAAACACGAAGGTGCTTGGTTGTATATCCTAGTGGCTGAACAACTCCCTAGAGATACAAGAGTCTTACAGGTCTGCTCATTGCACTGCTCAGACATTTTATATTAGAAAGTTGTTAGCTTAAGAAAAAGAAAGGAAGAATAATGGAAATTAATTTCCCTCCCCTCCCCCTGAAATGCAAGGTTTATTTTGCTTTATTCCTGTGGAAAGTAGATCTCTAAGACTGCTTAAATGAGAGGTTCCAGGCATTCTCAGAACAAATACCTAGAACATGGTGTGGTATGTAGTTACAGCACACATAAGCCTGACCAATTCAGACATTTTTCATCCTTTATGCAAACATTTTATTTTACATTTTTTTTAAAAAATGTTATTTGTGCTTGCTGGGTATAAAGAGGTACAATTAATGTGTATTTGAACGACAGCTGTCTGCAATTTACCGTGTTACTGTGCCTCTGAACATGATGGATAATGGGTGCAGAGAGAAAATATGGTCAACAATAATATTGTCTCTTTAATTAATTTCACATCCATACAAGTACAAATGGACATGTGTCCTCATGGACATGATTCCCACATAAGAACTGTGGAGCTAGAGAGGAAAAATGTTGCAGCTCTAAATTCCACTATCTTATAATAAAGCAGACATGAAAATTTGGAGCCCTAACAAATGTGTACACCAGCCTTACTTAAGAGCTTAGTGTTACAGAAAAAAGAGTTTAAAGCTATTGGTATCTTTAGGAAAGCTTTTTTGACAGCAACTATCTGGAAAGGTATGTGTCAGGAAGCTGAGACACCATCATATACAAACTTTACTGAGAAGACAGTTGATTTTCTGATTAAAACATGTGGTAGTAGTTGGGGGGTGGGGGTGGGGGGGTGGGGTGTCTTCTCCTTTCCGCTGTGAATTGCAGTGTTGGAATACTTCTAGAATAAAATAGAATCAGTTGTTTGCCCCTTCCCTTCCCACCCCACCCCACCCCACCCCGCCCTGCCCTCCCTTTCCCTTCCCTTCCCTTCCCTTCCCTTCCCTTCCCTTCCCTTCCCTTCCCTTCCCTTCCCTTCCCTTCCCTTCCCTTCCCTTCCCTTCCCTTCCCTTCCCTTCCCTTCCCTTCCCTTCCCTTCCCTTCCCTTCCCTTCCCTTCCCTTCCCTTCCCTTCCCTTCCCTTCCCCTGTTATCTTCGTGTCCATGTATATCTGTAAGGTATTTTGCTGTGGTTGCTCCTTTAACAAATTCCAGCAAATATTCCTTCACCAGTAATCTTGACAAGTTTTATTGCTACACTTCAATTTCTTCCTCCACTAAGGGGTAGAATAATGACAGTCATCTTGCTCTCAAAAATAAATAAGGTAAATGCCATTTCTTTCCTCATTCTTCCTTTGACAATATGCAGTTCTCTGTTTTCACTGTGAAAAAATGCTGCTTTTTGGAGAATGGCCCTGTTTTGGAACATTTCATAAACAATGTAGTATCATGGATTTTATAGATTTGGACAAGGACAGCATCATCTTGACTGACACAGTGAGGATTTAAGCAATTAGTTGAGTAGATGTGCCTACATTTACATGCATCTGTAATTGTAAAGAGCCACACCAGATGCAAAACATTGATTAATGTTAAATGTCTATTTCAAGACTCGTAAATAGAATCATAGAACCACAGAATCATTTGGAAAAGAACTTTAAGATCATTGAGTCTAACCATTAACCTAGCACTGCCAAGTCCATCACCAAACCATGTCCCAAAGGGCCACATCTACATGTCTTTTAAATACCTCCACGGATAGGAACTCCACCACTGGCCTGTTCCAATGCTTGGTAACCCTTTCAATGAAGAAATTTTTCCTAATATCCAAACTAAACCTCACCTGGCACAACTTGAGGCCATTTCCTCTCATCCTATCATCTCATCTTATTGTTACTTGGGAAAAGACACAAACACCCACCTTGCTGCAACCTCCTTTCAGGTAGTTGTAGAGAGTGATAAAAACAAATAAAAGAGCTAAAGCCTCTTTAGCTCTGAGGACAAGCAGTATGTCATAGCTCACATCCATGCAGCTAGACTGTCTTTCCCAAAATCAAGATGACCACTGTCTGGCTTTTAGGGAACTGTCCCCGTTCCAAGGTAATCCCTGAACCCTGGAACACCACAGTGTTGTCTATGACAGCAATAGTTGCCTTAAAACTGACAAGGACAGTGCTGCTAAACATACTGAAGGTGCCTGCCTAGTTTATGAAGCTGGATGAATGCTTCATTTTGTTTGGTTCAAGGACAGCATGAGAAGGCACACTGCACACTGAGAAATTAGCTGCACACGTTATTGTAGTTTTCTGCCTGCTACACTGAATCTCAGCAGTATCGTATTTCCATAGTAGTTGATTTTTTGGGATTATAAACCCAGAGGATGATAAACCCCAGGGATTATAAATCCCAGGGGATGATGAACCCCTGAGATATTAATCATGGACATCCAGAAGTCAAAGTCTGTGGATGCTAACCCAACGGGGGACCAAGCCCAAAAGGGACACTTGGTTATGGGGTAGAAACAAGCATGACTGACTCTAGGATACCATGTGTGTTCAAAAAGTTGTTTTGAGAAAACATGGTCATATGCAGAGGAATTAAAGCCAATATGCTTAATATGCACTGTCTGATCATTCTGCTTGTATTCACAGGTCTAGTTACAGTAGTCACTGTTAAAAAACAGAACTTTTTTTCTTTAGCCAAGCATGTGCATGCAACCTGCATTCATTGACTTGGTAGAAGGCTTCACTGAGTGAAAAACAGTGAATAGCAATAGGTAGCTATCTATCTATGTTCTGTATACAATTCTTTAGTTTTGAAAGGGGAAAGTATTATTCAGTTTCAGAAATTGAGATGTTTTGAGTCATCTAATTGTATTATTTTGCAGAGTGCTATTTCTTTTTCAGGGGTGACCCCTATTTCTTAGTTTTACCATCTTATGTTATAAACGACACCAGTATTAGCAAGAATGCCCCTGACTCTTAATTTTTTCCCGCACTGAGGAAAAATTGCTGATATTCCTGAATATTTTTTATATTCCTGAAAGATATTGCTGAATATTCCTATGTACTCAATGGCTGCTTCTAAAATATCAGTGTCTACTAAAATCCTTATTTATTTTTTGTGCATAAGCACATATGCATGTTGATATAGAACCACACCATATACTTCCCTCCTTCCTTCCTGCCTGCCTTTCTTGCTTTCTTCCTTCAGACATAACTGTTTGCAGATTGCTCTCCTGTTTTGCCATACAGCAGGGACATCGATCATTTTGAAGCTCAAGATATTTTTCATGAAAATGCTCAGGCCTTTTCATATTGAAAGAAGCCTGATTAAGTCAGAGATTTGAAAACTTCTTTTACCTGTCCGTGGAGTCTATGAATTTGACTGCCCTTATGTTGTCACTGTAAAATAAAAACAAAAATACATATGTTTGTGAAAAAGACATTCTTTCAGTTTTGCTCTTTTATCAATAAAGCAGCTTGAATGGCACATTATCATGGCCTCAGATACTGAGGATACACAGCCGTGAGAACTATATCATTAATTTCATCATCTCAGAGAAAACCAGGCCTGGAATTAATTTTTCCATTTCGGTATTGAAGCAGAGAATTCGGTTGGGGCTGGCCTTAGCATCTGCTTGGAGCCCCCCCAAAACCACTCAGGACTTCATCTTTGAAGCTAGCTGAGGAATGACACTCCCAGTCTAAAGAAAGCAGTGTTTATTCCTTTTGTGTATTTGGTGTGCTCACTTTTCTTTGAAATGTGACAAAGTCTGATGAGGCAGGCTCAGGAGCTTTATAAGCTTTACAGCGCGGTATGGCTATTAAGTTTATCTAAGATCATATTTACATAAGCAGGCTTGTTTTTATCCAGAAAACATTTTACATTCATATGCTGGTTGAAAAGACACCTGTAAAGGTGGCATGATACTCTGGCCATACTGTAAGTCACCTAACTCAATCCTCATGTGTAGTTCCTAGAAATACTTCCATTATTGATCTCTACATGTCTGTCTTCTTTTCTGACTGAACTCCTCCTAAAGTGAGATGCTTTTCCAAAGTAGCATAAAGTCCCTCAGAAAAATAGTTATGGAACCTTTAAAATGAAGTCAAAACAGGAACCTGTTTTCCCCATTGCTATTGTACATTATAACCCCCCTCTTCTGTCTTTGTTGTGTTTCCAGACTAGAAGCTCCTGGGGTGAAAAAGCTGCTTTTGTTGTTGCTGTTGCAGTCTGTGAAAAAAAAAAAATAAGAAAAAAAAAAAAAGCGCAAGCTTACAGTGAGCAATTATAAGTAATAATATCCACTGGTTTGGGAAAAAAACCACCACTGTGATTCCAGATTTGGGCAGATTAGTATTATGCTAGATTGAAATCCTTCCAATCATTTAATTTGTGGGGTGACACAAGATTTAATAAAAAGTCTTATCCTTATAGCACTGAAGCCAGTTCACACCCTCAATGACTGCTGTGTGAACAGGATCAGATTTTACACATGCAATAAGGTACAACTCCTGTGGTGCTTTTTTAAAAAAGAAAAAAGTTTACCTATCTGATAAAACCAAAATTGAATTAATTCTGGTTTTCTCTGAGACAGTAGGGTGATAAATCACAACTGTTACTGAAAGTCCATTTAAATGCCAATGACTACCAGTGCTTTAATATTTCAGTTATCACAGAATTTCAAGGTTCGTAAAGAAGCAAAGGCTACATGCTGCTGTCCTTGAGTCAATGAGAACTTTTCATTGATTTTGAGGGAAGCAAGACAAAGGCCCAAGTGCGATATCTTGGATTGTACATTCTGGTTATCAATGATAAATATTGACTTCTTTCATGGCAGGTACTAAAGATTGGTTTTCCCCATTTTACAAGTGACAAAAATCAAAGCTGAGAGGTTAAATGCCTTGTGTTGAGCCACAGGTAAAGAACTAAGAGGCTCAGGGAGCTCTTGACAGTCAACTCTGAACTGAATCTTCTAGAAATTTGGCAGATACAGCAGGCAGCAGACAAGAAAGGAGGCATGTACTGACCGAAGGGCCAGGGAAATGCACAGAGATTCTTAATTGTATCAAGAGAAGCATGGGCAAAAAACAAAGCCCAAGAAAAATTTCCATGAGTTGAAACTGCAGAATGTGCTGTTCCTAATGGAGGAGTGGTGGAGCCCATTCACAGTCAGGACTTGAGGGGTGTGGGACCCTGGGGATCCTGATCTTCACATTTGCTACTTGATGAGGTTTGACAAGGTCGTGCATTGCTTTGCTGGCACAGCGGGAAGTAAAATTGCAATGTGCAGATACAGAAGCACCAGGTGAGCTTGCCTGTCTGGTATACTGTGTTGAGGGAAGCTGGGATTGATTTAGCCATGTTTCTCTGGATGACAAAGTAGAAGAAGGAGCTGAGTGGCAGGCTAGTGGCCCTTTTAACCTCAGAACATGAAACCTTTTGCACTGATCAGCTTTTCCAGAAGGAGTCCCGATGAAAATGTCTTTAGTATTAAATGATGTAACTAGCAGAACGCACAGCACAAGGAAGAGGATTTTGTTAGCCTTTTCCCTGGAAGAGTTTTGCTGTCTGGAGTTTCTGCAGAAGGGAAAAGAGGAGGAAAATAGCAGCTATAGGAGATGCAATTTGCACAATCCAAATTGATCTGTTACATTTCAGATGTCTGCTTTTTTTTTATAGGGTTCTAGTTTACAGTAAAAATTATCTATCATGTTAAGATAGGGGGTTAAGGATTACTTATACAGAGCTAGAAAGAAAATAATGTGTTTGCCTTGTATTCTCCATGACATATAGCATCCCTGTTACCTAGGAGAGGAAGGTATATATGATAGGTACAGAAATTATAAGAAGATGAAGCAAATGTCTATAATTGGTCCCTAACTGTGAAAACAGGTGCTTCAAACAAGAAAAATGATCTTGTTGGGCAGTGTTTTTGCATCTTCATTAATAGAGAAAAGAAAAAAAAACAACACCCCAAACCAGAAATTATATATTTGCAAATAAAAAAAATTAAAATTTGCAATAAAATAGTCTGAATGTACAGTCATCAGCCATAAAGAGGTGTGATAGGTATTTCATATATATGTGTATATGTATATATCTCTATCCATGTATAACTATTTATAAATTCTTAGTATCACTGAGAGCTACTGGGCTGCTGAGGACTTACGTTAAAAAGATAGACTTGCATTTAAATGCTGATCTCAACTTTCCACTAGGGACCACTAAAAAGTCTTTCAGTAGAAAAGGCTGGGATCAGCAAAACACAAAATCATTATAGCTGCAGACTTTCTAGACCTGCTTTGTATTAAGCTTTTGAAAGGGACATTTGTTTAAGGATAAGATAGTTTTATCTTGCCTCGAATGCTTAATCTTCTTCTATAGCAGAACCCCGGTGTTCTCACAGCAAGGTCACTGAACAAGGACTGAGGGACATACCTGTCCACCCCCTCCCAAACTGGCACCCAACACGTCCTGCTGCAGTCTGTCTCTTAAAGGATGCCTACACTAGGAAATCTGGAAGTCTTTGTCTTGATTCCATCATTGCTTACATCATCATTTATCAAAGCAGACCTGTCTTTAAGGTGTAACATGGATTTAACACAGGTGAGGGGTCAGCCAGGTGAAAATTTACCTGGGTGAGGGCTTTAGGGGATATGCCAGCTTTTTCCTTCTTCCCTTCCCTTACTACAAGCAATGTGAAGGTAATACTTCCACTGTCATGGAGTGAGGATGACTTTTTCAGCTTGTCAGGGTCTTTTTGAATTCTATCATAAATTTGGTCATGCTGTCACTTTCCTGTGGTAGCTGATTGAGGGGCTAGCATGAAGTGACCTGCAGCACCAGGGTGACCTGCTATTAAATATCCGAGTAGATAGATCCTGAGAAGAAGGAATATCTCCCCACTCTAGATTCAGTTATGGGACAAAATAAAGTACCCACTTATATGGTAGATATTAGATATTTTTTTATTTGCACAATCTGAAGCATCATTGAGGAATTACATGGGAGCACAAAAGGGATCCCATACCAATGTAATCCTCTGAAAATCTGGATGAAGAACTGTAGATCATCTGGGCTTCACCTGTGAGTTGATTTATCCTCCAGCCCCACATCGGTCATTGGGATGATTTGCAGACCTAGGCAGTCCCTATAGTCTGCAATTTAGGGAGGAAAATGCTATGAAGAGACCGTCGGTAGGATGAATTGCATTAGGGTTTTCAGAAAAAAAAAAACATTCAGAAAAGCTATACTATGAAAGTGAATACTGTTTCAAGTAACCTTTTTTTCCCCCTTGCATGTATTTTTGGAATTAAAGAAACCCTTTATCCTGACTTCTTGCTGCACATCTCTTTCACCCGGCAACAGATGACTTCTTATTCTTTTCTCACTTGTTCATGATTCTTGAAGAGGCAGCATATTCCAGGGCACTTTTTTAAACACCCCTTCAGTATCTTTTTATGCTACTACTTGCCTTAGGTATTAAGTTCTTTAAAACAAGGATTTTCTCTGGGTCACTTACCAAATTCACCCATCCAATACTCAAAAAAATTTAGGTAAAAACCATAGCAATCACTGTGACTTCGTAAGCAAGCTGATTCTTGCTCCATTCTTCTGAAGTAAGAACAAATGGACTTGCTTGTAGTAAAAACTGTGGATAAGAATGGCAAATATAATAAAGGGGCTGCTAAAAAACTGGTTGCGTGTACAGGGTAAATGCAGACCTCAAAAACAGAATCAGTTATCTCATAATAGACTTAAACAAAGTCTTTGATTTGATCATATACAAAACAAGACCAGGAATTCAACATGTTGAGAGGGACAGATCTGAACTTAAGTTCAGTTGCCTGTTTAATATCTGCATGTAGTAAAACCAGAAGCACAGATGTTGATTGTTTAAGCTATTCAGTGGTACGTGCCATGTATCTGAGTCTATAATTTGGCATCTGGGATATAGAAACTGTTCTCACTAGAAGATTTGCTTATAATCCAATGATAAATGGCATAAGAAGTATCTTTTCCTAGAAAGGAAGGGTGCTCAAGGAAACAGGCTTTGAAATCTTTATTCTCTTCCCCTTTTTTACAGTAACTATGAGTCCACTGAAGTATTCATATCCCTGATGAATGCTGAACAGGAACACTGTGACAGAAAGTGCACTGCTTGGTAGTCCAAATGCGTAGAGTTAGATCACATCTCATGAGCTGCTGAATTTTAGCTATGTGTAGGTGGAATGTAACAAAACAATGTCCGCATAGTTTGTGCACTAGTGTATAATTAGTGAAGTACTTAAGCTTTCCTTTTCATTTTTGATCTTTTACGTGTGATAGGTAATGTGCTGTGCATAAAAATGACACAAGGTTCTCTCTACAATTCTTTCAGAATATTTCCATTTATAGAGACGTCAGAGAGCTTTTTTTTTGTTATAATTCTGAGGAACATGAATGTCTGAGAATCTGAACTGATTAACATCTCATACATGCAAATCTAACACAAAAGAATCTATTTACAGCTTGATTTCACAGCAGATTGCTACCATATTAGCAAACACCTTTAAGTAGTTTGAAAAAGTGATGATTTGTTATTTCCTTTGGGCTGTGTATTTCGCACATTTATATGACTGCTTTTTTCTTTCTCTTAATGATCTCCCCATCATCACAACCATCACCACCACCACCAAAAGAAAAAAAAAAAAAGCCTCTAACAGTTGCTCCCCATGTTGATGGATGATATACACAAAAATCATTCAAGGTCTGGCATAGAAACCAACTACTTCAGTCTATCTGTGGTTGTCTTTAAGTTTTTAAAGATAGCAGGAAGACAACCCATAGAATCTTAATTCAAATTAGAATTTCAATGTGAAAATGACTGAATATGACTAGACTGTAACCCAATATATCAGAATGAATTGGTAAAGAAAACTGTTTTGAAAAGATTTTTTAAACAAATTTCTGTTTAGCTGTCTTTGCTATTGCTATACATATATTATCAATTTAATATTGGATCAATTCAATTTCTGCTGTATAGATAAAAATTCATGAGCATTAATTAGCTTACAAACAACAATGAAAGGAAAGCTGAATAAGCATTGAGACTATTTTACATTTCATGCCTAGGAGTGGTTATTTTAGGTCAAAGATATTGTGAAGGAGAGAGCAAGCAAGGACAAACAAGAAAGCTTGGTCATTGCTCCTATGTTGTGCCTGTTCTAAATTTGGCTGTTTTCAGGGAATTCAATCCTAACACATTCAAAAGCAGTGCTGAATGAACAAAAGCATATCTGGGAAAAGGGGACCAGATTCTTAGTTGATATGAGTTATCATGGCTGCACTGACATCAGTTAAGCTACTGGCTGCAATATACAGTGCTCTACAAAAACCAAACACACACACATATATACATATATCTTTGTGCTAAGAGATTTATATTAATGGAGAACAGGAGGAGGGAATCAGATAAATGTTTGCATTTGTAATGGGCACAGAGAAGAAACCTACTCAAAAGTTACACAAAAATATTTTTATAGTTAAATATAGCCTTAGAAATGGGAAAATAAAGACTGCTAAATGTTTCATAATAAAGTTGCAACTTAGTAGATATTTCACAGTGAAGTAGGAGGAAGATTAGCTACAGAACTCCACTCGTAATTTCTGTGAGCTGCTTCTGAGCTGTCCAAAACATATTGTTTTGGACAGCACACAATATGGTGTAAGTATACCCTAGCTAAAACCAATGCCTCTCACTGAAGAGTGTGCTTACACTTACTGATACAAAAATGGCACTACAAAGAAAAAGCAAAAAAAAAAAGGAAGAAAAATATGTATAATGAAAAACAAGTCATCATCATCCTTCAGATGATTGGCATGATCTGTATTTCCTTGTGTATCACCTCTATGCCATTGACACAGTTGTGGTTTGATGGTTGATACTGAGGATGCTCAAATGACCAAACAACATGGTTGCAATACTGTAGTGTTAGGTGCTGTGAGTATAACATGATGCACGACTGAAATGCATACAACAGAAGTGCTGTGATTTTGAAGTTCTAGCACTGGTTCCTATCCTAAGTAAATGCAATGCATTGGCATTGCAGTGGCTGGATACTTGCTGTTTTATTGGTCTGCCATACCATTTAGGAACCTTAGTCTTGGAGATGGATTCTGTTGCATTAGATGTTACCCAAGTGCTGTTAACACCTGAAGTACTGTATGTATGTTCTGGGCTCCCCAGCACAAGAGAGGCATGGAGTTGTCTGTGTGAAAGGCCACAAAGATGATGAGGGGATTGGCATATCTGTCCTGTGAGGAAAGGCTGAGAAAGCTGGAACTGCTCAGCTTGGAGAAAAGAAGGCTCAGTGGGGGTCATACTAATGTGTAGAGGGTGCAAAGAAGAGGGATACAGGCTCTTTTCAGTGGTGCCATGACAGAAGAGGCAGTGAGCACGAACTGAAACACAGGAAGTTCCTCCTGAACATGAGGAAACACTTTTTCACTGTGAGGATGGCCAAGCACTGGCACAGGTTGCCTTGGGAGGTTGGGAGTCTCCCTCCTTGGAGATGCTCAAGCACTGTCTGGATATGGTCCTGGGGAACCAGCTCTAGGTGTCCCTGCTTCAGCAGGGGGGGTTGGACTAAATGACCTCCAGATGTCCCTTCCAACCTCAACCATTCTGTGATTCTGTGACACAGGGCTTCTAACTGCTGAATGGTTCAGAGCATGCTTTATGGTGCTGTACTTTTGCCATACTATGAAACGTGAGGGCTATTTTAGGCATCCATCTAAATTTATCTATTAGAAGACTTCTTAAAACTCAAGGAAAATAAGTGATTATCCTATGTTAATGCCAACATTAGTCTTACAACACTTTATGTGCAGTGGAAATTATACTTGTGCAAATAGAATTGTGAAGGATATAGCCATGCTAATTAACATGCTAATTCCTCTTATGGTAGAATAAACAATCCAGGTAAAAATTAAAGCTAAATTAGAGACTTCACATGAATGAAAAACATTGCAAAACGGGGAGGAGCCAGTGTTTCTAAGGGTGTGAAACAGAACGGAAACTGAAGCTAGCCTGTGCTTGGATTTGAACCTTATAATTCCTCTTTAAGAGGTCTATTTCCAAATGTAATAAGAAAATACAAAAACATTGTGTGCTGGGAAATATTGGTTGTATGTAGTATGTGTGGGATTTTATCCTCACTCCCCCCACCCCACCCCCTATACGTCTACCCATGAAGTACCTTAAATTACAGAGTATTAAGAGTAGGATGGAAAGAGCAATCAGAAGGAGAAAAGCTTTTGTAAGAGGCTGACATCACAGCTTTTTCAGGTATCTCTTTAAGAGATTGAATATGGAAGGGAAGACCAGGTGTTCATCTGAAATAAGGTCACCAACGAATAGAATACCAGACACAGTTTTACTAAAATTGGGTCTGACTCATTTTGTAACAGTATGAAACATTTTTTCTCAAAAGGACCAGTTCTCAAAAGGATTTTTCTCTGAAGAGCTGGTTGGTCAGTCTGCTTTTAGAACATCATATGAAGGGACGAGGATTTGAGAAGCGCTGTCATTAAGCCATTCAAGTTTTCATTATAAAACCTTTGCTCTTCCTGTCTTCATGAGAGTAGTGAAGGTTTGCTAGCATGATAAAATGATGCTCAAGTATTTTTTCATTTCAGTTCTATTATATTCTGTTCTGCCACCCTTCAATCCATTGTATGCCTACAGAGCATTATAAATGTATCAGAATATAGTTTGCGGTTTATCATTGTTAAAATGCAATGCAGCTGTGATTAGTACAATAAATATTGAAAGCACCAAAACCCAGTAAATAACACCAAATCTTTAACAAAATTCCAAATGAAAGCTTTCTACTTGTTTACAAAATGCAACCCTGTGTTTATCGTCATACACAAGCACAATGCTAAACAATTTTTAACATGAACAGACCTTAATGATCAGAGCTTTAACAAAGAAGGATATATTAAGCTGCCTTTTAAAAGATAATTTCTTCTCTGTGCCTTTCTGAAAAGTATGGCTATTAATCAGTCAGACATTGTGAGTAACCCAACATTGAATTAAGTCAGAGAACAGAGAAAATACACCAGAGTACAGGAGGTAAAGGAGTTTGGACACCTTGCAGTACACAGAAAATTGATTAGGAGGGTTCGGGGTTTCCAACTAAGTAAACAGTTTCCTGTGTGGTCCTCTCTCTGAATTCTTATCACTTTTATCTGCTGATGCCCTTTGCCAGCCTATCATTCTTAATCCTTGTTCTCAATAAAGTACTTCAAGATGTTTAGATTAATTTTCTTAATTTATTCTAGCCCAGTTATGCCCAAATATCTGTTTCTCCTGTTGACTTGGCCCATTATTTATCTTTTATGCTCTATTTGAATTTTTTACATTGCTCTTTTCTTTCAGAAGAATTGACTGATGTTTATTTAGCAGAGCAAAAGCTATTAGAACATTTCAAAGCAAGGTAGTTAGCCTTTTTTTTGGTCTATTTTGGCAATATCAGATGATGTGTTAAACAGCTTTTGAAAAATCTTGGTGATATGCCTGGTATCACCTTTACTGACATTATTTCTATCGCGTCTTGTTTTATTACTTGTTTCAAAATGGAAAAAAGACCTCCTTTAAAGAACTTCAAAACTGGAACAGTAGAGATGGAAGGGGACCCATAACTCTGCATTACTATTCTGCAAATCCTAATGTTAAAAAAAGCGGCCTAGTCTAGTGGAAGGTGTCCCTGCCCATGGCAGGGTGGTGGGAACTAGATGATCTTTAAGGTCCCTTCCAGCCCAAACCATTCTATGATTCTGTGAAAATACTAACTCCTTTGACATCTTGAATTTTTTTGTGTTTCAGTTTTACATTGATTTACATTTCATCCTGAATTTTTACTTTTATTTAAAGTGTGTAAATTAGCAACTCATATGTTTACATCCATTAATATTCTCAGTTCTGTTGCTGCAAGTTCAGTTACTGACAAATTATAGAGGAGATCATCCCAAGTATGAGGTCTTTTACTTCTGATTAGAAAATGCAGCTGTATGGTTCACACTCATCTCATTTGAGATTAATATCTGTTTACTGTGCTAGGACATTTTCTTGCTCACATGTTGAAGAAATCTGTTGAGTTTATGCTAAAGTCATGGTGATGAGATTTCTGATGATACCCATATACAAGATTAATTTACCTTAAAAAATAGTAGGGACTGTTCTTATTAAGGATGACAGTCAATTTCTAGCTATTGAAATACCTAAAATGTTCAATCTTAATTAAAATTTTTAAACTATTACTACCTCAACTGATAATTAGTAAAATTCTTTATCAATTCTGTTATCTATGTGAACCAACAAATGGCAAACCAACAATTCATTACTTGTCTTTTAAAATACAAAAATGGGAAAATGGGATGATATCACATTTGACTCTATTTGCATTTGCCTTTGAGAAGGTTGACTCACAGAATGAAACTAGATTTGTCAAAAATCTTTTTGTCTGTTACGGATTTCACTTAGGATATAAAAATAATTCCACTTGAAACAAGAGTAAAATCCTAATCAATTGCAGTAATTTTAAGGTTGCTTTGGCTTTAGAAGTGACCAGTAATTTATCCTGGTTGCCTACAGAAAAAAAATCCTAGAACCATGAATGTAAATGCTCCTAATTCATTTACATTGTGATGACAACTTAATCAGAAGTAATCTTGTAGTTCATATTATTTACTTCACATACCTGTTTTGTACTTTGACATTTCCCTTAAATCTCTTTGGTTTTAGGAGTGGATCCTTGTGGCCTAGACATTTTCCTAACAATCTCAAGGAGTTTTATTATGAACTTGCTATAAAATTTCAAGCATGCGTTAACTTCTTTAATTCTTCTATTTATCTTTGCCTGTTTATTTTTGTCAGTCATGTCTTCAGCCTGGATTCTCTGTCAAGTCCATGGACTTTGGAACCTGTCAGAAGATAGGGTCTGTTCAATCAGAAAAAGCACTCAGCTGTATGCCAAAAGCTGCGGTTATTATTTAGAATTAACAATGTTGCAAATGCAGAGCTTTTTTTTTTTCAGTACTTATTTTGGTTCTGTTTGAGGGCGTTAGGCCAAAAACAGGAACAATACAAAAAGCTGTAATTCTGTTGATGTCAGTGTATTCAGTCCTCTAACTCTGAGGCTAGATTGGCCCGTTGCCCATGTATTGTAACTTTCGGAGGATCTGATCCCAGACCAATGGACATAGAAAGCATCTGCCTGTCAGTCTTTTTCAATTACTTGAGAGTCAGTATGGTATATTCCTCTATAGCTGTAATTATAGTTCTCAAGGGATAGTCAAGATACAGAGCTTTCCTTTCAGACAATGCTCACTGCCTCAGGGGGGAACAATAAACATGCAGATATTCTTAGACAGCCACTGCCACTCACAATAGCTGTTCCTAGATGTATAGGATCATAATACTGAGGAATTATATGGTTTGTTGTAAGGATTTTTTAATGTAGTTGCCAGCAGCCTCAAACAGCAAACTAGTTCAAAGACTGTATTAATTTATTAAGCTTAATCTAGGCTAGTATCAACAGCCCACTGAAATGGTAGAGAGTTGCATAATAATTTCACAAATATGCATACATTGCACAATTAATTTCAAAGTTAGCCTTATCTGCCTGTCATTTCTCTTTAAATAAAGGATTTAGATTGGTAGCTCTAGACTGAAAAAATTTAGATTGGTAGGTCTACACTGAAGGTGAGAGATGGAGTCTGCTGGGGCTTCCCTTCTCCTGGGTCAGAACTTACACGTATAATAGGAGGAGCATAGGCAAAGCCACTGAAATGCTGATGTTGTCCAGTGCCTTCCTACATTCTCCCTTAGCATCTGCCAAATTTGCTCATAATTTACTAGAAGCAAATGCTGGAATATCTTAGCACAAAGAATCATGGGCTCTGGCCACATCAAATACAGCTGAGTGCAGAAACAAAAGACTCGGGTATTAATGGAATGCCTTTGCTATAGAATGTTCTCATGTGGGCAAGGTGGGCCTGGATGCACAGTCTTGGGTGCCAGTCTGTCAGTTCACTGGCTACTGCAGATAAGACCTTGGTACCCGAATGAGCTGCCCTCTCCCTCTCCCTCTGCATGTGACAGTATGACCTGGCTACAGGAATCAGAGATAGAATGGAAATGGTCTGTCACTCTTTGTCATAGGCAACTGCTGTTCAGAATGGAGAAAAAAGGTTTTTAAAGTGGAGGCAAAAGTGCATGCCTATTATAAATGTCATTTATTTAAATACCAGGATCACTGAAAGGGTATTTTATTCATTTTCTTGCTTCTGAAAAATTAAAGGAATATGTCTGAGAGTTTCACCTCAATGATTGCAGTACAGAAAGTGAGGAAACGGAGGTCAGCTTTCAGTTGTCATTTTTCCCATTACATTATGCATCAGCAAATGAAGCTTTCTGTGATTTACCATTTGTGTTGTTTATTGCTTTCATCCTGTTTTGGAAAATCCATTTTTTTCAAAATTAGATTTAAAACCCCGGAATCCTTAATTCTGTCAGAATGTAGGGAAACTAGCAGAATTCATAATGAAATCATGATTCCTGGTTCTGAAGGTACCTTGAGTACCATTGCTAAGCCATTCTTTCAGGTGGTATAAAGGTTATTGGTGCAACAGATTATCCAGTACATTTTGTTTAAGGTCTTTTTTCTTTTAATAAGGATAAGAGTCTGAGGGGCTGATTACTTGCATTGTCTTAGATGGAAATTACTAAATGGATGACAACATTTTTCAGTTGTGTTTCAATAGGTTTGGACTACTTTCACTCACAGGAGCCTACACCTTTTCCATTCACAGAATTCCCACGGAAGCAGTGATCCTAGTAACTTTAACTCCTTAAAAATAGTTGAATGACTGTTTTCAGGTTTGTCACCAGATTTTACTGTGATCGGCCAAACTTCTGTGTGACCAGAGTGAAGGAAAAGTGAAAAATTGCTTGCACCTCATCTTCGGAGCAGTACATCTTCCTCCTCGTGTGACTTTATGTGTATGTCTCTGTGTTCAGGGCAGAAACGGTTTGAGGATGAATGCATGCTGGCAAAGGAAAGAGAAGATTGTCTGGAGTCCCCATGGGGCCTACATTTATAAAAATGATGACAAAAATGAGGAGACATGTGAAAAAAAATTCAGGTATTTTTAGGGATATGTAATTACTCACTCCTCATGTAGGTATCTATGAATGAAAAGGTGGAAGATTAGGTTTTGAATATTCAGTAACTGCAATTCTTCCCCTGTAAACTCTCATCTGTGGCTTGTCCACTGTTCTTCTGCTGGGGCAAAAGAAGAAAGGGAAGGAGAGTAAGTTAGAGGTCTGCTGTGAAAAAAGTAATGAGCATAATATAATTCTCCAGATCTAGGTATGCAGTGCTGCGTTAAACAACCTTGTTTGAAAGATGAGCTTTGGAACAAGTGAGGTTATCGCAGTCCACAGCTGAACACCAAGGGGCTCTTGAAAGATATATAAATACCTACCATCAAAATTCATCTGCCTTCTCTAAACACAGAAGATAAAATTAACTGAGTCCTACCTATCAGAAACATAGTGGATGGATTTAAGGTTAATTATTCTTAATTTGTGACACATTTTTAACTGCTGAGGACAGGTTTTTAGTTAATAAGAGCATAATAACTTTGTTTCCTGATATCTCATCGCCACATCAGGTAATTCACTAGAGGATACATGTATGTGCTGTGGAAAAGAAACTAGGCTTATTATACTAATTGTTTATGAATTGGTCAGAGTAACCAGATGAACATCTCATGAGACTGAGAGTTGCTTTACTTATTATTTGACTGTATGTGCTGGCAAGGTTCAGGAGCCTTATTGATTGTACATAGTTTAAGTCTCATTTCAGGGCTAAAACCTTAAATTCACTTGACTTCTATCAGGGAGAGATGAATGCTGTCTGACAGTAAAACTGAGGGACAAAGAGAAATTTCTCTGAATAACTTTCCAAAGTATTTATGAACTCCCATGGAACTAAAATACATAGAACTTGCACTAAATGCATCCTTTATTTTTGAATGCCAATTTAAAATATATAGTAAGAAAAATGAAAAAATAATCTTTTCAGATCAACAGAATTCTTAAACTTTGGTAGATGTTAGTTTTAATTATGAGCTTCTTAAAATGTTTTTAATAACTTCAAATGTTAAAATTAAATATCAAAATTTTATCATGAAGCCATGTCATTTAGGTAACACCAGAACTAAAAGTAGTTGTCTAGTCCCTTGACTTTATAGGGAAGTTTGAGTTTGCATGTCTTCTTCATGGATTACTGAATATTTCAGTGTTGGAAAGCTGTATTTTTCCCCACCTCTCTCCTCTCTGAACTGTCCTTTTGGGCCAGATTTAGTAAGTGTGCCTGATTAACTTCCCTCACTTTGGTACAAATAAAATAAACTGCTGGAGCCTTTCTTTCCCCAAGTTGATAGCTGTGTAACTGCATGCCTTCTCCTCATATTTATCTGATCAGAAAATACCCTCTTCATATGCTTATCTTCTCTAATGTATTTTTGTTTTGTCTTATGTCTTAAGCCATATATCTGCTTTCTTTCTCAGAAACCATCTCACAGAGAGAACTAGTTTCTTTAAAGGTTGCTCCTTTCAAGGTGACCCACTGCAGACAAACTCAGTGACTTTAATTTGTCTGTACCTTCCTCGGGCAAAGCAGAGATCACAATTCAGTAGTCTGCTGGCAAGAAAAACACACAGTGACAACCTCAAGCACTCCAGACTTCTCAGAGAGCACTCAGTGTATAAAAATAACCAAGTTCATATTTATTTTGTTTGCCTTTTGATTTTAGAACATTTTCAGTCCACCTAAGTGGTATTTTCAAACTCCTCCCTGCAACTAGGCAGTTGCATGTATTTTTTATTTACAAGCCACATGTCCTGGTTCCTTCCAAATGTTCATGTGTTCTTAAGACCAAGAGCCAAAAAGCACAGAAGAGGCTACAAAATTTGTGATAAATCCTGAAAGCTGATCCAAACCAGATTTGAAATATGCAGCTTCCCTTGGCCTGACTATTCCTTCCCTTTATTGAGGAGGGAGAAAAAAAGAGGGGGGCATATGTGCAGTTCTTTACTCAGTCATTTTATTCTCACTTCTGCTCCAGCAAAGGTGAGACAAAGGATAGTTTACCACAACAAATAATCTGTTGCTACAACAAGAAGCTTCACTTAGTTCAATCAGGCTCATATACAAAACAGAAATTGAAGTTTCCCTGTGCAGTTATTGTTTATCCTCATTGTATGAGTCTTTTTCTCCCCTTTATGTGACTCTGGAATTGAGCCTGCAATAAATAAAGTCAGCGTGAGTGAGGACAGTGTTATAGAGGACCACAATATCCTTATTTTAAATGGAAGAAAATTCTAGAAAAAAAGACTTTTTACTGTCCCATTGCAGGTACAACTGAAGCTGAGAGAATTGCACTAATGCTACCTCTGCCATTGCAGAATGGGTGATGGGTGTGGGGGACCAACACTACAGAAGATGCTCTTTAGGTAGTGGAGGCTATGAAAGCCAGCTTGCATAACAGGATGGAACTGTGGACATTTCAAGGTGTGCAGCCCTGTAGTGTTTTAAGATCAAATACTGTGAACAGTAGGACCCAAAAGCTTTTCTCCGTATAAAGGAGCTTTCTGCTGTGCCAAACAACTTTTACATTTTCATTATTACCTGAAGTGTAGCAATGAACGGACCCGATCCAAGTAAATTACTCATGCATCAGCTGCTTGCATGTATGTTACTTACATGGAACAAGTTAGAGGTTCCAGCAGCTTCATAATCAATGCAGCAGCTCACTGAAGAAGACATACTCTGTGCAGACAGATTTTGTAATTTAATCTGTCAGTTCCATAGCTGCCAGATATGGTATATCACATAATATCTCTTTATATTATGGTGCTTTGCTATAATCCTGAATTTCATTGAATTTCATTGAAAGCAATAGAACCGTGCTCTTTTACTTTCAATATGAATTTGACCCATTGATCTAATTTGGTCCACTCTATTTCATCAGCCACTTCATGTACCAACTTCCTGAGGCAAAACATTTCCATAGAGGTGCCTGCACACTAATTATGGAAACTTAATAAAAAAAAACCCCAACAACCTCACCACCACCACCACAAACCCCACACAATATAGAATTTTACCTACGTAAAAAACCACAAGATGAAATCATTAGAGCAGTTAAGGAGGCTGATATGACACATTTTCTCTTTCGCCTCTGTGTGGAAAGGATACATTTTCAGGGCAGAGTCTGTGGCCTTGAACGCAGTATTTAAAACATTGAAGTATACAGTTAGGGTATTACATGCTTTAAATAAACCTGAACTGAAAAAATTTAAAAAGGATATTTATAGGTATCAAATTAAAAAATTGTAATTTAATCCAAATTTAAAAGTAAAGAAAAATAATTGTGAATACCTAAACATGCACACACAGAGATAATAATTTCCTGTGTTTAAAAAAAAAATCGTTGGAAGCTTGGGCTTTGCAGAACAACTTAGAGTTTCTAAGTTTGAAACTTTTTTTACTTATAGTAGCAAAGTGGTGCATCCATAGCTACTGTGTTGGTCTCATATGGCACAGTAATTGGGGATATATAGAAAACAGATGGAAGAGATTTGATAAACTAATATACTAAGACTGCTTTGTTTCCAAGATTTCTTTGTAAATCTGTGGTTGAAAAATATTTTATACATCATATTACTTTGAGTGAAAAAGAGATGCTAAAGATGCCAGGAAGAGAAAAATAATGCAGCTTTGTTTCTTTTTAAAAAAATGTTGTATAACAAACCAGAACCCTCTTAGGTTCCCAAGTGTGTCTCTGTGTGTTGACTCTATGTTGGGGGTGTTTTATCTGTGATGTTGGTAAGTTAATGGCAAACATCATAAAAACTGTATAAAATAAAAAAATAATAATAAAAAAAAATTGTTGGCAGAGGATATGCAGTCACCCAGAGCAACAGACAGCATTGTTCCAGGAGAAGTGACAAAGTTTCTCCTGGTATATACTGATTTGTCACTTCCCTTGGGAAATAAATACGTCAATGCATTTTCTGCCTTATGTGTAATAAAATACCCTTCCAGTCACAGAAATAAATAAATGCTCCTCTCCTCCTTCCCTCTCTAGATAATAAGCAAAACTTAAAGTCAAACTCACTTTTTGTCTCCCAATAATCTGTCAAATAAGAAGCAGTGTCCTATAATTCAATTCAGTTAAAAATTACTCTCCATTCTTTTATTCAGGAATGTCAAATCTAAGTTTATGGAAGAAGGAATCTGAGTGAGGGTGGTTTTTATGTGGGTACACTTTATTTTGGTTTTAATGCAAAGTAATGAAAAGTCAGGCACAGCAAATCTGAAGTCAGTGCAGTGTGACCTGTACATGTGGATTGGCACCACTGCACAGTGCGCACAGTATGCAAGGTCCATGCAACAGGGTGCAGTCACACATTAGCAAATGGTGTATTCATTGAGTACTCACTGCACAGAGTGCTCCTCAAGTGTCCAGCAAAGCTACAAATTCCGTTTTATGTTCCGACATTATCCTCTGTAGTGGAAACTGCTGTAGAGCTGGACTGACAGTGCCCTTTGCTTGGTCTAGGCCATCTGTCTCTTGGACTTTATTATTCCTGGCATGGAGGAAATTAAGCAAAGATGGTTTGTGACTCTCGGTATTGCCACATTGAGTTTCCATCTGTTTTATTCCTGTACAAGAACACATATTAGTGCTACCCCAATGAATATACGTAGCTGTGAGTTCAGCCTGATTCTTCAGGTGTGCTTTATGGGAAGTGTCCTGCTGGGCTTGAATGCTTTAGGTGACCTCAGCTAGATCATTTCCATATTGCTCTGTTTAAGGACACTTTTGGTGGAATTTGATGCATGCAAGTTGAGTAAAACACAGAAATTTTTTTTATTATTTTTCATTTCTGGGGTGTTTTGCAGTCATTGGCAGTGCTAAAAAAAGTATGTAATAAAAATTGGTCTCAAAAATTGTATTCTTTATAAAACATTTATTATGAAGGATCAATCTGAACTTCCAAAGCCTGAAAACCATTTTTTAAAAGATGATCCTGTATTCTGTTATCAGAAAAGTGTAACTAGCAGCCATTTTAGTTTATGCTTAATTTTAAAAAAAATAATTAAAAAAAAAAGGCTTGAAGGGGAAAGAACTGTTCTGTTTAGTGCCAAACGTTTATTCTTATCTTTCTTTTTGAGTTATTCTTTTTTGTGTGAGTTACTTTGGCTCCTTTTTTGGAAATTTAATTCGGTTAATTTGTGCAAGTAAAATAGGGAAAAATAATTATATCTATTTTATTCAGGTAAATTTTGCCTTCCCAATTATGACTTGTTATTTGACAGTGTCTTAGTTCAGGGCGTCACATCTTGAAAGTTCTACAGTCATTTTAGACCTTTGAAATTTCTTCATGAATACTTAATTCTGCATTTGTAGAAGAGTCTGTGCTGGAGAGATCTGTAGTACTGTTCAATCTGTTGCCACTAGCTCTTAGTGCAGATTGTGCAAGGCTGCGGAATAAATCAGTATTATTTTGTCCACTGGAATGTTACCCCTTCAGACCCTTGCACAGAGCATACAAAATAGCACCAGATGCAGACAGTGATATATGTTCCAGGGTGGTTCTCCCAATTATCATCATGAACCTCTCTTGCCTGCATTGATGTTTTGTGAGAAGAACAGGGAACAGCACTGGTTCCTGAATGTGTGTGATGGATGGCATTTATTTTCATTTCTTTGTTCCTCTAAAAAGGGAGTGACTGGGTAGGAGGGAGGTAGCTTTATTTCCTTGTGTAAGGGAGATCCCAGAGCACAGGGGAGAGAGTGTGTGGCAGCTGAGCAGGAGCCTGTAACAGGGAGCTGGTGAGAAGTGCAGGGAGCAGATGTGCTGCGCAAGTGCAGAGGTGGTGGAAAGAAAATTTTTGAGGGACCTAGAGGGTACTGCACAGTGTGCTGCAACCCAGATTGAGTCATTTGGTCTGAAACCAAGCCTGGAGAGAAGGAATTGCTTTCAAATATGTGATTTGGGATACATTGAAGGGAATGTTGTTTACAATCCTGTTTACAGTTTCTGTTGTTTTACATAGCCGATTGTGAGTTTACTCCATTGAAAAATATCTGATCTACTGTTAGTTCAAATACAAACTTTTGATTAAGAACATGTTGGAGTTTTCTAGGTATTCCTTATACTGAAAGGAAGTACCATTTCAATATGAGTAAAGGGAGTACTTTGAAGTTCTGGCTGCCTTTGGCTCTTGTCACAACAGATTGAATTTTTCAGATCAGAAATGCATATTTATTTTTTTAAACAACATCTCTGAATTACTTGCTCTAAAAATGGATTCTGTAATCATTGAGCTATCAGGGTTGGGCAGATGTACATCAAGAATGGCAGAGTCACTGCCCTAGATTTCTTTTTTCCTTTTCTCCCCTCCGCCTTTTGCTTTTAACTATTTAGACTTTTCCCAAAAGAGAAAAGACCCCACCAAAACAGAAACCTAGTTAGCATGCAAGGTGTTACTTTTAATGCCTGTTACAAGTACTGTCTTGAAGACCCTAATCTGCTTCTTGAAACTGTAAAAATAAGCAGTAAGAATCAAAAATAAAGTATTAATTTTTTTTCCCATAATTTCCAACAGAATTAACTTGTTTGAGCTACCCAGGTATAGCATCCTTAACGTACTGAATGCTATGCTGTTTAGACAAACCAGAACCTGTAATAAAAACAATTCAAATAGACAGGACACTTAACTACTTTACTCTTAAGTGTAAATTGATATGTGAACTGAACTCAGTGGTGTTTTCCCACTGAGCTCAGTTGTGCTGGAATAGATAAAATGTTACTGGTTTGTGCACACATCTTAAAAGTGAGAGTGTTTGACACATGCTACAGCAATTCTGGCAAACATTCCTTCTCATCCTTTTCTTTACATTTAAATTTCCTGAGGGTCCCAACTAATAAAGTTTGTCAGAAAAGCAGTCTATCGGCATCCCTAAAGGACTTTCATTAGAAGGGAGGCCAACTTCTTCCCTGTTTCTGATTCTCAGTTTATTTGCCACAATATCTGGATTGGATTTTAAACATTTATTTTCTTTCAGGATTTCTGTAATAATAAATTCCTTGCCAGTCAACTCCATTTTCTAAATTTCATACTGAGGTAGCCTCTCTACAATGATGTCCTTTTTTTCAGGGGAAAAGTTAGAGAACTTTGCAGTCACAAATCTTCTCCTGCCTTGCAACCAAACATCTAACTTCTTTGCCAGAACACCTGAAAGACACAGCAATCAATATATTTACACAAAATACTGGGTGTACATACCTATAAATTAGCAGTTAATCAGCAGAGCTCAAGCATAACCTTGGGGTTGGCTCTGTAACAATGTCTTGCTTAAAACCTCTCAGTGATTAAAAAATAATAAATACTTAGTTCTTACTTTGATATTTGTCTGAGTAGATTTAAAAGCTTTTTAGAAGAGGTAACCTCGACTAACCATGTTTTACAGATGGGAAGAGAAGGACGCAGTCCCCCTAACTTCACTGAACAAACCAACAACAAAGTTACAATTAGAAATTCAGGCCTCCAGACTGCCTGTCAGGGCTGTCAATGCTACGTCACACTTACAGGCAATAATATAAAATGAAATTTGTCCCCGTGCCTATTCTGGATGGACTATTATTATTAGCATTGTGTATTTACATGCTTGTGTCCTTTGACATTTACACATCGGTATCACTGTTCGTAGTAGGTGCATAATGTAACATCAGCAACACTAAACCAAATGCGAAGTGGCTAGAAATTAATGGGGTCTATGCCAAAGACATTTGGGTGGCAGACTTTGGCTCTTGTTCTTGCTTCGTTAACCATTGAAAGAGGGGGAAAAAACCAGTGTGGAAGAAGGCAGAAAATTGGCAGTAATTGATGAGGAAAAAGAGCAATTGCCAGAAATTCTGGAGGAGCGTGAGTAGACCTCTGGGAGTAAGAGAGGAGAAGTCAAAAGTTTAAGTGGTCACAGGGAGAGGGGAGGTACACTGACACTGCAGCATTCTTTGAGTACAAGAGGGAGGACGTCAGAATGGAACAGTGGCATGGACACTGGTTTAAATCAAACTAACTAAAAGCTAAATGCAGCAGCTAGTATTTTCCTAATAAGGCTATGTGATTTTCCTTACTAATTTTAATGCGAACCAGAGTAGGTCCCATGGTAAAGGTTTTCCATGCAAATTTTAAATAAATCAATGTTAAATTTAAGTTCAGTTATGATAATTTTTCTGTACAGAGCAAGAAGAGTGCACATCAGGGCATTTCCGCCCCAAAACCAGGTGGTGAGGAAGTGGCCGGTAGCAGATGGGACAAGGCAGTGGATTTTAATCTTGTAGTAGACTGGAGTTTCAATGTGACTTGAACAAGTCAGATTCAGATTATCAGGCGCAACACAGCATGCAGCCGATTGTGGGCAGCCTGCTGGGCTGCATCTCTCGAGAAGAAAATGAAGCACTCTGCAGTGGATGGGAAAGATGATTTACTATGGGAGGCTTACTGTATTTAGTTTAGGTTCTGTTTAACCTCCAGGACCTTTGTGAAGAGAAGAGACAGAAAGTAAGGAGTAAAAAAAAAATGATGGGAAAGGAAGAATAACTGAATCAAAAGTGGATACAGGAGAAAATGACTAGGACATGAGACAGGATGAAGTGGAGGAAGGATGGCACAAGGGAGAGAGGGGACCATCTTGCGTTAGGGGAGAGACATGGAAGAAGTTTCCTTTTAGAAGTTTTCCATCTAGCAGTATCTAAAGCCCACAATAAAGATTTTGTTGTTCATACTACTTTTAGTAGTATGTACTAAAACATACATATTTTTAGCATCTGGGCTTGAGCCTGCCCTGCTGGACGGTGCCCATCTGGTGAGTAGCAGGGTGAAGATGGGTGCCCCCCAGCACCTTGTCTCTCCTCTGTGCAGGGTGGTTTGCTCAGGGCTGCAGGCACAGCACTGGGGGGAGGCAGCCATGGGCAGCACAGGGCTGTGAACCCCGCGGGGGCTGGGGCCCAGGCTGAGCTCTATGCTGGAGTGACAGCAGGTCAGGGCTCTTGAAGCAATGGGATACAAGGGCAGTTCCCAGAGGTACCACTCAGAAGTGGAAAGGAAGCAGAAATGGCTGCTAGGTGAGTGGCTCTGCTCTGTCCTTTCTCCCAGCTCAGTTGTCATATTTTTAACTATCTTCATTATTTTGTTCCTTTCCTCTGCATTAAGCTTTTTTTCCTTTTTTTTTTTTCTTTTTTTCTTTTTTTCCTTCTTAAATTCTGCTTTTTGAGACAAGGAAAAAACATAGACTATTTAAGGTCACTGTATTTACAAGCTTGATTTTCATTACTGTTCTCTCTTTTAGTCCCCTGCATTCTTCAGGCCTTAATAATGTTGTTGGGCTTTTTGACTACTGTTATACATGGAACAAATGGTTTTATTGAACTGTCCAAAATACTTTCCACATCTTTTTGTCTGAATAGGTGCACTTAATTTAGAACTCATTTGTACATAGGAGCAATTCACATTATTTCATCCAGTGTGTATTGCCTCTTGCCTACACTGAATTTTATCTGTTGAGTTTCTTAAATGCACAACTTTGTTTAGCTTTTCTGAAGTTCTCTCCAGCCTTCTCTAATCTTGACTAACCCACGTCACTTTGACTGTGAGTTTTAAAGGTTCCGTTAATACTTTAAATGGTTTTTAATTTTTTGTTTTGTTTTGGGATTGGCAAGGTAGTATCAGAGGTACACTGAGAATACCTTTGTTCAGCAGAGTTACAGTAATTGCTTCTGTCTCTTGCAGTTTGAAGAAAGTGAAATAAAGTGAAAATACCCATTCATAACAGGAAAATGTAAAGTCAAATAGGCACAAAGTTTTTAATATTTAATTTTCCACATTATAAAGCAGACTCTTCTTCTCCGCCTTCCCATAAATGCAGAAATGGATAGGATTAATTAAACATTAAACCATTATTCTTCTTAAAAGAAAAGTCCTTGCTGGTCATGTTTGATATAATATATTCCCAAGGTGATCTTTCCCCCATACGAAGCTTCCTCATCATTGGTTTAAAAAATAATTAATAAAAAAATAAATATTTTGTTATCATATTGCTCTTATCTTTTTACTGTAGGAGAAAAGGGCATTATTTGCTAAATCTTCCTTTAATTAAATAATTGACTGGAGGACTGATTCCATAATGGGAATGTTATGTGACATTCAGTGCAGGCAGTGATTTAGAAATGAGACATAGAGTCTGTGGAAGGAAAAAGGTTTCTAGGTCCTTGGGCTCTAAGGAAGAAGCATATTTACTTTCTAGACTGTTTGCCTTCTAGAAAAGGAGGAGGAGCAGAGAGTGAAACCAACAGAATAGGGCCACTAGCATTTTTAGCTAATGAGATGCAGTGTCAAGAGGGTGCTATTTCTATCTGTGAGATATGGCTATAGGCTGACAGAATAAGAAAACAAGAAACATATGAAGTAAACTCAAAAAAGCAAAAATATGCCATCCAGGAAGAAAATAAACCGGAGAATTCCTCTTTTTTTTGGTATAAAAGTAACTCATGCTTGCTTAAATTACTTCAGGATTGCGTTTTGTGATCATGAGCATACAAACATAACTATTGCATTGGTTGTGTACTGTATTCTTTAATTTTTCTCTATTACTAGCTTTGTTACTTTGCAGAGTGTGCTTAAGCTAAATGGGTAGTTCTGGTCTGCATTTTAACCATAATAGCACTGAATAAAAATGATGGTTACTGACATATTGACACAGATGAATAGAGAAAAGTCTTTATAGACCTACAAAATTAGGGGGTAGGTGGGTGGTGAGAGAAGATATGTCCATGTAATACATTTCCTGATGCAATACTTGTAAATAATGAATTGTCAGGAAGTCTCCAGACTTAAGGAGAAACAAAACTTTAAGAAACAGTCTAAGAATTTCCCTACTCTCTTGATTGCTCCATGGAAGCTCAGACGACTTCTACTGGTCCTTTAACTCAGATTTTACCTACTCTCTTTGAGCAATAACTCTGCAATTTATAGCACTTCATTTTAATCTCCCAATGGTATATTTACTATCTTAGATCATATGTTAAAAGCACAGCGAGCCACAGAGGAGGAAAAGGGAGACCTATTGCTGCTCAGATGTGTAGTACCTTCTTTCAGGCCTCATCCACTACTACCTTTTAAAATGAAACCAAAAGAAGAGTGGACAAATGATACAAACTTGGGGTGCACATGTCAGTGGGAGAGGAAATGAAAAGGAGAGAGTGGTCCAATCACTGCTGTGACTACAAGAATTCAGTGTAAGGTAGGGTCTTTCTAGCTCCCGACTGCCGTAACTTTGATTAACCTTGCAGTGTTTCAGCACAGGGTCATGCTATCCCGTTGACACTTTTCCTTTGAGATGTCAGTCACATTTCAATAACTTTCCAGTGTGGGCTTGTAAGTCCTGTCTCTTCATTGACTTTGAATGAGGCAGGTTGCTTATGAATGCAGCTTGAAGTGTCACTCAGATATTCTTGCATTGTGTTATCTTTGATTGACTTGTCTGGAGTGGTGGAAAATTCAGGGTATCTAACTGTCCCTGTTTTGACAGTGAGAACCCTCCATTTTTTAATTTTTATTTTTAATTCCTGAGGCTCTTTCGCCCTTCTGATGATAATGGGATTTGGTACTGCCTTTTTCTTTAAAGTTTTAACAAGCCCAGGAGAGTCCTATGCTGCAGATGTAGCATCTTAGCATTTCTGACTGGAGTTTAGGTTCTCACAGCATGAAAAGCATAAACTCCACTAATGGAAGATAATGTGTTAATGATAGCAGGGAAAGAACTGGTAGGAAAGGGCATAAAAGTAATTCCTATTGGTTTAGTCTTCAAGATAGCTTTTAGTTTATGTCTGGATTGTGTAATTCCTAATGGTTAGGCCCAAGGCCATTTAAAAAGGGCCAGCAAGAAGGAAAGAAAAGCATTTCTAGTTTTTCAGTGTTTATTGTTAGCAACATACACTGTAGCTGTTTTTGTGGAAGTTTCACTATATAGTAGAAGGCTGTGTCCCAGAGCAGTGATTGTTCCAAGGCTGTGTTATTCAATAAACTGATTTATAACATATGACTGCAGTTATAATCCAAGAGTTTCTTCATTTATTTTAAACAAAATAAATATTTCTGTGCTGTAACCACTTGAGGTTTATAATCTCATTTTCAGGAGTGCCCTGGCTCACATAAACAGACTTACCCCCTTCCAGTGCTAACAGAAAATGCAGAGTCTGTGGTGGAGGAGGGTAAAAGTCTGTAATATAAAATAGTTCGTATCTGTTTCATAGTGCTTCATAAATCTGGTTCCCAGGCAGTAGAGGGAAATGAATAAGAAGCGTTTTTGTTTTTTTCAAGCTACTGCTACAGCTTGTTTGCTCAGCTGAACAGAAAGAAGTGTATAAAATCAGCTAGTACTAGAAACTAGATGTAAAACAATAGCAAACAAAAAACTTTAACAACCATAATCTGTTGTCAGTGAAAGGCAAAGATACTAAATTCACAATGGTGCTTATTTTTCTAATGTAAGTGGTAGTGGAAGCTGTCATGCTGAGGTGTGAAAAAGGAAGCAAGGACTGTATCCTGAGCATTGCCATGTCAAACTCTTGCACGCATGTCCATATCCAAGGCTGAACTTTGGCTAGATCTGTAGCCACCCCTGTAGTGCACAGGGAGAGTGCTGTGTCTGAGGTGGTATCCACAGACTTTACTATGATGAGGAGAGAGCTATTTAAGCAAGCCAATAGCAGGGAGAAGGTGGTGTCTTTCAGCAGCAGGAATGAAAAATACCCATCTAAGCTCATAGTCCGATGGCTACGGCACTTTACTTGGCAATAGGAGTTGGAATACTCTTGAAAGACAATTGACCTGTTATACTCTCATATGTTACATCAGTGCTTGCACTACTGTGTAATTGGGACCAATGATTCTTGGTGCAGCCAGGTTTTATTTTTTAAGTAGTACTTACAGTGGCACTCTGTATAGACCTCAATCTGCTACACGTGCTTGAGGGTGCCTGTAAGATGAACATCTCAGAAACAGGAGGCCGAAAAACGTCTAGTTTCTTATTCATCCTGATGGGGCTTAAGTCTGCTCTGGCTGTGAAATTGTTAAGTTCTGTTGAAACTGAGACTCTTCCCAGTGTCTTCAGAAGCAGGACCTTAAATGTGTGAAAATCTTCGGTATATGAAGTGTAGTGGGGTGATCTTGGCCAGATGCCCACCCAGGGGCTCTCACTCCCCCTCCTCGGCAGGACAGAGGGAAAATCAGACACAAAAGCCCACAGGTCAAAGTAAAGACAGGGAGATCACTTACCAGTTACCATCATGGGCAAAACAGACTTGACTGGGAGAAAATGTATTTGATTTATTGCCAATTTACATAGAGTTGGATGGTGAAAATCAAAGACAAATCAAAACACCTTCCCCCCACCACTGAGTGGTGCAGGAGGATGGGAAATGGCAGGTAGGGGTCAGTCCGTAACAGCTCTGCTCTGCCGCTCCTTCCTCCTCGCATATTTCCCCTGCTCCAGCAGCGGTCGATTGCATGGCCTGCAGTCCCTCAGGATACACTTGCTGTGGCATGGGACCCTCCGCATGTATCTGCTCAGACGTGGTCTCCTCCACGGGCTGTCGGGAGCGCCTGGGGCGCCTCCTCGCCCTCCTTGCTCTCTCACTTCAGTGTCTTCAGGGCTGGCTTACCCTTTATTCCTGCCACTGCCTGTGCAGCATTTTGACCTTTCTGAAACCTCTTTCCCCGGGGCGGCACCGCGCTGGCCGGGGGCCTGGCAGTGCTCTGTGGTGGGTGGGCTAGAACCAGCTGGAACCGGCTGTGGCCGGCCCGGGGCAGCCCCGCCGTCTCACGGAAGCCCTGCAGCTGCCGGTGTGGAAGCCCTGTGGCGTACAGCAGTGCACCCAGGTAAGCCGCCTGAGAAAGGCAGGTGGGTTCTCACATACTGTAGAAACTGTTTTTCAAGATTGTTTTGTCTTAACGACCTATGAAAGATTTTCCAAGTTCTGTTTTGACCTCAGGAGAATCCCAGACCGGATTCGTAAGAAATAAGGAGACGCTATTTTAATTAACTTGCCTTTAACTTAGTAGGTGGTGTCAGACTAACCATTTAACAATTTTACCCAGAAGTTCTTCTTCCCTTTCTTTATATATTTTCTCTAATAATTAACACCAAAACTCTATGTCTTAATGTTTGCAGAAGCTTTGAGAACATGGGCAGGAAAGAGTAAGTTCAGATTTGTCCAATATATGGTGCTTTGATTGGAAATGTCACCTTCTCCTAATACGTATCACAAGCAGATGTTATGTTTTATTATGTGTCACTTAACGGTACCAAGATTAACCTTAATTTGCTTTCCCTATGGCTTACACACAGAGAAAAGGCAAACCGATCTATGAAAATGTAACAGGTATATATATATATATAGGCATTAGGCCATCAACAGGCTTGGAATCATGATTTTTAAATGAAAAGCAAATAGATGGATTCACAAATACCTAGATGCCCTCACTAGCGTATTCTTTATGATTTCATTTCTGTGAGTAGTTACATGTTTTTCTTAATACGCTGATACCTCTTTAAATGTTTTGGGAAATAATGTTAGCATGTTTTCCGTGCAAGTAGTTTCTTTTGATTTCTATGTGTTTATTTTTGTATAACATATTGCATATCACATAAATGCAAAAAAATGTGTACATATGTGTATGTGTATATTTGATGTGTGTATAATGTGTGTTAATATAATTTTCAGTAGCAACATTATGGCCACTCCCATGATAGAAGCTAATATGCTCAAGAAGAGACATTTCTGAATCATACTGATCCTCCATGTGATACAGACTTAATTCTTCATTCACCTGTCTTGAAATGTAGCAGAGCAATAGAAAAAAAAGAAAAAAAAATATTCCCCAGTGGACAGCCATGAGCAAGAAGACAGAAAGCAGTGACATGACTTGAGATACTGCACTGGGGCCTTTGTCTAACTGCTGAGGCCCATGTATTATCACAACGAATGCCTGTGGAAAGTCTTTTTGTTATCTTTTTGAAAGAGGTGTTAGCAATTTTCTAATATTTCTGTCTCATTCGTGCTTTATTATTCGATGCCTACTGAACTGTTTCTCCTGACCTAAGTGCCTGTATTTTTATGCAGTTACTGAACAGATTTAAGATGTGTAAGCAGGCAGGATCTCTCTGTACACCTGTGAAGGTGCATAACTTCTCTTCATTGCCAAGTTAAGTTGCTCATAAAAGCAATTTAACATACTTCAAGAAGGTGGATTTGCCAGATACTCATAATGTAGGTGTAAATAAGGTGTTAAGTTAGGCTGAGTGCTAAGGATCCCATTTAAGTAGTGTAGTCAAATATGTAGTGAGTACTAAGTGTACTAAGTAGAGGAAAAAATGAGGGGAGGAACCATATATTTATATTGATCATTGAGTGTGAGCATAAATTTGCATTTTTATTAATTAGTTGGAATTTTATAAAACTCCACCTTTTTAGAATTTCACCAGGAGATGCAGCTTATTTCAGGATGAATAGAAGAAAGATGTTAGAAGGTGTCTGTGTCTGTTGCCAGCACTTTTTGCTCTTTGCAGCTCTGTACTTTCTAGCAGTCTGACTGAATCTATGTCCTACGTGCTAGGTGTCTGTGTTTAAGCCATTCTTGCCTGGAGATCATCTTCAAGTCTGGCAGACTTGGTATCATCAAGAAGTCTGATATTTTGCCAGCAGGGCTCTATTGAGGCTTGCAGGGTAGCGCTGTAGCTGCAGACTGCAGGGTTGTATCACACACAAGCAGTGGAAGGGTGATAGGCATTTCTGGGATAATGACAACAAATACTTCCTAATCACTTTGGAATATTTTTTTATTTATTTTTGGTGTAGTGATTCTACCTGACTGTATGCGAGTGCTCTTTGGCCACTGGATGTCATCTCTGAGTTGATGAATCTGGAGCATTAGCCTACTTTTCCACCACTTCTCATTTGTTCCTTCTGAATGCAGCAATGATGTACTAGAGAAATCCTACTATTAGGTTAAGTTTTTCGTAGTTTAATTCCACTTTGTTGTATAGGTCATATAACTTGTGCGTTAATGTCTCCCTGGGTGAGTGGGAAACACGCACTGTTTTAATTCCCATCAAGAAAAATAGCTTCAGCCAGTTCAGAATATGTGTCCTAACCTGCTAACAGCAGCACCTATTTGTGCATGGTGCCAGATTTGTTAGGTGTGATCCAGGAATGCTTACTACTGAAACTGGTCTAGCAAGCCTCCTTCATGGATTTGGGCGAACTGGAGAAGGAGGAACTCAGTCCTGAGAAGGCAAGGGAATGGATTTCATGCCTAGATCAGACATATGACTGAAGCCTCATGGTCATTGCACATCCTCCGAGCCTCGATAGCAGACTGTGTGAGTACTCTTGGCTAATGTTAATTGAAGTGTAGTTAGACATGATCAGTTGATGTAGCTCAGCTCATGTGTGGTATGTCTGTATACTGAGGTCACTTGAGAGTATGAGTAACCGAACTTATATAAGCAAAAAATACTGATGTAAAATAGAAGGAAGAGGGGTTTTTTTTAGGTTAGATGTATAGAAAAGCTTTTCAGTGACAAAGATGGTTAAGCAGCAGAACCATTTTGTGATATTGCTATCACTGCAGATCTGAAAGACATGAAAATGTTAAACATAGTAAGAATTGTTTTCTTATGGGCAGAAGTGCCTTTGAGCACTAGGACTGAAAGGCCCACAAAAGAATTTGCCTGCTCTAAGCCATTTAGCAAAAGTGATCTGATAATCCCATGGTGGAAGAGAGAACCTAATTGTGGTTTCCCAAGCCCTGCCTTTCATTTAACAGAATCTTTGGTCTGCAGCTTTCCTTTACAGTCTTTTAGATCTTTTTTCAATCTGTCTGATAGTATTGGTATTTCAATCCCATATACACATACTTTTTTCTGACTTTTATTTGTTACTTAGATGTTTTCCATCCAAATTCTGAGCTGGGATGGTTTTGCTAAAATTGTAGTTGTTGGAAGAACTGCGGGGACAAGATATAAGTTTTGATACAATATTTTGATTGAGTTTCTTCCTCTAATCTTAAGAGGAAATAACATTATTTGCCTTCGATGTTTAAAAATTGTTCACGACTTTAAGCAGCTGCTATCATTCTTGCCTCTGTATGCACGTGTGCCTCTGGAGAGAATAGCTGTGAGGAGTACCTTTTTCTGGAACGTCCCGAGGATGATTCTGGCTGGAGTTTCAGTGTCATAGTTGTGCCTGGCTTCATTCTCACCATGCATTTACCCTGGGGCAAATACAGTTTTAATTTCAATAGCATTTGCTTTTTATTAATTTTACTTCATTTTATATTTTCACTTTTAATTTCATTTGGGCTTTCTTTTCCTCCTGAAAAAGTTGTGTAGAAACTGGAAAATAAATTAAAAAGAATCACTGACACACTAGGAGACACACAGCTCAATAACTTATTAAGGTTTAGGGATGCTTATTACATATATTCTCAATTTTCATTCACAACATGTGAAGTGCAAACTCCATCTCTCTTTTGACTGTGCACTGTTGGTACAATGGATTACATTTTTTCCTTGCGCAGGATATATTGTCTATTGAGATCCATGAAAATAAACACAATAAAAATTCCAATGAAATGTTATTGTATTGAATAAGTGGTTGCTTTTAAAGTCTCGCTATTTCAGCTGCATTAATTGTACAAGCTACAGAGTTTAATATTTTCTGAGGAAAAAAATTAGGAGCTTGTTTGAATTATTCATGTTTTGAAAATGGCCTGTTAAGACAGCTATTTTCATAACTCATTTTTACTGCAAGTTTAGCACATACCAAAACTTCCACTGAATTGAGAAATTAGGATAGTTATGATTTTACCTATGTATTTTCATGCTTTCATTTAAAGAAATAGCTTCCTTAATGTTAATATGCTGCACATTGCCATGGATGGGGTACTACAGACCTATGAAATCATATAATGATTTTCTTAGTTCATCAGGCTGTAAGATTTTGTCCTTCTTAACATTAACAGGATAGCTTTCCAACTAAAAGATTTTTAACCTGCCTTTCTCTCCAGTGCAGGGAAAACCTATGCCCCCACATAAATGATAGTTTCATAATACATGATGAGGAAACTAGTAGCAAAACCAATGGTATTAAGCCTGAGATACTTTTTCTGGTTTTGGTCTGTAGAAGGGGAGAGTCAGAAACTGAAAGCTGTCTCAATATCCCTCCTTGGACCACATGGAAATAATTTGATAAAGGTTCTCAAGCAACTTGGGAGCCAAGAGGGAGTATTAACTGAGGGGCAGCATTTTTCTGTTTGGGGACCCAAGTTGCCTGATGCATGCAGATTAGCCTGGATCTTCATTCATGCTTCTTACAGTCTGAATCCAAACACTTAGCAAGTGTTAGCAGCTGGAACCCTAATAGCTTCCTTGGAAGAATGACACTAGATCCATATTTATTCAACACCTTTTCAGGAAACTCATTTATGTAATCAAAAAGGATAGTTTACTTCCAGCTTGCTGCTGCTCTATTGCAGCAGCAATGTTTTTGTTCCTGGGTACAGCCAAATCAATAATTTCTTGATATATGCCAGGTTATATTGCTCTTTCCTGACCAAATAAACTGATTTAAATATGTTGCTTGTACTACACTTGGATACTGACCCTAGTAAATTGTGGTGACATCCAGAAAATTACTCATTAGGAAGAGGTATTTAGAATAAATGAGCTGTAGATTGAAATAGCAAATGTGCTATAAATCTCATTTTTTAATGTGTTTGATTTAATTTACAGTCCTGGTTCTAGTCCATCTTTATCTGGATATTGCTTTCTTCTTAAAAGGATTTTCAATAAAATACACATCCACCTAGCAGGATATTCTGAGTATGTGCTTACCTTTGACAGATCATTGGGCTTTAAATGAAAGTTAAAAGAGCATGTTTGCCCTAATAAAGGTGGTTTTTAAAACAAAAGAAAAGAAAACCACAAATTTCTAATGAAAAACTGCTAAACATTAACAATAAAAAAAAAAAAGAAAAAAGAAAAAAAGAAAATCATGTGCCATATGGCAATTATGCCAAAAGATTGAATTTATTACCAAATAAAACTGTTGGCTTGTGCATTTCACAGTTTCCTCCATTCCCAACCAGTGTGTTTTTAGAGGCTTTCTGTAGGGTTAGTTGCCCAGACTTCTGCAAAAACAACAGTTTGTCCTTATTGCAGGAGGTGTTAGGAAATCAAATCCAACTGGAGCACCGAATGAAATTACAGACTGGTTTTGTCCCAGCTGCATGACACATGCAAAGAGCTGATTTTTCAGTTCAGACATTTAAAGAAATGAATACAGAATTCTATTTGTTCTCCTACTGAATGAGTTATCCTTATTGTGTTTTTCATACTTCTATGTGCTGTCTAATATTGCAGCAAAGTCACTGTTTGTTTTTACCTCAGTGAAGATGTTTTTACATGTCATGTTTTCTTATTAGTAATCTTTTAAGGAGGGAAAAAAAAAAAAGTAACAACCTGTGTAAAACTTGAGTTTAGTTTACTGAATGATATTTGTGTGTGACAGACTTACTGTACCAGTGATAGCCATAATGATTTATAACAGCTTCACATGTGACATGTTCCATTGTTGCTGTTGTTTTATTGAATGACATTTTTTCTACAAAAATCCTGTGGGATTTCAGAGCAATTCAGTCACTGGCATTACAGAAAATTCCTGTGAAATTTCTTCTAATGTTGCCTGGTCTCACAGAGCCTGCCAATGAATACTTGCATCTCAACAGGATTTTGAATCTTTAAAAATATGTGTTTAATATCTGAACTTTTGTGCCATCAATTTCCTTTATAATCTACAGTTTTAATCAGGTCACGTTATGGAAAGTATTTCCCTTCTTTCTCCCCCTCCGACCTACTGCAGCTGTTCATCTATTAAAGTGGATGTTTGCATTATCACCTCAGATAAGATTTGGAGTTGTGAGGGTGAGATGCAGTTAGCATTCATTTAGCATGCATATTCAGATGACATGCATGTAGTTTGCATGCAAATTTTATTTTTTTGTTGTGCAGGGACCTACTGAATGAACTTCCTTGGTGTGTTCAGCAGTGCTTAGTGCATTCAAAAATCTGTTGACAAAAAGAGGGTGAAGGGATAAATTTGAAGACGTGAGATCCCCTCACTTCCCCTTGGGCACGCAGTGTGACTTTCACAACTAAGTTGGCAGAGATCCTTGAGACATGAAAGGGAATTCTTCAGCAAGGACAATGGTGTTTTTATTTGGCAGTAGGAAAAGATGCAAGGGAACACAATTAAGCTCCGTACTCTTGTGCTGAATGGCTTAATTCAGCTATGTTCATTCACCGATATTTCATTCCTGTTCCTGTGATTGGCGTGGGGAGGAGTATGGAGGGGGGTGGGGGGGTGGGAACCAGGCCACAGAAGCTCTCTTCACAAGGACAACTTACTTATCTATAACCTGTCAAATTTGCCAACAGCTAATGTCAGTGTAGTAAACCCTTTCTGAACGTACTTGCGCAGTTTGTTCTTCAGATTGGTTTGTGAACAGATTCATCCTTGAATCTCTCCCCTCTCTCAGGCCTCTCCTAATTTGCCATCTTTGGCATTTAATGTCAAGGAAATAGTATAATGTGAATTTGTGAAAAAGATTTTCAGCAAGTTCATGCTGATACAGAATTTCCCTGAGAGGCAACATTAATAATGGGTTGGCACAACATATTTGCTGGAGTGGGTTTGATGCCTTGATTGAGTTTCCGTGGTGCGTTTGTTGTTGCTTTGGGGAACGCGCGGATATTGGGTTCAACAGACCATAGAATTTTGAATTAACCTCTCTTTTTCTCTTCATGAATATAATGGCTTCAGAATCTGTTTTTGCTTTGGCCTTTTATTTAAGAGAAGAGAAGCTCCAGTTGTAAAAAAAATCTGCCATTTTTAAAAGCATTGTGAGAAAAAAATAAATATATATAAGGAAACATAGATTCATAAGAATCTCTTAGGCAACTTTCCCTCAAGAGTTTCTTACACTGATTCTCTATAAAACAGTCATTTTAACCGTAAAGTGCGAAAGATAAAAAACCATTAGCACTAAGTTCACATACAGCAGATTCAGTTACACTGTTGTTTGGGAGAAGCCGATGATGATTTTCAAGAGTCCTGTTAAACCCTGTCAGGGGTCTCATCTTAGTTAATTTCTCTTTTCCTGGGAGCTGTAATTGAATAATGTAATTTTACAAGATGAAGACTGAAAAAAATACAGATTTTTTTTTTTTAAATTCTCTGTTGCTGTGCTCAGAGTATGTTCTGCTTGCTTTTTCAGTCAAGGAATTTGCTTTGAGGGTCTCAAAACACCAGAGTAACCATCTGATCTTTGCGTTATTTCTAAAGCCTAAGAAGTTTCTTTTGTGTGTGTGTGTGTGTTTGAGAGATCTACACAGTTGGATGGGGGAGAAGGTAGCTGCTAATAGAAGGCAGTAGTTAGAGGCTATATCTGCATTGCGGGGTGAAAAAATACGCTTAGATTTAACATAAGGGAAAGTTGGTATAATATCTAATAATAAGGCAATTTGTAATCTGAAGTACAGGGCGAGTATGCAATTTGTGTTATTTAAAAATTACATTACTGTCAAAGTACATAACCTTTTTTTGCATACTATTTTTACTCCTTAGATTGTTATATTACAAAGAGGTTAAACATTAAATTTATTCTTTAACTTCGGTATTTCACCATGTTTACTCTCTAAGCCCTGTTTGCTTATCAGGACACGTGTTCAAGTTCTTTTAATTTATTAGCTGTTTACTTTAGCTCAGTCTCACAGTATTTTGGTGGTTCCTCTCACAAGCAAATGTTTATATCCAAGCCTTTAATTCAAAAGAAAAAAAGTTGCCTGTGATAATATTATTATTTACGTTTTTGGTTTTATCTTAAAGAAAATATGATATGAACAGTTTTTCAAGTTTACAAGTTTAACCCTACCTTTAACAGCAAGGCAGTGGCATATTCCTGAAATGTTCTTTCTACCAAAGTACTGGCTGTGGCTACAAAGAATGAATAAAAGGTGTTTCATACTTTAGTGATTTGTTTCCTTGAGATCCTCATTCAAAGTTGTGGGGGGGGGGTTTAGAAAGTGTGTTAAGAGTTAGCTGAAATTATGCTGACCATAGCTTAGCTCTTAGGAAAATGGTGTTTAAGACTTTTAACATGTCTTCCCCCCAGCCCCGAGAGAAACACCCAAAAGTGGCAGTTTCCTCTCTTTGTTTATAAAATGCTACAGCAAGTATTAAAAGTATATTTTCGTTGGTTATTGTATGCACCAGGATTTTTTCCAAATGTTCTTGTTCTCACTATTTTAGCTCCACTTCTGGTTAACAGCAAGCAAAGCAAGAAACAGAGAAAGAGATCTTTGCAGCAAGACAAGCTTGTAATGTAGCAAGTAGTGTAACCATAGGGTGAAGCTGGGGGAGTAGGGTGTGCTGTTCTGTTACCAACTGGCTTAACATTCCTGCTCTTTTTGCTCTTGCCTTTGCCCCTAAAAGCTCCACAGGCAAATCAGAACTGATTGCTGAATGGACCTGATTTTCCGAATGGTCAGCACCTGTTAACTCTGGGTAGGAGAGAAAGATCCGAGTATCCCAGCAATCCTGTAAAAAGATAAGAAACATTTACTTAATACTGTCTTTTCCATTATTTTTATCTCTACTGGTCTCAACTTTAATAGTGACAAAGGAAAATTCTAGGAAAAATTGTCATGATGTTGCCAAGCCCACACAACTGCACTTGATTTGGTAATCCCATTTCTTGCATGACAGAAAATGTGGGCAGTTTTGGTATCTGAAGATAACACTGCTTTTTTACATGCAAATAGAAGACACTTAGCTTGTCACCATATGGAACAAAAGTAATTGCTAAGGATGAAAGGCAAAGCAAGACAGTTAGCATGCTTGTTGTTTTGTCAAGAAGCAACCTTCTTATATCTGAGAATGCTGTAATTCAGGTTTCATGATGAGGGTTTTTGGGAATGCACCAGAAGTAGTGATTTGAAAGATTTATTGATTTATTGCAGTGATAAATGCAATGGAAACCTGTTTGGAGGCTTGCTGTATACTCAGTTGCTTTTTGTAACTGATTCATTATCAGTTATTTGACGAGGAGGAGTTCAGTATAACATTATATTGATGTGGATCACTGCAGAACAAAATATGTTGAATTTCATAGGCTTGCCTATACAGCAGAGCTGATCATCACTGTATCTTAAATATCAGGTATTTTCTTTGATAGGTTTGCCACCTGTTGAACAAGTAGTAGTCTTTTGGCATGGTAAAGTTATAATGATAAGTAACTTGCAGATATGTTGAAACAAAGTGATTGCTCCTGGTTTCCCATCCTCACTCATGGGATTTAATCAAGGATACAAGAGGGGCTATCCTCATTTTTGTAAGACTATTAAAAAGTGAATGTCTTTTAGAGCATATTTTCACATGTTCTCTGATTTAGATTCAGCAAGACCCAGTATTCCTTCACTTGTTTTCTTCAGGGAAGCTTCAGCTCTTAAAGTCCTAAGGAAAATGGTCTCAACAAAAGCTATAGCAGAAGAATTTGTAACTATCCACAAAGAACAGTTTGGCAGTCTGCTGTCCTCACATGGTTCATAATGGGTGCTTTGATGCAACTCTGAGAATTAGCGCCACTGTTAAATGCTTTGCTACCACAGGTTCTTCGATCCTGAAAAAAAAAATCCTAATATGACCTGAAACTCTCTTTTTTTCTGGGTTGAAGTCTATTCATTTTCCCCTACTCAGGAAATAGCCTGGCATTTTCTCCACCCTCTGTGGTCATTGTTTCCTCTTCATGACTCAGTGTATTGGATAGGAAATCCGGACTCCAGTGTGTGTCCTTACCTATTTCAAAAGTCCCTGTGTCACATTCATAGGATTTTAGTTAGGCTTTCTGAATTAACCTTTCAAATTTTGGGGTAATCAGAATTTAAGCTATGAGTTTAGGCATAACTATGCTTTTTGACTCTGTTTCCCTTTCCTTCCCACAAAATTTTTCTTAAATGTAAGGTTTGCATAATATTCCCTTGTGAATGTTTCATGTATGTAAAAACAAAATTAAAAATTGCAAGACAGAAAATTATTTTTTTTGAGCCTTTCTTATCAAGAGACTATTTTACTAAATTTTATGGAGCATATTCAAAAAACATTGTCTGCTAATTATGAAATGACTGAAATATTTTAAAATTAGTTACTGTATATTTAAACTAAAAATTCAGTATGTGTTTATAATCTTTAATAAAAAATACAAAACTTGATTGGAACCCCCCCCCAACCCAGAAATTTTCTTGTATGCAGTTAATATTCTGAAATGGCATGCTGTACCATCAAGTATCAGTCTACTTCAACCCACCTGTATGCCTATATATGTATTACTTCTGCAGTTATTATAATACTGGAGTTATGATGAGAAATCAAAGCTAGAGAGATTAGGTTACTCACACAAAAAAGGGTTATTTTGTAGTTGACCTAGGTGATGTGACTTACTAGTTGCCAACAGAGCTACAGTATGTTTTTTGATTGACTTGCATGAGAGCATCAGCAACTTGTCCAAGGGTTTTTTGTTTCCCTTTTGTATTTCAAAGACAGCAGCCTTACTTGCCTTACTTAAGATTTGTGTGATGACTTCAGCTGAATTTTTCTGCATTTAGTCAAAGCCTTTAAATTTCTTAATGGTGTGGTTTATAGTATGCTAATTTAGTTAATTTTGCTGCACAAGATAATACACTGATTTAGAAATGCATGCAGTAGTCCAGTTTTGAGTTGAAGGAGACTCTTTCTTGGTTTGTTTCTGTAGGCACGTATTGTCTGCTCTGACCTGTAATTCATGTAATAAATCATTTTTAACGCTGGCACAGGTGTCCTTTTGAGTTTAAGTATGCTTTCCGATCATATTGTCTGCTGTAATTTTTTTCTGATGTATGGCTCATTATCACATCATTCTGTGTGTGCAGGTATTTTTATACCAGCAGCTTTTGTAGCCATTTCTAGTTTCATAGCTGAATTTCCTATGCTCATTTTTGAGTGTCGTATTCAAACTGTATGCATGAGCTTTAAAGTACCATATTTGAATCACTCTTGCAATTTTTCAGTGAAATTTGAATCTGTCTGAACCTGATTTATTCTGCAGTGCGAAAAAAATGGTTTGATCAAGTAATGGTTGAGAAAGTAGCAAAAAATTCCAGAGTTCTCTATAATTTCATATATAGATAGCTACCTATGGCATTGCAGTGGTGAGGGTTTGACTCTGCAGAAATGATTTATGGTAGTTCTTAAACATACAGGCAGTATTTCTGGCATGCTGTGTGTGTAAAGGACTATAGGACTTTCTGTAAAAAAAGTAAATGCTTTTTTCTCCAATTCAAACTGAAAAAAACCCAGGAAAAGTAATAGGTTGATGATCCAGTCCCTTCCAAAGCAAAAGTCAACTATACCTAGGTTATTCCTCACAGATATTTGTTTATTAAAGACACTGAACTGTGAGAAATCCAAAGCTCACTTAGCAATCTGAGTGTTTCAGTAATCTTTCATACTGTTCGAAAGGTTTTCAGCATCTTCCTACAATTTAATTTCACTAATTCTTTATCATGGACAAGACATTGCTCTTTAGAGCTACCTTTTATACATTAAATGATTGCTGTCATCTTTATTTTCAGCCTCCTCTTCTTCACCTTTAACAGTCTCCGGTTGTTAAATCTCAGATCTTTCCTTTTTAGTCAGACTCATGATAATTCTCCTTTGGATTTTTTTCCTGTTGGTTTATATCTCTTTGAGCTGCCCAAAACAGGTCAGAAACAATCCATCTTCGTTTTTTCCAAAACTGGAGCAAAGCAGAAGATTGATCTTCTATATTCTGCAGGCAGTTTTCAGTTTTACATATCCAAGGATGTGTGACTTGGAACAGAAGGACACTTCTGATTTATTTCCATATTTGATCTCCAGATCCTTCCCTGAAAAACCTCTACCATCCAGTCGTTCTGTGTCTTGTATTTGTACAGATTTGTTCCTGCCTTTTAAAATTTTACCTTCTAACTGACCTTCCAATACACTGGCAGGCCTGGTTATGTGTGTTCTTTAAATGCAGTAAGCACTCTCTTTATCATTCACATCATTATTAAACTTTAAACGGGCCTGCTAAAGAAAAAAAAGGTAAAAGAAATCAATTTTTGTAATAGCTTAGCCATGATTACACTATATGTACAGTTACCTAATGAGTTTTGCACTCACACTATATTAGTACCACTTAGACAAGCTTTCACCTTTTTTCTTTTTTTATATGTTTGAAAATTTTCTGAGCCAAGAGCTACATAAGTGACCTTATTTGCATCTCACCTCTCCCCATGGTCTGTTACCATTTTGTGGAGACATTTAATTCTGTTGACATTTGTTCTTAAAGGATTGACTATTTCTTAATTAATTGCTTTTGCCTGTTCCTTACCTCCTTTTCATATTTCCAGTTACATAAAAATAGTGGTGTTCATTTGTTCCACAACTTTTCTGAGTCTCAATAGCTGACAGAGAGATTTGTTATTCCTAAGCTTATGCTTCCTTTTTGTTGAGTATTGCGTTTTCATTTTTTCCATTTTCTTGATATGTCACATGCCCTTCACAGACTGCTTTTCTGATGGCAACATGGTCTGAGATAGCTTTACCTGTTCTCTCTATGACCTGGGAGGAAGTTCATCAGGCACATCTGTTCTGAAAACTAATTTACTTAAGTACTCGCTAACCTTTCCTGTCTGTATTTTTAATTGAAATCATTCCTTTGTTGTTTGTATTAATTATGCTAGTCACCTCCTCATTGTTGACCTTTTTCATTAAAACTAATGCAAAAAAGACATTAAACGCTTTTGCCTTCACAGTGTCATCTGTCAGTAACTTTTTTGCTCTATTGGATAGCAGAACAATATTTTCCTTTGTCCTCCTTTTAGTCAGTTTGAATAGATTCAGTTTGATTAGTGCAGGATGTGGATATTTTAATTATGTTTTATCCTCCCAGCAAGTCAGTTTAAATTGCCATGGAAGGGATTTACTTTTTTCATTGGCCTTCTGGTGTTCGTGTTCATGCCAAAAGTCAAGTTCTGGTATTCCTGGAAAGTTTTATACAAGTAAATACACATTATTAAAAAAAAAAAAAAAAAAAAGCATTCAAACCAAGACGAGGAAAAGTTGAACTCCAGAGACGTGACAGTTTTGTTTGCTGTGTGACACATTCAGCCTATCATTATTCATACACAATGAAACTGAACACTATAGCCATCAGAAATCACTTTGCAATGACCAGTCAGAGGATTTGATGATGTGAACATTCCTGATTCTCCAGTCTTCTATACAGGATCTTTTATATGCTGGAATGTGTTTTAACATATCTACGTAAAGAACTTTGGAATGGTTCAAAGCTGTGCTGGGGGATGTTTGGACTGGACGTTAGGAAGCACTTCTTCACTGAGAGGGTTGTCAGACACTGGAAGAGGTTTCCTAGAGAGGTGGTATATTCCCCAAGCCTGTCAGTGTTTAAGAGGCGTTTGGACAGTGCCCTTATTCATATGTTTTAACGTTGGTCAGTCCCAAAATGGTCAGGCAGTTGGACTAGGTGATCGTTGTAGGCCCCTTCCAGCTGAACAATTCTATCCTATTCTACCCTACCCTATTCTGTTCTGTCCTCTCAGCATGTATACTGGCCACAGTGAAGGTCTTCTACAATTGAATTATATTCTTAATAAGCAGTACATTACTGCAAATAAGTTTCTCGGTTTGTCACTTGAGCAGCATGATCTCAGAATTATTTTTACATGAAAATCTCACTAGTAATATTAAAAATAATAATAAAAAATGGGTGATATCTGTGACAACACTTTCTGTAACACTTCAGCAGCATCTGTTTGACCTTCAAGAAACACCTGTTCCTTATGGCACCATAACATTACTACAAGATTGCAGGAGCGGTCTGGAAATTAAGACCATGCGTGGCAATCAGTTAGCTGAGGGGAATGTGCTCGAGCTTGTAAGTCACGAACCCTGGGAGGACAAGGAGTGTGAATAGACACAACAATTAACAGAGCATAGGGGAGTGGTGGACGGATGGCGCCAAGGATGGCGCCAAGGAGAGGTAACACCTTGCTGTTGATTGATGGTAGTTAACCACCAATCAGGGATTGCCTAGTATGCAATGCTTAGCTCAAAAGAACCAATCTGTTCAAAATGCACGATTTCTGAAAGTATATAAACTCGTGCTTCTGTACAATAAATGGACATTTGCTTGCATCAAGCTGTGTCCCATCTCTTCATTTGCTGCACAAGATGGCTAAAGATGTCTTAAAGCAATTAAGTAGGCACAATTTGTGAATTTCACAAAGTGAGTCCTTAAAAGATATCTCTACCACCTGAAGCAGAATGAGATTTTACCATTGTATGTGCAATTTGCAGGCTGCGTAGGAGCCGAAGAATGGAAAAGTTGACAAGAGAATACACTCGTGGATCCTTTTGTCTTCAGATGGGACAAGAGTGTTGAACATGATAATATGGACTCTGTAACCATTCATACTTACTATTAGTCACTGAAAGAGGAGCTTCCTGGCTAGAGGAGACTGAGATTTACAGTGCTGAAAATGCATTAGATCAGCCCTGGGGAACTTAAAGGAAAAGACTCCACAGCTAGAGGAGAGATTTGTCTTTTGGTGTGTGTGTGTATAGGAGGGAAATGACTGTGGAAGAACATACTTAAGAGTTAAGCTGAATCTTTCAATTTACAGTATATGTTCTTCAGAATTAATATATCAAGAGGCTTTTATTGGATATGTAAGTTAAAGAGCACAGAGCATCAGGTACCCATGTAAAATCCTCTGCTGTAGGAGATTTCAGGATGCTTTGTTGCAAGTAGACAACTTGGAAGGAAAACTTGCCCTTTGTTATAATACAGATTGTCAATGATGCCAGGGCTGCTAAGGTACCATAAGCACTTACAGGCAGTTTACTAAAGCTGTGATAACTAAAATTCATGTCAAAGAGACCTAAATTATTTGTCAGATATTAACAGCCTAAAATGTAGCTACAATATTTTCTAACAAATAGAAAGTAAGATTATATTTTACAGTGACACTACATTTAGTCTGGGGCGGGGGGATTAATTCAGCAATATCTTAATAGCATAATGTTATTGCCACCAGGGTAGTGCTTTCTTTATAATTTTATTTTGTTGGGTGAATCCCTTGCTTGCTGTTGTTTGGTTAGGTATGTCAGGTGCTAATTTCCTGTAGGCAGCACAGCAAGTGAAACGAGTGAAATGTTGTTATACCCTTGGGCACCTAAACTCCATGCTGTTTGGTAGCATCATCAGACAGGTAATTCCAAGGGTAGATGATACTAAGTTATCACAGCCCCAGGTATCACAAGGATGAAATAAGCCTCCCCAAGCTAATCCTGAAAGAGTTGTTATGCTAGAGTATTTATGTTGTAGCCTTCATCATTCTTTTCATCAAATAACTGTTTTGAAAAGTTCACAATTACAGGCAAACAAAACAACACCCAACCAACTAATAACAAAATAAACTCCAGTTTATTTCATTTTATGACTGTGCACTTTAGAAAACATACTGGTAATCCCTTCCATTGTTGTCATATTTACAACATTCTTTCACCATCTTCCAGAAAATTTATAACCTTTCCACTAAATCTAAGAGTTGAGTGGAGGCATCAGTCTCATCAGCCTCATGATAACTGGAAAGAATCTACCCTACCTAAGCAAGGTCTTGGATTTAATTGTTTATTTTGGGGGCAGTGTAGCATGAGAAGTCTTTCTGCAAATCCTCCATTCTTCTTAAACTTCGCTTGTGTCTTTATTAGGTTGTGTTTCATTACCAATAAAACTCTTTTGCATTTACTTGTTGATTAAATTGCAGGTTTGTGCAAATGCTAAGTAAAGTTTAGCTAATGCTGAAACGTGCTGCAGACAGTGTGCATTTGGGTCAGTGTAATTCCTGCTATAGAACTTGATGCTAAAATTATTTGTCAATCAAAATGTAAGGTTTTCAAGGCGTAAGTAACTATCCAGTATATATCGGAGCACAAGTATAGACATTATTCTCTGACTATAATACACACTAATTTTAATAACCAGTTTTCCTCCATAATAATATTTTTTCCTATTTTATTGTATCTATTCAGTTTATCAACCTTAAGCTCTAGGTAATAATAATAATAATAATGACAATAACAACTACAATAATAATAATTTTGTATGCACAAATGTATTGAGTGACCTCAAAACCACATAAAATTTAAATTTTTCACTTTTTAAAAGGGAATAATTGAAGATAAGAGTAAAAAAAAAATGAAACTTCTGTTTGGATTTACACAGTAATTTGTTCTTGATAATGCAGCGTCAAGGACAATTGTTAGGGCCAAATTATTACAAAGATGAAATAAATCCTACCATTTCTTTGGTCCTTTTTGGTCAGGTTAAGTAAGAGGTAGCTTAGTGGTTTAGCAGGACTCTGGAAATTGGGAGGAATCAGTCTCCATAGTATCAGGTCCACAACATTTGTTCAGTAATTTTGAAAAGGACTGAAATGATTGCATCCTTGTCCACCTACACTCCTAGGTTCTGTTCACCTAACACCCATCCCCACAGCAGTTGTGTCACAGTAGAATTTTTAAAACTTAGCACAGTTTGTTCCCTTTGCTTCTGGAGACTTTTGCATTTCTTTAGTCTTGGTTCGGTACTGTCACTTTCCAAGGTAATTCTGAGTAAGAAATAAAATACACCAAACTGTATGTAAAGTTACAGTAGATAGATATTGAACATGCGGTGTGTGTAATTACCAGTGCATAGGTCATCGTCTTAAGAAGATTTTAGTCATGGGCTATGATTTTGTCAAATAAACTTCAACACTTTGGTGAAGCATTAAGACCAGCTACTTGCATTGAGAAATCTTTCCTTTTATTGATTTTATTTTTCTTGGAGAAAAGCAGCAATAAAAATGGATTCTAGAATAAATTTAATTTGTGGGTTTTTTTTACTCTACTGCTTAAAAGCATTAATTTTTAACTGTTACAAAGCTGGTCTTCTTACCCGTATTACTGGAACAGAGCACTGTGCTGTTAAATTGCAGTTAAATCTCTGGTATAACTATTTTTACGGAGGTAAAAAGACAGCTGAATTGGAAACTAGAGAATATTTTTCTTTCTGTGTTGATACAGAGGACTCGTTAAATCTCATATCAGGCTTGCAAGCACTGTGGAAGGACAGACATTTCAGAGAACTTCAACCTCTTTTAGGAACTTTGGAAGTTAATGAGCCATCCCATAGTTATTATTTTGTGTTTTATCAGGGGTTTGCTCTGGGCTTTTATTTGATTTTCAGATTGTAGTGTGATCTCTGGATGACATCAGCTCTAGAAATGCTGTGTTTTCCAGTAATGGTTGGGTATACCAAAATCTTTTAATGTGATTTGAGTCTTTTAAGATCTTCCAAGTGTCCCAACAGCATTAGACATTTCAGACAAGAATCAATAGAGCTTCATGGAGTTCTTCAGAGACTCAAGGACACTTTGGCCATGGTGAATTCTGTAGCACTAGGATCTGCCAGGTGTACTGGGACCTCGAAATATCCTGGTATGTAGCGGTAGCATCAATAATGCTTCATCTCCTTCAGAGCTCCCAGGCTACCTTTGGTCCCATGCTTGTCTCAGAAGTACCCTGTTTGAGGTGTTTTGATGTCAGGATGACATGCAACCAGTTAGTGTGAGGAGGAGGAGGACATAGCTGCCTCCACTTCTTCCCCCTTGACTCTGGCAGCAGGGAGGGTCCAGTGGGGGAGCACTGCCTCAAATCTAGAGAAGCAAATGGAGAACAGGAAGAAAGGGAAGAAAATGGCAAAAAAAACCCTGTTAGGACATTACTGAAGGATCAGAATTTTTGTGTTGTTTTAGGTCACTCACTGATGCTACTTTCCTGTTTTGTTCTCCCTATGAGACAGTCAGAAATGCTTAAACAAACACACACCACCACCCCACACCACCCCCCCAAAAAACCCCAAACCAACCCAAAAAACCACCAAAACAAAACAAACTAGCTTCTTTTCTACTTAATATTATAAGGCTATGAGAATATTGGTCTAACAAAAGCTTCTCTTAAAGAAGTGTATCAGAAGACATTCAAGCATCTGGCAAACATGAACCCACTCTCTCTAAGGCTAACCAAAAACACTTCAGTGTGGCTTGTTTTATCCAGCCTGTTCATGTAGACCCATAAAGTACAGCAGTAGCATCACTATTGGAAATGATGATTTGCCTGACCCGTGTTACATGTTTGAACTAGCAGGTCTATGTCAGAGAAGTTCATTCATGGGTTAAACCAAGTCTTCTAGACATAACACTTAGAAGTCAGTAGCAATCTCTCCATCTTCTTTGAGCTTTTGATCAGAAACTCGGGGTCGATTTTCTTCGGCTAGAAGCATCCTTTTGGAGAATTTCAAACAAAACTGAAAACTATTGCTCTTAACACATTCTCTCTCCTACCTTGCAAAGGCCTGGCCTTTATTCAGAGACTTGTATTCAAGTTTCCCATTTTACCTTTTTTGATTACTTAAATAAAACCAGAAAAACTAAACAACCATGGTTTTTTCTAAAAATATATTTATCCTTTGAGGTAAAATGAGTACTGGAGTTCATTATCCTTTCGACCTAAGTAAGAAGTTAAAGAGTGAGAGTCAGTAGAGTGAACGCTTTTTTTTTTTGTATGGAGAAGGGTGTTAAGGAGGTGAGGAACTAAAAAGACATTTGTTTTATAGCAGTCAGTCCTTCTTGTGCTGACATGCAGTGTTTTTCCACTCCAGATGACATGGTTAGACATCTTCTGACACCCCGGGGGATGTAAATCAGAGACTGAGGATTTTGGACTTTTGACTCTCTGGAGAAATGTACCCAGTATTTTAATTTAATTTAATTTAGCTTTCTCAACTGTATGTTGGCTTATATATAGATGCATGCAGATTTCAATATACACATATATATCCCCTTTCAAATTTTCAGAAGAAAAAATCTTTAGCTTGTTATCATTTTCCTATACATTTTCCAGAGGTGTACTAGGAACAGCCTGCTGTACAGCTGTTCATCTCCAGCTGAACAGGTTCATAGGGAATGAAGAGCTTAGAGCAATTTGTAGGCAACGAAGCAAAAAGAAAAATCCACAAAGAAGCAGCTGATGTGAGCAGCTTTTAAAAAGATTGAAAGAAAAGGGAAAGAATAGGGAGTCGAATGTAGAACAGAGAGAGAACATCATTTTGGAAGAAATCCGAATTACGGTTTTTCAAAACCAAGGAGAAGCTACAGTGCTTACTTTATAAGCCATACTTCCATCATTTCATACTTTTTACTGCTTGCTGAACAATATCTATGCTTAGAATATGCAGACGTTAAGCCAGCTCTTTACCTTTGTTGCACAAATAGCTAGGAGCTTGAGACTGGCAGCCAAAGTTTTGTGTTACGGCTTTGTCCCTGACATACACCTAGGCCTCAGTCAGGAAAGTGTTTAGGATATGTTAAATTTTAAGCACACAGCTGAATCCCACTACTTGCAGTAATACCTTTCTGGAACAAAACCTGCATGTCAGACTCTGCAAACTAATCTTGCAGTGCCTGTTTTCCTATTTGTAAGATGAGAACAACAGTACCTAGTTTCTATGTGTGTTTTGTAGCTTAATTCAGGGCATTTATATACTACTCCAAGCAAGACTCTTAAGATGGCAGAATTGTGGTTTATTGCTATATTTCATTAGCATTAACAGGAATTATTATGTGTGTGTAGTTCAGAGATACAAATATCTACATTTTCATGGCATTACACAGTATTGAAAATTTTAAAGGGAAGACTGTCAGTATTAATTGTCATGAAGTCAATATGACAGTCACGTTCAGCTCCTTAGCTCACATCAAATCACATAGGGATTACTTCAAGAGATCCTTCAGTGCTTTTTTTTTTTTTTTCTTCCTTTAGTTATTTATTCTTTTACAAAGTGAGTGTGAAATACTGACAGTCAAAACCTATGTGTCAGTATACACAGTTTACTTTCCAGAGGGCCCTATCAACTAAGGAAAGAAGGGATGAGGTGAGAAAACCTATGAAAAAGGTGTAAGAGCAACTGTTAGAGTATAGATATTTTTATTTAGGTATTTTTATTTAGGTATTTTTATTTAGGTATTTTTATTTAGGTATTTTTATTTAGGTATTTTTATTTAGGTATTTTTATTTAGGTATTTTTATTTAGGTATTTTTATTTAGGTATTTTTATTTAGGTATTTTTATTTAGGTATTTTTATTTAGGTATTTTTATTTAGGTATTTTTATTTAGGTATTTTTATTTAGGTATTTTTATTTAGGTATTTTTATTTAGGTATTTTTATTTAGGTATTTTTATTTAGGTATTTTTATTTAGGTATTTTTATTTAGGTATTTTTATTTAGGTATTTTTATTTAGGTATTTTTATTTAGGTATTTTTATTTAGGTATTTTTATTTAGGTATTTTTATTTAGGTATTTTTATTTAGGTATTTTTATTTAGGTATTTTTATTTAGGTATTTTTATTTAGGTATTTTTATTTAGGTATTTTTATTTAGGTATTTTTATTTAGGTATTTTTATTTAGGTATTTTTATTTAGGTATTTTTATTTAGGTATTTTTATTTAGACATTTTCACATGGACTTTTTTCAGAAGGAAAATAAATACTTAATGATGTACAGATAATCTGTTGATAAATCATTAAAGAACAAAAAACCCCAAAAAAAACTGTATGAGAAAGGATGAAGAAAAACACTTTAAAATGTGGTGGCTGCTGTATTTTTTAAAACATGTTAGTGATTTTGAATTCCCCATAAGAGTGTGTTTGATATTCCTGAGATCTGTAATAGATGTGATGCAGTGTCATGGCACAGAGGGACCCATTATTATATTTCAGTGGTTCATTTATTACCTGAGGGTGAGCACAGACAGTAAAACAAGGTATCAAGCATACTTTTAACCTGTAGTCTTAGAAGAAGCTAAATGAAGGGTTTAAGTGTATTTTAAGTTATTATCCTTAGAACCATCTCTATCCCTCTCTGCAACTGGTGAACATGAGTGTTGCCCAGTTTGCAGTGTCAGCCCCTTATATTGCTTTTCACTTAGACCTGTTGTTTTCACCACAGGTCTCTTCATGCTTTTTCCTCTGTTTTGTGTGGCAAGCTACAGGTTGTGTCAGATAACTTCAACATGATTCCTGCTTAGGGGAAAAAATGTTTAAAAAAAGAGAAATATTTCACTTTTGAGTGACAGTAAAAATGCACAAGACTGGCATATTTTTTTGAAACATACACAGGTCATAGATCAGACAGAAGAGTGTGGCACTCATGCTTAGAAAGAGGAATAGACTGTTCTTAAATACTGGAGGATAAAAAGCTAGAGAAAATGGCAGAATATTCCTCTATTGCAGAAATATTATGGGTGTATGTTCATACTTGCAGTGCTGCTAAAGCTTGTTCCTAACTGAGCTTCAGATATAAACTGTTTGTGGAGGTCAGACAGAGGGTAAACCAGGCTAAATAGTGTCTCTGCTTTAGAGAAGGCATGCAGACTCTGGGCCAGGAAAGCAGGGGAATTAATTTTACTATAAATTTGGGATGGAATCAGAACTTTGTATTTTCTCCCACTTCCCCGTCTGCATCCCCAGCCACACATAGTCTCCAGTCATCAAATAATGAGAAAAGCAATGATAGAAGCTGGGGGAGCAGGGACCAACCACAGTGCTGGTAGCCTTCCCTCTCTTCCTTGAGAAATCTGTGTTTCACAGTAAGATATTAATGTGAGGCTGTTAGTATTTCTTTATATATATATATATGTATATATATAAAGAGACAATAATGTGGAGAAAAATAATACAGAAGACATTTTTTTAGCAGCTTTAAGGTTTAAGGAAGCAGCTCCAGAAGTCCAAGGACGTCTCTTCTGTGTTGGGCAAAGAAATATATGAGATCCTTAATGACATTGATGTTAGAAAGGACTGAAGGTGCTCATAGCACTAAGCAAAGTAATAATAAATGTTTTACTACTGTTAACTGCTTAATTCAAATTCATATTAATATTCTAGTATTCAGAATCATTATTGTGTTTTCCTTGTCTGACAGTTGTTTCAGGGTGGTGAAGGATGGAAAGCACTGAACTCTGTCCTCACCGAAGCTAATGTCATTAAATGTCCTAGCCTTTACCCCATACATATAATTCTGCCTGTAGTTTTGTTTGAGTAAAGCCAGCTCAGCAGCAAAGACAATTATTTTGAGATAATTTTTATGTTACACCTCTTTATTTTACTACTGAGGGTTATCTGTGTTTAGTGATTCCATCTTGGGAGTCCACCTCATTTCTTAGTTGCAATGAACTTTGTGTTTATAATTTTTCATCAGTTTCCAAGCAGTCAAGTCTGTAGTATCGATGTATTTATCATCAATTTACGTGACCCGAACATAAGTCTTTACTGTACTGCACCCCCCGACTCTCCCTTTTAAGCTCTGCTGTAATGTATTTTGTTGAAATCCAGGGGAAGTATTAGGTTCATTGCTCTTCAGACAGATACGAGGTTTTACGATTTTAGGCTTCTATTGTAAGTATACCAGTTTGCACTCTATATCATTGTATACTGTTTTTTCCCGTTAGTAGTTTGAATACATCTAATATCTGTTGATTATATCCTTGTGTCAGCGTTTCATCCTTAATACTAAAATAGTAATACAGTATATTTAGTTTTTCTTAATGTTTTTCAACCGTAGATCTGAGACTACTTCACAAAGGAGTTAAATATTGTTCACCACAGTTTACATATTGTGAAAGTGAGTTATAGGTCCCTACCCTAATGATTTGCCCCAAATTAAACTAAGAAAGGTAAGATAGAACTGGAGATAGAGGCCAGATTTCCTAATACTCATTACCCTCTTCTGCTTCCAAAACATTAAGGTTGTGATGTTCTCATGCAGATAAAGCAGAAACACTCCTTAAATGTATGAGAAGCTATTTAAACCACATCCTATTCCTTAATTTTGTCCCTCAGTAGGATACAGTATCCTTCCTTATTTCTAAGGAAATTAACTGCGGGTTTTTTTTTTTTAAAAAAAAAGGAAAAAAAAAAAAGATTATATTTGGATTTGTCCAAAGATTAACACGATCAGTTTAAATTAAATTAATTCAAATAAATCTTTATATTCAAAATACCTCTACTGGAGAATAACCAGTGTTTTATTTTTCTTTTGAGTCTGCCTTTTGCTGCTTTAATGGAGTAAAGATGAACTGGAATAAAAACTTTGCTATGCAGGACTATCTGAGAATGTTCCTTGTGTGTTGTCTAATTAGCATTTTACAACACAGAAAAAAAAAAGGCATTTTAAAATCAGCTGCAAAAACATACACACCTCTTTTTGGTGTGGCAGTGCTTCTTAAAACAGTTTTAAATGATTAGTCCTTTAAAAACAAGACCATTTCATTTAAAAAAAAAAAGCGCCAGTCAGTTTACCAGTGACATTTAAATGGATTAGTGCCATGTTCTCTCTGTGATACATTCTGGTAGTCAAAGTTTAACAAGAAAATACATACCAATCCGTGTTTGAAACAAAATGAGTTTTTGGTAATAATTTACTGAAACTACATTTAGTTCACTAAAAGCTTATTTATATGGAGACTTTCAGGAAAATTAATCTGTAAGAAAAGAATTTAAAGTGGATTAGTTAAACCTAATTAAGTCTCTGTATAGATGTTCATTCAGAATAAAAATTGCCTTGATTTGGTTTAACTTAACTCCTTTCCAAATGAATTACGACAACCAGAGATTTAATGTAGTTTAAATAATCTACTTTAAAAATTAAATGCAGAATAATTCTGCTGCATGTCTCTGTGTAGACAGGGTCTCTGGGAGGAATCTGTCTGTCTGACCCTTTCTCAGATGTTAACATAGGTGTAGACATTAACTGAATTTAAAAGGTAGTCCAAAGTCTTGCAAAAGGTATTAAGTCACTCTGATTTCGGAAATGATCTCTTACGAAACAACAGGATACAGACAAATAAGCTGTTTAACAGGTATGAACTTGTGATAGGAGGGAAGGAATATTTTCTGATGGTACCTGTTCCTAGTAACTGTGAGAAAGGCTAGACTTCAGCTTTCAGGTTAACTTTTGGTGAGGTGAACATGACCCCCTCCCCTGAGAAGGAACCAACTGGATAGGGTCATCCTCTGTCGGGTGATAGGAAGTTGGTACTTGCCTGATTAACTGTCATCTGTTCAAAACATGATGGTTTCTTTATTCTGAGATTCCTGTTTGGATACATCCTGTTAATAATCGTGAATTACCAATAAGGTATTTATATGGTTCTTTGACTGTGTGTTTTTTAAAAAGCTGGCATTTCTTTCAAAATTTTAGAGTATCACCACATACCACAGTTACTGAGTGACAAATGACTTAGGCAGACATAAGGCTGGACAGATTCCTAAAGAAAAATAACACCCATCTCTGACATAGCTATGCTGTGCTTGAATGAACATGAAAGCTTGGAGGAACATAGAGGCATGGTCAAAATGAATTTTGGAAAGAGCTCTCCCATGAATAAAGGTCTTGGTGTTTAAAAATGAAGTGTCTTACAGGTAGGAGAGACTGACTCTTGGAGCACTGTATGTAACTAATTATTTTTTCTCTGCCAGTTGTGCAAGGTGTTGCATGATTCCAGTACTTTCAGTTATAATGGATTGAATTTTTTCACAAGGGACTTGGGAACCAGCTTTATTTGAGGCTAAAGTATTTTGATAAGTGGTAGATTATCTCCCCATACTGAAAGCAACAGAAAGGATGATGATTCTGTAAGACCTCAACTTGATAAATTTTCCAGTACATTGAGGATATTGTCGGAACCACTGTGAACTGAAAAAAATGGGGGGGAAGTTATTGAAACTTAAGACTGACAGTTCTGTGTGTACAGTAAGTAAACAATGAGTCCAGATACAGGTGATTTCATTTTCAAAACATCAGCAGTACTATTGTTCTCTTGAATTGATTTTTACATGGCACAGTTTAAAAGCTGGGTTTGTTTCTCTTTGCTTGCTTAGTAACAAACATCAGTGGAGAGCAAACTTACAATCACTGTAACAAGAGCTGTCACAGAAATGCTCAACACTACTATACACACTGATTGTACTATTGGATTTTGAAAAAAAAGAGGAAGGAAAAACAAAATATGGAATAGTAATAGAAGGAAACAACAGAACGATTTTGAGAACTGAGAACTACCTGGTAATATCCTTCACCTTTATGTGAAATAAGCCACAGAACTGTAATGAAAGCCATTACTGGTGCATAAATGTACTTTTTCACACATATGAATCAAGTCTGGAGAAACAGAAAAAAACTGTAAGTGAGAAAAAGGAAGTTAAACTGTGCAGCTGCAGAACTACAGATTCACAGTTGACCCTTTCAGAAAAGGATCCGCCCTGCTGAGGGTCCCTGGCAGGATGAAACAGCAAAATCTGCCCTGCAGAGATACCTCCTCTCTCACCCAGGTGCAAGTCCCTACCTTCTGCTCTGTCTGACTTCTGTGAACTGTTGCTGCTTGCCATATCCACAGAAAACAAACCATACGGAAACAAAGTAATTTTCTTCTGGCTGAGCAAGCTAAATGTGCTCTTTGGGGGATCAGCTGAACACTGGTACCTGCAGGTGATGAGGAGTAGGACAATGTGCCCTGAGTGAAGGGGGGTAAAAGGCAGTTTAAACTTCTTTCAAGTACACCTGAACGTTGAGTTCAGGTACAAATATGGAAATGTTTGTTTTCTGTACAGGTACATATTTTTATTGTTCTTACACAATCATGCAATACATCTGAAGTGATATATCTGCTTACTTCACGTGCATAACTTTGGAGTTGAAAATCTTGGTTTTTGTGGTATTGTTTTTCCTTTTTTTAGTTCAGTATCTATGGTAGATACTGCTTTGCTAAATATTTTCAGAAGCCTCTGAATTATTAAGGCATAAATTAGATGATTTAAGAGCAGAATGTTGTTTATAAAAGTGCACTTGTCAGTGTTGGGGAGGTAAAAAGAAATAATCCTACCATGACAGTAGTCCCTCGGAAAGACCTTACCTTCCTGATACCATCCGTGTTTCTTGTGGTTCAGAACACTTGTTAAGCTGAAGAGAGGGAAGAGAAGTGCGTGACATTTAGACTTGATGTAACATGAACCATTTCTTATCTCTCCCCTCAGTCCCTCTCCTCTGCCTCCCTTCTGTCTCCATTTACAACTTCACTATCCCTTCTGCCTCCTGGGACCATAACCTTAGTGTAATCTTTGTTCTTTTTGCTTCCTTCTGCATGTCTAAGACAAACTGTTTCTTTTCTGTTTCTTTTTTTGTTTGTTTGTTTTTGTTTTAGTTAAAAAAAAAATCCACGTTGCTTTCAATGTTTTTTCTGCCAGAAGCCCTTTTCCTTCTATTTTTTCAGGCTACATCTTCTCCTGTCTCATCTCTCTGCCTCACAATTCCCAGATCAGCCAGCCCACAGGGTTAAAATCCCAGGTGACACTACCAATTTTGCCTGCTATTTGGAGGGGGAGCATGTCATAAAGTGGGCATGGTCCTATTGGCTTGTAGAACTGAACCCCTTTCTTTCTTTTCTTTTTCTCAAAAGATAGCCTGAGAGATAATGATGCCAGAATGCACCATTCTTCCAACCTGAACTGGATTTCAGTAAGCCTGGAAAACATCTCTGTATCATTATGAACTTCTCAAATATTCACTAGCCATTTTAATCACACTTGTGAGATTATTTCATGATTTTCATGTTAATTAGACATTTGGCAGTGCAGGTTTTCATTTTTCAAATTATGAGTGAGCCAAAAGTTCTTTGTTAGGATTTTCCTAGAAGCATTGCTGTCGTGGAAGAGCAGTCCAACTTGCACTTTACCCTGTTTAGATTTACAAAGTAAGTATGTTTGTGCCTAAATCCCATGGAGATCTGGTCTGGATAGGTGTTCTGCAAGGAAGCTTAACACACAGACAACACTGAGTTTAGCCACAAGTAGTCATGACCATGGCCGCTTTCATTCACAACACATTTAGAATGTAAAGTGGTGCTTTTCTTTTCGAGCATTTGCCCAGGAAGTAACAGACTTAGGAGGATCTGAATGATGCTGACTTGTTTATGGGTTTCACCCTAAATTCTGTTGCTTCACTTCTTCAGAAGAATAGGAACAACAGTATTTGCATATTTTGCAGAGTGTTTCGAGATCTCCCATTGAACTGTTTAAAAATACGTATGGATTTTAAAAGAAGCTTTGAAGTGTCCATGATTTTGCATTAATAGTTCTGTATTAATAATTTTGAGGTCCAAATTAATGCTGTTATAAATGGCACCACTTAGATATGCCTTGTATGTTCCTAACTGTGCAATCACCAAGCAAATGCAGTAGTTAGACGTCTTACGGCAATTCTATGTGGGAGAACAACTAAGAGTATGAAGTTAATGCAGCTAAATTAAGGACCATTAAGACCCTATATGGAAACTCTTAATAAGAAGTGGAGTGCTTAAGGGAGGATTAAACTACAAAAAATAAAGGCATTTTAATTCAGAATGAGAGCATCTACATATAGTTTAATGTGTTTTAATTTCTCTGCATTAACTTCATAGTTTTAGTTGATTCGTTTTAACCTTCCCAGCTGTAGGCAGTCCCAAGTGATACTTTTTCACAGAGTGTATCTTCGGAAACTGCCTTCTTAAAATTATGTATCCTTCTATCCCACTCCTTGCAAGTAACCCAAGAAGATTCTTGTTTAAAAAATAAATAAAAATAATAGTAATATGCATTCTGTCATCAACTGATTATGGCAACAGGCATGGCCATCAGAGTAAGAAACTACTTTACCATATTGAAAGAATATATAAGCTAAAAATAAATTCATGTTTTACAATTAGAGGTTAAAATCTTAAGGGGAATTCAAAAGTTCATGAATGAAGGACACAATGGAAAATTGCAGAGAACAGCAGAAGAAATACCAAGACAGTAAAAGTCATCATGTCCTGGCCACTGAAACTGAATGGCTGAGTTCAAACCTGATGATTAGGACTGAAGTGAGAAATACAGATGTTTCTGTGTTTGGCTCAGCCCATGGTAAAGAAGTACATGATGCTGTGCTATGCCAAACGTGGGATTCGTCCTGTTAATCCATGGAATTTGTTTGCAAAATAGTATCTTCTTTATTACTGTAGTGTCTCCTCTAGCTTTGCTGTTGTTGGAGAGATTCAGTTTGGCTGCTTGGTTATTATTTTATTGTCCCTTACCAAAAATATCAACTCTAAGTAAAGAAATATATAAAACTGCCAGATAAACCATCCCACATCTTATACTCTATAATTAACATAGGAATTCTGCAACATTTTCAGCATTGAGAAGGCTGCATCATGGACATGAACATCAATACTTTTGTCTACTGGAATCAACAGTTTGGGTTAGAAATTAGATTTTTGGTCCTATTTATGGCACACTACTTCAATGGCTTCCAAATATTTAGATTTCCAATTTTTGCCCCATGGCGTTATTTATAGAAGTTCATGGAAGTGAACAGAACTGTGGCCATGTCCACTGGCAGAGTAGCTGGTTCCGGTTACATTCTTCACTGATGTTCATGCTATGCTGATTGTAACACTTAAGCAAATGGAAAGACAGCTATAAGGATGATAGAATACAGTGAGGAACAGGGGCATCAATATGTCACATAGGAAGGAAGCAGAATATTTTATAGTTCTAAAAGTTACCACATCTGTGAAGGACAGAAGTCCTGCTGGTTGTTATTGCTGGTTTGAGATTTTAAAGGACCTTGCTAACGTCACTTAATGTATTAGAATATTATTGATTTTTTAAAATAATAGCCTATACAATTAAGAAGATTAGAAAATTCAAATCTGTAGTTACTGGAGAGGTTTCTTACCATGCAGTATTGATATAGTTGATGCTAAGTAGATTTATTTTTGTAACTCGGTCATTATTATTTTCTTACATTTAATTAGGTATTAACAGTAAAGAGTAGGGAGCAGTATTTGAAAACAGCATTTCAGTTTAGAGTCACATAACTAAACTTCAGTGCATATCTTCAGGAAGGTGTCCTGCTACAGGGAGAGAACAACAGTCTTCATAGATATGATGCCAAATCCTGTGCTTTATCATGAGTTAGTGGACTGCCAGTCCTGGGGCTAGTGCTTTTTCTTGTTCACCCGTGCATTTTGTTGTTAAGAGTGTGTAGACTTGCATTCTCCATTTAAAGAAATCAGTGCTTCCTTACACCCACACAACCCCCCCCCCCTTTTTTTTTCCCACTGTCAACCATTTTTCTTGTCAGTTTGTTTTCCCCATTGCTGGGTGAAGAGATTATGAGAAATAAACCAGTGAGGCACATCAAACCTTCTAAGAAGGCCAGGGCAGTAATTCAGTGGCTGAGTTTTCCCAGTCTATTCTCTTTCAAGTGGCTTGTTTAAAAACAAGCAACAGAAATGAAACCTTACAGTGTCCCTTGTTGATATTTAACAGAACTATAGAAAGACCTTTTGCCTTAATAATGCCAGTGACATGCATTTTGTTTCTCTTTCTAATTATTTATTTATAGTTGACATGAAAATGCTTCCCACTTGACATCGCTAACTGCACAAAACCTAGTTGCGTATTGCTTTTGTGAGACTTTCATTATTATAGCATGATTAAAGTAGTACATTAATTATGCATCCTGCTATAAAACTGGATACAGCAGAGAAATAAATACATATTAATAATACATTAGTTATTCATCTGTATACTTGTCATTTGAATGAGATGTAAACTACTACATCTTCAGTTCATGACGACCACCACTCATCTGCTTTTTAAATCCACTTACATCTCACTACTGTGGAAGGACAAGCTTTTGTTAAAGGTCATCTTGTGCTACAAATGACTAGTCCGAAGATCAAGTGGGCCAAACATCTGTATTACAAAGCTGAAAGTTTACCTGACTGTGAGATATGGTGGCAGCATAATAAAGCAGATTGGCCACTAGGCTGGGCTGTGTACAGTCAAATCTTAATCATTAAAAGTTGTAAAGTGTGTGGTCATTACAAGTGAGATGCCTTCCTGAAGCAACAAGAGTGATTCTCACTTTTTATTCATGGGTTTCCTTGTATGGCTGGAAAGGAAACTTTTATACTAAAGGGAAGCCGGCAACAGTTTGCTGAATTGATGAAAAATATTGTAGACGTGGGTATTGAAGAAACAGTATGTCTTGTGAAGTACATCATGTGATTGGATTGCCTTAACAGAAGATTGTAAGGTTATGTGTGGATAGCTCAAATGTGAGGATGGTACAGCTATTTAAGTAGTAGCAGAAGGGGTTCCTAAATCTCTCACATGAAGCAGTAATTTATCTAAAGGACAGAGCCAACAGATCAATTAAAATTGCACTGAAGTAACTGCAGAGAACTTTTACTCAAAGAAAACGTTTGCTTTCTTTTTGGCTCAAGATAAAATAAAAATTAGTTTATTTAATGTAAAAGCTGCGTGGCAAGATTTGCATTAGGAAATTAAATGTGCCTGGTACTGTTGATGCCGGTGAGGTCAACTGTCATGGAGTGACCCATGTTCATATTATTAAAATTTGCTAGTCTACAAATGAAGGTCAGTGCAGACAAATTGCCTGTGGAGAATACTGTTAACTCCTAAAGCTTGCCTGAAATACAATTTGGAAGAGGCCTAGCTGACCAGGAATAAAACTATGCCAGGGAGTATTAGTGTAATTTAACAGGTGGTTGAATTTCAGTCCCTTGGTACATTTGCTATCACTGATTATTTTCCTGGTAGTGGTAGTGTCATTGAGTGAATTCCCAGAAGATGGAGTTGTCCAAAGATATATTTTAATTAAAAATTTTAGTTCCATCATTAAATGGCATATGTATGACTTCTCTATTGCTTAGAGTTTTTAGATATAGTTTCATTATTAGGCCAGTACATGTGAAGGGGAAGTTAGATATTTCTGCTGAGGCTAAGTCAAAAACAGGCATAAAATCCTTAAACTATCAGCTACATTATTGTTGTGTTTTCACATTGTCTTTAGTATTGAACAACAACAAATAGAAAGCGTGGGTGTGCAGTTTTAGAACCTGTTTGATTATCTTCATGTAAGTCAAGACAGGTTCATGTTAGTAATACAATAAAACAACAACATAATAATATGTAGCTCTGACTTGGGATTTGCACCAAGAGATTTAGAAGCATATGAACAAGAAAGTAAATATTATTTTATGGACTGTTAAAGTGAGACCCAGTCAAGTAGAGTGTCATGACCAGAATCACATTTTAGGTCATGGGCAGCATCGGGAATAGGATGTAGATCTCTTGAATGCCATGCTAAAGTTCTGTTCATTGTTGCAGCACCAATGGTTCGGCACATAGATTTAATTTTTTCCCCAGATAAATTCTGTAGAAGGTTCTGAGTCATGTAACATGAACAAGTCACCTTTAAAGGGTAGTGATTCAGAGCAATATGTGAAAGTCTATCAAGCTGAAATGGCTTTCTCTCTTCCTGTCTCTCCTTTCTTGTATTTTCATATCTTCCTAGTTTTCTCTAGGAAGATCTAGAAGATCACCCAGGCAAGAAACCTGTCTGCCAAAGACAGATTTACCTGTACATAAACCCTTCCTGATAAATATTTTATATGCCTTTTTTAAAAAACTTCCAGTGGTGGAAAATAACAGTGTTTTTATACGTAATCTTTTCAGTCTACCTGTCAGTCCTTTGTTATCCTTTACTCTTGGAAAGTTGTTTTTTTTCATAGTATTTAACCTATATTTCCTTTACTTTGAGTCCATAGTGTCCTCACTGGCTCTGTTTTCCAAATCCATTGCCTTCCCTTTTGTCACACCTGTTGATATATTTGAAAATTACGGATCTTAAGTATGCAAAAACTTGACTATTGAGTATACCAAAGAGTGGATCTATTTCTTCTTTCACCACTATTTGCAAACCTTTCTAAAAACACTCTCTTGGTTACCATCTAGACCCATCTAGTATGAGAGATGAAAACACATGAATACTAGTGAACACCAGCTTGCAAGTAAGGAAGAAGCAAACCAAAAAAAACCAACACCTTGATGTTGTAACCATTCAGCTGGTGTACTGTTTAATTTCCTTAATTTTAAAACAATTTTGCACAATTATATATTCACTCTTTGCTTTGTTTTGTAAAAACCCTGGAGTGATCTCTGTGAGAGGAAATTAAATGATCTAGCTGGCTGCTGAATGCTTTGGCTGCTTTAGGGCACTTTGATAGAAGTGGTTTTGCATTAGCTGGTGTCATGTCGTCCAGTCTCCTGTCCCCCCCATCCCTCCCGTGCCCCCCCCCCCCCCATGTCCCCCTCCTTCATTATTCTCTCTCTCTCTCTCTCTCTCTCTCTCTCTCTCCCCCTCTCTCTTTTTTAAGGGCAAGTCATAAATAATTCTACTCCAAAAACATGACACTGTAACATTCTATAAGAATCATGTCCTGCTGTTTGCTAACCTTGTATAGCAACAGTGCATTCATTAAATTAGTTTAGAGGGATGTTTTGGCAGTGCTGTATATTCATAAATGCATGCAAGTAATTCTGTTTAAAGCACTAGGTTTTCTTAACTTCTCCAAATATGCTAATGGTGTTGTAGCTGACAGAGCACAAAAAATCAGTATCAGAAGAGTTATCCCTTAATTCCCTCACTGCTACATATATGCTTTCCTTTTGTATTTGTACAAAAAAACCCCAAAGTTTGTATTTGCAATTAGAGCCCCTCCCAGTTTTTCTGTAAGTTGTTGATGATACTGCAGTCATCTGTCAAGGTTGGTGAGCTGTAGACAAAAAAAAAAAACCTCTGACACTCCTGGGGAGTGGGGGAGAGTAAGCTGGAGCCATTTCCGTGGGGCTTTGTAACACTCTTTTAGTTCCAGGAATCTGTAAATTTCCCTCAATTAGACCGTTTCTCTGGAGCTATCACCAAGAATTGCTCTTTATATGTACAGACATTTTAAGGTATGGGGAAATGAGCAGTAGAAAACAGTATGTGTCTCAAGCAAACTTGAAATCTTTGTAATTCCAAATAGAAACTGTTCCAGTTGTATCTGAAGATAGTGCAACTTCAATAAGTCTTTTCAAAATCCACTTTGAAGGGAAGTTCTGTGGCATCTCTGCCATTTTCTCAGATGACTGTGCTAAAAGGAACAGTCTGCAAAGTAATTTGTAGGATCTGGATAGGCTAATTAGAAATTCTTTGTGAAGCTAGAGAAAGGTGAACTGGAGTTTCACTGGCTTTCCTACCTTACGCATTTTTCTGAATTTATACGATACATGTTTTGTGATACAGAGCAGCAACATGAGCTTCAGGAGTTAAAGGTTAGGTTGTGGTCATATATGGGATACGAACTTAAGGAGCATGGTTTCCTGAGGATTTGAGTGGTTCTTGCTCTCCCTCCCTGCCTTGGCAGCCTGTTAGCTTGCTTTCTCAATAACATCTGTGGTTTCTAGGTTTTATGTGGCTGGTAGGGCCACTGATTTTTTTGGCTGGACATCATCATTAGATGTACACACATACTTGCAGACACACATGCACTGTCTGTCTCTGGCTAGCAACCATAGAAGAGATGTCCAGTTGGTCTAATAATAAAATAAAAATGCTATAAAAGTGATGCTGCTGCTTTGTGGTTTCTTCATACTAATGCTTTGACAGTACGCCAAGGCACTGCAATGTGGGCTCAAGATACAAACGAAGTCTGGAGTGAAAAATGAAGGGCCGGGGGGGTGGAAATTATTTCAGTAACACTGAAGTGAACTGAATATTATTCTGAGATGTGCTAGCAGCTGAGAAAGGAAACAAGTGTAATATTCCCCTTCCGTTTTCCGTTCTTGCTTGTTATCTTTCGTGTTTGCTTGGAACGCCTTTTTATGAGCGAGATATGCTCTGATAAAGAAAGCAGTGATACATGAAGTAGCACTGTGACAAAGTACAAAGCAATCATTGCCCTCACTTAGCCTCACTACACTTTCACACCATTAACCGTGTAATAAGACTTACACTTAGGATCTCACCTTCATGCTTTCTGCGGTAGTGCCATGCTTGAAGAGTGACAGACCCTGCTAAAGCACAACAAGATATTAGGTGATTCTCATAATATCACTCTAAACAAATACATCTTATTATTTCCGATTGTGTAGGAAGGTTAAATGACTTGTTTCAGCTCAAAACAGGAAGTCAGTGATTAAGATTGGGAATTCATATAGAGTTATTTGGTACATGTTTATTTGAAATACCATAACATTAACAACCATGAAAAATATCTGTGCATATTTGGCGATTGAGGCAAATTACCGGACTGTTAACTAATTTTAGAATTATTTACATAAGCAATTCACTTATCTGTATAAAAATGTCAGTTCTCTTTCTGCTAATATTGAGATTTCTTTTTCTGGTTCCTTCTTTTCATTCCTTTTGGTCTGTTTTTTAATCCTCAAAGTTCTTTCATCCCTTTAGCCAGGATCTGCTCCTAAGTACTTTGCTTTCAACAAGAGACTGTCTTTTTGTAGCAGACAGCCAGTTCCAGTTGGTGGGATTGTAAACAGAAAGTACCCATGACAACTGATTCATCCCCCACAGAGAACACACATAATACCTAGGAAATGTCTGCACTTAGAAAGAGTGGATCCTGTCCTCAGCTCAGGTTTGCAACACAAAGTGCCAGAAACAGCTGCCAAGAGAATTAATTTTGGCTTAAACTTTATGAATAAACTAATGTATGGTGAGGCATGTAGTCTCCATTGATGTTGCTGCCTGTGTTCTTCCTATCTAAAGAACAGAGAAGCAAGCTTCAGTCTGCAATGTGTAATCATTTTCCGTAATACCTGATTTAATAGGAGTAATTTCTACCTACACCGTGTCTTCCTTTTGAGACGCTCACACTACAACCATAAATTAATTAAGCTTTGTACTCCCTCTGTGCAGCATAGGTAGACTCAGGAATAGAGTGGTTTAAGGTTATACTACTGTGCCAGTTGGGAGATACCAGAAATCTAGTTTTCTTACTTTCTATGTGCTCTGGGGCAGACTCAATGGGTGCTATAAATGCAAGGACTGAAAAAGACCACGAGGAACGAGGTATTGATAGTACCACTAGGCTTACAGCTTGAGACAAGGAGCCCCGCCTGGAAGAGCTGGAGTGCATGTGGCAGTGAAGCGAGGGCTGATTCCTTATGAAAAGATGTATGCTAGAACCTTCTGAGGTACACAGCCTTTCCAGTGGTCCTTGAAGAGGCTGTCACAGTGGCCTGTACAGTTCTGCCTTGTTGCCCTAATTCAAAGTAAATTAGTGATGCATCTTCCTTACAGTGATTTTCTTAAGATCAAGGTGGTGGCTCTGTGCAGATGTGGATTTCCCGCTGGGGCTGACAGGGTAAGATCATTTCCATTTGGCATCACCTGCTATGGCTTATACTCCTGAGGTATGTGACAGCCATAAATGCTTAGGTTGGTCAGACTTAGTACTGTGTATACCTGCTGGTATGGGACACAGAACAGCCAGCTGAGCTTAGGAATCCTGTCTCCCAGTTTTGTTACTATTAAAAGTTGTCTGATAAATACACCCCCCCTTGAAGCCCTATATTTTTATGTGCAGTAACTTTTCGTTTTGTTTTCCAGAGTAGCAACTCTGCACTGTATAAATTATTACCTCAGGCACTAGGACACTGTTGGTAAGAAAGGGAAAAGAAAGACTATAAATGGGTGTGAGAAAGAAAGGGTTTCTGCATTTTAAGAGTAATGGCTAGAAGACAATTAAGGCCTAGCTTTTAAATCATAGGTCTGGGCCAATGTATATTGGGACTGCAAATTGGAAATGTTGCATTATTTTTAAGTGGCTGAATAGCTGCTGCAGCATCTATAACAATTGTGACTTCTCTAAAGCGGCATAACTTACTGCAGTGAAAAAAAGGAATGAAATTTAGTCTACCTAAAGAGAATATATCTTGACATTTACCCACCATTAAGTATACATTCTAATCCCATGCTATCCATACGCTTTGGTTTACAAACAAATGACTCAATTAATGTCTCTTAAAGCCTTCTGGGAGGGAGAGTGGAGGACATGCACTGCTTGAGCAATGGTTGCTGAAGGCACTTTGATTACTTAAGCTTGGAATAGGCATAATATCCCAGCGTGGGGGATCCTTATGCCTGGCAGCACTTTCTCTTCTCCTTCTGGAAAGTGTTGCATGCCTCTGCAGTAACTCAGGCTGTTTACTAATCCCCAGGGGAAGGCTGTGGTGGTGCTGCTGCCCAAGGAGATACATGCTCCTCCAGTCACCCACTACCTAGGGAAACATGAGGTGGTCTCCTTCCTTTTGTGCTTACCTGGTAACCCACTACAAATATCTCTTTCCTCTAGAGTGTAAGGGGGCAGCAGATTTATTTTTTTTTAATAAAAACTTGATAAAATAATTTGATGGTTTTAGTCGTTAAAAGTCATCAGGGGTTTAATTCCTGAGAATTGCATTGATCCACAGCCAGTGTTTCAGAGCTGGAAGATACCGATTTGTGAGCCATCGAAATGGGTTCCAATCCTACATTCTCCCACTTCTCCCAGTGATCTTCTGTTTTTGTGAGGCTTTTTTATTTTTCTAAGTTTGACAGGCAGCAGAAAGCTGTTTGTCATTGTTTTCAAAAGTGTCTTCTCTACTCGTGGCAGGTTTGATGTTCCAGTTGGTCAGTTATATGTTGCTGGGCTCTGTCTGTCCTCTTACTACCTCCAGATAGCAGAAGGAACATCCAAAGATGGGAAAACCTCTCTTAAAAGCTCTGATGTGCATCTAGCACAGAGTTATCCAGGATTAGCAGAGTCCCATTAATCAGTATGGGTCAGGTGAGGTCTAAATTCTGTTTGCAATTCAGTCTAGCCAGAACTTCATAGCAGACATAAGGAGAGAAAAAATGGAGTCATTCTACCATCAGAGTCAGTTTGCCCATCCAACATTACCATAAAAGCGATTGGACTTGCCAGTTTGCTGTGTCGGGGTTCTGCTAGTGCTGTGTACCATCTTGTCCTAAATGGGGACCGCTGGTCTAAGTCAGGGTGTGTAAGGTTTTAATATTAACTATTACTTCTGTCACAGGATGGATCCTCCTAGGGAAGTAGAACTCAGAATGGACAGAAATACCTTTTAAGTCCTCTATCTCTGCATGTGATCACTGGTGAATTCCTTGAACAACACAACAGGAATCTTTCCAGAGCCTTTTGTGAATTCTAGTTGTGGTTTTACTAAAACTGTTTTGTCACATTTCCAGAGCTTCTTGAGCAAGGGATTCCTTGTAATAGCCACTAGATTGCTTTTTAATTTATGCAAATTCACTGACATAGATTGTTGGTAGCTGAAAAACACACAAAAATGGAATGTCTTTGAGTTTTATTCTTCAAGTTACTTCTAAGTTGCTACAGTCTGGGTATCTCTGCTCAGTTTAGTTTCCTGTTTTGGTAAGTGATAGCGTTAGGAGGAGTTGCTTGCATTTCTCAGAAAGAAAGGTTAGTTTTGTAGTTGTGCAGAGATGGACTGAAGTGGTACAAAATGAAAGGGAGAAACCAGAGAAACAAGAGGTTATGATATCAGAAGCAGAAATATGCTTTGCTTTATAATCATGATTCAGTTCCACCACCCCAGTCCCCACCCCAAAGAAGACCATATTCATTCTGTTGAAATATGGAAAGCTGAAAATTCATTTTGATATTGTAAGAGGAAATAAAAAGGACTCAAAGATTAATAACAGAATGTCAATGTATACATGTAATACAGGCTTGAACCTGAGGGCAATCCTTTCAAGGAGTTGAATGACATCTGTGTGTAATTTAATAAATGACTGTTGTAACAAAAGTGGAGAAGCTCTCAAACACATTGTTTTTGTGTTGATTGCTCAGTTCAATTACTGTAAACAAATAATGTAACATTATGATAGTCATTGAAATAAATCTAGTCTAAAAGGGTTGAAAAAAGGTTGGAAATATCAAAGCCACGTTTATCCATAATTCAATGATTTGATGCTAGACTCACCTAAAAATAAAAGGCCATCCTTCTATGAGAATATCAGTAGCAAGGCTGCCAATTTCAAGAGCTTAATGACAACTTTTAGCTGATGGTTAAAACAGATTTTTTTTTTCCCCCCAACGTAAATGTTCACAAGTTACCGTACACACAGAAAACAACAACAGGTAGAGGTTAGATATATTAATTGATGGGTGTTTATTTCTATTTACAGGCACTCCTCTGACGAGCTGGATTTACAAAGAAAAAATAGATAACTAAACTGTAATCTAAAATTAAGCGTATTTTTTGTGCCATTTGAAATAACCAGGTGATTCATTAGGTAATAGGCTAAGTTCCTCTGGAAAGTCCAAATTCAAGACACTCCAAAATAATTTTTTCCTGTTCTGCTTTTCCTACAGACTACAGCTGCTTTCTTGTGTTAAAAAGGTTTTGTTTGCTCAGTAGATCTCCATGTGCCTGAATTTTCTTGCCCTTTCACCTCAGATTTTTCCTAAACCTCTTGTGTAATTTGGTTACTTCGTATCCCCAGCTTTTTCAGCAGGAGCAGGCTTCCCTCCTTCCCACAAGCTAGCCCTACCCAGAGCAATGCATTTAAGACTGAGAGGATAGGATGCAGCTGCCTTTAAAAGCCTGTCAATGATGCTTCATTTTAAGCCACTGAGAACTATTAGCACAGCTGCACAGTGAGGTGGATTTACACTTTATACATTCCCCCCCCCCCCCCCCCCCCCCCCGAGGAATTTCTCAAAAGCTGTATAGAATAATGAGTTAACTGCTGATGCATGAAGGCAAATGAAGACACTGCCTTATGCTTAATAACATCCTATGGACAGCCCTGCATTTTAGAGCCAGTTTTTCTGGGTAGACATTGTCTAGGTCACATGCTGGGGTTATTCTTTACAGGGAATTTGAGGAGATTCTTAACTTCAGATGTGGCAGTCCTAGAGTAGGAATTTAACTTATCATTATATCTACAGCTTGTATCTTACTTCCTTTGAGCACGTAATTTTTCAGTCTTGACAGCTCACACAGTAACAGTAGACTGCAGCAAAGCTGTTAATTTGGGACTTATAATTTATGAGTTATGGTGCATTTTATCATCAATGAAGATTTTTTTTATACTGAGCAGTAGCTGGTTGCCTTAGTGTCCAGCGTGCCCCCTTTTCCCAGCACTCCTCTTTTCCCTGTAGGCTCCATAAATTACTAGCTTTATCCAGTCTGAGAAAAAGAAAAGGCAAGGGAGCAAGCCAGGCAAGGCTGCAAGCTGAGGTTTCTCTGCCTGCTTGCTTCCACTTTCCCTTTTTCTGTTTATTAAAGATGTAGCTGTCATCCACATGGCAGCTCTGCCTGGTTGCAGGAGGGCAGTGAGGGCAGAGGAAGACCCAGGCAGGAACAGCAATGAGAGTGGATGCCGCTGGGTATTTGTTGCTGTGGTTAAAAATACCAAGTTTAAAACATATCTTAACATTGCAAATGAAAACAAGTCATTGTGGCCTTTCTATAATTTCTAGCTAGGCTGGTTACAAAAAAATCAAACATACATTTCATGCAAAAGATAATCTCTGTCCATATGACATTCAAGAAGATAGAGTGTATAGTTTGGTAATGACTGACCTAATGACTCGGACACTACCTGACATAGAGGTATGGGAAGAGGCTTGAGTTGCCTCTGCCCACATTCCTTCAAAACTGTAGTCAGATCTTCAAAACTGAATTTTAATCTTCAAAAAACAAGAAATCACAGGCCTGTGAGTTTTGCAAGGAATTGCATGCAATGGATTGTATTAAATTCTCTTAATTCCTCAACATTATTACTATAAGGAAATATATTTGGATTTCTGTTTACAAATTTATGTTTAATACATTTGTATTTTTCCATATGCATCATCTAAAATTTTTTGTGATTTGTGTTCTTGTGCTACTGCTTGTGACAGAGGAAGCCATCACCTTTAAATGGGATAACAATTTCATTAAAACATCTCCTTTTGCAGAGATCAAACCTTTTGCCTTCTAAACAGGCTGGAGAAAACATTCTCTAAATGATTAAAAGGTCTTTGAAAATGTAATTCTAACAATCAGAACCAAATTAACTACCAGTTAACATGATTATGTGCATTAAAAAGTGAAAGTCTGAAACCAGCAGCTTCATGTGACGTAAGTTCTTAAAAAGGAGACATCAAAGAAACCCACAACTATAAAATGTTAACAAAATATTTGGAAAATTAACTTAAGGTTGTACTGCAGGTGATTAGAATTCATTTGAAAATTCTTTAAAAGGGATGTTCCAATTCGATTTTAATGAAAACACTTGCTTTGGTGGCTTTAATAAATTGGGATTAGTTGGTAAAAAACCATGAAATGTCAGATGCTCCGACATGATAGAAAATATCACCTTTCAAACACCCAGTGGAATTTCTGCATAGCTACTGATCTGTTACTTTGCCAGTGCTGGGAAGTGATTGCTGGATTTCCAAATGTCATCAGAGTAGTTTGAGTCATGCCATACAGAAGTAAATTTCTGGATGTTCTTATGAGCTTTCCCAAACAACTGATTTCCTCTGGCTTTGGCAGTTCTCTGAACTGTAGTTTAATACCCCACAAACTCACTGAACATTTTGGGCTAAAGGACTTTAATCACTTAAATCAAGGATTATGTGGGTATGTTCAGCATTTAGATGGGAATGATATCCTGAAGACTCTTGAGAGCTACCATTGTGTTGAAGGTCTTGTGTGCTGAAGTACCTGCTGATAAAACTGCCAACACTGCTGCATTAATACATGCATACAGCTGTTCGTGTACTGAAGCTTCTGGCTTGCTAAAAGCCCTGCCTTTTGCATGTGGTATTTTCAAAGCAAGTATTAGTCCTCCTGGGCCCCCTTCCTGTTGGCTTTCTGAGGATAAGCAGACTAAGCCTCAACTCAGCTGTACAGAGAGCCTGTCACTAGACCCCTGCCCATAACACGGTATGCATGCTTGCATGGAGAGGGACAAGTAGCAAGGGCAGATGACATTTCCCATTCCTTAGTTTTGCTTGGGTATTAAAGACATGACATGACTCCTACTCCTTTTGAGGCACTTGAGTCCAGAAGGGGGAAGGAGTGTACTAGGAGGCACTACAACCTGAAGTTGTATCTGAGAGGTGGATTTATGCATCCCCTTCTCTTTCCTTCTGATTACTTTCTGCATGCCCTTGTTCAGGCTGCTGGCTTTTGCAAAGCTATTATCAAGCACTTAAAGTGCAAGGAGAACCTGACAATGAAACACAGATCTACCCAATCCTTCAACTGGGTGCCAGGTATGTCACCACTGAGTATTGCAAAGGCTTAGTCCTTCTTTCTTTTATCCTGAGCTAATTAGCACTATGATTAGAAGAGTGTCTGCAGGCCATGACTCACACTGCTGTTAGCAGTGGTGGAGTTAGACCAATATAACAAGAGAAAGTATACTCTTCACCATTAAGCCTCCTGTGAAAAAGGCAGCTTTTACTGGCATGTGATAAAAAAAGCAGTGTCCTTTCTCAAGGAACAGCATTGCATGTTGTTCTGGCAGCGTTAGATCAGACAGTGAACCTGCTGAGAAAGCACTGAATGGGATTTGTTGGGGCAGCTGCCTTATACAGCTAACCCAGGTATAGGGTAATGGTTAAACCTTTCAAGTTTGGTACACAGGATTCCTAGAAGCAGACAGCACTAGGAGAAAGGCTCAAGTTTCATATACAGCAATATTAATTTTGGATTGCTCTTTTGATTAATAAATTAGGTGCTCAATGGGGTGAAGGTTTTTTTTCTTTCAAGGAGTTGGTGTGTACTTTGTTTGGAACAGATTAGAAATGTGATTTCACAGAGGAAATGTAATCTCATTTTGAACATTTACTGAATGCTAATTTCATGCTTATATGTTGGCAGAAAAACAGAATAGCATTAATTAGTTTGAATTATTTTCTAACCTGTTGTCTCCCTTTTTCTAGGACTAGATTAGTAGAGAAAACATCCAGGCCCATTCTTTGGCTCTCAGATAATGCAACAGAGTTTGCATTCGTATGGCTAAATTCTCCCCTGTTTTTTAACCCTCCTCCAAAAAAGGCTGGCCTGCTTTGTGCTGCCAAGTGGAAATTGCTACTGGTTCCTCCTATTTCACATGCAATATTTAGGTACTGCATGGGAAATGATACTTGGCGTGACTAAAGGATGGAATATTGATACTTGTGTGCCAGTGCTTGACCGAACCCGTGTGTTTTATATTACAGAGAGAGCCTGTGTCAGATGCCATACGACCACTACACAGGGCTAGCTAACACTGAAGGAACAGCTAAGTACTTGTGCTGAGCACAGAACTTAATTCACTGGTTGCCTACAGAGTTGTTAGACAAAATACAGCATTATACTGTACTTTTAACTAAAAAGACTCTCCAAGCATTGAGATGGGCTATGCAGGAGGCTGTGAAATGCCCGTTTTCTGCAAGTTGTTAAGTATAGGTTAGGCAGGTATCTACTAGGCGTACTTAATCCTGCCTCACATTAGGGAGATGCACGAGCTGATGTCCTGAGGTTCTGTCAGCCATAGTTTTCTATAGTGCTGCGGTGTTACAATGCTTCTTTGCTGGCAGTTATGACATGTGTGGAAAAAAAATCATAAGTGTCTCTTGTACTGAGTAAACAGTTCCTAGGGTTTTTGTGCTGAATGGCATTGACTTCCAAAATAGTGAATTTTTGATTATTATTTTTTTTAATCTCAAAAATACTGATGTTACAAGAGATTCCTTCAGGTATTTTGATACTGTGAATTGCTCTATGTTTAGAAACTGATCTATAGCCATGGATACAGATTAATTTTTAAATAGGAAGAAAATTAGAAATACATACACACGTTTTTCTTTGATGACTTAGGACTGCTCAAAGTAATATTTTCCGTTCACATAAAATCCTTTAAAAAATAAAATGGTTGATGGATCCTTTACAAGAAAAAGCCATATAAACATTTGAGTTCATACGTATTCAATATAACTGTTTCTGATCCATAAATTTAAATCTCTTGATGTTGATCTCATATCTCCTCTTCCTGCTTCCCCTAGACTTTTATATAGGATTGTCTCAGGATAAAAAATGCTAAACTAAAACAAGAATTAAAACACTGTTGCTCTCCCCTGTAAAATTATCAATGTTTTGGGATATGACTAATATGAAATGTTACACTTTGTGGTTAACAGTCATGGGTTATATTTTACAGAAAGATTGCTTGGAAACTTAGTTGTAGATGCAGTGAAAAAAATGGGTCCTTGGAATCCTAGGCACCAACATCTTATCCAAAATTAGCATTGAAAATTAACTTTCATTTTTGTGTTAGTTAAACATCTGACACATTCTATTGCAGTTTTTCTTTTGTGATCATAAAAAGTTAGAAGCTTTTCAAATGGTGTTTGGTGTTTACAATGCATTTGTCTGGGCAGATGTGTTTGTAAAACTACCAAACCATTCCAATTTATAAACATAGTTCAAATAAATATTGTTTCATCTGTGTGAAGGAGAGTGATTCCTTCATCTCCAGACTTCCTAGAACACAAATATTATTACTGCAATGTAATAGCTGCTGCTGTTGTATGTGGTTTGTGACTGCTGGTTCTCCCTGCTTTTTTTTGTTCCTTGGTATGTTTATTTATAGGGGAGTTATGAGACTGTGATTGAAGTTGGAAAAGACGGTCCCCTTGGGCTTAAAAAGTGACTGACCCCAATCAGCAGCGCTTGTTGTAAGTGATACTGGAGTCTCTTCATGAGTGAGTCGAAAGTAGTTTCCTGTCAGGTTTAGTTAGGATTGGGTTTTTTCTTTTCATTTATTTTGCACCAGCATAGACAATTTTTGGTTTTATGTACAGTGCAGTTCCTGTGCTGCCTTAAAGATACAAAGAAGAAAGCCTGTGTTTGAAATAGAGAGACTATTACAGTTAAATTTTGGTTCAATGGAGTTGTCACCTAAGAGCTTTCTATGCATTGAGGGATAGATTTCTCCAGCGAGTCCTGTCAGGGACCCTTAAAAAGTAGAGACTTAGGATTGAGTTTCCCATCACGGTCTGTTCTCCTTTATCTTCTGCATCTGCAGTTTGAAACTAACCTGGATTGTGTCTTTGCACAATATGTTGTACAAATGATATGTGAAGCTACACAGGCAGAGAATAGTGATGTATCTGATGATGCTGTGGTTGGATGAAGAAATAAAGAACAACCTACCTTTAAAAAAGGGTATTTTCTTCATTCTCCAGGGAAGCAGTTGATAGGGAAAAAAACAAAACCCAAAACAAATCCCCCAAAATACCTTCAGTTTTCCACACTGGACAATTAACAAATGTGAGTTTAGGGTTGTGGTTTGCTGCTTTTTTTTTAAATTTATTGAATAAGTTTACCAAAAAATGTACTTTAGTTGAGGGGATTACATCCATGTTTGACAAGACATCATTACCCCTTTCTGAGAGTGACTTCTAATTTTGTTTTGACATTCCTTCTGTAAAAAGTCAATTTTCCTTTGCAATATTTTTCTCAGTATGATAGTCTGGCATTGACGCTTTAAATTTGACAGAAGGAAGCAGATACAATCCTCAAGTAGCCATTTTATTTCTGGATGTTGCTGGCTGTTGTTCCTTTTATTGTTCCATTGCTGAATGACTTTAACTCCTGTCATTTCCCCCCTCTAACTTCTGTTTTAGGAGAATAAAAAAAAACCACACAAAAAAAAAAAAAAGAAGAAAAGAGAGGAGGAAATTATTGAAGGAGAATGACATGTTTTACACTTTCTTTTGATGGTCAGAGAATTTATTGAAGTGCTGTTTTTGACAGGATGGTTTCAACTGCAATCCAGGGCCAGCCTCAGATCTGAGACAGAGCCTGGATCTGACTAGGACAGAGGGGCTTCTGCCTAAAACTGTCTTGCAGTTCCAACTACATCAGCTGCAACTGCAGTTTCCTGTTTCTGTGAGATCGTTGTCAGACCTGGTTATTAGATTGAAGTGCTCCAAGACAAATGGTGCCCTGTCACAGAAGTGCCAAGTGTTATTAAGTATTAGTAAAAGTATTTAGCTACCACCTTGCTGGTAGTGATCATCTGCAAATCTAAGGGGAAAGCTCTGAGATGGTTGGTGTGTAAGTGATTTGAAGCTGCTTTTGGCCCACCATCACCAAGAATTGTGCTGCCTTATGAAAAAGCCAGAATGCTGCAGACTAACATACTGAGGATAGCTTTTGTTTCCTGCACATCTTGAAGCAACTGCTTCCCTCTCCCTTTGTTTGCTACCTTTTGACATGCTCACAGCGAGGAATGATTGAATATCTGATTAACATCACGTAAGAAGTGTTTTTGCCCAGTTTTCTGACGAGATGCCCAACCAGTCCAAATCCCTTGAGCTTTATGCAGGAGGTAATCCCACGATCCAATGTCAGCATAATCCCCCCAAGACAGCTTAAATATTTGTAGTTCTTTCTTAAATCAAGAAATCCCTTGAGGTTTATACCAATCCCAATTTAAAAAAATTACTTGACCTGAAAACCCTGGAGGAATGTTTTGCCTCTGGCTTCTTGGCCAGCTTGCTCTAATAAGATATCAATAAGGTATACAAGGTCATAATTTATAATATGATATGAAAATTATGCATCCAGTGAAAGGCTAGGGGGAAAAATAAGGGATTGCAATGGTGGTAGAGACAGCATTTATTGTGATTACTAGAAGGGGGCCTTAGTGGGCTGGGATTATTGTACTTTAAGTGAAATTGATTTTGTTCATGATTTGATTTTAATCTAGTTTAGATGAATCAAATTCTACAAGGAGCAGATATTTAATTTACAACATTAGGATGAAAAGGACATCAGTTCAGAGAAGTTTAATGCATATGATGTGATAAAAGCAGTATCTGATTATGAGAGGGTTTTTTACAATAATTCCTTGTTATTTCATTACTTCTTGGATAATTTTTTTCTCTCCACATAATATTTTTATTAAATCCAGCCAAGATTCTAGTCTCCTTAATAATATTTAGGCTGATTGCCTGAGTGAAAATAATAATAGTAATACTCAAAATTGGAGGAGGACAGGGAGGAAGACAGAATTCCAGATTTACCACACTGATTTTTGCTAGAGATCTACTCTTGGAACACACAGAGGGTCCTCACTTGCCGCCAGGGTACTTGTAGGCAAGCTTCTTTGCAAAATGAGTCCTAGCTATCTTGTTGCAGACTGCAGTTGTAAACAATCTGTAGAAACCAATCTCCTGCAGTTTTCCAGTCTACTGTTTTCTAATCTAGGGGAGTTGGAACGCTTTGCAATTTGGAAGAAGTTGGTTGCTGTTGAAGAGAGGTCTCCTATGCTTTGGCAGTCAGAACCAGAGAGATCTGTTTTCTTAGGTTAACACCAGAGCTGGGAAAGCCATCCATGCTAAGAATGCAGACAAAGTTCAGCTGATGCGTGTGTGTGTGTATACATACACACACACATATATAGACGTTTCTTTTCATTATAGAATAATTTATGTGAAAATATTCCTATTTCTTTCTTTCCTTCCTGATATCTGATTACTAGCGGCCTCTTGTCGGAAGAAGGAAATACTGTTGATTCACTGGCTTCCTTGCATCTTTTTAGCACTGTTTGCTGGATTGTTGTAGATAAATCAGAAAACTACTTTCCTCACAGAGGAATGTTTTCTGTTTGGATGTTTAATGAACAAACTTTTTATATGCTTAAGGAAAACATTTGCTGTGTTGGAAAGGACTTTCTATTACTATCTACACTCACAAAGATTGGCACGGATCATGGTGATCAGCATGGGAAAATAATAAAAAGAAATAATGAAGGAGAATAATTACATCATAGATGCAGGGCAGGAGTTGGCAGAAAAGCATTTTAATACATCAGTCTGGGAATGCTTGATTTTATGTCACCTTGCTGTGCTTGCTTGTATTAAAATAAATTACAAATGCTTTTGCCCTCTGTGTAAAAAATATAAATAATAGTTCTCATTTGTGAAATGCTTTTCAGCAAAAGGCAAAAAAAGAAGGAGGAGGGGAGTTTTTTTAGAAAAGGTGGCTGTACGGGTCTGACAGCCTGTGTCCAGAGGATGGGACCTTCCCTTTCAATGCTTAAATCTAATCATATGTCTCCAGCAAAACTGCATCCCTATTCAGCTCCCTCTTCCGTATAACAAGTTGTTCCAATTTAAAACCAATTTAGTTAAACTGGGACACTGGTGGATAATTGTCAGATTCCTCCTGTTTGGAAGCAGAATTCACTCTAGAGAAATCTCTGGAGACGGGTTTACATCGACATAAATGAAATTAAGATTTTTAGGAGTGCACACTATCTGTAGAGAATGCATTGGGTTTCCCCCTTATTATACTGTTTTTAAGCTAGTACCCTCATCCAAGAACTGTGGTCTTTGTGGTTCCCCATCAGAGGCTGAGAGCCACTATAGGAGCCATTTGAAGGACACATTGAGAACGTGGTCTGGCATGCAGAGAGACACTGTTTCCCTTTCTGATTTGGAGACTTGGCTCCTTTTTGACATATCCAGCAAATAACACTCGCTGAGATCCTCATCAATCAGTGAAGTACATGTTTTATGTTTTAGTATCTTACACAGATGCTGTGCCAACGAGTAGATGTATTGTTTCATTCTGTCCTTAAATACTCAGGTGTTGTAGGCAACAGCTGCAATTTTAGTTTGCAGTTTTAAAGTATAATGGCCTTATCCATCTGTATTGTTTTATTTTCTGTCATTAACTAATTGGCATTGGCAAATAAGGCTGTATTGTTTTGGATCACAGAAAGTTCACCTGGCGTTTGTGTGAAGTGGTGTTAGACATGGTAAGAGATAGAGCATTGACTGTGGTCTATGTGAGTAACAATAATGGATTCCTACCACCTGCAACAACTATGGTTTCACTCCCTGTCTTGCTTTTTCCTTGAGATGCTGGGAATAGTACGAATTTTGTTGTCATTGCTGACTGTAAGTCCTGTACTGAGATTGCATCAGTTCATTTAGCAGGAGCTTTTCAGGAGTCTACTGGCAGGAATTGATTTCCTTATTTTGGTCCTTACATTTTGGGATTCAACCCAAAAAGCAGTTTTCAGTGAAAGAGGTTCTACTCTTATATATATTAAAAAAATTACCAAAATGTATTATGGTAGGTAATCCAATTTTGTTTGTATGTAAGTATGTTTAAAAATTCCTGAATGCCTTAAAATATTTTTTTTTTCACATTGCGATGCTAACAAGTATGTCTTTAGGAAGAGAGGGTAGAAGGGGGCAACATAAATATGCAAATCTGGACATTACGTTGATGAGATAAACTACTCTTGTGCAATTAAAATCTTGAGTATATTCTTATTTTTATAATATCATACTTCCTAGCCCTTACCAGGCTTTAAACTGCCCCAGACTGTGAAAGGCTGTATTCAGTGTCACAGATGTGTGCTGGAGAATGCAGACAGTTTGACATGTACTTGTCAGTGTCAGCTGAGAAAAGAGCTGGCATGGATTGTTTGGTGGAACAATGAAGGAGGTGGTGTCTCCGGGACAATAGCACTAGCTGGCGGAGCAGATGGACTGCTAGCTTGGGAGGTCTAACTAATCCTCTCTCAGAACAATGAACAAGAGTTTAGGCTTTACTTGGCTAAATGCCACTAAAGTGAAACAGAAATGTGGATGGATCAGGAGTCCTCAGTTAGGGACTTAAAGTGCAATAATTTTGCCTGTAAATGCTGTTTGAAATGTTCCAGAATGAGTGTGTGTATCAGCACAGGGATTCATTACTGTCAAGGAAATCCAGAAAGTCTACCCATATGAGCAAATTCGTGTAGGTGAAGTGGTAACATCATTTCTTGAATAAAGAACCTTTCACTAGAAGACTATCTGCAGTTCCTTATAGCTTTGCCAAAATTAATTTATCTAACATATTCCCTTGCCAAGATCTGCCAAGGCTGAGATTTTTGAAAATATCTAGAAGCAAAACATAGTATTAAATAAAATAAATAAATGAATAAACAAAACCAACAAACAACCCTCTTGTAACTGTTTGCTAGGGAAATTTCAGCCCCTTTGTGCTTTGGAAAATGAACCTGGAATTGGTAAGAATATATCTTTTGCACTTTCTTTAGGAAAACCACCTACATTTAATTCACTCGAACACATTTAAAACTATCTCAGTCTGCCCTGGCTCAGTAGCAACATTAGCATTTGGCAGCTAATGTCTGTGATTTGTGCCTGAATTGAGCTTGCTTTATCTCTTAGAAATCACTGGTGTGACCTGAGTGCCCACGAACCATCCCTAAATAGCTGTACCCATGTATAGCAGGGTGAACAGCTCATTTCTTCCAATATGGGCTCTTGGTCTCCACAGGGAGATTCCCTTCTGTGCTTTCAGTATTAATCCACTTAATGTTCAAACAGAAGTGAGAATTGCAGTCTGGCTTGGTTGTAATGAGGTAAGGAGCAGGCATGGACTAGGAAATGGGGGAGCGGGAGGGAAGAGATACCTCTGTCAGCAGGAGGAAGAGATGGCAGGAGCTGCCTGAGAGGCACAGGGTGGCCCATGGGTGTTGCTGACCACAGATGCAGCTAGGCAGGAATGTGAAAGCTGGAGCAAAGGTGACGAACTGTATTGGCAGGGTAAACAGGGCGTATGAATGTGGGAGAGCCGTAGTGGAGACTAGACTGGAACGGTGACTGAGGAAAATGCGGGTAACCAGGTGAATGAGTAGCTCAAAGCTGGAAAAGAACGACAAACTAGAAGCTCAGTTAGAAAACATTCATGAGGGCTGATTGGAAAGCTAGAAACTTGCTTCTGTAGGATCACTCTGATATTGACGGTGAGAAAGCCAGATCAGTTGCCTGTGCCAGGTATGCGAAGTCACTCTCTTCATTGGCTGGAAAGGATATTTAGGAAAGAGAACTTTTTTATGCCTGAAGTTAGCCTGGCAGCGTGTGACTTAAATGAAGCTTTCATCCCAGTGAGGGCTTGCTCGCTGTGTGTTTCTTACTGTCTGTGTAACAGCCTGCAATTCACCGACTGACATGCAGAAAGCCTTGCGCTTGCCCTGGCAGCTGAGGTTGAGGGATATCTGTTCAGAGCCTGTGGGATGTTGTGCAGTGCCAACTGCTGGAAAAAGCAAGACCCTGGAGCTCTGAAATTTATTTCACACCTCTCTATTTTTGATTCCAGCAGATGCACATCAGCTTTCCTTTGTGAAATATGCCCAGCAATGCTACCACAAGCTGCACAGTGATGTGTGGATAAATCTGTTAATATTTAGAAAGAACTAAAAAGCTATAGTGGGAGAATCAAGAACCCTTGAGGAAGTTACTAGTATTTTGGTATCAAGTCATGATTTGGACAGCATGCTGGAAAGGGTGTACGGTGTATTTGCTGAATAGTGAGGATAAAGTAAGCACAAGAATAGCTGCTCTTTAAGAAGCAGTGCCTGATCTGTGCACTCAGTAAGAAGAAAAAGCACATGTAATTAACAGTGTGTACGGAGAGGGGAAAAGAAAATGAAGCGATTGTTATTCTGGCATTCCCTAATTTCTGGATACCTGATTTTGTGGTGTTAACAGTCTGCTGTATTATTTCAGCAGTGCAGTTTTCACTAATGTTCAGGCTAAGCCTACCTACTCATCTTCCTTACTTCAGAAAGCTCCCTTAAAAAAAGCAACCAAAAAAACTACCACACAAATCCCTGCTTGCTGGGAAGGGGTTAAATAACACAAGCCGTTTTTCTGTCTACTTTGCTAATCTGGACACCATGTTAGATTCACAATTGCCTATGAGGTTATCTACCGTGTTGAAGCTCAGAAGAGTTTTCAATGGCACTCATTTGTAGTAATACCTGTTGGGGGGAAGAAAGAGCTTGTGCAATTACACTTCTCATATAGCCATTGCTTATCTGAGTCTGCCCCTGAGTCAGGAAGCCTTTTCTGGCTTGAGCAGTGCAGTGAAGAATGACTCCCTGCAAACAGAATGGAAACTCAAAACGAGATTGAGTTTAAATCCACAGCTGGGACTTGAACATTTGGCACCAGGGATCATAAGGTCATTGCAATAAGACAGGGAATGTTCGTGCATAGTGTGTAAGAAACACATCAGCTTGCCAGCTCTCACTGCAGATTTTCACTATCTGGTAAATGTGTGCTGTACAATAGATGTCCATCATTTTAACTTGCAAAACCCCCAAGTCTGTATGAATTCATTCTTTTTTGTGGTCAAAAATATTTACCTGCAGTAAATATTTACTTCAATTAGAGTTCTCACTTCCAACTCTGTGGAAAATGCATTTTTATATTCTTTTTGACAAATAAAAGATACAAAATGTCCTATGAAATATGATTACATTGCTCAGGATACCAAAATACATAACCAAACATAACTGAAAGCAGTTAGGCAACTGTTCTTTCTTAGCTTTTGGTTGTGTGGTTTTTTTAAAAAAACACCAGTGCTTGAAATTTGTGTATATCTTTTAATGCCTTGCACATTCAATATTACATGGCCACTAAAGTTATTAATAATATTAAATTAGGGAAAAAACCAAACAACATTGTTTGCAAAGATAGTCTTCCAGATTTTCTTTTCACTGTTTATTCCAGATTAGGTGTATTATCTTGCATAATTCTTGGTAAATTCAAATAACCAAAAAAGAAAGTGCGTCTTTTTAAAGAGGCAGTGTGACTTCTGAATCTAAAGATGCATATTAATCTTACAGCAAATAATCCTGCCTGAAAAATACATAAAATGCATTTTAATAGAATTGGAGGTAATAATTTCTTGCTGTGAAGGAAAGGTGAAAGTTTCACTGAGACAGAAAGGAGAAACCAGTCTAGCTTCAAGGACTTTAAGTAAAACTTGGTTCTGTACAGGGAAACAGGCACAGGAGCAGATTTGGGAATCTGCACAGGACTGAGTTTGCATGAAAAAAGTTGTTTGGTAAGAATTTATTAATGAGAAAAATAATTTAGTTGATGTTATTTATAAGTTCTCTGTAACTTTTGTAATAACTAATGCACTAATCTCTGAGACATTGAATGTGTTTTGTTGTCTTCTGATAAAGATGACAGTTTTTTCAGATTAGATCTGTGTACTTTATATAGTGTATAAACTATACTTTTAGGCATCCAAGTCCACACAAGACAGAGCTGTTGAACCCCCTAAGCTTTGAAAAACAGAGCTCACATGGGATAATTGAAATGTCAGACATAAAGCCATATTAAACTGGGCTTCATCAGTTAAGCCTCTCACAGAGCTGCATGTGCTGTATAAAAGCTAGCAAACCAAACAACTGGTGTTATAACTTTCACTTCCAAATGACATGATTGATTGCTTTTTTTTTAATGGTAAATGGGGAATAACTAGGAGCTAATAATGCAGATAATGCACCCTAAGGATGGACTAAATGTATGAACAAAACCGTTAAGAACTACAAAAGGTAGAGCTGAAACCTCTGTCATTTGATTTAAATAGCGTGTTACACTGGAGACTATTAAAGAAAGGAATCCAGATTAGGGAATCTTATGGTTTGAGAAAATGTTCAGTCTGAACTGGATGAAAAACAAGCCCTTTTGCAATTTGCTGAATCAAAAATTAAAAAAGTTTCAAGTGTGCTGGCACATAGTGTTTTGAATTTAAATAGGCACCCTGCAGTTGCTCAGTGAAGCTGGCATTCTTGACAGACCAGCAACTTCAGTTTAGTGATCAGCTACTTTGGGGTTTAGGATCTGCGGCTCTGATAGGAACTGGGATACTTGAGGCTGTCCCCATTGCAGAATGGGAGATAAATACAGGGAGAACTGGACCTCTCAGCACTTTCAGTCTCCAGGCTCCTTCACACAGCACGCCTGGCATGACTAATTGCCCTGATGGGAGCCCTTAAAACTGTTCATCTACTGCAGCAAGCATGGGCCCAAATATTTTTTTGGGCTCAATGAATACACAGTCAGAGGAACTCTGTAGGGAAGCTGAATAGAAATTGTAGTAATAAGGAAAATGTCACTTTTCAGGGACTTCTCTGTCATTTTTTTTGTTTTACAGTAATGTCTTCTTAACTTCCCTTGACAAAGTTTCCCATCTAGTCCAAGACTTTAATTTACACAGAAACCTTTCTGACTGCCAAATCCAGAATTTATTCAGCAAAACAAAATGTTTCTGGCCATGATGTGTTGTCTCTTATGCATCCCATCACTTCCTCCCCTCCCCCCCCCCCCCCCCCCCCCCCCCCCCCCCCCCGGGAAAAAACAGCTCTTCTGGCTGCTACTTTTCATGCTTCTCAAAAAGGTGGTTAAAGACTCACAAGTCAGATACTGATTTACAGCTGAAAGGTAATACTCCCCTCCTTCAGTTAAGTGGTTTGTCCATTCTTTATCACAAGATGTGGTCATTTGTAACAGTTTCCCACCCTGTGTCTACTTAGATCTGTGTCGTATCATTTACTCTTAACCAGGAACCCTCCAAATAACTCAGTTTAACCTTCACTTTACACAATGTTCTTACAAAACGTGTTTTGTTATTTTAAGGATTGTTCTGCTGAATGACTAACACCCAACATCTTCATAAGTAAGCATTAAGGCTAGAAATATGGACCTGTGTTTACTTGACACTACATTTACCTTGGCAAGATAAAGATCAGGTTCTTAAAATATGATGGGGCAATAACCATTAAGCTTCTGCCTCTTAACCTTTCATTCTGGCTTTCCATCTTTATGTATTAACCGCAGTGCTTTCCTTCATTCTGATGTATTTTTATTGTACTTTCCCAGCAGGCTTGCAGTAATGCTACTTTCTGTGGCTCTGTATGCAAAACACACACTCTTTGAATAATAGAAATTTTGTTTATTCCATTTCAGGGGCAAGCAAATTTGAAGAGAAGTACCATGATGGCTAATTCTCTTTCAGTTTCTCTTACAGCAGGTTGCAAATTATCTTTGACTACTATTGTAGGCAGAAGTAAACTACAACAAAAGAGTGTTGCTATATGAAGGAATCCATTAAATGTGGCTTTGATTTTTCTCCTCTATGGTGTGCATGTTTCAATACATTCTGCCCAACCAAACCTGTAGCTCGTACACACTACAAAGCAGTTTCAGATGGTTTCGCTCATACAGAATACTTTTGTCTGCTAAAACTATTGTGGAATTACGCTGTTGACATTTCAGCCATTGAAGTGGCCTTTCTTTGCTCTAATTAGCCAGCTGAGACTGTCAGCCTTTTCTATAGAGACAAATTTTTATGAGATTTATGGTGGCTACTTGTTCAAGAGGAATTAGCTGTGAAAGACACATCTGAGTGAAAAAACTTGCCACTGTGCAAACTGTTGTTGTATTTGAGAGTGTGAGGATTGCTGTCAAAGGCACACTGGTGCAGGATGAATGGTTGGTGTTGCTCTGCCCAGCCAGTAAAGGCAGGGTAGTTTCACAAGATTGTCTTCAAAAATTAATTGTATACATCTCAGTCTTGTCCTTTGAGTACAACAGTCAGGGCTACCTTTGATGCCTCTGTAGAGACTTTAATGACTATTAACAGGATATGCTCTGGGGACTATATTTAGTCGTTGTATGGAATAAGCTTATTTTTGGTGCTTTTCTGAGGTTTGAGGGAAAAAGGCTCTTCACAGCCCCTTTCTTCTCTGAAGCAATGCATCTGTACACCACATAGTGGGTGGGATTTTCTAGCTCTTAGGTTCCTGAGTACTGTGAAGATGCTGGACTGTATGAGAAAGGAAGGAAAGTGTTACACTGCTGAATTCTGCCAAATACCTCATCTACTGTTTGCTTCACTTTGAGTGAAGTTTTTACAACTCTTGAAAGAATAAAGCCTGGTAAAGTTTTCAAGTAAGATAGACAGCAGGATTGTATACTAGCAGGAGTGATTATTTTGTTACTGAGGAAAAAAATGCAAAAGTGATGTATGTGTACAGGGTATGTAGCGCTGCAAGACCTACAATACAAGCTATGTCTTCACTTGTCAGTGAGGCTGGATTTTTAGGAGCAGATGATTTGATATTTAAAACAAGACAACTTGCCAAAGTCGTTACTTTAGTATCTTCCAGTAGGTACATTCCCTGTTCAAATCAATAAAATACCCATCTCTGCTTTCATTAAGCATGAGCCCAGTGTCACCATCTCCTAGAAGTGTGCTGCAAGATTACAATATGTAGCTGCCTTCTGCTTAAACACGAGTAAGCTTGTGATAACTGCACTTTAAACTGGATTTTCTTCCTCTTCCGTGCTTCCTCGCCCTCCTTTCTTTTTATCCCCTTGGTCGTAAGGGTTTAATTTTCACTAGCTTGCCAAAAGCATAATTATACTTGCTGCCTATAAATACCCAGTGGAGATCAAAAGAGAAGACAGAGGAAGTAATTTTTAGAATTCTAAAAAAGAATTGCGAATGTAAACTGAAAGTGCCGACAGGATTGGAAGTGTGTGGGCTGGATCACTAATTTCCACTAGGGCAGGCTTCATTCAAGGGGAAAATATGGTTAAATTAGACACACTTAGGTAATGAATTATTTGCATATCTCTAATGAGCACTTCAGATTACCTGCTATTAGAATTCTTCACACCCAACGTAAATTTGGACGGGATACTGCCTACACAACTCTCAGTTTCAGGAAAAGGAATTACATTTACTTTTTAGTATACAGGCATCTTATCTGACTGTAAGATGTTGTGTGCCTAATGTAAAATGCTGTCAGTTATGTAGGACTTTACATATACACAGAAAATACAGGCTGGATTGTTTAGAGTCTTTGTTCTTTGTGTTAAATTGTAATTCACTGAATTGTGGTAGAGGCAACCTTAGCAGATTGAAATAGCAACATCCTGAGTAACTTTCAGCAAGCTCTGCTTGCTGATCTGTGTTTGGAAAATAATAGAGCAGCTCTGTATGTTAGTACATACTGATTTTTAAAGTTGTCAGAGAATTAATTTATCACTTTGTGTAACCTTTGATTGAAGGTACGGACTGTAGGTTGGACAATGAATTCACAGATGCACAGTTTACATTATTTAGAGGTATGATGATTTTGACACAGGCTGTATTCCTGTTAGCATGGCTTAGAGAAAAAGCCTTTGGATCATCAAGGTGAAATTCATATGGTCTGTTCAGAAATCCCCTGTAGTCAGTGAAAAGACTGCTGTTAATACAAGCAGACTTTATATTAGACGGAAAACCTTCTCCTTCAAAGCTCTTTCCAGCTCTGCACTTGCTTATTTTTATAGATTCTTTTTTATATAATTTTCTTTACTACAGTGCCTTTTACTGATCACTTGTTCACTGTTTTGCCCTAATACCATTCCCTTTCTGGGCTTTCATTCTGGATCTTACTATTAATTTTTGTACACTTCTATTAATGAGTTAAATCACTGTCTTGTATATTCATTCAAATAACTCTTCAAAACTCATCCCTTTTATGGAGCCTTTAGGCAGAACCCATTGACTTAAAGAAATCTGAAATGCAAATAATATACTTGGCAAATACATAATACAGTTAATCACTTTCACTGGAAAACTGTGGTTTTCCAGCATACTCTGGAATATTCTTTTTTCCCATGTGTTTTTTCCATATCCCATAGTTTTTTTTGCATTCCCCACCAGTTTTTTTTTTTCATTGTTACTAAATAACTTCTGCATTTGTTTTATTACCACTAACTTTTTCTTGACCCTATTTCCCTGTAATGCGTGTGATTCACACATGGGGATAATATAACAATCTAAGTGTATATATAAAACCATTAGCTCTTATGCTTAAAAATACTCTACTGCTGATACACTGTCTTACTTTGCTTTTATCAAGCAATCATATTTTAAAAACATGTATACAGAGTTACCTGAATGTTTGAAAAAAAGGTCAGAAGTAAAATACATATTAACATTGCAAAGGATAATAAATTGTTCCATAATCATTTCTTGATTTTTGAACATTTTTTAATGTTGCTCCATGTAAGTATAATGAACCTCTTCTGTTACTGTCTACGGATATTGCTGAAGGATTCATTAGAAGAACACCGAGAGGTGGATAGGAATGCATTTTAAACCTCTCTGAATATACAAAAGATGAATAAATAAGTTGAAGGTAAAATATTTCTCTAGCCTTTCTGTGTGCTTTAAAATATATGTCAACCTTTCCCTGTCTGTGTCAAGCCATGAGTGACATTTGAACAGCAATTTTTGTTCACATGTGGCATATCTAGGCTGTCTCTGGATTTCTCCTTAAAAACAGCCTCTTCCCCCCCGCCCAAACCCACAAACCCAGAACAATTCTCTTATGATGCCATTTCCAAAGCCCTTTGTGTTGTCACTAGAAGCAAATATACCAGTCATTCTTTTGTTATATAGAATCAATACCGTATCTTATTTGCAAGAATTTTGCATGTGTATAAAGATTACTTTGTTGGAAACAAAGGCAACCATCATCCTTTTAATGGTAAAATGCCTCAAATATAATTCTTCTGTTATCAGCAGTATAATATCATCAAACAAATTAGTTTTTAACAAATCCAGTTAGATGCTAGATGTTGGTTTATACCTCATGATACCATCACAAGAAAGGAAAACACTACTAATATGCACAAACATCCCTTTGTGAGTATAATGCTTAAATAGTAAATAACTTCTTTCTATGGATATTTTGCAACGAATGTAGAAGTAATAAATACAGAAAACAAATTAAATCTAGAAACATTTGACATGACAGGCTCAGATTTTCCTCAGCTGAGTGAGACCTCAGAGTTAAATACAAAGGGGTTATTATGAATCTGCTTACTAATAACTGTGATTATCACAAATGAAAAGAATAATTGCTATATTTACTTTGCATATGGGTCCTCACAAAACAGCATGTTATCTCAGGACCCATGTGCAAAGCAAATATAATAATTTGTTATTGTAGTTATTCTGCTAAGGCTTACTGAACACCTTCTCCAGCAACTTTTTTATCAAATGTGTGAAACCAAACACTGATCTATGAAGAAAATATAATGAGAAGAAAAAGTAGGGCTGCTTGGCATAAGATAATATTAAATGCAAGACACTTGCATGATGTTCTCTTCGAGATCAGAAACTTGTTGGTTATCATTGGGTACGCTTCAACAGGAGGTCTGTTTTTTATTTTTGTCTTGAGAGATGTTTCTCTTTACAGCTGACATCAAGCTTTCACATCAAACCTTCACATGTATAAACAAGATCAAAAGTTTTGAAAAACTTTAAATTCCTCAGTCAGCATCTCTTTTTATGAGCTCAGTCATAATGTTACTTTACACAGTGTGGTATGGCTGTTTTCCCTGATTGCTTTTAGTTATTTTTTATAACGGTGTGAAAGAATTAATGGTGTTACAACCTGAGAAATGGAACAGCATCAGACAGTGGGGTAAAAGAATGGTCTGGATCAAAAGGTCTGGATGTAAAACTACGGCTTTCATGGATTCATAAGAAATAGACAAAATGATTGGGATTGTCGCAGTCTGTTGCTTTTCAGTTCTCAAGCTGCTGTATTTTTTAAGTTAGAGAGCAGTGGATCTTCATGCATAAACCTGCATCTTGAATAATCTCTGCAAAATCAAAGCTAGAGGTAGGGGGATCAGTAGCAGGGGTGCAAGGGAGGCAAAGGAAGTGGGCTGTAAGGGATTGACAGGAAGGATACTAAGGGGAGTCTCTGTGTTAAATTCTTGCTCAATCACACATAGGTACTTTGCAGAGTCCCTTGTTTCATTTTGGTTTACTTTTTTAATAGATAACCACAGGATCAGGAAATGTAAAATCAATAAACCCTTACAAATGATATGATGTTTTCTGAATACCATACAGTGTCTTTTGTCATTGGAGTGCCGGATTTTTTGCTGGTGTGAGCCAGTATGGTTCTGTCAACCTTATGGAGTAACTGGTAGCATCAGCAACAGTGGGATTCCAGGGATTTACATTAATTAAAACTGGATTTCAGACTGAATTCCCTGGTTTTATTTTTTTTGGTCTTGCCTTAACCTGTACAGAGGTTGTTGTAAGTACCATTGCCTATTTCTTCCTTATGGCTGTCACATTTGTCTGACGTTAAATAGTTAAAAGTTGAAACCCAAATGGGATTTTCATAGTGCGAAGGCATTGTGATATGCATTTAGGTGTTGTCTGTTTCCGTTTTACCAACTTGCTGTATAGTTCATCTAACTTCTCTGAGTTGAGCTGGAAGCCTTGTATTGGGAGCTGTAGCTATCAGTGGAAGTAAATGAGTTGCCACTAGTTACAACACTTTTTTTTTGCCCCTTAAGCAGCAGAGTCAGGAAGCCTGGGACAAGATAAAAAAAATCAAAATAATTGGATGTAAGAAATCTGAAGGTACAGCAGAGACGTCACATTTTTTTTTACAGGTAACTGTAGAATTTGAATAATTTAACCTTTAAAATGTTGTTTATTCTGTTGTGATCAAGAGGAAAAAATGTCAGTCCTTTCTTTTGCTGATGCCATTTACAGGGTATGATTACAGATGCATGGTGTAGGTGCTTGTGTACAAGGAGCCTTCATCTCAGTGAGGAGCTTTGCTGTGTGAAACAAATCAACCAGAACAATTAAAAAAGAAAAAAAAAACATGCTTAGATTTACCTAGCAGCACTCTGTGCATTTACAAAGTGAAGAGTTTGGCTTGTGAATCTACGTAGGAAAAATGTGGCGTAAACTAAGAGCTTTTGGGTTTATTGCCAAAATCATGACCATTTCTTTGCTTTGTTCCTAAGGTATTTGTGGTCATCCCATCTCTTGTACTCCGGAATTGTTTGCTGTCTGGGCACTATGCAGGACAGTGTCTCCCTGTGGTCTCGCACTGGCAGCTGGGGGTGTCCCCATGGGGGTGGCGGGGCAGGGCCTCACTACCCCGGCCAGAAGCAGGGCAGCTGGGAGGCAGTGGAGGCAGCGCCAGCTCTGGGCATTGGGCAACCCCCTGGGGACTGGCTGAGGCCAGGCTGGGAGTCAGGCCAAGGTCTGGACCAGCGGGAGGAGAGCTGGGCACAGGCAGGGCTGTTGATGCAAATGCTGATGATGAGTGGTAGCACCTGCTCTTTCCTGCATGTGCAGTGGTGCATGCCATTGAAATTGTAGGTGACTGATTCAGAAGACTTCAGGATGGCTAGTTCCATGTGCTGTAAAATGGTCTGGTTTACATTTGCAACCTTCTGAAGTTGGAAAGTCTCTATTCTCTTGGCTTTGCTTGAGGAGATGCAGTTCAGACTATCACCGTGTGTCACACTGCATATTTGCAGTGCTATGTGCTGCTTGGTACTAGTCATTGTGGAGCTCCGAAGGTCTTTACTACAAAGACTTTGATTCATGGAGTCATACCATATGTGCTTTGCCAGCAATACTTCACCGCTGGTGGGAGAATGGTGATGTGCTGGTTGTCTTTAATATTCCTATTCTGGGAAAGCCAACAGAAATGTGTTCATGGAAAAGTGAGAATCGATCAAGGAACAGATCTCTTACCCAGAACTTTGTTGTAGAACTTTGTGTGCTTTAAAACGTGACTGACAGGCTCTGAAAAATGGCCTCACAATGTTTTATCCTTGCTCCTTCCAGAAAAAAAATGTATTTTGTGGAACGTATTGCTTCACAGGGTCTAGAATATATTCTGTTATATACTATGCCACTGCAGATCGTCCACTGAAAAATACTTTGCTTGCGTTATGATGCATGGCCTGTAGCATGCCTTAGGGCATGGCACTTGGGCTCAAGTGATGCTGAGTTACTGTATATGCACTGTATAGTTGCTTAAACTTTCTTCAACATAAAACAGCACATTTACACATTAGACAAGCACAAAGTGGTCCATGTGGAACTACTTTCACTTGAGGCAAAGTGTCCTTGTAGAGGTTTGAAGTGTGAAGTGAATTTTATCATTTTAAATTGTACAAATAAGCAGAAAAGAAAGTTAATTTGTATTCTTTTTCCTGTTTCAGGATAGTAGAGGAGAAAGTTTTCTCTTTTTCTCTGCTTTTTTTTTTTCTTTCAGTTTTTTGGGAAGGGTAGGAGGGCTAAGACAAATTAGCTGTTTCTTAAGGATGCAAGCCAATTTCCGAAGGACTATAAAATATAACAAAGAATGTGAGAGAGTGAGCCTCTCAGAGCTGAATGAGAAGTCTGATGAGTAAATTTATTTTGTGTTTTATTATGTGGAGCTTTTTATTTAGAAGGGTGGAAGGTGAAAAGGAAGTAATTGTGTTGCATTTATGGTCTGTCAGAAAATGCTATGCGTTTCTCTTTTCCTGGAAAAAGCCTTAGCCATTGGACATACCAGTTGCATATTTGCATATATTTCAAGATAAATCTTAAGAGATTGTATCGGTTGCATCCTACTTGAAACACTAGCATATGCAGAGGTGTAATGCAGCATGGAATTTATGCCTTTACCTTACAGGGTTTTGGGCAGACTTACTGTTCCTGAGGGTTTTAAAAAACTTTTTCACGTCTTACGATCTAGCTGTTTTCATTCAAAATTATATTTTTCCCTGAGGAGCTTTCCAAAAAGTGCTCATCAAAACATTTGTAATTATTTGAATTAGAATGTAAAAATTTGAATTAGTTGAATTTACAGATTCAGGTAGAAGTATCACCCGTGTGCAGTGTCAGATGTGAGAAGACTGTGATTCATGAACAGCAGCAGTAATTCAGAGACCAAAATCTGGTCCTTTGAGCTTGCAATGCACTATGATTTGCAGAGGAGTAAAACTGAAGTCTCTCCGTTGAAGGTATTGGAACTACATCTGAGAGCGAAGCCACTACATCCCAGTCACCATGCTGCAGTAGTATGCTGCAAGTAAAATGCCTGCTGAAACAGCTGAGGATTCCTTTTTTCACCGTGACTATGAAAGCTTTGGCAGTTGCCTTTTCAAACATAGAATGTCTGAGTTTCATGGAGAGTTCAGGATTGCTTAACGAGAGGTGGTCCCTACAGCTGCCTGGACCTGAATAGACAGGGCAATCTGGAAATCAGCCTCCCTAGCATGTAGTTCACTATGTGTTAAGCCCCCATTTTAATTTATAGTCCATAATACAGTTTCTTTGGCAGAGATTCCTCAATCTCCATTTCATCGATATGACTTCTGTATAACGGAGCTTTCTCTGGTGCTCCCTCTATCTCCATGAAGCCTGCCTCTTAGGACACACAGAATTCAGCAGCAGGATTATCACCTGGTGCCAGCCCTTGCAGACGCCTAGCATTATTGAAAATGTGCTGGTACCTCACATTGCTATGCAGGTCCAGGATCATTAAAATTTTATCATATAAAGCCTGCTGTCTGCACTGAAGAGGAATTGAGAGCTGTAGAAGAGGATGATCATGTATTTTACCAAATCTTCTGAAAGGGAAAAACCAGCAGGTTCAGAGCAGGAAGGAACCAGAATAACATCTCCTTTAATTTAAATATAATATAATGTCAAAATCCTTGAAATTGACATTTATCTACTGTAGTTCATTTTAACTTTTTCCCCAGAGTGGCTTAGTGTCCCGTGGTTGCACAACAGTTCAAACCAGTTGCACACAATGTAATTTTCACATGTTTCTCCTGCAAGGCAGATATTCATCAAAGAATGCAACAGACAGCTAAAGCAAAAGGCGGCAAGCTATAGATTATAACATTGATTTATCAGGGGTCAGACTGTCAGATTACTAGGTTTAGAGACTAGGCCTTTTGTGCTTCCTAGCACCAATGCAGGTAGAAACTGGCAGACAGATAATTAACCAGAGTATGCTGCAGGTAAGACAATTAAGAAGTTTCAATTTAAAAAAAAAAATTAAAATCACCTAAGCTGTTTGCTGGCCAAACTCTTTTGGTTTGTTATCAAAGGATCAAATGAAAGGAGTTTGGCTTACTTGTGTTTTTACCAGGATTGCTTTTTATTCTTAATAGTTTGCTTGAGTATGTGCAGTTTCCTTTTCAGTTACAATTAAAATTAGTTAAATTTTAAATTAAGAATTAAAGTAAAACACAATTTAAAAGAAATTAGAGTAGGAACATTTAAAAAGTATATACTTTTTAAATATACAGGAAATTTTTAGGAAATGCTTATTCTGAATGAACTAGGAAAATATGGAAAAGATGAGTTTGAATTAAGTTTTCCAAAATGATAACCTTTTCTTTTTTCCCCTACTATCTGAATAAGTATCTTAAGATAACTGATGTACAGAAATTACACCTAGCTCCCACTGAAGACAAATTCTTTCTGAGTTTTCTGTTAGGATATAGTTCCCACAGATGGTGTATTCAAAATACAGTATTTTGAATCCACAGCCTGTTGGCAAACCTCAGATTCAAAGGTTTGCCCCTAAATAGAAGTAAGATCCATAAGAAAAAGTTCTCTGTCCCATAACCTGTATTTAGATAAATAAAACATACATGTTTCTTAAATGAATAAAGATAAAGACAAAATCAGATCTACTGCAGGTGAAAAGTATTTCCGTCCTTGTATTTCATGCATACACAAACTATTTCAGTGTTAGGTGGACTTCAGTGATTAATGAATTCAGGAAAGGCAAACCCTAATTTTCTTAGAAGACTAACACCTAACTGTTCTTGCTTTAAAAGCTATAAAGAGACCTTTTTCTGTAAAGCAGTAGGACTAGTGGCAAAGACTTCACAGGTACTTAAAAGAAGCACAGGTGTTTTCATTGTTTAATGAAATTAAGGGGCAAACCCCCTGTATTTTCTTACTGAGAAGTAATGTTTATCCCTAGAATTAACAGCACTGTGTGTTGCATGAATGTTTCTTCTGTATGCTTCTTACTCTTTAATGTAACATTGGCTTTAGAACAGTTTGTCAGTGTACGGTGATGTTATTTCACTTACGAGGTAAAAATGCTTGTTTTTTTCAGTTCTTGGCTTCTCTTTTTTTTTTTTACAGATGACTGCACCTTCATTTATTTGTATGTCAGACTAGCTTTGTCTAAATAGAATAGATTGTTATGTTGGCTTGCCCCAAGTTTTTTATAACTTAAGCAACAATTTATGTCAGGAAGGCTCTGGTATTACAGTGAGAAAATGTTGGGAAACTACAGACAAGCAAAGATAATGCTGATGTTCAAAAAGTTGCCTGGCCTCTCAGAACAACTTTATATTATGAGCTGTGGGGTTTTTTTACTTTCCCGTTTTTTTGTAAATGAGCAGTTCTGCATATGTGTGTTACTCATACTTTAACGATTCTCTTGAGGTGCTCAAGAGAGGATGTGAGTGGCAAAGAGACTGTGGAACCACCATCTGTGAAAGGAGAAACTGCTTCTTCCAGTGTGAAAATCTCCACAGCTTCATCCTTGTCCACCCTTGCCTTCTACAATACAGACCCTCTGAGAAAGGAGGGTGGCAGGTAGACAATGGGGTTTGAAAAGCTTTTGGAGAACTGGTAGGCTTCCACAAGGGCCTGCTTCTGGTATTATTCTTGCAGACCACTGAGCTTATTCCTGTGGGTTCAGATGCATTAGAAATAAATGAACAAGGGATTTTGCAAGATAAATTTCTATTTAATTTTCATCTTTTACTGTACTTTGGATGATCTAGCTTTTTATAGGGATAGTAGTCGTCCAGGTGGGTATTATGAGTCACCTACTGAAAAATAACAGGTTGCTGTTATCTGGCAAAGAAATGCCTGCTATCCTTTCTGAATGTGAAGAAACTATAAGAAATTTTACCATATGACAACTTTCTATAAAAATCAGCTAGATAATGGTATTTCTGATCTCTGATTAGTATTTGTTGACAGGGTTGCTATCAAGTGTTTTAAAACTAAAATTTGAAAATATTTTGGCACTGTCAAGGTTGCAGCTATTTAGAACATTATTTTTCTTGCTTGTACTTGTAGAAAATTTTCATATAGCTGTAGTCTGCTTCCTTACCAAAAAATATATGCCCTATTTTTTGAATGCATGTAACCTTTTGAAACTTGTAACTTGATGAAACCTATTTGGACTTGTTTTCATGGATCTAGCAAAAGAGAGCTCTGTGATCTCGATCCTCTTTCTTCACTTAGCATCAGGTTGTAGCTCAAAGACTTCATAAAGCTCTTCAAAGAAAGTACTAGAAGAATTCTCATTATGAGTGTTAGCTACATTACTTGGTTCTAATTTGTTTCATTTTCAAAACCAATAAAAAACATTTCACTGAAATAATTCGGTAAAATCTAGTCATCATGAAACAGCAATAAATAAAAACTGTGAGCCAACCTTATTCAGATGACAGGCATAATTTTGGTTTCCTACAGTAAAAGTTACACTGAAGTGTAAGTAAATGAGCACAGCTTTCCCTGTGTTCTAGAAAACTTGTCAGCCTTCACTAGGGGCATTTCTACCAGCTGTAATCATCATTATTATTTCTTGCATTCCCTTAGCTGTGGGAAACATGATGAGTAACAGCAGTCTCATAATGTATATTGATCACCCAAGAATTAATATACTCAAAAAATATTTACCACTCTGTTAGCACTTTTCATTTCTTTAAACGTGAAAGCACTTTTGAAAGACTTGAGTGAGTCTGTATTTTTTCATTTTACTTATGGAGAAAACAAAGCAGAGGCTGGCGAAGTGACTTTGCCGAGTCACAACCTCAGAAGGGCAAATGAAGTGAATTGGGCCCCCATGCTCCCAGGGCTGGAAGGGGAGAAAAACTTGGCCAATTTCTCCAACCATGGTTGTACTTGCTATTTCTGTAAAAGCATGTTTTTGTGTAAATGCCTGTCTAGATATTTATTTTCTGAAAGTAACAGCTTCTTCCATGCTTGCTCTGTCTCACAGCATTTTCATTTCTGCTCAACTTTGTGCCATTTCTACGTTCGAAAAATGCATGCACACAAATCAGCCGTTGAAGTTTTCTAGAGCTGAATACGAGGTTTTCTTGTTCAACCTCTTGATCATGGCATACAGTCAATCGTAGGAAAAGGTGCTTGTAGGGAAGTCTAGTTCAGCACTTCAGTTTTACCAGACGTAGTACTTCATTTTTATCTCTTTCTGCCAGTACTCCAGCAGGAGTTTTCCGGGGGGCTGCGACAATGTTTTGTGAGAGATAAGATAATGTAGTGCACACACGCTGATTCCTAAAAAGTGTGTTTTCTAGCATACCGCATTGATAGGAAGGCAAGTAAACAGTAACTGCCTCTCTGGCATACAGCTATCACTAGGGGACACTGCCATCCAAAACCTTTTCTTCCATGCAGTGCTGCACAGCTGGGCATGGGCACTACAATTTATAGTCCAGTGACTACAGTTCCAGCTAGTCTCCTTTGAACCAATTTTGCTTTTAAAATGACCAGTCTCTGCTTTGTTCTTTGTTTAAAAAAAATCAAATCAACTGAGTTTTACACCAGATTTGTAAAGTTCCAAATCCTTTTGTTTCAGTGACAAATACTTCTTCCATTGAGCCTTTTTACATGTCAGGGTGGAACCATCCCCAGGCTGATTTAAAGGCAAAAGACAGAAATGGGCCACTCCAGGCTTCCTGTAAACAGTTTAGATGAGAACAATGTGCTAACAGTTCTACACAGTTTTCAGAGGGGGCTGAATTTGCTGGATTGCTGAGTCACTGACAAGCTGTCGTGTGAACAAGACAGTAATTTCTTTCAATTAGAAACTCATACAGGCAGGAATATCCTTCAAATATAACGGAGGTAAAAGGAAAATTTGGCTCCATTTCGGTGACAGATTCCTCTGCTGCTGTAGAGCAAGCGGCAGATGATGGAATTGTGCATATACTTAAAGACATCAAACTTCTTTTCTTTTCTTTTCTTTTTCTTTTTTCCTTTCAGTATTTCCTATCTTCTCTAAATTCATTTTACTGTTGGCTGACTGTCACTGGTTACCATAGCAACCACCTCTGGTAGCAGCAAGTCTGGGATGCCCGATGTGAGCATCTTCACATTTGAGCCTTGCCAAGGCTAGCTATTAATCCAGGGTTATATATTGGCTCAACACTGTAAGATTGCTCTATTTTTCCCCCGCTTTAGCTGGCTGCTGAGTTGGTTACTTCTTTTTCTTCACTTATCTATTGGGCAATCTGGGGTTAATTTTCATTCTTTGATCTTTTCGTGTTAGTTATTTTGGAGGACTGGTTGGATTAAGTATCTTTCAACAAAATAACATACATGATTACATTAAAGAACCTCTTCTTCAGTACAGTCCTTAATGAAAAAGAAGGATTGGAGGTAATCTTATTCTTTGGACAAATTTTCACAGTCTATTAGGACACATTTCACTTGCAAGCTGTTTAAATGCTTTGCATGGCGTAACTGGTCAGTTTTTTACTGGGGTAAGGGGGAGAGAAATACATTTAATGGTAGCGTGTTTGGAGACAGGCAACTAGTATGGAACAGATGTGAAAGATGCCGCACTTAATGGGAATAGTGGAAAGGTATAAGTGTCTTCCCAGTTTTCTTGACCCCCATACCCTCACCATAAAACAACCCCTAACAGCAGTAGAAAACTTGCTGCAAAGCAGAAGTAGCAAAGTGGTTAAAAGTACTTCGTTGGGAAATGAGAACTGCAGTGCAGTGATTGGTTTGATTTGCTGAATAAATTGCTGTGTTCAGATTCAATGTGTATCATTAAGCAAAACACTGTACCCCTGCACAGCCTGTCACAACTGATATCCAAATTGACACAGCTAGTCTTAAATGTTTTTACTCTTGTCAATAATTAAAGGCAAAAACACCCAAATCACCCCACCAAAAAAACCAACCACTAAACATAAAGTATTTGCATTTTTATTCCATATACACAAAAGAGAGAGTAATGTTTCTTTGTGGTATTTCCTTAAAGAAACATAATACTCTTTAAAAATATATTGAGTATTGCAGTATTCTCTATGGATTATTTTAAAAGTAGCCAAGGGGTACTGTTCATTCAGTAGGAGTTCTCTTTATTAAACATGACTGAAAGCTAGATGCATAATATGCTGTCTTCTTAATACAGTGGAAACTGCACTCTGATAATTTGTAGCTATGATGTAAAATGGCTGTTCATTCAAAATCTGAACTCTGCTTTTTTTTTCTTTCTTTCTTCTTTTTTCTTTTCTTTTCCTTGAGTTTGGAAAAATCCCTGCAGATCTGTTTGGAAGTTTGAGTTCAAACTGCTGTGATGGGAGTTTTCAGGAGAAACTGGACAGAACTCATATAAATAATTGATGTAGAATAATGTTTCTGGAGAAAGGGGAAGGATGAGTCTTGAGAGAGGAGATATAATGACTCTAAGGTACAGAAGCTTATTTAGACCAAACTTAGGTTTTAGGGCAATTCCTCAGGTATTTAGAAAGCTGCAGACCCTACTGAGAGGCCTATCAGCATATCAGTGTACTATTTTCTATTAGGGAAATCCATTTATTTATTGGAGAAAGAGTGTAAATTAATCATTTATTTGAGAGAGTAAGTAGGGTGAATCGATGCCGAATACCTTTTTTCCTGACTCTTACAGCTGCTATACTCATACCTGATTTTAGTCAGAATCCTGCAGATTCTGTTTCTCATGGTAAACAAGCATCTTTTTGCACAGCCCAGCACTAAGTACAAACTTTGGAATGTTGCTTATTAATTGCAGTTGACATTTGTGAGCTTGGGGTCAGGCTGCTTTTTGAAAAAATGTCTACATGACAAATTTCAAAAAGTATTTTTGGCAGTTGCAATCCTAAAGACCTATGGACAGTTCTATAAACTCGTTTTCAGCCTTCCTTAATATTAGTTTAACGCTCCAATGTTTAATCAAATTGTTTGATATTTAAATATTAAACATTGCCATTTTCCTCTGGACACTTAAACCAATATTAAAACAGAGTGAATATGAGCATCTTGTTTAATTATTGTTAATAGTCCAGGCAAATTCCAAGACTGAAATATCACACCTCTAAAGGAAATGCAGTTCTGTTTATTCTTGGTGACAGGTATTTTCACCACATGAACTTAAAATATTTTGAGCTTTTGTAGCCTTCTTCAATAGATAATTCCTTTACACTGGAGGGAAGTTTGGTGTCAGGATGAAAATAATGCTAAGTTTTTGATGACTGACAGAAAGAAAGGCTCCTTCCTAATGTAGATAGGAATGACAGTCTGTGGTCGGACATATAATATTGGTTTGAAATCTGTATCACTGAGCATTCTGGTCTAAATTTTTAAAGACATGTAGTTTTGCCCTGCATGTAATGTTAAGACCTTCATGTTGTAGGTTAATAGTCTCAAAAATACCCAAAAATATTATGGAAAGTTAGTCTTAGAGATGTGTACTTCCATATAAAACAATATATTTTAAAGGCCATATGTAACTACTAGGATTTGCTGGACCCTTCTGCATTTCTGGGGGGAAAAAAGCAAACAAAAAAGCATCCAAAAAGCAAACAAAAAAAGATAAAGCGGGAGGTGGGGCAGGGGGAGCTTGGTTTTCTGTGGTGGATGAAATTCAGAAGGCAGTCCAAATAAAAAAAAGAAGGGGATTAAGGGAATGACCTTTGATAGTGGGTCTGACCAATTTGTTAAACTGGGCTAAATTAAGTTATTTAACCTCAGACTTTGTTCACGGTCCTAGTTAAACTGTGGATAGACTGGTTCACCATACTTCCTTCAGGCTACACAGAAGGATCAGTTAAAACACTCTTATGTAGTTGCTTCTGGAAACAGTGGAAGGTGTGCTACAGAGCGTTTGGATGCATGGCAGAACTTGTACCTACCCACCTGAAGAATAAAAAAAGGTATTTCTGAAATAGAAGTTCAGAGGCTAGTGAATTTATTGACTGCAGCTGTGAAGGTGAGTAGCTAAAAGCAGGAATAGTAGTCATGGCCGTTCAGCTGTGAAGATGGCAAAAAAACCCCACCAGAAACCCAACCCAACCCAACCCCGTTTCTGTGTTCAAGGCACTCTTCCCACCCCCCACCCCCCCACCCCCCAATGTTTATTTCTAAGCATGAAAGCTGTATTCTGTATCCAGGTTTAGACAAAGTCAGGTGTCCTGACATATACTGTAAGTAAACAGGATTGTGTGAAGGACATTTCTGATGACTTCTTTGTTTCTCCTAACAGAAACAGCAAACAAGTTCTCCAGTAATGGCAAAACATTCAAGATAAAATATACACAACGGAATTAATTCTTGCAGTATACTAAAAACTTGATGGATTGTTGTACTTGTGTCATGCTTCAAAAACATGATCTTTTCTTACGTAATTTTTGATACCTCATTTTGTTAGAAATGCCATGGATATTCAGCACTGGCCGTACACAGAGAGGTTGCCTGAGTACCTGTTAAATCTCTGTTCATTTGTAGAAATCTTTAAAGCACTTTAGCCAAAAGAGATTTGGTTTTGTGGTGCCAGTATGCACTGCCAGCTCTTACTGTTTTAGTATACCTATGTTCTTGGTGGATGATGGGCTATTCCCTGTCTTTCTCTACTTTTGGGGAGCTTTGCTCCTTTCAACCATGTTAATGAAGGTGAGGAATCTCTTCCTACACATCTTTATTGACTCTCAAGCTTTTGAGTGGAGGAATAGAGTCTAGAGTTTTGATTTCTTGTTGGTTTTAGAACAAGCAGACAAGAAGCATTGACTTACTGAACAAAAGAGATCAGGCTTGGATGATGATGCAAATGATGATTCAGAAGAGGTTTAAAATGAAATGCCAATAAATATGATCACAGGCCATACCTACTCAGCTATTTCTTGATCAGTTGGCACAGCTCTGTATGTGTTTACTACCCAAAGCGATTAAGTAATTTGTTTGTGATGAAGACAGTTAAACTGTAAAAGCCAAATGCCTGAAATTACTATGCTAGTCATGCAAATGTTCCTTGGTGTACACAGACAGCTTCCTGAGGCTGTGGCTTATTTACAGGTAGGTGAAGACCTACAAGTCAAAAAGAAATTGAGATGATATTCAAGAATCTTTCTGTTTTTCTTGATCATTAGAGAAAGGATAAATAATGAATTAAAAGCAAAACAAGTCCAGCACTAAGAGGCAAGCAGCTTTTTCTGCCACATGATGAACATTTGCTTCATTCATGCATCATAAGTCTGCAGCTTGTTGTCAGTGTTTTCCTTAGTTTTCCAGTACAGAGCCCTGGAGCATACCGACACTACTTGTCCTTACAAGTGTATTGAAATAATGACTTTGATTCGGGTGGAGGTGAATGGAAAAGGGAGGGACTTGTATATTTGTAGTGACTAGATAAGTACTGTTCATGAGCTTGCATTTACTTGCTCTTGCAAAGTTGTTTGTTTTTTTTTCCCAAGGTGTGTTACCCTGTGTGTGCTGCTTTTTACTTTAAACCAGTTAGAGCCATTTACATCACAGGGAATTAATAAGGAAACAGCTCTTGAGGACTTGTGACCGCTTTTCTTTAACACAGAGTAATAAAAAAAACCCCAACAGATCAAAATGGTAGTATTAGCATCACCAAAGTATAAAACAAAATAAAGCACAAAGCAATAATTTATTAGATGTTTGCTCATTAACCATCCTGAACAATAAGAGAGAAGTCTCTTCTTGTAGAGCCTGGGATGTGTGGTACTGGAGGTGTTTTTACCTAAGGAATAATGTTTCAGCATGCCCAGCAGGTGAATTGGTGAGCTTTCTGAGGTGGATGCCTTACACTTGTAGGAGTGATGTTTGCTTTCTACCATTTTTTCTATTTGGGAATGGTTGCAGCTGTTAGCCTTCCTCTAAATTCTGACCCACTCGACAGCTGATATTGCTGCCATGCAAAACTCTAGCTGCACTTTCTTTGTCACAGGTGTTTTGGGCTGGAGTCACCTGGTAGTTCTCATTGACTCTCCCAAGAACTCATTTGCAACACACACAGTCATTTTAGGTACTTGACAGTGATTTGATTGGTTATTATTTTGTTTCAATCAGATCACATATTGCATGTCACAGCAAATTGAAATGATTTCATAAACACCTGGTCCAAATTGTGAATTGTGGTTTTATGAGTTAAATTTAACTCTAAAATATTTTTAACCATGAGTTTTCATTATCTGTCATTGTTTTTCTTCTTGCTGTTTTGTTAACAGGACTTTTTTTTTTTTCTTCCCTTCAGTTTGCTCTGCTGGTTTTTTTTGCAATTCCCATTAAATACATAGAGTTTAAATAGAAATTGAGAAATAAAGATAGCTTGATGTTTATGAATGTTGGGAATCTCAGGTGATAGCCACCTGATTTTTTCATGTGAAATAATTTGTATTTTATTTTACTCTAAAACTTTTAATTGCTAGATTACATGATTTCCAGTGATAAGTGATGAAGGAGGCAGTGGGTCCCACTAGTGGCCATTACCTGCAACTTGTGCCCAGTTTGTGTTCAATCCATTACCAACAAGTGATGTTTTAGGTTCATTTATATTAAAATTATATTTATTATATAAAAATATATATTATTTTATATATATGTACGAAATAAAAATATAAAATTATAATAAAATGTCATTGTATTTCAAAATTTGTAGTCTGGTAAGATATGCTGCTTTAGAGATTGTGAGGATTTACAAAATCTTACGCTTCAAAAATAATGGGAGAAGCTTTCCAGGTTTCTTTTTAAGCAACTCTTTTCAGACAGTAAGCAAACTGCATACATACCAAGAAAGCATGTATAATAGACATCAAGAAAAACCTGGAACATTTCTCTTTTTTCCATCAGATAGTTTGAAAATGTCAAATAAAGGCTATGTTGTTCTTTTCATTTTAACTAGAAAATTCTCAGCAATACCTAGGTAGCAGGAAGAAAATATCCATGGATTGTTATGTTATAGTCACAGTTTCTAGAACCAAACTATAACCAAAATTCACAGCTGCTGTGTCATTTTAAGATTTAGAACTCACTGCGTTTACATTTTAATGATCCATGGCAGCTGTTGATCTGAGTCATTAATGAGATTTTGAAGCATCTGCATTTAAACGTATATTCTGCAAGAGACAAGAGTACGCCTGGAAAATGAGTGTTCTGTCATGGTAATAATAAAAAGTTTTGCATGCTCAAGCTGAGAGGATTCACAAGAGTGAATCTTCTGCTCTACCTTGTAAAAGGTTACACAGTACAAACTTTCTGTTAAATGAGGAGGGGCGGAGGGAGAACTCTTGCTGCGATTTCAAATAGAGCCATTTGGTCTAGAAGCACATGGAAAATGGCCCCTAGGTAAAGGCACCTGCCAGTTCTGTGTGGAGAGTAAAGTAGTAGGAAAGTCTCACCAGTGAAATGTGATTTTGTAGCTCACTCATTCTGACTATTACTTCCTTTGAGGGCTGCAGAGTACCTTCAGAATGACAGATCAAGTACATACAGTGTCACCTAAGCAATGTTTGATGCAATCTCATAGATATTTGGGTATAGTTAAACTCGTATTAAAAACTGCAATTAGTAACCTTCCCAAACAATGTTGAAACTGTAATTCTGTTGCATAAAATTTCCCCTTCTAATTAAGTAGTTTTGTTTTTGGGTTTGGTTTTTTTGTTGTATTGTTTTTTGCTTTTTTGGTTGGTTTTTTAAAATGTTGTACATATTAGTGGGTTTCTGTATCAGTAATAGCTTGCTTACAGGTCAGTAGAGAAAAATACAAATCTTTTTCAAGCGATAGAATGAATTTCTAACAGACTTTGCCATCTTGTACACTGTCTTTCACCTGAAGACTTGTTCTGTCTACTTTACATCCTTGGGAAATTGCTCTGGTTAATTTTTCCTTGCCAATAGGCTAAATTATATTTTCCCAATATAACAAAAAGACAAAACTTTCCAAATCAGAAGTTGGAGAGTATGTGCAAAAGCCCAGAGTGAACCATGATCAAGCTTTCTTGTAGAAGTGCTTTATTGTTGTATTTAGTCCTACTGAACAAGAAATAGGTGCCTCACTGGGTCCCTAGTAAAGCTGTACCTTTTTTAGGTGATTGCTCATTAGTCTAAACAGGCCAATTGCTGTTACAAAGCCCAAAATACTGCCCATTAGGACATGTGAGAAGTAGCTTGGAAGAGGTATAGGAGGATGCTGATGTGTTATTGTTTACAGAATGTTGGGACCAACCTACTGTTTCAAATGTCTTACTTTCATGAAGACTAATGCTGTAAATTGCCCGAGGTGTTAGGTAGGGAACTAGCATACAGCAAAGTAACAAAACAATAAATAGTAGTTTTCTTTCAGACAATATACGCCTGCTACTGATTTCTGGTAAGGCAGAGAGTCACAATCATAACCGCTGCTTCAGAAAAGGTTTGCTAAAACATGTAAAGTCCCAAATAATGGTTGCTTTACAGCTTATTCGTTATTTGGAGTTAATTGTTTTGGAATTTGGCCGGCATGGACAGTTTAGGAACAGATACTACTTCTAATTTGGCCAGAGAAATTAAGGACAATGAGAGATACGGTTGAAAAGAACAACTTTTTTGTATCTTTTTCAAAAATTATCCACTGCTGATTAGTGTTATTTCTTCAGTCCAGTTGTCCTATACAGATCTTTGATTTGACTGAATGCCAACTCTCAGTTATTCAGCATCATTGTCTCGTTTGCAGCGGAGAGCTTATCTTTTGGCTTTTGACATACTATGTTGCAATTGCAGCCTGTGTTAGCTATTAAATCTTGCCACTTGGGCATTGCAGAATTTAATGACTAGTGAAAATGAAGTAATTTTATGCAAGTAACTACAATTGTAGCAGACCCGTTCCTTTGGAGAATTTATGATTATGTGATGGTGCATCTCAGTTCTTTATGAGCTTGGGTAGAGGACAGCATACCTATAGCCTAAATGCACCTTACTTCATCATCCAGATGTTGAAAAACTCAGACTGTAACGTGTTCGAGCCCTTTCCCCATCTCTACTCCTTCATCCCATGTCAGGAGTTCATAGAATCATAGACCCATAGAATTGTTTTAAGTTGGGAAAGACCTTTGAGATCATCAAGTCCTCCAGCCATTAACCTAGCACTGCCGAGTCCACCACTAAACTATGTCCCAAAGTGCCACATCTACCCATCTTTAAATATCTCCAGGGATAGTGACTTCACCACTTCCCTGAGCAGCCTGTTCCAATGCTTGACAACCCTTCCAGTGAAGATTTTTTTCTTACTATCCAATCTAAACCTTCCCTGGTGCAACTTGTGGCTGTCTCCTCTAATCCTATCACTTGTTCCTTGGGAAAAGAGACCAACACCCACCTCGCTACAACCTCCATTCAGGTGGCTGTAGAGAGGAAGAAGATCTTCCCTGAGTCTCCTCTTTTCCAGGCTAAACAACCCCAGTTCCCTCAGCAGCTCCTCATAAGACTTGGTCTTTAGGTACTTCACCAGCTTCACGGCCCTTCTCTGGACACACTCCTGCACCTGAATGTCTTTCTTGTAGTGAGGGGCCCAAAACTGAACACAGGATTCAAAGTCCAGCCTCACCAGTGCCCAGTGTAGAGGGACAGTCACTTTGTCCTGCTGGCCACACTATTTCTGATACAAGCCAGGATGCTATTGGCCTTCTTGGCCAGCTGGGCATACTAATGGCTCGTGTTTAGCCAGCTGTGGACCAGCGCCCCCCAGGTCCTGTTCTGCCAGGCAGCTTTCCAGCCAGTTTTCCCTAAGACTGTAGCGTTGTATGGGGTTGCTGTGTCCCAAGTGCAGGACCTGGCACTTCTCCTTGTTGAACCTCATATAACCGGCCTTAGCCCATTGATCCAGCCTGTCCAGATCCCTCTGCAGAGCCTTCCTGCCCTCCAGAATATCAGTACCCCTGCCCAACTTCACGCCATCTGCAAACTTGATGGGGGTGCACTTGATCCCCTCGTCCAGATCATTAAGATGTTAAAGAGGACTGGTCCCAGTACTGAGCCCTGGGGAACACCACTTGTGACCATCCGCCAACTGGATTTAACACCATTCACTGCCACTCTTTGGGCTCTGCCATCCAGCCAGTTTTTTACTTGGGAAGTCATACACCCATCCAAACCGTGAGCAGCAAATATCCATTTTGTCCAGGAGGATGCTGTGGGAGACAGTGTCAAAGGCTTTATTGAGGTCCAGGTAGACAACATCCACAGCCTTTCCCTCATCCACTAGGTGGGTCACCTTGCCGTAGAAAGAGATCAGGTTAGCCAAGCAGGACCTGCCTTTTGTAAACGCATGCTGGCTGGGCCTGATCACTTGGTTGTCCTGTACGTGCCATGTGATAGCACCAAAGATGGCCTGCTCCATAGTATTCCCTGGCATCGAGATAAGGCTGACAGGCCTGTAGTTCTCTGGATCCTCCTTCCATCTCTTCTTGTAGATGGGCCTCACATTTGCTAACCTCCAGTCAACTAGGACCTCCCCAGGTAGCCAGGACTGTTGATAAATGATGGAAAGTGGCTTGGTGAGATATTCCACAAGCTCCCTCAACACCTGGCGTCATATTGTGAGTATCTAAGTGGTGTAGCAGGTTACTAACCATTTCCCCTTGGATTATGGGGACTTTGTTCTGCCCCCTGTCCCAGTCTTCCAGCTCAGGGGGCTGGGTACCTGAAGAACAACTAGTGTTACTATTAAAGGCTGATGCAAAGAAGGTGTTAAGTGCCACAAGGGTTATGCTGAGAAGCACAGAAACCTCTTGTGATAATGGGGTCCACTTACATCCTCTTCTGGCAAGATAACCAGCTGCTTTCTGCTTTGAGATCTTTTGGAAGAAAAAACTTTAAAACTTAGAATATTTACCTTCCTGGTTAACTAACTACTGACTAAGAACAAAATTACGATTTCAAGCTTCATCCTACAAACACCTTACACATCTAAGTAGCAAGTATCAGGGGATTTATTATATGGATAAGGGTTGCACAACTGGGCCCTTGGACACTTTGGAGTCCTGAGTAGAGGCTGATTTTGAGATGTGAGTAGTTTTGTGGAAGCCATTAAAATTCTGATATTACCTACATTTTAATGTTCATTCCATATCGGACAGTAAATGTAGGCAAAGGAAATAGTAACAGAACATACTCTGTGCAGTAATACCCAGAGTTACATTTATGCCGGGACAGTAGAAACAGAGAATTTGTTATTATCTTTGCTATTGCTGGGACCCTGTGGTTTACTTTAGGATTAAAAAGAGTTAATACATAAACCATATATTTATTGTGAGTATAAGTTACACTTATAAGTATACTTAAGTATTAATTATGTTTTGTTTAGACCTAATATTTATGGTTAAGCTTTTCCAATTGCTTCACCATTGTCATGGAAATGTGGCTTATGTCCTGATGAAAACTACAAAATAAATATGCTGTCCTTTTCCATTGATGTCTTCCAGTCACACCATTCCTGATTGAAATGTCTTACAAAAAGGAGCTTTTAAGCCTTAGGAAAACCAATTCAGAACCATTAAGCATAGTTCAATCTTCTGTACTGAGGAGAAAAAAAAGAAATCACTTCTGGATTGAGCGTAAAGCATGGTGTATGCCAAATCCCAAACAATGTGTAGAGAAAGCTACAAGCAAATGAGAGAGTTCTGCATGTAATTGAATATAATTGCGTATAGTTGCAACAGCAATAGCAATAGCCTTTGTTTCAGTACAGTCAGGAGCATCCCTTTCACCTTTGGTACTGAAGCCTAACTTACAATTGGGTAAGTGACATTTCCAGTTTTGGAAGGTTCAGATTTTAGAAGTGCTGAGTGGGGTCTTGTAACGTTCTGCACATTGACTTTCTTGTCATTGAAAATAGGAATGAATTCGCTTTTCTGTTTTGAAAAGACATTTGCCATAATGGAAACAGAAGTGATAACACTTCTCACTGGTGCTTTTTCCAAAACTCATTCTGAAGTATACAGCGACACCAACCAAAACAGCGTGGCCTTTCTTCAGCTGAGATGCTAAAATTCTATCCCATCTCTATTTCATTCCATGTACATTTCTACCTAATCTAATGGGATCTGAACTTCTAATATGACAAGATTTTTTTAATGGTAAGAGAAGTGTATTTATTTGTCTATACCTGGCACAATGTATATCAAAATAACACATAGCCAATATGAGGTATAGAAAAAAAAGCACAAAATGTTGTTTAGATTTAAAATGCAAAACGAGAAGATAGCATGCATTTGTGTAACATGAATGATGTAATGTTATTGTGGGAAACCTAATTGTGCATAACTGCAACAAAATATTTTATCTTTTATTTTAATAGTTGGCTGACATTTATGCTTCTTTGCTAAGAAAGAGAAAGCAAATTAGTTGGTATAGTTTTCAGTAATTGTGTAGATTTTTCATATGAAAATAATATTTGACTTCAGGCCATGGTTTTTAACTGATGACAAAATTTAGAACAGAGGACTTGAAAAGGTAGGCTAGTGGAGTTAAAAAGATAGCACGATCATCTAGGTGAAATTTTTTCTTGCAAAATAGTGATCATTTAGCTAAATATGCTCTTCCTGATGAGATGTTCTTCTACTTCTTTCACAGTATGAAATACCAAGGAAGAAGCTAACTTGAAACTAAGTAGTTGTTAGTAAAAATAAAATGGCCAAAATGTGGCTGGAAATGCAGTATTTATGCAGCATTAAGGTATATTATTTTCATTTGTGTAGTACTTATTAAGAAAAAATACAATACGCTCTTTACCCAGCAGATGGCTTTCAAATTAAACGTATTTCAGTGTTTCATGATTGTGGAATTGTTATCAATGAGAATTAAGTCTTAATAAAAATTTAAAAGATTGAGAACAATACACATACCATTTATCTTGAGCTCATGTTTGTAAATACTCACAGGCTGGAAACACTTCTCATATTCCTGTAAGACCAACAGTATTCATACTTTTTATTATTTTATGTAACAGATGATCCATTTCTTCCAGGCTTTTCAATTAAATTCCTTGTTGTTGCTAACCAGCTCCTCCTCTTTTGCTATTGAACTTTGTGCTACAACAGCAGATTTATGCCAGAGTGTGGTCAGTGCATGTCCTGTGGTCTGAATTCAGCCTAGAACCAGTCTTGCAGACTAACTGCAAACCCTCAGACATACCTAAACCGTATGGTTTATACCTAAACCGTTGCTAGGTGGATGTCTCAAAAGACAGCACTGATGCAAATTTGTAATCCACATGGTGCTTTGTAACATTGTGGAGGATGTACCAGCTGAAGGTGGGAAAGGTAGAACATAATTTTTTAATGCTAGTTTATTATTTTTTCCTGGAAAAAAGGAATATATAATCATAGGACCATGTCTTGTTAGTGAGGCATGCATCTGAAAGTTGAGAAAAATAAACACTATCAAAGCAGAGGCAGTTTGTAGAACCATAGAACAGCCCAGGTTGGAAGGGACCTCAGAAGATCGTCTGATCCAACCTTTTGTGGAAAAGGAAGCCTTGATGAGATTATGTAGCACCCTACATATGTCCAGTTGCATCTTGAAAACCTACAGTGATGGAAGTTGTGGGGAAGGAGAGGAGACAAAGCAGAACACATTTTTCTTTGTAGCAGATAATCACAGCTTAGCTCAGCTGGGGCTCCCTGTCTTTGCTCAAGTGTTTTCCCCAGGTCAAGTATCTTTGCAGTCTCTCTGCAGTGTCCATTTTGTGAACACCCTCTGGATTCAACTTCTCTTCAAGGTAGTTACAGCCCTCCAGCATTGTGTTCACACAGCTGACCTTCCAAACACAGCTGCTCTATGTGCCCCCACCCCCAATAGCTTCATTTGCTTCCTAGTTACCCTAGTTACCACAGAACTTACCAGGTTTTGTGCTGCATAGGTGTCAGATGAAAGCAATAGTAGCAGTTAATTGAACCTCTATAAAGGTGCTAGTATGGTTTATCTCCCTGCTATGTAGTTTGATAGCTTTTTTTGAATGAGGTCTCTGACAAGTTGGTTGAATCTGAATCTTTGAAAATGGTAGGCGGTTTTAATGCTATATAATTAAGTTGGCTTTTAGTATAATACCAATAATAATAAACAGATTACTACTGTTTTCCTCCAAAACCTCTAACAGATACTTACAATACTTAAAGGTTTTCTCGCCCCGTGCCCCTGCTCCACCCTCCCACCCCCCAGCTTTGTGAATGTAATGAAATAATAACAGTGGGAGGAAGAATTATTTGAGAATACTGTTCAAAATCAATGATCCTGCTTTACCAAGTATCGCTCATACTCTTTTTTTTTTTTGATTCAGTTTTCAGTTAACAGATCTGATTTGAGGAAAAGCTCTTTTATGCTTGTGCCTATCATTATTTACTGAAAGTCTTCATATAGGAAAGAACTAGAGAAAGAAAAGCTAATGAATTTGAAAATAGTGTAAGAACAAAAGGGTAAAGAAGAATACCTTATCTCTGTAAGCAGCAAGACAGGCACAAAGGAGAAAAAAAATGTGTTAAGGGAACTGTTGAGAATATGAAGCATAAGAAGCAAAGTGTCTCTTGTTTGGAGACATTGCATGTGTCTTCCAGCTGCAGGATGTGAAGCAAGATGTCAATAGCATAGCTGGAGGTTAAGGTAGGGCTTGAAGACAATTGGGACACATGGAATCAATTGGTATAGCTGCCACAGCAAAAAATTGGTTCTGCATCTAGAAATTTCACAATTGCTGCAAACACATGCACAGTGCTATATAGCTTACGGTAATGGTTATACTAATTGACAATAGGTGACAAATCCAGTCCGCTAACTGGAATAGAGTGGGGTGGAGTACAGTAGAGCGTAGAACAATTATTCTGCAAAAGGGAAGACCAAAGTCCTAATACACCAGGATTTTGTAGGAAATACTAAGACACTAGGGTGGTACTAGGATAATAGTAAATGGATCAAAATAGTGATTATTACACAGTCTCCCTCCAAACTGCCCAGATGTCTCAAGAGAAAATGCAAACAACACAAGCAAAGCAAAGAACAAAATAATCAAATAGCTAGAGATGGAAGAGTCGACATCCAGGAAACTTTTCTCCAAATTATTTTTAAAAGTACTGTAGTTTAAATCACGAAACATGGCACGTTACCTCTCTTCCAAAACATTGTAACCGTTAGTCTATGTAAGATTCCCAAGAATATCAAGAGCTGTAAGTGCTGAGTCCTTCTTTGAATCTTGGTAAGGTCTTGACATCAGTGACATCCTGTGGCATTGAGTTCCGTAATCTAATTATGCGCTGCATTAAAAAGCATGTCCTTTTATCAGATTTGGAGCTGCTGCTTTTCACTTTCACTTAGTGTCCTTTTGTTCTTGAATTATGGGATGCAGGACTACAGAAGCTCCTGATCTATTTTCCCTTCACCACTTACCATTTTTATACTTTCATCATATCCCTCTTTATTCATCTTTTTTTCTAAGGTTAACAATTCCAATTTTTTTTCAGTCTTTTCATATGAAGGCTTCTCTATATGCCTAATTATTGCAGTCGTTCTTTTCTGAATACCTTCTAATGCAGTAGTATCATTTTTGTGATGGGGTGACCAGTACTCCATACTATTCCAGAGGAAGGAAAATTATTGATTCATATAATGATATTATATTTTCTTTCTTATTCCCCAACTCATTTCTTACGCATCTTAACATTTTACTTGCTTTTTTGACTGCAGCTGCACATCGAGCTGGGCTCTTTATTGAGCTGGCTGTAGTGAGGCCCAGGTGTTTTTCCTAAGTTGCACTCTTAATTGAGATCTGTGGTAAAGCGAATGATTTGTTACATGGCTTGTTTTTTTTCACCAATCTGCATTTAAATAGATGATTTTCACCTCTATTAAGATGGCCCATCCATCTAGCTTGGTCAGTTACCTCTGAAGTTTCCCATCTTCTTCAGACTTGGTTAACAAAATTCTTTGTGTGTTATCTGCAAATTTTGCCATATTGCTGTTCACTCTTTTTTTTCACATTAATTAATACATTTTGAACACCTGGTCCTTGTATGGTGCCTTGAAGCACCCTGCTGTTAACTTTTTTGCTGTAATGAAAATTGACAATATATATGCCTTTTATCATCTTTGAGAAAAGTTTTGCTTCATTTTGCATCCTATCCCAAAATGACTTTAGTCTCTGACTGAGGTGGAAACTGTTAGTCTCTTGAGAGGAACATTGTTCTTGCCACATTTATTCAGTTACTCTAACAAGGTTAAGGGCCTGATACCTTCAAAATAAAGCTAAGTCTTTGAGACACAACTATGCTTTTTGTGACTACAAATATGGAAATTAAGGACAGAAGATGAAACAAGTAGTTAATTCATTCAGCATGTTGGGCAGACACGCACAAAGTTAAGATGGGGGCAAGCTTTTAACATAGCAGATCTTAACACTGCCTTGGTGATAATCTTAAAAACAGCAATATAATCAGTCTAAACAGGCTGTGTGAAAATAAGGGGAAAAAAAGAAACTAGTGGTAAGGTCTAGGCAGCTTTTATTTTTCCAGACTTTCTCTCAAAATCTGATATGAACCAAGATATTTTAAGGTTTGGAATCCCCAAAGTTCTTGTGGAAAAGAGGAAAGGCAAACTTATTTTGAGGCTTTATATGTCCTGACATCCCCTAGGCCTGCTTATTTCCTGGTATCTCTCTCTCTTTCTCTCAAGTGTTCCCAATCCTCTCCCTGAGAGAGTCTATGTCTGCTTCATCAATCCTGACTGCCTACAGTGTGCAACAGACTCCACCACCTTTCTTCACACAGAAGATTGCTTGCACAAAGGAAGGCTCCTCAGACTGCTTGGGATACCTTGCACAGATGCATGCCACTGCCTTGAATTCAGAATGGACACTAAAAGAGATCCTGAACATATTGGTGGAAATGTGATCAGTCACCTGCAACTCAGACTCTACGTGCTTGGTAAAGGAACTGTAAGGACAACTAGAACTTCTTGCGATATTGCCAAAGTTTTATCTGAAGGAAATACAGTATTTTCCATACTGTAGTTCACCCAACCTTAACCAAACTATTTTGGGTGGAAGGGAAGTTGGCAACAGGTATCAAGTCTTTCTTTTCTGAATGAGCCTGTGAAAATGCTAGTAACCTCTCTACAACTCTTGCCAGAGCGTAGTAAGATTTGAAGGCAAAATATGGAATATAATCTATGGCTATCTGTGGACCAATTATACATACATACATAATTAGTTATGCACACATACATATCTGTGTGTATATGAGTATATATACTATATACATCCCTTTTCCTTGAGCAAGCTGTTTTGATATAGTCAAATATAGGATGCTGAATTATAAGACAGTAACAGTAAAACTTGCCACTGTGACCTGTTTTTTCATGTAAAGCAACACAAAAATTATCAGTATAATATAGTATAATCAAAAATGCAAATAGAGTTTCTTATCAGAAGGAAGAATAGGAAGAAGACTTGGTGCTATTCACTGAATTTTGGAAGGTTCTAAAATACCACAGCGCTTGTGCAATGTAAGAAAGTTACAGGGATAGAATATAAATTGCAGTCACACCTGTTAGTGAACATGGTATGTTAATGACACTTTTGCATCAAATATAAGAACAGAAACTGTACTGTGTGCCATTTAGCTAATTTTGAGGGGAGAAAAATGTATACCAAAAATATGAGCTCACTGCAGTAAAAAAATCAAAGCTGAATGCTTTTCACAATATATTTGCAAAATAAGTAGCAACTTAATAAAACGTTAGTCTTTACACTTTGCCAGCTAAAGCTAAGATGACTTGATGTCAAGTGATTGAAGGCTGAGTTTTGCAGAAACAATGCATATGGAAAGCAGTGAAAATACTGTGCCTGCTGCTGGCTTTATACTGAAAATATCCATGCTTTGCATTTGCTGTGGGTTAATATATCTCTTGAAATGTGTGTGTATTTGGATAGTATTAAGAGATAAATACATGCCTTTTTAATGGTGCATTGCCATTTGGGATATCACAGAACACTTTTCAATATCTCTAGGAGACTGTCACTCAATAAATGAAGCCTGTAGCCCACCAATATTCATGTAAACCCACCATGATAAAATGTATCAATAAATAAGCATTAAAACACTGTCTGAAATAAATCCATTTCTGATAATACTCCAATGCAGAATCGGCACCTTTTTTAACAGGATTTTTTTTTTTTGTTCTTTCATTTTTCTCTAGAACCTATATAAAAATTAATGTGAACCAGAAGAAAATTTATCAGTGCTTTTCAGGCAGGCTGCTTGTTTCTCTCCTTTCCTTAAAAGGCTGTGCACCCGCCTGTGTTCCCCAGACTTTAGTAGCATATCAGAATCCATAACAGATGCTGCATTTTTAAAATTAAATGTTTTAATACCTTCCCTCCCTCCATCCTGTTAGTTCCCAGTAATGACTTCTTTTTAGGGGGTAGTATCAATGGTTATTATTTTAATGTACAAGATAATAAGTGAAGCAACACAGAGGGAATAAGCTGTGAAGGGTTATATTGGCTAACATACCTGTTTGTTTGGAAGGTCCTTTTTCATAACCTTAAATCTGTGGAAAAAAAACCTACCAGCTTCAGGTCATGGGAGTTTCTCTAAATATTGGGAGCAGGCTTGGGTGGCATTTTTAGTACCACTGCATTTCAGGTTCATATAAACCCTAAAATCATTATGATTTTTTTTCTTTAGCCTAGGCAAAGTAATAGAATTATGAGGCACAAAAGGTGCTGAATTTTAGCTGCCTTCCCCCTGCTCCCTGCCCCCCAAGTTTCACAGCTACAAAAAAGTTTCTGTGTAAGATCCTTACTCGGCTATCCTGCACTTAATCAAGAACTGGCACAATGTATTTTTGCTGCCCTTACTGAGGATTTACAACATATTTACAATCATAGAGACATAAACATATGCAATTATTCTATTCAGGATTTACAAATTCACTCTAAGGTAAAAAAATGTATCAGTAAAAATCAATAGGAACTTTTTTTTTTTCTTCAGTGGAACTCAGAATTCATCCAAATGTGACAAAGATGTAGTTGAAAGGCTTTTTTCTATGAACATTCTCAAATCACTTGTGATTTCACTTTTTTTTTTTGGATGGCACTCTATTTTTCAAAGACATTGATTTTTTTTTCCTGACACTTTTAATTATATTTGTCTATGTAAGACAAACTGTGATCCTCAAACTACCTAGTCAAAACTCTCAGAGCAGAATTGTATATGGTTCCCAGAAGGAAACAGCTGAAAACACTAAAGCTAGGTAGACAGATACATTAATTATTACATTAACTTCAAGTATTTTTTTTTAATACCGATTCTACTTTTAGAAATGGAGAATCTGTCAAATCAGGAATTTGGCAGGTAATGTACAAAATATCATGCCATTTATCTGTTAGAGAACAAAATACTCTTCTGGCTGAATCTTATTAAAAGAAACTTCTGTGTCTTTGGACTAAAATCCAGAGATTTCACAAGATATGTAGGTCTTGCCTATGCATAAGTTGTGCATATCGTATTCATCCATACTAAGTATTATTTTAAAGTATATTAGTGTATTGTTAGAAACGTGTACATCAGCAGATGTGAATGTTGTCCACTCCTAGACTGGATTGCCTTGTGATAGCATAACTGTCAGAGTGCTTCGTTTTAATTTTCCTAATTGATATGGAACGTAGGGCTGAATCAGTGAAAATATTTAATCTTTCCTATCAAAACTAAATAGCATTTCAATTCTTATGATATATTCCCAAGGTCTTACTGATCATTCATTGTAAAGGCATATCTAACAAGAGCATCATTAAAATTCAAGATATTCTAGTATGAAGATTTAATCTTGTATTTGTCTATGTAGTTTTGTAAAAGGGATGTTGCTCTGTGAATAGTATCTTAAAGGCAAGTCTTCAGTGTGTAACTCCATAGAAGTTAAATGCCTTTTCATTTAATAGCAATGGTAACTGTCATAGCTTCACTCTCTAATTTGTTTTTCATTGTTCATCTCGTTTTTGTTTTATTTCACATATCACTGATTTTGAACAGCGAATCAGATTGGCCTTTAACTTTTAGGTTCCATTTCATATTCCATTGAGCAGATACAACATAGTGCCACTCATGCAATAGTAAGTTAGGGCTACAGGAGGAGGTGGGGAAAAATGGAACCCACAATAGCAAAGTAGTAAAGTTTGTACTGTCATTTTCCTAAAAATGTAAAAATCTATTGGTTCAATTAACTTCTTTTTGATAACTTCAGAAGTATGTGTATATTAAAGGTGCTGGAATTTTTTGTCGCAGGCTTATTTTAGGAGAGTAATTTAAAGATGTAGAGTACAGGCAGAGGTATTGATAATAGTGTCAATGTTACGTCATAGCATGCTATTGGACAATATATATTTTCTTAGGAAAAGGAGAAAAAAAATGCCATAGTACTTAATTTGCAAATGAGATGACTGGTAAAGAAACATTTTAATTATGTGGCTAACTGTAAAAGAAGAATTTTAATGAAGCAGTAGTTAATTTGCATGCAGATGTCTCTGAACTGCCTTGTAAATTTTAGCCAAATGTTTGAAGTTTGTCCATAACATTAACTGAGAAATGTGGTTTAAAACAGGGTGTTATGTAAGTTCTTCCCACGTCCCAGGAACTGGTAAATCCAAGTAGCCCTATCATGACTGTCAGCCTGTATGCCTTTATACAGATTCAATTTAAAATACTTCTTGTACTTAAAACCTGCTTGGACAGATCTTGCATCTTTCCATACCCTTGTGGTTCTCCCTAGATTGTCAGTTCCTACATATCACTGTGGTGGAAAGCATATCTAATTAGGAAGGCAAAACAATGTTGTGTGGAGTAAAAGCAGTACTACTCATTTTAATTAAACTTCGGATACATAGGGATTATTAGTAATTGCTATATGTACATTTTTTTATAAATGTAAAGAACCATGGATAGAAATGCCTTATTTCTTTCAAAATCATTCTTTGTATACCTATGTTAACTAAACGTTTTCCTCTACACCTAAAATAGATTTGTGGTCTCCATATTTATTGTCTGAGAGATCATCAACATATCTCCTATTAATGGAACTCCAAGATAAAGCTTAATGTTATAATATAATCCAGGGGTCCTCAAACTTTTTAACCAGGGGGCCGGCGCGCGGATGAAGTGGCAGGCAGTCATCTGCGGCTGCTTGGCTTCCCCCCCCAACCCCTGCGGGGGGGTGGGGTGGGGGTGGCGGGGGTGTTGAGGACCCTGGGGGGTCGTATCCAGCCCATGGGCCGTAGTTTGAGGACCCCTGATGTAATTCCATATTCTTTTTCCTACCATTAGTACACAGCACACTGCCTTTTTATGCTGTGGACAGTCCACATTCAACTACATATTGTTTTCATCTTACCTCTGTAAGTTTTGTCTAATGAATACAAAATGCATTCATTTTCCAACTGAGACAGAAAAAAAATACTTCCTTTTTTTCTGTCCTTCATTACCTTATCACATTTACCATTCTTTAATTAAATGCATTGATAGTTGATACATGTGTTGATCAAGCCTTTTATTATGGCATGGCTAAGGGGAGGCTTTCAGAAGCTAGTCTTGAATATGATGAAGCTTTCAATATGATGAATTAGGATGCATAATTTATGGCTGACATAATTAGTGTGATACGGGGAAACAAACAGTTCTAATGTTAAATCCTGATATAAAAGGAACTTTGTAAATGCTTAGATCACTTAAGTTGTGTAAGAGAGATGATAAACTAAACAAAACCAACGATGAACCAGGAAATCATTCAGACATTTACAGTATAAGCTTTTCTGTGTCCCAAAAGATCAAAAGAAAAGTATGTCAGTGGTGCACTTACCTGTTTCTCACCTTGAGACTTACCAAAGTAGTTGTCAGTGGAAGATCTGTGTTGAGCCAATCAGGAATCCAGTGTTAAGCAAAATGTATGATCTTTGTCCCCTTGGTAACAGTGTGTCTAGCACAACACAAAATGTGTTGCTCTAATTGTTGCCCTAATTGACACCTTTGTTGACAGTCTTAGAAGAAAGGTCAAGATGTGGTTAGGCATGGGACTCATGTACTGTCTTACAGCTGCAGCCTCCTTGGCTGAATGCTGCAATTTATTGAGCAGCCATGTGCTCTTTAAATTCTACTAATGTTTTAGCAAATTCCATGGGTAAATATCATATTCATTTAATCTTTTCTTTTTTCTTTTATGATTTCCTACGAGTAGTGTGCTTACTGTGTTAAATCAGTGTGAGAGAAAATGAAAGGAGGTACTGAGCTAGTGAAAATACATCTGCAACCCGAACACTTTGTAACTTCTCTTACTGTTGACAGGCAGTGTTTTATACAGCAGAATATTAACACCACCTAGGCCAAGCTACTTTGGGTATTTGAAGAAAGTACATATTAGAACATCTAAGTTTAAATTTTTCTATTCCATATATAGTCATATTCTGTGAGGTAGCCACTCCTAGAGGGTGATTCAGAGCCCTAAATTAGTTGACTAAAGTTAGACAGTGTGAATGCCTCCCACAATAGCAATATGTTGCAGAGGGACAGAAAGGAGACAAGTGAAGGGAGAAAGGGGGAAGAGAGTGATAGGGACTATGAATGATGTAAGTCTATAGTGAACTTTAGAAATGGTTAGAAATGAGTAGAAGTTTTCGGACAAAAGGGAGATCTGTTTGCTTGGTATAGCACATACTACAAACTGAGTAGCTTTTTCATAGGTAACTGTTACAATAGTGCTGATATGACACCTTCAACTGTGACTATCCATATATTTATTTATCTGTACTACAGTTGTTCTTGGAGTCCTTAGTCAATAATGGAGGACTAAAGTACATATATGAATAACTCCTGCTTCAAAGAGCTTACAAGAAAAATAGAATTCATAGGCAAAGAATAGGAAGGCAAAGAGAAGGAAGAAGAATGAAATCACCTGCCCAAAGTCACCAAGGTTAATAATTCTTTTTTTGCTATAAAATGGACTATAATCCATAATCTCCGCAATTTCCATGTGTGAAAGCATTTGTAATACACACAACTTTTTGGAATTTGTTTGAAAAACATTTGCCTTCAGTAAAAAGCAAGTTTCTATACTCAGGAGTAATGGCACCACGGTAAACAGTCTCATTTATGTTCATAAGGGTTGGGCAGAGCTCTTGAAAATGTAGTTCTTTCACAGTATTTATGGCTCTTCTGTTTTTGATTAAAATAATTAATTTGGGTCGTAGGCACCTTTTTAAAGAGAAATCAAGAATTCTGCATTCATCTGTCTGTACATTTATTAGCTCATTAGTCACTGTAGAAGTGGATGGCAAATCTCAATTTTTCATTTTCAGAACCAAAGGTTACTAAAGGACAGACATCCTCCATGTCACAGACTTTTGATTTTTTAATTTGTATTTAAAATCCTTTTAGAAGTCTTTTGACATTTAATAGTATTGCCAAGGAGCTTTCTAGCCATGCATGGACATAATATGCACACACATACTAATGGTTTGTATCTATCCATTTACCTATCTACCTATCCATCTGTATGTTATGTAGGATAAAAACAATTGATATATAATCATCTGTTGAGATCCATGTATCTCTGAGAAATTTTCTGTTACATATTGTCATTATTGTGCACCTTATAAAAAACATATTGTGGTTTGGGGAGAGATGAGAAGCAAATTCCTCTGTTAAAACAGACAGAGCCCTTATTTCACTTGCTGTTCTCTTTGATGGACTTCCACTTTGCTGGCTCACTGCAAATTGGCTCAGTTGATGAAGTTTTGAAATTTCATACCCTTAGTTTTGGTAAAGCTAATATGTGAGTCATAGGTTGTAGTTTCAGGGCTTCCCATTTGTAAGTACTGATAGTACAGATGGCCTGATACCAACCTGTTCTAGTGGCTAATTTACAAAAGTACACTATATTGGAGCAGAGCAATACATTCTTGACAGTGTGTGGATTTCCTAAATTGCATCATATTTTAGATTGTGGTTTAGATTTGGTGTGGGCCAGCTGTTGTAGACATAACGATACTGTACGTATTATATTGTGGATGAAATTGAGCACCCTATGCCAGTTCTTACAAGTCTGGTTGATCTTGCTGGACAGGAGGCTTCAGCTGGATGCCTGTTCACTAGCAGACAAGTGTGAATTTCAGCTTGCATCATTTTGGTAACAGGAATGAAAAATATTTAGGCAAGTTATATTCTGCCTGAAAATAGTGAAATAATTTCACATGGACATTCATTCTATTCAGCAAGAGTATGAGATGTTTTGGTTGGGTACAGAACAGGCCTGTACAGGCTATATTTGATATCTGATGGCTATAGTTTTCTTTAGACAGGCTCATAAATTGTGCCTCTTAATAGAGAGAAAGTAGTGAACGAACATATGTTGCAATGTCATATATTTAGCAATGTGAGCTTTATAACTACTGAATATTTAGATTTTTACAGTTCTAGAAAAAGTGCTAAATGTTAAAGCACTAGAAAAAGATTAAGATTTACTTATTACTGTAACTATCACTTTATAGTCATTCGTCTGCCTAACTTCCCATGCTTTTTTTGTCAATTTAATAGAGAGTGGATTCAGATACATTGCGTTGCGAGTGTATCCTTGGGTAACAACTGCTGCATTCAGGCACTATTTTCTTTCTTCTGGAGTAGAGAGATAAGACCTTTCATTCCACCAGTATCAGATTTCTCTTCACTCTGTAGCAGGAGCTAGACACTATGAATGTATCTGTGGCACTGAACATACCAGCCCTGCAGATGTCCAAGTCAGGGAGCGTGTTCCCCACAGGATGCAAATTTCGTATTTTGACAACAGAAGGACATCTGCCATATCCCTCTTCTCAGTGTCCTGATAATCCTGGAAAGGAAATCAGGGCACATGGATTTGGCAGAAGGAGTCATGTTCCAAGAGGGTAAGTTTAGATGCAGCTGGAACATTTTGAGCTACTTATGCTGTGCTTGATTTTCTGCTCTCTTACAACGTGTACTAAACATATTTATTTCCTTGCCTGCATACACACTTACTCCTGCTTAAAAGTGTTAACATTTTTATATGCCTGAGTTACAAAGAATGTACCTCAAAAATGCAGTCAAAATGCAGTAGTTTCTTAGTACTAAAGCAATCAGTTTCCCTGAGTAGCTGAAACTGTGACTAAAAGAATGTCTGATGAAAGAACATCCTTTAAAACTGAGTCGGTCTTCCTTCCCACCACTAAAGAAGGGTGATTTGGTGATAAAGAAGAGAACCACTTGTGAAATGAAAATGTCCATTATAAAACAATAATAACAATAGTAACAGTAACAACAACAATAATAATAAAAATAAATAAAGAATAATTAAAAACTGGTTGTGGTTTAACTCTGCCAGGTAGCTCAGCCCCACACAGCTGCTGGCTCACTCCACCACAGTGGGTTGAGATAAAGGCAGTTTAACAGGTAAAATGAAAGCTGTGCATGCAGGCAAAGCAAAACAAGGAATTCATTCACTGATTCCCATCAGCAGGCAGGTGTTCAGCCACCTCCAGGAAAGCAGGGCTCCATCATAATGCCAAATGGCCACCCTCCCTGCTTCTTCCCATAGCTTATATTGCTAAGAATGATGTCATATGGTATAGGATATGCCTTTGGTCAGATGGGGTCAGCTGTCCCAGCTGTGTCCCCTCACAACTTCTTGTGCACCCCCAGCTTCCTCACTGGCAGGGCAGTGTGAGAAACAGAAAAGGCTTTGAGGCTGTGCCAGCCCTGCTCAGCAATAGTTAAAAAATCAGGGTGTAATCAACACTGTTTTGGCTACAAATCCAAAGCATAGCACCATGCTGACTACTGTGAAGAATATTAATTCTATCCCAGCCAAAACAAGTACAAAACTAAGCTTCAAGATATGATTAATCTCATTTATTTGTTGAACCCTGTATATTCTTCATATAAATATATACTGCATAATAATTTTAAAAACTGGCTTCCATTGCTGGATCCAGTGCTGTGCACTTCTGGAAAGCCATCTAATATCTGTTATCCTCACAGAATGGGAGAGAAAAAAGGTCATTTTCTCTTCATACCTTTTCCTTCACATTTTGAATACAAACCTAAAATTTTCATATAAATATGCAGTTCATGTTATAAACTGTGACTACTCATGTGAGGTTATAATATATTGCCTTGGGTCAGCTAAAGACTGATAGGATTAAATATAGTGTAGCTCAACTTTGGTTTTTTGTCAGTTTTAGCGGTAGCAAGTTCATCTCACTGCTTATGTTTCCATGCAACCCTTTGCCTATGTGAAGTCACATTTCATTTATTGATTAATAAAGTCCTTCTAATCGCCTCTCACATCAGTTGTAGGACTCATAAGTAGGGTGGTAAGCGTCATGAAGTTAGGAAGAATGTAATGTAATGTAAATTCCAAGCACAGTTGTGCACTTCGTTTTGTTGTTCACTTTCCTTTATATTGTTTACATGCTGGGAATTTGCTTCCTGACTTGCTGGAAAAATGCCAGACTCAAAGGAAGTTTCAGGGTCCTCTTCCTTTTCACCTTCTGGTTCAAATACTCTTGTGCATTCAGCAGGAGGATGCCAGCTGCATGAATTCAAGAAGCACAGACTGCAGGAGAAGACGTTTTTAGCATAACTCACTGCTCTCTGGTTTTGAGTGTTGCTTATTGGAACCTGTTCTTACGCTGGCTGACAGTGTAACATGTATGACAATGTGAGAGGGATGGCTATTGAACACCAATGTCTTAGACATCTGGATAAAAAGCATTTTAAGCAATTTTTTTTTTTTTTTTTAATTAAACAGTGGAGGGAAGGGGACTTCTCTTGCAGTTTTGATAGTTGTTTACAATAATTTGCTTTAGTGTCTGTGGAAATATATAGTACAACTTGATTATGCTCTGAAAGCCTTTCATTGCTTGAGTGGTAGCATTGAGCTGCCCTGCCTTATGTAAGCCAAATGTTATTGAATTGGAGCCACTTGCAGAAATCTTAGGATGTCTCTGGAGGGATGTGCCAGGGCAGAGACATACTGGTTTGGACTAAGGAACTTGTAACCATTTTTCCTAGTCAAATTATGTATTACTAATGACAGCAGTTCTACAAGAAACACAAGTGAAGGTGCTGTAGATAACTGCAGAGGAAGGAGAAAATACATGGTCTCTCTGCCTTTTGTTTTCAAAGTCTAGCCTTAGAAAATTAAAGGACAGGAGAAAAATAAATTATTAATACTGCTCATGAAATTTTAAATGTACAAACATATCCTGAAATATAGTAGCAGGAGGGTGATAAACCCGCAGCTTTTCTACTTTCTTTCAGTAGTGGACACATTCGTGCAATAGCACTCAAGCACAGCTTCTTACTGCAGGTGCTTTTCCCATTTTGGGAGTTCACTGCCCTTGTTTTGTTAGCCTCAGCATTTTGAAAGTGTTGGCTCACCCGCAGTGCTTGCAAATATATCACTGTCCATGCTGCCTTTGCTCTTTGTATTTACTGGTGTCTTATGCTTCAGGGTTTCTGATGCCCTTGAGAAGCTGTGACCATTTTTTACATCTGAAAGAGCGCCAATTCATTTATTAAGACAGAGTCTGTGGAGCCTGGATAAATTTATTCTATCTAACATTTAATAAAACATAAAATTAAAAATGTGACTTATGCTGTGACATACTCAGCATTATCCTTCCAAGGTTTATATTTGAGTGTTGCAGGGCCCCATTCTCCAGAAAGTAACATGCTATCAATCTACCTCCGAGGTGACAAGGCCACTGACGTTTTCCTGTGGTGGTTGTTTAATAATTAATTTTTCATTGCTAGTGTGTTCAATAAATAGATTGCAACATTTAAGACCAGTTTAATAGGTTTATAGGTTCCTTATAAATTCCAGTAATGATAATAGTTAATAAGAGAATAATGAATTCGTGCACAAAGATCTCAAGACCAATCAAGCAAATTAAATCTGGCCTACACCTAAGCTGTGGCTGCTGGGGTGGGTATTTTTTTTTTCTTTATCTTTTTTTTTTCACTGTAAAATGTATCCTGTGTGAATAAGCCTATCTGGTGATTTGTTGAATTTCTTAGTGTTTCACTTGTCATAGTAATTTAAATCTTTAATCTGAGGACGTGGCAGGCATATGAACTGGCACATTAAATCAATATTATGTTGCAGACAATGTCTCTGAAGAGGTTGCCATTGTGTAGGGGAATGCAATAATAGGAATAATAAAAAGAAATTGCATTTTGATCTTTCCACATATATTATTACAATACTGTTTACCCATTTTAGAAAACATACAGCTCTGCTTGTAAAGGCAATCCCTTGCACAGTGCTTTGCCACATACTCAAAATGCAAAGTGGAAGAAAAACCCCAGGAGTCAGGATTACTATTTGGATTCAAGAGCATCAACCCTACAAAGAAGGAGTCTGTTGCTTAACAGGCATTTGCTTGGCATTTAAAATAGATAGTTGTTGGTCTCGTTAAGAGTTCCTGATAGTCAGAGATAACCTCATTAAGAAAGTTAATAAAGGAGGAAGGTAGATTTGGTTTATCTGCTTACTTTATGACTCATCCAGGGCCTGATTTTCCACTTCTTTTCAAGCTTTTCTATATAATCACTTGAACTGGGGTGATTCAGTTGTTTCACAGACATGTCCATGGCTCTTTATTATTGCACACACAGTACACTGGGAAGGGATTCAAAGCACTATTATTCACTCTTGGTTCTGAAACTATCTTACTGAGCATATATTCACTTATTATCCATTTTCTATATCTGTAAATACAAATCAAGCTGATGACCTCAGTAAGATGTTTGGATTAAAAATGCTGGATAAGAGATGCAAAACAGTGGGAAATTGGGGCATCCATTTTTCCAGAACTTTAGGATCTGACTTAAGATCTTTTTTTATCAGTTCTTTTTTTAAAGAAAGTCTGCTTAGAAAGGACCTTGCCAAAAATCTGTGATATAACCTGAAAAGCAAGGCGAAAAAAACCCAGCCCACAACAACTACATCTATTATTATCTATATTCTGAAGAAATCAACCTTAGGAAAGACTACATATCTAAACCAAAAGCTGGCAACCAATACTTCATGTGACAATTCAAGGTATTTCTTTAGCCTTCCTTGTTACCTTGCCATAAACCAAGGTTACCACCTCTCAAGCTTGCAGGCAAGGAAAAGACCGCAAGGTGGTAAGTAATCGTGGCCTGAGCAGCAGTTAGTTGTGGCTGCTGCTCCAGTTTATCTGCTGAACAACTTCTAGAGAAATCATAGGCTAGGTACCCATGTGTAGGTGGAGAAAAGAAGAGAAGGGCTTGGGAAATGCAGCTGTTGTGGTTATTGCAGGTAGAAAGATATGCGGCTGGAAGATTATGTTGCACTACTGAAGAGCAGAAATAGGGTGGGAGGATGCTGTAGCAAAATGTAAGAGAAAAACTCTGGCATTAGGTTATCATAAGATGACAAAAGAGTTAATTATTTAGCCTTGATTAGTTGGGACCCCATGTATTTAGAACAGGTACTACTTATAATTAACTGGTACTAGCCTGTTTCTGGTTTTGGCAGTAGCTGATTAACACTATCAATGGTGATGGCTATCCTGACAAAAGTAGGTATTTCACTACTATAAGCTGACCAGGTGCTGCAAACGGGATTTGCCACGCTGCAACCCATCAGTGCCACCTGCCATTATTGCAGTATTTGCCATTTTAAAATTTGGACACAGTGAATACTTGTTCTGTGGTAAGAGATCATTGCTGACCCATTTCTGCACACAGCAGTTGCCAGTCAGTGGCTGGTAGTGACCTTTTTCTCACAGTGGCGAACAGTCATCGCTGAGAAGCAATGGGCACTGACCAGCGAATGCAAATTGCACTTACTGCACAGCTCACTAGCAGGGTATATTCTGTGTAGGCTCTTATTCTGGGGCAAGGAGCTGAAGAAAGCAGTTACTGCTTCCTGCCAGCTATAGGTCCCTAATTAGTTTCTGCAGCGACTTTGTGATTCACAGCAGGTGATGAGCAGTGATAGTTTACTAGTGGAGTATGTAGTGACTTCAGATAAAAAGCCTGGGGCTGAGGAGATAGGAAATGTAGTAGCAAAATCGGATTATCGTAGCCAGAAGGGAATCAGGTAGCAATATTTATTTTTTCTAAGACTGAAGATGTAATAAACAAACTAGTTAAGGTTTTGAAACAGGAGGGGAGAAGAGGGTAGGAAGAGAGATTACAGCATGGAAATCTTAGGTTGAAATTTTGTGGCTCACCCATTCATTTGCCTTGTGCACTCCCATTTGGTCTTAACAAAAGTCTTCATATTGCTGTGACTGAAATCCACTTAATATTTATTCTCTGAAGACCCACGCAATTTCAGTGAAGTCATTCCTGAAACACAGTGGGAGATTCAAACTCAGCGCATGCGTTTCTACAGAACAGTCACTAAATCCCAAGAAATGCTGTTTTCTAAAGAATGGGAGGAGCAATGGTGGATGACTTGACTGAAGATAAGAATTCAGAATAGGCTTGATAACGAGATTTCTCCTTTATGTGCAGTAAGTGCATAGAAAGAATAGCATCAGCAAACCTGTCAGGTTGGAAGTATTTAGGGGAAGACCAAAATATTTAGCAACTGTTCTCCCAGAAACTGTAGAAAAAAATATTAAAAGTAGCATCTTACTGATGGCTCCATGTAGGCAAATGGGAGAGCATAGCAATTTGTTTAGTATTTCTTTTTTTACTTCAATTTATGAGGTTAGTAATAACACTGCAGCAATGCAGAATGATATGTGCAACTGTTTGCTTTAATTAGTGGGCCTTTAAAATTTATCCTGATTTTACAGAAGCAGGCAGGCATTTATTACAGTATTCCTGATTACTGAAGAGAATTTTACTTGATGAGTAAGATACCCTTTTGTAGCCCAAAATAAATTTTGAAGAGGAGATGACTAAGAAGTTGTATTTCTTTACCTGTTAGAACTGCAATGAAAGAACTTCTAAGAAATCAGCAAGGTGTGACTTTTATTTAAATTGTACACTCAGCTGATTCCCGTTCCCTAGGTAAGTCGTATGTACAATTAACATTAGCTTAATTACAGTATGGCCACCTTTAACTCTCCCTCTCTTGGAATTAGTTATTTCAGTGTATCTGAGAGTGACAAATCTCATTCCTGGCACTGTGTCCAACTCCCAGATCTGTGCAGGAAACCTTTGCTTTAGCCCATCCAAAGTACATTTTTTCTTCCGTTTAGCGCTCTCAGCCTGATAGAATAGTAACCTTCTCCAAGTTGATGTTAAGATTCATTCATGTAGGGTATGGAATCTTATGTCCGTCCTTAAATACCTCCTATGGTTAGACATTCTATATAAAATCCTGGACTTGTTAATTAAGTATGGTAATTTGAGGTCTCAGTTCATTCTGTTTATGAAAAATACCATTTCGGATATACAGTATTGTAGCATTTAAAAAATGCTGACTTGTTAAACATAACCATTGCATATTTATGCAGATAATGCTTTGAGAACATTTGCTTTTAGAAAAACACCAGGTTTTAGGCAGAAGAAGTAGTTCTTCTAACTCCATCTAAATTATTTCTTCCATGTTACTGCTACTTTTGGAGGACTTCGGAGGTGTTTAAATGCCCACGTAATAAATTTCATGTGGGTTACTGGTGCCTCACTTTAAACTTGGGATTAACACAACACTTTATTTTTCAAAAATAAATTTGGATATAAAATGTAGCAGGCAGGATTTTGTTCACTGACTGGGTTCCTTGATTTTCAGGCCGTGCCATGGAGGATCAGGGTGCCGTTCCCTCAGAGTCCTCTTACAACAGTAGATGGTGTCAGGGAGAAATTAAGGGAAGTACGGAAAGCTCCAAAATGGAAATGTAGCAGCACTTCCACTGAGCATGTTTCTATCCTGCATGTCTAGTAGCAGAGTTATGCACTGAAATATGAGAGTTTATTTTATTACAAAAGAGAATATATGGTGTCCAGTATAGTAGTTGATGGTCTGGTTGTCTATATAAATATCTAAACCTCCTTTATATCCTTCTGGGCCCTTAGCTTCAGTGATGGCTTGAAAGAATATGATAAAACATGCTGCCTGGTACCAACTTTCTCTTCTCTTGGGAATGAGATACTATTATGAGAAGGTACTCACCATGCTCTTCTGACTCTGACAGACCTGATCAAATACCTTCCTACCAGAAGTGGCCAGCCTCTTTTTCCCTGGGATAGAAAAAATGTGCTTCTCCCTCTCCACTCTATTAATAGTGTTTAGGTACTAATGGATTGGTCTTGCGAAATTGAATTCGTACCTGCTGACAGCTACCAGCTCAGGCTTGATTCAGTCAGCCATATAGATCATTTATGGACCATGGATAGATTCATGGCAATGCTTGTTAAAAAATAAGTAAGAAAGTATGATATGAAGTCTGTATAAATCCGTATCAGACTTACAACAGGTAGGTTGAAGTAAAAATAATTAGAAAAAAGATTGGTGTACATTGCAGGAATATGCAGATTAACAAAGTAATAAGGACAGAGGTCCAGATCCTCAGGGCATTGTAAATCATCGTCCCTTAACTGCAGTTACTAAAGCTATGCTGATTTACACCTACAGAATTGATCCAGTAGCAAATCCTTAGTGATAATGTTGGTGTTTTCTCTTGGTAACGAAGCTGCAGGCATCAGGGATGACAGTTGGTTTGTGGGGAAACTTTAGAACAGAATACAGAGTAAAGACAACATGCATATTTACAGCATGTGGGGAACTTAAGGCTGCAGAAGACCTTCTGGAGTTTCTGTGTTCAGTTCCTTTTTACTATTGCAAGCAATAACATTATCCCATTTAATTTTTTTTCTTAGAAAGGAGGTGGTTAGTTGAGGCAGAATGGTATTTTAAGCACAGCTTTACTCCAAAAAACAGATTGAATGGAACTTTTATCGCATGCTGCCCTCTGGTTTCTTTTATGATCATTTTTGCATCTTTCATAACAAGAAAGAAATTTATATATTAAAAGTGGGGGTTTTTTTGTTTGTGGCTTTTTTTTTTCCCTTTGCTGTTGTGATTTTGGAGGGTGGGCGGTTTGGCGGGTTTTTTTGGTTTTGTTTGTTTGTTTGTTTGTTTTTTTGTTTAGGGTTTGGGGGTTTTTTTTGCTTCCTTTTTCCTTAATGCTATTGTAAACTGTAAAGCTGGGGAAGTTGTGGAAGAACAAACTGGATGATCGTCTAGTTCATTCATCTTCCAGGTTCTTAATAACGTTCTCTTTTCAGAGCATAGTTTTGTAAAGTCTGCAGGGTCTATATACGCTGCCTATGTAGTTAAAACTGGTAGCACTGAGGAACACGACATCAGTGCACTACAGCTAGTAAATTGACTTGATGCTGCTTTGCACTGTGGCATGGAACTCTACTTACCATCTGAAGTATCTGTTAATCTGGGAATGTCCAGCAGACCCCAGTCCGCTGTGCTGTGTCTACTAAGCGAGGAATTTTGTCTGCCAAATCTTCAGGACTGGCAGCAACATACGAAGCCAGAAGGACAACAGCTTGGCTTACAAGTAGCATGCTGAGTCTGCAAGGACCAGATAGATTGAAAGACTGCCTATTGACTTGTAAATTCAGAAAATTTGATAGTCAGTCCTGTGGCATACTGAAAATGCAAAAGTGTTCTATACTGTTTATGAATGTAGTTTACAGAATAGGATTACATTTTAGGTAAACATCAGCTTTTTATGCAAAAATTCTGAATAAACTCTGACATTTTTTTATTACTAATGAAGTGGAACTTCAGCTCCAAAAACGTTTGAAATTGCATGTTGCTGTTTTTAGCTAGAGACTTTTACTTGCTTCAGACAGTTACTAGAGGAGTGCATATGTAATGATGTCATGCAGGAGGGCAGGGGGGGAGATGTGAGAGAGGGAGGGAAAGGAGGACTTTTTTATCTTCCAAAATGCAGTTCCTCATAAGTGATAGAGAAGATAGCATGGATAAGCATTTGGTTTCATTCTCTAAGCTCAATCTGTTTTATTTGAATTTATCAAACTTTCCCTATCTTCAGAGAAGAATGAAAATGAACATTTTGCGGAGAAATGTTTTATATTTCTAGATGTAATTTTTTTTTTTTCTTCTTCTTTTTCCTGGCTATGTTTGAAAGCCCCTGGAGTCTCTTTCCTGACGTTTATCAAATTCAGTTAAGGTACCATCAGATCTTTGCAAAGCAATGTATACAGAAATTGACTGTTATGAGACACTAATAAAAGTTATCAAGCTTTTTTCTTTCCAAAACCCTATGTTCTTATTTTCCTGATCAAATACAGTGTATTGTGAATGAGAGCTGCTTTATTTATTCAGCTAAATTGTTTTGAAACAACAACACTGGCAAAAGATCTCTGTGAGGTTTTTTGCTGGAAAATGATAATTACTACTTGTAGGAAAACATTGGGTCTCCTGCAGAGGAATAGTTATCAGGTCTTTGAAGTTTGGAGCTAAAATATATGGATATTAAAGACAGCATCCCTATGGTACACAAGTTAGAATATCTTCATATTTAACTGGTGAGTTTTACATTTTTGTTTTGAGGGGGAAGGTGGTTTTGTGTTGGTTTTGTTTTGTTTTCTTTTCTAATAACAGGGCAGAGATTTCAGTTCGTGAGGAAGTTAGCAGTAACTGCTAAATCAAGAGTTTGAGACAGGACACTGCCACATGCAGGAGTAACATTAATTCAGGTGATATTTCAGGTGTTGGTAGCATACACATTCACTGGCTTGGTATTCTTGAGGAGAATGCACCAGAGTAGATAAACTCATCAAAGTATTCAGGGAAGTGGCAGTGTGAAGGAGCTTTAGCGGGCTATGGGCTAATTTTATTAAGTGCTGCTTCCATTATCAGGCAGTTGCGTTCATTACTAGCAAAAATCAGTTGCAGAATGAATTGCATGGTTTCTTGAAGAGCTCGCACATATGAAAATACAATTTGGATAATGAAATCTAAATTTTGGAACCTGTTCGCTGGCTATAGTATTTAATTAAAGGAAAATGTCTATGTTAAAGCAACAGCAACACCCAACAGTTATTTTAGTATATTGCCCAATAAAGGGCACTTTTTAGGCTTATACTATGCAACTAAAGTGGTTAATCGAAACAGATTGACTGCACGAAGGAAAATTAGGTTAAATTGGTAAACTTGACTGTTACACAGATTAGTGAATATACTCATTATTACAGACTGAAACTCCCTTTTCATAGTACATTGCACTAATGTGAAGCTGTCCTGGTCTGCAGGGTGATTTACAAACTGTCTTCAATACCCCTGGATAAGTAAGACATAAGAGTCTGTCTGTGGATGTACTTCTGTCTGTGGTCTTGCTGTGCAAGACAACAGCTGAAACGGGTCTGCTGTACTTTGTGTATGGTACAGAGTTTTTGATACTGTAGATACCAACAATTTATTTGGAACAGCACAGTTCAGATATGTATGGAAATTCTTAGATACTTGGTCCAGTTGTTTTGTGATTATCTTGATTAAAAAAAAAAATAATTTACCAGTGCAAAACTGGTGCTACAAATGTGCTTAAGGACATCTGAGAAAAACAGATGAAGAAGTCAAACCCCTCAAAGAATTACATTTGGATAACAAAAACAAACAAAGAAGAGAGAGAAAAAAAAAAAAAAGACATTCATTGATTCCACAGCTTAATAGAACACCATCTTGCAGATCTGTGAATTTAGTTCCATGTTTAGTAGGATATTTACAGCAAGTTATACAATGGAGTCACTATAGTAAATGGTGATGTAAAAAGCACTGTAAAGAAAACTAAAAATCTGGAAGAGTCCATAGACAGACTAAATTTTCATTAAAAAGTCCTTGTAACAGAATATTTCTATTTTATTGTTGCAGTTCATCATAGTATGCTTCTTTAAAAAGAAGCGACCAGGCAGTTGAGAAAAAAACTCTTGTTTTGCATTAATCTGGCTCTGAGCTTTGGCTCAGGCAAATATCTGCAAAAAGAGTGCTTACCCCTTTGCTGAGAGCAGCAGGACACTGAGTAGGACCAGAGAGGGAAGAAGAAAGTGAAAATGAAAGATGGGTTTTGCCACACAACAGAGACCTGGAGTTCTGGGCAGAGCAGGGACCACAGGTGCAGCCAAGTTGTAGAAGGGATGGAGGGAAAGGTTGCTCTGTTTTTTTTCTGCTTGTTTTCTTCCCTGAGGGACAGTTGCTTCCACAGAGTTTTTTGCAGTATGGTAAGCTATTGAAAGACAGCTGATCTGAGAGGAAAGCAGGCGGAAGAGACAGCAGGCAAGAGAGGAATTTGTCTATAGTCTTTCCTGTTACATGCAGAGTTTTTTCCATGTTAATGTATCTGTTTTTCCAAGTTACTTTCTAATACAGCT